>NC_092399.1:4552500-6952500 GCF_030028105.1 Mobula birostris
GGGCACAGATCAGGACATCTTGGAAACCAGTCTCCCTTCCATGGATTCTAGCTTCTCTTCCCACTGCCTTGGTAGAGCAGCGAGCATAATCAAAGATCCTTCCTACTGAGGAGGTTCTTGCTTCTTCTCCCTCCCAGCGGGTTGTAACAATTTATTCTACAATTTTACCATATAATACCTCAATGCACTATTGCATGTATCAATCTGTATGAATGGTATGTAAAACAGGTTTTCCACGGTACCTCAATACATAGAACATAGAAGAGTACAGCACAGGAACAGGCCATTCAGCCCACAATGTTGTGCTGAACCAGCTAGAAAGCAAATCAAAAACACCCAAACACTAATCCCTCCTACCTACACCATATCCATATCCCTCCATCTTCCTTACACCCCTGTGCCTATCCAAACGTCTCTTAAAAGCCTCCAATGTATTTGCTTTTACCACCATACCAGGCAATGCATTCCAGATGTCCACCACTCTCTGAGCAAAGCAACTTTCTCCTCAGATCCCCCTTGAACCTACCTTCTCTTCAATGCATGCCCTCTGGTATTAGACATTTCGACCCTGGGAAACAGATACTCTCTGTCCACTCTGTCTATGCCTCTCAAGATCTTCTACGCCTCTGTCGGATCTCCCCTCGGCCTCTGGCACTCCAAAGAAAACATCCCAAGTTTATCCAGCCCCTTGTGATAGCACATGACTTCTAAACCAGGCAGCATCTTGTAATCCCCTTCTGCACCCTCTCCAAAGCCTCAAAATCCTTCCTATAGTGGGCAAGCAGAACTCTATGCAAATCTCATGTGACAATAGTAAATGAAGTTACTAATTTACCAGTATCTAGGTTCATGACAGCAGGGCTACCAAACACATCTCTGGGGGGGACACCAGGGATACTGGTGTAAATCTTAGGAAGGAAACCACCTGATTCAGCTAACGATAAATGTAGATATAAAAGAAATGCGTCCAACCGAAATGGAGTTCAGTGGAAAGATGCTGGAGGAGGATTGTATCGTCAGCAGAGCGGCAGATAGGCTGAGGAGGGTAGCTTTGTTTAATCACACCAGATGTTATTACTGACTATTATCAAGTACACTGTGATTCTTCCGTAGGGGCTGAAATCAGAGGGAAGCACGGGTGTTTCCCAGGGAAGTGGACGTG
The DNA here is from genome assembly GCF_030028105.1 of Mobula birostris. Classification (NCBI taxonomy): domain Eukaryota; kingdom Metazoa; phylum Chordata; class Chondrichthyes; order Myliobatiformes; family Myliobatidae; genus Mobula; species Mobula birostris. The sequence continues at coordinate 4,553,663 of NC_092399.1, forward strand.
AATTTTGAGGGCTGCGATACATTCAAGGACTTTGGAGAGAAAAGGAAGATTAGGTGAAGACCAAGGTTGGAGAGTTTAAGAGTTTGTCCTTTTGAAAGGAAGTGTGATGATGCAGGTTCAATAAGAGACAGAACGACTTGATAAGGAGCATTACTGATAGAAGACGACAGCGGAGTATGAAAGGGAAATTGGGTAGTCAATAGCTGATTAGAATTGAAGCAATTTTATACTGCAAATCAAAAGTACTTCACCGAATATTGATTGTTTGGGATATCCTAACATAGTGGAAGAAAGTATTTAAATACAAACCCTTTCTTGCTACTTGTAAATTGCAGGACCCGACTGCAGGTTACTGAGTGCTTTTGTATCATTTTTTGACATTTCTCTGACTTAGCTACTTAAGTGATGAGGCCAAAGACTAATGTATTATTCACATGTTGAATAAATAATATTTGGTGCTGTGAAAGACCCAGAGAACAGATTCAATATTCAAGATTGTTTAATGTCAATTCCTATACACAAGTGTAAAGAGAATGAAATAATTGTCACTCCGGATCTGGTGCAGCACAAACCCCACACCCCCGACAAAAGATAAAGAACACAACAATAATAAAAAAACAATAAATATAAATACATATTATTGCTACATAATTACATTTGAAATGTGGTGACTATTCTGTGGGCAAGGGCTTCCAGTTTTGCAAAAAGGCAGACAAATACCAAATGAAATTTAAGATCAACAGGTATGAAGCATGGGGAGCACCAGGCAATCTAATTATTCAATGAAGGTACTGTAATTAATGAGAATGAAAGCCATACAAGTGATTCTGCAGATGCTGGCAATAACACACAAAAAGCTGGAGGAACTCAGCAGGTCAGGCAGCATCTGCAGAGAGGGACAAACAATTGACGCTTTGGTCAAGACCATTCATCAGGACTCGCTATTTTTTTGAGAGTAGTTATATTTCCAAAACATCTTTTTTGGAAACGTATACAGTATGGCTGTGTGTGTATGTATATATATATTAGACAGTTAAATAGTGCAAGAAAAAGGAATTAAAAAAGTAGTGAGGTAGTGTTCATGGGTTCAATATCCATTCAGAAATTGGATGGCTGAAGGGAAGAAGCTGTTCCTGAATCATTGTGAGCCTTTAGGCTTCTGTACCTCCTTCCTGATGGTAGCAATAAGAAGAAGGTATCACCTGGGTGATGGGGGTCCTTAATGATGTATGCCGTTTTTTTAAGGCATCGCTCCTTGAAGATGTCCTGGATACTATGCAGGCCAGTGCTCATGATAGAGCTGACTAATTTTACAACTCTCTGCAGCTTATTTCAATCTCACCCCCATACCAGACGGTGATCCAGCCAGTTAGAATGCTCTCCACTGTACAACTGTAGAAATTTATGAATGTTTTTGGTGACATACCAAATCTCCTCAAACTCTAATGAAATATAGGAATAAATAAATAAATAAATAAATAAATCAATTAAAAAATGCCTTCTTTGTAGTTACATAGAAAGATTGAAAAACTACAGCACAATACAGGTCCTTCAGCCCACAATGCTGTGCCGAACGTGTACCTACTTTAGAAATTACCCATAGCTCTCTATTTTTCTAAGCTCCATGTACCTATCCAGGAGTCTCTTAAAAGACCCTATTGTATCTGCCTCCACCACTGCTGCCGGCAGCTCATTCCCCACACTCACCACTCTCTGCGTAAAAAAACTTAACCCTGACATCTCCTCTGTACCTACTTCCAAGCATGTTAAAACTGTGACCTCTCATGTTAGCCATTTCAGCCCTGGGAAAAAGCCTCTGACTATCCACACAATCAATGCCTCTCATTATCTTATACACCTCTATCAGCTCACTTCTCATCCTCCGTTGCTCCAAGGCGTACTCTCAAATCCAGGCAACATCCTTGTAAATCTCCTCTGCACCCTTTCTATAGTTTCCATATCCTTCCTGTAGCGAGGTGACCAGAACTGAGCACAGTACTCCAAGTGGGGTCTGACCAGGGTCCTATACAGCTGTAACATTACTTCTCGGCTCTTAAAATCAATCCCACGATTGATGAAGGCAAATGCACCGTATGCCTTCTTGACTATACAGTCAGCCTGCGCAGCAGCTTTGAGTGTCCTATGGACTTGGACCCCAAGATCCCTCTGATCTCCCACACTGCCAAGAGTCTTACCATTAATACTATATCCTGCCATCATATTTGACCTACCAAAATGAACCACCTCGCACTTAGTTGCATCAATATGTTGGGTTCAGGTTAGATCTTGGCCCAAAACGTCGACTGTACCTCTTCCTATAGATGCTGCCCGGCCTGCTGCATTCACCAGCAACTTTGATGTGTGTTGCTTGAATTTCCAGCATCTGCAGAATTCCTCGTGCTTCTATTTTACTATAATATTTTCTTCATAGATGTTTTGTAAGACTGTCCTACAATAAAGCAATGATTAAAATTGTCGAGGTATTTCATTGTCTGTAAAATAGGTTAAAGTTGGGAAAGGTGAAACATGGATATAAATTCTCAGACAGCAATGTACTATTAGACTTTACGATTCTAGGATGAGCCTTGATGGACGCTTTGAAAAGATTAAGCCAAGAAAGAAATTGGATATGAAGATAGAAAATGTTGGGAATCTGCAGTACATGAGAATCTGTGGAATGAGAATAGAGGTAACATTTCAGATTGATGTCCCCAGGTCAGAAATTGGTTTATTTGATTAAATCTGACAATGTGAAACATGAATTGGTAAATATAGAATAAAGTGTAAGTTTTTGGTTCAGGGCAAATAAGAGTGAAGGCATACATCTACTAAATATCTCCAACAAAAGAGAGTAACAACATCCCACTAGGAGCCCACAGTCCAATACTCACCAAGCTCCAAGAGCCATCAGAATTAAGAAGATACCCAAGTGTGCTTGCTACATACAAGCACTGGCCACCTTATTAGGTACAAGGGTGGAACCTGGTGTGGGGTTATCTACTGCAGTCCACCCACATCAACGTTCAACATGTTGTGCATTCAGAGATGCTCTTCTGCACACCACTGTTGTAATCTGTGGTTATTTGAGTTACTGTTGCCTTCCTGTCAGCTTGAACCAGGTTGGCCTTTCTCTTCTTTCCTCTCTCATTAGTGTGTTTTTCTGCCCACAGAATAGCTACTCCCTGGAATTTTTTTCACACTATTCTCTGAAAACACGAGAGACTGTTGTGCATGAAAATCCTAAGAGATCAGCAGTTTCTGAGATACTCAAACCACCCCTTCTAGCACCAATAATCATTCCATGGTCAATGCCACTTAGCTCACATTCTGAGGACCATAGGTTTTATGGGCAATTAGATTCCTTTCATTTACCTTGTGACCAGATTTCTTTTGGAAGAGATTTTCCATACACCAATCTTAGTGGATAGCTGACAGTTTCTTCAGCAGCAATCTATCCGTAGGACCACTTCCACTTTCAGGTGGTCGATTGTCTATCTGACACAGGACCATCTCACTTTCAGGTGGTAGATTGTCTGTCTGACACCGAACCACCTCCAGTTTCAGCTGGTAGATTGTCTCTCTAACACTGGACCACCTCCACTTTCAGGTGGAAGATTGTCTATCTGACACAGGACCACCTCACTTTCAGTTGATAAATTGTCTACCTGACACAGGACCACCTCACTTTCAGGTGGAAGATTGTCTATCTACCCAAACATGATCAACTGGATAACTCAGTAATAATAGTAGAAAACTCACCAGTATAATGAGTAACAAATGTGTACACATGGACTGTATGTCCCATTCCCATCAGGTAGGAAGCTACATGGCAAACACACTAGGGCCACCAGACATAAAAACCATTACTTTCTCCAAGCAGCAAGGCTGATCAACACCTCCACATACTAAATCCACCACTATTTTATTTTTTCCCATCAGTCACCTTATGTACAGCCGAGCGTCACTTTATGGGCATACAATCAATCTATGTATGTGCTGTGAGCTATTTTACGTATATATATTTATTGTGTGTCTTATTTTTATGACTGTGTTCTTTATCTTTTGCGTTTTTTTTGTGCTGCATTCGATCTGGAGTAATAATTCTTTGTTCTCCATATACTTGTGTACAGGAAATGACATTAAGCAATCTTGAGTATAGAACGTAGAAGAGTACAGCACAGAAAGAGGCCATTTGGCCCACAGTGTTGTGCTGAACCAGCTAAAAGGCAAATCAAACACACCCAAGCACTAATCCCTCCTACCATGTCCATATCCCCCCCATCTTCCTTACATCCACATGGCTACCCAAAGGTCTCTGATGTATTTGCCTCTACCACCATACCAGGCAGTACATTCCAGGTATCCACGACTCTCTGATTAAAAAACTTACCCCACATCCCCCTTGAACTTACTGCCTCTCACCTTCAATACATGACCTCTGGCATTAGACATTTCAACCCTGGGAAACAGATACTCTTTGTCCACTCTATCTGTGCCTCTCATAATCTTATAACCTCTATCGGATCCCACCCCCCCCGCACTGACTCCGACGCACCAGAGAAAATCTTGGATCTTGAAATACTTCCTAGTGGTAGCAAGATCAAAATGGACGAGGAACTGGGCATCATCACCAGATCTGACCAATGCACTGAAACTGCCCTCTCCAAATAGCAGAAGCTGTAAGGACTACCACACCCCTCTTATCTTATCTGCTGTGAAACCATTCTTGAATACAAAGGCAACTGGCAGCTGGGAATTTGCATAACATTTACTGTACATGCCTGTTTGAACACAGGCACACCTGTGTCCAGATAAACACAAACTTAATATTTCAGATATTTAAACAAGTTCCAAAAAAATCTGATGGTTAAAAATGAACAACTTGCAAGCCTTTGTGTCACACTCTGTTAAACCTGTCATTGCAATAGTCCATTCCAAACTAAACAAAATACTGTTCATCGGAATCTATATTTGACTCAAAATTCACTAAATTTCTAAAATGTCCTGATGAAATGTGGCAGTGGGCTGGAAACGAGCATCAATATAAAACAGATAATTAGGGAATGTTTTGCACGAGCAGGAAGAGATTTGGGTCATTAGAATTCTGTGTGATTGAATTATCTGGTCTCCAGATACTGGGAGTGAGTGGGAAGTGATTTGACTCATTGTAATTCTCTGGGATTTTGGAATAATACATTCATCACAATATGTACATATTTTTTCCATTGGGATTTCTAGCAAATGAATTTCAATAGCAAGGGATAATTCCCTGGTGATACCATATATTTGGAGTGAATTGCAAGAAGGTTTAGTCTTTAAGTATTTTAATAATAATAATAATATTAACAATAACTTAATTATAGAGTACTTTTCATACAAACAGTGTAGTTCGAAGTGCTAAATTAACTTACGTATTTATTGCTTGAGATCCAGCATGGAGTAGGCCCTTCTGCTCTTTGTGCCAGCAATCCCCCATTTAATCCTAGACTAACCACGGGACAATTTACAATGATCAATTAAAAAACCAACCGGCGTGTCTTTGGAATGGGGAAGGAAACTGGAGCACCTGGAGAAAACGCATGCGGTCACAGGGAAAATGTAGAAACTCCTCGCAGGCACTGGCAGGATAAAATGCAAGCGTGTAAATAAAAGACAAAAGGATGTTAGTTAAAAGCAAGGTTAAATAAGTAGGTTTCAAGCTGGTGTTTAAAAGTCTGCATCTGTTACCTTTCCTGTATTGAGTTCCATAGTTTAGAAGCGTGGTTCAGAAAAGTTAACCTGCCTCTTTTGAGGGAGATTATTTAAATTTAAAGATTCAAAGATTTAATGTACATTCAAAGAATGTATGCAGTATACAACACTGAGATTCGCCTTCCCATAGACGGCCTGAAACAAAGAAAACAATGGAACCCATTTAAAGAAAAGCATCAAACCCTCAACATGCCAAAAAGAAGAACTAATCGTGCAAAGGGCAAAAAAAGAGCGGAAAACACAGAACATAAAACACCAAACCACAAGGTCATGGAAAGAGTCCCGGCAGCTCAGTTCACCTCAATCTATCATGCTGTCGTTTGTTGACTGCAGGCTGCAGAACAAGTTCACCCCGATCAGAATTGTACAAAATAGCAACAAAAAAAGGAATGACCAGAAACTAGAAACAGGTTATAACGTGAATGACAGAGACCATCCACCCACGCCCGAAAACACATCACCAACATGTACATTGCAGGAGAGGCATTTAACTTATTTTAAGAGAAAAAAAAATATTAATATTTGCACATTAAATAAATTGAAAGCAGTTCTGATTTAGGAGCATAAAATGCTGCAAATATCATTTGGCTGGATAGCATCTCTGGAGATAGAAATTATTGATAAATCAGGTCAGTGACTTTTCATCAGATGATTATTGATCTTTAGATTTTCCATTCTCTTTGAAGAAAAGAAATGGCAGATCTGCTTTTAAAAAGCAGCATGTAATGTGGCAGAGATGTTTTGTATATTTTTAAAGACATTAATTTTTGGCATGTGGACAAAGATAGAAAGAGCATTTATCAATCATCTTTTAGGTACACCAAGTGATATGCTGATTACTTTAAAAAGCAGATAGAGTCATAGATTTAGAAATTGAATTAATTGATCACAACATAGCGGAGTTTCAGAAGTGAAATGAATTCAGATGATCCAATGCTCTATGTTTAGTATACACATACAACAGAAGGTGGAATTTTACCATCACCTCTTTTGCTACATGGTTACATTCATTTACACGCAGGAGTATTGGTAAACAAACTGGATTTTTACATCCGTCTGAGAGCTTCACAGTCCCTTTGACTGAAACTTGGGTTCCTGCAACAAAGATGCAGTTCAAAGTCCAATGTTCAAAGTTCAAAGTTATCTTTTTATGAAGGTACATAATTGCCACCATATACAACCCCAAGATTCATTTTCTCGTGGGCATTCACAGTAAATACAAAGAAACACAATAGAATCAAAGAAAAGCACCCCCAACAAAGATGGACAAACAGCAAATGTGTAAAAGGCAGCTAAGTGCAAATACAAAAAAAAACAACATAATAATAATAAATAAATCAGCAATAAAAATTGAGCACATAAGATGAAAAGTCCGTGAAAGTGAGTCCATAGGTTGTGGAGACAGTTCATTGTTGGGGTGAATGAAGCTGCCTGATGCTTGAGGTGTAATAATCATTCCTGAACCTGGTGGCGTGGGTCCTGAGGCTCCTGTACTTTTATGGAAGTGGAGGCCCTGCTGTGTTTTCTTTGTAATGGCCTTTATGTTCTGCACCCGGGACAAGTCCTCAGAAATGATAATGCTGAGGAATTTAAAGTTGCTGACTCTCTCCTCCCCTGATCCTCTGAAGAGGACTGGTTCCTGGACCTCCTGTAGCCAATACTCAGCTTCTTGGTCCTGCAGACATTGACTAAGAGGCTGTGTGGCACCATTCTCCTGCCTATACTCTGATTCGTCATCACCCTTGATTTGGCGTACAGCAGTGGAGCAGCACTTAGCCACACAGTCAGAAGTATAGAACAGGTAGGACAGAGGGCTAAGCACACAGCCTTGTGGTGCACTTGTGCTGATGGAAATTGTAGTGGTGATGTGTTTACCAATTTGAACTGACAGGAGTCTGGAAGTGAGGAAATGGAGGATCCGATTGCACAAGAAAGTATTGAGGCCTTGGTCTTGGAGCTTATTGATCAGTTTTGAGGGCATGATAGTATTGAATGTTGAGCTGTAGTCAATAAAGAACAACCTGATGTATGCATTTATGCTGTCCTGATGTTCCAGGGTTGAGTGAAGAGACAATGAAATGGCATCTGCTGTTGACCTGTTGTGATGGTATGCAAATTGGATCAGATCCAAGTTGCTTCTCAGGCAGGAGTTGACACGTTTCATCAACAACCTCTCAAAGTGCTTCATCACAGTGGATGTAAGTGCGACTGGACAATAGTCATTGAGGCAGATTACCACATCCTTCCTGGGTACCGGTATAATTGAAGCCTGCTTGAAGCAGGTGGATGCCTCAGATTGCTGAAGCGAGAGGCTAAAGATCTCAGTGAACACTCCAGGCACCAGGTCATCAATACTCAGCCAGGTAACTTGTCTGGGCCAGATACTTTCCATAGGTTCACCCTCCTAAAGGATGTTTTCATGTTGGCCTCAGAGACCGAAATCACTATGCCGTCAGGCACTATGGAAGTTCTTGAAAGTGTCTTCAGGTTTTGTGGGACAAAAAGAGCGTAAAAGGCATTGAACTCATATGGGAGCGAAACTTTGTTGTAACCTGTGTCATTTGGTTTTATTTTGTAGGAGGTGATAGTATTCAAGCCCAGCCACAGCTGTTGAGCGTCTTTCTGGTCCAAAGTGTGGACCAGAGTAGCTCAGGTCACAAAGTATGCTCCACTTCCAAAATCAGATTTCACAGAAGGCAAGGCTTCAGAAGCAAGGACAGCAAAGAGGTGGTCGCACGATGCAGAGGAGCAGCCACAGGATTGTGGTGGAGTTTATGCTGCCGCTCTACTGGGATGCCCAGTGGGAGGCAAAGGACAGATTATAAACTCGAGGCCTCTTCCTCCCTGGTTTTTTAAATAGGCTTTCAAATTCTGAACCTATGGGAGTGGAGCTCAGACTCAACGTTTCCTATTATTAGTATTTTATTTATCATTTACAGGAGCATAGCAGCTAGTATGACAGTATTACAGCTCAGGGCTTCGGAGCTTGGAGTTCAATCCTGGGGTCCTCTGTATGTCCTCCCTGCGGACAGTGTGGATTTTCCCTGGGTGCTCTGGTTTCCTCCCACATTCCAAAGATGAACTAGGGTAGGTTAATTGGTCAATGTAAATTGTCCCATGATTACACTGGGGTTGTGATGCAGTGTGGCTCGAAGGGCTGAACGGGTCTATTCCTCGCTGTATCTGTAAATAAGTAAAATGAATATATAATTTGGCGTTTTAGTGACAGTGATGCTTTTGTTGTGAGCCTGTTACCTGAAATGGGTGGCCGAGAGATGAAGGCTGCTTTGTAGGCAGGACATCTCAGGAAATGAAGGTTGACTCGTTTCCACTGTCATTCCATGGAGTCTGAGTGACTGACGAGACAAATTGGGGACCCGCAGATGTGGCAGAAGGTGCTTGATGGGGAGAATGGAGCAGTGATTTAAGAGGTAATGCATTCCTTTTGCTGCCTTGCTGTGCATTTGATGCATGGAATTGAGACTCTTCATGTCATCTCTATTTTAAATTCTCTGGGGTTAGGTATTCTCAGAGCTCATGGGGATTTGAGAACACTACTTAAAACTTTTTCTCTGCACCTCCTAGACAAAATTTGCAGAAGAGAGAGTGTTTTAGGTGTCCGGTGTTGGAAATGTGAACAATATCACAGTGGGTACTTTTAGGTTGCCAGTGGGTGTTGCTCTGGAACAGATACTGAGATTTCACTTACCTAGCAGAACATATCGGTATGGTATCAGTTCCATCATACCTAGTGTCTGTACTTCCTTAAGATACTTACAATTTCACAGAAAGATCCATCGGGAATAGGGAATTGTGATGATGTCTGGGCTAACCTTAGAACCCCGAGAACCAATTCCACCAGTTAATTAAATTAACAGCTGATCTGCCTGCTGCTCACATCTACAACCTCAATCCTACAGCCATTTATACACTTGCTTGCAAGAGTGTATCGGTCTCAGTTTCATCCTTTTCCATTCCCATCTATCATCACCTTGGAGCTACAACAGCTTTTGGAGGAGAGAGTTCCCAATTTCTACTCCCCTTTGTAGGAAGAAAAGTTCCTCAAAATCCCTGTTGGATACACACACACACACACACACCACGGCCATTTCATTTTGTCTAAAAGTTTTCCTACTACAGGAAATAGTTTCTGACTATGAATTCTATCAACTTACTTAATCAGCTGAAACATCTGAATTAGATCAACCCAAAGTAGTAGTGTTCATTGGAACAGCCACCTATAAAGGAAGCTACTGTCAAAGTTCAACCCTTTGAGTTCAGATTCCATTCTGTGAATATACAGTGTACCCCTTCCAAGTGATGTACATCCTTTCTGAGGTGCAGTGATCAGATCCCAATTCTACGCTCTAAATAACTATGGACAAAATACACATGTATAAAATGGCCTTTTCCACAGCAGCATTGAGTGTATATTACAAGCCAATCAGATCTCGCTCCAACATCTCAACATAATAGTTTGGATCCAACTTTTAGTTAAGTGTATCATAAAACATGAGTGTGTTATCCCCAGCTCTTACAGCAATCATCAGCACAAGATGAGTGATCTTGCTGACTGCAGCTGATTCCTGAAGAGATTTGTGTAGAATGTCTGTCTGATGCCACTAATAGTTGGCTCCTTTGGATAAATAGGGCATTGAAATACTTTGATGATTAAATGCTTTTTTTTAGCAATGTAAAATATTTGAAAGAATTACTGAAGTTGAATCTCCTCACCTTTCATGGCACCGGTAACCCACCTTTGCTCCTCCTCCTGTCAGTATTAACGGTTCTTCTGGGCGTAGTAGCTAAGCCACATGTGAAGGCCAGGAGCTGGGCTTGGATGTCAGTGGCTATTTCAGATACACACCACTGGGAGCATTTAATAAGTGTTGGGAGCTTATCTCCACTATCTCCCCCCTGCTATGACAACCTTAAGGAACCTGGCAAGCAGGCAGCATCTATGACCTACGGTGAGGAATCAATAGGCAATGATTCAGGCTGAGACACTTCATCAGGTCCTGATAAATGACATTAGCCCAAAACATCAACTCTTAATTCCCCTTCATAGATGCTGCCTGACCTGCTGAGTTCTTCTAGCATTTTGTGTGTGCTGCTCTGGATTTTCAGCATCTGCTAAATTTCTTGTGCTTATGACTTCCTGCTGATGCAGTTAGTTTGGTCATCTGCCCTTTCAATTTGTGCGAGCCACAGGTTCACTGTGTCACTGATGGTGGCCATTTAAACCCAAATGTCCACCTGATCCATCTTAGCCTGCCTCAGATCTGTTTGACCAGCATCTGTTGTTTGAGATAATGGATGAGACCCAGACTCCATCGTTTATCCTTCTTTACAACATCTTTTAGAGAGAGAAAGGGGAGGAGAGAATGAAACAGAGAGAGAGTGCGGGGGGGGGGGGGAGGTCGGAGAGAGAGAGGTGGGGGGAGGGAGGGAGATAGAAAAAATACAAAGCAAAACAAAAATAACTTGGCCTTATAGGCCTTATCTCCTTGGAGCGACGGAGATGAGAGGTGGCCTGATAGAGGTGTAACAAGATGATGACAGGCATTGATTGTGTGGATAGTCAGCGGCTTTTCCCCAAGGGCAAAAATGGCTATCACGAGAGGGCACAGTTTTAAGGTGCTTGAAAGAAGGTACAGAGGAGATGTCGGGCGTAAGTTTTATATGCAGAGGGTGGTGCGTGCCAGCGACGGTAGTGGAGGCGGATACAGTAGGGTCTTTTAAGCGACTCCTGGATAGGTACATGGAGCTTAGGGAAATAGAGGGCTATGGGTAACCCTAGGTAATTTCTAAAGTAAGTACATGTTCGGCATGGTATTGTGGGCTGAAGGGCCTGTATTGTGCTGTAGGTTTTCTATGTTCTATGTTCTAGAAGCATAAGGAAATTTAAACGACTAATGAACACGAGTTAATTAATGAACAATTAACCAACTCAGTTGCTCTGAAAACCTTGGAGCCCAATGCTCTCTGGCCGCCTGTACGGGCCCAAAGAGCTCGTTACATAAATACTTTGATAAAAAATTTGCATTGAACTACTTTGCCAATTGAGAAATGGTTGACTTCCAAGCTCACTAGCTCCTTTCGTACTAAACAAACGCTGGAATTGACCATGAAGATGGCAGTCCCACACACAAGTGATCAACACCTTTAAGCTTTGATAGAATGTCATTAACTCTCTCTCTGTTTTCGAGCCTTTTCTGTTTTTATTTCTGATTTTTACCATCTGCGGTAATTTATTTTTGTGGGTATGAGGGTGGCTGGTCCAAGGATTGCGGGGCGGGGAGGTATTCCAGTGATTTCCTGGGAGCTGCTGTGTGTAATTTGGCCTCAGCCCCCTCACCCCTCATCCCCTTCCCACCAGGACAATGAATACAAAAAGGTTCACAGCAGAGCCCAGCAGCAGAGCTGGGATGTTTGACTTTGCTGGATTACAGATATTTCCTTCATTACATTTTAATACCCAGAGAACTGATTCGAACGATCACATTTTTATGGAAGAGGCGAGAATATAGAAACAAAGTCTCGGAAATCTGAAATGGAAAAAAGAAAATGCAGGGAGTCGGAAGGGAAAAGAGGAGAGCGTTTTGATTTCCACAAAATGCTAACTACATCTCAGCGCTAATGAAGAGAGGGAACGTCATTAGCATATGGATATGGAAATTGGAATCGTGTTTTAAGTGGACAATTTAACCTTTTGATGTGCAAATCTGCAAATTTGCTCTGTGCTTTCTCTCTCCCTGATTAACGCGTGTGATTAAATCCGTTGCGCCTTTCATCTCGCTTGTGGTGTCTGATCGACACCATTTGCGGGTCTTGCGCCGACTGAAGATGTTAATCTCCCGCTTTTGTTCCGTCCCCCAAGAGCTAGAATGCGAGACAAGTGGGGGAGAGGGCGGGGAAGCGGTGAGATTTCGGGGGGATGGGGCGAGGTGAGACCCGCACGTCACTGGTTTGCAGCCTTTGCGGGCGAAGCGGCGGTGTGGCGATCGGAGCGATGCCGTTCTCCGCGTCCCCCATCGGGTGCGCGCTTGCATATCTGAGAGCGCCCAAATGCGGGAGCGTTTGTGTGTGTCCGGCGTACCCCTTCTTCTCAAAATTGCCCCCATCCAGAGTGAGAGCCATAAAATTGAAATAGAAAATTAAAAAAAAGAATACTCAATTTTTTATCATTATTGTATTTGTGATGTGATGGCGTCAGTTATTAAAAGGCTTTCAACTTTTAGTGGTGTGAACTATTCCACCTCCACAGATCCAACATATGCGTCCTCTGTACTGAATTCAGGATAAAACTTGGAGAAAACATTATCTTTAACTCCATGCTTTCTTACCCGTGCTCTGTTAAAACAAAATGCACGAGGTAAAAAGGATTTAACAAAGGAAAGCCGTGCGCCTATTTTAAACGACAAACCGGGATGGGATGGGGGGGGGGGTGGTTGCTGGTGTGTGGGTGGGTGGACCATTACTGACAGTCCTGCTGATTGATTATAACGTAGGGGTAATCCATCAGTGACAAGAAAGCCAGGTACCAAAGCGGTAGATGTCACCCCGGTCTTTCGCTGAGTTTCCACAGCAAGATAACTTCTAGTCTATTGTAATAACGTGAATGTACTGAAAATAATTCATGTAGATAATTTATTTTAATCTTTTACTTTCGGATTAATTTTCCCGTTAGGTAAATTGTTCTGGTAAAACGAGAGAAAGAATGCTTCATGATGCCGTGGTAGAGGGAAAGGGCTTTTCTGCAAGTGAGTAGCTTGGAATTGGAACTTGTCTGGGTGGGTTTTGAGGTCCCGTTGGCTTCAGCTGCTATACAAACCAAGGAAGATGTAAAACACGTTCGTAATCTAGTGCCAACCATTTTTCACTGTAACACTGAAAACCCACCTCAGAGTTTCCTCTTGTCAAGGTGGATTATTTTTCTCAATATCAAAATTTACATTGATGCTTTTTAAAATTATTCCCCATACGATGAGACCAAGGCATTTTTAATTCTGGCCCCCATCCCTACTATAATGAGCCACCGTTCCGTTCCGGGTGTGCTCAGTTCAAATCTATTCGTCTTCTCTAAGTGAGTGAAGGGGTAACACTATACTCAGTTGCCACATTATTAGGTACCTGCTGTAACTAATAAGGTGGCCACTGAGAGTATCTTGGTGGTCTTCTGCTGCCGTAGCCCATCATCTTTAAGGTTAGACGTGTGCATTCAGAGATGCTCTCCTGTACATCACTGTTGTAAAGTGTGGTCCTTTGAGTTCCTGTCAGCTTGAACCAGTCTGGCCATTATCCTCTGTCCTCTCTCATTAACAAGATATTTTCACCCACAGAACTGCTGCTCACTGAATTTTTTTTCTGTTTGTTTTTAGCACCATTCTCTGTAAACTCTAGAAACCTTTGTGTGGAAAATCCCAGGAATCGGCAGTTTCTGAGATACTGCAACCACCCGCATGGCACCAACAATCATTCCATGGTCAAAGTCACCTACATCACAATTCTTCCCCATTCTGATGTTTGATCTGAACAACAACTGAACCTTTTGACCATGTCTGCATGCTTTAATGCATTGAATAGCTATTAGATATTTGCATTAATGATTAGATGTACAAATGTACCCAATAAAGAGGTAACTGAGTGTAGTTTGTGCATCTACTCATTAAATTCCAGAAGTTCCATTCCCAAAGACGCTGCTTGGCTATTACCTACTGGTTCAAAACTCAAAGTAAGTTTATTATCAAAGTACATAGATGTCACCAGATACAAACCTGAGTGTTGTTTTCTTGCAGGCATACTCAGTAAATCCAAGAACCATAATAGGATCAATGAAAGACCACACCCAACAGGACGGACAAACAACCAATGTGCAAATGACAACAAACTGTGCAAATCCAAAAGAAAAAAAGAAATAATATTAGTAAGTAAATAAGCAATAAATATCAAGAACATAATATGAAGAGTCCTTGAAAGTGAGTCCATAGGTTGTGGAAATGGTTCTCAATTGTACAAAGTACTTAATCACCAGCAAAGTGATGGAAGCTGCTATCAAAAGGCACTTTCTCACTGATAACCTGCTTAGTGATGCCCAGTGTAGGTTTCACTGGGACCACTCAGCACAGCCGTGATCCAAACGTGGGCCAATGAAATGGGTACCACAGTAGCACAGCAGGCACAATTACAGCTCAGGGCGTCGGAGTTTGGAGTTCAATTTCCATGCCAGATGTAAGGAGTCTGAGTGTCCTCCCTGAGGAATGCTCCAAGTGCTTTAGTTTCCTCCCACAGTCCAAAGACGTACCAGTTAGTAGGTTAATTGGCCGTTGTAAGGTGTTTAGGCTGGGGTTAAATCAGGGGTTGCTGGGCATCATGGCTCGAAGGGCTGGAAGGAGCTTTTCCATGCTGTATCTCAATAAATAAATAAATAGGCTGCTGAGGTGAAGTCACAGCAAAATCTCTTGATATCAAGATAGTATTCACCCAATGTAGCATCAAGGAGCCCTGATAAAACTGGAGTCAATGGTGGGCAAAATGGTTGGCGATATACAGTTCTGTACAAATGTCTGAGGCACATATATATAGCTAGTGTGCCTAAGGCTTCTGCATAGTACTGTACCTCTCAAAATGGAAAATAGTTATACTATTCTACAGGGCAATATTGTAAGCCTTCATCTGCTTCGTCAACGACTTCCAGCATAAGGTTAGAAGTGGGGATGATAAGTGACTGGACAACTTTCATTTCCATTTGAAACCCCCAGCTAATGAAGCAGCCCGTGTTTATAAGAATGTTCAGATTATAGCCAATGTGTGACATGTGATGCAAATAACAGGCAACAATTCTATCTAACAAGGTAGACTCTCACCTCCTATCCTAGACATTAATGGCACTACCACCCCACAATCAACATTTGAGGGGTCAGCAAGGACAGGAAGCACAGCTGGACTGATCACATACAGATCAGGGACTTGATATCCTGCAGCAATCATTTAGTGATTGACTCCTCAGAGCCCTTCTAATTTTTACAAGCCAGAGGTCAGATACATGATGGAATATCTTCCATTTGCTTGGGTGACTACAGTTCCAAAAATTTTCAAGAAATTGGCCTCTCTTGACCGGCACCTCCAACACCACCCTACTCATTCATTCTCTGCACCACAGACACACAGTGACTGCAGTGTGGCACTATCTATAGAATGCACCACAGTTACTCCCCTAGACTGCTCCAACACTGCCTCCTATACCTGTGATCTTTACCAGCAAGAAGGTCAAGGTCAGCAAGTCCATGTGAAGATCACCACATGTGAATTCACATTCAAGTTGAACTCAAAAGTTCAAAGTTCAACATAAATCTATTATCAGATGTACATATATGTCACCACGTACAACTCTGAGATTCATTTTCTTGTGGGCTTTCACAATAAATACAAGAAACACAATAGAATCATTGAAAGACCACACCCAAGAGGATGGACAACCAACCAAAATGTGCAAAAGACAAAAAACTGTACAAGTACAAAACGAAGAAAAATAATACTCAATCATTATTGAGAACATGAGATGATCAGTGCATGAAAGTGAGTCCATTGATGTGGGAATAATTCAGTGATGGAGCAAGTAAAGTTGAGTAAGTTATCCTGTCTGGTTCAAGAACCTGATGGTTGAGGGGTAATAATTGCTTCTGAACCTGGTGGTGTGAGTCCTGAGGCTTGTGGACCTTCTTCCTGATGGCAGCAGGGAAGAGAGCATGTCCTGGCTGGTAGGGGTATTTGACGATGGATCCTGGTTTCCTGTGATGGCGTGCAGCTCTCCTGCTGTGGGATGTATCACTGGTCCTTCATTCTTCGTTATTGCTGGATCTAAATCCTGGGACTCCTGCTGAACAGTTCTGTGGGATCGCTTCACCAGAAAGACTGCTGTGTTCAACAGGTTGACTGACCACAACCTTCTCAAGGGCTGGAGAACAAATGCAGACCTTTCCAGCAAAGCCAAGGTACCAGAAAAAAACAACTAAATACATAGTTTATTTTCATGAATGTCCTCCAAGAGGACCACAACATTGTTGGGTTTGGAGGCTTGCACAGCTCATTGGCCTGGAGAGCTAGGTTGGCTGGAGAGAGGGCTTTATGCTTTGGGCTCTTGGTAGGGTCATCCATACCAAACAGGACAAAGGGCAGAAGCCAGACTAAGAGTGGTCCACCAGTCCTCCAGGTTCAGGGGTTCAGGGTCAGGGCCAACAACCCTGGGCAGTAAGTTTCATAAATGTGGTTGACAGGTGAATACAGAGTGAACTACCTGGATCTTTTCTACGTACTTGAGAAGGCAGAAGGGAATTCTTTCAACTCTTTTGAAGATAGTATTTGTGAATGTGATGTGGCCTCGGTTCTGCACTAACAGCAATAATCTAGATTTCAGTGTTCAAATCTCTGGTAGGATACCATCGCTCCAACCTGAGTGACATCCTTATCAGTGCTATAACTCTAAAAAAGTCTTTCGATTATTTAAACTCTTTGTTTCTATCACCCTTCCATTATAAATTCCTAGTACTTTACTGCTCCTTTCTATTGTTCTGTATGACCTGATCTGTCTGACTGGCCCCTCCCAATGTCAGACTCTGGCGTTCAGTTGTGTTATCCGTTGGCTGACCAGTGCTGTCGAGGATGCCATAAGGCAGATAATCTCCTGCTGTGTCCACATCTCATTTCAGACTGCGCATCTGATTTGCAGCTGAAACTTCCCCAGCATGCTTCTGTGACAACCACGCTCAGGGCTTCTCTCTTCCACTTTTGTGTTATGAAGTAGTACAGTAGTACTTACAAATGTGGTACGAGATGTGTGTGTGTGTGTGTGTGTGTGTGTGTGTGTGCGTGTGCGCGTGTGCCAACGTGTGCACAGTGTGGTACTGGCATACTGACAGCACATCTGAATTGGACGGTGGTTTTGGCTTCTTCCTGTGCCTCAGTACCTTCCTGAGGCAGTTGACTAGTAATCGTTTTACCTTAATTTGTATCAGTCTGAAGCAAAGTCACATCGATTTATATCAACTAAAATAAAGCGCTCTCCACGAGGACCATAGCCTTGTCATCGGATTTGGAAGCTTGTGTGCCTCAACGTTCTGGAGAACTACGCTGGCTGGAGTTGGTTCGTTATGCTTTGGTTCTTGGCAGGGCCACACATGCCAAACAGGTCAAAGGGTAGAGGTCAGACTGAGAGTGGTCTACCGGTCCTCCAGATTTGGGGGTTCATCTCAGGGCAAAAAACCCTGACTGGTAAATTAAAATTGTTGTGGAAACAGCAATAAAGAATCTTTCTACATCTGAGTGCGACGGTATTCCTGAGACTCCACCTGGGACTTGCATGACTGACAGTAGTGAAAACCCAGAGGAAGCTCCTGACATGATGATGGAAGCCCCGAACACTGGCAGAGATGGAGGACCTTCATCTCCCGTCCTACAAACTCCCGCTCTCGCTCTGTTGAGAGTGCACCCCTTCCGTCTGTCAAGCAGTGCCTCGTCTGGCAACGTTTCTGTGGGGTCTGGCACTGTATTGTTTGGTGGGGTTCTGGCTTCTGTTTGTCGCCAGAGGTCAATCCTGTGGGTTTGGGGGGATGTTCCGTGCGGATGTTCCTCCACTGTAGCAAAGCTTCTCCTCGAGTTTAGACGGGTGGAAACTGGCACATGGTGATTGTAGTGGGTGCCGTGGATCCGAGTTCTGTTTACCTTTTTCAATTTTTGTCGTAGTGTGTCTTCGGATCTCTGTTGACTTGAAATATCTACTACCAATAATGGTGTAAATGTTGTGAGCTAGATTAGAGATTCTGAGGAAATAGTGAGGGCTGGTTTTCGCTATGATTGTCAAGATAGGCTGAGGCTTTGGCAACATTTTGGAAGAAGAGTTTACGTCCGAGACTACGTGGGACAAAGAACTAACGAGATTTAGCAAGGTCAAGGGTCAACAGGACTTATTAGGAACACAAGAGCAGGAGCAATCCATTTGCCATTCAATTAGATCCCATCTGACATTTGTTTTAAACACAAGAACATCTGCAGATGCTGTAAATTCAGAGCAACACACACAAAATGCTGGAGGAACTCAGGGGGTCAGGCAGCATCTGTGGCAAAGTCGTTGTTTCGGGCCGATACCCTTCATCAAGACTGGAGAGGAAGGGCGGGAGGTGAAGACGCCAGAATAAAAAGGTAGGGGAAGGGGATGGAGGCTAGCTGCAAGGTGATAAGTGAAATGTAAAGGGCTGGAGAAGAAGGAATCTGTAACCCTCAACTAACAGAACGATTCACCCTCCGATCCGAAATGTTCACTTGCCCGCTCCCCTTCTCAGCTTGCACTGGAGCTGAGCTTCTGAGAACGTCTGAGCCTTGAACTTGCGGATTTCAGTAAAGACTGACGATTTGGCTATGGGTATTTGATCCTCCACAATATTCCGCGTGGGATGGGCAACAGGACCGAGCACGGAAAGCTGTGGCAAATGCACTTGGGAGGGGACGGGTTCGGTTGATACATTCTTCGTGTAGGTTGGATGTCAGCCAAATGAACGGACTGATCTGAAATCTGTGTATTGAACACCATGTGTCAACGTGTCGAGAGGGCTGCATTGCCTTGGCTTATTTCGGGCAGGCATCAATTTGGGCCACAGTCTAATTTTCTCTTAACTCCTTTCTTCCACTCCCGATCATTTTCTCTTTGTTCCTTTGTCCTCCTTGTTCTCGTTCAGTCTCTCTTTCCTCCATGTCTGCCACCTACCATCATCTCTTCTCTTTTATTTCGTCCTCCACTGAATCAGAGTCTGTCCTTCTCATTTCTCCGTACCCCTGCGATCTGTCTCTTCCTACCTCCCCTTTCTTTTCTCTTTCCAGCCCTGGCTCTCTCCCCTCTTCCTCTTTCTTTTAAATCCCTTGTTTCCCCTCCTCCCCCTCCTATCCCCAACTCCCTCCCCACGGCGCTCCACAGTCCCGATACTCTCAGTTAACCTTGAAGGGAAGGTCGAAATCAGCATGGAGTTGAGCTGTATTGTTTTCTTTTAAAAAAAGAACTCAAAATATCTGTTCCCTAGCGGCAGCTTCTAGTGTTAAAGAGCAATGCAGATGTATTTTGTGAAAAAGCAATAAAGCCTAGCCGGAGGGCCCTCTCAGGAGCTCGTGAAATGCATGAGCAGCACATTCATTCCGGGGCAGGGGGACAATAGGAAAAATGGTTAATAAGACTCCTGAACAACACATTCGATTTTATTTCTCTCTCTCTCTCTCTGTTGTCTGTGGGACGCTGATGTCCAGTGCCACTGTCTTGTCCGTGTCGGGACTGAGTGAAGTGGGGGAGAAGTGTGTGTTGGAGCGCGACACGTCACGGACAATGGAGCTTGCCCAAGTCTTCAGGGAGAACCGTCACCCCGACACAAGGTATGATAATCAAGGTGCCAGTTACTCATTACGCTCCCTAATTACTGTTTCGTAATTAGCAGTAGAGATACAAAAGAATGAAAATGATCTTCCCAACCCCCTCCCCCTGTTAAATTACACGCCCGAGGCTGCAGCCCCGAAAAAGGCAGCGAAGCGACACGAGAAGCCTGCGGGGAATTGGGGAAGGAGGAGGCGGGGTAGCCAAATGGCAGCTTCACAGTTTCTGAGTCGACGTCTTGCTAAATTACTGTAAATATTGAAGTGAATTAAAATTCCGCTTGAGCTATCCTTGCGGCCGCTTTAATTGCGGCTGCTTCTTGCAGTCAGCGGAGGAGCGGCCGCACGTCCCCCCGTCTCCCCCCACCCCCCATTCTCTCTCTGAGCTGAACTGCCTTACTCGCTCGGCTGCTTAATTATTCGCTTTAATTTGCATTTAACATATTTATTTCCATGCGTGGTTGGTGGAAAGGGGGGTGGGTGGTTGAGTTGTCGTCTTCAGCATTGCGGCATTTTCTAATCAAACCGCCGCTCGCAAAGCACCCCGTGCATTTTAAGATCCAGTCAATATCCACAAATTAAAAACAAAACTAAATTACATTTCCCTAGCACCTAGAACACAAAAAAACCCTGCGTAGGCGCTTTAGAGCAGGGCTACATCCAAGAAAAGCTACCACGCCGTTTACGATGATATTAAATCAAATGATGAAAATGTTGATTAGGCTCGGTTTAAAGCTCCTGTTTTGACAGGGGGTGGGGTGGGGGAAGAGGTGAAAAGGTTTAGATTGTGAATTCCGAAGCATAAAGCCAATGGGAGTTGCATTTGAGGCTGTGGTTAAATACAGGGGCGCTCAGGAGGCTGGGAATAGAGTTACCTCGCATTGTTACAGGGGCGGGAGAGGTCACAGAGGGAGAGGGGGTGACTGTACGGAGACATCGCAAAATACGGGCGAGAATTTTAATCTTAAAACGTTGAAGCAAGTGGTGCGTCATGATAGCAATCGAAGACGGTGGTTTACGTATTGTTAGAAATGTTTCATAATTTGTCCTGCTGGAGGGTCTCGGTCTGAAACGTTGACTCTATTCCTTTTTTAAATGCCACCTGACTCGCTGAGTTCCTCCAGCATTTTGTATGTGTTAGTTTAGATTTCCAGTATCTGCAGAATCTTTTGTGTTTGTGTATCAGTTAGCCTGCCCTTCGCTCTCCATCACACGTTTTGCTGGAGGTTCTGTTTGGTAGGAACCCGCGGTACCTGTGCTGAATAACCATACTATTCGTGCTAGTAATTTTTATATTACGAGCGCATTGCCTCTGAAGCGGAAGGTTGTTGATAAATCCGCACTCAGAATAGAAGAATCGAAGCTGCCACTCCGACGCGCACGGGCAATACATTTGGAGATGGACACTGCATGCGGTCTTCTTCCGTCAGCAAGTTCTATAATGCCACGACCGTTCCATAAAATGGGAAAGATCCAGTGGGATCGTTTCAAGCAGGAGCAGTGTAGTTATTCCTGGTGTCGCAGCCTGTATTGTCTCCTCAGTCTACACCATTGCCTTGAGTTGTCCGGTCAATGCCGCATTTCCCCTCGGTCGCAGCTTGCAGTGCAGAAATAGGCTGCTGTTCCCCATCGTACAATAGAGACAAAACACTCCAAAATACACAAAACAAAATTATTATCAAAGTACTTGTATGTTACCATATACAACCCTGAGATTCATTTTTTGTGGGCATACACAGTAAATCCAAGAGACAATAGAATCAATGAAAGACCGCACCCAACAGGATGGACAACCCAAATGCAAAAGACAACAAACTGTGAAAATGCAATAATAATGATAAGTACACAAATAAGCAATAAATATCAAGGACCAGATGAAAGAGTCCTTGAAAGAGAATCCATAGGTTGTGGGAGAAGTTAAGTGTTGGGGTGAGTAAAGTTATCTCCTCTGCTTCAAGAGCCAGATGGTTGAGAAATAGTAAGTGTTCCTGAACTGGGTGATGGGGGTCCTTGATGATCAATGCTACTTTCCTGTGATATGGCTTCATGTGGATGTGCTCAGTGATGGGGAGGACTTTACCTGTGATGGATAGGGCCATATCCACTACTTTTTGAGGGATTTCCCTTTTTGTAGGAAATATATTGAGCAACACACACACAATTCTGGAGGAACTCAGCAAAGCGGGCAGCATGGCACCTCCCATTAGCCTCCCAGTTAACAGGAATCAACTGCCACTCATTTCCATCGCATCACCTGCAGCCTATTTAAACCCAGCTCTCATCAAGTCCTTTGTTCACCCATCAAACCAGTCAGCCCTGACCAGTCACTCCTAGCCTTCAGTTACCTTGTTGCAATGTCATTTTAGGTTCTGTTCTCTCTTGTTTTGTACCCCCCATAGTTTGTTATTTTGTAGCTTATTTGTTGCTAAAATTGTCTCTGTTGCTCTGCCTTTGGGTCAAGCCTCTACATTTTCTGAGACAGCATCCGTGGCGGGGAATAAACAGTCAATGCTTTGGGCAGAGACCAAAAGTGTTTTGTGGATACATAAATATACCTATGAAAGCCAAGAAAGATTATAAAAAAATGGCAGAGACTTTATTTTAAGATTACTTTATTGATTATAGAGAACTTTAGAGGACTATCTTCTGAAACCAACATTTAAAGGGCCCAAAGAAATGAAATCTTTCCTTTTGAAGAAGAATAGTCAGGTGCAGGTGGCAATCAATTGACTCAAAGAAACATACAAAAACCACGGCACAGTACAGGCCCTTTGACCCACAATGCTGTGCTGAACATGTATTTACTTTAGAAATTACCTAGGGTTACCCATAGCCCTCTATTTTTCTAAGCTCCATGTACCTATTCAGGAGTGTCTTAAAAAGCTCTGTTGTATCTACCTCCACCACCATTGCTGGCAGCCCATTCTATGCACACACCACTCTCTACATGAAAAACTTACCCCTGACATATCCTCTGTACCTACTTCCAAGCACCTTAAAACTGTGCCCTCTTGTGCTAGCCATTTCAGCCCTTGGTAAAAGCCTCTGACTATCCACACGATCAATGCCTCTCATCATCTTATGCACCTCTATCAGGTCACCTCTCTGTTGCTCCAAGGAGAAAAGGCCAAGTTCACTCAACCTATTCTCGTAGGGCATATTCCCCAATTTCCTCTGCACCTTTTCTATAGTCTCCACATCCTTCCTGTAGTGAGGTGACCAGCCAGGGTCCTATACAGCCATAACATTACCTCTCGGCTCTTAAGCTCAATCCCACGGTTGATGAAGGCCAATGCACCATATGCCTTCTTAACCAGAGAGTCAACCTGCACAGCAGCTTTGAGTGTCCTATGGACTTGGACCCCAAGATCCCTCTGATCCTCCACACTGCCAAGAGTCTTACCATTAATACTATATTCCGCTATTGTATCTGACCTACCAAAATGAACCACCTCACACTTATCTGGGTTGAACTCCACCCGCCACTTCTCAGCCCAGTTTTGCATCTTATCGATATCCTGCTGTGAACTCTGACAGCCCTCCACACTATCCACAACACCCCCAACCTTTGTGTCATCAGCAAACTTACTAACCCATCCCTCCACTTCCTCATCCAGGTCATTTATAAAAATCACGAAGAGAAGGGGTCCCAGAACAGATCCCTGAGGCACACCACTGGTCACTGATCTCCATGCAGAATATGACCCATCTACAACCACTCTCTGGATCCACAAAGCAATGTCCCCTTGGATCCCATGCCTCCTTACTTTCCTTGTTTAAAAAATACATACAGACTGAGAAAGAGTTCAGCTAAGAGTTAATGTTTATTTTGAAAGATGCCTGTTCATATCTGATGCAACACACACAAAATGCTGGAGGAACTCAGCAAGTCAGGCAGCATCTATGGAAATGAATAAACAGTTGATGATTTGGGCCAGGGCCCTTCATCAGATCTGGAAACAAAGGTTGAGGACAACAGAATATAAAGGTGGGGGGAAGGGGAGTTTGGATGGCTAGAAGGTGATAGGTGAAGCCAGGTGGGCAGGAAAGGTGAAGGGCTGGAGAGGAAGGAATCACTATACATAAAACTTTATTCATAGTTTGTTGACACACACTCTCTATCTTCTGCATTCATATTGCTGTTTTCTTTCATTTGTGGTTTTATTTCCATTAGGTGTGCTCAGATATGATGCAGCAGGGTTTCCCCTTAGTCACTGGCCACACAGTGGGTCATGAACGCATCCCAATGAGCTGCCCCCCCCATCCCGATATTAATCCTAGCCCAATCACAGGAAAATTTGCAAAAGCCAATTATCCTATCAACTGGTATGTCTTTGGACTGTGGGAGGAAACTGGAGCACCTGGAGGAAACCCACATGGGGCGAACGTACAAACCCTTATAGGCAGTGGTGGGACTATAATCAAAGTCACTGCAGAGACAGTAGCAGTCTATTCAGCACAGACAACGGGGCAATTCTCAAGGAGACACTCTCGTTAGAGGCTTCATATCTGATATCTGCCGAATTTGTAGAGAGAATGAGCTATTATTTGTGAGCATCTGTGTGGGGATTACGGAATGGGTCAGAGGAATCTTCATTACCTCATCTGAACACTAGGCATTTACTACCACCAGTGGAAATGTAGATTGTTATATCATAAAGAATTTAGAATACAACATTTACAATTTCATGCCCCAAATGTACATGTGATCTTAAGACCGAAACAATGTTGATTGATATTTTGTGCTCCCTTGATATGTAACACATTTAACCTGTGTATTAATTTTATTTAACTCATTCACTTCAAAAGAAAATGTGAATACAGATACACTGACATCGAGATGCTTGTAGACACAACATTGGCCCTCACACTCTCTCCTTCACACTCTCCTTCACGCTCTCCCCTCACACTCTCTCCCACACTCTCTCCCCCTCACAGTCTCTCCCCCACACACTCTATCCCCACACACTCTATCCCCACACACTCTCCCCCCACGCTCTCTCCCCCCATGCTCTCTCCCCCCCATGCTCTCTCCCCCTCACTCTCTCCCCCTCACTCTCTCCCCCTTACACTCTCTCCCCCACACTCTCTCCCCCACACTCTCTCCCCCACACACTCTCTCCCCCTCACACTCTCCCCTCACACTCTCCCCCACGCACACACTCTCTCTCTCACACTCCCTCTCTCACACACATACATAGACACACACAACCTCTCACACACACTCTCCGTCTCTCTCTCACACGCACTCTCTCACGCATATACAGACACACGCACTCACACACACACTCACACTCTCAAATACAGACACACACACTCTGTATCTCTCTCACACACATACATAAACACACAGAACCTCACACACTCTGTCTCTCTCTCATACGCACTCTCATACACATACATAGACACAAGCATCTCACACATACACTCTCACTCTCTCACTGACACACTCGCTCTCTCAAATACAGATACACACACACACAGTATCTCTCTCACACACATACATAGGCACGCACACACACACAACCTCTCTCTCCCTCCTGCATACACGCATAAAGAGGCAACACATGGGAAGTCTAAAGCTTTAGCGGCACATTTCATCGTGGATGTTGTAATGTTTAGTGACTGCTCTAAAACATTACGTGCGTAAAGCATCAGGCCCTCTGGCACTGGAAGACCTAACGGACTTCACAGCGTACTGCACATTAAGCGGATTAGATTGAGCTGTTTCGTTCTCAGCAACTAACGTCATTGCATTCCAATTTTAAAAGTGTTTAGAGATTCTTCATTTGTCTTAACAAAAACTTGTATTTATGTAACTCCTTCAGCATAGGCAAGACTTCCAAACCACTTTAGATCGGATAAGCATTGATATTGAAGCCACATTAACAGATTTTGAAACATTTAAGCAGACGATTAAAGAGGTAGACTGTCAGGAGTGTCTTAAATAGGCAAGTCTGATACAGAGGCGGATCTTTTAAAGAAGGCTGATATAAAACTTTGGGCTTAGAGAGTTGATTTTCACTTTAAATTGAGGATCCTTGATTTAAATATTTCCAGATAATGTCAATATTCTAAGTGTGGTGAATTGTTTTTTTGTTTACTGACCTGCCGATTTTATTTTAATACACACTGAGGCCTCCGTCGGTCAGAGTTGACCGAGCATTTTGCGTCCTGGCTGCCTAGATACGCAAGCTTGATCAGTAGGATACAGAGAACAAGCTGTTGCCCTTGAAGTAAGTGCCCTCTCTCCACGCGTTTGATAAACCCGAGGGAACGGCGGGCACCGATACAGTTCGGTAGCAGCAGCGTCGCAGGAATTGCCAGTCAGCGTTGAACACAATGTAGGACTGCCTTAGGGACTCCAGCTCCGGATTTTTCCCTTGGTGTTTACTCCGGAAGCCTTCCCTATGAGTGGGTATAGCCGCAAGGCAATGGAGGGTTGAGATTTGAGTTTTCCTTCTCCTAGATGAGCCCCGTCTGTCTGAAGCGACTGGTTTTAAGGTGCCAGTAACCTGCCTTTGCCCTTTCTCCTGTCAGTAGAAACGGTTCTGCCGGGCTTGGTAGCTAAGCCACACGTGAAACGCCAGGAGCTGGACTTGGTTGTCAGAGGCTATTTGAAGCGGACGCCATTGGGAGCATTTAATAGGTAGTGGGAGCTTGTCCCCATTCCCCCCCCCCATAAAAACCTTAAGGAACCTGTAGTTGAGATTAAACGCAGCCGCTTCCTTAAAGTTCTTAATATATGAACCGTGACAGTTGATGTAAACAGAATATTTAACTGAGGGAAACATCGCTGTTTTTACTATCTATGGACTGGAATTGCCAGTTGACCTTTCGGGCAAAGATCCTTCAACAGCATTTTCTCTGTGTTGCTCTAGATCAGGAGATCCCAACCTGCGATCCATGGACCCCTCAGTGGTAGGGGATTTCCAGCATCTGCAGAATATTTTGTGTCTATTTTTACCGGTCTAAGTTTGCTGCAAGTTCCTGCCATGCCTCTTCTCCTTAATGCTTATGTGCTTGCCTAAACCATTGGTCACCTGTCTGAGCATTTTGTGTGTAGCAGCATCCGATTTTAAAGCAAGACACAGTTAACAGAGCAGATTTCGTGACTTTAGAATGTCTCAAAACAATCTGCAGCCAATGCTGTACTTAGAAGTGGTCACAATTATGATATGGGATGAAAAGGCAGCCAATTTCAGGATAGTAGGCCTTGCTAACAAATACTGTATTTCACAAAGTCTTGGCTTGTTATTTGCTGACATTTTTGAGGAATGCAAGGGGGCAAGCTAATATGATGGGGCATAATTTTAAGGTAATTGAAGGAAAGGACGGGGGATATCAGAGTAAGGCTGTAAGTCTTTTACACAAAGACTCTTGGGTGCATAGAATGCCCTACAAGTGGTGGTGGTAGAGGTAAATATGTTGGGAATCATTGTTCCCTCTAAGCTGCGCAGCTGTGCAGTAACCAAAATACCCCTGTGCACATAGCCTTTGTTGCCACACGGCTGTAATTTTCTTTTATGTGCTGCACAGGTTTCAGGCCGTGTAAAAATTTCCTGCTAAGTAATGGTTGGTCCCACAACTGTGTAGAAAAATTAAAGGGAACATTGATAGGGACATTGAAGAAGCTCTTAGATACAGATGTGGATATTAGAGAAATTGGGGCTATGTAGGAGGAGGGGTTGGATTGATCTCAGAGTAGTTTACTATCTAAAACTGGCACAGCATCATGGGCTGATGAACCTGTAAGTGTTCTATGTTCTATAAATAAATGTGGTATAACTCTCCTTCCCCTTCCTTTCTTCCTCTATTCCCCACTCTGACCTCTCTTTTCACCTGCCTACCACCTCCTCTTGGGCCCACACCTCCTTCCCTTTCTCATATGGTCAGCTCTCCTATCAGATTTTGTCCTTTCCAGCCTTTTACCCTCCCTACCCACTTGGCTTAACCCATCACCTTCTAGCTATCCTCCTTCCCCTTCCCCACCTTTTTATTCTGGGGGCTTCTCTCTTCATTTTCAACCTGAAACGTTGATTTTTATTCCCCTTCATAGATGGTGCCTTGTCTGTCGAGTTCCTCCAGTGTTTTGTGTGTGGTTGCTATGTCATTGCAGGCCTTTTAATTGACAAGTTTATGGATGGTGTTAAAGATCTGAAGTTTGGTGAGAGAGAATAAGAGAGATATGTTGCAAATGATCATCATGTCTGGGGGCAAAATGTAGCAAATGGAACGTAGTCTAGAGGAATGTCATCATCACCATTTTGTGCCGTTTCGTATGATGTGGGCGAGCATGGTCTTGACCATGATTGTTCTTGGCAAATTTTTCTACAGAAGCGGTTTGCCATTGCCTTCTTCTGGGCAGTGTCTTTACAAGATGGGTGACCCCAGCCATATCAAGACTCTTCAGAGATTGTCTGTCTGGTGTCAGTGGTTGGATAACCAGGACTTGTGACATGCACCAGCTGCTCATACGACCATCCACTATCTGGTCCTGTAGCTTCACCTGACCCTGATTTGGAGGGGGGGGGGGCGCAGGGCGCTAAGCAGGTCCTACACCTTGTCCAAGGGTGATCTGCAGGCTAGTGGAGGAAAATTGGTAGAGACACATCTCCACCCTGCCAACCAATCTGGAAAGTAACTTATTGTATTTGCAAAAGTCAGAGAACAATCCATAACAAAATATTTGGATATTGAACAATAGCAATGAACACTGAGATCTTGGAATATATGTCCTATGCAGATAGGGGTGTGGAGATTGATAATTTGGTTTAGAGGGCAGAAAGCTGTTCTTTGGACCATAGACATAGAACATAGCACAATACAGTACAAGTGTTTTGATCTACGATGGTGTGTCAATCTTTTGAACTATACCAAGATCAATCTAATGGTTTCCTCCTCATAGCCCTTCAATTTTCTTTCATCCATGTGCCTATCTAACGGTCTTTTAAATGTTCCCAATGTATCTGTCACTCATGACAGGGCTTTCCACACAGCCACCACTCTGTGTAAGAAGACCTGCCTCTAACATCCCCCTATACTTTCCTCTAATCAGGTTAAAGTTATGCCCCCTCGCATTATCTATGTCTGCCCTGTGAGAAAATGTTCTGACTGTCCATTTTCTCTATGTTGTTTATCATCTTGTACACCTCTACAGATTCACCTCTCATCCTCCATTGCTCAAAGAGAAAAACCCCAGCTCACTAAACCTACCCTCATAAAACATGCTTTCTAATCCAGGCAGCATCCTAGTAAATCTCCTCTGCACATTTTCTAAAGCTTCCACATTCTTCCTAATATGAGGTGACCAGAACTGGACACAATGCTGCAAGTGTGATCTGACCAAATTTTTATAGTGCAGAGGAAAGACAGACTCCCGTGTAGAAGTATGATCAGTTCATTCATGTGAATTCCAACAGAACATTGCTGGCTCGGCTGAGCGACATTGCAAGAAGTAACATCTCAGAACTAGGACTCCGTGATTAGTGCTAATTGGGTGTCTGTCCTCTTAAATAATCCAAGTAACACAGAATCTCCAAGCCTATCCAAGTAATATTCAGCCCAAAACATCGACTGTACTCTTTTTCCATCGATGCTGCCAGGCCTGCTGAGTTCCTCCAACATTTTGTGTGTGTTGCTTGGATTTCCAGCATCTGCGGACTTTCTCTTGTTAGCGAGGTCGTCTTCATAGGTTCAATATCCATTCAAAAATCGTATGGCAGATGGGAAGAAGCTGTTCTTGAGTCTCTGAATGGGTGCATTCAGACTTCTGTATGTCCTCCCTGATGGCAGCAATGAGAACAGGGCATGAGCGACTGAGGGGGGGGGGGAAGAGATGGTCCTTAATGACGGACACCACCCTTCTCCCTGAAGATGTCCTAGATAATCCTGAGGCTAGCGCCCATTATGGAGCTGACTAAATTTACAACTCTGCAGCTTATTTCAAACCTGTGCAGTGACGCCCCCCCCATACCAGATGGCGACGAAGCCAGTTAGGATGCTCCCCATGGCACACTTGTAGAAAATTGTGTGCGTTTGGTGACATACCAAATCTCCTCAAACTCCTAATGAAATATAACCGCTGTCATGCCTACTTTGTAGCTGCATCATCATGTTGGGTCTAGGCTTGATCCTCAGAGATATTGACACCCAGAAACTTGAAATTGCTCACTCATTTCACTTCTGGTCCCTCTATGAGGAGTGCTTTGTGTTCCCTTTCTGAAGATCATCTAATCTACTCCCATTTGCCCACATTTAGCTCATGTCCTGGGCTGGATGGCTGCAAGTTCACTGCTGAGAAGATTTTTCAGATATCTAATCAGGTGAACCCCACTGTAAAACGCAAAGAGCCGCCTTCAGTATAAACATAGGCTCCGTTTTTGTCGCCCTTTCCTGACTGGTAAATAACTGTGACGGTAAATTACAGGGACATAGCATACCAAGAAAGTAGGGTAACGTCCTGAACACGTGGGATCTACGGGAAAGAGCGGGTTAACTGCACACAGTGGGAACAATCTCACGTAGTCACTGGTTCTGATTGCAGCGAAGCTCAGGAGCTGCCTGCAAGAAGCGACTTAATCCCTGGTTCAATTAACCTTTCCCCCAGAACGGGGCAGAAATCTGCCCAACGACTGTTTTCTGATTGGCTGTTGCCCTGATTGATGGAGCTAGTCGTGGTCCGGAACCTGGATTTGATCCTTAAATTCTTTCTTAAAGGAGCCACTTCTCAAATTATTCGCAAAAAGAAGCATACAAGACCATGTTTTTTTAAAAGGGGGGGCAGAATTTATCGCGGTTCGGAGGAAAGGGAGGACAAAGTGAGATGGGGGAAGGGTTGTGACTGGGACAGACGACCTTGAGCTGGGGGTGGGGGCGAGAAACGTTTTGCACATTTTAATTATTCCCCGTTGAGTTTAAAGGAGGGGAGTTTTGAATACAGCAGCGAAAAGTGGCGGCACATTTTCCCCTGCAAGTAATTGCTTGGTGTTTTTTTTCTTCCTTGCTTCTCGCCAATCTGCTCATAGTTCTTCCTCCGCTTTCATGTCCACCTCTCCTCTGCGTGTGATTTTGACTTTCGTGTGAATTTGGGGATCACTGATCAGCCCCACGCCAGCGACTGTGCCTCAGCTACCGGCGTTCTCGTGTCTCAGTTCGCTCCATAGAGCCGGGAGATTGTGAGGATCCCTCCTCGACCACAGCTTCTCGCCCAGTGTTGCTCCCCTCCCATTATTCACCCTAACCTCGTGTATCTGTATGGCTCGACTGCTTGTGACCAGAGGTAAACGCACAGCCCGTTTTACGCATTCAGGGCACAGACGACAGAGCCGGCTGGAAATGGTTCTGCTCCCTAATCACCAGTTTTCCTTCAATGGGAATCCAACAAGCTTCATTTCACACTTCCTTCAGCTTAGTATTTGTATACCAACAATTCCTGGCGCATACCACAGGCTGCCTTTCCCTCAGCCTTACAATAGAGGCCAAAATCCTATTAGTCTAACAATAACTTGTTTTACCTGCGTGCCAACTCTCTTTTCCAACAAAGCTATAGATTCAAGATTGTTTAATGTCATTTCCAATGCACAAGTGTAATGGAGAATGATATAATTGTTATTCCAGATCCAATACAGTACAAAACAAACAAAAGATGAATAAAACGATAATAATAAAAAGAGAAATATAAGATAACTTGTATACAGGGATTGATTGTATGTCTGTAAAACGATGCTAGACTGTATACTGACGGAATATAAAGTTGTGGTGGAATTATTGGTGGAGGTGTTGATCAGCCTTACTGAAGTATCTGATTTTGAGTCTGGTGGTCCTGGTGTGGATACTACACAGCCTTCTCCCTGATGGGAGTGGGACAAAGGCTCCATGAGCAGGGTAGGTGGCAGCATCCATGATATTACTAGTCCTTTTCTGGTAATGCAGCATGAAAACAGGCTCTTTGGCCCAACTGATCTTTGACAACCATGGCATCCTCTTTGCTAGTCTCAGTTGCCTGCGCTCAGCCCATGACCCTCCAAGCCCCTCCCTTCTTTGTACCCATCCAAATGCATCTTGAATATTCCATTTCTACCCATCTCAACCACTTCCTCAGCACTTCATTCCATCTATTCCCTACCTTCTGTGTAAAGAAGTTTCTCTCTGTGTTCTACTTTTAAATCTCTCCCTTCGTATCTTGTATCTGTGCCCTCTAGTTTTGGGCTTTCTGACCTGGGGAAAAGCCTATAACCATCATCCTTATCTTTGCCCCTCATGAGATTG
Organism: Mobula birostris; assembly: GCF_030028105.1. NCBI lineage: Eukaryota > Metazoa > Chordata > Chondrichthyes > Myliobatiformes > Myliobatidae > Mobula > Mobula birostris. The sequence goes on from NC_092399.1 coordinate 4,586,093, forward strand.
GGGCTGAGAGGAAAAATGGATCAGCCAAGGTGATATGGTAGAGCAGTCTTGATGGGCCAAATGGCCTAATTCAGCTTCTATATCTTATGGTCTTATAATGCATTAAGGTAGAACAAGGTAAAACACTAAAAGAATTTAGAATAAATTATAACAGGTGCAGGGAAAGTGCAGCACAGGTAAACAATAAGGTGCAAGATGACAATGAGGTAGATTGTGAGGTCAAGAGTCCATCTTAACATACTAGGGTTATTGCCATACCAAGCCACTATTTGTCCAGATAGGATGCTTTCTGTGTTGCATTGAAAACTGGTAAGGGTCTTTAGCCACTTGAAGTAGAGGCATTGGTGAACTTTTTTGGCTGTTGCTTCTATGTGATTAGATCAGGAGAGGCTATTGGTGATGTTCACTCTCAGGAACTTGGAGCTCTCTTGACCTCTTGATGTAGATAGGAGCTTGTGCACTGCCCTGCTTTCTGAAGTCAATGTTGATAATTAGGGTAAGGTTGTGTCATGAAACCATGCGACTAGGCCCTCTATCTCCTTCCGGTACTGTGACTCATCGATATTTGAGATATGGCCCACTGTGGTGGCATCATCTGCAAACTTAGAAATAGAGATTGAGCATAATCAGTCATGAGTGTACAGGGAGTACAGCGGAGGGTTGAGGATGAAACCTTGCGGAACATCAGTGTCCAGAATAACTGTGCAGAGATGTTGCAGCCTATCTGTATTGATTGTAGTCTGTGAGTCAGGAAGTCAAGGATCCAGTTGCGGAGGGAGGTGATGACTTCCAGGGTCTGAAGTTGGCGATGAGTTTACCTGGAATTGAAGTCATAGCTGCAGTCAATAAACAATAATCAGACATGGGTGTCTTTACTGTCGAGATGCTTCACAGATGAGTGATGCCAGGAAGATGGCATCTGTGGTAGACCTGTTTCAGAGGTTGGTGAATTGCAGTGGTCAAGGTTGTTTGGAAGGTTGGAGTTAATGTGTGCCATGACTGAACTATAGAAGCACTTCATACCAGGGCCACTGGATGGTATTTGTTGAGGCATGTTACCTTGTTTTTCTTAGCTACAAGGATGATAGGGGTCTTCTTAAACCAGGTGGGAACCTTGTGTTGAAACAGAGAGGGGTTACAAGTATCTGCCAGATGGCCTAATTCTGCTCGTATGTCTTATGATCTTGTATAGATGCGTAGTGGGGAGTATCATAACTGGTTGCATCACAGCCTGGTGTGGAAATACCGAGGTCCAGGGATGGAAAAGCGTACACAGAGTGGTGAATGTAGGCCAGTTCATCTCAGGCAAAGCCCCCCTCACCACTGAGTACACTTACGTGGAGTGCTGCCATATGAAATCAGCAAAGGCTGCCGTCATCCAGGATGTGGCCTCTTCTCGCTCCTACCATCCAAAAGGAGGTGCAGAAGCCTTAGGACCCACAGCACCACATTCAGGAACAGTTATTACCTCACCTCATCACCATCAGGCTCTGGACCAGTGTGGATCACATCACCCAGCACTGCTCTGAACTGATCCTACAACCCACTGCCTCACTTTCAAGGGCTCTTTACAACTCATATTTTTAGTATTATTTTTTATTTGCACTGTTTGTCTTCTTTTTCAGATTGGTGGTTTGTCAGTCTTTGTTTATGTATGACTTTTCATAAAATTGTATTTTTTTATTCCTATAAATGCCTGCAAGAAAATGAATCTCAAGGTAACATGTGGTAACACATAACACTTTGATAATAACATATTTACTTTATTTTGCAGATTCAGGTGCACAGGAGGGTGTCGGGCAGGGTGGTCCCTTCTGTTTAAAATGTGCATAGAATGCGTTAATCCCATTGGGAAGAGATATAGTGTTGTCAGAGATGCTGCCCAAATTAATTTTGCAGCCTGTTATTGCACATAAGCCCTACCACAACTGCCAGCTGCTCTGGGACTCAAACTTGGACTGGAACTATCTCTGACAGCTTTAGGGAAGTTCTATCTTGGTTTCTTGTAAATGTCGCAGTCACCTGATTTGAATGCTGCATACTGATACTTCATTAGGGAACGAAACTTCTGGGTCATCCATGGTTTCTGGTTTCTGGTTTGGGAACACCCAGATTGTCCTCTTTGGTACCTAGCGCTCAGATGTTGCTGATAAAGTCCGTGATGATAGTGACATGCCCATCTAGGCTGGTTGCTGAGTCTTTGAACTTGGACCAGTCTACTGACTGAAAGCTATCATGTAGAAGCTCATCTATTTTGTCTGGTTTCTGCACTGGATCCTCTCGTTTCAGCTTGTGCTTGTATGCAGGGAGTAGGAGCACAGCCTGGTGGTCTGATTTACCAAGGTGTGAATGGGGTGCATCTTTGAAGGTTGTATAGCAATGGTTGAAGGCATTCGGACCCCTAGTGGGACAGGAGATATGCAGATTATATTTTGTAGCAGACTTGAAGTTGGCCTGGTTGAAGTCAGTGGCAATGATGAAAAAGGCCTTTTGTTATTCTGTTTCAAGGCTGTGGACTACAGAGTATAGTTCATCGAGTGGGGAAGAGGGGAGGGGGGAACGTTTTTTTTCCATAAGAAGAAATCAATATTCATACCATCAGGTTGGAGGCTACCCGGATGGAATATAAGTCATTGCTCTTCCACCCTCAGGGTTGTCTCATCTTGACACAAGAGGAGGCCATCCACCAACACATCCATGATTTTCAGAATCAGAATCAAAATCAGATTTAATATCACTGGCATATTTCATGAAAATTGTTGTTTTGTGGCAGCAGTACATTGCAATACATGACGATAAAAACCGGTAGATTACAAATAGAAATATATATATATATTTTTAAATTAAATTAAACAAATAATGCAAAAATAGAGCAAAAATTATTGAGGCTGTTTACATGAGACCATAAGACATAGGAACAGAATTAGGCCATTTGGCCCATCGAGTCTGTTCCGCCATTCAATCGTGGCTGATCCGTTTTTCCCCTCTGCAGCCCCTTCTCCACATAACCTGTGGCCAGTCAAGAACCTATCAATCTCCACCTTAAATACACTCAATAACCTGGCCTGCACAGTAACAAATTCACAAATTCACCTCCCTCTGGCTAAAGAAATTTCTCTGCATTTCTGTTTTAAATGGTTGTCCCTCTATCATGAGGCTGTGCCCTCTTGTCCTAAACTCTCCCACCATAGGAAACATCCTTTCCACATCTACTCTGTCTAGGCCTTTCAACATTCAAAAGATTTCAATAAGGTCCCCCATCTTCCTTCTAAATTCCAGCAAGTACAGACCCAGAGCTATCAAATGTTCCTTTATGATAATCCTTTCATTCCTGGAATCATCCTTGTGAAACTCCACTGAACCCTCTCCAATGCCAACACATCCTTTCTAAGATGAGGAGTCCAAAACTGTTCACAATACTTAAGGTGAGGCCTCACCAGTGCCTTATAAAGCCTCAGCATCACACCCTGTTCTTGTGTTCTAGACCTCTTGAAATGAATGCTAACATTGCATTTGCCTTCCTCACCTCCAAATCAACTTGCAGGTTAACCTTTAGGGTGTCCTGCATAAGGACTTCCAAGTCCCTTTGCATCTCAGATTTTTGGATTTTCTCCCTGTTTAGAAAATAGTCTGCACATTTGTTTCTTCTACCAAAGTGTATGACAACTCATTTTCCAATATTTTAACTCATTTGCCATTTTTTTGCATATTCTCCTAACCTCTCTAGATCCTTCTGCAACCTTCCTGCTTCCTTAACACTACCTGCTCCTCCTCCAATCATTGTATAATCTGCAAACTTGGCAACAAAGTCATCTATTCCATCATCTAAATCATTGATATACAGCATAAAAAGAAGTGGTCCCAACACCGATCTCTGCGGAACACCACTAGTCACTAGCGGCCAACCAGAATAGGATCCATATATTCCCACTCACTGCCATCTACCTATCAGCCAATGCTCTAACCATGCCAGTAACTTTCCTGTAATACCATGGGCTCTTATCTCAGTAAGCAGCCTCATGTGTGGCACTTTGTCAAAGGCCTTCTGAAAATCTAAATATACAACATCCACTGCATCCCCTTTATCTAGCCTACTTATCTCCTTAAAGAATTCCAACAGGTTTGTCAGGCAAGATTTTCCCTTAAGGAATCTATGCTGACTTTGTCCTATCTTGTCCTGTTCTCCAAGTACTCCATAACCTCATACTTAACAATTGACTCCAACATCTTCCCAACCACTGAGGTCAGGCTAACCAGTGTATAATTTCCTTTCTGCTGCCTCCCTCCTTTCTTAAAGAGTGGAGTGATATTTGTAATTTTCCGGTCTTCCAAAACCATGCCAGAGTCCAATGATTCTTGAACGATCGTTTCTAATGCCACCATAATCTTTAATGCTACCTCTTTGAAAACCCTAGGGTGCAGTTCATCTGGTCCGGGTGGCTTAATCACCTTTAGGTCATTAAGCTTTCTGAGTACCTTCTCCTTTGTAATAGTAACTGCACTCACTTCTCTTCCCTCACACCTTTCAACACTGCAGACTTGCACAGTGAAGACTGATGCAAAATACTCATTAAATTCATCTGCCACCTCCTTGTCCCCCATTATTATTTCTCCAGCCACATTTTCCAGTGGTCCTATATTCACTCTCATCTCTCTTATTTTTTATCTACTTAAAAAAGCTTTTTCTATCCACCTTGATATGGTTTGCTAGCTTGCTTTCATATTTCATCTTTTCCCTTCTAACGACTCCTTTAGTTGCTGTCCTCTTTGTTCCTTCTAATTTTTGCTTTGTTGTATGCCCTCTTTGCTTTTACATTAGTTTTGACTTCCTTTGTCAGCAACGGTTGTACAATTTTTCCATTTGAATATTTCTTCAGTTTTGGAATACATCTATCCTGCACCTTTCTCATTTTTCCCAGAAAGTCAAGCTATTGCTGCTCTGCTGTCATCCCTGCCAGCATCTCCTTCCAACTTACTTTGGCCAACTCCTCTCTCATACCACCGTAAGTCTGGAAGAAGCAAAGGATGCTGGGAATGGTGAGGGTGCAGAGGTGGCAGAGAAGGAGTGCCAGTGGTGGTGTGGGGGGTGGCACAGGTGCAGATATACCAGGCAGTGTAACTTGATTCCAAATAATTGGTTTATTGATCATAACAGGATATCCTTCTGGTGCTTCCTGCTCCCTCCTCTCTCCCTTCCCCTTTTTCCAACCATGATTCCCCTGTCCTTGCCCCCTTCCCACTCTCAGTCCACAATAGAGACCCATATCACAATCAATTTTATCATCTCTCACATATATCATGAATTTTCTTTTCTTTTTTGCGGCAACAGTACAGACAGTACGTAAAATTACTACAGTACTGTGCATAGGTCTTAGGTACAGTAACTATATATATCTCTAAGACTTTTGCACGGACTGTAGGAGCAGAACTCGGCCATCATCGAGGCTGCTGTATCTTCCCATCATGGCTGATTCCTTTTTTCTCTTAATCCCATTCTCCTGTCTTTTCCCCATAACCTTTGACACCCTGACTAATCAAGAACCTATCAACCTCCGCTTTAAATATACCCAATGACCTGGGTAAATTCACAGTCGTCTGTGGCAACGAATCACACAGATTCACCACCCTCTGGCTAAAGAAATTCCTCTTCATCTCCGTTCCAAATTGTCGCCCCTTTATTCTGAGGCTGTGCTCTCTGATTGTAGACTCCTTCACTATAAGAAACATCCTCTCCACATCCACTCTATCAATATTCAATATAGTTCAGTAAGATAAAGTCTCAGTTTTTATATTCCACTCCCCGCAAAATGAATGCTAACATTGCATTTGCCTTCCTCACCACAAAATCAACTTGCTAGTTAACCTGTAGCGAATCCTACGCGGGGACTCCCACGTCCCTTTGCACCTCTAGTTTTGAATCTTCTCCCCATTTAGAAAATGGTTTATGCCTTTATTCCTTCTACCAAAATGCATGTCTACATGACTAGACACTTCCCTACACTGCATTCCATTTGGCACTTCTTTGCTCATTCTCCAATCTAAGTCCTTCTGCAGACTCTCTGCTTCCTCAACACTACCTGCCCCTCCACCATCAGCTTTCTGAATGGACAATGAACCGATGAACACTAACCATACTTTTACCATACTTACTTAATTTTCTTCTTTATATAATATATAATTTTTATTATTATGTTCTGCAATGTACTGCTGCCACAAGACAACAAATTTCATGACATATGCCAGTGATATTAAACCTGATTCCGATTCAGATGCCTTGGAAATGCACCAACTGTTAAAATGTTGGAAATGAGCTAGCCCAAACTGCATATGAAAATATAACAGATTAGCTTAGTTATAGGACGAGCAACTAGTTATATCTAGAAGAGAGTCATTGTCAATAGAATGAAAAGAAATCTAACCAGGGTAAAATGAAGTCAAAGATTGACAGGAGAAAATGAAATGGAGCAATTGTTGATCTTAAGGAGGAGATGTTGCACGAACCAGCTGGGTACATTTCTGCAAGATGGATGTCAAGCGAGATGGGGATTGATGCTTGCAGGTGAAATCCCTAAACCAAGAACTTGTCTCAGTGAGGAGGAAATTAAGTCTTATTAAAAACAGAAGATAAGGATAGGAAAACACAGACAAATTGCTGGAGGAAGTCAGCAGATCAGGCGGCACCTGTGGAAATGCAGGAACAGATGACGCTTCAGGCTGAGACTCTTCTTCGGGACTGGAAAGGAAGGGGGAAGATGCCAGAATAAAAATGTGCGGTCAGGGCAAGGTGATAGCTAGAAGGTGATAGGTGAAGCAAAAGGTGAAGTGACAGGTGAAGGTGATATAGACAGTTCTGAAGGAGGATCTCGGCCTAAAACGTCGACTGTTTACTCTTTTCCATGGATGCTGCCTGACCACCTGAGTTCCTCCAGCATTTGATATGTGTTGCTCTGGATTTCCAGCATCTGCAGAATCTCTTGTATTTATGAGAACAGGATGGTAGTTAAAATAAAGGGAATGCAGAAGCGTGTGCTAGATGCTAGTCTGAAAAGGGAATGGCCCTGTTGGAGGGTAATAAGTTGAGACATGATTAGAAGTGCAGGGCAGGTCTAGAATACTTAATAGACGCTTTGTATCAGTATTTACTAAAGAAGCATATAGAGATGGTAGAAGTAGTGCATGGGGTCAAAATTGATAAGCAGGGTGTGAATAATTTGCCTGGTCCTGATGGCTTGCAAAGTGGGTCTGGAGATGGAGGTATGATTTGCTCTGATCTTCCAATCTTCTTGTGGCAGGGAGAAGGGGTGATAGGTACTGGACTGCAGGTTTTCAGTGTGATGCCTAATTCAGGAAAGGTTGGAAGGATGTTCCTGGAAACTACAATTAAATATTAAACTTTGGGTAAATATTTAGAAAGAATTAATTGGTAAGTTAAGGAGAACGGGCAAAGATTTGTAAAAGGCATAGTTTAGCTGATTGGATCGATTTTTTTTGATGAAGTAACAAGAACGTACGTGAAAGGAATCCTTTGGATGTCGTCTATATAGATTTTAAGCAAACGTTTGAAAAAGTATGGCATAAAAGCCTTGTTAACAAAAGTGATACTAATTGAAAAGGAGAATACTGTCAGTTTTGATAGAAATTAATGTACAAAAGTTTAAAGCTCAAAGTGAATTTATTATCAAAGTACATCTACGTCATCATATACAATCCTGAGATTCATTTTATTTTATTTACTTATTGACTATTAATTGAGATTGGGCACAGAACGCAGCAACCCGATTAACTCTAACCCAGTCACAGGACAATTTACAATAACCGATTAACCTACCAGCTGGTGCACCTTTGGACTGTGGAAACCCACACAGTCGCGGGTAGAATGTACAAACTCCTTGCAGGCAGTGGCTAGAATTGAACCTGGGTCGCGTGTACTGAAAAGCGTTGTGCTAAACGCTACGCTACCATGGCGCCCCCCCCCCCCACCCCCATGGGCAATCACAGTAAAAGCAGCAAACACAATGGAATCAATGAAAGACTCCCTCTAACAAGATGGACACACAATGAATATGCAAGAGCCAACAAACTGTGATAACACGAGAAGAGAGAGAGAAAAGAAATACTATGAAGAGTCCTTGCAAGTTAGCCCATAGATTGGGCGAACAGTTCAGTGATGGGGATGAGTGAAGTTTTCCCCTCTGGTTCAAGTCCCTGATGGTTGAGGGGTAATAAATGTTCCTGAATGTATTGGTGTGGGCCCTGAGGCTCCTGTACCTTTTTAAGGGAGAAATCTGTGAGAAGTATAAATGATATCACTTTAGATTGAAGGATGATCGATAATAGTGTTTCCTGGGGCACAAGTGCTGGGACTACTGCTTTATTGATGTAACACAGTGTAAAATTTCAAAATATGCTCATGATGTCAAATTTGGGGGTGTGGCATTCAGCGAGTATACCCTTTGAATGTAACAATGTGCAGACAGGCCAACAGAGTGTGCAGAGAAGTTTAACAGGATGGAATTTTACAGAAATGCGAGGTTGTGAAATTTTCAATCCTTACACATGTCGTTTAGTAAAATAGATGGTGGCATGCATTATTGACTTAATGGTAAGTCAATAATGTTCTAAAAGATGTGCAGGAGTAGGGAGAGCTTGTGGTTATTTATAGATGACAGCATATATTGAGAGAGTAACTAGCAAAACGTATGGGATGTTGGGCTTCATAAATAGGGGTGCTAAGTGCAAATGTGGGGAAGCTATGCTGAAGCTTTACCTAGTTCTTGTTCCCTACTTCCAGAACAATGGATCCAGAATGGCCACCGCATATACAGAACATTCTCTAAGTCCATGGCAGGGCTTTGGTTCGGAGCTGAGGGAATTCTAGATCCAAGATGTGACTGGAACAGCTGGACCAAAAGAGACAGTGAAGCATTTAAGAAGATTGACTAGTTTTGACAGGTATAAGTTGGCTGGTGCAGAGACTGCTCGGCAGGGAAGACCTGACAGATGTTCTGTGGGAGGAAAGGAATTGTTGGCATTTTGGGTCAAAAACGTTGCAGCATTCCCGATGCAGTGTTTCAAACCGAAACATCGACAATTCCTTTCCTCCCACAGATGTTGCCTGAGTTTCTCCAGCAGATTGTTTGTTGCCACTGAGTTTCTCCAGCAGATTGTTTGTTGCTCCGGATTCCAACATTTGCAGTCTCTTGTGTTTGACACCTGTTCTGGTCTCCTGTCCCAGAGGAAATCTTAAACTGATGTTTGGCCTGCACGTTGTGGACCTAGAACCTGTCTTAGTCGGTTACCAGGTCTTCTAAACATTTGGCAAGCATGACATGGGTTCTTGGAGTAGGGGGCTGATTGAATTTGTTTGATGAGCATAAGCTTAGCATCTGCAAAGCTGAAGAAGGAGAGTAAACTGGGCAAAAACATGATTAATATGGATAATTGTCCTTTTGCAGCCAGGGATCAGCAAAGCTATTCCCAGTTGTTTCTCTCCCTGGCCAGGCAGCTTTGGCTGAGTTCCTAGTTTACCTTTGAGGTACTTTGCAACATTGTTGCAATTTCAAATCATTGCAAAATTCAAAGTTCAAAGTAAATTTAGTGTCAAATTACATATATGTCACCATATACATCCCTGAGATTCATTTTCTTGCGGGCATGCACAGTAAGTAGGGAAAAAACACAATTGAATCAATGAAAAATCACGCATGACAGAGACGGACAAAGAACCAATGTGTAAAAGACAACAATTGCAAATACGAAAAGAAAAGAAAAAATAATAATAATAAATAAATAAGCAATAAATATTGAGAACATGAGTTATAGAGTCCTTAAAAGTGACTCCATAGGTTGTGGAATCAGTTCAGTGATGGAGTGATTGAAATGATCCCCTTTGGTTCAGGAGCCTGATGGTTTAGGGGTAATAACTGTTCCTGAAACTAGTAGTGTGGTCCTGAGGATCCTGTACCTCCTTCCTGGTGGCAGCAGTGAGAAGGGTGCATGGCCTGGAGGCTGCTTTCCCGCGACAGCACTCCTTATAAATGCGCTCAGAGCTGATTAAATTTATGACCTTTCGCAGCTTCTTTTGGTCCTGTGCAGCAGCCCCTCCATACCAGTCAGAATGCTCTCCACGGTATATCTATAAACGTTTTTTGAGTGTTTTTGCATCTGCTGTTGACTTGTCATGATTCTAGACAAATCAGAGCAGATCAAAGTTGCTTCTCTAGCAGGAGATGATATGTTTCATCACCAACCTCTCAAAGCACCTCATCACAGTGGATGTAGTTGCAGCTGGATGACAGGTCACTGAGGCAGGTTACCAGGCTGTTCTGGGGCACCTGTATAATTGAAGCCTATTTGAAGCAGGTAGGTACCTTTGACTGGCGAGGTGAGAGGTTAAAGGTATTAGTGAACACACCAACCAGTAAATAGCACAGGTACTTACCTTGGTACCCTGCCTGGACCAGGTGCTTTTCATGAGTTCACCCTCTGGAAGGATGTTCTCATATTGGGCCCAGAGACTGAAATCACAGGGTCATCAGGGTTTGTGGGAGTTCTTGAAGGTGCCTCCATGTTTTGATGGCCAAAGCGAGCGTAAAAGGCACTAAGCTCATCTGGGAGCGAAACCATGTTGTCACAGATGTTGCTTGGTTTTATTTTGTAGGAGGTGATAGGATTCAAGCCCAGCCACAGCTGTTGAGCGTCCTTCAGTGATTCAAGTTTCTGGAATTGCTACTTTGCATGTGAGGTGGCTTTCCAGAGGTTAGACCTGAACCTCTTGTATTTTACTTGGTTGCCAGACCTGAACGGTACTGATCTGGTCCTCAGCAGATTGCCGATCTCTCGGTTCATTCACAGCTTCTCGTTGGGGAAGACTCTGAATGATGTTGTGGGGACTCGTCTACAGCTGTCTTTATGAAGTCTGCAAGCACATTCAACTTTCCCAGAACAACGTGGGAGCCGGATGAGGAGAAGGTGGGGAGGGAGGATTGTGTTGAGGAGGAGAGGTGTTAATGTAATTGGAAAGTTTACAGAATCCAAAAGTCAGTCTTCCCTCCCTTGTGACCAGGCCTCTCGGGGATAGTTTGCATCTGTTTTCTCTATCTGTGCCTATAGCAAGCTAATTAAACATTTACTGTACCTCAGCAGTAATTGATAGCTTTGGTCCTTTTTTAATTGGGTTAACAGCTGTTGTTTGGAATGATGCGATAATTATCAGCTACTGTCTCTCGCCAAGGCTAATTAAACGCGCAGGAAGAGGAACATGCCAGAGTGCCATCAGTGTGAGAACAGAGAACATCAGCTGAACCCTGGTCTGGAAGCAAATATGGGGTTTATCCTCTCTCACCTTGCCTCATGCTGGATTGCATTTGCAAGAGTCTAACCAGACTCTGATGGTACACACATGAGATTCTGTAGGTGTTGTAAATCCAGAGTAACACATAAAATGCTGGAGGAACTTAGTCCTGATTTAGGGTCTCGTTCATCCTAAAACATCAGCTCTTTATTCCTCTCCGTAGATGCTGCCTGACCTACTGAGTTCCTCCAGCATTTTATATGTGTTACTCTCTCCCTTTGTTCCACCATGAGAAGTTATGGTTTTAGTTATGTTGTGTGAAGCTTTGGTGAACTCTTCCTCAACCTCTTCATCTTTAACCTCTCATTCCTTATTTAAATCACCTTTAAAAACTTACAGTACTTTTTAAAAACTGAGATACGACATAAAAATAGGCCCTTGCAGCCCTTCAAGCTGCGCTTCACAGCAACCTCCAATTTAATCTTAGCTTGATCAAGGGACAAGTTACAATGACCTATAACCTACCAGCCGAAACATCTTTGGACTGTGGGAGGAAACTGGAGCACCCGGGGGAAACCCACACAGTCATGAGGAGACTGTACAAATTCCTTATAGGCAGCAGTAGGAATTGAACCCTAGTTACCTGTACTGTAAAGCTTTGCGCTAACCACTACACTACCGTCCCACCCATAAAGCAATAAATAGAATTATTGCTTTTTTATGATGTGTATGAATTGTCAGACGTGTTTCCCTACTTGGAAAATCTACAATAATAATTCAATGATTTTAAAACCATTGGTTTATCATGTGAAAGGCACGATATCTACAGTATATGTGACTTAAATTTCATCTCTTTTTTTCTTCCAGTAATATATTCTGTTTCCAATACAAAAGCAAGGATGTAATGTTGAGGTTTTTATGGTACTGGTGAGGGCTCACATGGAGTATTGTGAGCAGTTTTGCGTCCCTTTTCAAAGAAAGGATATGCTGTCGTCAGAGAGAGTTCAAAGGAGTTTCATGAAAATGATTCTGGGATTGAAAGGCTAATTATATGAGGTGCGCTTGATAGCTTTGGGGCTGTACTCAGTGGAATTCAGAAGAATGCAGGGGAATCTCATTGAAACCTATCAAATGTTGAAAGGCTTCAATACAGTGGATGTGGAGAAGATGCTTCCGAGGTGGGAGAGTTTAAGACCAGAGGATACAGCCTCAGAATGCAGGGATGTCCATTTAGAACAGAGATGAGGAGGAATTCCTTTAGCCAGAGAGTGGTGAATCTGCGGAAATCTTTGCAATAGGCAGCTTTGGAGGCCAAAATATTGGATATATTTGATATATTCTTGATTAGTCGGGGCTTGGCAGGATACAGGGAGAAGATAGGAGACTGGAGCTGAGAGGGAAAGTGGATCAGCCATGATGAAACGGTGGGACAGATTCGATGGGCCAAATGGGCTAATTCTGCTCCTATATCTCATGGTCTGTGGTCTTATGGTCTTCTATCCAAGACTAATAACTGATGTGCAAAAGGGAACAAATTGCGCAAGTACAAAAAGGAAAAAAAGAGTAAAATAATAATAATAATTAAATAACAAGAATTGTAGAGTACTTGAAAGTGAGTCCATAGGTTGTGGAATCAGTTCAGTGTTTGGGTGAGTGAAGTTATCCCCTCTGGTTCAAGAGCCTGTTGGTTGAGGAGTAATAACTGTTCCCGAACCAGGTGTGGCAATGGACAACAAGCAAGTAAAGGAAACCATAACACAGTGTTGGTCAATACATAAACCATTAGGCTCATGTGGCTAATTTGAAACCTGGATGGACTAGTCTTGCGAGACCATGGATCTGCGCCTGGAAAGTCTTCACCCTCCAGGGCGCAGGCCTGGGCAAGGTTGTACAGGAGACCGGCAGTTGCCCATGCTGCAAGTCTCCCCTCGCCACGACACCGATGTTGTCCAAGGGAAGGGCAAGGGCTGATACTGCTTGGCACCAGTGCCATCGCAGAGCACTGTGTGGTTAACTGCCTTGCTCAAGGACACAACATGCTGGGGCTCGAACTCACAACCTTCAGGTCGCTAGTCGAATGCCTTAACCACTTGGCCATGTGCCCACACTTGGATGGACTAACGGCATTGCTATTTAATAAATTAAAAGGTCAAATTCAAAGGCAGTATTATTGGTCATCTAACCTCATATACATCTGACTGTGTGTGCCTGAACTTTAACCCTTTTTCACAATTCAAAGTAAATTTATTATCAAAGTACATATTGTCACCATCTACAACCGTGAGATATATTTTCTTATGGGCATGCTCAAATCTATAGAATAATGACTATTACAGAATCAACTTGGGCATTCGACCAGGGTGCAGAAGACAACAAACTATACAAGTACAAAAAGAAATAATTCACAATGATAAATAAATAAGTAATAAATATCGAGAACATGAGGTGAATTGTACTTGAAAGTGAGTCAATTGGTTGTAGGAACATGTCAATCATGGGACAAGTGAAGTTATCCCCCTTTGTTAAAGAGCCTGATGGTTGAGGAGTAGTAACTGTTCCTGAACCTGCTAGTGTGACTCTTGAGGTTCCTGTGTCTTCTTTCTGATGGCAGGAGTGAGAAGAAAGCATGTCCTGGGTGGTGGGGGTCCCTGATGATGGATGCTTCTCTCCTGTGACAGCATTTCATGTAGATGTCCTCCATGGTGGGGAGGACTTTATCCACGATGGACTGGGCCATATCCACTACTTTTTGTAGAATTTTCTGTTCAAGGGCTTTGGTACTTCCAGGCTGTGATGGGTGGTGTTTTAATAAAATGTAAAGACACAGAACAGAAAGGTTTCTACTCGTTGTGAGTACTTTGCTGCTTAATGTAAGGTGATAGATGGGTTGATGATATGTGAAATACATTTAACTGTATTGTGTCTCAGTTGCTTTCCATTAAATTAGTTGAAGTAGGCACAACTGGATCCCGATACCATTTCTCACTGTGCGCAGTGTTGAGCCCGAACAGATTATTGAAAGAGTGGTTAAAAAATCTTACGGAGAATCTGGAGATGTTGAGCGTTTGAGGAAGTAACCATGTGGCTTAAACAGATGAAGTTTTTTTTCTTATCCATCATTACTGAAATTTGTTAAGTCCTAACTTTCTAAGATAGGGGGTGGATAGACGACTGGGTTCAGTTCCTGCCACTGTTTGAAAGGAGTTTGTACGTTCTCCCTGTTACAGTGTGGATTTCCTCTCGGTGTGCCTGTTTCTTTCCACATTCCAAGGACGGGTGGTTTAGGGTTAGTAAGTTGTGGGTATGGTGTGATGGCACTGGAATTGTAGCAATTCTTCTGGGCTGTCCTCAGAGCATTCTTGGACTGTGTTCAGCGTTGATCCATGTAGATTACGCATTTCACTGTATGTTTTGACGAGCATGTGATAAATAAAGCTGTTCTTTTTTTCTTGTCTTCAATGCATCAGTGGAGGTTGCTGTGCATGCTTTAACAGAAGGCTATGTTTACCGGGCACCAGAGGAGGCTCCACAACAGAGAGGCTGCTGGGTGAAGCAGACCGTTTTCATTCTCTCTCTAATGTACTGTTTCTGAAGATCTCTGATTAAGGAGATGACATGCATCCTCCAGTGGTAATATTCTGATGGCTGTGTTACTGAATCAGTCTTTCCATTTCATTAGATTTTCAACACATTTGAAATACACTCGGTGGCCATTTTATTCGGTACCTCCTGTACTTAGTAAAGTAGCCACTGAGTGTATGTTTGAGGTCTTCCTCTGCATAGTCCATCCACTTTGAGCTTCAATGTATTGTACGTTCAGAGATGCTCTTTAGGATGCCTCTGTTGTAACGCGTGCTTATTTGAGTTCCTGTTGTCTTCCTGTCAGCTTGAACCAATCTGACTATTCTCCTCAGGCCTCTCTCATTACTCCCACAGGTCTGCTGCTCACTGTATGCTTTTTTTTTGTTTTTCACCCCATCCCCTGTAAACTCTAGAGACTGTTGTACGTGAAAATCCCAGGAGGGCAGCAGTTTCTGAGGTACTTAATCACCCAATCTGGCACAACAACCATTCCACGGTCAAAGTCATTGAAATCACATTTCTTCCCCATTCTGATATTTGACAACAGCTGAAAATCTTGACCGTATTTGCATGTTTTTATGAATTGAGTTCCTGCCACATGATTGGCTGAATAGATGTTTGTATTAACAACATTTGGGCTGTCTAAACAGAATTTCCAAATGAAGCAGGTCCTCCTCAGACCCAGTCTACTGCATTTGGTGCTCACTATATAATCTCCTCTATGTTGGCAAGGCTGAGCTAACAGGCAAGTGTTTTGCGGACCATCAGAACTCTATCAGCAGCAGCCATCTTGAGCTTGTGCTTCTAAGCCATTTCAATTCCCCTTCCTATCCCAGACTAATCTGTCTCCCCTTGGCCGTTTTCATGGCCTCTTTGAGGCCAAACCCCATCTAGAACAACACCTTGTATTCTGATTGGTTAGCCTACACCCCAATGATATGAACAATGATTTTTCCAGTTTCAATTCACCCACATTGTCTTGGGTTCCTTTCCCACTCTTAATCATCCAATACGATTCTCTTTCCCTCTTCCATCCCTCCCCCTCCTTCCCCCAGCCCCCACACCTGGCTCCATCTGCCAATTATTCCTCTGCCCATCTGGTTCCATGTATCACCGGCCAGCATCTGTCCCTACCCACTGCATCACTCTATAAATGGCTACTTTCCACCCACCTCTAAGCCCTGAAGCCGGATCTCAATCTGAAGTGTCACCACATTTTGACTCCACAGATGCCGCTTGACCTGCTGAGTTCCTCCAGCCATTTTTTTTTGCTCCAGATTCCATCCTTTGCAGTTCCTTATTTTTTCGGCCGGTGGTGTTAACTCTACTTTCTCTCCACAGATGCTACCTGAATTGCTGAATACTTCCAGCGATCTCTATTTTATATTACTAGCATCTGCAGTATTTTATAAGTTGCATTTTTGTTTCTCTTCCGTGTTTTTATTTATTTCCTCCTTTTTGCATCTCCACCAGTTGCAATTAAAACACCTTTACCAACCCCTTCCAGTGGGCACCACCACATTAAGTCTCTGGGTCTCCATTCTATCACAGACATCCCCTTTGTTCTCTTACCGTCTCCTCATTCTCAAGTCAAGAGAAGTTTATCGTGATTCAACTGTACTCATGTATACCACGTGGTATCATGTGGGCATGTGGCCGAGTAGTTAAGGCATTGGACTAGTGACCTGAAGGTCATGAGTTCGAGCCCCAGCCGAGGCAACCTGTGTTGTGTCCTTGAGCAAGGCACTTAACCACACACTGCTCTGCGACGACACTGGTGCCAAGCTGTATGGGTCCTAATGCCCTTCCCTTGGACAACATTGGTGTCATGGAGAGGGGAGACTTGCAATACGAGCAACTGCTGGTCTTCCATACAACCTTGCCCAGGCCTGCGTCCTGTCGAGTGAAGACTTTCCAGGCGCAGATCCATGGTCTCACAAGACTAACGGATGCCTTTTTTCTTTGTATACCACCAACCGAGACAATGTTCCTCCAGACCACGGTGCACAATACAAAACATGTAACGCATACCTATGACACATAAAGTAATATTACCACAAATAAATTAAGAAATAATAAGGTGCATGTATGACACGAGTTAAAAAGTAAATGGTATAATGACTGGCCCTTCATATATGATGAGACCTGGGTGGTGACAGGGAATTCAGTAGTCTTACAGCCTGTTGGGGGGCGGGGGGGGTAGAAATTGTTTCCCATCCTAATAGCTTTTGTCCTAATGCTACGGAACCTCCTTCCTGATGGTAGGGGGTCAAAGAGATTATTGGACAGATGGGACAGATCATTGGCAATGGTAAGGTCCTTGTATACACAGCACTCTTGATAAATATCTCTAATGAGTGGGAGAGAGATCCAAGTGATCTTCTCAGCAGTCCTCACAATCCTTTGTAGGGACTTGCGGTCAGATGCCTGGCAATTCTCATATCGGACGGTGATACAGCTGGTCAGGACACTCTCCCGAAAGTATGTTTTCTTAATACTGAAGGAAGGTCATTGGCCTGGAATGGTCAACTTTTCTTCCCACAGATGCTGCTGACCTTTCCATCATTTTCTGTTTTTATTTTACATTTTTTTATCAAAGGAAAAGGCTTACCATGCTTAAAAGAGCAGTAAACATGAGGGTGGGAAAAATCTGGAGGAGCAGGACATTAATAAAAAAGAATCAAAGCTTGGCAAAGAAGGAGACAGACATTAATAATGAAAGGGAGAGTAGAATGTGAACTCAGTCTTACAAACAACATAGAACTGAAGAGCATTTCTAAAAATTTATACAAGATTATCAAAAATAATTGTGGGTTGATTATTGGATGGAGATAGGAGAAATTGCACTGAGGAATAAGGAAAAGGCAAAGATATTAAACAAATATTTCCCATCTATCTTTATGAAAGAAGAAAGAAGTATCTTGTGCAGATGATTGAGAGCAATAGGTGTAAGGTAATGGGATTCTAAAAGTAATTGACTTTTGTAAACACAGGAGAAATGAATGGGTCTGACATCTAATAAATCTCAAAGATATGATGGCCTCCCAACCAAAGTTTTAAAAGAGGTAGTGATGGAGAATGATGAAATAGAATTTTTCGGTTTGAAGGTACAGCACGGTGACAGGCCCTTCTGGCCCAATGAGCCTGCAAAGCCCAATTACACTCACGTGATCAATTAATCTCTTAACTCGTACGTCTTTGGAATATGGGGGGAAACTAAAGCACCTAGAGGAAACACACTTGTTCACAGGGAGCAGATACAATTTCCTTACAGACTGTGGTGGAATTGTACCAGGGTCACTGGTGCTGTAATAGCCCTATACTTACTGCTGGTGTTTAGGGCAGCAATGAACGTCCTCCATCTCTGGTGGTAGTCTGCTCTTGGTTTTCACTACTGTCAGTCATGCAAGTCCTGGGTGGAGTCTCAGGAATACTGTCCTACAGAGATGTAAAAGGATTCATTCTTGTTTCCAAAACAATTTTGTTTTAACAGTCAAGAGTTCTTAGCCTTGAGATGAACCCCTGAACCTGGAGGACCAGTGGACCACTCTTAGTCTGACCTCTACACTCTGACTTGTTTGGCATGGGTGACTCTACCAAGAGCCAAAGCATAAAGTCCTGACTCCAGCCAACATAGCTCTCCAGATCATTGAGGCACGCAAGCCTCCAAACCACGACAAGGCTGTGGTCCTCTTGGAGGACTAGGACTATGCCAATTGTCATCTTTCAAAATTCTGTAGATTCTGGAAGGGTTTTCACAATTTGGAAGGTAACAAATGCAACTCCACAGTTTAAGAAAGGGGGGAGAGAGGGCCTGAGGACAGTAGTCCAGTTAGTCTGACCTTTCAGTAAGGAGAAATAGGAGAATATATTATTAATGAAGTGGTAACAGAGTATATCAGAACAGAATAATCTTTGAGCAGAGTCCACATGTGTCTACAAAAGGAAAATGATGTTTGAAGCATCTTTAGTTTTATTTTCAGTTTGTATTTACCTGAGGTCAAAAATGGTCAAAAATGATTCTGTGCCTTTGGATCTGATGTCTTTGTGATTTAGTGTTTTGTATTCTGTGTTCTTTGCTTGTTTTTTTTTCTTGCCATTGCCACAATTTGTTCTTTTTTATGTGTTTTGAGCTTTTGATGTTTTCCTTTAACTCAGATTGTCTCTGAGTTGGAAAATCCACACCAGGGGTGTGTTTAAAAAAAAAACACTACTTTTTAACCAAGGTGATGAATGAGATTGTGAAGGCAGAGTTTCCTGGCAGTTTTTCTGAGTTGAGGAGCGACCAATCAACAAGAGGGATTCATTAGAAAGGGCCACCAAGGATAATTCAAGGGCAAGTGGAATGGCCGTTCTTGGAGCAGCCATTGTTTTGGAGTGTGCCAGTCTTTAGAGTGGCTTTGGCTCATCAGGCTTGGGTGAGGTAGATTGTCTTGTAAGTTACTCTCTCTCTCTGTTCTTATTTGTTCATCTCTCAACTGTTAGTGCGTAGTCCAGTGAGAATGGCTCCAGGGGCAGTGTTGTGTACTGTGTGCGGGAAGTGGGGAGTTTGGGAGACCTCTAGTCTCCCAGATGAACATCTGCACCAGGTGCGCCAGGCTGCAGTTTCTGAGAGAACGTATTGAGGAACGGGAGCTGCAGCTCGATGACCTTCCACTCATACCAGAGAATGAGGAGCCGATGGACAGGAGCTACAGGGAGGTAGTCACACTTAGGTTGTAGGAGACGGGTAACTGGGTGACTGTCAGGAGAAGGAGGGGAAATGCACAGCCGGTGCAGAGTACACCTGTGGCTGTTCCCCTCAATAAGATCCAATTGACAGGGACAACCTACTGGGGGGAACCACAGTGTCTGGTTCTCTGGCAATGAGTCTGGTGCTGTGGCTCAGAAGAGTAGAGAGGTGAAGAGGACTGCACTGTAGATAGGAGATTCCTCAGTCGGAGGAACAGAGATTAAGTTCTATGGTCGCGATACAGACACCCAAGCATTACCTTATCAACCTG
Source organism: Mobula birostris (assembly GCF_030028105.1). Classification (NCBI taxonomy): domain Eukaryota; kingdom Metazoa; phylum Chordata; class Chondrichthyes; order Myliobatiformes; family Myliobatidae; genus Mobula; species Mobula birostris. The sequence continues at coordinate 4,605,971 of NC_092399.1, forward strand.
CTGCCGGGATCAGGGATGTCTTGGGTTGTGTCCATGGCGTTCTCAAGGACGAGGGTGAGCTGCCAGTGGTCTTGGTGCATATCGGCACCAATGACGTAGGTAGACAAGGTGAGGAGGTCCTGAAGAGGGATTTTAGGGAGCTTGGTAGAAAGCTGAGAAACAGGACCTCCAGGGTAGTAATCTCTGGATTGCTGCCTGTGCCACATGCCAGTGAGGGTAAGAATAGGATGATTTGGCAGGTGGATGCGCGACTGAGGGACTGATGCAGGCCGCCGGGGTTTGGATTGATGAACAATTGAGATCTTTTCTGGGGAAGGTATGACCTGTACAAAACTGACCAGTTGCACCTGAATCTGAAAGGGTCCAATATCCTTGTGGGCAGGTTGGCTAGAGTTGTTCAGATGAGCTTAAATTAGTTTGGCAGGGGGCTGAGTCACAGTGCTGAAGATGAGGTAGTTGGTTTACAAACAGAGGCGGTGTGTAGCGAGACTCATAGCAAGGAGAGGCTTATGATAGGGCAAAATTACAGTCAATAAGGTGAGTTACTATGTAAAAGGCAGACAAAATTGAAAAAGTTGAATACAGGACTAAAGGTGTTATATTTGTATGTGTGCAGTATACAGAATAAGGTCGATGAACTTGTAGCACAGTTACAGATTGGCAAGTATGATGTTGTATTCATCACCGAATCACGGCTGAAAGAAGATTATAGCTGGGAGCTTAATATTCAAGGATGCACATTGTATCGAAAGGATAGGCAGGAAGGCAGAGGAGGTGACATGGTTCTGTCAGTAAAAAGTGAAATTAAATCATTAGAAAGAGGTAACATGCTGAGTCATTGTGAATAGAGCTAAGAAACTGCAAGGGGAAAAAGACCCTGATAGGAGTTATATATAGACCCCCAAACAGAAGTAATGATGTGGTCTACAAGACACAAAAGGAATGCCAAAAAGACAATGTTACAATAGTCACGGGAGATTTTAATATGCAGGTAAATTGGGAATTATAGGTTGGTGCGGGAATCCAAGATAGGGAATTTCTGGAATGCCCACAGAAATGGTTTTTTAAAGCAGCTGGTGTTTGAGCCCACTGGGGGTCAGCTGTTCTGGATTGGATGTTGTGCAATAACTGGAATTGATTAGCAAGCTTAAGGTAAAAGAATCCTTAGTGGTAAGTGATCATAATATGATCGAATTCACCCTGAAACTTGAGAAGGAGAAGACAAAGTCCGACGTATCAGTATCACAGTGGAGTAAAGAGAATTACGGAGGCATGAGAGAGGAGTTGGCCAGAATTGATTGGAAAAGAACACTGGCAGGGATGATGACAGAGCAGCAATGGCTGGAATTACTGGGAGCAAATCAGAAGGCACAGGATATATACTGTACATCCCAAAGAGGAAGAAATATTCTAAAGGCAAGATAACACAACCATGGCTAACAAAGTAAGTCAAAGCCAACGTAAAAGTGAAAGAGAGGGCATATAATAGAGCAAAGATTAGTGGGAAGTTATAGGATTGGAAAGCTTTTAAATACCAACAGAAGGCAAATAAAAACACCATTAAGAAGGTAAAGATGAAATACAAAAGAAAGCTAACCAATGATATCAAAGAGGATACCAAAAGTTTCTTCAGATATGTAAAGTGTAAAAGAGGTGAGAGTGGATATTGGACCGTTGGAAAATAATGCTGGAGGGTTAGCAATGGGGGACAATGAAATGGTGGATGAACTGATTATGTATTTTGCATCAATCTTCACTGTGGAAGACAGTAGCAGTATGTTAGCAGTTCCAGGTGACAGGGGTCATGAAGTATGTGAAGTTGTCATTATTAGAGAGAAGGCTATTGGGAAACTGAAAGATCTGAAGATACAAAAGTAACCTGGACCAGATGGTGTACACCCCATGGTTCTGAAAGAAGTGGCTGAAGAGATTGTGGAGGCTTTCGTAATGATCATCCAAGAATTACTTGATTCTGGACTGACATGCATAGGGAATTGGGAGTCCTTGTGCAGGATTCCCTAAAGGTTAATTTGCAGGTTGAGTCTGTGGTGGGGAAGGCAAATGTGATGTTAGCGTTAATTTCAAGAGGAGTTGAATATAAGGATGTAATGTTGAGACTTTACAAAGCTCTCGTGAGGCCTCACTTGGAGTATTTTGAGCAGTTTTGGGCTCCTTAAAGTATGTGCTGAAACTGAAGAAGGTTCAAAGGAGGTTCATGAGAATTATTCCTGGATTAAACAGCTTGTCATGTGAAGAGTGTTTGATGGCTCTGGGCTTGTATTCACTGGAATTTAGAAGAATGAAGGATGACCTAATTGAAGCCTATCAAATGGTGAAATGCCTTGGTAGAGTGAATGTGGAGAGGATATTCCCTACAAGCAACACACATAAAATGCTGGTGGAATTCAACAGACCAGGCAGCATCTATAAGAAGAAGTACAGTCGACGTTTCGGGTCGAGACCCTTCATCAGGACTAACTTCTCAGCTCTTGGCTTCATCCCTCCCCCTCCTGTCTTCTCCCATCATTTTGGGTCTCCCCCTCCCCCTCCCACTTTCAAATTTCTTACTATATCTTTTTTCCGTTAGTCCTGACGAAGGGTCTCGACCCGAAACGTCGACTGTTCTTCTTCCTATAGATGCTGCCTGGCCCGCTGCGTTCCACCAGCATTTTGTGTGTGTTGCTTGAATTTCCAGCATCTGCAGATTTTCTCATGTTTGAGGATATTTCCTATGGTGGGAGAGTCTAAGACCAGAGGACATGGCCTCAAAATAAAGGGAAGTCCTTTTAGAATGGAGATGAGGAGGAATTTGTTTCGCCAGAGTGGTGAATCTGTGGAATTCTTTGCCACAGGCAGCTGTGGAGGCCAAGTATTTATGTATATTTAAGCCAGAAGTTGAAGTTCTTTATTGGTCAGGGATTGAAGGGATATGGGGAGAAGGCGGGAGATTGGGGCTGAGAGGAAAATTGGGTCAGCATGATGAAATGGCGGAGCAGACTCGATGGGCCAAATGGCCTCATTCTGCTCCAGTATCTCACAGTTTTTAAATGGGTTCCATGGCTTTCTTTGTTACATGGCTGTCTGTGGGAAGACAATTCTCAGTGTTGTATACTGCATACTTTGATAATGTGTGGGCACGTGGCCAAGTGGTTAAGGCATTGGGCTAGCGACCTGAAGGTCATGAGTTCGAGCCCCAGCCAAGGGAACGTGTTGTGTCCTTGAGCAAGGCACTTAATCACACAGTGCTCTGCGACGACACTGGTGCCAAGCTGTATGGATCCTAATGCCCTTCCCTTGGGCAACATTGGTGTCATGGAGAGGGGAGACTTGCAGCACGGGCAACTGCTGGTCTTCCATACAACCTTGCCCAGGCCTGCTCCCTGGCGAGTGAAGACTTTTCAGGCGCAGATCCATGGTCTTGCAAGACTAACAGATGCCCTAACGGATGCCTTTACTTTACTTACTTAGATTATAAATGTACTTTGAACCTTTGAATCGTCATGTTCTGAGATAGTCTTCAATAATGTGTCACATAGTGTAAATGATTTACCATGAAACTAGAGCACATGGGATTGGGGGAATATACAAGTGTAGGAAAGAAAACAGAATAGGAATAAAGGAGTAACTTTGGGGTTGGGAGATTGGTTGGTTTGTTCTTTAGGGATCAGTGCTAAGAGTGTAGATGTTCCCAATTCCTATTAATAAATGAAGGATCTGTACCAATGCTCCAAGAGCAATCTCACCATGCTCTGTATAATTACAGTCAGACAGCTTTCCTCTGGTACTCAAATCCTCTTGCAATAACTATCATCCCATCACTTCCTTTTCAAGTTACTTGCTATACCTACACATTAACTTGCAGTGATTCATGTGTAAGGACAAGTAGGTATAAACACTTCTCAGTGTCTTTGTTTGTTTGTTATGTGTCATGCCATATGATGTGGGTGGTCATAGTCATTCCATGACAAGTAAATACAAACACTTTTCAGTGTCTTTGTTCATTCATTACGTGCTGTGTCATATGATGTGGATGATCATGGTCTTTCCATGACCATGATTGTTCTTGGCAAATTTTTTACAGAAGTGGTTTGCCGTCACCTCCTTCTGGGCAGTGTCTTTACAAGATGGGTGACCCCAGCCATTATCAATACTCTTCTGAGACTGTCTGCCTGGCGTCAGTGGTCAAATAACCACGACGTGATATACGACCATCCACCACCTGCTCCCATAGCTTCATGTGACCCTGATTGGGGTGGGGGAGGGGACTAAGCAGGTCTTACACCTCGCCCAAGGGTGACCTGCAGGCTAATGGAGGGAAGGAGCACCTTACTCCTCCTTAGGTGGAGACGTGTCTCACCTCACCATCCAATTCAGTCTCTTAGCATTTACAAGAGTCTATTTTCTGATCTTTTTTTCCCTTCCAATGCAGATGTCCTTAACTTTTTCTGTCCTCTATCTGTCATGTATTGCTCATTCACTACTGTCTCTGTCCCACTGAAGCCTCAGTTTGTTCTCGCCCCGTAACAGTGCATGTTGTTGTAATACATTGCATATAATGAACATTGACTAGCTTGAGTTTTGGTTGGGGCTTAATGCTATGTGGAGAGATCGTGTAAGTTGCACATATTCTCTGCAGAGTTTAGAAGAATAAGGGGTGGTTTCATTGAAACATGTTTGCGGTGCTGGGCAGGGTAGGTGCAGGAGTGATGTCTTCTCTGGGTGGATTGTCTGTCACCAAGGTTCACAGTCTTAAACGTCTGCCACTCAGGATTGAAATGAGATGAAATTTCTTCACCCAAGGGATAGTGATTCTTCGAAATTCTTTACCCAAGAGGATTGTGGCAGCTTGCTTATTGGATACAGTACTGTGAACAGTCTTTGGCACTTGTATATACATAGCTAGGTTGCCTAAGACTTTTGCATAGTAATACAGTAATTTTATGTATTGCACTGTACTGCTGCTACAAAAAAAAAACAAATTTCATGACACATGTGAGTGATGATAAACCTGATTCTGATATGGGTCTCTATTGTGGACTGAGAGTGGGAAGAGGGCAGGGACAGGGTAATCACCGTTGGGAAAAGGAGAAGGGAGCAGAAAGCACCAGAGAGACATTCTGTAATGCTCAATTAACCAATTGGTTGGAATCAAATGACCTTGCTTGATGTCTCAGGGCTGGGTGTGCCTGCACCCACCCCTATCACCCACCCTGGCACTCCTTCTCTGCCACCTGTCCCATACCCTTCCCCTGTGCTCCACTCTCACCATTCCCAACATCCTTTGCTCCCACCAGATTTACAAACCTGCTCTCTGCTCCACGTTGACAAATACTGTACCGTGCAAGTCTCAGGTATCCTAGCTCCCTAGGTCTCTATATATTACTCTATATTCAAGCCAAGGAGTTTTGGATATAAAAGGAATCCAGAGAGATGAGTTTGGTGCAGGAGATGAAAATAAATGATTTACCATGATCTTGAATGGTGAAGATGACTCAGAGAACAAAATGGCCTCCACTTGCTTCTTGTTGAGCTCCACTTGTTCAGCTCTAAATGTGCCGTATTATAGTGGAAGCTTTCTTTCTTCAATAGCAGCCTGTTTTATCAGAACGCTTGGGCAACAGAATATACAAGGCAGGGACTGACGTTGGATTTAGTATTCTATATGTGAGAATCGATAGAAAGGCTAATATCTGTTGCCTAACCCAACTGGTGATGGTGAGTTGCCTGATTTGTGAGACCATAAGACATAGGAAGAGAATTAGGCCACTTGGCCCATTGAGTCAGCTCCACCATTCCATCGTGGCTGATTTATTATCCCTCTCAACGCCATTCTGAGAAAAATCCTCGAGATCCGCTGGCCAGAAGTAATCAACAACACTGATCTTTGGCAGAGAACACCAGCTAGCCGTGGAAGAAGAATTAAGGAAAAGAAGATGGGGATGGATAGGACACACGCCATGTACTGCATTACCAGGCAAGCGCCACTGTGAAATCCCCAGGGAAAGCAGAAGAGAGGCTTGCCAAAGAAATCCTGGCAAAGAGTCTTTGAAGCTGACACCAAGAAGATGGGCTACACCTGGGGACAGCGTAAGAGACTGGCCCAGGACAGGACTCTGTCATTGGCCTGTTCCCTGTAGGGGAAATGGGATTAAGTAACTAACTAACTAATAACCCCAATCTCCCGCCTTATCCCCGTAACATTTGGGGTCCTATCAACCTCTGCTTTAAATATACTCAATTTCTTGGTTTCCATAACCATCTGTGGCAATGAATTCCACAAATTCACCACCATCTGGTTAAAGAAGATCCTCTTCATCTTTGTTCCCAAGGGACCACCCTCTATCCTGGGGCTGTCCCCTTTGGCTCTAGAGCCCCCCCCCCCCCCCGCCACTATAGGAAACAACCTCTCCGTATCCACTCTATCTAGGCATTTCAATATTCAATAGGTTTCAATAAGATCCCCCTTCTTTCTTCTAAACTTCAGCGAGTACATTACAGTGCATTGATAAGCTATTCAGTTGTATTTAATTTGCTCTCAATATTATTTATTGCTTACTTATTAGTATTATTTTTGATGTTTTTGTCTTTTTCACAGTTTGAATTCTTTTCAACATTGTTTGTTTGTCCAACTTTGTGTGTGTAGAGTTTTCCAATGATTCTATTATGTTTCTTTGTATTTACTGTGAATGCCCACAAGATAATGAATCTCGGGAGTATATGGTGATGTACACACTGTGGCCTTGTTATGAGGTACAGCAGTGGTCATCTGCTGCTGTAGCTGATCTATTTCAAGGTTGACATGTTGTGCATTCAGAGATGCTCTTCAGCACAACACTGTTGTAATGTGTGGTTATTTGAGTTACGGTCGCCACCTTGTCAGGTTGAACTAGTCTGCCCATTCTCCCCTGACTCACTCATTATCAAGGTGCTTTCGCCCGCAGAACTACTGCTCAATGAGTGTTTCTTTTTGTTTTTCACACCATTCCCTGTAAACCCCAGAGACCGTCGTGTGTCTGTGATAATCCCAGGAGATCAGAAATTTCCAAGATACTCAAACCACCCTGCCTGGCACCAACAATCATTCCATGGTCAATGTCACATAGATCACATTTCTTCCCCATTCTGATGTTTGGTGGGGCACCAACTGAACCTGTTGAACATGTCTGCATGCTTTTATTCATTGAATTGCTGCTACATGATTGGCTGATTAAATATATGCATTAGTGAGCGGGTGTACAGCTGTACCTGATAAAGCAGCTACTGAGTGTGTGTGGGTAATGATAAACCTAATTCTGCAAGATGCTCATTGCATTGTTGAAGATGCAGAAGTTCACCTTGTCCTGGTATCAGATAGAATCTTCCACGCATCAGTGTATGAAGGCATTTGCAAAGGCATCTTTGAAGATTGTGTGTCACGATGAACACAGCCTTGCGTCCATTGTCTCTCTGCATTGTATTCTGTGTTGCATGTTTATTATGGTAGCTAGTCACATGAGTGGGGGTGTGGTTAAAGCCAAGAGAATAAGTTTCATATTCTTGCTTATTTCGGAGCAGTTTGTAGCTTGGGACCAGCAGAGGTCGTGGATTTTGCTAACCGCTCAGTAACGCTCAATAACACTTTGTTACATTTGGTATACTTGGGTTTCATTGCTTCAAGATTTTATAGAAACATAGAAACATAGAAAATAGGTGCAGGAGTAGGCCATTCAGCCCTTTGAGCCTGCACCGCCATTTATTATGATCATGGCTGATCATCCAACTCAGAACCCTGCCCCAGCCTTCCCTCCATACCCCCTGATCCCCGTAGCCACAAGGGCCATATCTAACTCCCTCTTAAATATAGCCAATGAACTGGCCTCAACTGTTTCCTGTGGCAGAGAATTCCACAGATTCACCGCTCTCTGTGTGAAGAAGTTTTTCCTAATCTCGGTCCTAAAAGACTTCCCCTTTATCCTCAAACTGTGACCCCTCGTTCTGGACTTCCCCAACATCGGGAACAATCTTCCTGCATCTAGCCTGTCCAATCCCTTTAGGATTTTATATGTTTCAATCAGATCCCCCCTCAATCTTCTAAATTCCAACGAGAACGAGCCCAGTTCATCCAGTCTTTCTTCATATGAAAGTCCTGCCATCCCAGGAATCAATCTGGTGAACCTTCTTTGTACTCCCTCTATGGCAACGATGTCTTTCCTCAGATTAGGGGACCAAAACTGCACACAATACTCCAGGTGTGGTCTCACCAAGGCCTTGTACAACTGCAGTAGTACCTCCCTGCTCCTGTACTCGAATCCTCTCGCTATAAATGCCAGCATACCATTCGCCTTTTTCACCGCCTGCTGTACCTGCATGCCCACTTTCAATGACTGGTGTATAATGACACCCGGGTCTCGTTGCACCTCCCCTTTTCCTAATCGGCCACCATTCAGATAATAATCTGTTTTCCTATTTTTGCCACCAAAGTGGATAACTTCACACTTATCCACATTAAATTGCATCTGCCATAAATTTGCCCACTCACCTAACCTATCCAAGTCACTCTGCATCCTCTTAGCATCCTCCTCACAGCTAACACTGCCACCCAGCTTCGTGTCATCCGCAAACTTGGAGATACTGCATTTAATTCCCTCATCCAAGTCATTAATATATATTGTAAACAACTGGGGTCCCAGCACTGAGCCTTGCGGTACCCCACTAGTCACCGCCTGCCATTCTGAAAAGGTCCCGTTTATTCCCACTCTTTGCTTCCTGTCTGCTAACCAATTCTCTATCCACATCAATACCTTACCCCCAATACCGTGTGCTTTAAGTTTGCACACTAATCTCCTGTGTGGGACCTTGTCAAAAGCCTTTTGAAAATCCAAATATACCACATCCACTGGTTCTCCCCTATCCACTCTACTAGTTACATCCTCAAAAAATTCTATGAGATTCGTCAGACATGATTTTCCTTTCACAAATTCATGCTGACTTTGTCCGATGATTTCACCGCTTTCCAAATGTGCTGTTATCACATCTTTGATAACTGACTCCAGCAGTTTGCCCACCACCGACGTTAGGCTAACCGGTCTATAATTCCCCGGTTTCTCTCTCCCTCCTTTTTTAAAAAGTGGGGTTACATTAGCCACCCTCCAATCCTCAGGAACTAGTCCAGAATCCAACGAGTTTTGAAAAATTATCACTAATGCATCCACTATTTCTTGTGCTACTTCCTTAAGCACCCTGGGATGCAGACCATCTGGCCCTGGGGATTTATCTGCCTTCAATCCCTTCAATTTACCTAACACCACTTCCCTACTAACATGTATTTCGCTCAGTTCCTCCATCTCACTGGACCCCCTGTCCCCTACTATTTCTGGAAGATTATTTATGTCCTCCTTAGTGAAGACAGAACCAAAGTAATTATTCAATTGGTCTGCCATGTCCTTGCTCCCCATAATCAATTCACCTGTTTCTGTCTGTAGGGGACCTACATTTGTCTTTACCAGTCTTTTCCTTTTTACATATCTATAAAAGCTTTTACAGTCAGTTTTTATGTTCCCTGCCAGTTTTCTCTCATAATCTTTTTTCCCTTTCCTAATTAAGCCCTTTGTCCTCCTCTGCTGAACTCTGAATTTCTCCCAGTCCTCAGGTGAGCCACTTTTTCTGGCTAATTTGTATGCTTCTTCTTTGGAATTGATACTATCCCTAATTTCTCTTGTAGCCACGGGTGCACTACCTTCCTTGATTTATTCTTTTGCCAAACTGGGATGAACAATTGTTGTAGTTCATCCATGCAACCTTTAAATGCTTGCCATTGCATATCCACCGTCAATCCTTTAAGTGTCATTTGCCAGCCTACCTTAGCTAATTCACATCTCATACCTTCAAAGTTACCCCGCTTTAAGTTCAGAACCTTTGTTTCTGAATTAACTATGTCACTCTCCATCTTAATGAAGAATTCCACCATATTATGGTCACTCTTACCCAAGGGGCCTCTCACGATAAGATTGCTAATTGCTAATAAAGTATTGCATAAAGGATGTTTGGAGCAATCATTGGAGCTGGGGGCACGTCGTGTAAGTGTAACAAACCCCTAGGGTGCCGGTAGAGTCAATTGTTTTGGTTTTGCTGCTATAGCTGGTTTTACCTTGGCATTAGAGAAATGTTCAGAAATTACAAGTGGACCATATTACCAGTCACTTGGACAAGTGTGGATTGATTAGAATTAGTCAACTTACAGTTGCTGAAGGCGAATCATGTCTCACTTACTTACTGGACATTTTCCAGGGAGGTAATCAAGAGAGTCACTGAAGGAAATGGAAATTGTTGTGGTGGAAGTGGATTTTCTAAAGGTGTTTGATAACTTAGCACATAATTACTTTTCATCAAGATTGAATCCCATTGCATAAGGGGGTCAGGAGTAACATGTTTAGAAAACAGCCCAAGGAAACAAAGATATAGAACAAGGCAACAAAGAGTAGCTGGGATTCTTTGGGGCTAAGGCAGGGTTTCCAAACCTGGTGTCCACAGAGCCCTTGCTTAATGGTATTGGTCCATAGCATAAAAAAGGTTGGGAACCCCTGGACTAAGGTGATACGTACACTGATGGTTCCTTGGATGAGGTATTAGGAACTCTGCTTCTCATAATAGGCACAATGACTATTATAGGTATCACTATAAGTATAACTTCCAAATTTAAGACCATAAAAAGATAGGGGGACAGAATTAGGCCATCTGTCCCATCAAATATGCTCTACCATTTCATCATGGCTGATCCACTTCCCTCTCAGCTCCAATGTTTGTCTTCTCCCCGTTTCCCTTCATGCCCTGACTAATCAAGAATTTTATCAACCTCTGTCTTAAATATACCCAATGACTTGGCCTCCACAGCCACCTGTGGTAACAAATTCCACAGATTCACCACTCTCGGGCTAAAGAAATTCCTCCTCATCTCCATTCTAAATGGACGTCCCTCTATTCTGAGGCTGTGTCCTCTGGTCCCAGACTCCCCCACCACAGGAAACATTCAACCCACATCCACCCCATCAAGGGCTTTCAACATTCGATAGGTTTCAATGCAATTCCCGTAATTCTTCAGAATTTGTCTGTGGAGAGGATGTTAATGGACCTCAGGGTGTTAGTTGGAAGAATGAGAGAAGGCAATGTAAATAAGATGGTGTTATTTTAAAAGATGCGTGTGAACAAAGGGATCTAAGGCCATATCTACAAAATTTTTCAATATAATAAGGCAAATTGAGAAAGCAACTGAAAGAGTATTAAGGTTTATAAATAGAGGTAGAGAAATGAGAGCAAGGAACTCATGATGAACAGTGAAAGTTCAAAATACATATATGTTACCATATACAATCCTGAGATTTATTTTCTTATGGGCATTCACAGTAGAACAAAGAAATACAATAGAATCATTTAAAAGAAACTGATAAGCAAAGATTGACAAGAAACCAATATGCAAAAGATGAGCTGTGCAAATATAAAATAAATAAATAAATATTACTGAGAACTTGAAAGTGAATCCATAGACTGTGTCAACTGATTAATTCAGTGTTGAAGTGAGTGAAGGTATCCATGTTGGTTCAAGAGCCTGATGAAGGGTAATAACAATTCCTGAACCTTGTGGTGTGGGACCTAAGGCTCCTATACTTCCTTCCCAATGGCAGCAGCAAGTAGAGAGCCTGGAATCTGGGGGTCCTTGATGATGAAGACTGCCTTCTTGTGGCTGTGCCTCTTGTAGGTGTTTTTAAAGTGTCCTGGATCCTGGGGAGGCTGATGTCCATGATGGACCTGACTTAGTTTACAACTTGCTGTAACCTTCTGCGATTCCATGATTCTTTGCTTCATCTCTTTTTAAAATTTCAACGTTCTTCCTTTTCTTAGGTTTTGTCGCTGTAAGTTAAGCCACAGTCTCTCATCATGTTACAAAAACATTAACAATCTTATGGTGCCTGGTAGCATAATACGACTCCTTAACTACTCTAAGTGGCCACTTTATTAGGCAAATATCCAATCAACCAATTATGTGGCGGTAACTCAGTGCATAAAAGCATAAAGATGTGGTCAAATAATTCTGCTGTTGAGATCAAACATCAGAATGGCGAGGAAGTGTGATCTGAATGAGTTTGACTGTGGAATGGTTGTTGGTGCCAGATGGGGTGGGGATGTTGAGCATCTCAGAAACTGCTGATCTCCTGGGATTTTCACACTCAACAGTCTCGAGAGTTTAGAGAATTGTGCAAAAAAACAAAAATCATCCAGTTTTGTGGGTGAAAATGCCTTGTTAATGAGAGAGATCAAAGGAGAATGACCAGACTGCTTAAAGCTGACAGGAAGACAAATAACCACATGTTACAACAGTGGTGTGCAAAAGAACATCTCTAAACATGCAACATCTCAGAACTTGAAGTGGATGGGCTACAGTAGCAGAAGTCGATGAACAGAAGTTACCTAATAAAGTATGTCATGAAATTTGATGTTTTGTGGCAACAGTATAGTGCAGTACATAAAAATGCTATAAATTGCAATAAGAAGATAAAAAATAATTAATAGTGTAAAAAGGGAGCAAAGGAGGTAGTGTTCATGGTTTTATAGATGTTCAGAAATCTGATGGCAGAGGCGAAGTGGAATTCAAGTGATTTATGCACTTTAGATAGAGCTCGTCATTTTAGTACCACCCACCACTTTTTCAAATTTGATCTCAAGCAGCACCTCAACTTTATCTTCCTTTGCTAACAGAGGATAATCCTTTAGACTGAACTTGGAGTGGGATAATGAGGCAGTAAGTCAGCTATTTAAATTGTTAGCTGAAATGCCACTGTAGTATTACCCATTGTACTTAGCTCTCTTTAAGTCGAAAGATTGCGTGCTCAAGCTCCAATTCGATCACGAGATCCAAGTCGGCATTCCAGCTGCTCTCAGAGGAAATGCTGCACTGCCAAATGCCTGTCTTGTGTGGATGTTAACATCTCCCTGGCAATATTTGGAAGAAGAACATACAAGTTTCCCCAGCTATTTCTGCATGAACATTTATTAAGCACATTCTTTGTCCACCAACGTATTATTTGTCCACTGTTACATTACTGCACGGAGAGGTTTGCCAAATAGAATTTGATTGTCATGTTTTCTACGTTGTTGTAGTTACTGCAATTCATAAGAGCTTTGTGGGAAATATGTGATGTCCCAAGAATGTGAAAGGTATTTCATGGGCACAAGTTCATTTCTTACTCTGTTTTGCGTCCATCTCCAACATCAGTGCTGCCCTACCATTTAATCTTCTAGGGCAATCACCAAGCTGCTGTATTTCAGGGATAAAACAGGTTCCTTTCAATGGGACAGCACTGAAGCATGGCGGTTAATGCAATCCCTTTACAGTGCTGGTGATCACCAACCAGGGTTCAATTTCCATTGCTGTCTGTTAGGAGTTTGTATGCTCTCTCTGTGATTGCATCAGGTGCTCTGGTTTCCTCCCACGTTCCAAAGACATGTGTTTAGGGTTAAGGGTGGTGAGCTGAGTGCCTATTATGTTGTTGCCGGAAGCTTGTTGACACTGGGGGGCTGCCCCCAGCACATCCTCGGACTGTGTTTGTCGTTGACGCAAAATAATACATTTAAATATATGTTTCAATGTGGATGTGACAAATAAAGATAATACCTATCTATCTATCTATTCTTCCTTCCTCTGAACCATGCTACCCAGCAATCCCCGATTTAATGCTAGCCTAAACATGGGCAATTTACAATGACCAATCAACCTATCAACTGGTACGTCTTTGGACTGTGGGAGGAAATCGGAGCACCCGGAGGAAACCCACGTAGTCATGGGGAGAACATATAAACTCCTTACAGGCTGCGGTGTGAATAGAACCCAGATCACTAGTACTGTAAAGTGTTGTGTTAACCACTAAGCTACCATGACACCTCACAATTTTTACAAAACAAAAATTAAGAATATCATTTAATATAAGTGCCCAGCCATTGTGGGAGCAGGGTGTTAACTCCAATGGACCCTGCGGTGGTATAGTCATGATCAAGTGATGAAAAATTGATACAGATTATCTTGTGCGCAGCCGCAAGCAATTAATAATTAGGGTGACCTTTGTCTGCTTTTTTCTTTTTTTTTCTGATTCTTTGTGTGAAAGTCTTATTATTTTCAATCTTAATGACGGGCATTTTTGCAAAATTTAATTTATGCTGATTAACGACACCTTGCTTTGGGCTACGGTGAATTTGCATGTGTATCTGTGTATTTATTTGTGTGTGGGTTTGTGCGTGGCTGCACTAGCATATGTGCATCAGCTTTAGCTGTCTATCATCTGCAATCTGTGTGGAGGTGTCATGAATATTAATCTTATTACTTCCTTTACGTGTGACCTCGAACAACTTAAGAGGATAGAAGCATCAGATGCTAGGGAACACCTTAACCTGCAAGTAATGAAGTCACACGATAGCTCACCTTAAAAAGCACTTCACTGGCTTTAGGTATTGGAGCTCTCTCCCAACAGGGCTGTGGAAATATCTTGACCACAATAGCTATTTGGGACTGTCAGCAAATAATGGCCTTACTAGGCTTTCTACCTTCTGTAAATAAATAAAAAGATAGTTGAGTAATGCGCACGAAATGCTGGAGGAACTCAGCAGGTCAGGAGGGGAATAAACAGTCGATGCTTCCTTCCTCAGGCCTGGAAAGGAAGGGGGCAAAAGTCAGTGGGGGGTGAGTGGAGGGTAAGGAATACAAGCTGGCAGGTGATAGGTAAGATCAGGTGAGGTGGACGGAGGCTGGGTGGGGCAGGGGAGACGGTGAGGTAAGATGCTGGGAGAGGATAGGTGAAGGATTGAAGAAGAAGGAATCTAACAGAAGAGGACAGTAGAACAAAGGAAAAAAGAGAAGCTGGAGGGGGACTGTGGGATGGTCAGGTGAGGAGAAGAGTCGGGATGAGAGGGTAACCAGAATGAGAAATGGAAAAGGGGGAGGAGAGAAATAACTGGAAGTTTGAGAAATTAATGTTCATGTCACCAGGTTGGAGGCTACTCAGATAAAATATATTGATAGGCAGTCAAATCTGCTAATAAGACCATAAGAGCAAAATTAGGCCATTAGGCCCATTAAGTCTGACTTATTAGCCCTCTCAACATCATTCTCCTACCTTTGTCACCCTGACTAATCAAGAACCTGTCAGCCTCACTTTAAAATACTCAATGACTTGGCCTCCACAGCTGTCTATGGCGATGAATTCCTCTGACTCATCAGGCTGGAGAAATTTCTCCTCATCTCTGTTCTAAATGGACATCCCTCTATTCTGAGGCAGTGCCCTCGTGTCCCACACTCGCCCACAGTAGGAAGCATCCTTTCCACCCGTACTCTATCTAAGCCTTTCAATATTTGATATGTTTCATTGAGATTCTTCTAAACTCCCACAAGTTCAGGCCCAGAACCATCAAATGCTCCTTATGTGTTCACACTTCCATTCCCCGAATCATTCTCATAACCCCCTCCAATGCCAGCACACCTTTTCTTAGTTAAGGGGTCCAAAACTGCTCACAGTACTCCACGTGCTGTCTGATCTATGCCTTATAAAGCCTCAACATGACATCCTTCCTTTTATATTCTAGTCCTTTTGAAATGAATGCTGACATTGTCTTTGCCATAGACTCACCTGCAAGTTAATCTTTAGGGAATCCTGCAAGAAGACTCAAGTCCCTTTGCAACTCAGAGCTTTGAGTTTTCTCCCCATTTAGAAAATAGTCTGTGCCTTCATTCCTGCTGCCAAAGTGCATGACCATACATTTCCCTACACTATATTCCATCTGCCACATCTTTGCCTATTTTCCTAATTGTAAACTTCCCAATGTTCTAACTTCTATTTTTTTTGCTGTATTATCTCCCCTCACTTTTGGTTTTATATTGTCTTTGACTTCCCTTGTCAGCCATGCTGGCCTCATCCTCCCTGTAGAATACTTCTTCAACTTTGGTATGTGTCGTTCCTGTGCCTTCCAAATTACCCCCAGAAACTCTAGCCATTGCTGTTCTGCTGTTATCCCTGCTAGTGTCTCCTTCCAATAAACATTGGCTTGCTCCTCTCTCATGCCTCTGTAATTCCCTTTACTCCACTAGGATACTGATGCATCTGACTTTAGATTCTCCCTCTCAAACTGCAAGGTGCATTCTATCACATTATGATCACTAGCACAGATATAAAATGTTGGAGGAACTCAGCAGTTCAGGCAGCAGCCATGGAAAGGAATAAGCAGTCAACATTTTGGCCTGAGATCCTTCTTCAAGACACTGACCCCTAAGAGGTCCTTTACCTTAAGCACCCTAATCAAACCTAGTTCATTACACAGAACTACCATTTCCCTGGTGGACTCAAACTCAAGTGCTCTAAAAAGCCATCTCATTGGCATTCTAAAAATTCCCTCACTTGGATCCAGCACCAACCTGATTTTCCCAATCTACTGTATCTGCGTATGAAACTCCCCATGATTGTTGAAACACGCATTTTCTATCTCCCATTTTAATTTGTACCCCACATCCTGGCTACAGTTTGGAAGCCTGTATATAACTTCCAACAGGGTCTTTTTTTACCCAGACAGTTTCTTAACTCTACCTACAAGGATTCTACATCTTCTGATCCTATGTCACCTCTATTTAAGAACTTGATTTCATTTTCTAACCAACAAAGCCACCTCACTCCCTCTGTCTACTTGCTTGTCTCTTTCAATACAATGTGTATCCTTGGATGTTAAGCTCACAACTATGATCTTCCTTCAAACAGGACTCAGTTATCCCCACAATGTCATACCTGCCAATCTCTAACTGTGCTACAGGATCATCTACCTTATTTCATATACTACGTATATTCAGATATAAACCCTTCAGTCCTGTATTTATTATCCTTTTCGATTTTGCCCCCGTGTTACATCTCAACTCATCCCACTTACTGCAATTTTGCCCTAGCATATACTTTTCCTTTTTCACAGTGTCACTTCACACTGTATCTACTTCTATAACAACAGCCCCAGCGACTCTAGCAAACCTGTCTGCAAGGATATTGGTCCCCCTGAACTTCAGATGTAACCCACCCTTTTCGTACAGGTCATACCTTCCCCAGAAGAAATCCCAATCATCTCGAAATCTAAAACCCTGCACACTGCACCAATTCTTTAGCCTTGAATTCATCTGCTAAATCATTGGATCAGGCAGCAATCCAGAGATTACCACCCTTGAGGTCCTGTTTTTCATCTTTCCACCTGGCTCCCTATATTCTCTCATCAGGACCTCCTCCCTTGTCATATGAGGAGTATTTGAGAGATAGGTAGATACTTTATTGATCCCAAGAGAAATTACAGTTTAACAGAAGCATTACAAGTGCACAAATATACAAATATTAGAACAGAAGTAAGAAAGAATAAAAATAAGTTACCTTAAATATAAGATGTACAAGATTTACAAGTCAAAGATTACAAAATAACTTCCCCGGCTATAGGTTGACTCATTATAGAGCCTGATGGCCGAGGGTAAGAATGACCTCATATACCACTCTTTGGAATGGCGCAGTTGTCTTAGTCTGTTACTAAAAGTGCTCCTCTGTTCAGCCAGAGGGTGAGAAACATTGTCCAGAATTGCCAGCATTTCCCAGAGGGTCCTTTGTTCTACCACAGCCTCCAGCACACAGTCACTGTGGCTTCCATGGGAGGTCTCCCCCCACCCCCATAGTAATTTTGGAAACTCTGATGGAAAAGTATCCTTTAAGTTTTATATTTTGCAACTAGCCATCTTGTCTCTCTACCATCCTTTCTCCCAGTATCTCTCGGTTCCAAGTTCCCAACCATCCTTCGGTGTCTTGTCCAATGAGTCTATCTTCTTCAAAGTGAGTGTCAGTAGAGTATTCAACTCTGTGAGGGTAACACAGTCAATCCTAAGTCACTAGATATTTATACATGGGAGTTAATTTTCCACCTTTTACTACTAATAATATCACTGTAACGTGCACAGGCACTTCTGGGCTTGCTACAAATGAACTTCCATTAAAACGATACTGAATTTACTGAGCTATGGCATGCCAACGCGACTATATTTTCATTGTAGGTTACTCTTGCATAGTGAGAATAATAATCAAATTATCACAAATGGAGGTCTGGATTGTCTGTACAATTGCATAATTTTGGTAATTTAGCAAGAAAGCACAGATGAATTAGTAAAACTGTACCGGCTTATAATAATACACAAGCAAAGTTTTGCAGATGCTAGTAATCTGAAATAAAGCTATAAAATGTTGCAGATGCTAGTAAAGAGAAAGAATTGGCATTACAAATCAGCAGTCTCTCTGCTTCTTTCTCCATGGATGCAGCCTGATTGGGTAGTTCCACTCGAATATTCCTAAACACTTTATAATGAGAAAAATAATTAAAAGATCATGTCCTTCTATACCGGGGTCCCCAACTTTTTTATGCCATTTATTTATTGACGTACAGCACAGAAAAGGCCCTTCTGGCCCTTCAAGCCAATCCACCCAGCAATCCCCTGATTTAGCCCTAGCCTAATCACAGGACACTTTACCATGACCAATTAACTTACCAACTCTACGTCTTTGGACTGTGGGAGGAAACTGGAGCACCCGGAAGAAACTCATGTGGTCATGGGGAGAATGTACAAACTCCTTACAAGCAGTTGCATGAAACCCGGGTCACTGGTACTGTAAAGCACTGTGCTAACCACTACGTTACCATGGATCGCAGGTTGGGACCCCTCCTCCATAGTGTCCAGTCATGAACTTTATGAACAATGTTACGTTGGATAATTATGGCCCACATTGAGCGTGGATGTTGGTGATTTCATTTTAAGTATGTAATTGTTTTCTTTAACTATTCTAAACCTTGTAATTTACATTTGAAGTAATAAATAAGTCGTCTGCCAGTGTCGCTTTATATAGAAAGAAACCTAAATTTAAACTATACCAATTAAATAAAGATAGGTGTAAGAGTGTAGGTGATATGCTGCAGCTGCAATATGTGTGAGCCGACGGAAAATATTGTGATCCATGACGACAGCACCTACAGTGTTTTTCTGATGTACAGAACTGGATTTTGGTGTGGGCGGTGTGGAGCGTGCAGGGGAGGGGGTGGATATAGACGTACGAGTGAATGGGCAAGGACATGGAAGAAAATGAGAAGTAATGGAAAGTAATGTGGAAAAATATGAGGTCATCTGCTTAGGTAGAATAAATACTGTAGGATAGCTGTTTTTAAAAAAAACAGTAATAGACTGAAAGGTGATAGTATTCAGAGGGAACTGAGTGCCTTGTGCACAAATAAGTGGAAGTTAGCTCACTACAACAGCAAACATGATAATTTGAGTACAAGATTAGAGACGTCTTGCAGCAACTATATATAGCTTGCACCAATTATAAAGAGTGGCGAAGAGTGGAACATTACGTACATATTTGATGTCCCTATCTAAGGAAGAATTTGCTAGTGATACTTGGAGTAAATCAGATGAATTTTGGGGATGGTAGGATTGTCACCTGAGGACAGATTAACTTAACCATACGCAAATTGCGGTCGAATCAATAAGATCAGAGAATTGATTGTGTGCACAAAAGATTGATATGGGAGAAATGAGTATCAGTTCTTGGACTATTGGCATCTATGCTGAGGAAGAGGTGAGCCATTCTGTAGGGAGGTCTGGGACCTGTCTCCCCTGGAACTGAATAAATTGTGCTATAGATAAGGCTTTAAACTGCATCGTCAGAACAAGGTGCTGGTGAGAAAAAATTTAGCAAATTAAAGAAAAAAGACAACTGACACAGACTGGCTTAATCAAATTAGCAGTAATGACGTGGAGGGCAAATTTGTATAGAACACCATTTTTAAAACAGTATATTGAGGACCCAGTGAAGGAACAGATATATGTGCTTGTGCTCTGAGAAAGGGTCAATTTATAGTCTGATGTTCAAGGATCAGAATTAGGAATAATCTTGTATAAAGTTTGAAAGTGACTTTGTTCAGTCTGAAATCAGGGTCTTAAATCTATACAAAGGTTTGGATCTTACATTGGCCAAGGTGAATTGTGAAACTTTATTGGAAGGAATTGGGAAATGATGTTAGAAGGAATGAATGAAACAGACAATGGTGAACATTTAAATCGTACAGCCCGATATATGAAGAGCTGTCTCTTTGGTTCAAAAAGAAAAGTTAAATGCAGACTTGTGTACCACAAGAGCAAGCTTTGTAAAGTTTCATAGAACATTTAGTGCCATGGATTAAGAAGATTTCTATTCACTATGAAAGGGGACCAAGACACTAATGAGGAAAGGAAGAGCAGAAGAGTATTCACTAAACAAACATGAAATCACACAGTAAAATTTTCTACAAACAAGTAAAAAGGAAAAGAAATATCAGAAAACAAATGTAACCTCACAGTTTAAGAAGGAAAGAGGAAGAAAAATGAGAAATTACAGATTAATTAACCTGATAATAGAGGTCAGAGAAATAGTTTGAATGTATTGTTAAGATGCTGGCAAGGTCTTTTGTCAGCGGCATGTCGTGAAGTTTGTTGTGATTATGAAAGTATCCGAATCAGGTTTAATGTCACTGGAATATGTCGTGAAATATGTTGTTTTGCAGTAGAATTACATTGCAACACGTAATAATAAAAAACTGTACATTAGAGTCGGAGTCATAGAAAAGTACAGCAGAGAAACAGGCCCTTTGGTCCATCTAGTCCATACTGAATCACTTAAGCTGCCTACTCCCATCGACCTGCGCCGGAACCATCGGCCTCCATATCCCTACCATCCATGTACCTATCCAAACTTCTCTTCAATGTTGAAATTTTATATATATATATATATATATATATATATATTACAAAAGTTCAAAGTAAGATTTATTATCAGAGTACAAACATGTCACCACATACAACCCTGAGATTCTTTTTCTGCAGGCACACTTAGCAAATCTATAGAACAGAAACTGTGAACTCCAAATCTCAAGAACAGTAAAAAAAAAGTGCAAATGCAGATATAAATAAATAGCAATAAATAACGAGCATGAAATAACAATATAACAGAGCCTTTAAATGAGTATGGCTTTCCCATTTTGTTCAAGAGCCTGATGGTTGAGGGGTGGTAACTGTTCTTGAACCTGGTGGTGTGAGTCCTGGGGCACCTGTACCTTCTACCTGAGAAAAGAGCATGTCTTGGCTGCTGAGGATCTCTGATGATGGATGCTGCTTTTCTACGGCAACATTTCATGTAGATGTGCTCGATGGTTGGGAAGTTTTTACTCATGAAGTACTGGGCCAAATCCACTGCCTTTTGTAGGATTTTCCACTCAAAGCCATTGGTGTTCCCATACCAGGCCGTGATGCAGTCGGTAGTGCAAAACAAGTAAAAAAGTAGTGAGGTAGTGTTCATGTGAATATGAAAAGGAAGTCACATTTGACAAGAGTATTAGTAATTGGATTTGTGTAACTGTGGCTGGTAGCAGAGGCTGGTTTGAAGCATTCTTGAACTTTGGGCTCCTTGGGAAGAATAAACAAGATTGCAAACAAATTTTGGTAGATATGAGTAATTGGGGTGAGAAACTTTAACTTCTGCTGATATGTCTTTTTTGGTTTTTTATAGGGGGTAAGATTTTACTAGTCAAAAGCGCAGCCCTTGGTCATGTCCAAGTTGAGATTTATTCATTCATCTATACGCATGTATACAGCTAAACGAAACAACCTTCTTCAGGAACCAAGATGCAAAACACAGTACATATTGTATGTCACATACAGCACAGCAAATAATATTAATGCAATAATATTTACAGTTAGAAAAAGTACTCTGTAAATGTACAAGTGGACATTAAGTACTGTATATGATATGTACAGTAGTTAAATATATTGATGCTACTGGCACTGTCATAAATCATTTGTACTGGTTGGCAGCAGGGTGTTCAGACAGCTAGCAGCCTGGGGAAGAAGCTGATCCCCAGTCTAACAATCCTTGTTCTTGTACTGTGAAACCTTCTACCTGGTGGAAGGAAGTCAAAGAGATTGTGGGACAAATTGGGGGAAGGAGGTGGTCCTTGACAATGCTGACAGCCTTGGTTGTGTTGTAACTGAGGTTTGTTGCTCTTTTTACACAGGATTGGATCGGACAATGAGTATCGACACTGGACTAGCTGGTAATTTATGGATATGCCAGCGACCAGGTGAACACTGGACTGCACTCAAAAGATTTCTGTGGCAGGTGGAGGGATGTTTACTCTTTTGCGATGGTGAGTGGCTTTGCCATTTACTTTCAACCTTGAGGCATTAGATTGAAGAAATGAGGATTGATGATATCAAATATAAAATAAGCTTTAAGTTTATCTGAAGGTTGAACATATCACTTGTTAAAAGTTGGGTAAAACTTTGAGGTCAGCTGCTTTAGGTCATTGTGAAGTTGTATTGATAGTGGCTTAAAAGAAATAAAAGAAATTATTTAGTGAGATACAGTATGGAATTGGCCCTTCTGGTCCTGCAAGCCACACTGCCCAGTAATCCCTGAATGTAATTGTAACCTAATCATGGGATAATTTCAAATGACCAATTAACCTATCACCTGATACATCCTTGGACTGTGGGAGAGAACTGTAACACCCAGAGGAAACCCATGCAGTCACGGGAAGACTGTACGGACTCAGTACAGGCAGCGGCTTCAGTTGCTGGTACTGTAAAACGTTCTGCTATCTACTACCATGCCACCCCTATTTAGTGGGCAGCCTGCAAATAATGAATGACCCAGCACTAGATTGAAATGAATTGCGCTGAACTGAATATAAGGCTATAAGACCATAAAATATAGAAGAATTGGGCCATTTGGCCCATCGAGTCTGTTCTGCCATTTCATCATGGCTGATCCAATTTTCTTCTCAGCCCCAGTCTCCTGCCTTCTCCCCACATTCCTCCATGCCCTGAGCAATCAAGAATCTATCAACCTCTGCTTTAAATATATATAAAGACTTGGCCTCCACAGCTGCTTGTGGCAAAGAATTTCACAGATTCACCCTCTCCAGCTAAGGAAATTCCTCCTCATCGCCCTTCTAAAAGGACAGACTCTATTCTGAGACTGTGTCCTCTGGTTTTAGACTCTCCCACCATAGGAAACATTCTCTCCACATCCACTCTATCAAAGCCTTTCACCATTCAATGGATTTCAATGAGGTCACACCTCATTTTTTGAATTCCAGTGAGTACAGGCTCAGAGACATCATATGCTCTTCATATGACAAGCTATTCAACCCTGGAATCATTTTTGTGAACCTCCTTTAAACCCCCTACAGTTTCAACACATCCTAAGTGGCCTAAAACTGCCCATCACTAAGCACATCTTTCCATCCCCCCCACCTCTGTTTTCTGCAGGGATTGCTCCCTACGCGACTCCCTTGTCCATTCATCCCTCCCATCCCTCCCCACTGATCTCCCTCCTGGCACTTATCCTTGTAAGTGGAACAAGTGCTACACATGCCTTTACATTTCCTCCCTTACCACCATTCAGGGCCCCAGACAGTCCTTCCAGGTGAGGCGACTCTTCACCTGTGAGTCGGCTGGGGTGATATACTGCGTCCAGTCCTCCCGATGTGGCCTTCTATATATTGGTGAGACCCGACGCAGAGTGGGAAACTGCTTTGCTGAACACCTATGCTCCGTCTGCCAGAGAAAGCAGGATCTCCCAGTGGCCACACATTTTAATTCCACATTCCATTCCCATTCTGACATGTCTATCCATGGCCTCCTCTACTGTAAAGATGAAGCCACACTCAGGTTGGAGGAACAACATCTTATATTCCATCTGGGTAGCCTCCAACCTGGTGGCATAAACATCGACTTCTCTAACTTCCGCTAATGCCCCACCTCCCCCTTGTACCCCATCCGTTATTTATTTTTATACACACATTCTTTTTCTCTCTCTCCTTTTTCTCCCTCTGTCCCTCTGACTATACCCTTTGCCCATCCTCTGGGTTCCCCCCCCCCACTGGTCTTTCTCCCTGGGCCTCCTGTCCCATGATCCTCTCATATCCCTTTTGCCTATCACCTGTCCAGCTCTTGGCTCCATCCCTCCCCCTCCTGTCTTCTCCTATCATTTTGGATCTCCCCCTCCCCCTCCCACTTTCAAATCTCTTACTAACTCTTCCTTCAGTTAGTCCTGACGAACGGTCTCGGCCTGAAACGTCGACTGTACCTCTTCCTGGAGATGCTGCCTGGCCTGCTGCGTTCACCAGCAACTTTGGTGTGTGTTACCATGGTTTTATAATGTCTCAACATTGCATTCTTGCTTTTCTATTTTAGTCCTCTAAAAATGAATGCTAACGTTGCATTTGTCCTTCTCACCACAGACTCAACCTGCAAATTAACCTTTAGGAATCCTGCACAAGGACTCCCAAGTCCCTTTGCATCTCAGTTTTATCATTTTCTCTCCATTTATAAAATAGTCAACCCTTTCATTTCTTCTACCTAAGTGCATGGCCATACACTTTCTGAAACTATTTTGTCACTTCTTTGCCCATTCTCCTAATCTGTTTGTCCTTCTGTAGCCTCCTTATTTCTTGAAAACCACCTGCCCCTCCACCTATCTTCATATTGTCTGCAAACTTTAGAGAAGAGCCATCAATTCCATCACCCAAGTCATTGACATTTAATGTAAAAAGAATCGGTCCCAGCCCAGGCTCTTGTGGATACCACTAGTCATCAGTAGCCAACCAAAAAAGGCTCCCTTTATTCCCACTCTGCCTCCTGCAAATCATCTGCTGCTTTATCCATGCTAGCATCTTTCCTGTAATACCATGGCCTTGTAGCTTGTTAAGCAGGCTCTTGTCAAACCACGTCAAGGCCTTCTGAAAATCCAAGCATGCAACATCAACCAATTTTCCTTTGTCTATACTGCTTGTTACTTCTTCAAAGAATTGAATCAGATTTCACAAGCAAGAGTTTCCCTTGAGGAAACCGTGCTGACTGCAGTCCATTTTATCACCTGCCTCCAAGTACCCTGAGACCTCATCCTTAATGATTAACTCCAACATCTTCCCAACTACTGAGGGCAGACTAATTGGTCTATTGTTTCCTTTCTTCAGCCTCTCTCCCTTCTTGAAGAGTGGAGTGACATTTGCAGTTTTCAGACTTCAGGAACATTCCAGAATCTAGTGATTCTTGAAAAACCATTAGTAATGCCTTCACAATCTTTTCAGTCACCTCTTTCAGAACCCTGGGGTTTACACCATCTGGTCCAGGTGACTTATCTACCTTCAGACATTTCAGTTTCCCAAGAACCTTCTCCCCAGTAATGGAAACTTCACACACTTCATAACCCCTGACTCACTGGATCTTCCATTATGCTGCCAGTGTTTTTCACAGTGCAGACTGATGCAAAATACTTATTCTCTTTGTTCGCCATTTCCTTGTCCTCCATTACTACCTCTCCAGCATAGCTTTCTAATGGTCTGATATCCACTCTCACCTCTCTTTCACTCCTTACATAAGGAGTGAACAAACTGTAATATTATTGGATAGTTTACATCCACATTCTATCTTTACCTTCTTAATGACTTTTTTTTTGCCTTCTGTTGGTTTTTAAAATCTTCCCCATCCTCTAACTTCCCACTAATTTTTGCTCTATTAAATGCCCTCTCTTTGGCTTTTATGTTGGCTTTGACTTCTCATTAGCCACAGTTGTGTCATCTTGCCGATGGAATACATCTCCCTCTTTGGGATGAATACATCTTGTGCCTTTCAAGTTGCTTACAGTAATTCCAGCCTTTGCTGTTCTGCCATCATCCCTGCCAGTGTTCTTTTCCAATCAATTCAGGCCAACTCCTCTCTCATGCCTCTGTAATTCCCTTTACTCCACTGTAATACTGATGCATCTGACCTTAGCTTCTCCTTCTCAAATTTCAGGGTGAATTTGAACATTTGTCCCAAATATGTATATTCACCTTAAATCCTCTAATCGATTCCAGTTCATTGCACAACATCCAATCCAGAACAGCTGATCCCATAGTGAGCTCAACCACAAGCTGCTCTAAAAAGCTATATTGTAGGCATTCTAGAAAATCACCCTCTTGGAATCCAGCACCAACCCAATTTTTCCTTTCTACCTGCATATTGAAATCCCTCATGACTATTGTAATATTGCCCTTTTGGCATGCGATATCTATCTCCCATTTTAACTTGTAGACCACATCCTTACTACTGCTTGGGGGACTGTATACAACACCCATCAGGATCTTTTTACCCTTGCAGTTCCTTAGCTCCATCCACAATAATTCAATACCTTCTGGCCGTATGTCATCTCTTTCTAATGATCTGATTTCATTTTTTACCAAAAGAGCAACCCTGTCCCCTCTGCCTTTCTGTCCGTCCTTTTGATGCAATGTGTATCTTTGGACATTAAGCTCCCAGCTGTAGTATTCTTTCAGTTATGATTCAGTGATGCCTACAGCATCATGCATGCCAATCTGTAACTGTGCCTCAATTTCATCTACCTTATTTGGTATCCTGCGTGTATTCAAATATCAAACCTGTAATTCACCCTTTTCGATCTTGTCCACTTTTTACTTTGCAACTCATCCTGCTGACTGTTGTTTGCCCTAACAACAACCTCTCCTCGCTACAATAGCTGCTTTGCAAAAAGATTAGATTAGATTAGATTATGAAGATACGCAGTCCTCTTTTATTGTCATTTAGTAATGCATGCATTAAGAAATGATACAATATTTCCTCCGGTGTCATATCACAAAACACAGGACAGACCAAGACTGAAAAAACTGACAAAACCACATAATTATAACATATAGTTACAACAGTGCAACAATACCATAACTTGATGAAGAAGTCCATGAGCACAGTAAAAGTTCAAAGTCTCTCAAATGTCACCTCACCTTCAGCTCTATCACTGCGGTTCCCATCCCCCTGCTAAATTAGTTTAAAATGTCCTGAACACATCTAGCCAACGTGCCCGCAAGGATATTGGACCCCCTCTGGTTCAGGTGTAACCCATCCCTTTTGTACAGGTCATACCTTCTCCAGAAGAGATCCCAATGATCCAGAAATCTGAACCCCCTGCCCCTGCACAAGTTCCTCAAGCCTGCATTCACCTACCAAATCATCCTATCTCTACCTTCTCTGGCATGTGCAGCAGGCAGAAATCCAGAGATTACTACTCTGGAGGTCCTGTTTCTCCGCTTTCTACCTGGACTCTTTCGATTTTGTGTTTTATATTCTGTGTTTTTCACTATTTGAATGATTTGTTATTTTTTTGCGCGTGGGGTGAGTTAATGTTTTTCTTTGAATGGGGTGCGTGGTTTTCTTTGTTTCATGGTTGTCTGTGGAGCAGATGAATCTCAGGGTTGTATACTGAATACATACTTTGAACTAGTTACTAGCTTACCAAGTAATGAAGGCATTCTCTAGCTCAGCATCCACACGATCATCCATACAAATGCTGAATAATAAAGTCAATAACCATTTACCCATCCAATAGCAACCAAACGTTCACCCACTCAACACTGACACTAGCAGTTACTTGCATTTATATTGTGTGATGAAATAGCTCGAGTGCTTTGTTAATTGCTGATCAGAGGAAGTTTGTGTCAAACATAAATCCTGATCTAAGGTATTTAAATGGAATGGCCTATTTCCCTGTTCTGGATGCCACGAGGTTATGTATTTATCTACAATATCACCATCAGGACCACCAAAGAGCGAATTAATCATCAAAATGCTAATTAATTATCAAAGGATGCCAAGAGGGGATTTTCCCAAATTTTATTTTTTCATACAGTGTGGAATAGGCCCTTCCAGCCCTTTGACAGTGTCACCCTGTAACCCCAGTTTAACCCTAGCCTACTCACGGGACAAATTACATTAACTAATTAACCTACTAATTGCTACGTCTTTGGATTGTAGGAGAAAACAGGAGCACACCTATGATATGTTATATAATTCTAAAACATAAAAGCTAATTGAAAGGAAAAAGATGGGAGCCCAAGAGAACGGGTCTTAGTTTTGTTTTTATGTTAAGTGAAGTGCGCAAGTATAGCGTGGTGATGTAATGACGTATGCCATTTGCATTCTTTTACACATAACCCGCAATACTTTATGAAAATAACAATGCTTAATCAAACAATATATTTACAATATTACTCAAATATTGCAGAGATATTAAATACACAATACCTGAGAAAATGCATGCATTCCTCAGGGAGGAAGTACCGACTCCTTTCAGATGATGTTGGAATTGAACTCTGAGTTCTGCCTCGAGCTATGACCACGAGGCTACCATGGTGCCCCTTATGAAACAAACTTTGTCATTGACCAACACAATGGAGCAGTTGGGAATGGTGACAAAGGGGGCGGCCGGTACAGAGTAGCTATTGAGGAAGGAAGAGGAAACCAGAGCCTGAGACTGGGCTCCAGAATTCCTGATAAAGTTGAGAAGATTGAGGTTTGCTAGAAGCAAGTAAGAGGAGTATAGAGGACCCCAAAGGATTGTATTGCTGCAGGCAGTTACGGTGATAGGGGGACCACCAAAAGACCTCAACATAAGATGAGGAAATGTCGAAAACATAAAGTTTCACGACATAAGTCAGTAATAAAAAGCCTGATTCTGATTTTTTTGTGTGTTGCTTGGATTTCTAGCATTTGCAGATGTTCTTGTGTTTCTGATTCTGATGTTGCTCAGCCCGTACATGTAACCTGACTGTGCCTTGGGATATCTGCTACTGCAGCCACTTTTGAATCCTCTTCCACTATCGTTGTTTTTGTCCTGTTTGGGAAAGTGACCGTTATCTTACATGGATTCATACAGCAGTAATTTATTTATTCCTCAGCCCTGGATACATCTGTTCTATGCATTCACAATGTTGCCAACAGTGTGATCAGTCAAGGAGACACTTCCTCATCTTTATCTTTTTTACTTTTCTATATATATCATTTTATCTCTCCAACTTTTTGTTACTTTAAAATCTTCCTTTCTTCATTCTATTCCCACCTTTTATATCTCTCTATTATTTTCACTGAGCAGCCATATTTCATTTGGAGTTTGAAGAGATTTGCTTTGTCATCTAAAACATTTAAACTTCTATAGATGTACGGTGGAGAGCATTCTAACGGGCTCTATCACTGTCTGGTATGGAGGGGCTTCTGCAGAGGACCGAAAGAAGCTGCAGAAAGTTGTAAAATTAGTCAGCTCCATCTTGGGTACTAGCCTCCAAAGTTTCCAAGACATCTTCAAGGAGCGGATCCTCAGAAAGGCGGCGTCCATCATTAAGGACCCCCATCACCCAGGACATGTCGTCTTCTCACTGCTACCATCAGGTAGGAGGTACAGAAGCCTGAAGGCACACACTCAGTGATTCAGGAACAGCTTCTTCCCCTCTGCCATCAGATTCCTAAATGGACTGAGCCCATGAACACGACCTCACTTTTCTTGATATATCTTATTTCTGTTTTGCACTATTTTTGATCTATCTATTCGATATACATATATATATATACTTACTACAATTGATTTACTTTTTTTTTCTTTCTATATTTATCAAGTATTGCATTGCACTGCTGCTGCTAAGTTGACAAATTTCACCGACACATACCGGCAATAATAAACCTGATTCTGATTCTGGTTCTGATCTTGCATCTCTTGAATGAAATGTAAGAACTTAGGTCCTGCTGCCCTCTCAGAGGGACATAAAAGATACCAGTACCATGTTGATGAGAATGCGATAATATCCCATAATTCTTCTCCACAGTGTTACTTTATTTATTTATTCATTCGTGGAACGGGTCTTTCCAGCCCAACGAACCGTGCCTCCCAGCAACGCTCAATTTATCTGTAGCCTAGTCATGGGACCATTTACCTACTGATCAGTATGTCTTTGACTGTGGGAGGAAATCCGGGCACCCAGAGAAACCCATGTGGTCACAGGGAGAAACACACAAACTCCTTACTGGCAGTGAGGGAATTGAAGGGGAGAAACTTACAGACAGTGCTGGGATTGAACTCTGAACTCTGAACTCTGACACCCCAAGCTGTAATAGCATCACACTCACCACTGCACTGCCGTGGTGCCCAGTTAGTCACTTACTGGACATTACTCAAATTGATTCTGGTCATGGTCATATTGCTGGCAGTGGGAGTTTGCCTTGCAGTAACAGGCTGCCATTTTCCTGAGCTGTAATGTAGATTTGGATGTCTTGAAAAGGAATGTGACAGTTCATATAGAGATGCTCAGCCCTTGTTCTTTTTTTATTGTTTTCTCATCCTGTTTCTCTTTTTTTTCCTCTTTCTCTGTCTCTTTCTCTATACACACACACGCACACACACACACACGCACGCACACACACACACACACACACACACACAGAGTTTGTTTCTACCTCTGTTTGTTTGCCTCTCCCCATCCCTGCATATCTCCACATATTCCATCTCCTCGTCTGTCTCTTCCCTCTCTCTCAGTACTTCTCCTTGTATTTCTGGAAATAGTCGCTCACTCTCTGAGTCACCAGCTGCCTCTCTTTCCCTTTGTCTCACACTCTGCATCAGAACGAACTGTGAACTGATTGTGTAGATGCTCTGTCAGAGCTGGTTAAGGTGATGTGGCTGCAGTGATACCTGACCCAGCTTGCCTTGGCTTGCTTATGACTGCCATCTGTCGCAGAGTAGATCCAGTCCAGGATCCCTGTTGAGTGTGACTTCTTAAAACCAAAATGCCGTCCTCCGACGTAGACTCATCTTTCTCCACACAGAGTTTGAGAGGAGGCTAACTTTGTTTCAGCCGGTGAGGCCAACACCCCTGCCTCAGTCATTGAAGGTGGAAAAAAAGTCTGCCTCCTCTGCAGGACGATGTGCAGAATTTGAAAAGCACTTGAGATCTGCAGATGCTGGAAATCCAGAGCAACACACACAAAATGCGGGTGGAACTTAGCAGGTCAGAATAAATAGTTGATGTTTCAGGCTGAGACCCTTCATCAGGATAAGAATTTCCAGCAAGTTGTGGCTGAAATTTATTGAAATAGAATGATTGCTGAAAGTCACCCAGGATCCTTCACAAAAGTGTTGACAGTCAATTAAAACCCTGACTGAATGCTGGAGCAGTCTTGATGGCCTAATTCTGCTCCTTTGTTTTATAATCTTGAAATGGATGCAAAGCTAAAGGAGGAGAGAGGACCTAAGACTTGGTCAAAAAGATTGGGTCCTTAAGGGGGAAAGAACTAGAGAGAGAGATCTTGGGAGTTTGTATGAGATGGAGCCAAATAACAAAGGGTGATATCTCCTTTGGTTGTAGTCTTTAATAATATTCTGCATATCTCCCCTCTTCATGTTGCTATGGTCATTTCCTTCTCGTTACACTTTGCCAACATACCCTGGGTGCTGGTATAGATCCTGCTCCAAAGTCTCTCAAACTCAATGCTTCCAAAACAAGGTGCCTCACCTCCCCAACCCATCCAATGGGAACTGTTCATTTTGCGTTAAAGATAATACAGCCTGAGGTAATGGAGGCTGTGTCCTAATGAGTGGTACAGTAGTGTAGTGGTTAACACAATGCTTTATAATACAGACACCCCAGGTTCAATTCCCATCAGGAGTTTGTGCATTCTCCCCTCGTGACTGTGTGGGATTCCTCCAGGTGCTCTGGTTTCCTCCCATAATCCAAAGGCGTACTGGTTAGTAGATTAATTGGTTGTTGTAAATTGCTCATCATTAGACCAGGATTAAATGGGGGGGGGGAATTGCAGGGTGGTGTAGCTTGAAGGGCTGGAAAGGCCTATTTCAAGCTGCGAATCAATAAATATTTTGAACTCTCGAATATTTTGAGTCAGTTTCAGGTTTGTGTTTGTGAGTTATTTTGTGATTTTTTTTTCTCTCAAGGTCTCCAGCTGCAGTCTCTCTGCTTCGCAGGAATCACTGCACTGTAAAATCACAGCTGGGAGGGTGATGAAGAGGAGAGGAGAGAAATGTCGTCTGGGAGTCCTGGTCCTTTTCCCACACTGAACCAAAGCAGTAGGTGTCATCCGACCAAAGGTGAACCAGGTCCTCTCTTTAATCCACCTTCCTCATTGAGGAGATCTGGGTGATACAAGAAATTAATCAAAGGGAAAGAAATGTGTGCATCTGTACAACACCTTTCATTGAACACCAAAAAGAGTTTTATAACCTGCGCAGTCGCAACGTAGGTGCGAATATATAATGAATATGTTGGCGAATCAGTAATCAACCGCAATAATACTCCAGCAGATCTGAATCAGATCCCGTCACTCTCAGTAAAAGCAATGACAATATTAAGAATTTGATACTGTCATTAACCTATTCAGACTACCAATAAATGAGAGTGAGATGTCTTGCAGGAAACAAAGGAATTGTAGTTAAATAACAATTTTCAAGGGCTCAACAAAGTATTCTTGAAATACAATGAGTGCTGTAAAATAGAAAATACTGCAAGCCATTTGTGTCTGGGAAGCTCCCACAAGCAGCACAGCAACTATCTGTTTTTATCATGTTGACTGAAGGCAACAGATTCAGAATCAAGTTTATTATCACCGACAGGTGCTGTGAAATTTGTTGTTTTGCAGCAGTACAGTACAATACATAAAAATCTGTACCTTACAATAAGATGTATGTATATATAGTCCATTTATTTATATATAATATAAATAGCTATATTTATATATAGTAAATAAATAGAGCAAAAATGATCAGGTAGTGTTCATGGGTTGGTTCGTTATTTGTTTGGAAATCTGATGGCAGAGGGGAAGAAGTTATTCTGAATAAGTATTCAGAATCAGGTTTAATATCTCCAGAATAATGTTGTGAAATGTGTTGTCTTTGCAGCAGCAGAACAATGCAATACATAATAATGGAAAAAAATTTGAATTACTGTGTGTGTGTGTGTGTGTGTGTGTGTGTGTAATATTAGTTCAATTAAGCAAAAATAGAATTAAAAAAGTAGCAATTTAATGTCCATTCAGATATTGAATGGCAGAGGGGAAGAAGCTGTTCCTGAATCACTGAGTGTGTGTCTTCAGGCTCCTGTACCTCCTTCCTGATGGTAACAATGAGAAGAGGGCATGTCCTGGGTGATGGAGGTCCATAATAATAGATGTCATCTTTTTGAGGCATCACCTTTTGAAGATGTCCTGGGCACTACGGAGACTGGTGGTCATGATGGAGCTGACTAAGTTTACTGCACTCTGCAGCTTATTTCGATCCTGTGCAGAAGGTGGTGGTGCCGGTCAGAATGCTCTCCATGGTACATCGATAGAAATTCGCAGGTGACTGGAACAGTAAGGATTGCTATACTACTGTTGTTTACAGTACAGTAATTTTGTAGGATTTTCTATGTCTATCTGAGAAGGCAAATAGAGCCTTGCTTGCTTTAATGTCCGGCCCAAAAGATTGCAATGCCAACAAACACAGCTCTTGGTTTTAGAGCAGAGTGTGTGTAATGCTTTATGTGCCCTAGTGCTGAGAATGGGAACTGACTCCCTGCCTCTGGTCTCCGAAGCAAGGCAACCACAGACTACATAACTGCCATCTAATTCCTCTTTCCTGTCTCCAAAGAAATCCTTTAGCCGTGAAACAGTTAATGCAACCATTGTTTCATCGAGCCTGCTTTCATAGTGCATAAAAGGTTTGATTTATGCGAAGAAATTTACAGTTCCGTTGGGACATTAATCTATAATACATTATGATGAAATCAGTCCCAGCTCCTGAATCTAGCCTTGGCTCTGCTGTTAGGCCCTTGTTGGGCTGGAGCTAATTAACTGGGACACCTTATCAGCTCCGACACACACCGTACATAGAGAATGGGAATTAACTCCTGCCTCTGATAAGCCATTGTTTGAGCCCAAAGGAAAGCCAGCTGTCTATTCAGCCTTTCCGAAATGCTGAGGAGTGCAGCTCTCCGATCGGTGAGAACATTCATTTCTGTAAAGAGGCAACCACCAGTTTGGGTATCATTAATTTTGGGGGGAAAAATTGTTGGAGTTCTCTATTTTCTTTCTTGTTCCATTCTAATCAGCTGTTCCCATGACTTCTATTTTTTTCCCTCTCTTTAATTCTGCATAATTTTCTTAAATGCGGCAGTGGACCAACTTCCCAAATCCCCGAGCATTTGGTTCAAAGAAAGACAAAATAAACTCGTACTGCTTTTCAAGAAACCCCAGAGGCATTTACAGCCCATAACTTGCATGTGTTTTTAAAATCATAACGGTGGATGTAATGTAGGAACAGTGGCAGCCAGTCTATACGTGAGAAGTTTCCACAAACAGCAATGTGATAAACATAGAACATATAACAGTACAACACAGTACAGGCCCTTTGGCCCACAATGTTGTGCTGACCCATATTAATCTCTTTATTATTCTAACCCATGCCTTCTGCACTGCCCATAACCTTCGTTTTTCTTCATCAATATGCCTATCTTAAATGTTCCTAATGTGTCTGGGTTCCATGCATCTACCACTCATTGTATAAAGAAAAAATCTCCCCCTGACACAGGGGCTCCCGACCTTCTTTATGACATGGACCAGTGCCATTAAGCAAGGACCCCAGTTTGGGAACCCTTACTCCTCTCCTAAACTTTTCTCCATCCACCTTAAACAATGCCCTCTGGTATTGGCCATTGTCACTCTGGGAAAAAGACGTTGGCTGCCCACTCTATCTCTGCCTCGCTTAATCTTTTACACCTCTATGAAGTTGCCTCTTATCCTCCTTTGCTCCAAAGAGAAAGGACTTAACTCGCTCAACCTTTCCTCAAAAGATCAAAAAAAATGCCTTATAAATATCCATATAATTTGTTTCTGTAATGTTGATGAAGGAATGATATTGGCTAGAGCACCAGGGTGAATGCCCTTACTCTTTGTCAGTATAATGCTATGTGATGGTTACCTGAGAGAGCAGATGGTTTCATGTTCCACCCAAAGGACAACACCCCGGACAGTGCAGTTGTCCCTCTGTAATGCACTGGGTGTGCCAACCTGGACTGTGTTTGTAGAAATACCTTGA
Source organism: Mobula birostris (assembly GCF_030028105.1). NCBI lineage: Eukaryota > Metazoa > Chordata > Chondrichthyes > Myliobatiformes > Myliobatidae > Mobula > Mobula birostris. Next base: position 4,640,986 of record NC_092399.1, read on the forward strand.
ACCCATGATCTTCTCTTAGCTGTGCGTACTATGAAGATGCTAACTGCTTACGGATTGATGTCTCCATTTGTAATTTGTATGTGGCTGGTCACCTAAACAGGCAGACTAGATGAGTTCTATTTCAAGGGAAACTATCACCGCAATCCAGCAGTATTCCAGCCACTAAAGAAACCCTTCAGTTGTGAATCACTGATTTGATCTTATCTGCACAATGACATGAGCACATTGATCCTGTGTGTACCTATACTGGAATGCACAGGCCAGCACTCTTGTGTTTGATTATACACATGCTTAAGCTTACAGTTATGTGCTGCCAGGCCACAGGCACACAGAAAAACCATGCATATAAATATTTGAACACATGCTTTTGTATGTATAGACACGTAGGAATGCTCCATGTGCACAGGCACACACCCAATGGGTACATGATCGTAAAAGTCAGAGTACACATGCACATATGCAAGTGCACAAAGATGTACACACACTCACTCCCTGAGAGTGAAATCTGGAGCAGTATGTGCTCCTAATTTGTTTTGCCACCGCTACCTAACCCAATGTCTTGTTAGGGTATATAGCAAATATTAACTTCACCAGTAACCAAACTTCAGACATAAACATGGATTGTAGATTGAATTTAAAATGTAGCCCTGAACAGTAGTTTTCCTGGAACTGTGGACTGGAGTTGACTGCAAACCAGACAATGCAGATTAGCGTTAATTTTGGGTGTCTGGAGTGTGGGTGTGAAGAAGGAGGTGTGTGAAAATTATATGTAATTCAAAGGAAGCATTGTAGGTACATTGTAATGATAGAATCGTCCTGCTGCTACCTTTAATCTTTAGCATTTATGTAATATTGGGTTGAGAGGCCTCTTCCTCCAACAGTGTCTCAATTTGATCCACACTGCTCGTTTTTGTTGAGTAAAACAATTCTATTTGCACTATCTCTCCGGTGACTATATCCAGTGTCTCTCCCGTGACTTTGTTCATGTTATAACCGTCTCATTTTCTGCAAAAGAAATCAGCTCATTGAGTCTGGATCTTCTGGTCTCATTACCATGCTGCACTGTGCATTTATAAACCATGTTGTTGAGTTAAAAGAATACAGTTTATTTGAAGAAATAGAATGATCCTGCTATCATTATTATGAGGAACAATTTCTCTACAAAGTAAATAGAAATGATGTCTTTCTCTGTTTACATTCCTTGCTGGGAAATGAAAAAAAGTCTCTGGCAGATTATGTTCATTCTCTTTGATGCTTCAATTCTAGTGGCCATCTGGTAAATCATAAAAATTATGAAGGACTCCCACGATGGGGGAGAAATATTGAATTCAGCTGATCCTTACAGATGTGGGAGCACCATATGTTCCATCTTCCAACTCTCCTTAACATCTTAACCTCCTCCTCCCTTCGCTGTTATGCTGTTTCTGAATTCTCCTTAAATGTATCTCTGCTCTTCTCAACCAGATAACATGATGACGAGGTCCACATTTCACGCTACTCTGGGTAAAGAGGTTTGTTTTGAAATCCCTGTTGCATTCACTACTGACTGTTTCAAGTTTAGCTTAGCTTTGGTTTGGTTTAGATGCTACTGCAAGTAGAATGGAATAGAATAAAAGGGAAGTTTATTGTCATTGCTCAAGACAATGAGATTGGGGTGCAACTCCAGTCTGGAGAAAACAGACATTTACAAAGCATGTGTTAAGGCTTAATTTATAAAAAGTAAATACCCATATTTATGTGCAAGTGACTTTGATGGTCCATCACACCCAAAGGCCATTGGCAAACTGGGATGTAGCATTATTCAGCTCTTAATAATCTCATTATTCTCAGGAAGAAGCTGTTTTTCAGTCTTACTGTCTTGACTAAGGTCTGTTAAAATCACAGTCTGTCCCAAGCCTTGTGGCCCATCAGGCCAGTGCTTATGCCAGTTTCTGTGGCGTGAAGTGACTGAGAGTACGAGACTCCCCTCCGGATAGGACGCCAGTCTATTGCGAGGTTAACCCCCAGCATTTGCCAGTACCCATTTTCAGCTGGGTGGACTGGAGCAGTGTGTGGTTAAGTTCCTTGCTCAAAGACACAACACACTGCCTTGGCTGAGACTCGAACCCATGACCTTCAGATCGTGAGCCCAACGCCCTAACCACTTGGCCACGTGCCACACCCTACCAGATGGAAGGAGATTGAATAGACAATGTCTGGGATGGAATGGGTCTTTAATGATGTTACAAATGTGCTATAGGCATCCAGAGTTGTAGGTTGTCTCCAGGACCAGTAGTTGAGTCCCAATGATGTGCTGAGCCATTGGAGTGCTTTGTAATCTGTCTTGCTAGAGCTAGAGTTCTGTATGTTAGAATGCTCCCTATCGCCCAACAATAAAAGTTGGCCAGCAGCGTTTGGGGCAGATTAACTCTCCTTAAGCACCTCAGATAGTATAGTTGCTGTTGTGCCTTCTCTACCATCAAGATTGTGTTGATGGACTAACAGAGCTTCTCAGTAGCGTTCATCCCTGAAAACTTGAAACCGGAGACCCGTTTATGAATAGTGGGGCTTGTTCAGGATCTCTTGCCTGCCTGAAGTCAATTATTATTTCGTTTGTCTTCTTGATGTTGAGTGATAGGTTGTGGAAACTGTGGACATTTTAATCACCTCCCTCTATCTACAGATTTATTATTGTTCGCGATTAGGCTAATCACAGCTGTGTCATCTGCAAATTGGATGATGTTTATTCCCCCATATCTTTGTACATTTTAAAGGCTTATTTCACACCTCTTAGTTCTTCTTTTTGCTTATAGTTAATTCATCTAAAAATTACTACTTGTGTTTTTTTCCCCATTTTTTCCAATGCTACACATTTTCTTTTTGTAAATTGAAAGCCATTCAGTGCATGGTACTCCATGTCTAATATGGTCTAAACATTCAAATTTGACAAATCTGTCACACTGGGAATGGACCCCTTGAATGACTTTATGCTTGTTTGAAGCCAAGGGGTTAATTCACGTGCCAACAGACTGCTAACCTTTGGCTGTAAAGACCCTACTCTTCACTAAAATGAGCAACGTTCAAGTTCAACTTTATTGTCCACCAACAGTACGCATGTATACTGCCAAATAAGACAATATTCCTCCAGACCAAGGTGCACAACACAGCACATATAACTCACACACACAGCACATAAAATAATATCACCTCATCATTCAATGTGCATATAAATAATTGACACTATGTTCCAATAAAACTAAATTTGTTTGGATCATATAAATTTCACAAATGATTTGTTTTATGAGGATCAAGTTAAAATGGTCAGGATAAATGGTGATGGCTTACTACATCCTGAGAATTGACTTAAAAATGAATCTAGGCTATTTAATTTCAAATAAAGGATTGTAGAAGTTGGGAACTTGCAACCAATGAAAAGAATCAGGTGCCACCCCAATTACAAGCTTTCATTTTGAGATGGCCTCCAAGAGGACAACACCTTGTCGTGGTTTGGAGGCTTGTGAGCCTCAATGACCCAGAGAGCTTTGTTGGCTGGAGTCAGGGCTTAATGGTTTGTCTCTTGGCAGGGTCATCCATGCCAAACAGGTCAAAGGGTCGAGGCCAGACTGAGAGTGGTCCACCGGTCCTCCAGATTCAGTGCTAGCAGCTCAGGGCTAACAATCCTGACTGGTCAAGCAAAGCTATTATGGAAACAACAATGAAGAATCCTTCTACATCTGAGTGTGACGGTATTCCTGAGTCTCCACCCAGTACTTGCATGGCTTACAGTAATGAAAATCGAGAAAATGCTATTGACATGATGAAGGAAACCCTGATCACCACCAGAGATGGAAGACCTTCATTGCTGCCCTAACACCAGTGGTGTAATGGGCAGTGAGTAAATATTTTGAGGTGGAGAGTATGTTTCATTCATTTGTTCTACAGAAGTGAGTGTTGCTGGAATGCTGGAACTTAATGCCCATCCTATCATCACTTGAGCTAGAGGGATGGTGAACCTGAAGTCATATATAGGCCAAACCAGCTAAGAATGGCAGATTTTTATCCATGAGAAACATTCTGAAGCAACCAAGAAGTTCTGTGGGCCTTGTTACGGAGATTATATTTTATTAAAGTTCTAGTCCTACTTAGTTAATTGGATTTAAATTCTCTAGATGCCTGGTGGGACTCAAGCTGCTGTCCCGGGATCAATATCCAAGTCACTGCTTGCTTGTATAACCAATATGCTACCTGGTATATAAGGGAATATGAAGATTAGGTTAGAAAGGAATTTGAGACACACAGTCCCTCCCTGCATGTGGTCACAGGGAGAATATGCATCTGAGGTTAGGAATGGATCTACTGTGCCTATAAAAAGTATTCACCACCCCTGCCTCAGTAGCTTTCATGTTTTATTATTTTACAGTCCAGAAAACTAAGTTAAATTCACAGTGATTCAACGTTATAAAACAATAAAACATGAATACTTCCGGGGGGTGGGGGGTGAATACCTTTTATAGGCACTGTAGATCTGACATAGTTTCAATGAATAGAAACATAACCACCGTGCGCATTTGCCTATCTTTGTATTTCAAATTTCAAAGTACATTTATTATCAAAGTATATATGCATTATACAACCTTGAGGTTCGTCACCTTACAGGCAGCCCCAAGCAAAAACACCTCAAAAGAACCCATTTAAAAAAAATCAAAAACCCAATGTGCAGAAAGAAAGGAAATAAAAAAACTATGTGAGGAACAAAAGCAAGCAAACTGCGCCCGGAACGAAAGTGAGTCTGCAGGCACAAAGCCAGGCATCTTTGCAGTCAGAGCAGGCCGCAGCCTCCGTTCAGTGCAGAGAAAATGAGAAATATATATCTCCTGAAACCGCATGCCCTGTGTTGAGGAATAACCAGAGTATTTTTTAATATTTTATCACTATCTCTGCTCCTTTATTTTGATGTTCTGATTTATAATACCCAGATTGGCTTTGGTCTTTATTCTTCTTTTTGTGCCCAGACTTTTGGTAAGCGGACATACTATATCTATTCGTGTCACTCTTAACCTTCAGTGTTTTCTGAAGGAGTTTACATTTAATGGGCTATATTTATTTACTCCCAAAGACAGGAAGTGCTTATTAGTTGTGTTTGAACCTCCCAGTCTACAGCTGCCATCTTGCAATGATTTCAACAATTAAAAGCTTGCTCCCGGTTGAAACTTGATAAAGTTCTTTGTTTAGCAAAACTTATCAACTTCTGTCAGCTTTCAATGACAGGTTCATATAGTGCCTCTACTAACGGGGGCGCCATGGTAGTGTCGCGGTTAGCGTGATGCTGTTACAGCTCAGGGCACTGGAGTTCAGAGTTCAATTCCAATGTCATCTGTCAGGAGTTTGTACGTCCTCCCCATGGAATGTGTGGGGTTTCCTCCGGATGCTCCTGGGGTACCGGTTGGTAGGGTAATTGGTCGTTGTAACTAGAGGGATATGGATCATCTATAGGCAGAATATGCGCCATGTAGCGTAGCGGTTAGCGTGGTGCTGTTACAGCTCAGGGCGTTGGAGTTTGGAGTTCATCTCCAACGTCATCTGTAAGGAGCCTGTACGCCCTCCCCCGTGGAAAGCGTGGGTTATCTCCGGGTGCTCCAGTTTCCTCCCACCGTCTAATGATGTACTGGTTAGTAGGTTAACTGGTCATTGTAAATTGTCCCGTGATTAGGCTAGGATTAAATTGGGGGTCGGCAGGATGGCAGGCTCGAAGGTGCAGAAGGGCTTATTCTGCGCCGTATCTCCAAATAAATAAATACAAATCAATAAATAAAAGGAAACCAGCTGTGGTGTGGACACAATGCAAGGGCTTGGTTGCAGCCTGAGTGATGAATTTGCTTCTTTTGTTAGCACAGTGAGCCCTGCTGTTCATTCTGACTCTTCGGTGTAAATCAGGCTCCTGCTTCCTAACTGGAACTCACAGAATTAAAATTGCATTTGAACTTTAATTCCAAAATCCATTCAAGTGCATTCACAGATTTTTTTTTCTTGCTGCAATGTCTCAAGCAAGTACAGAGACATAAAGCAATAAATCTGGCTCTAGGATGCAGTTTGTCATTACAGAGATGGTTCTAAAGCCTTGAGAGATTTTGTAAACCATCACCTTTAAATTTCACATACATAATGGTATACTCTCTGCACCTATCCAAATTTACAGTGCAGTGTAAAAGTCTTAGGCACATATAGCTAAGGTGCCCAAGACTTTTTGCACAGTACTTTAGTAATTTTATGTACTGCACTGTACTGCTGCCACAAAAAAAAAGCAAATTCCTCAACATATTTGAGTGATGATAAATCTGATTCTGATACGGGTCTCTATTGTGGACTGGGAATGGGAATGGGGCAGGAAGAGGGGAATCATAGTAGCGAAAAGGGAAAGGAGAGAGGAGGGAGCGGGAGGTATCAGAGACATATTCTGCAATGATCAATAAACCAATTGTTTGGAATCAAATGGCCCTGCCTGGTGTCTCAAAGCTGGGTGTGTCTGCCCCTGAACTGCCCGATACTCCTTATCTGCCACCTGTCCCACACTCCTCCCGTGGTGCTCCACCCTCACCATTCCCAACATCTTCGCTCTCACCAGATTTACAAACTCACTCTCTACTGCACATTGACAAATACAGTCCTGTGCAAAAGTCTTAGGCACCGACGCTATTTACGTGTTCCCGAGACTTTTGCACAGTACAGTCCATCTAGGTTATTTGTAAAGAAATATCCACAGTTACCTGATATATAGGAGGTGCAGAATGAAAATGGGCCATTTGGCACAGTTGGCCTGTCCTGCTTTTAATGCTCAAGCTGCTACCTATTCCTCTTTATTTAACTTCCCTCCAAATAATAATCCAGATTCCCCTTAAATGCCAAAAAGCCATTTTCCTTTATTACTCTATGTGTCAGAGAGTTCCACATTGTGTTACGTACCCCGTAAATGGGTTGGCAAACCAGCAGAAATGGATCACTCAGTTGGAGTCTGGATTACTAGAACTGAGAGAGTTTTATTAAAGAAACAAGCAACACAGTAATCGAAAGGATAATAAATGCAACAGTTCAGCAATGATAAACACACATGTGCACAGAATTAAGATAACAGCATCAATCAAGCTCTATCGTTGTCTAGGGGTAAATGACCAATTTCAAAGTGACACAAAGTTCAGTCCAATTTGGTTCAGTTCGCAGTAATCGTTGCCATGGCGATGGACAACATGGGGGGGGGAGAGAGAGAGCGAACGGGAACGACTGATCATTTAGAAACAGCTTCCACTCACAGACCGATGATATTGCTCACAAGCAGCTTTCGGGCAAGTCCTTTGTGATGTCACCTGAGGTCACCGACTGTGACCCCTCCTCCAGATGCGGTCGATCCTCTGCAGTGAACCCGGCACCCAAGCGAGGGTGGACACACACCGGGTTCCCGCTGATCGTACCTTTCCGCCCTGTGCGTTTAAGGTCCGGTACTTCCCACCGACTCGTGAGAGGCGCACCGCTTCCAGGGTCTCATTACCTCGGGTGTCGTGTGTGTCCTGCCTTAGCGAACCTGTCCCATTTTATCCCCCTGCTGGGGTATCGCCTGTCCATCACTTCAAACAGTTCAGGGTTCAAAGGGGGAGCCACTCCAGACAGCTCTCTCTCCCGTCCCTTCATTACACATCTCCCGTCCCTTCATTACACATCTCCCGTCCCTTCATTACACATCTCCAGATGCTGTTTCATTGTGTTCCTTATCTCTCTCTTGAAGACAGGTGGCAGACCAACTGCTGATCACACAGGACAGCTAACATCTTATCTATGTGTATTCTTGTCACAATTGTAACTGCTCTCTACTGAATTCAAAACTAGATTTATGGCTGTTAGTTTTGAGCCTGTTTCACGTCCAAATGATCAGCTATTTGTTAATCTTAAGGCCCTCTCTTCACCATTTATTTTCTTGAAACAGAGAACCACAGTATTTTGATGGTTGTAAGTTCAAGCACTGTAATGGTGTCAAACGCCGAGAGGGGTCAGTATCGCCAAACCAATGATGCACTAATACTGAGGTGAGTTTCAGAGTTGCAGAATTGAAAAATGGATACGTTTTATTAACCTTATATTAAATCTTGGTTAAATCTTTGTCTGTATGTTACTGGATTATTATCGGTAGATATGCCAGAATCCCATGAGAGACAGCAGGTTCCAGTCCCCAGGACATATTGAAGCTACAGAACCTGATGTTTGGGCAATGATTTAAGTGCAGGGCTAGATTGAAAAAGGTCAGGTTGTCAGGGCCGAGGCGAAGGATGGGCTGGTTCAGCTTGCTGTTCCACTCCCCTGTGCACTGAACTAAAGGACTGCGGACGGACTTCCTCTGTGGACCTCAGTTCAGAATGCTATTTGCTTGCAGTTATTGTTTGCATGATTTGTTTCATTTTCCTCTGCACATTGGGTGCTTGACGGTCTTGTATGTTTTCAATGGGTTCTTTTGGGTTTCTTGTTTTGTGGCTGTAAGGAGACAAATCTCAAGATTTCATAATGCATACATACTTTGATAATAAATGTACTTTGAACTTTGAGTAGGTGGGGATTTTAAATTTAATTTATTAAATAATTCTGGAAGAAAAAGACTAAAATCTGTAAAATTGCCAGATTGACATAAAAGTCCATCTGCTTCAGTGATAACCTTCAAGATAGGAGAACTGCCTTCCATTCCTGGGCTCACGTGTAAGTGACAACTGATTCACCAAGCTCTTAAATGTCTTCTCAGTTCACGGGCAATTGGAAATAGGCACTTGGAGCTGCCCTTGGTCTCACCATTGCTTTCCTGGGACAGTAGATTATCCAAGGTAATTCAGGGTAGTGAAACTAGCTTGAGGGGCATTATGACTTACTCTGACATCAATCCTTATAGAGTCTAGTCATTCTGTTGGTTTGTTTATTATTTAGGGATACAGTGTGAGATAGGCCCTTCTGACCCTTCAAACCACGCTACCCAGCAATCTCCCGACTTAACCCTAACCTAATCATGGCACAATTTACAATGACCAACTAACCTGCCAACCAGTGAGTCTGTGGACTGTTTGGGGGGAAACCGGAGCACCCGGAGGAAACCCACACAATCCACGGGGAGGACGTGCGTGCTTCTTAGAGATGATGTCGGAATCCAGTGCCCCTGAGCTGTAATAGCACCACGCTGACTGCTACACTACCAGGTGCTCTGCTTTGGGCTATTGTGTCATCTTAGATTAGATTAAAGATTAGCTGTATTTGTTACATGTACACTGAAACAACAACACAAACAGTGAAGTGAGTTCTTTGCTTCTATGGCCAACGCAGTTGAGCATGTGCTGGGGGCAGCCTGCAAACGTCACTATACTTCCAGCACTAACACAGCATGCCCACAACTTATTCCCCCTCAGCCACAGGTCTTTGAGATGTGGGAGGAAACTGTAGCACCCAGAGGAAACCCACATGGCCATGACAGAGCCGGGAAGATGCTCTGTCTTTTAAATGTTACTGGGTTGTAACCACCCATTAACACTAATGTACACACATAACGTTCTAAGCTGTTTCATAAAAGAGATGCAAATGTGGGGTATGTTGAATTTGGAGACAAGAGTAAGGAATGAATCATGATTAATACTTAGGGAGTTCCAACTGGTGTCCAGAGCGAACGGTACCTCTCAATCAACATATTGTCCTTGATGGTAGATGCTGCTTTCCTGCAACAGCACTCCGTGTAGACATGCTCAATGGTGGGGGAACGGGCTTTACCCGTGATGGACTGGGTTACATCCACTACTTGTATATTGTTATTAACAAAAAGGTGACACGTGCCACTTGGCTGCTGTATTCCCCAAATCAGAATCAGAATCAGGTTTATTATCACCGGCATGTAATGTGAAATTTGTTAACTTAGCAGCAGCAGTTCAATGCAATGCATAATCTGGCAGAGAGAAAAAAATAAAAAAAAAACAATAAATAAACAAGTAAATCAAATACATATATTGAATAGATTTTTTAAAAGTCCAAAAACAGAAATGCTGTATATTTTTAAAAAAGTGAGGTAGTGTCCAAAGATTCAATATCCATTTAGGAATCAGATGGCAGGAGGGGAAGAAGCTGTTCCTGAATCGCTGAGTGTGTGCCTTCAGGCTCCTGTACCTCCTACTGATGGTAACAGTGAGAAAAGGGCATGCCCTGGGTGCTGGATGTCCTTAATATGGACACTGCTTTTCTGAGACACCGCTCCCTAAAGATGTGCTGGGTACTTTGTAGACTAGTGCCCGAGATGGAGCTGACTAGATTTACAACCTTTTGCGGCTTCTTTTGGTCCTGTGCAGTAGTCCCTCCATACCAGACGGTAATGCAGCCTGTCAGAAAGCTCTTCACAGTACAACCATAGAAGTTTTTGAGTGTATTTGTTGACACGCCAACTCTCTTCAAACTCCTAATAAAGTATAGCCGCTGTCTTGCCTTATTTATAACTGCATCGATATGTTGGGACCAGGTTAGATCCTCAGAGATCTTGACACCCAAGAACTTGAAGCTGCTCATTCTCTCCACTTCTGATCCCTCTATGAGGATTGGTATGTGTTCCTTTGTCTTACCCTTCCTCAAGTCCACAATCAGCTCTTTCATCTTGCTGACATTGAGTGCCAGGTTGTTGCTGTGGCACCACTCCACTAGTTGGCATATCTCACTCCTGTACGCCCTCTTGTCACCACCTGAGATTCTACCAACAAAGGTTGTATCGTCAGCAAATTTATAGATGGTATTTGAGCTATGCCTAGCCACACAGTCATGTGTTTATAGAGAGTAGAGCAGTGGGCTAAGCACACATCCCTGAGGTGCGCCAGTGTTGATTGTCAGCGAGGAGGATATGTTATTACCAATCCGCACAGATTGTGGTCTTCGGGTTAGGAAGTCAAGGATCCAATTGCAGAGGGAGGTACAGAGGCCCAGGTTCTGCAACTTCTCAATCAGAATTGTGGGGATGATGGTATTAAATGCTGAGCTATATTCGATGAACAGCATCCAGCATGTTTGTGTTGTCCAGGTGGTCTAAAGCCGTGTGGAGAGCCATTGAGATTACATCTGCTGTTGACCTATTATGCCGATAGGCAAATTGCAATGGGTCCAGGTCCTTGCTGAGGCAGGAGTTCAGTCTAGTCATGACCAACCTCTCAAAGCATTTCATCACTGTTGATGTGAGTGCTACCGGATCATAGTCATTAAGGCAGCTCACATTATTCTTCTTTGGCTCTGTTATAATTGTTACCTTTTTGAAGCAAGTGGGAACTTCCACCCGTAGCAGTGAGAGGTTGAAAATGTCCTTGAATATTCCCGCTAATTGGTTGGCACAGGTTTTCAGAGCCTTACCAGGTACTCCATTGGGACCTTCCGCCTTGCGAGGGTTCACTCTCTTTAAAGGCAGCCTAACATCGGCCTCTGAGACAGAGATCACAGGGTCATCAGGTGCAGCAGGGATCTTCACAGCTGTAGTTGTGTTCTCCCTTTCAAAGCGTGCATAGAAGGCATTGAGTTCATCTGGTAGTGAAGCATTGCTGCCATTCATGCTATTGGGTTTCACTTTGTAGGAAATAATGTCTTGCAAACCCTGCCAGAGTTGCCGTGCATCTGATGTTGCCTCCAACCCCAATTGAAATAGTCTTTTCCCCCTTGAAATAGCCTTCCGCAAATCATACCTGGTTTTCTGGTACAGGCCTGGGTTGCCAGATTTGAATGCCATGGATCTAACCATCAGCACAGCTGCTTCAGCTACAGCTTTTGGTTTGGGAATGTACAGTAACTCATCCATACAGGTTTAAATGAAGTCGGTTACAACTGCAGCATACTCATCCAGGTTCGAAGATGAATCCCTGACTACAGTCTGGTCCATCGATTCAAAGCAGTTCTGCAGGTGCTCCTGTGCTTCCCTTGTCTATAGCTTCTTGGTCCTCACTACTGGTGCTGCAGTCTTCGGTCTCTGCCAATATTCAGGGAGTAGAAGTACAGCGATCAGACTTCCTGAAGTGAGGACGTGGAATAGCATGGTAGGCATTCTTGGTGGTGTAGCAATGGTCCAGTGTGTTGTTTCCTCTGGTATTTTAAGTGATCTGTTGATGGTAGTTCCTTAGTGATTTTTTTCAGACTGGCCTGGCTAAAATCTCCCAAAACGATGGTGAAGGCGTTAGGGTGCGCTGTTTCGTGCATGTTGATCCCAGTGCTCAGATCATCTAAAGCCTGCTTGACGTTGGCCTGAGGTGGAATGCAAACTCCTACCAAAATGACCCCCGAGAACTCCCGTGGTAGGTAAAAAGCACAGCACTTATCTGCTAGATAGTCCAGGCCTGATGAGCAGAATTGGGACAGCACTGATATCTTTGTGCACCAAGAAGAGTTGATCATGAGGCATACTCCTCCACCTCTGCTTTTGAGAGACTCTATAGATCTATCTTGATGGTGTATAGTAAACCCGTCGATCTGGATCGCTGCATCCAGTGTGGAAGTGGTTAACCAGGATTCCGTGAAACAAAGGATACACGCGGTCCTAACATCCCTTTGATTCAGCACCCTGGCTCTGAGATCATCAATTTTATTCACCAGAGACTGCACGCTTGCCAGCAAGATAGTCGGTACAGGGAGTTTAAAACCCCCTTTCCTTAAACACACCTGTAACCTGATCTACGCCCGTGCTTCCTCTGAGGTGTCCTCCGTGGGCAATTCCGACCACAATCGGTGTTGTTTCCTTCAGTTTTAAGCAGCGATAATTCATCTAAACACATTAAGACATCTTTGTTGACTGTACTGACCTTGGAAGCAGTTGTGCTTTTTAGCTGTATCAGGCTGAAAGGGGAATATTTAATCGTATCCATTGGGAGTCCTGCTGCTACTCGAGTCGCACCTGGACACATGATTTAATCACATGATTAAATTCAAAAGCAGCCAAGTACTTGGATGTGCAGAGGTTGTGAAAGCTGCTATATAAATGCATTTTCTTCTGTTGGACTGTGGGTTACACTGGAGTCGGAGAATGGAAGGATACACACCGGAACGTCAGGTGGTGCTGAAAGTACGTTATGATTCTCCAGGCAGATGAGGCTGGTCTTCAGAGCACTCTCACCATCTTGTGGTGGTTTTGAGGAGAATTAGTAGGAAGCATCAGAAAGGAGTTTTACTTTTTAAAGTTCCACTAAATATCCTCACAGGGAGATGTCCGTGATTGAAAGCTGGGGGCTTGCAGTTCCCCGAGTGCAGGTGTACTCACTGAGGAACATGCCACACCTCTGTGCAGTCATCACAACAGCTTTGAGAGGAAGTTTCACTGTCTAGGTTCCTGCAGACTGGACCCTGTGTAATGGTCTCTCAAACACTTCCTGGGCATATTACTTTAGGAGGAAACTTGAGTGACACTCGTGCATTGTAAGAGCATGTACTAAATTAATGCAAAAATGAATGTAAAGATGAATAACAATTATACTTTCAGTGTATATCATGAATAAAATATACTTCTGAAATAAAACAATAATTTATAAATGGCAGCCTCTAATTTTCTCGTCTTACCTGTTACCTTGATGAATGATTTGTATTTTAAAATTGTATTCGTCTGCTTTTCTTTCCATGAAATTTGCAGCCTCGACCTTCATTTGCCATGAGTCTAATTTCTTTACTCCCTTTGAATGGCATTATAGAAATGCTAGCTCTTTATACCATGCCTACAGTCAGTAGTTGGCTTCATTATTATTCCTCCCCTGTCTCCCCCTCCCCCATACCTCTCCCCATCACCCCAATATCCACCTCAAATCCTTTGGTCCCACCAATTATCCGTCATATTGCAATCTAAACCAGACTTGTTGGCAGCACTGCCGCTTGAGATAAATAGTTACAATAGACTGAATTTATACATAATTTAATTTATTTGTGCATTGGCTTTTCAGATTTAGTTAATAAATTCAGGCTACGTTAGTGACGATCAAATGGAATGTAAAGAGATTATGGAATTCAGAAGAATGACGGGTGACCTCATTGAAACCTATCGAACGTTGAAAGGCCTCGATAGAGAGGACGTTTCCCATGGGGGGGGTGGTGGAGTTTAAGAACAGAGGACACAGTCTTAGAATAGAAGGGCATTCCTTTAGATTGGAGGTGAGGAGGTGAGGAGGATAGAGAGTGGTGCATCTTTGCCACGGGCAGCTGCGGAGGCCAAGTCATCGGGTATATTTAAGGCAGAGGTTGATAGATTCTTGATTAGTCGGGGCACGAAGGCAGGCGAATGGGACTGAGAAGGAAAATGGATCCGCCGTAATAAAATGGCAGAGTGTGCTCAGTGGGCCAAATGGCTTAATTCTGCTCCTATATCTTCTGGAAATGTTTGGGGGGTGGGGGTTGGAAGGATAGTATTGGAGGGTGCTGGGTGACCATTTTCAAGCTATGGCACTGGCTCAGGAGGGGATGTGAATGGCTTGGGAATGGTGCTCTCTAGGGTCTCTCTGTAGCTGGTGACTCACTCATTCACAAGGCCATGTGGCTCGAGCTAAGGCTCTTTATCTGCACTAACCAGTGACATCTGCTAGAAAGGACATTTGTATCAAATGCTGAGAGTAAAATCAATTGTTAACCTCACCCTCTCCCTCCAACCTCCGGTTTAAGCAATCCACTCCACATTTTTGCATTTCTTCACAATCGCAGGCCATCCCAAATGAAGCCAATAAAGAGTTCACAAATATAAGATGATGATGCCGAGATGATCGATGATAGTTTGTGATATCTGTTGCGTCAGCATATGGGGAGCCTCAGTAGCTTAGTGGTCAGTGCGACGCTGGTACAGCTCGGGGCGTTGGAAGTTCAGGGTTCAATCCTGGAGTCTGCTATGGGGAGTCTGTACGTCCCCCCGTGGAATGTGTGGGTTTTCTCCGGGTGCTCTGGTTTCCTCCCACAGTCCAAGGTAGGTTAATTGGTCATTGTAAATTGTCCCGTGATTAGGTTAGGGTTAAATGGATGGGCTGTCGGGGGTTGCTGGGTGGTGCGACTCGAATGTTGTGTCTCTAAATAAGTAAATAATGCCGTGGATAGAGGTAAATTTCAGCCAGGGCCTTGGTGAGAATATGATGGCACCTCATGAAAATGTTACAATGACATAGTTTACATGATTATTATCAGGTCCTTCATTTTGCCATTCGATGTGGATGGAAGGTGTTCAGTTCATCAAGTCTAGGCAAGTTGACCAACCTCACTCCCCTAGAGAAAGGATTGTGTGGCATTCAAGTCTTTAGGACAATAATCAATAACAGACTGATTAGGTTCCGGCAAAATCGGGGGATTGCTGGGTGGTGCGGTTCAAAGGGCCAGAAGGGGCTATGCCGCATTGTATTTCAATAAATAAATAAATTGTTACACCCCCCACCCCACCCCCCAAGAGTGCAGCACCCCTCAGCAGCATTAATCCAGATCAGGAAATCTGATCTGAATTCTCTAACTTCTGCCATTCAGGGAAGGAGAACATCCCGTTCTCATCCACTTAACTTCCGAGAAAATGATCCCATTTGTAGCTAAAGCTCTTGACATCCCACGGCACTGGCGTCAGGAATTGGCATCTGTGAACCAGCTTGTTATCGGCTGCATAAAACATGACCACAGAGCAGCTTAGGGGCCCAGATACCTGTCTGAAAAAATGATAGTCTCAAACGTACAACTTCTCAAAAATTTGTCCTTTGGATAATCTTTCTGGTGGTGTGGGGTGAAACAGCATAGCAATCGCTACTGGACTAATAATTCAGTATCTAATACGCTTAGTTCAAATCCCACCACACCAGTTTGAAAGATTAAATTCAGATAATTAATTCGGAATTAAGGAGCAGCTAAATGGATTGGTGATCATGAGCGGGAGGAAAGTTCTAAAGTTTTATCTGGCTTATTAATATCCCATTGGGGTGCTACAGTAGTGTAGAGGTGGGTGTAATGTTATTACAGCTCAGGGTGTCGGAGTTAGGAGTTCAATTCCAGCGACCTCCGTCAACAAGTTTGCACCCACACTCTAAAGGCGTATTGGTGGGTAGGTTATAGTCGGAATCAGGTTTAGTATCACTGGCAGGTGTCATGAAATCTGTTGTTATGCAGCAGCAGAAACTGCAATACATGACAATAAAAGCTGTAAATTACACTAAGGGTACGTATATATATTAAGAAAGTTAAATTAAATAAACAGTGCAAAAAGAGGAAAAAAAAGTAGTGAGGTAGTGTTCTGGGGTTCAATGTCCGTTCAGAAATTGGATAGCAGAGGGGAAGAAGCTGCTACTGAAACACAGAGTGTGTGCCTTTCGGCTCCTGCACCTCCTTCCTGATGGTAACAATGAGAACAGGGCACATACCGAGCGATTGTAAATTGTCCTGTGTTTGGCGGCTTGCCGGGCGGCGTGTCCTGTTCGGCCGAAATGCCCTGTTCCATACTGTGTCTCTAAATAAAATGAAGATGTAAAGTTGGTAACCTAATTCAGTCTGCCCTTTGAAACGGCTTAGCTAAGTGACTAATGAATTCTAGCTGTTCCACTGAGAGCTATATCCTCTTAGGGCGGCGCGCTAACGTAGTGGTTAGCACAACACTTTACAGTACAGGCAACCCGGGTTCAAATACAAGCTGTAAGGAGCTTGTATGCTCTCCTCGTGACCGTGTGGGTTTCCTCCCACAGTCCAAAGATCCACCGGTTGGTAGGTTAGTTGGTCATTATAAATTGTTTAGTCCCATGGTTAGGCTGGGATTAAGTCGGGGGAATTGTTGGTCGGCTTAGCTGAGGGGTCAGAAGAGCCATTTCAACACTGTATCCAAGTAAAATAATACAAGGAATGTCCCTCCGCATGATCAAGGTGTATCTTTACCTGTATAATCTCACACATTAGTGTAACTTATTCTCACCTGTTGTGTGTGAGAGCCCAGCTTTACTGGTCCTGTAGACGCCATGGGCCTGTAGATCGCACTCTCTCTGTTGAAGGCCACAGGCTTGGGTCCCACACAGCGTAGGGTTCACGGTGCTACACTGCTGGGGTGCCGGCTTTCAGATCAGACACTAAGCTCACGCCCTTTCTTGACTCTCACGTGACTGCTACGGATCTCACAGTTACTAACCAAAATCGAGCGAGCCACTCTTCTCTGGTGGCTTGGCTGCTTTGCAGGCCTCATCTGTCAGCGGATAAATGGATTGTTGCTGTGTCAGGGACAGGATTTGTGGTGAAGTTGTGTGTGAGAGAGGTGGCGGGCGGGGGTGTTACCAACCCTTTAAGAGCTGCCATCCTTGCAGTTATATGACTTGTAGGCTTTAATCAACTCCATAATTACAGTGGGCCCTGCAGTATCGTAATTACTGGTATTGTCCGAACACAGCTGTTGCTTTCAGTAGAGCTTGTTTTTAGCAGCGTTATTCCGGAGTGCCTTGTTACTCCGTGATCCAGGTGCGCTAATAGCAGACTGAATCTGGGCTGCGTGTTTTCTAAGAGATTTCATTACCATTTAATTGGAGGCTTGATTGAATGCGGGTGAGTAAAAGGGAACCTCGGAAATAGATGCCCTGCGAGTGAGGGATGCAGATCTGGTGGCTATTTCCATTCCTTTATTTGCTGTCCTTGTGCAGCCGATGGGACATGAAGCCCCAGGAGGTGCTGCTTTCTGATGAGGCCTATTTGATCCTGTAATGCTGGGTGGAGATACGTCTCTGCCAAAGGAGGTGTGAGGTGCTCCTTCCCTCCGCTAGCCTGCAGGGCACCCTTTGGCAAGGTGTGGCACCTGCTGAGCCGCCCAATCAGGGTCAGGTGAAGCTATGGCAGCTGATGGTGGATAGTTACGCAACCACTGACCCCAGGCAGACAATCTCTGAAGGGTATTGATAATGGCTGGGGTCACCCGTCTTGCCAAGAAGAAGGCAATGGCAAACCACTTCTGCAGAAAATTTCCCAAGAACAATCATGGCCATTGAAACATCATGATCTCCCATGTCATACGACACTTTGCCAGATATAACCAGTGCGGTCCATGTCTCTTATTTACCTCAGTCATGTTTCCTCTTCATCTTTTCAGATCCTTGGTCAAGGTCAGTTCCAGGGAAAGCTGGCCCAGCTTCTCCAGTCTCTCAATCCCAGGCAACGTTCTGGTAAGTCTCCTCTGCACAAAGAACAATGTCATGCAGTGTCCATTTTCAAGAAAAATGAAGTGTGACTGAAAATTGGATTTAGTGTGAGCTGCAGTTTCCTTTGGCCGTATCATTATTAATGAGCAGAGGGGCACAATCCCCAGCATGTGCAGAGACAGATCTTCACAGCTTTTCAGACTGCTTCAGTGTGACTTTCCTGAACAAGATGGATGAAGATTTGAATGCTCCAAGACAGCCAAGTTTCATCGCTGCCAGCAGTACTCTCCAATGTTGCTTCAACTATGATCAACTAATCTAACACAGATTAGGGACTGATTCCACAATTACTGTCTGTTTAGTACTCCACCAGTTGTGGCCAACAGAGGGAGATTGGGCAAACCCCCTGCACTGGAGGGTCTCTGGCACTGCAAGGCAGTGATCGTTGAGCTGATCTACCCTGTCTCTATCTTCTCATTTTATCTTCCCTCTCTCTCTCCCCACCCCTTGTCTAACACACTCTTCTCTCTCATTCTCTCCTTCCATTCTCTCTTTCTGTTATGCTTTTTAACTTCAAAACATTAAACTATTTCAAAGGAAGACATGCGAGTCCAAAAATTGAGTCTAACTTCTGGTTTACTTTAAGCGAGGTGCACGCGTATCATGTGGTAGCGCGATGAAGTGCGCAATTCATGTATTTATACATATAACCTGCAACGAATTATTTAAATGAACAAGGAAGTTTAATCATATATATACACACGAGATTACACAAATATTACTGAAATATTAAATACTCAACATTTTCACTCCCTCTTCTCTCATTCTCTCTTATTCTCGCTTTTACTCTCTCTTTCATTCTTTTTCTTTCACTCTTCTCATTCTTTTTCTTCCCTCTTGTCTCTCATTCTGTCTCTCTCCACCATTCTCCTTTTCTCAATTTCAGTCTTCCATTTTCTCTCCTCCTACGTGCTCATCCCTTCCCCTCCTCGACCTTTCTCCACTATAGTCCTTTCCTGTTGCGTGTTGAACGACCTGCTCACCATCACCTGGTAATTGGGTGCTCCATTCAGGGGAGGAGCTGGCTGAAGAGCGCACTCACACGGGACCCTCCGGAGTCAGAGAGTGAATCAGGGGTGCGCGACGGGGAGGGAGTCACCGTTGTAGGTGTCCCAAAGGGCGCTGGTTGGTGGCAGGAATTGCATGGTTGCCACTGGATCACTTACTGCCATTAATTTCTGTTGCGTGAGCTGTCAGACAGAAGCAGCAGCAGCTTTATCAGCAGGCTGCATGCTCCTTGCTTCAATGCAATCTCTGCATTCAGCCATCAGCTCTGTTCGAGATTTAATTAGTACGAATTGCTCCTTTTTTTAATACGTTCCCTTCCTTCCCCGATCAAAGAAGATAGTAATTACACTCAAGTCTGACAGCAGGACTGGTCTATGAAGAGGGTAGCCTTCATTCAAAATCTCTGTGGGTTATCTCCCCATTGGTAGTTTCCCCTCTTTCTGTACTTTTTCTGTACAAAAACCCTTTTGATAATAACAGCAGGACATTGGGAGCCATGTCCAAGTACAAGGGGGGAGCTGGGCACAGGACAGAGGGGAAAGAGCATTCTGATGTCAGGTCAGTTGTTCATGGTTGCCGCTTCAGAGGGGCAGACACAGCAAATCCTCCCACTGTGGGGGGGGGGGTCAGTGCAGGTTCTGCTCTTTGGTGACTCTTGGAGGAAGTTTTAGATTGGCCATTGTGATATTTCCATATTTTTGGGCTGAGTGGTTCTGTGATCTTGGCAATTTATTTCCCAGTAAATTGCTATGATTGGAGAACAACTCAACCCAACCTTCAGCCACTTACACAGCTTCTGAATGATTTCCATTCCCATATGTGGCTCATTGTTAATGGTAGAGTACATAAAGCACAGAAAACGCCTTTGGACCCAACTTGTCCAAGCCGACCAAATTTCCTAGCTGAGCTTTTCCCGTTTACCGGTGTCTGGCTCACATCCCTCGAAATCGGGGGCTCCTGACCTTTTTTAAGATAGGATAGACCATTAGATATAGGGGCAGAATTAGGCCATTTGGCCCATCGAATCTGCTCTGCATTTTCATTATGGCTGACCCATTTCCCCCTCAGCCCCAATCTCCTGCGTTTTCCCCGTATCCCTTCATGCCCTGACTAATCAAGAACCTGTCAACCTCTGCCTTAAGTATAGACAATGACTTGACCTCCACTGCCATGGACCAATACTATTAACCAAAGGATCTGTGGACCCCAGGTTTGGAATCCCTGCTCTAAACTTTCTTTCCCTTGTGCCTGTCCAAATGTCTATTAAATGTTGCAATTGTACCTATGCCTACAGATATGTCTGGCAGCTTGTTTCATACACCCACTGCCCCCTGTATCAAAAAGAGGACCCTCACATCCCCTTTAAATCTTCCCCTTGTCACCTTAAATCCATGCCCTCTTATTTTTAAACTCCCATCCCCTGGGAATGTTCCAAGACAGCCAAGTTTCATCACTGCCAGCAGTATTCTCCAATGTTGCTTCAGATATGACCAGCTAATCTAATACAGACTAGGGATTGAATCCATGATTTCTGTCTGTTTTCGTACTGTGCTGATTTACTAAATTGGGAATAAGTTGTGACATTTGCCTCTGAAATCCACACTTTCTTGTTTTCCATTCCCTTTCTCTGGGGAAAATATTGTGATCATTTACCTTATCTAGACTCCCCCATGACCCTGTAAACCTCTGCGAGGTCACCTCTCCACGAAAAAAAAACATTTGCCTCTCCATAACTCAAGTCCCGTTAAAATACTTGTGCAGTGCTGTGGAATATTACATTGAACGGACTACGTGAGTGTTATTGTTGTTTTGCAGAGTGGGCTGGTGGTGGATGAAAGTCAACACCATTAACATAACACAAACACACACAATGCTGGGGGAACTCAGCAAGCCAAGTAGCATCTATGGAAAAGGTAAACAGTCGACACTTAAGAGAACCAAATTTCTTGGTGTTCACCTGGTGGAGAATCTCACCTGATCCCTCATCACTAGCTCCATAGCAAAGAAAGCCCAGCAGCATCTCTACTTTCTGCGAAGGCTGAGAAAAGTCCATCTCCCACCCCCCATCCTCACCACATTCTACAGAGGTTGTATTGAGAGCATCCTGAGCAGCTGCATCACGATCTGGTTCAGAAATTGCATCATCTTGGATCGCAAGACCCTGCAGCGGATAGTGAGGTCAGCTGAGAAGACCATCAGGGTCTCTCTTCCCGTCATTATAGACATTTACACCACACGCCGCATCCGCAAAGCAAACAGCATTATGAAGGACCCCACACACCCCTCACACAAACTCTTCTCCCTCCTGCCATCTGGCAAAAGGCACCGAAGCATTCGGGCTCTCACGACCAGACTATGTAACAGTTTCTTCCCCCAAGCCATCAGACTCCTCAATACCCAGTGCCTGGACTGATACCAATCTACTGCCCTCTACTGTGCATATTGTCTTGTTTATTATTTATTTTAATGTCTGCATTGTTTTGTGCACTTTATGCAGTCCTGGATAGGCCTGTAGTCTAGTGTAGTTTTTGTGTTTTGTCTTGTGTATTTCAGTGTAGTTTTTGTCTTGTTTCATGTAGCACAATGGTCCTGGAAAACGTCTCATTTTTACTATGTTCTGTACCAGCAGTTAATGGTTGAAATTACAATAAAAAGTGACTTGACTTGACTTGATTTTCGGCCAATTCCAGTCATCAGGACTGGAAAGGAAGGGGAGAAGCGTGTTGCTTTGGATTTCCATCACCTACAGATTTTCTCATGTTTGTGACCATTAATTTAATGCTATTAGCAGCCTGGTATTTGAATAAATGCACTAAAGGCTAGCACAGTGTTCGGGTATCTGAAGGGATTCTGATATGGGCACAGTGTTCCGGTATCGGAGGGGATTCTGAAATGGGCACAGTGTTCGGGTATCTAGGGGGATTCTGGGGTTGAGGGGGTAAACAGCTTTAAGTTCCTCAGCATCCACATCACCGAGGACCTCATATGGTCTGTACACACCAGCTGTGCGGTGAAAAAGGCACAACAGCGCCTCTTTCACCTCAGACGGTTGAGGAAGTTTGGTATGGGCCCCCAGATCCTCAGAACTTTCTACAGGGGCACCACTGAGAGCATCCTGACTGGCTGCATCACTGCCTGGTATGGGAACTGTACCTCCCTTAATCGCAGGACTCTGCAGAGAGTGGTGCGGACAGCCCAGCGCATCTGTAGTTGTGAACTTCCCATGATTCAGGACATTTACAAGGACAGGTGTGTGAAAAGGGCCTGTAGGATCACTGGGGCCCAAGTCAACCCAACCACAATCTATTCCAGCTGCAACCATCTGGGAAACAGTACCACAGCATAAAAGCCAGGACCAACAGGCTCCGGGACAGCTTCTTCCATTAGGCCATCAGACTGATTAACTCACGCTGATTTGAGTGTACTCCATATTACATTGACTGTTCTACTTATTATAAATTATTATAAATTACTATGACAGCACATTGCACATTTAGATGGAAATGTAATGTAACGATTTATACTCCTCATGTATGTGAAGGATGTAAGAAATAAAGTCAATTCAGTTCAAGTGGGACACAGTGTTTGGGTGTCTGAGGGGATTCTGAAATGGACACAGTGTTAGGGTGTCTGAGAGGATTCTGAAATGGACACAGCGTTAGGGTGTCTGAGAGGATTCTGAAATGGACACAGTGTTTGGGTGTCTGAGAGGATTCTGAAATGGACACAGTGTTAGGGTGTCTGAGAGGATTCTGAAATGGACACAGTGTTAGGGTGTCTGAGAGGATTCTGAAATGGACACAGTGTTAGGGTGTCTGAGAGGATTCTGAAATGGACACAGTGTTCGGGTGTCTGAGAGGATTCTGAAATGGACACAGTGTTAGGGTGTCTGAGAGGATTCTGAAATGGACACAGTGTTCGGGTGTCTGAGAGGATTCTGAAATGGACACAGTGTTAGGGTGTCTGAGGGGATTCTGAAATGGACACAGTGTTAGGGTGTCTGAGTGGATTCTGAAATGGACACAGTGTTAGGGTGTCTGAGTGGATTCTGAAATGGACACAGTGTTAGGGTGTCTGAGGGGATTCTGAAATGGACACAGTGTTAGGGTGTCTGAGAGGATTCTGAAATGGACACAGTGTTTGGGTGTCTGAGGGGATTCTGAAATGGACACAGTGTTCAGGTGTCTGAGAGAATTCTGAAATGGACACAGTGTTCGGGTGTCTGAGAGGATTCTGAAATGGACACAGTGTTAGGGTGTTTGAGAGGATTCTGAAATGGACACAGTGTTAGGGTGTCTGAGAGGATTCTGAAATGGACACAGTGTTGGGGTGTCTGAGAGGATTCTGAAATGGACACAGTGTTCAGGTGTCTGAGGGGATTCTGAAATGGACACAGTGTTAGGGTGGCTGAGAGGATTCTGAAATGGACACAGTGTTAGGGTGTCTGAAGGGATTCTGAAATGGACACAGTGTTCAGGTGTCTGAGAGGATTCTGAAATGGACACAGTGTTCAGGTGTCTGAGGGGATTCTGAAATGGACACAGTGTTAGGGTGTCTGAGAGGATTCTGAAATGGACACCGTGTTAGGGTGTCTGAGGGGATTCTGAAGACTGGCACAGTGTTAGGGTGTCTGAGGGGATTCTGAAATGGACACAGTGTTCGGGTGTCTCAGAGGATTCTGAAATGGACACAGTGTTTGGGTGTCTGAGAGGATTCTGAAATGGACACAGTGTTAGGGTGTCTGAGAGGATTCTGAAATGGACACAGTGTTAGGGTGTCTGAGGGGATTCTGAAATGGACACAGTGTTAGGGTGTCTGAGAGGATTCTGAAATGGACACAGTATTCAGGTGTCTGAGAGGATTCTGAAATGGACACAGTGTTAGGGTGTCTGAGAGGATTCTGAAATGGATACAGTGTTAGGGTGTCTGAGAGGATTCTGAAATGGACACAGTGTTTGGGTGTCTGAGAGGATTCTGAAATGGACACAGTGTTAGGGTGTCTGAGAGGATTCTGAAATGGACACAGTGTTCGGGTGTCTGAGAGGATTCTGAAATGGACACAGTGTTAGGGTGTCTGAGAGGATTCTGAAATGGACACAGTGTTAGGGTGTCTGAGAGGATTCTGAAATGGACACAGTGTTAGGGTGTCTGAGAGGATTCTGAAATGGACACAGTGTTTGGGGGTCTGAGAGGATTCTGAAATGGACACAGTGTTAGGGTGTCTGAGAGGATTCTGAAATGGACACAGTGTTAGGGTGTCTGAGGGGATTCTGAAATGGACACAGTGTTCAGGTGTCTGAGAGGATTCTGAAATGGACACAGTGTTTGGGTGTCTGAGAGGATTCTGAAATGGACACAGTGTTCGGGTGTCTGAGAGGATTCTGAAATGGACACAGTGTTAGGGTGTCTGAGAGGATTCTGAAATGGACACAGTGTTAGGGTGTTTGAGGGGATTCTGAAATGGACACAGTGTTAGGGTGTCTGAGAGGATTCTGAAATGGACACAGTGTTCAGGTGTCTGAGGGGATTCTGAAATGGACACAGTGTTAGGGTGTCTGAGAGGATTCTGAAATGGACACAGTGTTAGGGTGTCTGAAGGGATTCTGAAATGGACACAGTGTTCAGGTGTCTGAGAGGATTCTGAAATGGACACAGTGTTCAGGTGTCTGAGGGGATTCTGAAATGGACACAGTGTTACGGTGTCTGAGAGGATTCTGAAATGGACACAGTGTTCAGGTGTCTGAGGGGATTCTGAAATGGACACAGTGTTAGGGTGTCTGAGAGGATTCTGAAATGGACACAGTGTTAGGGTGTCTGAGGGGATTCTGAAGACTGGCACAGTGTTAGGGTGTCTGAGGGGATTCTGAAATGGACACAGTGTTCGGGTGTCTGAGAGGATTCTGAAATGGACACAGTGTTTGGGTGTCTGAGAGTATTCTGAAATGGACACAGTGTTAGGGTGTCTGAGAGGATTCTGAAATGGACACAGTGTTCAGGTGTCTGAGAGGATTCTGAAATGGACACAGTGTTAGGGTGTCTGAGAGGATTCTGAAATGGACACAGTGTTAGGGTGTCTGAGAGGATTCTGAAATGGACACAGTGTTTGGGTGTCTGAGAGGATTCTGAAATGGACACAGTGTTAGGGTGTCTGAGAGGATTCTGAAATGGACACAGTGTTAGGGTGTCTGAGAGGATTCTGAAATGGACACAGTGTTAGGGTGTCTGAGAGGATTCTGAAATGGACACAGTGTTTGGGTGTCTGAGAGGATTCTGAAATGGACACAGCGTTAGGGTGTCTGAGAGGATTCTGAAATGGACACAGTGTTAGGGTGTCTGAGGGGATTCTGAAATGGACACAGTGTTCAGGTGTCTGAGAGGATTCTGAAATGGACACAGTGTTTGGGTGTCTGAGAGGATTCTGAAATGGACACAGTGTTTGGGTGTCTGAGAGGATTCTGAAATGGACACAGTGTTTGGGTGTCTGAGAGGATTCTGAAATGGACACAGTGTTAGGGTGTCTGAGAGGATTCTGAAATGGACACAGTGTTAGGCTGTCTGAGAGGATTCTGAAATGGACACAGTGTTCAGGTGTCTGAGAGGATTCTGAAATGGACACAGTGTTCAGGTGTCTGAGGGGATTCTGAAATGGACACAGTGTTAGGGTGTCTGAGAGGATTCTGAAATGGACACAGTGTTCAGGTGTCTGAGGGGATTCTGAAATGGACACAGTGTTAGGGTGTCTGAGAGGATTCTGAAATGGACACAGTGTTAGGGTGTCTGAGGGGATTCTGAAGACTGGCACAGTGTTAGGGTGTCTGAGGGGATTCTGAAATGGACACAGTGTTCGGGTGTCTGAGAGGATTCTGAAATGGACACAGTGTTTGGGTGTCTGAGAGTATTCTGAAATGGACACAGTGTTAGGGTGTCTGAGAGGATTCTGAAATGGACACAGTGTTCAGGTGTCTGAGAGGATTCTGAAATGGACACAGTGTTAGGGTGTCTGAGAGGATTCTGAAATGGACACAGTGTTAGGGTGTCTGAGAGGATTCTGAAATGGACACAGTGTTTGGGTGTCTGAGAGGATTCTGAAATGGACACAGTGTTAGGGTGTCTGAGAGGATTCTGAAATGGACACAGTGTTAGGGTGTCTGAGAGGATTCTGAAATGGACACAGTGTTAGGGTGTCTGAGAGGATTCTGAAATGGACACAGTGTTTGGGTGTCTGAGAGGATTCTGAAATGGACACAGCGTTAGGGTGTCTGAGAGGATTCTGAAATGGACACAGTGTTAGGGTGTCTGAGGGGATTCTGAAATGGACACAGTGTTCAGGTGTCTGAGAGGATTCTGAAATGGACACAGTGTTTGGGTGTCTGAGAGGATTCTGAAATGGACACAGTGTTAGGGTGTCTGAGAGGATTCTGAAATGGACACAGTGTTAGGGTGTCTGAGAGGATTCTGAAATGGACACAGTGTTAGGCTGTCTGAGAGGATTCTGAAATGGACACAGTGTTCAGGTGTCTGAGAGGATTCTGAAATGGACACAGTGTTCGGGTGTCTGAGAGGATTCTGAAATGGACACAGTGTTAGGGTGTCTGAGAGGATTCTGAAATGGACACAGTGTTCGGGTGTCTGAGAGGATTCTGAAATGGACACAGTGTTAGGGTGTCTGAGGGGATTCTGAAATGGACACAGTGTTAGGGTGTCTGAGAGGATTCTGAAATGGACACAGTGTTCAGGTGTCTGAGGGGATTCTGAAATGGACACAGTGTTAGGGTGTCTGAGAGGATTCTGAAATGGACACAGTGTTAGGGTGTCTGAAGGGATTCTGAAATGGACACAGTGTTCAGGTGTCTGAGAGGATTCTGAAATGGACACAGTGTTCAGGTGTCTGAGGGGATTCTGAAATGGACACATTGTTAGGGTGTCTGAGAGGATTCTGAAATGGACACAGTGTTAGGGTGTCTGAGGGGATTCTGAAGACTGGCACAGTGTTAGGGTGTCTGAGGGGATTCTGAAATGGACACAGTGTTCGGGTGTCTGAGGGGATTCTGAAATGGACACAGTGTTCAGGTGTCTGAGAGGATTCTGAAATGGACACAGTGTTAGGGTGTCTGAAGGGATTCTGAAATGGACACAGTGTTCAGGTGTCTGAGAGGATTCTGAAATGGACACAGTGTTCAGGTGTCTGAGGGGATTCTGAAATGGACACATTGTTAGGGTGTCTGAGAGGATTCTGAAATGGACACAGTGTTAGGGTGTCTGAGGGGATTCTGAAGACTGGCACAGTGTTAGGGTGTCTGAGGGGATTCTGAAATGGACACAGTGTTCGGGTGTCTGAGGGGATTCTGAAATGGACACAGTGTTCAGGTGTCTGAGAGGATTCTGAAATGGACACAGTGTTTGGGTGTCTCAGAGGATTCTGAAATGGACACAGTGTTTCGGTGTCTGAGAGGATTCTGAAATGGACACAGTCTTAGGGTGTCTGAGAGGATTCTGAAATGGACATAGTGTTTGGGTGTCTGAGAGGATTCTGAAGACTGGCACAGTGTTAGGGTGTCTGAGTGGATTCTGAAATGGACACAGTGTTAGGGTGTCTGAGAGGATTCTGAAATGGACACAGTGTTTGGGTGTCTGAGGGGATTCTGAAATGGACACGGTGTTCGGGTGTCTGAGAGGATTCTGAAATGGACACAGTGTTAGGGTGTCTGAGAGGATTCTGAAATGGACACAGTGTTTGGGTGTCTGAGAGGATTCTGAAATGGACACAGTGTTAGGGTGTCTGAGAGGATTCTGAAATGGACACAGTGTTTGGGTGTCTGAGAGGATTCTGAAATGGACACAGTGTTTGGGTGTCTGAGAGGATTCTGAAATGGACACAGTGTTTCGGTGTCTGAGAGGATTCTGAAATGGACACAGTCTTAGGGTGTCTGAGAGGATTCTGAAATGGACACAGTGTTCAGGTGTCTGAGGGGATTCTGAAATGGACACAGTGTTAGGGTGGCTGAGAGGATTCTGAAATGGACACAGTGTTAGGGTGTCTGAAGGGATTCTGAAATGGACACAGTGTTCAGGTGTCTGAGAGGATTCTGAAATGGACACAGTGTTCAGGTGTCTGAGGGGATTCTGAAATGGACACAGTGTTAGGGTGTCTGAGAGGATTCTGAAATGGACACCGTGTTAGGGTGTCTGAGGGGATTCTGAAGACTGGCACAGTGTTAGGGTGTCTGAGGGGATTCTGAAATGGACACAGTGTTCGGGTGTCTCAGAGGATTCTGAAATGGACACAGTGTTTGGGTGTCTGAGAGGATTCTGAAATGGACACAGTGTTAGGGTGTCTGAGAGGATTCTGAAATGGACACAGTGTTAGGGTGTCTGAGGGGATTCTGAAATGGACACAGTGTTAGGGTGTCTGAGAGGATTCTGAAATGGACACAGTATTCAGGTGTCTGAGAGGATTCTGAAATGGACACAGTGTTAGGGTGTCTGAGAGGATTCTGAAATGGATACAGTGTTAGGGTGTCTGAGAGGATTCTGAAATGGACACAGTGTTTGGGTGTCTGAGAGGATTCTGAAATGGACACAGTGTTAGGGTGTCTGAGAGGATTCTGAAATGGACACAGTGTTCGGGTGTCTGAGAGGATTCTGAAATGGACACAGTGTTAGGGTGTCTGAGAGGATTCTGAAATGGACACAGTGTTAGGGTGTCTGAGAGGATTCTGAAATGGACACAGTGTTAGGGTGTCTGAGAGGATTCTGAAATGGACACAGTGTTTGGGGGTCTGAGAGGATTCTGAAATGGACACAGTGTTAGGGTGTCTGAGAGGATTCTGAAATGGACACAGTGTTAGGGTGTCTGAGGGGATTCTGAAATGGACACAGTGTTCAGGTGTCTGAGAGGATTCTGAAATGGACACAGTGTTTGGGTGTCTGAGAGGATTCTGAAATGGACACAGTGTTCGGGTGTCTGAGAGGATTCTGAAATGGACACAGTGTTAGGGTGTCTGAGAGGATTCTGAAATGGACACAGTGTTAGGGTGTTTGAGGGGATTCTGAAATGGACACAGTGTTAGGGTGTCTGAGAGGATTCTGAAATGGACACAGTGTTCAGGTGTCTGAGGGGATTCTGAAATGGACACAGTGTTAGGGTGTCTGAGAGGATTCTGAAATGGACACAGTGTTAGGGTGTCTGAAGGGATTCTGAAATGGACACAGTGTTCAGGTGTCTGAGAGGATTCTGAAATGGACACAGTGTTCAGGTGTCTGAGGGGATTCTGAAATGGACACAGTGTTACGGTGTCTGAGAGGATTCTGAAATGGACACAGTGTTCAGGTGTCTGAGGGGATTCTGAAATGGACACAGTGTTAGGGTGTCTGAGAGGATTCTGAAATGGACACAGTGTTAGGGTGTCTGAGGGGATTCTGAAGACTGGCACAGTGTTAGGGTGTCTGAGGGGATTTTGAAATGGACACAGTGTTCGGGTGTCTGAGAGGATTCTGAAATGGACACAGTGTTTGGGTGTCTGAGAGTATTCTGAAATGGACACAGTGTTAGGGTGTCTGAGAGGATTCTGAAATGGACACAGTGTTCAGGTGTCTGAGAGGATTCTGAAATGGACACAGTGTTAGGGTGTCTGAGAGGATTCTGAAATGGACACAGTGTTAGGGTGTCTGAGAGGATTCTGAAATGGACACAGTGTTAGGGTGTCTGAGAGGATTCTGAAATGGACACAGTGTTTGGGTGTCTGAGAGGATTCTGAAATGGACACAGTGTTAGGGTGTCTGAGAGGATTCTGAAATGGACACAGTGTTAGGGTGTCTGAGAGGATTCTGAAATGGACACAGTGTTAGGGTGTCTGAGAGGATTCTGAAATGGACACAGTGTTTGGGTGTCTGAGAGGATTCTGAAATGGACACAGCGTTAGGGTGTCTGAGAGGATTCTGAAATGGACACAGTGTTAGGGTGTCTGAGGGGATTCTGAAATGGACACAGTGTTCAGGTGTCTGAGAGGATTCTGAAATGGACACAGTGTTCGGGTGTCTGAGAGGATTCTGAAATGGACACAGTGTTAGGGTGTCTGAGAGGATTCTGAAATGGACACAGTGTTCGGGTGTCTGAGAGGATTCTGAAATGGACACAGTGTTAGGGTGTCTGAGGGGATTCTGAAATGGACACAGTGTTAGGGTGTCTGAGAGGATTCTGAAATGGACACAGTGTTCAGGTGTCTGAGGGGATTCTGAAATGGACACAGTGTTAGGGTGTCTGAGAGGATTCTGAAATGGACACAGTGTTAGGGTGTCTGAAGGGATTCTGAAATGGACACAGTGTTCAGGTGTCTGAGAGGATTCTGAAATGGACACAGTGTTCAGGTGTCTGAGGGGATTCTGAAATGGACACAGTGTTAGGGTGTCTGAGAGGATTCTGAAATGGACACAGTGTTAGGGTGTTTGAGGGGATTCTGAAATGGACACAGTGTTAGGGTGTCTGAGAGGATTCTGAAATGGACACAGTGTTCAGGTGTCTGAGGGGATTCTGAAATTGACACAGTGTTAGGGTGTCTGAGAGGATTCTGAAATGGACACAGTGTTAGGGTGTCTGAAGGGATTCTGAAATGGACACAGTGTTCAGGTGTCTGAGAGGATTCTGAAATGGACACAGTGTTCAGGTGTCTGAGGGGATTCTGAAATGGACACAGTGTTAGGGTGTCTGAGAGGATTCTGAAATGGACACAGTGTTCAGGTGTCTGAGGGGATTCTGAAATGGACACAGTGTTAGGGTGTCTGAGAGGATTCTGAAATGGACACAGTGTTAGGGTGTCTGAGGGGATTCTGAAGACTGGCACAGTGTTAGGGTGTCTGAGGGGATTCTGAAATGGACACAGTGTTCGGGTGTCTGAGAGGATTCTGAAATGGACACAGTGTTTGGGTGTCTGAGAGTATTCTGAAATGGACACAGTGTTAGGGTGTCTGAGAGGATTCTGAAATGGACACAGTGTTCAGGTGTCTGAGAGGATTCTGAAATGGACACAGTGTTAGGGTGTCTGAGAGGATTCTGAAATGGACACAGTGTTAGGGTGTCTGAGAGGATTCTGAAATGGACACAGTGTTTGGGTGTCTGAGAGGATTCTGAAATGGACACAGTGTTAGGGTGTCTGAGAGGATTCTGAAATGGACACAGTGTTAGGGTGTCTGAGGGGATTCTGAAATGGACACAGTGTTAGGGTGTCTGAGAGGATTCTGAAATGGACACAGTGTTAGGGTGTCTGAGAGGATCCTGAAATGGACACAGTGTTTGGGTGTCTGAGAGGATTCTGAAATGGACACAGCGTTAGGGTGTCTGAGAGGATTCTGAAATGGACACAGTGTTAGGGTGTCTGAGGGGATTCTGAAATGGACACAGTGTTCAGGTGTCTGAGAGGATTCTGAAATGGACACAGTGTTTGGGTGTCTGAGAGGATTCTGAAATGGACACAGTGTTAGGGTGTCTGAGAGGATTCTGAAATGGACACAGTGTTAGGGTGTCTGAGAGGATTCTGAAATGGACACAGTGTTAGGCTGTGTGAGAGGATTCTGAAATGGACACAGTGTTCGGGTGTCTGAGAGGATTCTGAAATGGACACAGTGTTAGGCTGTCTGAGAGGATTCTGAAATGGACACAGTGTTCAGGTGTCTGAGAGGATTCTGAAATGGACACAGTGTTCGGGTGTCTGAGAGGATTCTGAAATGGACACAGTGTTAGGGTGTCTGAGAGGATTCTGAAATGGACACAGTGTTCGGGTGTCTGAGAGGATTCTGAAATGGACACAGTGTTAGGGTGTCTGAGGGGATTCTGAAATGGACACAGTGTTAGGGTGTCTGAGAGGATTCTGAAATGGACACAGTGTTCAGGTGTCTGAGGGGATTCTGAAATGGACACAGTGTTAGGGTGTCTGAGAGGATTCTGAAATGGACACAGTGTTAGGGTGTCTGAAGGGATTCTGAAATGGACACAGTGTTCAGGTGTCTGAGAGGATTCTGAAATGGACACAGTGTTCAGGTGTCTGAGGGGATTCTGAAATGGACACATTGTTAGGGTGTCTGAGAGGATTCTGAAATGGACACAGTGTTAGGGTGTCTGAGGGGATTCTGAAGACTGGCACAGTGTTAGGGTGTCTGAGGGGATTCTGAAATGGACACAGTGTTCGGGTGTCTGAGGGGATTCTGAAATGGACACAGTGTTCAGGTGTCTGAGAGGATTCTGAAATGGACACAGTGTTTGGGTGTCTCAGAGGATTCTGAAATGGACACAGTGTTTCGGTGTCTGAGAGGATTCTGAAATGGACACAGTCTTAGGGTGTCTGAGAGGATTCTGAAATGGACATAGTGTTTGGGTGTCTGAGAGGATTCTGAAGACTGGCACAGTGTTAGGGTGTCTGAGTGGATTCTGAAATGGACACAGTGTTAGGGTGTCTGAGAGGATTCTGAAATGGACACAGTGTTTGGGTGTCTGAGGGGATTCTGAAATGGACACGGTGTTCGGGTGTCTGAGAGGATTCTGAAATGGACACAGTGTTAGGGTGTCTGAGAGGATTCTGAAATGGACACAGTGTTTGGGTGTCTGAGAGGATTCTGAAATGGACACAGTGTTAGGGTGTCTGAGAGGATTCTGAAATGGACACAGTGTTTGGGTGTCTGAGAGGATTCTGAAATGGACACAGTGTTTGGGTGTCTGAGAGGATTCTGAAATGGACACAGTGTTTCGGTGTCTGAGAGGATTCTGAAATGGACACAGTCTTAGGGTGTCTGAGAGGATTCTGAAATGGACATAGTGTTTGGGTGTCTGAGAGGATTCTGAAGACTGGCACAGTGTTAGGGTGTCTGAGTGGATTCTGAAATGGACACAGTGTTAGGGTGTCTGAGAGGATTCTGAAATGGACACAGTGTTTGGGTGTCTGAGGGGATTCTGAAATGGACACGGTGTTCGGGTGTCTGAGAGGATTCTGAAATGGACACAGTGTTAGGGTGTCTGAGAGGATTCTGAAATGGACACAGTGTTTGGGTGTCTGAGAGGATTCTGAAATGGACACAGTGTTAGGGTGTCTGAGAGGATTCTGAAATGGACACAGTGTTTGGGTGTCTGAGAGGATTCTTAAATGGACACAGTGTTCAGGTGTCTGAGAGGATTCTGAAATGGACACAGTGTTCAGGTGTCTGAGGGGATTCTGAAATGGACACAGTGTTAGGGTGTCTGAGAGGATTCTGAAATGGACACAGTGTTAGGGTG
Organism: Mobula birostris; assembly: GCF_030028105.1. Lineage (NCBI taxonomy): Eukaryota > Metazoa > Chordata > Chondrichthyes > Myliobatiformes > Myliobatidae > Mobula > Mobula birostris. Next base: position 4,674,418 of record NC_092399.1, read on the forward strand.
TCTGAGGGGATTCTGAAGACTGGCACAGTGTTAGGGTGTCTGAGGGGATTCTGAAATGGACACAGTGTTCGGGTGTCTGAGAGGATTCTGAAATGGACACAGTGTTTGGGTGTCTGAGAGTATTCTGAAATGGACACAGTATTAGGGTGTCTGAGAGGATTCTGAAATGGACACAGTGTTCAGGTGTCTGAGAGGATTCTGAAATGGACACAGTGTTAGGGTGTCTGAGAGGATTCTGAAATGGACACAGTGTTAGGGTGTCTGAGAGGATTCTGAAATGGACACAGTGTTTGGGTGTCTGAGAGGATTCTGAAATGGACACAGTGTTAGGGTGTCTGAGAGGATTCTGAAATGGACACAGTGTTAGGGTGTCTGAGAGGATTCTGAAATGGACACAGTGTTAGGGTGTCTGAGAGGATTCTGAAATGGACACAGTGTTTGGGTGTCTGAGAGGATTCTGAAATGGACACAGCGTTAGGGTGTCTGAGAGGATTCTGAAATGGACACAGTGTTCAGGTGTCTGAGGGGATTCTGAAGACTGGCACAGTGTTAGGGTGTCTGAGGGGATTCTGAAATGGACACAGTGTTCGGGTGTCTGAGAGGATTCTGAAATGGACACAGTGTTTGGGTGTCTGAGAGGATTCTGAAATGGACACAGTGTTAGGGTGTCTGAGAGGATTTTGAAATGGACACAGTGTTCAGGTGTCTGAGAGGATTCTGAAATGGACACAGTGTTTGGGTGTCTGAGAGGATTCTGAAATGGACACAGTGTTCGGGTGTCTGAGAGGATTCTGAAATGGACACAGTGTTTGGGTGTCTGAGGGGATTCTGAAATGGACACAGTGTTCGGGTGTCTGAGAGGATTCTGAAATGGACACAGTGTTAGGGTGTCTGAGGGGATTCTGAAATGGACACAGTGTTCAGGTGTCTGAGAGGATTCTGAAATGGACACAGTGTTTGGGTGTCTCAGAGGATTCTGAAATGGACACAGTGTTTCGGTGTCTGAGAGGATTCTGAAATGGACACAGTCTTAGGGTGTCTGAGAGGATTCTGAAATGGACATAGTGTTTGGGTGTCTGAGAGGATTCTGAAGACTGGCACAGTGTTAGGGTGTCTGAGTGGATTCTGAAATGGACACAGTGTTAGGGTGTCTGAGAGGATTCTGAAATGGACACAGTGTTTGGGTGTCTGAGGGGATTCTGAAATGGACACGGTGTTCGGGTGTCTGAGAGGATTCTGAAATGGACACAGTGTTAGGGTGTCTGAGAGGATTCTGAAATGGACACAGTGTTTGGGTGTCTGAGAGGATTCTGAAATGGACACAGTGTTAGGGTGTCTGAGAGGATTCTGAAATGGACACAGTGTTTGGGTGTCTGAGAGGATTCTTAAATGGACACAGTGTTAGGGTGTCTGAGAGGATTCTGAAATGGATACAGTGTTTGGGTGTCTGAGAGGATTCTGAAATGGACACAGTGTTAGGGTGTCTGAGAGGATTCTGAAATGGACACAGTGTTAGGGTGTCTGAGAGGATTCTGAAATGGACACAGTGTTAGGGTGTCTGAGAGGATTCTGAAATGGACACAGTGTTAGGGTGTCTGAGAGGATTCTGAAATGGACACAGTGTTAGGGTGTCTGAGGGGATTCTGAAATGGACACAGTGTTAGGGTGTCTGAGAGGATTCTGAAATGGACACAGTGTTAGGGTGTCTGAGAGGATTCTGAAATGGACACAGTGTTAGAGTGTCTGAGAGGATTCTGAAATGGACACAGTGTTAGGGTGTCTGAGAGGATTCTGAAATGGACACAGTGTTCAGGTGTCTGAGAGGATTCTGAAATCGACACAGTGTTAGGGTGTCTGAGAGGATTCTGAAATGGATACAGTGTTAGGGTGTCTGAGAGGATTCTGAAATGGACACAGTGTTAGGGTGTCTGAGAGGATTCTGAAATGGACACAGTGTTAGAGTGTCTGAGAGGATTCTGAAATGGACACAGTGTTAGGGTGTCTGAGAGGATTCTGAAATGGACACAGTGTTAGGGTGTCTGAGAGGATTCTGAAATGGACACAGTGTTTGGGTATCTGAGGGGATTCTGAAGTGGGGCACAGTGTTTGGGTATCTGAGGGGTTTCTGAATGCACACATATACATGGCATAAAAACTGATACATGCAGACACACGTCACACAGACACGTGGACACACACACACACACACACAATGGATACATTTACTGGTAGGCAGATACATACAACTACACACATGTACAAGGAAATACAATTTGAACTGATTGGATAAAGTGACAAATAGGTAGACCCATGTATGAATGGTGACTCACAATAATCTATGTGTGTGTGTGGGACAGTTAGAAACATGGTATTGCACAAACCCTTCATGCCTGGAGACACTGACCCACATACAGAGGCTCATACATGCCCAGACTCTCCATACCCAAACCAGCTCACCCACATTGACACAGTAACACACTCGCAGGAACAGTCAAGCCCACCACACAGAGAAACATGTCAGGCAGACACATGACACATGGACCGAGATATGCTCAAATGGATTCTCTGGATCTATCTTGCTGGTGGCATATCTCTGCTGTATCTCAGATAGTTCCTTAGGATTGAGGTCTGACCTGCTTCTGCTCTCGTGTTCTGTTTCTGAGATTGCTGGTAAGGATGTTGCAGAATCTGCAGATTCACAGGAGGGAAAAAGCAGCAGGTGGGACTCCTACCACCATTTATGCTGGTCTTCTACAAACCCCTAAAGGATTCTTCTCCAATTTGTGTTGGTGCATATTGAGGAATAGGGTGTCTATTTCAGGAGCCTGGGGCCAGGCACAGGAATGACATGGCCAGCCAGTCAGAGCCGATGAGCTATGAAGAGAAGCCAGAGGATGATGAATCTGTGGAATTCATTGCCACAGATGATCGTGGAGGCTAAGTCATTGGGTATACAGCATTTAAAGTGGAGGTTAATATGTAGTTAGTCAGGGCATTCAAGTCACGGGGAGAAGGCAGGACCAGGGGGTTGAGAGGGAAAATAAGTCAGCCATGATCAATGGGCTGAATGGCTGAATTTTACTCCTATGTCTTCTGGTCTTATGGTAACACTGAAGGTGTAGGTTTGATAAGGGCACTAACATCAGTCAGGTTGTTTGTTTGTTTGTTTGTTTATATATTGAGACACAGCCCTTCCAGCCCTTTGAGCTGCACTGCCCCGCAACCCCTGATAACCCCGATTTAATCTTAACCTAATCACAAGACAATTCACAATCACCAGCTAACCTACCAGCTATGTCTTTGGACTTCAGGCAGAAGCTGGAGGACCTGGAGAAAAACCACGCATTCCACATGGAGGACGTACAGAGACTCCTTATAGAGGCTGCCAGGATTGACTGCTTATCTTGTCACTGCTTTTTCAAGGGTTTGCAAGAGCAGTTCTGATAGTTCTTCTTCAGTGCTTTGAGATGTTACGTACCACTGTCTCAGAAGGGTGGACCACTGTTGCCTAGTTAGACCATAAGCATTGTCCTGGTTTGAATTCTAGACCTTCAAATAAGAGTGATTGTGATTTGCTGTCTGCTTTCATTGAGGTATGGGAAGATCAAGGGAGACGCACATTGATCTATGTTGGCATTGAGACACACAGACTGGCACAGACACAGGGACCCCCCCCCCCCCCCCGAGGAACATAGACTGAGCGTGCTCAGATGCACTCAATGCTGACAGTAGGTGGAAAGGTGCATTATGTGGAAAAGCCAACAGGTGGCGCCGTGCACTGCAGTCTTGTCAGACCTTGGACAACCAGTCAGGGCAATCAGAATTAGGTTTAATATCACTGGCAAATGTCATGAAATTTGTTGTTTTGTGGCAGCAGTACATTACAATACATAATAATAAAAACTATAAATTACAATAAAAAGTATATATATTGAATAAGTAGTGGAGAAAGAGATGAAAAATATACTGAAGTAGTGTTCATGGCTCATTTTCTATTCAGAAGTCTGATGGCAGAGGAGAAGCTGTTCCTGGAAGGTTGAATGTGTACCTTCTTGATGGTTGCAATGAGAAGGGGGCGTGTCCTGAGTGATAGGGGTCCTTATAATGATGGATGCTGCCTTTTTGAGGCACCGGGTGCTAGGGAGGCTAGTGCAGGCCGAGTTTACAACTTTCTGCAGCTTTTTCCAATCCTTTCCAGAGGGAGCAGATCATTGCCAACTGGTGTGTGACTGCGCAGTGAAATATGCCGGTGAGCCAGTGGTAACACAGGTCCAACCTCTTTCAAACATCACACCGATATCTTTTAAACATCATCCTGATTTGATTTCTTTCTGTTCTCTTCATGGACTCATTGTGGACTTCATCGTAATGACCAATGCCGCTGCAAAAGCTGGCATAATGTGGTCCCAAACTGTCTTTTCAGGAAAATAGGGTATTGAGGCAGTTATCTCCTCATTGTGAGATCCTACCGATACTTCTCCCCTTGGGAAACCAGGGTGATAAGGCAATCAGCTCTGTTAAAGGAAGGATTCCAAGCTTGGTCAAGGGTCTGACTGGGTAGGAGGTGCAGTTTTATTCCAACAGAGGGGAGTTGCATCCATGCAAGGGGGCAGGTGCTCTTGAAGACGACATCTCATCTGATGAGCAGATAGGTTAATCATATCCCTGCCAAAGGATAACATCTCTCCTTATGACAAACCAGAGTTTTGAGCCAATGTCGTCACTTGCCTGGGCCTTCATGAGTGATGATCAAGCCTGAGATTTCATGAGTCAGATCCCACGCTAAGCCCCTGCAGTTAATATTGGTGTAGGGCAAAGAAAAGAACACAGAACAAAGACAGTACAGCACACCCATTGTGCAGTGCTGACCTATAAAAATGTACTCCATGATCAACCTAACCCTTCCCTCCTACACACCCCATCATCATCATTATGTGCCATGTCATATGACATCATCATTATGTGTCATGTTGTATGACATGGGCGATCATGGTCCATGGCCATAATTGTTCTTGACTTTTTTTTTGACAGAAGTGGTTTGCCACTGCCTTCTTCTGGGCAGTGTCTTTACAAGACGGGTGACCCCAGCCATTATCAATACTCTTCAGAGATTGCCTGCCTGGCATCAGCAGTTGCATAACCAAGACTTGTGATATGCACCAGCTGCTCATACAACCTTCCACCACCTGCTCACATGGCTTAACATGGCCGTGACTGGGGGCTAAGCAGGTGTTACACCTTACCCAAGAGCGGCCTGCAGACTAGCGGACGGAAGGAGTGCCTTACACCTCCTTTGGTAGAGACATATTTCTACCCTGTCGCCCATACACACCCCATAACTCTCCATTTTTCTTACATCCTGTGGTAAACCATATATATATGTTGTAACTGGGTTACCTGTCTGGACACACCCCTCTGCTGACTGCTCCTGTGGCTCCTCCCACAGACCCCTGAATAAAGGTGATTGTGTCACTGCTCCTCCCTCAGTCGGGGCAGATACTCAGCATAGACATTGGTCCATTTACTGTTAATAAAAGCCTTTCAGTATTTACTCTACTTCCAGTCATTTGGAGTAATTGATAGTGCATCACATCCACATATATTTAAGAGATTCTTAAATAGGTTCCAATTGTATCTTCCTGTAACATCACCACTGGTAGTGCATTCCAGGGATTAAACACTCTCTGTGTAAAAAAAACCCTACCTCTGATATTTCCTTCAATCACTTTAAACAGATGCCCACTGGTATTTTTCAATGCCCTCAGGGAAAAAGCTGCTGGCTCTCCACTCTATTTATGCCTCTTGAGGTCGTATACAGCTCTTTCAAATCGCCTCTCATCCTCCTTCGCTCCAAAGACAAAAGCCCTAGCTCATTCAACCTTTCCTCATGAGACACATTCTTTAATCCTGGCAGAATCCTGGCAAATCTCCTCTGCACCCTCTATAAAGCTTCCACATCCTTCCTTTAATGAGGTGATCAGGACTGAGCACAATTCTCTGAGTGTGGCGTCACCAGAGTTTTACAGAGTTGCAACATTTTCTCATCATTCTTGAACTCGATCCCCTGTCTAATGAAGGCCAACGCTTCTTTGTCACCTTATCAACTTGCACGGCAACTTTGAAGAATCTATGGACTTTAACACCAAGATCCTTTCGTTCTCCCACATGGCTAAGAAACTCCCATCAACATTGTAAGCTACCTTCAAGTTTGATCTTCCAATGTGAATCACTTTGCACTTTTCTGAATTGAACTGCTTCTCCTATTTCTCCACCCAGGTCTGCAATATCCCATTACAAGCTAGTAACATCTAATTAAAGTAATCCCTTTTGCCTGCATCTGGTCCAGGGTTAACTTGGGAAGGGCTGGAAGGTCCTACTCTGTGATAAATAAATATGCTTTCAGTCTCTATGTACAGTATTAATGTGCTTATCTAGGAGCTTCCTAAATGCCTCTATTGCATCTGCTTCCACCACCACCACCTCCATCCCTATTTACTTACCTATTTATTGAGAGACAGCATGGAATTGGCCCTTACGGCGCTTCAAACTGTGCCAGCCAGCAACCCCTGATTTAATCCTAGCCTAATCACAGGACAATTAACAATGACCAATTAGTCTACCAACAGGTATGTGTTTGGACGGTGGGAAGAAACCAGGTCACCTGGAGGAAACCCACGCATTCGATGGAGGGGATGTACAGACTCCTTACAGATGAAGTCAGAAATGAACTCTGGACTCTGACACACTGTGCTAACCTCTATGCTACTGGGGTGCCCAGCAGCACATTCTAAGCACCCACCACTCTCTATACATAAAAAAATCTGGCTTGTTATCACTGACATATGTCATTTAATTAGTTGTTTTGCAGCATAATAAAAATATAACATGAATTACACTAAGTTGTATAAAAGAATTAAATTAACAGATATTGTAAAATGAGAGCAAATGAGTGAGATTGTGTTCATTGTCTGCTCAGAAATCTGATGGTTGGTGGGAGAAGCTGTTTGTAAAATGTTGAGTGTGTGTCATCAGGCTCCTGTAACTCCTGCCTGCTGGTAGAAATGAGAGAAAGTGGTGAGGGATCTTAACAATGGATGCCATCCTCTCAGGCATCATCTTTTTAAGATGCATACAACAGGGGCAAAACAATTTTTGTGTAACTTTCGAATCTCAACCCAAAGTGGTAAGACGAGAGGAGAAGATGGCAGCGCGCCGCGCGTGCGCAGCTCTCCGGTGAAAAATGATGTCGTATCTGTTAAATGGGGGCCATGGACAATTCTGATTTGATGGAGAATGGATGTGAAAGCACAGAGGAACATCTGGAGAAATTTCTGAAATGCCTGTCCGCTGCTGTCGTTACTGCGTAGTCGGGAACCTTTCGGAGGGTAGGTCTCTAAATCCCCGGCCTTGCCTGCTTTTGGCGACCGAGAAGGAGGTCGAATCGTTCGGCAGAGATGGCGCTCAGTACTCGGTGTTGGAGAGCTGATCAGAGCTCGAAGTTTTCGGATGACTCAGAGTCAGATTGTGGTCGGCATGGCAGGGAGAGTTTTTCTTCCTTCTCCCGTCTATGTGAGATGTGGGACATTTGAGAAACTTTGAACTTTACTGTGCTCATGGACTTCTTCATCAAGTTATGGTATTGTTTCACTGTTTGTAACTACATGTATAAATATGTGGTTTTGTCAGTTTTTTCAGTCTTGGCTTGTCTTGACAAGACAGTTAGGGGTCTGTCTTGTCTCCCGTTCTCTTCACCATTTACACCTCTGACTTCAACTACTGCACAGAATCTTGTCATCTTCAGAAGTTTTCTGATGACTCTGCCATAGTTGGATGCATCAGCAGGGGAGATGACGCTGAGTACAGGGCTACGGTAGGAAATTTTGTCACATGGTGTAAGCAGAATCATCTGCAGCTTAATGTGAAAAAGACTGGGGGCTGGTGGTAGACCTGAGGAGAGCTAAGGTACTGGTGACCCCTGTTTCCATCCAGGGGGTCAATGTGGACATGGTGGAGGATTACAAATACCCGGGGATACGAATTGACAATAAACTGGACTGGTCAAAGAGCACTGAGGCTGTCCACAAGAAGGGTCAGAGTCGTCTCTATTTCCTGAGGAGACTGAGGTCCTTTAACATCTGCCGGACGATGCTGAGGATGTTCTACGAGTCTGTGGTGGCCAGTGCTATCATGTCTGCTGTTGTGTGCTGGGGCAGCAGACACCAACAGAATCAACAAACTCATTCGTAAGGCCAGTGATGTTGTGAGGATGGAACTGGACTCTCTGACGGTGGTGTCTGAAAAGAGGATGCTGTCCAAGTTGCATGCCATCTTGGACAATGTCTCCCATCCACTACATAATGTACTGGTTGGGCACAGGAGTACATTCAGCCAGAGACTCGTTCCACCGAGATGCAACACAGAGCGTCATAGGAAGTTATTCCTGCCTGTGGCCATCAAACTTTACAACTCCCCCCTTGGAGGGTCAGACACCCTGAGCCAATAGGCTGGTCCTGGACTTATTTCCTGGCATAATTTACATATTACTATTTAACTATGTATGGTTTTACTACTATTTAATTATTTATGGTGCAACTGTAATGAAAACCAATTTCCCTCGGGATCAATAAAGTATGACTATGACTATTGTCCTGTGTTTTGTGATATCACACCGGAGGAAATAATGTATCATCTTTTTAATGCATGCATTACTAAATGACATTAAAAGGGGACTATGTGTCCTCATAATCTAAAAATCACGAGCACCTTATCATGATATCAGTCCCTATTTAAAAATGTTGTCATGTTGCCAACATCGCTGATACTTTCTTACTTTTGTTTAATTTTAGGATTTGTCTACAAGAGACTCATCAGAATCTGTGAGTTTAGGAGAACATCATAATTGACTTGAATGGTCATATTACTACTTGACAGAGGAAGAGGAAGTATTTTTCATTTGCACAATGCTGAAAGCTAAGAACCAATAAACACACAATCATTGTGACTGAATTCAACAGTAATTTAAGAAAAGTTTTTTTTTCCAAAAATACTTTATTCAGAAATGTTACAAAATAAAAATAATTACATACAGAAAAAGAAAACCATTCGTTGACTGTGAGTCCTTATTCAATACAGTTATTAACAATAAAATTTTGCATTGACTCTGTTCATTTACAAATGAAAGATGTTTACAGTAAATCATGCGTTTACTCTCAACTCTTGGTCAAGTGTTAAGACTTATTAACAATCAAAATTTTCAACAATAAAGGCAGGCAATGGCTCTAATACTTTCCCAAATTAACAATTGCACCCACTCCTTGGGCACCATGTTGATTATCTGTCCACACCGCTGATGAGGGTAGGTCTCCTCCCCACCCAACCTCTCCCCCTCCTACGGGTGATGAACGTTAAACTGTGGTCCTTCCCCACCGGGCCTTCGCGGTGGCCGCACCAAGTTTGAGTGCATCCCTCAGAACGTACTCCTGCAGACGAGAGTGTGCCAGTCGGCAGCATTCAGTCACGGACATCTCCGTCAGCTGGCAGACCATCAAGTTTCGGGCCGACCAAAGAGCGTCTTTCACCGAATTGATGATCTGCCAGCAGCACCGGATGCTGGTCTCCGTGTGCGTCCCCGGGAACAGCCCGTCGATCACGGAGTCCTCGGTAACGCAGCTGCTGGGCATGAATCTTAGTACTGTCCCTTCCATTCTCTTCCACACCTTCTTTGCGAACCCACAGTGTGCAAAGAGGTGAGCCACCGACTCCACCCCATGAAAGTCCTCCCGTGGGCAGTGGGGTGTGGAGGAACTGTTCCGGGCGTACAGGAGGGATCTGACTGGGAGGGCCCCTCTCACCGCCAGCCAGGCGAGGTCTTTGTGCCTGTTGGTGAGATCTGGCGATGAGGCATTTTGCCAGATGAACTGGACGGTCTGCTCAGGGAACCACGCCACTGTGTCCATCACGTCCTTCTCCCGCAGTGCCTGCAGGACACTACGTGCCGACCACTGCCTGATGGCCCTGTGGTCAAATGCGTTGGTCTTGAAGAATTTTTCTACGAAGGACAGGTAAGGGGGCAACGACCAGCTGATGGGGGCGTTGCGCGGGAGTGGGGCCAGACCCATCCTTCGTAGCCAGGGCGACAGGTAGAACCTGGGCACATAGTAGTACTTTGTGCCCACGTATCTGGGATCCACGCACAACCTGATGCAGCCACACACGAAGCTGGCCATCAGGGTGAGGGCGACATTGGGGACGTTCTTGCCCCCATTGTCCAGGGACTTGTGCATGGCGGTCCGTCTCACCCGCTCCATCTTGGATCCCCAGACGAATCTGAAGACAGCCCGGGTGATTTCCGAGCTGCAGGAGCGGGGGACGGGCCAGACCTGCGCCAAGTACAGCAGCCCTGAGAGCACCTCACACCTGATGACCAGGTTCTTGCCCGTTATCGACAGGGAGGGCGCTCCCCACAGTCCCAGTTTCTGTTTCACCTTGGCAGTCCGCTCCTGCCAGTTCTTGTTGCACGCCTCGGCCCCCCCGAACCAGATCCCCAACACCTTCATGTGGCCAGACCTGATGGTGAAGGGGATGCTGGATCGGTCTGGCCAGTTGCCGAAGAGCATGGCTTCGCTCTTCGTGCGGTTGAGCCTGGCCCCCGTCGCTAGCTCGAACTGTTCGCAGATGCTGATCAGCCTGCGGACTGACCTCGGATCAGAGCAGAAGACGGTGACGTCGTCCATGTACAGGGAGGTTTTCACTTGGGTCCCTCCACTGCCTGGCAGCGTCACCCCTCTTATGCTCCCATTCCTCCTGATGGCCTCGGCAAAGGGCTCTATACAGCAGACAAACAAGACAGGGGAGAGGGGACAGCCCTGCCTGACTCCAGACCTGATGGGGAAGCTGTCTGTTTCCCACCCGTTGACCTGGACTGCACTACGGATGTCTGCGTAGAGCAGTCTGATCTAATTCCGGATTCCCTCCCCAAATCCCATTTTGGAGAGCACGTCCGCCATGTACGTGTGCGATATCCTGTCGAAGGCTTTCTCCTGGTCCAAGCTGACCAGGCAGGCGTCCACCCCCCTGTCCTGCACGTAGGCGATGGTGTCCCTCAGCAGCGCGAGGCTGTCTGAGATCTTCCTGCCCGGTACAGCACAGGTTTGGTCCGGGTGGATCACCTGTCCCAGAGCAGACCTGACCCTGTTGGCGATAGCCTTGGACAGGATCTTGTAATCCACATTCAGGAGAGAGATGGGTCTCCAATTCCTAATGTCCTCCCTTTCCCCCCTTCTGCTTGTAGATGAGGGTGATGATGCCCTTCCTCATGGACTCAGACATGCTACCCGCCAGAAGCATAGCGTTGTACACTTCCAGCAGGTCTGGGCCCATCCAGTTCCACAGAGCCGAGTACAACTCAGCCAGTAAGCCGTCGCTTCCGGGAGTCTTACCCGACCCAAAGGAACGGATGGAGCCTGTCAGCTCGTCCAGGGTCAGTGGCTGATCCAGACTCTCCCGCTTACCGTCGTCGAAGACCTGCGTGATAGACGACAGGAAGTTGCGGGAGGCTGTGGATTCTGTGGCCTTTTCGTCGTACAGACCGGCATAGAAGGACTTGCAGATCCTCAGTATGTCGGTCTGCGAGGTCGCGACTGAGCCGTCCTCTTCCTTAAGGTTGTGGATCACAGAGCTCCCCCTGTGCACCTTTTGGAAGAAGAAGCGTGAGCACGTCTCGTCCTGCTCCACGGTTCGGACCCTTGATCGGAAGATGATCTTGGAGGATTCGGCGGCGAGGTGCTGGGCTTGCCGGCCCTTCACCTCTCGCAGTTCCTCCCTGACATCCACCCCCTTCGACTGCAGAAGGAGAAGTTGCTGCAACTCTCTCAGTTCCCTCTGCTCCTGCCTTGCTTTCTGGATACCCTTGCAAATGAAGAACCTCCTAATGGTAGCTTCCCACCAGTGAACCGGGGAATCAAAGAAGGCTTTCAAGGTTCTCCAACCTGTGTACTCCTTCTCTAGTTCCTCGATGTTCCCTGGGGTCAGCAGCTTAACATTCAGCTTCCACGTCCCCCTGCCTGCCTTCTGGTCCTCCCGTAAGCGACAGGTGGCTCTCAGAAGGCAGTGGTCAGAGAAGAACACCGGGGTGACGTCGGTGGACCTGACCGTAAGGGACTCAGACAGGAAGAGGAAGTCGATCTGGGAGCGGGCTGAGCCGTCCGATCGTGTCCAGGTGGCTTGCGGCTGTGCTCCGCCTGTGGGGGTGCCACAGGCGTCGCGCAGCTTGGCTGTCTTCACTGTTTCCCTCAGGAGTCTAGAGGTACTGTCCAGCCTGCCGGGTCCTCCAGCCGCATCAATGGTGCAGTTGAAGTCTCCGGCCAGAACGACCGGCTGGGGCGTCACCAGCAGCTTTGGGACCTGCTCTAAGACGGCCAGCCGCTCGCTCCGCACGGGGGAGGCGTACACATTGACCAGCCGGAGCGGAGTGCCCCGGTATTTGACGTCTGCTACCAGGAGGCGCCCCGCAACCACCTCTTTAACTTGGGTGATTGAGAAATTGCCTCCCCGCAGCAGAACCCCCAGGCCAGAAGCGCGACTATCGTTGCCCCCCGACCACACCGACAAACCCTGGGACCACCACCGTGACCACTGTCGATAAGAAAAGTGTCAGAGCATTAAGTTCTCTGGAATTTGTTACCTCAGCAAGTGCATGAGGTAAGTGTACGAATAAAATGCAGTAAACCATTATCCTCTTAGTCATTGTGTATAATATGCAAATCTACTGTAGTTCTGCTGTATTGTGTGGTTCCATGAGATGATTTGGTGACAGCACGATTGATGGATTAATGAACACTATTTGCATTTTGTGAAACGCATTGTGGTGAGGAATACATGTTGTAATCTGTTCTTCAAAGGCCTCTTCTGCTGCAATCTGCTGAGCAGGTGAGAGGGATTCTCGGGAAACTCAGACACAACAAAGCATTGGGATCAGATGGTGTGAACCGTAACGTCTTGAAGGAGTGTGCTGAGCAGCTGTGTGGAGTTCTCCAGCTCATTTAAAATCAGAGTCTCAGCCTGGAAAAGGTCCTGACTGTGTGTAAAACATTGTGCGGTCTGACCACATGAAGGTGTTGGGGATCTGGTTCGGATGGGCTGAGGCGTGCAACAAGAACTGGCAGGAGCGGACTGCCAAGGTGAGACAGAAGCTGGGACTGTGGGGAGGGTGCTCCCTGTCGATAACGGGCAAGAACCTGGTCATCAGGTGTGAGGTGCTCTCAGGGCTGCTGTACTTGGCGCAGGTCTGGCCCGTCCCCCGCTCCTACAGCTCGGAAATCACCCGGGCTGTCTTCAGGTTCATCTGGGGATCCAAGATGGAGCGGGTGAGACGGACCGTCATGCACAAGTCCCTGGACAACGGGGGCAAGAACGTCCCCAACATCGCCCTCACCCTGATGGCCAGCTTCGTATGTGGCTGCATCAGGTTGTGTGTAGAGCCCAGGTATGTGGGCACCAAGTACCACTATGTGCCCAGGTTCTACTTGTCGCCCTGGCTACGAAGGATGGGTCTGGCCCCACTCCCGCGCAACGCCCCAGTCAGCTGGTCGTTGCCGGCATACCTGTCCTACGTAGCAAAGTTCTTCCAGGAGAACGCCTTTGACCACAGGGCCATCAGGCAGTGGTCGGCACGTAGTGTCCTGCAGGCACTGCAGGAGAAGGACGTGATGGACACAGTGGGGTGGTTCCCTGAGCAGACTGTCCAGTTCATCTGGCAAAATGCCTCATTGCCAGATCTCACCAACAGGCACCAAGACCTCGCCTGGCTGGCGGTGAGAGGGGCCCTCCCAGTCAGAGCCCTCCTGTACGCCTGGAATGTCGTCCCCGCACCCCACTGCCCACGGGAGGACTGCGGTGAGGAGGAGTCTGTGACCCACCTCTTTGCACACTGCCAGTTCGCAAAGAGGGTGTGGAGGATGATGGACGGGCTAGTGTCACGTTTTATCCCCAGCAGCTGCGTAACAGAGGACTCACTGATCTAGGGGCTGTTCCCGGGGACGCACACGGAGACCAACATCCGGTGCTGCTGGCAGATCATCAACTCGGTGAAAGACGCTCTTTGGTCGGCCCGAAACTTGATGATCTACCAGCACATGGAGATGTCCGTGGGAGAATGCTGCCGACTGGCACATTCTCGGCTGCAGGAGTACGTGCTGAGGGACGCACTGAAACTTGGTGCAGCCACCGCAAGGGCCCGGTGGGGAAGGACCACAGTATAGGTTTTCTCCACCCGTGGGAGTGGGAGGTGTCGGTCGGCGGGGAGTATACCCCTCAACAATGATATGCTAAGCTGAACTACTGGAGTGCCATGTGGGTGGCTATTAATACGGATATTTTACTGAGTATAATGGAAATGTATGTAAAGGATGAAAAGTTATTGAATGGTTTATTGTATATATTTATTTTTGAATAAAGTATATTTTGAAATAAAAAAAAACATCGTGCGTGGTCCCAGTACCTAAGAAGGGCTAACTGAAAGCCTTGAATGACTACTGTCCAGTGGCCCTGACCTCACACACCATGAAGACCCTAGAGAGGCTGGTCCTGGCTCACCCCTGACCCCGGTCGGACCAGATTTCTAAACCCTGCAGTTTGCCTACCTGGAACATACTGTCATCTACCTGCAGAACGGAGCTACTCCTATTTGGATAAGCAGGACAGCACTGTGAGGATCACGTTTTTTGATTTCTCAAGTGCCTTCAATACCATACAACCCTCAGTGCTGGGGGAAAAGCTCTGTTCAACGCAGGTTGGCACATCCATTATATCCTGGATAAGGGACTACCTGACTGGCAGACCACAGTTTGTGTGGCTTCAGAACTGCGTGTCAGACATGGCGATAAGCTGCACTGGGGCCCAACAGGACTGTATTGGCTCCCTTCATGTTTACCCTGTATACTTTGGACTTTAGACACAACACTGAGTCATGTCATCTGCAAGAATTCTCTGATGACTCAGCAATAGTTGGATTTAAAACGAGAGGACGGGAGGATGAATACAGGGCCCTGGTGGAGGACCTTGTCAAATCAGAATCAGAATCAGAATCAGGTTTATTATCACCGGCATGTGACATGAAATTTGTTAACTTAGCAGCAGCAGTTCAATGCAATACATAATCTAGCAGAGAGAGAGAAAAAAGAATAAATAAAATAAAACAGAATAATATATAAACAAATAAATCAATTACATATATTGAATAGATTTAAAAAATGTACAAAAGCAGAAATACTGTATATTAAAAAAGGTGAGGAAGTGGCCAAAGCTTCAAAGTCCATTTAGGAATCGGATGGCAGAGGGGAAGAAGCTGTTCCTGAATTGCTGAGTGTGTGCCTTCAGGCTTCTGTATCTCCTACTTGATAGTAACAGTGAGAAAAGAGCATGCCCTGGGTGCTGCCTTTCTGAGACACCACTCCCTAATGGTGCAAGGCTGCACCTCAACATTAGTAAGTCAAAGGAGCTGGTGATAGACTTCAGGAAGATTAAGCCTGCACTGCTCCCTGTTACTATTGATGGTGAGGATGTGGATGTGGTGAGGGTCTACAAGTACCTGGGGGTGCACTTGGATTACAAACGTTAGTGGAGCACCAACACAGAGGCTGTGTACAAGAAGGGCCAGAGTTACCTCTACTTCCTGAGGAGACTGAGGCCCTTTGGGGTATTAAGGCCTCCCTTTCACATGTTTTACCAGTCTGTTGTCACCAGTACAATCTTCTATGTGGTGGTGTGCTGGGGCAATGACAGCAACCTAGGTGATGCCAACAGGCTCAATAAACTGATTAGAAAGTCTGGCTCTGTTATAGGAGTCAAACTGGGCACACTGGAGGCTGTGGTAGACCAAAGGACCCCACAGAAATCTTGACAATTCCGGACCATGTTCCTCGCCCTCTGCATGCCACCTTGGCTGAACAGAGGAACACTTTTAGTAATAGACTAAGACAACTGTGCTGCTCTAAAGAGTGCTATGTGAGGGCATTCTTACTCTCGGTCATAGGCTCTATAATGAGTCAACCTATAGCCAGGGAAGTGATTATCCCCTCCTGTTAGACTGTTTTAAGTAACTTATTTTTTATTCTTTCTTACTTCTCTCCTAATATTTGTACATCTGTGCATGTGTAATGCTACTGTGAGATTAATTTCCTTTGGGATCAATAAAGTATTTATCTATCTATCTATCTTTCTACAGTGTGGCATTTCTTCAGAATGTTACTATCAAATTATAGCTGTACTATCTGTCTTCATAACAAGATAAGTGAATTGACAGCACAAACAGAAATTATCAAAGATAATTTTTACAGAGACATTAAGGTTCAAAATAAGTTCTATTATCCAAGTACATACATACATGTCACCATATAAACCCCTGAGATTCATCTTCTTTTGGGCATACTCAATAAATCTATAGAATAATAACCACAACAGAATCAATGAAATATCACCCAACTAGGGCGTTCAACCAGACTGCAGAAGACAACAAACTGCAACTACAAAAGGAAGAAATAATAATAATAAATAACTAAACAATAAATATTAAGAACATGAGATGAAGAATCCTTGAAAGTCAGTACATTGGTTGTGGGAGCATTTCAATGATGGGGCGAGTGAAGTTGGAGGAACAACACCTTATATTCCGTCTGGGTAGCCTCCAACCTGATGGCATGAACATTGACTTCTCTAATTTCCGTTCATGCCGCACCTCCCCATCATACCCCATCTGTTATTAATTAATTAATTAATTAATTAATTTTTCTCTCCTTTTTCTCACTCTGTCCCTCTCACTATACTCCTTGTCCATACTCTGGACTTCCCCCCTCCCCCTTTCTTTCTCCCTGGGCCTCCGTCCCCTCTCATATCCCTTTTGCCAATCACCTGTCCAGCTCTTGGCTCCATCCCTCCCCCTCCTGTCTTCTCCTATCATTCCAGATCTCCCCCTCCCCCTCCCACTTTCAAATCTCTTACTCACTCTTCCTTCAGTTAGTCCTGACGAAGGGTCTCGGCCTGAAACATCGACTGCACCTCTTCCTAGAGATGCTGCCTGGCCTGCTGCGTTCACCAGCAACTTTGATGTGTGTTGCTTGAGTGAAGTTATCCCCTTTGGTTCAAGAGCCTGATAGTTGAGGGATAGTAGCTCTTCCTGATCCAGGTGGTGAGAGTCCTGCCTGGTCAGCTTGGACCAGGAGAAAGCCTTCGACAGGATATCGCACACGTACATGGCGGACGTGCTCTCCAAAATGGGATTTGGGGAGGGAATCCGGAATTGGATCAGACTGCTCTACGCAGACATCCGTAGTGCAGTCCAGGTCAACGGGTGGGAAACAGACAGCTTCCCCATCAGGTCTGGAGTCAGGCAGGGCTGTCCCCTCTCCCCTGTCTTGTTTGTCTGCTATATAGAGCCCTTTGCCGAGGCCATCAGGAGGGATGGGGGCATAAGAGGGGTGACGCTGCCAGGCAGTGGAGGGACCCAAGTGAAAACCTCCCTGTACATGGACGACGTCACCGTCTTCTGCTCTGATCCGAGGTCAGTTCGCAGGCTGATCAGCATCTGCGAACAGTTCGAGCTAGCGACGGGGGCCAGGCTCAACCGCACGAAGAGCGAAGCCATGCTCTTCGGCAACTGGCCAGACCGATCCAGCATCCCCTTCACCATCAGGTCTGACCACATGAAGGTGTTGGGGATCGGGTTCGGGGGGGCCGAGGTGTGCAACAAGAACTGGCGGGAGCGGACTGCCAAGGTGAAACAGAAACTGGGACTGTGGGGAGCGCGCTCCCTGTCGATAACGGGCAAGAACCTGGTCATCAGGTGTGAGGTGCTCTCAGGGCTGCTGTACTTGGCGTAGGTCTGGCCCGTTCCCCGCTCCTACAGCTCGGAAATCACCCGGGCTGTCTTCAGATTCATCTGGGGATCCAAGATGGAGCGGGTGAGACGGACCGCCATGCACAAGTCCCTGGACAATGGGGGCAAGAACGTCCCCAATGTCGCCCTCACCCTGATGGCCAGCTTCGTGTGTGGCTGCATCAGGTTGTGCGTGGATCCCAGATACGTGGGCACAAAGTACTACTATGTGCCCAGGTTCTACCTGTCGCCCTGGCTACGAAGGATGGGTCTGGCCCCACTCTCGCGCAACGCCCCCGTCAGCTGGTCGTTGCCCCCTTACCTGTCCTTCGTAGAAAAATTCTTCAAGACCAACGCATTTGACCACAGGGCCATCAGGCAGTGGTCGGCACGTAGTGTCCTGCAGGCACTGCGGGAGAAGGACGTGATGGACACAGTGGCGTGGTTCCCTGAGCAGACCGTCCAGTTCATCTGGCAAAATGCCTCATCGCCAGATCTCACCAACAGGCACAAAGACCTCGCCTGGCTGGCGGTGAGAGGGGCCCTCCCAGTCAGATCCCTCCTGTACGCCCGGCACAGTTCCTGCACACCCCACTGCCCACGGGAGGACTGTCATGGGGTGGAGTCGGTGGCTCACCTCTTTGCACACTGTGGGTTCGCAAAGAAGGTGTGGAAGAGAATGGAAGGGACAGTACTAAGATTCATGCCCAGCAGCTGCGTTACCGAGGACTCCGTGATCGACGGGCTGTTCCCGGGGACGCACACGGAGACCAGCATCCGGTGCTGCTGGCAGATCATCAATTCGGTGAAAGACGCTCTTTGGTCGGCCCGAAACTTGATGGTCTGCCAGCTGACGGAGATGTCCGTGACTGAATGCTGCCGACTGGCTCACTCTCGTCTGCAGGAGTACGTTCTGAGGGATGCACTCAAACTTGGTGCGGCCACCGCGAAGGCCCAGCGGGGAAGGACCACAGTTTAACGTTCATCACCCGTAGGAGGGGGAGAGGTTGGGTGGGGAGGAGACCTACCCTCATCGGCGGTGTGGACAGATAATCAACATGGTGCCCAAGGAGTGGGTGGAATTGTTAATTTGGGAAAGTATTAGAGCCATTGCCTGCCTTTATTGTTGAAAATTTTGATTGTTAATAAGTCTTAACACTTGACCAAGAGTTGAGAGTAAACGCATGGTTTACTGTAAACATCTTTCATTTGTAAATGAACAGAGTCAACGCAAAATTTTATTGTTAATAACTGTATTGAATAAGGACTCACAGTCAACGAATGGTTTTCTTTTTCTGTATGTAATTATTTTTATTTTGTAATATTTCTGAATAAAGTATTTTTGAAAAAAAAAGGTGGTGCGAGTCCTGAGACTCTTGTACCTTTTTCCTGATTGCAGCAGTGAGAAGTGAGCATGTTCTGGGTGCTGGATGCTGCTTTCCTGTAACAGCGTTTCACGTAAGTATGCTCAGTAGTGGGGACAGCTTTACCCGTGATGGACTGGGCCGGATCCACTACTTTTTGTAGGATTTTCCATTCAAGGGCATTTGTGTTTCCACACCAAACTGTGATGCAGGCAGTCAATATACCCTCCACCACACATCTACAGAAGTTTACCAAAGTTTTAGATATCATGTTGAGTCTCCACAGACTCCTAGTAGAGGCAGTGCTGTGCTTTCTTTGTGGTTCTTGATTAGCATTTTGAAGAGCTCCGTCTATAAAGGATAGGGTTTCTGCAGAGGTGAGAAATGATATCATCTCAGAAACTCAATATGTAGAATCAGTTTGGACAGATTTAAGAAACAGTAGAGATAAGAAGTTATTGAAGTATTATTAGGGCCCATAAATTGAATTTTTGCTGCAGGACAGGGAATAAATTGAGAAGTAATGGGAACTGGTAAGAAATCTTGCAATAATCATAAGCAATTTTCATCATCAAGTAAATGTGACATCTCACATTGGCAATGGTAGCCTTGAGGGTGAGCTCAGACTGTACATTTGGGATTGTTTTTTAGAGTTTGCTAGGCCTGAGTCGACGTAGTAGTTTAGAGCAATACTTTGAGGAACAAACAAGATAGCCGAAATATTTTAGATCCGGCGTGATGCAAAAGGTTGGATTAATTACCAGAACCTAGAACTGTACTGTACAGGAACTTGCCTTTTGGCTTTCAATGTTGTGGTTAGTTACTTAAGATAATAAGACCCAATTAAACTAATCTCTTCTGCCTGCACAAGCCCCCAAACCCTACATTCTCTGCATATTCATGTGCTGATCTCATAAGGAAAGATCTCCTAGAAAATAAAGGTTATTTTGCAATAAAACTTCAAGTTAAGGGTGAGAAACTAGTGTCATAAACTTCAGTGAAGATAATTGGAATGGTATAATGATACAGTTGACTGAAATGTATGCAGGAAAGAGATTAAAAGGTAAAATGGTACAATTGCAGTTACAGAGATGATGTTCTATAAATTCCAACAAAGAGTTATTCTTGTGAGAAAGAAAGACTATTTGTGAATGATGTAACATCTGGGGATAGCTGAGTTAAGGAAGTTAAGGATGGTGTCAAATTGAAATAAAAGGCATACAGAGTTAGTAGTAGGTAACACACATCAAAGTTGCTGGTGAACGCAGCAGGCCAGGCAGCATCTCTAGGAAGAGGTGCAGTCGACATTTCAGGCCGAGACCCTTCGTCAGGACTAACTGAAGGAAGAGTGAGTAAGGGATTTGAAAGTAGGAGGGGGAGGGGGAGATCCAAAATGATAGGAGAAGACAGGAGGGGGAGGGATAGAGCCAAGAGCTGGACAGGTGATAGGCAAAAGGGGATACGAGAGGATCATGGGACAGGGGGTCCGGGAAGAAAGACGGGGGGGGGGACCCAGAGGATGGGCAAGAGGTATATTCAGAGGGACAGGGGGAGAAAAAGGAGAGTGAGAGGAAGAATGTGTGCATAAAAATAAGTAACAGATGGGGTACGAGGGGGAGGTGGGGCCTTAGCGGAAGTTAGAGAAGTCAATGTTCATGCCATCAGGTTGGAGGCTACCCAGACGGAATATAAGGTGTTGTTCCTCCAACCTGAGTGTGGCTTCATCTTTACAGTAGAGGAGGCCGTGGATAGACATGTCAGAATGGGAATGGGATGTAGTAGGTCACTAGTTTGGAAAATTTTTAGAAGCCATCGAAGAATTATTCAAAACAAAGTGAAGAAGAAAAAATGGACTACATGTGCTTCCAAAGATGCATAAGAAGTGTGTAGCTAAACTAGGGATTGGTGCCTTGGAAGAAGAGACTAGAGGAATTAATAATGGAAATTTGAGAAGTTATTAATAAATATTTTGGTTTGGTCTTCCTAGTGGAAAGGCTATAATCATCCCCAAAATAATAGATAATATGGCGTTTATAGGGAGGGATGAACTTAAGCACACTTTAAAGCAGAGAGAAAGCATGATGCAAATTGGTGAGGCTAAGGTCTAACAAACCTGCTGGACAAGATATCCTGCAACTTTGCATCTTGAAAAAAAGTAACTTTGAAAATAACTTTATACTTCATTGTCACCAAACAATTAGTACTAGAACGTACAATCATTACAGTGATACTTGAATCTGCACTTCACACTCCCTGGATTACAAATATTAAATATTAAATATAAGAAGTAACTGAGGAGGTGGTGGATGCCACTGGTGCATTAACTTGCTGGATTCTGAAGAGGCTCCAGAAAAATATATCATCATTCTTCAAGAAAGCAGTAAGACAAAACAAGTAAGTACAGGTAAATTAGCCTGAAGTCTGTAATTTGGAAAAAAAACAACCTGAAATCCGTCTTTAAAGAGACAATATTTTGAAATCGTAGGGCAAACAAAATTAATAGTTTTATGAAAGGAGTATCATGTTTAACAAATCTGCTGGTGTTCTTCGAGAGCCTCAGGGAAAATATATCATTTTCGATTGACAGTCAGTAGGTACCTCGGAGTCACAGTGTTCTGACCTCAACTATTTACAGTTTATGGTAATAAGGAACCATACCAATTTACGATCTATGCTAATGACGACCATACCATCATTACTGTTTGCCATTAGGAAGAGGTACAGGAGCCTCAGGACTGCTGGGGTGGAGGTGGTAGAGACAGGTACAGTACAGTGAAAATGCCTCTGACACATATAGATATAGCTAGGGTGACTAAATATACAGTACACAGTACTGTATTTGTCAACATGGAGCGGTGAGCAAATTTGTCAATCTGGTGGGAGCACAGGACCTTGGGAATGGTGAGGGTGGAGCACCACGAGAGGGGTGTGGGACAGCTGGCAGAGAAGGAGTGGCTGGGCAGGGTGGAGGGGGCGGTGTGGTGTGGATGCAAACACGCCCAGCTCCGAGACACCAGGCAAGATAATTTGATTTGAAACAACTGATTTATTGATTGATCATTACAGAATGTCTCTCTGGTGTTTCTCACTCTCTCCCCTCTCCCTTCCCCTTTACCCAACCATGATTCCCCTCTCCCTGCCCCCTTCCCACTCTCAGTTCACAATAGACCCATATCAGAATCAGGCTTATTGTCACTCAGATGTGTCATGAATTTTTTAATTGTGGCAGCAGCGTAGTGCAATGCCTATAATTATGGCAGTCTTGGGCACGCTAGCTTTATATATGTGTCTTAGACTTTTGCACTGTGTTGTAACATGAACAAAGTTACTGGAGAGACACCGAAGCTAGTGGTTACGGAAGTGTTTCATTCAACAAACTGAGACAGTATTGGAGGAGGAGGCCTCTTCAATCCAATATTTCATTACATTTTATATGTTGAAGATCAAAGGTAACAGCAGGATAGTTCTATAGTTGCAATGTATCTACAATACTTCCTTTGAATTACACAGAGTTTTCACACACCCCTTTCTTTGCACCCACACTCCAGACACCCAAAATGAATGTTAATCAAAATTGTCTGGTTTTCCATCAATTGGTGTTCCAGCTCCAGGAAAACTATTATTCAGGGCTTCTTTTTAAATGTAATCTACACTCCATGTTCATGTCTAAAGAATTACTGCTGGTAAACTTAATATTTGTTATATTATCGAATTCCAGAATGTGCAACAGTCAGTCAGTCAGTCAATGGGTGCCGTTCTGAATCCAGGGTTGGCAGCTATGCACCTCCATCTTCTTCGATCTTGCGACAGCACCGAGTGCAGCTTCTCCTCCAGTTTGTTCTCGCTGGCCGCCTTGGCACCGCCTGCCGCCGCCTCCGCCGAACTTGAGCCCGAGGCCGTGTGCATCAGTACTGTATGTTTATAGTAAGTTGCAGCACATATGCATTGATTGCTGCTTTCCAAACTGAGTTGTATTGAAGTCAGGGGAACCAAGGTCAAGAAGCTATATACCTTTGTTCTAATATCGCAAACACGAGAAAATCTGCAGATGCTGGAATTTCAAGCAACGCACATCAAAGTTGCTGGTGAACGCAGCAGGCCAGGCAGCATCTCTAGGAAGAGGTACAGTCGACGTTTCGGGCTGAGACCCTTCGTCAGGACTAACTGAAAGAAGAGCTAGTAAGAGATTTGAAAGTGGGAGGGGGAGATCCGAAATGATAGGAGAAGATAGGAGGGGGAGGAATGGAGCCAAGAGCTGGACAGTTGATTGGCAAAAGTGATATGAGAGGATCATGGGACAGGAGGCCTAGGGAGAAGGAAAAGTGGGAGGAGGGAAAACCCAGAGGATGGGCAAGGGGTATAGTCAGAGGGACAGAGGGAGAAAAAGGAGAGAGAGAGAAAGAATGTGTGTATATAAATAAATAACGGATGGGGTATGAGGGGGAGGTGGGGCATTAGTGGAAGTTTGAGAAGTCAATGTTCACGCCATCAGGTTGGAGGCTACCCAGACGGAATATAAGGTGTTGTTCCTCCAACCTGAGTGTGGCTTCATCTTTACAGTAGAGGAGGCCATGCATAGACATGTCAGAATGGGAATGGGACGTGGAATTACAATGTGTGGCCTAATATTGTGCTTTTTGCAAAGATGAGTCCCTACCACAGGTGCTTATTAATTGTTTTACACACATCCCTTGGATGTAATAGCTCTGGTCTGACACTGGAGGGTGAAATTGAATCATGTTGAATTGCAAGAAAAATGTCAAACAGGAGCTGCTGAAACGTCGCTACAGAAATCTGAGTGTGATTGTAAGCACGACTTGCGTTTTTGCAACTTCTTTTACACTTCAAGACAGCCCAAATCACTATACGGTGTTTCATTAAGAACATCGCTTGACACACAGCAGAGCAGGGAAACAGCCTGAGTCAGTGCTGCAAAGTTTTGATGTAGTGAGATTAATTTACATCCGCGAACAAGAAAAAATTTGCATTCATTGTGTCCTCCGGGCGTCCCAGATAGAAATTCTTCTGCTACAATTGATGTTTTTCTGTGATCAAATTCCCACAAGTATGATTAGATTAATGTCCTGTTAATCTTTGCCTTTTGAGGTTGACTGGGGGAGGACTGTGATTGTCACTTGAGAGGTTTAAAATATTGGATGGCTTAACGCTCTAAAAAGACACAATATTATGCAAAGTAATTTTTCTCTCAGGTTATTCATTTCTGGGCAAAGTCTTGAGATAATAAAAAAGGGATTGGACATTTAGGGTCTCAATCCACACTCATGAGGCTGACATTTTCTGATGTCACTCATCACAAGGTGAAAAAATCTCCAAGCGAAAACTGGTATTGAACAATCTCTGTCAAAGTAAGAGCATATTGCACAACAGGTGCAGCTTACAAAATCGTAACACACACAAAATGCTGGAGGAACTCAGCAGGTCAGGCAGCAACTATGGAAATGAATAAACAGTTGACATTTCGGGCCGAGACATTGACTATTAATTCATTTCCATAGATGCTGCTTGACCATTTTTATGTGTGTTGCTTTTGATTTCCAGTATCTGCAGACTTTCTCATGTTTACGATTTACAGCGTACAACATTGGCTCATTCCTGAGGACTGTGTGGGAGAGGATCACAGAAAGAGCTGAAACAGGAGGGATAGGGGTTGTGGGAAAGTTCAGCCACCATCCAGCCTCCCTGACTTTGCATAGTTGTTGCACCTGGAAGTTAGTTGTCGAGTGGAGAGAGTTTTGGGTGTGTGGGTAGTCTTCGTCTCCTTTGCAGATGCTTTCTTCATTATGGTGCGCCTCTCTGACTATCATGGAGAATGTCTGAAATCACATTACTGCACTGAAAAGTGGCAGAAGCTATGTACAAGGAAACCTGATCCGGGGGAACCATGCAGGTCCTGGTTCAGCACCTTTCTCCTGGTATAAAACATCTGAACGTGTTCTGGATTTCATTTCGTCCAATTTCGGGTTTTTCTGCGAAACACTATAATAGGCTAGGAAAGGGTCCTGTCATATCATTCTTGACCTCTGAACTTTACATTTGTACAAAGCTGTCCGGGGGACAGAGAACAGAGGATGGTGGATTTACAAGGTACAAAAGTACAAAGTAAATTTATTATCAAAGTACATATATGTTAACCCTGAGATTTGTTTTCTTGTGGGCATTCTCAATAACTCCAATGACAATAGAACTACTGAAAGGCTGCACCAACAGGGCGGGAAGCCAGTGTTCAAAAGAGACCAATCTGTGCAAATACAAAGAGAAAGGAATAAAAATACTAAATAAATAAACAATAAATATTGAGAACATGAGATGAAACGTCCTCGAAACAAAGACACAAAGTTGGCGCAGAGACAGGAAACAGAGCGGAGATGACAGGCATGAAATTATCTTGAGAGTTAGGGAGTGGTGAAATGTTTCTTGTTTTTATTGGGCCGACGATGGTAGTTAGTGTTACCACCTGGAGTCAACCTCTCTATCTCCTGGTGCCTATTCATGACTTAGAGAAAGGTGCACAAGGCCTCATTTCAAACCTAATTGTGTATTTGCTAAGAAAGGCATAGCCAGAGAGGTGAATGGTGCGATAGCAAGTTGTGACAGGCGCCCAACCCAACCATGCCAGCTTCCCCGTTTTAGATGCTCTAACTCCCTGGAGAAGAAATAGCTGCAGAGGCCCTTTTAAGATTCAGGGCCATTCTGCTAACTGGCAATCATGTTTTGGGTGCCAAGAATTGAGAATTTAAAGAGCACTTGAACTGAGGTTCGGTGCTCAATCATAAGCCGACTGGTGATTTCGCCTAGCACTTGTTTTGTGCTCAGTTCTCAATCCAGTTTGATACTGTGTCTCGATCCTTGCTTTGGATACTCCAGTAACTGGGGCCAAATGCTCCTCAACAAGGACTCTCGTCACTGTACAATTGAGCGAATGTGGACTCAGTGGGCTATCGGAGCCTTTCGTCTGCCACAGTGAGAAAATTTCAAGACAGAACCTGGAGATGCACAACCTCCAGGTTGCCGTGTGCAAAATATTGCAGGGAGGAAGCCCAAGTTGCTCAGGTGAGACTGTCAGTTGCTCTTCGGAGAGACTCCATCGGTGACCCAGTCTTCCTCATCCAGTGCTCATTAGTGTGTTAACTCTAGCCATCCCGGTTCCAATTGCAGCATGGAATGGTGGCCTTCATTATCTCTCTTCTGACTGGAAGAGCCCTAGCCTGGGCCACCACACATTGGGAACGAAGGTCGGAGATTTGCTCGGATTCAGAGGAATCCGTGGCTGCTGTGAGGAAGGTGTTCCATCACCCTATTGGAGCCAGCTGAGCTTTGGACCACCTGATGAAAATTCGACAGGGTGGAAGGCCAGCAGCCGACTATGCGATTGAATTTCAGACCTTAGCCCAAGAGAGTGGCAGGAACAGGGAGGCTGTGACCACACTATACCGCCATGGACGCCGAGATGAACTGAAGGAAGCCCTCACCTTGGGAGAACCAGTGGAGGACTTGGAGGTTCTCATTGACCCGGTTATTTTTCTCAATAATCATCTGGCAAAGTGTAGGTGGAACATCAAATGGTCAAAGAGGGCTAGCCAGAGTCGGGCCTCAGTGCATTAATTTCCTATCCCCCAATCTTGGACCATGACCAGCCCGTCTCCTGCTCAGAATCTCATCAAGCTCAGGCAAATCGACCTCATGAGGATCGCCGCCAATGAGGGAGTTTGCCGTTGGAGTCGATGTTGCTGCCGTTACTGCGGGGTAGCAGGTCACCTGCGGGCCGAATGTCCGAAGCTGCAGCTGTCGGAAGAACTGTTCAGACCGTATAGTGTGGGAGGACTGTGACGGTAGCAGCCACTAACCCCCAGCCTCACAGATTTTGGTACCATGCTGAAGGTGAAGATCTCCTGCGGTAAGAACCGATGAGAGATGAATGCTTTTTTGAATTCTGGAGCATCGGGAAATTTCCTGGACTGCAAGGGGAGATTCCTAAGAACAGTCCTCCAGGTCGGCTGTTCATCCCAAGTTCTGTCTGGTCCCAGGTACTCCAATGGGGACATTCACTGAGCATGACCGCTCACCCATGGGTTGCCAAGACCCTCGAGGTTATCAAGAGGGGGTATTGGTGGCCTGGAGTAATGAAGGAACTTTTGTGTATGTGCAGGTATGTCAGGTGTATGAACAAGGAGCCCCATACCTGACCTCAAGGGCTTCCCCACGCCTTACCTATTCTGGACAGATCACGGGCTCACATCTCCGTGGACTCTGTCACAGGTCTTTCTCCTTCCAAGGGGAAGACTTTTACCATGGTAATTGTCGATTGTTTTTCAAAGGCCTGCAAGTTCTTTGCCTTGGACTACCAGCCATGGTGGAGATGTCCAAAATTGTCCGGCACCAGGTCTCCAGGATCGGCGGTTTTTGGGTGGACATTCTGTTAGATCGTGGTCCACAGTTCGCATCACTTTCTTGCAAACCGATTAGGGCAACAGTGAGTCTTTCCTCTGGGTTTCACCCACAGTCCAATGGCCAGATAGAGCAGTGAACCAAGATATGAAATGTACCCTAGGATGCTTGGCCTTTGAAAGACGAAACAAGTGGAGCAACCATTTGATGTGGGCAGAGGCCGCTCACAACACTTTATGGCATTCACCACATTGGACTTCCGCTTTTGAATGCTAATTTGGGTACTCTTCACCACTCTTCCCTGAGCAGGAGGCAGAGGTTGGGGTTTCTGTGGCCAAAGATCACATCTGATGCTGGCTGCAATGAGAGATGGACAATGGTAGGGCAAGGGAGATTTTGCTGGCTTCTACCCAGAAGGTTGAAATAAAAGCCAGCCACAAGAGAAGGCAGGGGCTAGTTTGTGCAGCCTGGGTAACGGGTCTGGCTGTTGACTCAGGATCTGCCATTCTGAGTGGAGTCCTGGAAATTGGTGTCCAAGTTCATTGGACTCCTCAAAATTCTCAGGAAAGAAAATCCGGTGGCCTACACCTTGCAGCTCCCCAAGGCCCTCAAGATAAATCTCACTTCCCATATTTCCAAATTGAATCCTGTGAACACCAGCCGTTAGCCCCACCATCATCAATCAGTTCCACCACCACCCAGGTCTGCGGATGGGGAACAGGTCTTCACCACAAGAAAAATTTTGGATTCACAAACTGTTCAGGGTATTTGGACTGGGAAAGAATCAGACCCGAGGAATGGGAATCCTCGGATCCTTCTCACATCCATGACTACAATGATCATCCCTCCAAGCATCCAGGGCCATCAGGAGTCGGCCACAGGGGAGATGGTCCTGTTATGACATGTACCCAGCTGTGCCCCTTCCAGGATTCAGGCGCTCTAACTCCTTGGAGAAGGGATAACTGGCACAGACCCTTTAAAGATTCAGAACTACTTCATTAAATGGCAGTCATGTTTTGGGAGCCGATAATTGAACATTTAAAGAACCCCTGAACTGAGGCCCAGTGCTTAATCGTAAGCCTACTGGGTGATTTTGTCTAGCATTTGTTTTGTACTCAGTACTCAATCCAGTTTGTCTCAATCCTTGCTTTGGCTACTCCAGCAAATGGGTCCAAACCATCCTCGTCAAGGACTCTCGTCACACAGCATTCATGTTAACAGATGAAGTGATACATTTTTTTGAAGTAAAATTGAATCAAGCTATACTCTCCAAAAATAGGCTGACGGCTCCCATTTTGTGCTTTATAGGAGCTGCCCTGCTCCAGACTGTCACAGTCTTGGTGAGAGGTGTCGTGAGAGTGATTGCCCTTGACATGAGGGAGACATTTGGTCAAATTTAGAATCAAAGTGTCCTGGTAAAACTCAAAGGGCATTATAGACTGATCAGGAACCATACCTCACAAAAGGAAAGGTAATTAAGTTCGGTTCGTCATCAAAGCAGAAATTCCTCAGGTCAACACACAGGCCCAATCATCTTCAACATTTGCAAGATATGATGGTCAGAACAACGGAAAAATGTTTGAATCCAATTGCAGCTTCTCAGCAGATGAAATGGCCTGTGCCTCATGCACTTAGCAAAGCGTTGAAAGCAACCAAGTAACACACATCAAAGTTACTGGTGAACGCAGCAGGCCAGGCAGCATCTCTAGGAAGGAGTACAATCGACGTTTCGGGCCAAGACCCTTTGTCAGGACTAACTGAAAGAAGAGCTAGTAAGAGATTTGAAAGTGGGAGGGGGAGGGGGAGGGATGGAGCCAAGAGCTGGACAGGTGATTGGCAAAAGGGATATGAGAGGATCATGGGGAAAGAGGCCTAGGGAGAAAGAAAAGGGGGACGGGGGGGGGAACCCAGAGGATGGGCAAGGGGTATAGTGAGAGGGACAGAGGGAGAAAAAAGAGAGAGAGAAAAAGAATGTGTGTATATAAATAAATAACGGATGGGGTACAAGGGGGAGGTGGGGCATTAGCAGAAGTTTGAGAAGTCAATGTTCATGCCATCAGGTTGGAGGCTACCCAGACGGAATATAAGGTGTTGTTCCTCCAACCTGAGTATGGCTTCATCTTTACAGTAGAGGAGGCTGTGGATAGACATATCAGAATGGGAATGGGACGTGGAATTAAAATGTGTGGCCACTGGGAGATCCTGCTTTCTGTGGCGGACAGAGCATAGGTGTTCAGTGAAACGATCTCCCAGTCTGTGTCGGGTCTCGCCAATATATAAAAGGCCACATTGGGAGCACCGGACGCAGTATATCACCTCAGCCAACTCACAGGTGAAGTGTTGCCTCACCTGGAAGGACTGTCTGGGGCCCTGAATGGTGGTAAGGGAGGAAGTGTAAGGGCATGTGTAGCACTTGTTCTGCTTACAAGGATAAGTGCCAGGAGAGAGATCGGTGGGGAGGGATGGGGGGGACAAATGGACAAGGGAGTCGCGTAGGGAGCGATCCCTGCGGAAAGCAGGGGGGGAGGGAAAGATGTGCTTAGTGGTGGGATCCCGTTGGAGGTGGCAGAAGTTACGGAGAATAATATGTTGGATCCGGAGGCTGGTGGGGTGGTAGGTGAGGACAAGGGGAACCCTATTCCTGGAGGGGTGGTGGGAGGATGGAGTGAGAGCAGATGTGCGTGAAATGGGGGAAATGCGTTTGAGAGCAGTGTTGATGGTGGAGGAAGGGAAGCCCCTTTCTTTAAAAAAGGAGGACATCTCCCTTGTCCTGGTGTGTGTGGTTACCAAGTGTGTGGTTAGTGACATGCACAAATAGCATTAACATCCTGATATTTTGTATTTAATACTTCAGTAGTATTTGAGTAATATTGTAAATATCTTGTTTGATTAAACATTCTTTGTTGTTTACATAATTCATTGCAGGTTACAAGTAAAACTATGTGAATGGCGTACGTCATCAAACCACCATGTCATATGTACGTGCCTCACTGAAAGTTGAAACAAAGTACGCACCTTCATCTCCTGTGCTTTTCTTTTGATTAGTTTTGGATTTACAAGACATAACATACAGGAGGTGCCATTAATCAGAAAGTCAGCTTGATCAGCCTTAAAAATGTTATGTTATAAGGGAAGGTCGGAGGCTGCATCCTGTATTGAATGACTCACCTCCTGAAATGTGAAAACCTTCCTTCTACAAGGGACTTGTCAGGAATACGCAAACTTGCGGTGGAACACGCGGCAGGTGCCTGGATAAATGGAGCACCAACAACTCAAGAAGCTCGACACAATCCTATTTGCCTGATATCCCACACGCCACTTTAGACATTCGTTCTCACTACTACTAACACCGTGCACATCACCTACTGCAGTTACTCTCCTTGCTTAATGTTACTGTTATATCGGAAAATGTTGCATTGCCGTCTGATATGGAGGAGCCACCGCACAGGATCGGAAGTTGGAAACCCAGCCAGCTCCATCATGGGCACTAGACTCCCCAGCGTCCAGGACATCTTTAAAAGGCAAAGCCTCCAAAAGGTAGCATTTGTCATTAAGGACTTCCAGCATCCAGGACATATCCTCTCCTCATTGCTACCATCAGGAAGGAGGCACTGGAGCATGAAGATATCACTCAATGCTTCAGGATCAGCTCCTTCCCCTCTGCCATCAGATTTTTGAAGAAAGAACCCATAAACAACTCCTTAGTATTTTTCCCTCTCTTTGTGTGCTACTTATTTCATTTATTGTTTATACATAATATACACACAGGTATATTATAAATTTGTTTGCTTGTTATGTGCTGTGTTTGTATGACGAGGGTGATCATGGTCTTTCCAGGACCATGATTGTTCTTGACAATTTTTTTTACGTAAGTGGTTAGCTATTCCCTTCTTCTGGGCAGTGTCTTTACAAGATGGGTGACCCCAGCCATTAGCAATACTCTTCAGAGACTGTCTGTCTGGCATCAGGGGGCGCATAACCAGGACTTGTGATCTGCACCAGCTGCTCATACGACCACCCACCACCTGCTCCCATGGCTTCACATGACCCTGATCGGGCGTGGGGGGGGGGGGGAAGCTAAGAAGGTAAACAGATGCTACACCTTGCCCAAGGGTGATCTGCAGGCTAGCAGAGGGAACACGCACATTACACCTCCTTTGGTAGAGACGTATCTCCAAACTGCCACCCTATATTGTAAAATATAGTTTTATTATTATGTATTGCAATGTACTTTTGCTGCAAAACAACAGATTTCACAACATATGCCAGTGATATTAAACCTGATTCTGAAATATGTGAACAAGTGGAGTCCGAGTTTGATCTTTTAGATAGTGTACAAGATAATAAGAGGAATAGATAGAGTGGATAGCCAGCGCCTCTTCCCCAGGGCACCACTGCTCAATACAAGAGGACATGGCTTTACGGTAAGGGGTGGGAAGTTCAAGGGGGATATTAGAGGAAGGTTTTTTACTCAGAGAGTGGTTGGTGCATGGAATGCACTGCCTGAGTCAGTGGTGGAGGCAGATACACTAGTGAAGTTTAAGAGACTACTAGACAGGTATATGGAGGAATCTAAGGTGGGGGCTTATATGGGAGGCAGGGTTTGAGGGTTGGCACAAGATTGTGGGCCAAAGGGCCTGTACTGTGCTGTACTATTCTATGTATATTCTATGTATATTCATATTTTTTTTTACAATGTTGCTGCTTTTCAGAGATCAAGCAAAATGGTGTCCGAAAAGACCAAAATAGTGATACCATGATCTCTCCTGGCTTGGGGAAGAACAACTATCAATTATATATGAAAATAATATCATATTCATTTGCTCTGAAGATCTTCAACACATTCCACATGGAAATGAAGATTTGGTGTAGAGATTAGGCGGAGCCAGGGTCAGAGAGAAAGGGAAAACTCAAGGCTTGATTGATTTGAGTTCTAGGCTGAATCATGGCGCAAGGCCTGGGCCCGAGAGTGTATCAAAGTGGCAGGCTCTGGGTCTGAGACAGAGGAAAGACCCAAGGTACCAGACCAGATTGAAAAAAATCAGGGTCTCTGAGCCAGAAGCGAGGGATGAGCTGGTGTTCAGCTCACTGCTCAATGAAATTGTCTCTTCTCTGCGCTGGGTGTGACCTATAAATTACTGGTTCCTGAATCGGCTGTGGCTGGCTTAGTGGCTGTGGACTTACTTTTGTGAACTTCAGCTCTGAATGTTATTTGCTTACTTCGATTGTTTGTCACAATTTGTATCTTCTCCCCCTGCACATTGGGTGTTTGACAGTCTTCATTTGCTTTAATGTGTTCTATTGGGTTTCTTTGTTTTGTGGCTGTCTGTAAGGAGACAAATCTCAAGGTTGTATATGGTACACTGTACATACTTTGATAATAAATGTATTTTGAACTTTGGTAAAATACTGTGCATAAATGTACATACTTTGGGAAATTCCATCCCTCCACCTTCCCCCATACTCAATCAACATAATTAAATTTTTCACATTGTTGGAGGACTCACCTCTCATCTAGAGTGCCTGATCTCCACTTGAAACAGTACAAGAGCTTTTACTGTCTATTGTCTGATTTACACAGTACCTGCAGGCAAAATGTCTAGATAATACCTTGAAAAGAAGAAAATACTGATTTACTTTGCAGGTCAAAACCTGTCTTTGAAATTATGGAGAAAGCATTTCTGGCACTAATTTCAATTCAATAAACAAAGAAATTGGGTTTTGAGATCAACAAGTTATGCAGCATCTAAGGAGGGGAATAAGCAGTCAATGTTTCAGGCCAAGACCCCTTCCAGCTGCAAAAAAATTGACTGTTATTCCCCTCCATAGATCCTCGCAATCTTTGAGTTTCTCCGGCATTTTGGGCATGTTACTCAAAATTTCCAGTATCTGCAGAATCTCTTGTGTTTTGGGATTTGAGATCTGTGTGGATGGTATACTGTGATCTCCGTAAATGTATATTGAACTGTAGTGCTCTAAGTTGGGTGGCAGGGTGGAGATACATATCTACCAAAGGAGGTTTAAAGCACTCCTTCTTCAGCTAGCCTGCAGGTCACTCTTTGGCAAGGTGTAGCCCCTGCTTAGCTCTCTTCCCTACCCTCCCCCAATCAGAGTCACTTGACGCCATAGGAGCAGGTTGTGTGAGCAACCGGTACACATCACAAGTCCCGGTTATGTGACCACTGACGCCAGGTGGGCAATCTCTGAAGAGTATTGATAATGGCTGGGGTCACCCGTCTTGTCAAGAGACTTCACAGAAGATGGCAATGGCAAACCAATTCTGTAGAAGAATTTGCCAAGAGCAATCATGGTCAAAGACCATGATTGCTTACGTCATACGATACAGCACATAATGCTGATGAGTGCTCTATGTATGATAGCATTTGATCTATCCAAGAGTTTACTTCTTCTCTACTGCTGTTTCTTTCTGGACATAAACATTTGTTGGCTTTTCATAATCATCTTCTGTCCGATGGTGCAAGACAGCACCAACTCTATAGTAGTGTGTCACGCGATAAGACCAATGTTCTCTCACTTGCAGAAGGAACTAGCATACTAGCAGACTGTCACAGTTCCCTGGAATACACAAAAACCTTGTTCTGTGCATCAGTCCACCTCCACTTCACAGGTTTGCAGCAGATGCTGCAGTGTAGGTAAGAGTGTTGCCAGATCCAGTGAGAAGTTATAATAATTCAGCATCCCAGTTGTGCCTTCAGCTCAGTTGCATTAAACAGGGGAGGAGTATGGATAATAACATCTGCCTTCTCTTGAAATTCGGTACACACTGAAAGTATGTTCGTCCCTTTTGCTGATGTAGCCCATCTGCTTCAAGGTTTGACGTGTTGTGTGTTCAGGGATGCTCTTCTACACACCACTATTGCAATGCATTGTTATTTGAGCTACTGTCGCCTTCCTGTTAGCTTGAACCAGTCTGGCCATTCTCCTCTGACCTCTCTCATTCACAAAGTGTTTTCATCCACAGAACTGCCGTTCACTGGATGTTTTTGGCTTTTCGCACCATTCTCTATAAATTCTTTTGTGTGTAAACATCCGCAGTTTCAGAGATACTCAAACAACCCTGTCTGGCATCAACAATCATTTCACCGTCAAAGTCACTTCGATCATATTTCTTCCCCATTCTGATGTTTGGTATGAACAAGAACGGGACCTCTTGACCATGTCTGCATGTTTTTATGCATTGAGTTGCTGCCACATGCTAGGCTGATTAGATATTTGCATTAAAGAGCAGGTGTACCAAACAAAGTGGCCACTGAATGTAGCTCTTTCTCAACTATGTGCTGCCCTGGATATTTTGCTTCATTCCCCAAGTGCACTTGCTTCTCCTTCAGCATCGGGCTCCCTTTTCTACCCTATGCAGAGCTTCTTACAGATTCTGCAGGTGTTCCTGTCTTGAGATTCCTGTAAGGCAGGATATCCAAGTGCACAATGAACCTGGGAACACCCTGCAGCAGTCCCTTCATAATTCTCCAACATACACAAGTTGCAGGTAAAATGCCAAAGGATAATCAGATACATCTGAAAACATTTGTATATTCTGACATTCAAAAACATCTTTAAATGGACTGTTTAAAATTACTTGCTGACAGGCATGACTCATATGCAACTGAGTGAACGAAACCTTCCAGACAAGGTTGTAAGTCTATTCTAGGAGTGGGATATACTTACAGAGAATTATTTATTTATTGAATTATTCATATTTAGAAATATTCCGGCCCTCTGAATCACACCTTCGTTATAGGGCCTCTGTCCCTTCCCTCTTCAGTCCTGACGAAGGGTTCCGGCCCGAAAAGTTGACTGATCATTTCCATGGATGCTGCCCGACCTGCTGAGTTCCTCCAGCGTGTTGTGAGTGTTGCTTTGACCCCGGCATCTGCAGAGTATTTTGTGTTTATGAATCACGCCTGTCAGCAGCCTTCAGTTTAACCCTAGCCTGATCACCAGCCAATTTACAATGACCAATGGACCTACTAACCAAAACGTCTTTGGACTGTGGGACCCAGAGAAAACTCACGCATTCCATGGGCGGGCACAAACGATGCCAGTATTGAACTCAGAACTCTGAGCTGTGATAGCGTTGCGCTAACCTCTATGCTACTGTGGTACCCACGATGACACGGTTAACTTCTATCATTCATAAATCCCGATGTCTCTATTATGCCTTAACACCAAGAAAATGAATGCTTAAATAGGGTGGCATGGTCGCACAGTGGTTAGCACAACGCTTTACGGTACAGGCGATCCAGGCTCAATTCCCGCTGCTGTCTGTGAGGAGTTTTGGAGTTCAATCCCGGCACCCTCTGTAAGGAGTCTCTGTACGTCCTCTCTGTAGAATGTGCAGGAACCATGACAACACTTAAGGGCTGCCTCCAGCACATTCTTAGACTGTTGATACAAATGATGCATTTCATTGCATGTTTCGATGCATATGTAATGAATAAAGCTGCTTTAAAAAAAATATTTCAAAATGTCCCAATTGTAATAGCTTCTACCACCACAGTGTGTTCCAGGCCTCCACCCTTCCCTGTGTAAAATAACTACTTCTAAATTCTCCCTTGAACTTTCCTCCCTTCACTTTAAACGAGTGCCCTCTGATATTGGCCATTTGCTGCCCTGGGAGAAAGGTGCGACTGTCCTCTCTATCTACACTTCTCATAATCGTACACACCTCTCATCCTCCATCGCTTCAAAGAGAAAAACCCTAGCTCACTCAACCTTTCCTTAGAAAACATCATCTCTGATCCTGGCAGGACACAAGATTCCTGTGGCCAAGAAGGCTGCAGAGTTCACCAACAGCACTCCAGCACTATCTCCCCTTGTCTCCCATAGTAACCTGGGGTACGCCTTGTCTGGCCGCAGAGAATTACCTTTGCCAATGTTATTCAGAAGGTCCAACACTGCCTCTTTCTTAATCTCAGTCCGCCCCAGGACATTAACCTGTTCTAAACAGCAATCAGATTCATCAATATCCCTCTCCCTGGTGAATACTGAATCACAGTATTCATTATAAACTCATTAAAACCTCCCCTACCTCCGAGCACCTTCCTTCTTTATCCCCAAGCATTCCCACCTTCATATTAATCATCTTCCTGTTCTTTTCGCACATTTGAACACCAGGGAGGTTTCGGTAATCCTGCCTGGCAAGGACTTCTCAGTCCCGTCCTAACTTTCCCAAGTCCTTTCTTAAGCTCCTTCCAGGATGGATGTGTATTGACTGGCTGCATTGTGGCCTGCTGTGGGAATACCAATGCTTTTGAGTGGCAAATCCTACAAAAGGTAGTGGATTTGTCCCAGTACGTCACTGGTAAAGCCCTCCCCAACCTCTGAGTACATCTACACACACCACTGTCACCAGAAAGCAACATCTTTCATCAGAGATCCTTACCACCCAGGCCATGCTCTTTTCTCGCTGTTGCCATCAGGTAGAAAGTATAAGTGTCTCAGGACTCGAACAACCAGGTTCAAGAACAGTTACTACCCCTCAACCATCAGGCTTTTGAACAAAAGAGGATAACTGCACTCATCTGTTGAGGTGTTCCCACAACCAATGATCTCACTTTAAGGACTCTTCTGTGATGCGAGTCCTTGACGAGGATGGTTTGGACCCGAATGCTGGAGCATCTGAAGCAAGGATTGAGATCCGGTATCAAACTGGATCAAGAGCTGAGCACAGACAAATGCTAGCCAATATTACTAGTAGGCTTGCACTTGAACACTGAACCCCAGTTCAGTGGTTTTTAAATATTCAATTCTTGGTGCAAAAAACATGATTGGCAATTAGCAGGACTATCCTGAACCCTTAAAGGGACCATGCCAGCTAGCAATACTCAGAGAGAGAGAATCTCTGTAATCCTGGAAGCTGGCATGGTTGGGAGTGTCTTGTAACAGGACCTCCTCTCCTGTAGCCAGCTTCTGATGGCCCTGGCTGCTCGGAGAGACGGTAATGTTAGTTATGGATGAGAGCCAGATTTTATTACTGAACACCCTGAATGGTATGTCAGTCCAAAAGTCTTCTTACCATGAAGACCTGTTCTCCATTGATAAACCTGGGTGGCGACAGGTTGATGGTGGTGGTACTAAGGGGTTGGGGCAGAGCGATTTTAATTTAGAGATGTGGAAGGTGGGACTGATCTTTAGGATCTTGGGGAGCTTCAATGCGTAAGATGTTGGGTTTACTTTCCTCAGGATTCTGAAGGGTCCAATGAACTTGGGTGCCAACTTTCTAGACTCCACCCAGAGAGGCAAACCATGAGTGGACAGCCAGACCTGTTGTCCAGGCTGCAGAGTGGGTCCCTGTCTTCTCCTTCAGTTTGCCTTGGTTCCTGCCTTCTGGGTAGAGGCCAGCAAAATCTTTCTTGCCCTACTCCATTCTTGCTTGCAGCATCAGATGAGATCTTCGACTGCAGGGACCCCAACCTCGGTCTCCTGTTCCAGAAAGAGAGGATGAGGATAACCAAAATGGCATTTAAACAATGACATCCCATGTGTCGAATGCTGTAAGATGTGGGTGACCTCTGCCCACATCTAATGGTCACACCACTCATCAGGTCTTTCTGAGGCCAGGCATCTTAGGGTATATACTAAATCTTGGTTGATCTGCTCCGCCTGGCTGTTGGAGTCTGGTTAAAACCCAAAGGAAAGACTTGTTGTTGCCCCAATCAGCCTGTAGAACACCCTCCAAAAATGTGATGCGAATTGTGGACCATGATCCAAGACAGTGTCCACTGGGAACTCATGGATCCTGAAGACCTGATCCAGGACAATTTCAGCCATCTCCACCATGGATGGTAGCTTCTCCAAGGCAATCAACTTGCAGGCTTTCGAAAACTGATCGACAATTACCATGATGACAGTCTTTCCCTTGGATGGCAGAAGGCCCGTGACAAAGTCCATGGAGATGTGTGCCCATGGTCTGTCCAGAGCAGGCAGAGGAGCCCTTGAGGTCGTGTACGGGGCTCCTTGTTCCGGGGGCACACCTTGCATGCCTGAACATACTGCCAAACCTCCTTTGTCATTCCGGACCATCAATACCTTTTCTTGATAAACTCGGCGGTCCTGGCAATCCCTGGGTGAGCAGTCATTTTCGATGAATGTCCCCATTGGAGTACCTGGACTGGACAGTAGTTGACCTGGAGGACTGTTCTAAGAAATCCCCCTTTGCGCTTTGGCCTTGCAAACAAGGGTGTCATTTTCCTAATGAATTAGAATTATCACCTTGGCTTGAGGCAAAATAGTGGTAGGCAGCTCTTCTCGTCAAACTGTCAGGACAAGGCAAGGCTTCTGGTTATTTGACTCCAGTCAATGTCAGGATGAAATTAAAGCAGTTAAAGAATAAAGACCACCTGGCCTGCCTGGAATTAAAACTCTTGGCTTCCTGAATATAAGCCAGGTTCATGTGGTCTATCCAAACGATAAAAGGGTTCTTGGTTCCCTCTAACCAGTGATGCCATTCCGCCAAAGCTAACTTAACTACAAGAGGTCCCAATTTCTGATGTCATAATTTCTCTCTGCCAGGGATAACCACCTGGAGAAGAATGCACAAGGGTTCCATTTACCATCCGAAAATGATCATTGAGACAACACTGCACCTGCTCTGATGTCAGAGGTGTACACCTCCATGGTGAAGGGACTTGTTTGACACTGGATGGTGGTGGTCAGTCTCTGACTGCTTGGGTCTTCATAGGGTCCACCTTGAGGTTGCCGTTGGAGGTGATGAACCCCTAAAATGAAATGGTCGTCATGTGAAATTCAGACTTCTCCAACTTGACGTAAAGTTCTTGGTCAAAAATCCTCTTTAAAATGTCCCTGATGTTAGTGACGTGCTCCTAGGGCATTTTCAAATTAGGCAGCCTACAGATAACGGACACTGAGCTGAATTGATTATGCCTTTTGATTATGTATTTTATATTCTGTGTTTTTGCTCATCTTTTTTTGTTGTCATTTGTGCGATTTGCTTTCTTCGTGCACGGGGGGGGGTGATAATTTTTTTTTCTTTGAACGGGTTCCATAGTTCTTCTTTGTTTCGTGGCTGTCTGTGGGAATACAGATCTCGGGGTTGTATACAGCATGCATTCTTCGATAATAAATATACTTTGGTGTTTGATCTTTGAATTCAAATAGTGGGAATACAAATCTTAGGGTTGAATACTGCATGTATACTCTGATAAAAAATGTAATATGGTCTTTGATCTTTGAACTGAAATTAGCTGGACAGCTTTTACGGATGTATAGGGATGTTGAATTGAGTGGGTTTCTTCTGAGCTGAACCAAATCTAACTATATGAACCTTGTACAGTCACTGTTGACTGTACTTGAAATATACTTCCGATGCAGAGAATGCAGCTTCCATTCTGTGCAGAACAAACGTTTTGCAAACAACAATGAAAGAGCAATAAGGTCATTTGTCAGAGTGATGATGGACGAGCAGCCTGGGATCTTTGAAGCTAGGCTGATACAAGAAATGATACAAGCTATAGTGTTTGATTTGAATACGGGAGCATGTCCAGCCTATACACCTCTCCGCCAGTAAATGGCGATCAGTACTCAAGTGGCAGGAGCATGACTCAGAATGTAACGACCTTTATGGAGATTGATGTTTCTCACTGCAGTCCCTCCTTTGGCAGACAGCCATTTTGCCTGGGTCCATAAAGGTTCACAAGGCAGGTGTACATGCAACAGGAATTGACCAAAGTACACAAGTGACACGAGAGGGCAAAGAAAGTGGAGTTTGCTGTAATCCTGATTGAAGGTTGTGAAAAGAGGGCGTAACTGTCATCCTTTTGATCTGTGGCTGTTGTAGCGTGGATGAAATCACTGGAGAGACAGAGTCACTGGTAGATACAAAGCAGCTTCTTTATTCCACACAACAAGGTACAGCAGGCATCACATGGATGGAGACGCTTTTGGTAGAAAGGTCTGCTAGCCCAATGTGGGCTCGAGATTTATATGCTAAACACAAAGGCAATCGCTACTTAAAAAGTTATAAACAATACATAGACTATGCTTCTTTTTGAAGCTACATACAAAACATCACACCTTCTGACTTCATCCTTTCCTTCTGACGCCAACATGTCAGGGTTGGTATCCACAGCTTTTAGGAATGTAAGTTGAATCCACAGTTCATTTATTTGGCATTTTACGTACTAACATAGAGGACAACTCATATTATAAAGTATAGATAATACTGTCTTCGAAACTACCTGTAAAGTTCACACGTCCATCCGCAGCGTCTGGCTAGTATCCCAATATTCACAGCTTTTACAAAATGTATTTGTTGTGAACTCAATCCACAGTACTTTGTCAAATAGAAAACTGGTGGCCAGAGTCACTTAAGTGTAAATGTATCATCTACCCAAAAACTCACTCTGACAGTGGCCATATCCAGCTTACTTCTATGTTAAATTAGCCTGTCCATCCTAAACAGGTACTTAAAAGTTGCATGACTGAGTATTGCAAACATGCACTTAAGACACATCTCTTTGCTCTGATTGGTGACCCATTTTATTTTAGAATATCAGAGATGGAAGATATACAACTATGAGGTATTTGTGTCTTGGATATCAATCTAATATTCCTTCCCCACAATAAAACAGGATTCAGATTTTCTTTGAACTCCTTGTTTCTAAGCCTCCCTCACATGAGGAGAACATTTCAGGTGGGATGTTTTGTGCTGTTACAAAGTCTCATGGGATGAGGCAGTGGAGATGAAGGACTTCTTAGGATTAAATCTAACAAAATGCAGTAATAAATTACCAGCTGGTATTAGCTGCCATTCAGCTGAGCATAGTAAAGTTCAAAGTTCAAAATTCCAAGTAACGTTATTATCAAAGTACATATGTGTCACCACAGACAACCCTGAGATTCATTTTCTTGTAGGCATACTCAATAAATCCATGGAATAATAACCATATTAGAATCAATGAAAGACTACACCAATTCCGGTGTTCAATCAGTGTGCAAAAAACAACAAACTGCAAATACGAAAGAAAGAAATAATAATGATAAATAAATAAGCAAAAAATGATGGGACCAGTGAAGTTGAGTGAAGTTATCCCCTTTGGTTGAAGAGCCTGGTTGTTGATGGTTAATAATTGTACCTGAACCTGGTGATGTGGGTCCCGAGGCTCCCGTACCTTCTTCGTGATTGTGGCAGTGAGAAGAGAGCATGGCCTGGGTGGTGGGGGTCCCTGATGACAGGTGCTACTTTCTCACTTTTAGTAGGTAGCACTATGCATCATTAGGAACTTGATAAGATTTGGTATGTCACCAAAGACATGTAAATTTCTGCAGGTGTACTGTGGAGAGTATTCTAACTGGCTGCCTCACTGTCTGGTATACAGGAGCTGGTGGGGGGCACTGCACAGGATTGAAATAGTCTGCAGAAAGTTGTGAACTCAGTCAGCTGCATCATGGGCACTAGCCTCCCCAGCATCCAGGGCATCTTCAAGGAGCGATGCCTTAAAAAGGTGGCATCAATCACTAAGGACCTTTATCACCCAGGACTTGCCCTCTTCTCATTGAGGAAGGAGGAACAGGACCTTGAAGACACATACTCTATGATTCAGGAATAGCTTCTTCCCCTCTGCCATCCAATCTGTGAATGACAATTGAACCCATAAACACTGCATCACTACTTTTTAAAATCTCTTTTTGCACTAATTATTTAATTTAACATGATATATATATATACTTACTGAAATGCATAGTTTCTATTATGTATTGCAACGTACTGCTGCTGCATATCAACATGATATATGCCAGTGATTCTGATTCCAATTCTTAAAAATCCAAACCTTGGACTCCTACTGTTCCATCCCCAGCTTTCTCTTCCTCTCCAAAGTCTGGATCCATTTTTAATCAGGGTTACATTCCTGCTATAATACTTCAGCTTCTCAATCTCTTTGTTGACCTAGCCTTCATCAGTCAAATTGAACCACTGTTCCTTCTAAACTGCATGAGTGCAGGGCCGCGCAATAACTGAAATGCTCCCACGCACGTAGCTTTTGTTGCCGCACAGCTGGAATTGGATGCAGCTAGAAAATGTTTACAAAACACAGAAGATTTTCTTTGTTGTTCTGTATTTCATTATACCCTTCAATTACTAAATTAAATTCAAAAGTATCTGATTTTTCAATTTTCCTTCTAAATTTTCATAACACGCATGTTACCAAAAAAAAGATCAATTAAAGTGCCGCACAGTTTTCAGGCCATGTAAAATTTCCTGTCCAGAGCAATGGTTGGTCTGTGCAGCTGTTAAAAAAAAAAATAGAGGGGATGTTGTCTTGAACTGCCGTCTTCAAGATGAACAATGCACACACAATTTGCTGCAGGAACTCAGCAGGTCAGGCTGCATCTATAAAATTAATAAGCAGTTGAATTTCAGTCCGAAAACCTTTCATCAGGATTTTGAGATGGTTGGTCACTCTATTGTTCTCCGGGACTTCTCCACCCTTATCCTCCTGGTTCTATTCACCTAGTTCCATTCTGATCTGTTCAATCATAACTTGATAAATGACCACAAAAGCTTCTCTTATCATTATTGCACCACTATCTAAATCAATATTTTATTCTGTGGTAACACAATCATTAAATAGAACATCAGCTTCCAAATGTTCAAAACACCAAGTGTACCTACCAGTTGACAATGTTACTGTTTTTAGTTTGGCAGACTGCTTGTCTGATCTGCTGCATGGGATGAACAGAAATTTTCTCCTATATAAAGAAAACCAAAGTTATTGTTTTTGGTTATAACCGCCAATTCCTTATCCCTTGACATTAGGTGCCTCTTTCTTGCTGGTCAATGTCTGACACTGAATCAGAGATACAAGAGATTTCTGCAGATGCTGGAAAACCAAAACAACACACACAAAATGCTGGAGGGACTCAGCAGATCAGGTGGCCTCTATGGAAATGAATAAACAGACACCATTTTGTGCTGAGACCCTTCATCAGGACTCGGATTGTTTCCAACTTTGGTGTCAATTTTCCTGTCCTGTTCTGTGTTTTGATCATAGCTGAGATATTTTGACTGCTCACTCCCTTTTCCAAAATGTCGTCCAATTCTGTACCAGCTCAGCTCATTTGCCTTTGAATTGTTCACCCGTTTGGTTGTCTCTGGACTTAACTATTCCAAAGTATTTTAGACTTTCTCATTCTACCCTTCAGAAACTTGGTATCATTATTGTTAAGCTACTCAATTAATGAACTACTCACCTGGAAATGACAGCATAGAAGGACAGTGTAAAATAGGCTAATGTGCTGGAACATGTTAATGTTAAGAAAGAGGATGTGCCTTCATAGTAAAAAAAATGTTAGATAAGTCCTTGGGGTTGGATGGGATATATTACAGGAAATGACGGAATAGATTGCTTCACTTTGGCTATGATCTTTGTGGTCTCATTAGCCACAGGATTAGTGCCTGCAGATTGGAAAGTAGCAAACGTTATTCCTTTGTTCAAGAAAAGCAATAGGGATAATTCCAGGAGTTTGAGGCCAGTGAGTTTTACATCAGTCATGGTCAAACTATTAGAGAGGATTCTTAGGGGAGGATACATGAGCACTTGCAGAAGCTTAGTCTGATTAGGGATAGTTGGAATGGCTTTCTGAAAGGCAGGTTGTGCTTCACAAGCTTTTCTGAGTTCTTTGAGGAAGTGACAAAACAAATTGATGAAGGTAGATCAGTGAATGTAGTGTATTTGGATTTCTGTAAAGCATTTGACAACATTTTCCATGGTGGGCTCATTCAGAAAGTCATGAGTCATGGGATACAGGGAAACGTGCTAATTCAGAATTCTACTCACAGGAGGCAGAGGGTGGTTGTAGATGAACATTATTCTGCCTAGAGGTCGGTGACCACTGGTGTTCTGTGGTGATCTGTTCTGGGACACCTGCTCTTTGTGATTTTTATAAATGACTTGGATGTGGAAATTGAAAGGCGGAAATTTATGTTGTTGTGCCTTTATTGTCATTGGGTAAAATCCAGCAATTCTCTGTCTAGAGGTGTCGTGGGAGTAAACTACA
Organism: Mobula birostris; assembly: GCF_030028105.1. Lineage (NCBI taxonomy): Eukaryota > Metazoa > Chordata > Chondrichthyes > Myliobatiformes > Myliobatidae > Mobula > Mobula birostris. The sequence goes on from NC_092399.1 coordinate 4,719,094, forward strand.
GCAGTTCAAGAAGTGTGAGCAAGGATGGGGAATAAAAAAACCCTCCCCTACTCAATGCCTTCATAAAGTTTGTAGGGCATTATTGCTAGATTATTGACACCCCTTTAAGACATCAGCAGATGACCTCAGACCATCTCTTTCCAAAGATGAGAAAGTCTGAACATCCTGGAAATCCAAGCAATACACACAAAATGCTGGAGGAACTCAGCAGGCCAGGCAGCATCAATGGAAAAGAGTAAGTGGTTGGCATTTTGGTCCAAAACCCTTCATCAAAACTGATGAAGAGTATTGATGAAGGGCCTCGACCAGAAATGTCGACTATTTACTTTTTTCCATAAATGCTGCCTGGCCTACTGAGTTCCTCCAACATTCTGTGTGTGTGTTGCTCTCTTCTTTACATATTCTCCTACCATCCATAACTATAGTTACTAAGGCAGCTGTGTAGCTAGTTTAAAAATAGATGATGGCTGTTTAACTGTATGTACCTAAGATAATTACTTCTCAATAATCATATTGTCCCACACAATGTATAAATAACCTTCTTCTTCTCCATGTGCCTTGCGCGTTACACGTTGGGGCGATCATGGCTTTCCACACCGAACGATCCCTCGCAGTGTCATTGATAGCTCGCACACTTAGATCTGTCAGTTCTTTCACAGAATCCATATATTTTCTCCTTTGCCTTCCTCTTCCGCATTTCCCAGGCATACGGCCTTGTAATGTAAGGCATTCTATTTCTCCTTTTCTGATGACATGGCCCAGGAATTTAAGTTTCCTCTCATTTAATGTTCTCATTAAAGATCTTTTTGTATGGGCACGTTGGAGTACTATCTCATTAGCTACCCTATCTCTATATGATATTTTCAGCATTCTTCTAAGAAACCACATTTCTGTTGCTTCTAAGTTTCTTTGGAGTTCTGGTGTTATGTTCCATGTTTCGGAAGCATACAGCAAGATTGACCAGATATAACATTTTAGTAGCGTAAGCCTTGTTGTCATAGAAATGTGTCCGTTGGTAAAAATGGGTTTCATTTTTTGGCAATGGCAATTCTGTATAAATAATATCCATGTTTAAAAATGTTGGGACAGAGTGTATCTTTACTAAATTCATATTTCTTAAAATCCTTTTTAAGAAAGGTTTTGAGACGCCGATTAAGTCAAATAAATTTGTTGGTTATCAAAGCACAATTAAATTTTCCAGAAGAGAACGTTCTTGCAATCGTGTAACATCCTTCTCAACCATCTTACCTCCTTCACAGCCAATAAAATCCTCTTGACGTCATTGTTGGACCGTGGGTACAGAACAGCCAATTTGGGCGTAATAAGTTCTTAGAATGGGATACTTACCTGGGTAAGTTTGCAGATGACATGAAGTTGGCTGGTATCATAGTTGGTGTAGAAGTAGTTATTAGTTAGGATGGGCCACTGATAGCATGCAGAGCTGGATTGAGAAGTGGCAGATGGAGTTCAATCCTGAAAAATTTGAAGTGATACACCTTGGAAGGTCAAACTTGAAGGCAGAGTACAGGATTAATGATGGAATTAGTCGCAGTGCAAAGGAACAAAGGGATCTTGTTCTTCACATCTATGAATCGCTCAAAGTTTCTATTCAAGTTGATAAGAGGTTTAAGAAGGCATGTGGTGTTTTGACCTCCATTAGTTGGAGGATTGATTTCAACAGCTATGAGGTAATGGCTCTATCAAACTCTGCTCAAAATGCTAGAGGAACTTAGCAGGCCAGGCAGTATCTAGGAAAAGAGTACAGTCAACATTTCCAACTGCCAAAGGGTTTTGGCCTGAAACGTTGGCTGTACTCTTTTCCTAGATGCTGCCTGGCCTGCTGAGTTCCTCCAGCAGTTTGTGTGTGTTGCTCAGATTTCCAGCATCTGCAGATTTCCTCTTGTCTATGAAACACTGGTTAGACCACACTTGGAATATTGTGTTCAGTTCTGGTTCCCTCATTATAGGGAGATTGTGGAAGCATTACAGAGGGTGGAGAGGAGATTTACGAAGATGCTGTCTGGTCTAGAGAGCATGTCCTATGAGGAGAGGTTGAGCAAGTTAAGGCTTTTCTCTTTGGAGCATGGGAAGATAAGAGGTAACTTGATCTTGTATAAGATGATAAAAGATGGATAGAATGGACAGAAAGAGTCTTATTCCCAAGGCAGGAATGGTTGATATGAGGGGACATAATTTTAAGGTCTTTGGAGAAAATATAGGGGGAAACATTAGAGGGAGGTTTCTTTATGCAGGGCGTGTGGGTGCTTTACACAGGGAGTTGTGGGTGCATGAGATTGAGGTGGACTTTTCATCACTTCAGTGTCAGAAGCTTTATCCAACCAGTGACGTATGTCAGCACCATAGAACATGGAACACTGAACAGTATAGCGCAGTACAGGCCATTCGGCCCACAATGTTGAGCCAACCTTTTAACCGACTCTAAGATCAATCTAACCTTCCTCTCCCAAATATCCCTCTACTTTTCTTTCACCCTTGAGCTTATCTAAAAGTTTCTTGATATCAGAAGTAGAGGTGGAAAGAGAGAATGATAGAGAGACATTGACAGTAATGGAGAGGCAACAGATTGGTCAACACATTGTCCACCATCCAGCATCTTGGCTTTATGGCCATGGTGAAAACTACCTGCTAAACCATGACCTCTGGCACCTGGAAGGACAAGGACAACACTAGCAAGAGGATGCTAACGTCTCTGAGCTCCTTTCCACTATGCCCCATGCTGACTTGGATTATAGTAATTACTTACTGCCTGTTACACCGCTGGCGTTTAGGAAACCAATGTAAATCCTCCATCTCTGGTGGTGCTCAGGGCTTCTTTCATTGTGCCAATAGCTTCCTCTCAGTTTTCACTACTGTCAGTCATGCAAATCCCGGGCGGAGACTCAGGAATACCATCGCACTCAGATGTAGAAGGATTCTTCATCGCCATTTCTGTAACAAAAGTTTTTTACCAGTCAGGGTTGCTAGCCTTGAGCTGAACCCCTGAACCCGGAGGACTGGTGGACCACTCTTAGTCTAGCCTCTACCCTTTGATCTGTTAGGCATGGGTGACTCTGCCAAGAGCCAACGCCTAAAGCCTTAACTCCAGCCAGCATAGCTCTCTGGGTCATTGAGGCACACAAGCCTCTAAACCACGACAAGGTTGTGGTCCTCTTGGAGGTAATGGTGGGATGATCAGACCTAATTTCATGCTCCTGCCTCTGAAGAGCTATTAGTTGTATTATAAAGAATCATAGCAGCTATATAAGTCTATGGAGCTGAAGTCTAAACACACTTTTCAAGCCTTCTCTGATAATTTTCCAATTGGTCTCCCAATGTTGCAGTTTTGAGTTGTAACAGTTGGATTTACAGGGAAAAGGGCAAGTTGTACATTGGCTCACCTTTAAAACCTTTTTTTTTGGTTGCTTCCCTCATACTTACATTAGACGAATAGAATTAAACTTGCACTCGGAGTATGTTCTGACAGATTGTTTGATTCAGTTGACTTCTGTGTCTCAATATCCAGATGTAGTAGGGCAGAGGTTACAGCACAGACCATGGAGCTAAAGATATAAACAGCAAAATGTCAGAATTACTTAACAGCAAAGTTTGACCATAGAGTTCTTACTGAACTGGGAGCCAGTAGTAGTGTGATACTAATACAGTTTGGGGCATTGGACTTTGAAGTTCAATTTCTGCATCATCTGTAAGGAGTTTGCACATCCTCCCCTGGGAATGTGTGGGTTTTCTTTAGGTCCTCTGGTTAGCTACCACATTCCAAAGTTAGAAGAATTAGGGCATATTCTAGAGTTAGGGTAATATAGTAAATATTAACTTGAGCAACTAATCTTTAGACATGAATGTGGATTGTAGATTAAATTGCAGCCTTGGACAATAGTTTCCTGTGCTGTGGACACCAGCTAACTGAAAACCAAACAGCTGATTAACATTCATTTTGGGTGTCTGGAGTGTGGGTGAGAAGAAGGAGGTGTGAAAATTTTATGTAATTCAAAGGAAGCATTGTAGACACATTGTAACTGTAGAATTGTCCTGCTGTTACCTTTGATCTTTAGCATATAAAATGTCATGAATTTTGAGCTGAAGAGGCCCTCTAAGAGTGTCTCATTTTGTTAAATAAAATACTTCTGTAACCACTAGCTTCAGTGTCTCTCTGGTGACTTTTTCACACTGCAACAGAAGGTTAATTGGTCAATATATATTGTCCCACCATTAGGCTAGGGTTAAATTGGGGGGGTTGCTGGGCAGTACAGGTGGAAGGGCTGGAAGGACCAATTTCATGCTTATTTATCTCAATAAATAAATAAGCAGTAAGTAAACTGTGGGTTCAAAATAAAGGGCAGGTCATTCCAGACTGAGAGAATGATGAATTTTTAGAATTCACTACCCGAGGAGTCAGAATCGAAATCAGGTTTAATATCACTGGCATATGTTGTGAAATTTGTTGTCTTTCTGGCAGCAGTACTTTGCAATACATAATAACAGAGAAAAAAACAACTATATATATACGCTTACTGCAATTTACAGTTTAGTGATGAGTATAACACTATTACAGCTCGGGGCATTGGAGTTTGGAGTTCATCTGCAAGGAGTTTGTACGTTTCCCTGTGGAATGTGTGGATTTTCTCTAGAGTCTCTGTTTTCCTCCCACAATCCAAAGTCGTACTGGTCGATAGGTTAATTGGTCATTGTAAATTATCCTGTGAGGAGGCTAGCAGTGTGGCTCAAAGGGTTGGAAGGGCCTATTCCACACTATATGAAAAAAATTAATTTTGGAGAAATTCTCCCCTTGCCATCCTTTGATTAATTAGCATTTTACTAAGTAATTTGCTCTTTGGTGGTCCTGATGGGATTGCCACGAGATAGTGGAAGCAGTTATGATAGTTTCATTCAAGAGGCTTATAGATAGGCACATGTGTGGACAGAGAATGGCGGGGTATCAATCTTATACATGCAGAGAGAGTTTAATTGGGCATCATGCTCGGTACAGTCATTATGGGCTGAAGGGTCTGTTCCTGTGCTGTATTGTTCCATTTTCCACATTCTAACATAAGATTTTTTGCAGAGCATGCCCGGCTATCGCTTGAAGAAAATCATTGAAGTGGTGTAAGGTGTATGAGGCAGCAGCAGAACCAATGACCCAGTGTTTCCTGAGCAATAAGTTTGCCCTTGACAACCAGTCCAAATCTGCCCACACACGACCTTGTGCATCTGTCGCAGTCTTTTGTAGTCACCAACCACAGAACAACAAAAGCAAAAGGACTTCAGGTGAAAGTCAACATAACTGTTTGCAAGGTCTTGCTTCTGTGTTTCTCTAACTTATGTCTGACAATTAGTTGTGAAGCACTTTGTGTGGCCAGGCGGATGCAAAACTGTTGTTAAATTGAATGTGTTTTCTTTCTGTTGATTGATTACTCACCCAAAGCACTGGATTAAAATGATGCTTCACCTTTTGTACTTGCTGTGGTTAATTTTGTTTTCGTTTCAATATTTTAACAGCAGTTTCATTGCTCAAAAGTGTTTGTTCTGGCATCTCCAGATGGTTCAGTGTGTTCCTCAGACGGGCAGGTGACTTCTTTTTCTCACACAAGCCGTGAACAATTCTGTTGGCAGAACTTAGTCAGTAAGGATAATGATGGCCACTGCTCTTCACCATGACTTATTTCTGCTGAGGAACCACACTTGAAGTATTGTGAGCAGATTTGGGCCCGTTATCTGAGAAAGGATGTGCTGGCATTGGAGAGGGTCCTTGAGGCTGAGATACATCCAAGGATGCATCAGAACCCATCACCAGTGATGTAACCTGGGATCATCGGGTTTCTCGGGTCTTTGAACATCAGACACTCTCACCCAGAGGGCCCACTCAGGGTTGACCATGCCCTGGCTTGTGTCCCAGCAGCACTGGTCTACAGGTCACACCTCTTGATCCATAGCCATCTGGAGGGTCGCTCAGCAGCCCCTGTGACATTCCTGATGGCTCTTTTCTTTCCAGCCCCCGTAATGCCAAGGAGAGAGTAGGTTCTGCAGAGCGAGCAGCCAGCAAAAGCTCCACACCCCACCACTGTCGGCTCACGTCATGCAGCCGCCCTTGTCTCTGGCGCCGCTTCACCAACTCCTGGTATCTAGTCTTCCGACGCTCGAACGCTTCCCAAGGAGCTGTTAGTCCTACCCTGGCTACCTGCTTCGACGTTTCTGCCAGAAGGACCATGTCAAGCCTCAGAGATGATGATGCGATGAAGTCAGTGAATTTTAATTGTTTGCTAAGATCGATGTTCAGTTGCCAGTCAGACGCTGTGGTGAGAAGGAACTGAGGAAGGAACGTGTTAACATGTGAGGAGTGATTCATGGCTCTGCTCGCTGGAGTTTAGAAGAAAAGGAGGGGAGAGGAATCTCATTGAAAGTTATTGAATATTGAAAGGTAGAGTGGACGTGGCCAGAATGTTTCCTATATTGCAGGAGCCTAGAATCGGTGGGCCCAGCCTCAGAATAGAAGGATGCCCCTTTACAACAGAGATGAGGAGGAATTTCGTTAGCCAGAGGGTGGCAAATCTGTGGGATTCATCGCCAGAGGTGGGTGTAGAGGCCAGGTCATTGGGTATATTTAAGGTGGAGGTTGATAGGTTTGGTAGTAAGGGTGTCAAAGGTTACATGGAGCAGGCAGGAGAATGGTGCTAAGGGGGATAATAAATGGTGGAGCAGATGCAATGGGCCAAAGGGCTTAATTCTGCTCCTATGTCCTGCCAAAGGGTCTCAGTCCAAAATGTCGACTGTACTTTTTTCCATAGTTGCTGCCTGGCCTGCTGAGTTCCTCCAGCATTTTGTGTGTGTTGCTTGGATTTCCAGCATCTGCAGATTTTCTCTTGTCTGGTCCTATGTCTTACAGTTTTATAATGTGCTGTAGCACTCTGCTGAAAAAGCAAATAAAGCTGTGTGGAAAGGTTGCAAATCATCTGCAGAGCCCTGGGCCAAAGGGCAGGCAATCTGCTCAGCTTTCTGCTCCGCATCCTGGGCATCCTGCTAGATAGGTATATTCACTGAGGGGAAAACAGATCCGACAAGTCTCTCTTACCCATATATCACCCAGTGAAACTGTCTGCGTATGTGTCACCCAGCCGATTCTCACCGCCGTAAGTCAGGTATAGGCACGTCTCTTTTACCCATATACCACTCTGCTGATTCTCACCGCCGTAAGTCAGGTATAGGCACGTCTCTTTTACCCATATACCACTCTGCTGATTCTCACCGGCGTGAGTCAGGTATGAATAAATGAATAATGAGAGATCTGACTGACATGTGCAATAACAACCTGTATTGGCAATTAACTGTCTCATGATGGCTCACAAGACCATCATTAGTCAAAAACTAACACCAAGTCACTTAAGGAAGTAATAGGGCAGGAGATCTAAGAAGTGCCTTAAAGCAGGGGAGAACAACCTTATCATAGGGTTTGGAAGCTTGTGTGCCTCAATGACCCAGGCCGCTATGTTGGCTGCAGTCAGGGCTTTGAGCTTTGGCTCTTCGCAGAGTCACCCATGCCAAACAGCTCAAAGGGCAGAGGCCAGATTAAGAGTGGTCCACTGGTCCTCCAATTTTGGGGGTTCAGCGCAGGGCTAACTGGTCAAAAAAAATCTTACGGAAACAGTAATGAAGAACCCTTCTATATCTGTGTGCGTTGGTAGGGAACAGACAGAGATGGAGGTCCCTCATTGCTGCACGAAACACCAGTGGCGAAATGGGCAGTGGGCAAGTAAGTAAAGTAGGGGAGAGAGGATAAGTGAGGAATAGGGGTTTAAGAAGTGAAGTAAGCTTCACTTCATGGAGTATGCTTCATGGTCATCAATGCTTGGTGTGACCCCCAGAATGTGCATGCTCTCAAATCCTTTTGTTCCCCAGACCTGGAATACCTGCTGCTGCTGTGCAGACCCTACTGGCTGCCTAGGGAGCTCACGGCTGTTATCATCACAGCAGTGTACATTCCACCGCAGGCTGATACTGACCTGGCTCTCGAGGAACTGTACGAGACCATCAACACGCTGGAGACTGCACACCTAGAGGCTGCCTTCATCATCACCAGTGACTTCAATTGAACGTCGCTGACTACAGTTTCTCTGAAGTTTTGTCAGCACATCCAGGTGAGCACTCGTGGAGGTAACACACTTGACGACTGTTACACTCCCTTCTGCAATGCTTACAAAGCTCTCCTTTGCCCAGCTTTTGGAAAATCAGATCACTCTTCCATCCTGCTTTTGCTGATGTACAGACAGAAGCTGAAACAAGGGGTGGCCATAATGAAAACTGTCCACTGTTGGTCCGACCAATCGGCCTCCATGCTGCAGTACTGCTTCGACGACATCGACAGGAATGTCTTCCATGATGAGGATGTCCACGAGTTCACGGATGGAGTCACGTGCTTCATCCGGAAGTGCACTGCGATGCGGTTTCGCAGAAGTCGCTCAGGGTCTTCCCGAACCAGAAACCCTGGATTGAAAGTTCCTTGCGAGCAGCACTTACCACGTGACATAGAGCTTACGTTGCCAGCAATCAGTAGGAGCTGAAGAACAGCAGCTACGAACTGCACAAAGCTATCAAGGCTGTGAAACAACAATACAAGGACAAGACTGAGTGAAGATTCAGAACGAAGAGCACACGTGACTTGTGGCGAGGATTGCATACCATCGCAGACTTCAAAGCCAAACGTAGTGGTGCCACCAACATCGTGGCCTCTCTCCCAGATGAGCTCAAACGCTCGGTTCAATGTCACTAACTCTGAGCCTCTGAGGAAAGCCACCGCTACAACCTGCAACCTGGTCATCTCTGAGGCTGAGGTACACAGATGAGTGGACAGTCACAAGGTTGTGGGACCCGACGGCATCCCAGGGCGAGTACTCAGGATGTGCGCAGCACATATGGCAGGTGTGTTTACAGGCATTTTTAATCCCTCCCTCTCCCAGTGTAGAGTGTCCTGCTTCAAATTATCCATCATTGTCCCTGTACCAAAAAAGACAAAGGTGACATGCATGAATGACTGGCGTCCTGTTGCACTCACCTCAATAATAACCAAATGCTTTGAGAGGCTGGTCAAGGATTACACCTGCAGCTTGCTACCACCCAAACTGCCCTCCCTACAATTCACCTACTGGCACAACTGATCGACAGACTATGCAATAGCCACTGCTCTACATACCATCCTTGCACATCTGGAGAAGAAGGATGCTTATGTGAGAATGCTGTTCTTGGACTACAGTTCAGCATTTAACGCCATAATTCCATCCAGGCTTGACAAGAAGCTCAGAGACCTTGGCCTTGACCCTGCCTTGTGCGGCAGGATCCTGGACTTCCTGTCAGATCACCAGCAGGTTGTAAGGGCGGGTTCCATCACCTCCAACCCTCTGACTCTCAATACAGGAGCCCCTCAGAGCTGCGAACTGAGTCCCCTCCTTTACTCCCTGTATACCCATGGCTGTATCACCACCCACAGCTCTAATCTGCTAATTTTGCCGATGACACTACAATAATGAGGTGGCCTATAGAGAAGAAATCATCTCTCTGACACAGTGGTGTCAAGAAACCAACCTCTCCCTCAATGTCGCAAAAACAAAGGAGCTGTTTGTGGATAACGGGTTGAATGGAGACGGGCTAACCCCTATTGACATCAATATATCTGGGGTTGAGAGGGTAAACAGCTTTAAGTTCCTTGGCATCAGCATCACCGAGGTCCTCACGTGGTCTGTACACACCAGCTGTGCGGTGAAAAAGGCACAACAGCGTCTCTTTCACCTCAGAGTGTTGAAGAAGTTTGGTATGGGCTCCCAAATTCTAAGAATTTTCTACAGGGGAACAATTGTGAGCATCCTGACTGGCTGCATCTCTACCTGGTATGGGAACTGTACCTCCCTTAATCACAGGATTCTGCAGAGAGTGGTGCGGACAGCCCAGCATATCTGTAGTTGTGAACTTCCCATAATTCAGGACATTTACAAAGACAGGTGTGTAAAAAGGACCCAAAGGATCATTGGGGACCCGAGTCACCCCAACCACAATCTATTTCAAATGTTATAGACAATAGACAATAGACAATAGGTGCAGGAGTAGGCCATTCGGCCCTTCAAGCCAGCACTGCCATTCACTGTGATCATGGCTGATCATCCACTATCAGTATCCAGTTATCATCCGGGAAACGGTACCGCAGCATGAAAGCCAGGACCAACAGGCTCCGGGACAGCTTCTTCCACCAGGCCATCAGACTGATTAACTCACGCTGATTTGAGTGTCACGGTAGTGTAATAGGTAACACAACGCAATACAGCTCGGAGTGTTGAAGTTCAATTCCGGTGTCCTCTATAAGAAGCCTCTGTGTTCCCCCACCCCTCCACCCCCACGGAATGGCTGTGGGTTTTCTCCGGGTCCTCTGGTTTCCTCCCACAGTCCAATGATGTTCCATGTAGGTTAACTGACCATTGTCAATTGGCCTGTGATTGGATTAGGGTTAAATTGGGTTTGTTGGGAGTTGTTGGGGAGTGTGGCTCGAAGGGCTGGGAGGGCCTATTCTGCGCCTTATCTCGAAATAAATAAATAAATTCTGCAATTTGCATCTGAGGGTAATGCTGCCAAGTCCTGACTAATGGCCAAGCTGGCGGAGTGCTATAGACGGAATATCCAATCAAAACATTCACCTAGTAGGATTTTTAGACAGGATATGCAAACAAGGCAATAAATCAGCTGGAAAGTTTACACACATTAATAAAGTAAAGGTATCGGCTCAAGTGATTAACATATTTTAACAGTGGTGTATTCATGTTTACTTTGGCAAAATAAAGAACAATTTTCTTCTGAGAAATACCCTTGGGTAAATCCGTGTCTGACTGCAAAGAAGGTATTCACAGTAGCAGATCAACCATTCACAGCAAGTTGACCAAAGGTGCCCTTTTGAAACTAGTTTATGAAAACTGTTAGTGAATGAAGTAAACAGAAATTAGTTTGTGTGTGTTGGTTATATACCTTCCTCTCTCTTCTCAGTTTTCTAAGTGCCAAGTAGTGATGTGAAGATTTTCGACATTCAGAATCAGAAGGCACACACTAGTCCACACAAGTGGCAACTGTGGTGTACTTATTCAGAGTCAAAAATGAATTCCTGAATATAGTCCAGTCCACCAATTCAAAGCAGTCCTGTAGGCACTCCTGCACCTCCCTTGTCCATACCTTCTTGGTCCTCACTACTGGTGCTGCGGTCTTCAGTCTCTGCCTATACTCAGGGAGTAGAAGTGAGGTCAGGAGATCAAGAATGCTACAAGAGGCAGAGATCTCTGGAAAGCTGTCTCACGGGGACGTTCAACAGCTTTGATAGGGTTTGAATGTCATAACCTCCTACAAAGTTAAATCTTGTAACATAAGGAAGAGAAGATGGCGGCGCGACACAGCTCGCAGCGGCCACTCCAGTGGTGATGTCTGTTATTTGTCAAGTAGGGTGCCATGCACAATCCTGATTTGATGGAGACGGACGTGAGAGCACAGAGGAACATCTGGTGAAAGTTCTGAAATGCCTGCTTTGCTGCTGCTGCTACTGTGCGTCCAGAATCTCCGGAGGAGAAGGCCCAGAGTCCTCGGCTTTGCTTGTTGCTCGGCGGCCGGGGCGGGGTCGAAGCGCTCGGCCGAGGATGGTGCTCAGAGAGGCTGTGTTGGAGGGGCTGGTTGGAGGCTCGAAGTTTTCGGACGGTCTCAGAGTCCGCTGCGGTCGGGTGCTTCCAATGGTGCTGCATCGGCAAGTTGGTGGCGCTTGGAGGTTCATGGCAGGGAGAGTTTCTCCCTTCTACCAACTGCGTGAGATGATGAGTCTATCGGGACTTTGAGACATTTTTTTAACCGTGCCCATGGTCTGCTTTTTATCAAATTATGGTATTGCTTTGCACTTTTGTAACTATATGTTATAATTATGTGGTTTTGTCAGTTTTAGTCTTGGTTTGTCCTGTGTTTTCTTGTGATATCATTCTGGAGGAAAGTTGTATCATTTTTTAGTGCATGCATTTCTAAATGACAATAGACGAGGACTGAGTGTCCTCATAATCTAATCTAATCTAATCTAGGGGAAACAGAGCTTCAATTCTGGATGAGTTGAATGGCTTCTATGTTTGCTTTGATCACCAGAACAGGGAGGATCTGTCGCGCATGCCCACATCTCCCGAAGATCCCTTGGTCCCATTATCTGAAGATGTTGTGCAGGCTGACTTCAAGAAAGTGAACCCAAGGAAAGCATCCAGTCTGGACAGAGTACCTGCCTGACTACTGAAGATTTGTGCTGACCAACTGGCTGGTGTGTTCATGAATATCTTCAGCCTTTTGCTCCAGCTTTACACCTATGACTATGTGGCGAAATTCAGCTCCAACACCATATTCAGGTTTGCTGATGACACCACTGCTATGGGTGGTGATGAGTCTGCATGCAGGAGGGAGAAGTAAGATCTGGCTGAGTGGTGTCATAACAACAACCTCTCAGTCAATGTCAATGAGACCAAGGAACTGATTGTAGTCTTTAGGAAAGTGAAACCAGATGTCTACGAGCCAGTACTCATCGGAGGATCAGATGTGATGAGGGTCAATAACTTTAAATTCATGGATGTCACTATCTTAGAGGACCTGTCCTCGATCCATCATATAAATATAATTGTAAGGAAAGCATGACAGTGCCTCTACTTCCTCAGGAGTCTGTGGAGATTCAGCATGTCATCAAAAGCCTTGGCAAACTTCTACAGATGTGTGGTGGAAAATGTGCTGGCTGGCTGCATTAGGGCCTGGTATGGGAACACCAATGCATTTGAGTGGAAATATCCTACAAAAGGTAGTGGATTTGGTCCAGTATATCACGGGTAAAACCCTTTCAACCATTAAGCACATCTGCAAGAAAATTTGCCATAGAAAAGCAGCTTCTATAATCAAAGAATCTCACCACGCACTGTTCTTGCTGCTGCCATCAGGTAGAAGGTACAAGAGCCTCAGGACTCACACCAGCAGGTTCAAGAACAGTTACTACCCCTTAACCATCAAGCTCTTGATCAAAAGGGGATAACTACACTCATTCTACTTGTGGTGTTCCCACTGCTGTGTCTGTGCAACTACGTATCAATTAAATAAAAGCACACACATGGGAGATGGCTTTAACAAGTGTACTTATATTGTAGCGAGTGAGAGAGAGAGAAAGAGAGAGAGAGATCAATGGTCATGCATAGACAATGTGCATAGATAAGTTATCAGTCCATATGTAGTGCTAAGTGGAGTGATTGCTCTAAAAGAAATAGATCCATCCATTACACTTCCTCCCCTTTAGATTAATGTAACATAAAACTGTATATGTACAAATCAATCAATTGCCCTTTCACAAACCATATTCAAATAAGCATGCCTTCAAGAAAACAGTCCATAAGTAACTTCACTATACTAGAGGTTCAGTCTTTAGGGTGGCTCTCTGTTCCTTTCAGAGTAGTACCTCTGGACTGTGGAGTGACATCAGGTTTGGCAGGTGTCTTGTCAAAGAGAACGTTCTCAGTTGCTGGTGGCAGGTGGCTGTAATGTGTCCATTTTGTTGGATGCAATCGATTTAGGTGTGTTCTTTGGTTGAGCATTTGGTCCACATGATGTCTCCATGTCTGATCTCCAACATCCACTGTGTATATCAGTGATCCAGTTCTTGTAGCTATCCTGTCAGGAGTCTACTTGTTTTCTTGGTAATTATGCTGGACTTTCTGCCCACCCTCAAAGCTCTTTGCTGATTCACTTGGCAACTAACTTATTCTGCACTTCCCTCTGTAGATCTGGTTTCAGGAGGTCTATGCAAGATCTCAGATTCTGCTCATCAGCAGCTTTGTAGGTGTTTGATCTGTCATCACATGAACAGAGTTCCAATATACAAAAAGGAAGCTGCCCACCTTGTGCTGTAGAGAAATGTCCTCCTTGCCCATTGCTTTAATGAACTTCTTGAAGGTTTGGATAAACCTTTTGGCTAACTTATTTATTGCTGGGTGGTGAGGAGCTGACTTGAAATGTCTGATGCCATTTTTCTTCATGAACAGTCAGAATTCTCCTGACGTGTATTGTGGTCTGTTGTCACTCACAATTTGTTATGGCAAGCCGTTTCTGGCGAAGACAGTCCTCAGAGCTGAAACAGTCTTTTCTAAAGTGGTTGACTTCATTGATATGACCTCCGGCCACTTCGAATGAGCATCCACAGCAATAAGAAACGTGCAGTCCATGAATGGCCCAGTAAAGTCAATATGTACTCTTTGCCATGGTGGTGACAACCAGTCCCACGGGTGTAATGGTGCCTGTAGGGTGCATTTTGAACTTTTTGGCATCCCAAATAGCTTTTGGGCAAGTCTTCAATCTCTCTATTTATTCCCGGCCACCACACGTAGCTCCAGGTGAAACTCTTCATCTTGACTGTACCCAGGTGTCCTTCGTGCAAATTCTCTAACACTCTGGTGCACAGTTTAAAGGGAACCACAACACAAGATCCACACATCAGTGTTCTTTGACATATTGACAGTTGGTCTCATCTCACTGAGAACTATGGAAGCTCTGGTTTCCATGAGCTGGCCAACCTTGCATAGGCTTTTGACAAAGCAGCACTATTCTTTGTTTCTCTTTGTATTTCAGAATTTGTTACCAGCATATGGTTTACCAATGCTGTGTGGAACGCTTCTGCTGGGTTACTGTATGAAGACTTGTCTTCTTCAGTTGCCAGCAGTGGAAGGTGTGACAAGCCATCGCTGTTGTTGTGTTGTTTGGTACCCTTGAACTCCATGCCGTAACGGTGGGCTCCTAGTAAAAGTGCCAACATAGTAGGCGGGTAACAGACATCACTGGAATTCCTTTCCTGGGATCGAGAATGGACACAAGGGGCTGGTGATCTGTCACTAGCATAAACTCCTGTCCATAGAGGTAGTGGTGGAATTTCTTTATTCCCCATACTAGACTAAGGGCCTCTCGGTTGATCTGTGTGTAGTTGTGTTCTGCGCTCATCGGTGATCTTGAAGCAAATGTAATCGGGCATTCAGGTCTATCTTTCATAGTGTGTGATAAAAAGGCGCCAGTATCATAAGGGGACACATTGAACACCAGCCCGATGGCTGGGATGGGTCATAATGGGTGATCATTTCATTTGATGTTGTTAGTCTCTTTATTTCCTTGAATGCCCTTTCACATCTTTCTGACCATCTCATCTTTAATGCCAATTTGTTGTGTCTATGCATCTACATATCAATTAAATAAAAGCACGCAAACGGCAGTTGGCTTTAACTAGTGTATTCACATTGCAGCGAGAGAGAGAGAGAGAGAGAGAGAGAGAGATCAATGCACAAGCATAGAGAACAGATCAATGCACATAGGTAAGTTATCAGCCACAACCGATAATCTCACTTTAAGAACTCTTTATCTTGTTATTTTGTTAACCATATAACATATAACCTTATAACAATTACAGCACAGAAACAGGCCATCTCAGCCCTTCTAGTCAGAAAAAGAATCTCTGGGTTGTATGTGGTGATGTGTATGTACACTAATAATAAATTTTACTTTAAACTTTGAACTTTGATGGTGGTGTAATGGTGGTCCAATGTGTTGATTCCTCTGGAACTACAAGCGATATGTTGGTGATAATTATTTAAAGGTTTTTTTCAAACTGGCCTGTTTAAAATCTGCCAAAATGATGGGGAAGGTATGAGGTTACAAAAGCAATGCCATTTAGAATTCTTTCCCTTGTAATCCTTGAGCTGAAATGTTAAACAGAGGCACTACCTGTTGTGTCAAGTGGATAAGTGTCTCAGGGAAATTCTCCTGGTGTCTGGGGCCAATATTCATCCCTCAGCCAAGCTTACTAAATCTGCCATGTGATAATTCTTTTAAATTTAATATTTTCATTGTCACTGGAAAAGTCAGCATTTACTGTGCAAATGTAATTGCTCTCAAGAAGGAGCTGTTGAGCAGCCATCTTGAATGACTTACGAAGGTATCCCACAATGCTACTGGGCAGGGAGCTCCAGGATTCAGACTCAACAACTCTGAAGGACAAATGAAAGAGTTCCAAGTCAGGGCAGCTGTTTGATTTAGAGGGGATCCTGCTTTGTGCTGTGTTGCTCTGGATGGTGTCAAGCTTCTTTGGAGTGTTTTGGTGTTGAAGTCATCCTGACAGCAGAAGTTTTCCATTACAACCCTGATTTTACCCTGTGGATAGTGGGAAGATCCTGACCATCTCGAGGTTCAGCACTATGCAGAAGTCTTAGGCACATATATATCGCTAAGGTGCCTAAGACTTTTGCAGAGTCCTGTATTTGTCAAAGTGGAGCGGAGAAAGAAGCCAGATTTGGGAACAGCTTCTTTCCAACTGTGATAAGACTGCTGAACGGATCCTGACCCGGATCTGGGCCGTACCCTCCAAATATCCGGACCTGCCTCTCGGATTTTTTGCACTACCTTACCTTCCATTTTCTATTTTCTATTTATGATTTATAATTTCAATCTTTAAAAAGATGTGGGACTTTTGAGAGACTTTGAACTTTTTTACTGTGCCATGGCCTGTTCTTCATCAAGTTATGGTATTGTTGCACTGTTGTAACTATATGTCATAATTATATGGTTTTTGTTAGTTTTTCAGTCTTGGTCTGTCCTGTGTTTCTGTGATATCACACCGGAGGAATATTGTATCATTTCTTAATGCATGCATTACTAAATGACAATAAAAGAGGACTGCGTGTCCTCATAATCTAATCTAAAGTACAGCCTCTCCTCTTGTAGGCTTATCTACGTTTTGTGTCAAGAAACCTTCCTGAACACACCTAACAAACTCCACCCCATCTAAACCCCTCATTCTAGGGATATGTCAATCAATATTTGGGAAGATAAAATCTCCCACCATGGCAACCCTGTTATTATTACACCTTTCCAGAATCTGTCTTT
Source organism: Mobula birostris (assembly GCF_030028105.1). Taxonomy (NCBI): domain Eukaryota; kingdom Metazoa; phylum Chordata; class Chondrichthyes; order Myliobatiformes; family Myliobatidae; genus Mobula; species Mobula birostris. Next base: position 4,736,050 of record NC_092399.1, read on the forward strand.
GCTTCATTGTTTTCTCAGCATTGTGGATTGGCCTGTTTGTGAGTCACTGAACTAACAGAGTGTAGAAGCCTTGATGAATTACTTTGTGCTACTGGATAACACAGCACACCTGCAATTTGTCATAGACTAACGAATGCTGGTATTTGAGAAACCAGGCTTGTTACCAAACTTTGTATAAACTACTGACATCAGCGGAGTTCAGAACAAAGGCTGTCCATCCACATGCGGCAAGAAAATCTAAGAAAAGGGAGGGAAGAAAATGTATCAAGTACCTTGCATTTATATTATAAGTTGCCTCAGAATTGTTCAAGTTGCTTTGCATACAATGCATTACTTTGACATACAACTGTCTTCGAGAATTGACTAGTTTGAGAGTTTTTCTGGTAACATTCAATAAAACCATAAGACAAAGGAGCAGAAGTCGGCCTTTCGGCCCATCGAGTCTGCTCCGCCATTTTATCATGAGCTGATCCAATCTCCAATTTAGTCCCACTCCCCCACCTTCTCACCATAACCTTTGATGCCCTGGCTACTCAGGTACCTATCAATCTCTGCCTTAAATACACTCAATGACTTGACTTCCACTGCCGCCCGTGGCAACAAATTCCATAGATTCACCACCCTCTGGCTGAAAAAATTTCTTTGCATCTCTGTTCTGAATGGGCGCCTTTCAATCCTTAAGTCATGCCCTCTCATACTAGACTCCCCCATCATGGGAAACAACTTTGCCACATCCACTCTGTCTATGCCTTTCAACATTCAAAATGTTTCTATCAGGTCCCCCCTCATTCTTCTAAACTCCAAGGAGTACAGTCCAAGAGCGGACAAACGTTCCTCATATGTTAACCCTCTCATTCCCGGAATCATTCCAGTGAATCTTCTCTGTATCCTCTCCAACATCAGCACATCCTTTCTTAAATAAGGAGCCCAAAACTGCACACAGTACTCTAAGTGAGGTCTTACCAGTGCCTTATAGAGCCTCAACATCACATCCCTGCTCCTATACTCTATTCCTCTAGAAATGAAAGCCAACATTGCATTCACCTTCTTCACCACCGACTCAACCTGGAGGTTAACCTTAAGAGTATCCTGCACGAGGACTCTCAAGTCACATTGCATCTCAGAACTTTGAATTCTCTCCCCTTTTATATAATAGTCTGCCCGTTTATTTCTTCTACCAAAGTGCATAACCATACACTTTCCAACATTGTGTTTCATTTGCCACTTCTTTACCCATTCTCCCAATCTATCCAAGTCTCTCTGCAGACTCTGTGTTTCCTCAGCACTACCGGCCCCTCCACCTATCTTTGTATCATCAGCAAATGTAGCCACAAAGCCATCTATTCCATAATCCAAATCGTTGATGTACAAAGTAAAAAGAAGCAGCCCCAACAAAGACCCCTGTGGAAAACCACTGGTAACCGGCAGCCAACCAGAATAGGATCCCTTTATTCCCACTCTCTGTTTCATGCCAATCAGCCAACGCCCTATCCACGTATGTAACTTTCCTGTAATTCCATGGGCTCTTATCTTGTATAGCAGCCTCATGTGCGGCACCTTGTCAAAGACCTTCTGAAAATCCAGATACACAACATCCACTGCATCTCCCTTGTCTAGCCTACTTGTAATTTCCTCAAAAAATTGCAATAAGTTTGTCAGGCAAGATTTTCCTTTAAGGAAACCATGCTGAGTTCTGCCTATCTTGTCATATGCCTCCAGGTACTCTGTAACCTCATCCTTGACAATCGACTTCAACAACTTCACCGATGTCAAGCTAACAGGTCTATAATTTCTTTTTTGTTTCCTTGTCCCCTTCTTAAATAGCGGAGTGACATTTGCAATCTTCCAGTCTTCCGGAACCATGCCAGAATCTATTGACTTTCGAAAGATCATCGCTAATGCCTCCGCAATCTCCACAGCTACTTCCTTCAGAACACGAGGGTGCATTCCATCTGGTCCGGGAGATTTATCTACCTTTAGACTATTCAGCTTCCTGAGTACTTTCTCTGTCGTAATTGTGACTGTGCACACTTCTCTTCCCTGACACCCTTGAGTGTCCAGTATACTGCTGATGTCTTCCTCAGTGAAGACTGATGCAAGATACTCATTCAGTTCCTCCGCCATCTCCTTATCTCCCATTACAATTTCTCCAGCATCATTTTCTATCGGTCTTATATCTACTCTCACCTGTCTTTTACTCTTTATATACTTGAAAGAGCTTTTAGTATCCTCTTTGAGATTATTTGCTAGCTTCCTTTCATAGTTCATCTTTTCCCTCTTAATGACCTTCTTACTTTTCTTTTGCAAGCTTTTAAAAACTTCCCAATCCTCTGTCTTCCCACTAATTTTTGCTTCCTTATATGCCCTCCCCTTTGCTTCAACCTTGGCTTTGACTTCTCTTGTCAACCACGGTTGCATCCTTTTTTCATTAGAAAATTTCTTCGTTTTTGGAATATATCTGTCTTGCACCTTCCTCACTTCTTGCATAAACTCCAGCCACTGCTGCTCTGCCATGCTTCCCGCTAATTTCCCTTTCCAGTCAACTTCAGCCAGTTCCTCTGTCATGTCACTGTAATTTCCTTTACTCCACTGAAATACCGACACATCGGATTTTGGCTTCTCATTCTCAAATTTCACAGTGAACTCAATCATGCTATGATCACTGTCTCCTAAGGGTTCCTTCACCTCAATCTCTCTAATCATCTCTGGTTCATTACACAATACCCAGTCCAGTACAGCTGATCCCCTAGTGGGCTCAACAACAAGCTGTTCTAAAAAGCCATCTCGTAGACATTCTACAAATTCTCTCTCTTGAGATCCAGTGCTGACCTGATTTTCCCAATCCACTCGCATGTTAAGAACCCCCACAATGATCATAACACTGCCCTTCTGACAAGCCTTTTCTATTTCTTGTTGTAATTTGTAGTCCACATCACGGCAGCTGTTAGGAGGCTTGTATATAACTGCCATCAGGGTCCTTTCACCCCTGCGATTTCTTAGCTCAACCCATAAAGTTTCTGCACCTTCTGATCCTATGTCACCTCTTTCTAATGATTTGATATCATTTCTTACCAATAAAGTCACGCCACCCCCACTGCCTACCTTCCTATCCTTCCAATACACCGTGTATCCTTAGATGTTCAGCTCCCAGAGACATGCATCCTTTAGCCAGGTCTCAGTGATGGTCACAATATCATACCTGCCAACCTGTAGCTGTACGACAAGATCATGCATCTTATTCCTTAAGCTGCGTGCATTTAAGTATAACACCTTAAGTCCAGTATTTGGTACTTTTTGCTTTGATTGCACTGCAACTTCATTGTACTGCAGCTCATCCCAATGGCTGCAAATTTGCCTCATCCCCTGCCTGTCCTTCCTGACATCTTTACTGCTCACTATCTTAGACTTACTTCTGTTTTCCCCCTCCTCCGCTCTATCATTCCGGTTCCCATCCCCCTGTCAAATTAGTTTAAACCCTCCCTAACAGCTCTATTAAACCTTTCCGCCAGGATATCGGTCCCCTTCTAGTTCAGGTGTAACCCGTCCTTTTTGAACGGGTCATACTTCCCCCAGAAGAGATTCCAATGATGCAAGAATCTGAAGCCCTGCCCCCTCCACCAGTCTCTCAGCCACGCATTAATCTGCCTGATCCTACTATTCTTGCCCTCGCTAGCACGTGGCACAGGTAGCAATCCTGAGATTACTACCCTGGAAGTCCTGCTTCTCAGCTTCCTTCCTAACTCCCGGAAATCTCTCTTCAGGACCTCCTCCCTTCTCCTATCTGTGTTATTGGTACCAACATGTACCAAGACAGCTGGCTGCTCGCCCTCTCCCTTCAGAATATTCAGGACCCAATCTGAGACATCCCGTACCCTGGCACCTGGGAGGCAACACACCATGTGGGTATCTCTATCAGGCTCACAGAATCTCCTGTCTGTTCCCCTGACTATGGAATCCCCTATGACTACCGCATTCCTCTTCTCCCTCCTTCCCTCCTGCACAACAGCGCCAGGCTCAGTGCCAGAGACCCGGTCACCATGGCCATCCCCTGTCAGGTCATCCCCCTCAACAGCATCCAGAACAAGATATTTGTTGCTGAGGGGGACAGCCACAGGGGTGCTCTCCACTATTCAGGCATTTTCCTTCCCTCTCTTGACAGTGACCCAGTTTTCTGTCCCCTGTAGTCTAGGGATGACTACCTCCCTGTAGCTCCTGTCTGTCACCTCTTCACTTTCCCTAATAAGCAGTAGGTCATCAAGCTGCAGCTCCAGATCCCTAACACGGTCTCTGAGGAGCTGCATCTCAGTGCACCTGGGACAGATGTGGCCATCAGGGAGGCTGGAGTTCTCCCAGGATTCCCACATCTGACACCCTGAACAAAGCACTAACCCTGCAGGCACATTATCTAATTCTACAGGAGTGAAACAAGGAAAAATAAGTCTACTCACCCACTTCCCTCGCCAAACACACAAGCTTTTTAAACCATTAGCTGTGTGAGCTCTGCTGGTCCTCTGTCTGTCTGGGCCGATTCGCCAAGGGGAAAATAAGTTGATGCCTTGCTCTTGCCGCTTCCTGTTACCGCCTAAGCCCATTGAGCCAAAGCCCTACACTCTGCTGCCACTTACTCCCCTGCCTGCTGTATAAGGTGGTCTCCTTTTTAAACTCTCTGCGCTGTCCTGTCTAGGTCACGCGCCTGAGTAAAAGTTGTGCAGGACACCAGAAGAAGTCCCTTCTTTTGGGGCATCTCTGGATTTTCAGCACTCACTTTGGTGCACAGGGCCTCGGTCTGACTTGAAGAAGGGAATGTCAGAGTCAATGCAACACACACAAAATGCTGGAGGAACTTAGCAGGCCAAGCAGCACCTATGGAAAAAAGTGAACGGTCAACGTTTCGGGCTGACAGCCTTCTTCAGGATTTGAAACATGTGTCTCTTTATTAGGCTGATGAAGGGTCTCAGCCCGAAATGTCAACTGTTCACTCTTTTCCACAGATGCTGCCTGGCCTGCTGAGTTCCTCCAGCATTTTATGCATATTGCATTGGATTCCCAACATCTGCAGATTCTCTCTTGTATGTGAATGTCAGATTCAAGATTGTTAAATGTCAATTCCTGTGCACAAATGTAAGGAGAATAAAATAATTATTACTCTGGATTAGATTCAGCACAAAAAACCCACACAAGATAAACAATACGTTAATAATTATTGCTATATTTATGCTCTATTCTTGGTTGGTGCGGCTGTAATGAAACCCAATTTCCCACAGGATCAACAAAGTATATTTACCTACCTATCTACCTATCTATCTAATAATAAAACATGCAATAAATATCAATACATTGTATGTCTATAAAGGTACGCCAGGCTGTACATAAGGTGACTAATGGGAAATAATAAAGTCGTGGTGGAGGTATTGATCAGCCCGACTGCTTGGGGAAAGTAACTGTTTTTGAGTCTGGTGGTTCTGGCATGAACGTTATGTAGCCTCCTCCCTGATGGGAGTGGGACAAACATGAGCAGGGTGTGTGGGATCCTTCAGGATTTTGCTGGCCCTTTTATGGCATCTTTCTGTATACATATATATATCCTTGAAGGCTGATAGGCTGATGCAGAGGATTAAACAATTAAACAGCTCACACTCAAAAACACACACAGCCAGTCCAGTCTTTTATACAAATTGTTTCTTTATTCCCTTCATCAGCAATTACTGATGGAAATCAAATTTGGAAACAGAGAGAAAGCAAATTTAAATCCAACAACAATCTTTACAGATCTACAAATGATCCACCAAGTGTAATTTCATTAATTTTTACCTGATCTGTAATTCTTGAATTTCATAACACTCTTGACTACTGTTCCCTCTATGGCATATACTAATGTTCACCTGCACTGTTCTTCAGTTTAATATATCAATGCAGAATTAGCAATATCGTTCCGATGTTATTCTGTTAGCTGTGCAAAGTGTGATTCATAATAAAATTAAGTTGTTCCTGTTGTAATCATATTTTCCCTTCAGACAGGGATTTAATTCCCTGCAGCTCACACCACTCACCATCCATGCATCTCTGCTGTCTTTGGGCTTGTGATTTATTGAACAAAATAGGAGAACAAATGAAACTTCCAGTTCTTTGGATTCCTTTCGTTGAGTGTGTGCAAGGTACCACATCACTAACAGACACATGATTGTTACTCCTTGGGACATAATTTACAAGAGCATGCTTCAGCAATCACAGGAATGTTGGGAGTGCAGCTTAGACATCCAATCCAAAGCTCTCGTAAAATGGCACTCTTCTAAGCCTCTCCAGCCCTGTCCTACTCCGAGCATTCTACACCCCTCCAATTCTGTCCTTTTCCCCATTCTGGAACTTAATGCTTCCACTACTGGTACCTTTGTTTCTAGCTTATAAAATATAAACACTAGAATTCCATAATGCTTTTCTATGTATCACTTAGCTTTGAAGGTTCCCTTTAAAACCACTTTTTAATGAAACCGTTGGTCATCTATTTTAATATTCCATATTTGGTCCCATGTGAACTACAAATTTGTTTGTTGCAATCTTGGTCCTTTAAAAGGCACTTTAAAATGCAATTAACTTCCTCATGGAAGGTCCAAAGCCCGGCTGTGAAAGGAGGGTTGGGCACGAGGCTAGAAAACCCATTCTTTAAAAACCCAGAGCTACGGAAACACCAACAGTTGCTCCAAAGACCTCATCTCTATGGACAAAGATGGCTACACCCGAGGACAACACCAAAAGTTCAAGGCTTGAAGTACATTTATTATCAAAGTATGTATTCATTATACAACCATGAGATTCATCTCTTTACAGGCAACCACAAAACAAGAAACCCAAAAGAATCCATTAAAAACATCCAACAAATGTCAAATCTGCAGAGAGAGAGAGAGAGAGAGAGAGAGAGAAATGAAAACAAGTCGATCAAACAATAAAAGCAAGCAACAGCATTCAGAATGAAAGTGAGTCCGAAGACACGAAGCCTGCAGCAGCTGGAGCAGGCCACAGCCTCAGCCTCAGTTCATCACACAGCAGACTGAAACATCGCGGATCTCGCAGACACGTAGCCCAGAGCAGGCCGCAGCCTCAGACTCAGTTCAGTGAAGAGCAGAGCGAAACGTCGCAGGGCTCGCAGACACGAAGCCCGGAGCAGCCGGAGCAGGCTGCAGCCTCAGACTCAGTTCAGTGAAGAGCGGAGTAAACATTGCAGAGCAGTCCTGAAAGACTGACCCAGGACAGAGGGCTCTGGCGAGCCTCTGTTAGCAGCCTATGCTCCAGTAGGGGTGATGGACTTAAAAATGCAACTGTTGTTAACTCATTGCTGGGAGGATGGCCTTGAATAATTCACTCAAATATTTTTTTTTACACACTGAGTTCCTGCCCTTACCCTGTCACCCAACAATGACTGGGACGTGCTCCCTTTTCTCCACGTGATCTTAATGAACTGAAATTTAAAGCATTCAATATTAGTTTTTGTCCTTTTGTTTGAGGTGCCCAGATGTTGGACTTTCTGAACAGTATTAACCTCATTTTTAAGATTTACTGCAGCTTGGTAATTGCATTACAGGAGTCATATCTTGGACAATGAATCAGGAATGGTGAGTTTCAATCCTGTTATAAGAGCTGGTGAAGTTTAATCTGGAATTACAAGTTAGTATCAGTACTAGAAAGTGTAAAATAACTACACTGTCATTAAAGTCAGTCTGGCTCACTGATGTCCTTTAGGGAAGGAAATTTGTCATAGAGTCATAGAAAAATACAGCACAGTCCATGTTGACTCACTTAAGCTGCCTATTCCCATCGACCTGCACTGTGACCATAGCCCTCCATATCCTTACCATCCATGTACCCATCCAAACTACTCTTAAAAGTTGAAATCAAGTTCACATGCACCACTTGGGCTGGCAGTTCATTCCACACTCTCACCACCCTCTGACTGAGGAAGTTTCCCCTCATGTTCCCCTTAAACTTTTCACCTTTCACCCTTAACCCATGACCGCTAGTTGTAGTCTCACATCACCTCAGTGGAAAAGCCTGCTTGCATTTACCCTATCTACACCCCTCATAATTTTGTATGCCTCTATCAAATCTCCTCTCAGTCTTCTATATTCCAAGGAATAAAGTCCTAACTTATTCAATCTTTCCATAAAACTCAAGTCACTTAGAGCCCGCAACCTCCTTGTAAATTTTCACTGTACTCTTGTCGTCCATACCCATTGTCGAGTGTTTTGATTGACTCTACTGAATATGTAAAACCATGTGCAATCAGGGATGGATGGAAAATACCACCTTTGATACTGTAATCCTCATTCCGTAAATAAATTATCCCAAAAATGTAGAATAAAATGGAATAAAATGGAGTCCTGCTGAAGGGTTTCAGCCCAAACCATTGACTGTACACTATTCCTAGATGCTGTCTGGCCTGCTGAGTTCCTCAAGCATTTTGTGTGTGTTGCTCGAATATAATTCTATTAGAATAGTGACTCAGACTATTTATCAGAAATGAATTAAAAGTCTCTGTGAGAATATTCAAAGTGCTGCAGTGTAAGAATGTGGCTCCGTGAGAAGTGAGCCCAGTGTCTACAGATTGTGTGGAATTAATGCTTTTCTCTTGAATTTTCCCCATTGTTCTTGTTGATAAACTGCTAGGTTTTGCATATCAAGGAAGTACCTGAACAAAGACTTAATTGTGTCTTCTACTTAATACCAACTCATACATCTATTTTTTCAACTAAACCCCATTATTTAAAATAACAAGTTGTTCTTATGTACTTTGATTATTGACACACGTGCATTACCCCTTGTCCTGCCTCCCCCATCCCACCACCACACCAATCCCTCTCAGTGCTGCAGCCAAAACCCTAGCTCAGTAACCAGACCAAGGAAAATAGCCTAGTGCTATTCCTTCCCTTTAGTAAAATACTGGCTTCTAATCTTTCATATTTTCTTCCCTCCCATTTATTTTCAACCATAATACAACCACTAAGCAAAGAAAATAAGCTTCTCACAGCATCACCCTACATATAGGAAAGTGATTCTTATTGACTTCATCCATAGCAAGGATTCCCAATCTTAATCCTTGGTTAATGGTAAGGCTCCAAGGCATAAAAAGGTTGGGAGCCCGAGTCTATAGTCTTACCACACTAAGCATATAAACTAGATTACAGTGCATTTTATTGTCTGATGATTTAACAATTATCTATTCTCATTTTCCCACTTGACATATTCCGTCAGACCAGAATAAGAGCAGAATTAGGCCACTCGGCCCATCGAGCCTGCTCCACCATGGCTGATTTACTATCCCTCTCAACCCCGTTCTCCTGCCTTCTCCTCGTAACATTTGACACCCTGGCTGATCAAGAACCTATCAATCCCCTCTTTAAGTATACTGAATGACTTGACCTCTGTCTGTGGCAATGAAATCCACAGACTAGCCACTCTCTGGCTAAAGAAATTCCTCCTCATCCCTGTTTCAAATGGACATTCCCCCTATTCTGAGGAAGTGCCCTCCAGTCCTAGACTCCCCTCTGTGGGAAAGATCACAGGGAAGGAGAAGAATAGAAGAGGCAGAAAGAAGAGGAGAAGCCCAAACATTTCATCACAGGAAATATAACAACCAAATTAGTTACAGCATGATCCCATAACATCAAGACATTGATGATAAAGCCGTTTGAGTGCTAAATGTTTGCTCAACATATTGGGGAGGAGTCCTTGCTCTAGTTTACTTCTGCCATCAGAAGAACCTGACAAGATAGATGGGGCTTCATTTGAAATTCATTTCTGAGTAGATGGCGCTCTTGAACTGTATATTTCCCCTAAGGCATTGGTGTCAGATGAATCTAGAAATAGTATTATAATAGGCTGTATTCACATCTGCCAACACAGACACAAGGTCAATTTCATCCGTCTCATTGCTGTCAGAGACCTTTCCATTTAGAAGATGCCCAAGTGGATCAGCCCAGGAGTCATTGTTCAGGTACTGGTCGAACTCATTGCGATCCACATCAGCTAGCAGGTCAGAGTAGCACAGGTTGTCCAGGAATTCCATGTCATTCAGCGGCTGCATGGTTTGAGAGCTCTGGGCACAATACTGGGTCAAGTTCTCAAGCAATAGAGAGGGTTCTGCCACTTTGTGACAACAAACTGTTGATCTCTGAGGAGGGGGCACGGGGCTCAGCTGATAGGACGAACTGCAGTAGAGGCTTGTATCAGGTTGAGGAAATCTGTAAACTGGGTGGGAGATCGGGCATTCTATACCAGTCAGCCCACTCTCTGTTTCTGCCCTGCATTCTGGTCGAGTAGTTTGGGAGCTGGTGGTCAAAGGCTGTTTCTCTAAGGGACCTATTTCCTGCTTGTTGGGTGGATTCGCTTCAGGGAGATGGTGGGGGTAAGCAATCTGGTTAATCGCTTGTTTGCTGATGGAAAATTTCTTATCTTGGCGTACAGATTCCTGTTGTTCAATGTTCTCTACGTGAATGGAAATGCCATTCCTGTACGGGCCGCGGGTTTGGCTTTTCCGTCGTGGCCTGTATTTGTAGTTAGGGTATTCCAACATATGCTCCACTCGTAGCCTCTCTGCTTCTAAAATATATGGTCGCTTCTGCACCACAGTAAGGGATCTCCAACAACGCCCTGGAAGGTGAGAGGAGACACATTGAGCCAGACAGAACATGATGAAGGAAATGCACTTTAAGAAAGATGGCATCCTTATTTAAAGATCATCTAATAATGTACAGTCACAAAATAACACAACATAGAAGCAGGCCCATCTGAGTCTACATTGCAACAGGTAATTAGTTTGCTCTGCAACCCTTTATCTTCCCTACCGACCTGGCTTCAGCTGTCACCTCCCAGATCACCTTCTTCCCTTTCCCCCACCTTTTTATTCTGGCATCTTCCCCTTTCCTTTCCAGTCCTGAGACGTTGACTGTTTATTCTTTTCCATAGATGCTGCCTGACCTGTTTAGATTGTGTGTGTTGCAATGGAATTCATTTGTAATTACTTTCCCTGATTCTTTCCCCAACTTTGGGCAACCTGTTCTCTCCAAAGCCCTCAAAAATTCCTTCATAAAAGGGAAATTGCCTGATAAGCAACATGGATGAGTTCAGAAGAAGTTGATTGATTATTTTCCAGATATGAAGTACTTTGGTACACACGCAAGATGCTGGAGGTAGTCAGCAGGTCAGGCAGCATCTATGGGAAAGAGTAAACAGTTGACGTTTCCAGCCGTGACCCTTCATCAGTCCTTGGATTTCTAGCATCCGCAGATTTTTTCTTCTTTGTGATTGGACTACTATACTGCAAAGTATCTTCCAGAGCTGCTTTCCCTGAAGAAGTCTTCCCTTCAATGGGAGTTCAGTGAAACCCTCTCTCACTGCCCCTCCCTCTGTGATTTCTGCTGCCCTTTGAAAGTCCTGATGAAGGGTCATGGCCTGAGTGCAGCCTGGCCTGTTAGGTTCCTCCAGCATTTTGTTTGTGTTGCTTGGATTTCCAGCATCTGCAGGTTTCTTCTTGTTTATGAAATACTTTTGGATGTTTTCTGGTGGTGAAAGGCGGTAAGAAAATGTATACTATAATAGTTGACAGTTTGGTTTTACTCTATGTGCCTGTTCTAGTTTGACATAATATAGCCATAGAGTCATATAATACCACAGAAATGGGTCCTTTGTCCCATCTAGTTCATGCTGAACTAGTCCCATAGACCTGCTTCCAGACCATAGACCTCCATACCCTTCCCATCCATGTACCCATTCTAAATGTTGAAATCAAACCCACATCCATCTCTCCATTGGCAGCTCACCACCTTCTGAGTGAAGAGATTCCCCCTCATGTTGTGCCAAAACATTTCACCTTTCACCCTTAACCCATGACCTCTAGTCTCTGTCTATCTCTAAAGATCCGTTCTACCCTTACAATTTCAATTTAGACAATTTTGTTGCTTTAATTTTACAAAGAGTTTGGTGCAACTTCTGCTGAATCTTTGATCCTTGCCTTGGTATTCTCCAGGTTCAATGATTTCAGAGTTTATGTAGAAATGTTTGCACTAGGGTCATTTCCCAGATTCATTTCCTGCTGCTGCCTGTATGGAATTTGTATGTTTGCACTGTGACCGCATGGGTATCGTCTGGGTGCTCCGGTTACTCCCACAGTCCATCGATGTATGGGTTAGTAGTTTAATTCGTCATTGTAAGCTGTCCCGTGATTAGGCTAGGATTAAAGCTGAGTTGGTGGGAAACACGACCTGAAGGGCCGGAAGGGCCTATTCCACACTATTTCTCAATAAATAAATAAATGTATTGATTTCAGGCAAGACTTTGACAAAGATTTGGATGCAATTACCTCAATAAGTGATTTCAATTCATGCATTTTCCCTTTTTAATCGTAAGTACATCAAAGTTCAAAGTTCAAGGTAAATTTGTTGTCAAAGCAAATACATATCATGATATACTGCCCTGCGATCCATTTTCTTGTGGGCATTCACAGTAGATACAAAGAAACACAACAGAATCAATGAAAAACTACACACAAAGAAAAATGAGCAAGCAACCACATTGCAAAAGTTAACAAATTGTGTGAATATAAAAAAAGCACAAAACAACAAACAAACAAACAAACAAACAAATAAATAAATAAATAATGCTGAGAACGAGTTGTAGAGTCCTTGAAGGCGAATCCATAGGTTGTGGAATTAGTTCAGTGTTGGGGTGAGTGAAGTTATCAGTGTTTACTTTCACAGGGCTACTGTAGAAATCAAGGGATGTGAGGAAAGGGTTTAACACGAGCTTGCAATAGATCTTCAGATTGGAAGATATACAAGTGGAAGTAGGCCATTTGGCCCATTGAGACAGCTTCATCCGACATGATCTTACATCTTGGGGAAGTAGTTTCACTAAGCTATTCTGCTCCTAGTGCTTAGTTCATTGTAAAGCCCATTTTGTGGGCTATATTGAAGGAGAGTTTGCTTGGCATCATGCTATATTTCATAAAAGGTAACTCTTTCTATCTCAGAGTGACTTTGGAGATTTCATCTAAGAAGCAATTAACACACCCTGCATTGTGGCCAGCCTATGTTTTCTTGATATTTTGCTCATCGTGCCAAATTTGTCACCGTGGTGATAATATTTACATGCTTTTAAAAAACTTCTGTATTCAAAGTTATAAAGTAAATAACTTCTTGCAAATCCATTGTTTAAAAAAAACAGCGTTTCTTTTTTTCTCTCTACTGCTTCAGGTTACTTTTGACTCAGTTTCTGACTTTTCTTTAACAGATCAATAAATTCTAGTGTTTTCTCCAGCAAACTATTGAATATGAGCTACCCCAGCATTTCCTTGTGGTTCCAGCTCCTTAGTGACCTCCAACTTACCCATTGCCATTTATGTTCCACATGGAACTTATGTGAGTAAAATTTTATCAAACCGGTCTCTTTCCAGTAATGTCAAACTTATTGTATTGGACAATACAAATGCTTATGTCCGGGTTGGGGTTTGGAACATAGAACATAGAACAGTACAACACAAATTAAGACCTGCACTCTTTAAGAAGGGAGGGAGGCAGAAGAAAGGAAATTGTAGATTAGTCAGTCTGACTTCAGTGGTTGGGAAGATGTTCGAGTCCATTATTAAGGATGAGATTTCGGGGTATTTGGAGGTATATGAGAAAATACGTCAAAATCAGCATAGTTTCCTTAAAGGGAAATCTTGCCTGATAAATCTTTTGGAATTCTTGGTGGAAATAACCAGAAGGATAGACAAAGGAGAGTCGGTGGATGTTGTTTATTTGATTTTCAGAAGGCCTTTGACAAGGTGCCATGCAAAAGGGTGCTAAACAAGATAAGAGCCCATGGTATTACAGGAAAGATAGAAGATTAGTTGACTGGCAGTAGGCAAAGAGTGGGATAATGGGGTCATTTTCTGCTATTTAGCTATTCTGCTATTTGTTCAACCTGTTCCTATTATTGGTATAATTCTAATCCTCAAATACACCATAAAATGGGTACAATCAGATCAGCTGTCTACTTAAATGGCATGTCACTTCTATTTCAAATTACCCAATTGTGTCACTATTATCAATTGGCTTGTCTTTTATGTATTTTAATAGCTACATTGAAGTATGTACTCAGAACCTTCAGCCTTCCTTGGGATCTGGAACTGATGATCATCCAACTACTCAACCACACTGGAAAACATACACCAGAGTTGTCCTAGGGCATGTAAAAAGGCCCTTCAGCCCATTGGCTCTGCACTATCACCCATTTGCACTAGTTCTACTCTGTGCCAATTTTATTCTCCCAACATTCCCTCCAGATTCTGCCACTCACGTACACACTCAGAAGGAGTTAGAGTGACAAATTAACCCATCAAGGGGACAGTAAACACTCGGGGTCTGCACCACATAGAGTTTGGGAGCAAGCATGAAATCACCCGTGGGAGGGCACAACTCGTTACAGCACTGGCGACCCAGGTTCAATTCCCGCCGCTGCCTGTAAGGAGTTTATATGTTCTCCCCGCGTCTGCATGGATTTCCTCTGGATGCTCTGGTTTCCTTCTGCAGTCCAAAGACATACCAGTTGGTCATTGTAAACTGTTCTGGGCTTAGACTAGGATTATATTGTGAGGATTGTTGGGTGGTGCGGCACAAAGGGCCAGAAGGACTTGCTCCCCGCTGTATCTCACTAAATTAATAAAATAAGTAAATTATAACCTTGAATTTTTTTGAGATGAAGTGAGAAGCTAATGATAAAAGTTAGCTGCATAATTACAGGCGTGAAATCTTCTATGAGCCAAAGGAAGTGATGGAGCATAATAATTTATTTAATTTTTATAGCATTAAGTGTTCCTTGATGGTTTTACAGGAGCTGATTTTAAACAAATAAATCAAATAAAGTACAGGGTTTTGAAAGTTCGTCACTCTAGTAGTACATAAGGAGTAGGAGTAGTTCTCTGTGTCTTGCCGGTCATGTCCTGGTTGACTCGTGAGTGGACTCAATTGTATCCCGAGGCATTTGGTTCAGGGGAGGTAATTTGCATGGTTATAAACACAAGAGATTCTGCAGATGCTGGAAATCTATAGCAACACACACAGAATGCTGGAGGAATTTAACAGGTCAGGTAGCGTATATGGAAGGGAGTGAATTGTTGATATTTCAGGTAGAGGACCGAGTTCTGTTGAAAGGTTTCAGCCTGAAGTGTTGACAGTTTATTGGAGTAAATAAAGTAATTTTATCTAGAGTTCTTCCAACATTTTGTGTAATTTGCATGAACTTTCGCAAGGCTTGACTGATTGGATTCATTTGATAAGTGGACTTCCAATAAGATGGCGGTGTGCTTGGATGCAGCAGCCTCTAAGGGGCCAACCAAAGTCTTTTAAAAATATATATTTTTTTATGATCACAAGACATTAAGAACTTGAAGTGTAGCAGGATTACCCCCTCAGTGAGTTGCTTGACAGCGGAGGAGCTGGACTTTGTGTGGTCTATGTTGTTGCCTGCTACAGAATGGTGCTGGAGTCTGTGCGTGAAGGCAGTGTGCGGACTAACAGCGAGTAATTTTCTTGGATGTTTTTCTTGTGGCCATAGCATTCTGTTGTGTATTGGAAATATAGAGTACTGCATGTCCGGTTCACTGGTTTATTGGTGAGACTGATGGCGGGGGAGCTGCGTGGCCCTGGTTGTAGCAGAGACTAGGCTTCAGGCCACGGGGTCGCCTGGTGCAGCCGCTCAGGAGAGCTGCTGCTGGGGGCAGTGTGGTGCGGCATCTGTGCTGGATTGGGACTGTACCCTCCCCTCCTGTCAGTGCTGCTCTCTAGTCTTTGGTCGGTGGAAGACAAGGCTGTCTGCATTCGTTTGCGGACTGCTGTTGGCTTGTTCTTACTGATAACGTCCATGGACTTAGGTACTTGGGCTACATTATATATTTTTTGTGTGACTGTATGCTTACTGCTATCTTATATAGTATGTGTTATATGTGTCTTTTGATGTGTATGATTGTTGATACAGTGTTTTCAAAGTTCAAAAGTTCAAAGCAAATTTAATATCAAAGTACGTATACCCCACCATATATAACCGCGAGATTTGTTTCATTGCAGGCATACTCAGTAAATCCAGGAACTATAATAGGATCAATGAAAGACTGCACCCAACCGGTCGGACAAACAATCAATGTGCAAAAGACAATAAATATCGAGAACATGAGATGAAGGGTCCTTCAAAATGAGTCCATAGGCTGTAGGAACAGTTCAGTGATGGGGCAAGTGAAGTTAAGTGATTATCACCGCTGGTTCAAGAGCCTGATGGTTGAGGGGTAATAACTGTTCTCGAACCTGGTGGTGTGGTTCCTGAGGCTCCTGTACCATCTTCCTGATGGCAGCAGCGAGAAGAGAGCATGGCCTGTGTGGTGCGGGTCCCTGATGGTGGATGCTGCTTTCTTGTGACAGCACTCTGCTCTGTGTTGATGTGCTCAATACTGGGGAGGACTTTAACCGTGATTTACTGGGCTGTATCCACTACTTTTTGTAAGATTTTCTGTTCAAGGGCATTGGTGTTTCCATGCCAGGTTGTAATACAACCAGTCAGTATACTGTCAACCACAAATCTAAAGAAGTTTGTCAAAGGACCACTTAGAACCAAAGCCATTGTTAATTTCAGAATTCTTTAGGTTTCATAAGTAGAATCAAAAACAAGGGGGAGCCCATGGCTGAATTGAAGAAATTGCCTGAACATTGTCAGTTCAGTAATGGTGTTTAATGATGCACTTAGAGATGAGTTATTTTGCGAAATCTTACTCATTCAAAAACAGCTCCTAACTAAAGCACAGCTTACATTCAAATAAGCAGTGGAAATTGCTATTTCAATGGGAACCACATACAGAGATGCAGTCAGGAATGAAAGTGAGTGTGATTAAATTGCAGCATCTAAACAGAATCCAGCCTGGCCAAACAGATTGTGTTACCATTGAGGCAAGAGCTCACATACACCAGACCAATGCAAGTTTAAAGGCAAAACTTGCAGAAAAGTAGGACGCAACCAAAGAGCACATCAGGCAGACAAAAATAAATTTACTGCACAGAGAAGAGAAACAAGACAAAAGTCCAAGTTGCATTTTCAAGAAGAGCACTAATCAGCATGCTGTTGATGAAAAATCTGAGAGTGACACAGGACTAGGTAGCCTTGAGATTTACATTGTGAAAATTAACAATAGACAAGCAACATGTTTTATGCCAGAAGTGAATGTCAAATTAACTAAAATGGAATAGGATACTGGCTCAGCTATTTCAGTCATTTCTCAAAATGAGTTTGAAAGTCATTTCAGAAATGCCAGACTGAAGCCTACAGATACCCAATTAAGAACTTGTACTGGGAGAAAAGATAACTCCATGGGAATGACATACAATCACCAACAAGCCACATTAAGCTTGTATGAGGTAAAAAACAGAAGAACCAGCTTTGTGGGTGGGAAGTGTGGTGTGATTGACTGAGAGAACTACAACTTGATTGGAGATCCATCCACCAATTGCATGCCACATCCACTGCAATGATGCTGAATGAAGAAAGGGACAGCCATCCCCATGCTGAATCCCATGAACCACTGTCAAATAAAGGGCAAGCCAGTGTTGATGGCAACCTTTGTGCCTTGGGTTGGAAAGCATATTGGATCAAGGAAGGAGCATGCTGCACAGAGGAAACGTGACAGTGACGAAAGCACTGGTCTACCTACAACAGTTTTTGTAGGCAACATTCCTGAGAAAGCTTCCGATATGTTAATCAGTCAGTGACTTGCAAAATGTGGCTGGGTTTTAATCTGGAAAAGAATTCAAGGAGCTTCAGGAAACTTACAAGCATTCGGTTTTTGTGAGTGTAAGGAACCAAAATCTACTCCGCGTGCGTTAATGCTATTGCATGAACTTCAAGGAGGAGACAAAAACAGTTGTAAACGTAGATGCAAGGACCAAAGCCCAGCTGGATGAATGGATGGCCAAAAAAGAAAGGAGTCAATGGAGATATGAAAGCAAACTATTTCTCAGAGGATGTTGTAGACGAGGAAACCAAGTGGAGAGATCAGACTGTAAAGGAAGCAATGGAAACATTAATAAGAGAATGCGCCAGTGAACTAAATACAGCTTCCCAAGATCAAGGTGCACTAACTAGAAGAAGGAAAAGGAAGGAAGAGATGGAGAGAATGAATGTGAACAACAGAGAGAGATGTGAGAAAGAAAAAGAAAGGGATCGAGGTAGATCCGGAGAGAGAAAAGAAGAAGAAAGGTGCTGAGAGCTGTCAGAACCACTTCCTTCAGTCTCAGAGTCAAATCCTACAACCACCATGGAGGACGTCCCAGAACCTGAGATTGTTTTCACAGCCCCAAGTCTCACCGGCCAAGCAGAATGTTCTTACTTCTCAGGAAGGACGTTCCCCGACAAGAGTAAGAAAGCCTCCACAGAATTTAAATCTTTAAGACTGAATGGGACAATTAAAAAAATTACTATGCTGTGGATGGCTGCATATACTGTAGTAGATGCCAGTATTTTGTATATATAGTTGAGATGCATTCTCTGTTGAGTTGGAGGTTCTAGTTAAGCATGGAGATATGTTGTGTATTTAATATTTTAGTAATATTCGAGATATCTTGTGTATATATTGGTTGATTAGGCATTCTTGTTTGTTTAAATGATTAGCTGTGGGTTAGATGTAAAAACTATGCTAACTGCATATGTCACCAGGCTACTACGTGATGCGTGCATGCCTTGCTTAAAGTAAACTCGAACTAGACCTGTATTCCCGGACCTTCGTCTTCATTTGAATTAGTTAAATGTTTTGAAGTTACAAAACATAACAAAGTGTTCCTGGGTTGAGTGACAAGCCAATGAAATGGTATCCTGGTACCATGGCCCCAGAAGAGCACTTTATTCATGGCAATTCATGTGCAGTTGAATGAAAGTTAAGCTTAAACTTGAAAATAATATCCTTGTAATTTGTTCTGAAATGACAGACTAGTTTTTCCAGGTTATACAAGACATCAAATGTTATAACAACATAGAACCATTTGGCCTGTTGTGCCTGTGTCATTTCCCGAAGCATTCCCCTCAGTCTCAGTCCCTCATTTATTAGGGTAGCAGACACCAATAGAACCAACAAACTCATTCGTAGGGCCAGTGATGTTGTGGGGATGGAACTGGACTCTCTCATGGTGGTGTCTGAAAAGAGGATGCTGTCCAAGTTGCATGCCACCTTGGACAATGTCTCCCAGCCACTACATAATGTACTGGTTGGACACAGGAGTACATTCAGCCAGAGACTCATTCCACCGAGATGCAACACAGAGCATCATAGGAAGTCATTCCTGCCTGTGGCCATCAAACTTTACAACTCCTCCCTTGGAAGGTCAGACTCCCTGAACCAATAGGCTGGTCCTGGACTTATTTCCTGCATAAATAATTTACATATTACTACTTAACTGTTTATGGTTTTATTACTATGTATTATTTATGATGCAATTGTAACGAAAACCAATTTCCCCCTGGGATCAATAAAGTATGACTATGACTATGGCTATTTCCATGCAACCGATGCCAATCTTTCCCATGCCAATGAATTCTTTGGGATATGAGATTTTATTTTACTTAGAGATACGACATGGTAACAGGCCCTCCTAGCCCAATGAGCCCACGCTGACCAATGACACCCATAGTTTCTAATGAATCTACTAACCCTTACACTTTGGGATGTGGGAGGAAGTTGTAACACCCAGAGGAAAATCCATGGAGTCACGGGGAGCAGCGGGAATTGAACCCGGCTCACTGATGGTGTAATACATAACGCTAACTGCCACGCTACCGCGCTGCGCCAAAGAGAAATGAAAACCAAGCATCATGGCGGAACCTTATACAGCCACAGGAAGGATGTGACGGTCCCACCCAGGAAGCCGTGGAGGTCAGGATTGGACTTGCATCATTGAAGCTGTGTGGCAGCTGCACTGTGACCTGTAGCAACCTCTGAGACTCCTTCTATTTCCATTTCAATAGAAAGTTGAAATGCAAAGACTTTTAGCTGGCAAATTACCTATTAATTGACGACTTTGGCAATTGGAGAATCTTACCCTGCTGCCTTGAATATACACCAAGCATTCTGATTACCCATTGGTCCTCTGTGTTGTACTACTTGCTCCAGCTACCTAGCTATTCAGTTATTTATCTGCCTATCTACTTAACTATTTATTTATTGAGATACAGGGAATACGCCCTTCCAGCCTTTCGAGTGGATATGTGCACATGCTGGGAAAGCTTAAGTGAGTAGAATTGAAAGTTCTCAAAAGGAATATATTCTTCAACTTTGGAAGCATCATACAGGATCAAGCACCCCCCCCCCCCCCCCCCAGTGCTTAGTCTCCAAGTGGCGTTGCTTGTTTGAGCACTTGCTACATTTTGTCAGCAAAAAAAGATATAACTTCACGCAACACACATCAAGGTTGCTGGTGAACACAGCAGGCCAGGCAGCATCTCTAGGAAGAGGTACAGTTGAAGTTTCGGGCCGAGACCCTTCGTCAGGACTAACTGAAATATAACTTCAGCTCACTCCCTAACTCTAACTTCAAACGCAAAAGCGTGAACACATAACTAAACCCTTTGCTTCTACCACGCCTAACCAATGTGACTACCCACAAGAAACATAATAAACATGCAACACAAAAAACAATGCAGATAGAAAATAGATACATGGCTCCTACAGAGATGGGAACATAATTCCTCTGTTACGTAATAAAATATCTAGGTTACAGCAACAGAATATCGAGATCATAAAGTTCCATGTTGTTGTGTCCGCCCTGTTGAAGCCTCCTCTCACCTCACCTCATCTAATTCAATTAACAAATCCTGTGAAAACAAAGACAGAAAATGTTGGAAAGACTCATCAGGTCAGGCTGTTTCTGTGGGAAGTGGATCAGTCAGTGCTTTGGATGTGGGACCCTACATTGGAACTCACTGTGGAAAGAGAATCAGTCAACATTTTTGCTTTCCATAAAAACAAGAGGTTCTGCAAATGGTGGAAATCCAGAACAAACTGCACAAGATCTTGAGGGAATAAACTGCTTTTACTTCCAGCCGAGACCCTTCAGCTGGACCTGATGAAGTTCCTCCAGCAGGAAACAACTTTATCATGTCACCTTTCACTTTCTCAAGTAAAGAAATCCTATCTGTTCAAACGCTCTTTAAAAACAGATGTCGATTGACACATTAATCCAGGTACATTTGTTTATCCACCCTGTTGATATTCAAATAGCTTCATAATTGCCAATTGTTGGCTCTATTTGATCTGAGAAATCAGAAATTGCTGAGAATAACTGACAAATCAGACAGCACTTGCAGAAAGAGATGCAGCTAATGCTTGAGATCGAAGATTCGTCAATATTTCAACTATTGTTCTTTCCTCAGATGCTGCCTGACCTGCATTTTTCCCCAGCATTTTCCATTCTTTATCTCATATTTTCTGCACCCGCAGTTCTTTTTTAAAAAAAATTCCATTTGATCTAGTTTTTTTGCCTGTTTGAGGGAAAGATAGTTAATAAGTAGAATAAAATATGAAAAGAAATCAAATAGTAAATTAGAAAAGAACACATTAAACAAACTGGAAAATATTGAATTTGAGGTAAGAATTTGAGATTGCTGTTCATTGTTAATCATCATTCACTTCACCTGGACAATCTTTCATAAACAAGACCATCAGACACAAAATGCCGGTGGAAACTCAACAAATTAAAGCAAATTCTACAGATTCAGTCGTCATTTTGGGCTGAGATCATACACGCAGTCAGAACTCAGGAAGTCAGACAGCATTTAAGGAGACAAATCAATAGTCAATATTTCAGACTTGCTGAGCTCCTCCAGCATTTTAACCATGCAGCTCAAGATTTGTGGTATCTGCAGAGTCTCTTCTGATCCTTAAGCAAGATCTTTGATGCTCCTTAGAGGTTTACAAACTGCATGCAAAAACTAACAGAACCCCTTGACTTGCTAAAGTTCAAAGTTCAAAGTAAACTTATTATCAAAGTATGTATATGTCACCATTTTGCAAGTAATTCACCACTATCTGACTAGAAAAACAAGGAAGTCTGCAGATGGTGGAAATCCAAAGCAACATGCAGAAACTGCTGGAGGAGCTCAGCAGGTAAGGCAGTACCCATAGAAATAAATCAACAGCTGACGTTTTGGGCTGAGACCCTCGGTCAGGACTTATCTGACTATCTTGCTTTTAGCATTTGTCTTATTTCTGTCCATCAGCTACACATATATTGTTGAATAAATCATAGTATCGAGTAACATGAGTAGCCTCTTGGTTTATCTTATCTGCACCGGATCTTCAAAAGAGGATCTAATTTATTGTGCTTTGATTCACTTTGATAATACTCCTCCAATATTCACCCCTTAAGTATTAATACATTTTCCGTTTGAAGATTATTATTGAGTATGCTACTTATAGGATGTTATGTTTTGCAGCTTTGTGAATGTTGTGTTGAAGTTGTGTAAGATGTTGGTGCGGCCTAAATTGGTGTCTTGTGTGCAGTTTTGGTCACCTATCTCCAGGGAAAATGTGAATAAGACCATAAGACCATAAGACAAAGGAGCAGAAGTCGGCCATTCAGCCCATCGAGTCTGCACCGCCATTTTATCATAGATGATCCATTCTCCAATTTAGTCCCACTGCCCCGCCTTCTCACCATAACCTTTGATGCCCTGGCTACTCAGATACCTATCAATCTCTGCCTTAAATACACCCAATGACTTGGCTTCCACTGCCGCCCGTGGCAACAAATTCCATAGATTCACCACCCTCTGGCTAAAAAAATTTCTTCGCATTTCTGTTCTGAATGGGCGCCCTTCAAATCTTAAGTCATGCCCTCTCGTACTAGACTCCCCCATCATGGGAAACAACTTTGTCACATCCACTCTGTCCATGCCTTTCAACATTCGAAATGTTTCTATGAGGTCCCCCCTCATTCTTCTAAACTCCAAGGAATACAGTTCAAGAGCGGATAAACGGTCCTCATATGTTAACCCTCCCATTCCCAGAATCATTCTAGTGAATCTTCTCTGTACCCTCTCCAACGTCAGCACATCCTTTCTCAAATAAGGAGACCAAAACTGCCCACAGTACTCCAAGTGAGGTCTCACCAGTGCCTTATAGAGCCTCAATATCACATCCCTGCTCCTATACTCTATTCCTCTAGAAATGAATGCCAACATTGCAGTCGCCTTCTTCACTACTGACTCAACCTGGAGGTTAACTTTAAGGGCATCCTGCATGAGGACTCCCAAGTCCTGTTGCATCTCAGAACTTTGAATTCTTTCCCCACTTAAATAATAGTCTTCCTGTTTATTCCTTCTGCCAAAATGCATAACCATACACTTTCCAACATTGTACTTCATTTGCCACTTCTCTGCCCATTCTTCCAATCTATCCAAGTCTCTCTGCAGACTCTCTGTTTCCTCAGCACTACCGGCCCCTCCACCTATCTTCGTATCGTCAGCAAACTTAGCTACAAAGCCATCTATTCCATAATCCAAATCGTTGATGTACAATGTAAAAAGAAGCAGCACTTTTACCACTGGTAACCGGCAGCCAACCAGAATAGGATCCCATTATTCCCACTTTCTGCTTCCTGCCAATCAGCCAAAGCCCTATCCACGTATGTAACTTTCCCGTAATTCCATGGGCACTTATCTTGTTAAGCAGCCTCATGTGTGGCACCTTGTCAAAGGCCTTCTGAAAATCCAGATATACAACATCTACTGCATCTCCCTTGTCTAGCCTACTTGTAATTTCCTCAAAAAATTGTAATAGGTTTGTCAGGCAGGATTTTGCTTTAAGAAAACCATGCTGAGTTCTGCCTATCTTGTCATAATGCCTCCAGGTACTCTGTAACCTCATCCTTGACAATCGACTCCAACAACTTCCCAACCACCGATGTCAAGCTAACAGGTCTATAATTTCATTTTTGCTTCCTTGCCCTCTAAATAGCAGAGTGACATTTGCAATCTTCCAGTCCTCCAGAACCATGCCAGAATCTATCGACTTTTGAAAGATCATCGCTGATGCCTCCACAATCTCCACAGCTACTTCCTTCAGAACACGAGGGTGCATTCCATCTGGTCCGGGAGATTTATCTACCTTTAGACTATTCAGCTTCCTGAGTACTTCCTTTGTCGTAATTGTGACCGAGCACACTTCTCTGCCCTGCCACTCTTGAGTGTCCCGTATATTGCTGATGTCTTCCTCAGTGAAGACTGATGCAAAATACTCGTTCAGTTCCTCTGCCATCTCCTTATCTCCCATTACAATTTCTCCAGCATCATTTTTTAATCGGTCCTATATCTACTCTCACCTGTCTTTTACTTTTTATATACTTGAAAAAGCTTTTAGTATCCTCTTTGATATTATTTGCTAGCTTCCTTTCATAGTTCATCTTTTCCCTCTTAATGACCTTCTTAGTTTCCTCTTGTAAGCCTTCAAAAACTGCCCAATCCTTTGTCTTCCCACTAATTTTTGCTTCCTTGTATACCCTTTCCTTTGCTTTAACTTCGGCTTTGACTTCTCTTGTCAGCCACGGTTGCATCCTTTTTCCATTCGAAAATTTCTTCTTTTTTGGTATACCTGTCTTGCACCTTCCTTACTTCTCGCATAAACTCCAGCCACTGCTGCTCTGCCGCCCTTCTCGCCTGTGTCCCTTTCCAGTCAACTTTAGCCAGTTCCTCTCTCATGCCACTGTAATTTCCTTTACTCCACTGAAATATCGACACATCGGATTTTGGCTTCTCTTTTTCAAATTTCACAGTGAACTCAATCATGTTATGATCACTGCCTCCTAAGGGTTCCTTCACCTCAATCTCTCTAATCACCTCTGGTTCATTACACTATACCCAATCCTGTACAGCCGATCCCCTAATGGGCTCAACAACAAGCTGTTCTAAAAAGCCGTCTTGCAGACATTCTACAAATTCTCTCTCTTGAGATCCAGTGTCGACCTAATTTTCCCAATCCACTCGCATGTTAAAATCCCCCACAATTATCATAACACTGCCTTTCAGACAAGCCTTTTCTATTTCCTGTTGTAATTTGTAGTCCACATCCCTGCAGCTGTTTGGAGGCCTATAAATAACTGCCATCAGGGTCCTTTTACCCCTGCTATTTCTTAGCTCAACCATAAAGATTCTGCACCTTCCGATCCTATGTCACCTCTTTCTAATGATTTGATATCATTTCTTACCAATAAAGCCACGCCTCCCCCTCTGCCTACCTTCCTATCCTTCCGATACACCGTGTATCCTTGGACGTTCAGCTCCCAGAGACATGCATCCTTTAGCCACGTCTCAGTGATGGCCACAATATCATAGCTGCCAATCTGTAGCTGTACGACAAGATCAAGCATCTTATTCCTCATGATGCGTGCATTTAAGTATAACACCTTAAGACTAGTATTTGGTACTTTTTGCTTTGATTGCACTACAACTCGTCCCAATGGCTACAAATTTTCCCCAACACCTGCCTGTCTTTCCTGACATCTTTACTGCTCACTATCTTAGATTTATTTCTGTTTTCCTCTTCCTCTTCTCTATCATTCCAGTTCCTATCTGCCTGCCAAATTAGTTTAAACCCTCCCTAACAGCTCTATTAAACCTTTCCGCCAGGATATTGGTCCCCTTCGGATTCAGGTGTAACTTGTCCATTTTGAACAGGTCATACTTCCCCCAGAAGAGATCCCAATGATCCAAGAATCTGAAGCCCTGCCCCCTGCACCATCTCTCAGCCATGCATTCATCTGCCCGATACTACTATTCTTGCCCTTGCTAGCACGTGGCACAGGTAGCAATCCCGAGATTACTACCCTGGAGGTCCTGCTTCTCAGCTTCCTTCCTAACTCCCGGAAATCTCTCTTCAGGACCTCCTCCCTTCTCCTATCTATGTCATTGGTACCAACATGCCCCAGGACAACTGGCTGCTCACCCTCCCCCTTCAGAATATTCTGGACCCGATCCGAGGCACTCTGTATCCTGGCACCTGGGAGGCAACACACCATGCGGGTATCTCTATCAGGCTCACAGAATCTGCTGTTTGGAGGTTGAAAGAGTGTAGAGGAAATTTACAAGGATCTTGCCGGATTTGGAGGGCCTGAGTTATAAGGAAAGATTGAATAGGTTAGGAATTTTTTCCTTAGAACGTAGAAGATTGAGAGGAGATTTGATAGAGGTACACAAAATTATGAGGGGTATAGATAGGGTAAATACAAACAGGCTTTTTCCACTGAGGATGGGTGGGACTACAACCAGAGGTCATGGGTTAAAGGGTGAAAAGTTTAAGGGGAACATGATGGGAAACTTCTTCGCTCAGAGTATCATAAGAATATGGAACTAGCGGACAGCACAATGGTGAATGTGAGCTCGATTTCAACATTTAAGCAATGTTTGAATAGGTACATGGACGGTAGGGATATGGAGGGCTATGGTCCCGGTGCAGGTCGGTGGGAGTAGGCAGTTTAATGGGTTCAGCATGGACTATATGGGCCAAAGGTCCCATTTCTGTGCTGTGCTTTTCTATGCCCTTTCATGTTCTGAATTTCAGATTACAACACATCACCATACAAAAAAATTCCTTGTCTTTTTAACTCATTTCCTTTGATCTACCACTTTGGGTTACCTTGCCTTTCTGCAAGAAGACTCTTTCTCCTACTTCCTCTCATTCCGTGTTATTGAGATGTTGTAGGACAGAGTATTGATGATTTTGTACATTTTCTCTTAACTACCCAGAGTCATTTTCCACTTTGAATCTGTACAATACAAGAGCTGGTTAATAGGCACACAAGATATTTGCTTTGTATTTGACAGCCACAGAGCACTAAGAGAATCACATAATGTAATCTTTCTATTTTCCTTCTCTACATGATACAGATGGTATTTGTATAGCATGTCTAGTGTAATTGCACACACAAATTGCTGAGGGAATTCAGAAGGTCAGGCAGCACTGATGGAAATGAATAAACAGTCAGCGTTTCAGGCCCAGATCCTTCTCCAGGGTTTGGAAGGAAGGGGGAACATGCCAGAAAAAAAAGACAGTGTGAGGTGAAGTAGGCTAGCAGGTAGGTGATAGGTGGAGCTGGATAGGTGGGAAAGGTTGAGTACTGAGGGCAAAAACATTTTTCAGGACTGCAGAAGAACTTTATCAAACCAAAAGTGATCTCGAATTATGGAATGATTTGCCAGAATGGAGGAAAATTGGGATGTGGGGAGAAGGAATTGCAGAG
The DNA here is from genome assembly GCF_030028105.1 of Mobula birostris. NCBI lineage: Eukaryota > Metazoa > Chordata > Chondrichthyes > Myliobatiformes > Myliobatidae > Mobula > Mobula birostris. Next base: position 4,763,340 of record NC_092399.1, read on the forward strand.
CTTGTGTTCTAGGCAGGTGACCGCAAAGATGTGAATGACGGAGCAAAGGAAATCGGGAATCCACAAGAAAGCAGAACACAAGAGGGTAGAGTTTGCAACGGGCTGTGAACCAACTCTATGAAACAGATTTAGGCACAGAAAGCCAGACACTAATGTGGACAGAAGAAGGAAAACTTTATTTATATCATTAGACATACAGCCCTTCTGGCCCAGCAACCTCTGATTTAACTCTTGTCTAATCATGAGGCAATTTACAATGTCCAAATAACCTACTACCCAGTATGCTTTTGGATTGTGGGTGGAAACTGGAGCACCCGGAGGAAACCCAAATATTTTGCAGGAAGTGCATACAAACTCCTTACCGGCAGTGGCAGGAATTGAACCCGGGTTGCTTGTACTACAAAACATGCTACTGGTATGTATCGAACATGACAGACAGATCTGAAGATGGTGGACGAGTGGGATGACTCAAATGTTAAACAACACACGTTTTACTCTTAAACCAATAATTTTCATGCAAAGCAAAGCTTAGTAGATAGGGTGTGAGCAAGCTTTGACCAAGTTTCAAACAGCCTCTGGCTCAGTTTTCTGAACCAGGTAGTATTTCAGCTGGACAACACTACAATTCCTGTCCCTGGGCGCAGGATGTGAAACTAGCAGCTGAACTTAGTGGCTTGACACACTTAGGTTTTGTGACGGCCCAGCACTCAAACAGACTGCTGGCATTCGGTCGAACCTGACAGACAAAGGATGGATTCCTGCAATCTATCACCTCCGAGCTACAACTTACATTAGCATCAACACAAAAGATTCTGCAGATGCTGCAAATCTAGAACACCACACACATAAAACGGTGGAAGAACTCAGCAGGTCAGGCAGCACCTATGGAAAGGAATAAACAAGCCGATGTTTTGGGCTGGAAAGGAAGAGGAAGAAGCCAGAATAAAAGGAGGTGGGTGGGAAAGGTAAAGGGCTGGTGAGGAAGGAATCTGATAGATGAGGAGAGAGGGAAGAAGTAAGGGCACCAAGCAGAGGTGATAGGCAAGTGAGAAGTGCTAAGAGGCCATAATATTATTATTGTTGCATTTGTCTCTTTTCACAGCTCAAGCTGGGGTATGGCATAGCAAAGCACACTCACTTCTCAATTGCTAAGAACTTATGGATTATTCTAGGGGTGTTTAGTATTGTTGCTTTCTGAAGATTTACTTAAACATTGCTGTACTGTATAGGCCTAGTTGTTTAATGCTATCATATAGTGACTTTGGGATGACTGCAGTTGTCGGTATTACTATCAGGGGCAGTGTATACCCCGTTCATGTTTCATAGTCTTTCAATTTCCTCTTTTGATTCAGCATACTTCTGGTGTTTTTCACATTGATTTCTGTATGTTGTGTGTGTTTGGAATGGCTATACCTATTAAATAAGTTGTTCTTCCTTGTTTATCCTGTAATATTATATCTGGACAGTTATTACGGATTGTCCTATCTGTAATAATGAATCATTCATAATATAATTTGTAGGACTCCGACTCCGGAACTGATCAGGCTTGTATTTATAGCATGGTATGGTGTCTTTTATAAATCTCAGAATCAGATTCAGGTTTAATATCACTGCATATGTCATGAAATTTGTTAACTTTGCGGCAGCAGTACAATGCCATACATGATAATATAGAAAAAGTCCTGAATTACATTAAGTATATATATGTATATCAAATGATTAAATTAAATAAATATGCAAAAAACCAGAAATTTTGAAAAAGCAGTGAGTTAGTATTCACGGTTTCAATGTCTATTCAGAAATTGGATGACAGAAGGGAAGAAGTTGTTCCTAAATTGTTGACTGTGTGCCTTCAAACTTCTGTACCTCACCCTTGATGGTAAAATTAAGAGGGCATGCCCCGAGTGGTGGGGGTCCTTAATGATGTACACCACCTTTCTGAGGTACTGCTCCTCGAAGATGTCCTGGATAATACGGAGGCTAGAACCCATGATGGACCTGACTTGAGTTGGCAATGATGTTTGCCACTTGATTGTGCAAATAATAATAATAATAACAATTGTTGTTGTTATTATATATGATTTTACAGTGAGTTGAAGTAGGACACAGGGTGAGGAGTTGAGATTGGTGATGGGGTGGATTAATAGTAGTGGGAACAGTCATTACTGATTTTCCTGCTTGTTATACTGAGCTGCTGAAAATCTGTCCACACTATCACTGCCAAGTAAGTGTGGATCATTTAATTCAATGAGATCCGAGAGTATTATGCACTTGAATTAGCTTATTCACTGCCTTAAGTGACTGAGGCACCAAGACAAAGCTATTTCAGCATAAATCATGGCTGCACCAAAATTCAACCAGCAGAGGAAGGAACGCCCTAGGCCCAACCCCAATAAGGGACTAGAACTTTCAAGGATGTCAACCTCAGTTCTGTAGTCCAAATGCGTGGTGCATTGTCAGAACTGAGAAATTCAACCAAAGTTCTGTGTGCCTCACCCAGATGCATATGATCGTCTCTATCTGTCTGTTTTGAAGAAAAACATGAGAATTCTCTGGTGTTCTGGCCAATATTTACCCTTCAACTAATATCTCCAACACAGATTACCAGGCCCTAATCACATTACTCGTTGAGGGATATTGCTGAAAATAAAAAAAAGTACTTTGCGTTTCCTACAGATCTACATTTCAGAAGTAATTACATCATATATAACTGGGAACATTAATTAATTAACCCATTCAGAGGTTCTACAGTGTTATAGTGCTCTTTTATTGTACTTTAACAATGATACTTATTGGTGCATCAGTACTGTGCAAAAGTCTTGGGCACTATGGCACTTGAGACTTTTTGTACAATACTGCACTTCTCAACGTGGAGTGCAGAGTGAGTCTGTAAATTTGACCAGAGCAAACCATGTTGGGAATGATGAGAGTGGAGGGAGGGGTGAGGGATAGGTGGCAGAGGAGGAGGTGGAGGGAGGGGTGAGGGACAGGTGGCAGAGGAGGAGGTGGAGGGAGGGGTGAGGACAGGTGGCAGAGGAGGAGGTGGAGGGAGGGGTGAGGGACAGGTGGCAGAGGAGGAGGTGGAGGGAGGGGTGAGGGACAGGTGGCAGAGGAGGAGGTGGAGGGAGGGGTGAGGGACAGGTGGCAGAGGAGGAGGTGGAGGGAGGGGTGAGGACAGGTGGCAGAGGAGGAGTCCCAGGAGCAGGAGATGCCTGGGTGCAGACACACCCAGCCCTGAGACACCAACTAAGGTAATTTGACTGCAAACAATTGGTTTATTCATCGTCACAGAATGCCGTTCTGGTGCTTCCCGCCCCTTCCCCTCTTCCTGCCTCCTTCCCACTCACAGTCCACAATAAAGACCCATATCAGAGTCAGGCTTATCATTATGTGCGTGTGTGTGTGTGTGTGTACCTAAGACTTTTGCACAGTACTGCAAGCTCATATTTTCAGTTGTACTATGCTGAAATATTTCCTGAGGAGTCTGAGGTCCTTTAACATCTGTCAGACGACGCTGAGGATGTTCTACGAGTCTGTGGTGGCCAGTGCGATCATGTTTGCTGCTGTGTGCTGGGGCAGCAGGCTGAGGGTAGCAGACACCAACAGAATCAACAAACTCATTCGTAAGGCCAGTGATGTTGTGGGGATGGAACTGGACTCTCTGACGGTGGTGTCTGAAAAGAGGATGCTGTCTAAGTTGCATGCCATCTTGGTCAATGTCTCCCATCCACTACATAAGCTACTGGGTTGGCGCAGGAGTACATTCAGCCAGAGACTCATTCCACCGAGATGCAACACAGAGCGTCATAGGAAGTCATTCCTGCCTGTGGCCATCAAACTTTACAACTCCTCCCTTGGAGGGTCAGACACCCTGAGCCAATAGGCTGGTCCTGGACTTATTTCATAATTTGCTGGCATAATTTACATATTACTATTTAACTATTTATGGTTCTATTACTATTATTTATGGTGCAACTGTAACAAAAATCAATTTCCCCCGGGATCAATAAAGTATGACTATGACTATTACTATGAATATGAAATGCACAAATACATTCACACGAATGATTCCTGGAGTGAAAGGGTTAACATATGAGGAGCACTTGATTGCTGGAGTTTAGAAGAATAAGGGGGATCTCACTGAAACCTATTGAATATTGAAAGGATTTGATAGAGTGGACGTGGAGAGGATGTTTTCTGTCGTGGGAAAGTCTAGGACTAGAGGGCACAGCCTCAGAGTACAAGAACGTTCCTTTAGAACAGAGAAGAGGAGGAATTTCTTTAGCCAAACAGTGTGGTGAATATGTGGAATTCATTGCCACAGGTCACTGGGTATATTTAAAGCGGAGGTTGATAGGTTCTTGATTAGCCAGGGTTTCAAAGGCTCTGGGGAGAAGGCAGGAGAATGGGGTTGAGAGGGATAATAAATCAGCCATGACGGAATGGTGGATCAGACTCAATGGGCCAAGTGGCCTAATTTTGCTCCTATGTCTTATGGTCTTACGGCAAAGATCTATAGGAAGCTGTATATGAAATTTAACATACACATAAACATGAAGAAATCTGCAGATGCTGGAAATCCAAAGCAAACCACACAAAATGCTGGAAGAACTCAGCAAGTCAGGCAGCATCTATGGAAATGAATAAACAGTCGATGTTTCAGGCTGAGACCCTTCGTCAGGACTCATGCACATTTATGTATGTCAAAAGTATATAAAATTGTCATGCTTGGGAATACTTTTATAATACATTGCAGCACCTACTAACCAGATAAAGAAAAATCCTCATGTCTCTTTGAAATTACATAAATTGAACATTCAGGAGGTGGTACAGTCAGTGCTCTATAATCTGCAGATTCTAAAAACTAATAATGAAGCAGTTCTCAAAAGTCTGGCTACTTTTTTGGGGGGAGTGGTTTTAGTACATCCCAGCCTATGATATAAAATCCATAGGATCATGCCACGTAATTGTTACAATCAGGAGGAGACCATTCAGTCCATCAAGGAATCCCAGCTCCTAATAGAGCAATCTTGCTAGCCCCATTCCTCCCTCCTTTTCCTATAGCTGATTAATCTGGCGAGCAACACACCTTTGGGATCCAAAAATTCCATCTGGAAGGAACTCATGAGAATAAGCCCAGGAATGAAAGGGTTAACATATGAGGTAGTGTTTGATGGCCCTGAGCCTGTACTTGCTGGAGTTCAGAAGAACGGGGCGGTGGTGGGATCTCATTCAAAAACTATTGCATATTGAAAGGCTTAGATAGAGTGAACGTGGAGTGGATGTTTGCAGAAATGGGAGAGTCTAGGACCAGAGAGCATGGCCTCAGAACGGAAGAACGTCCCTTCAGAACAGAGATGTGGAGGAAGTTTTTCAGCCAAGGGGTGATGAATCTGTGGAATTCATTGCCATAGGCAGCTGTGGAGACCATGTCATTGGGCATATTTGAAGTGGAGGTTGGTTCTTGATTAGTCAGGGCATCAAAGGCTCTGGCAAGAAGGCAGGAGAGCAGAGTTGAGAAGGATAATAAATCAGCCATGATTGAATGGCAGAGCAGACCCGATGGGCTGAATGTTCTAATTCTTCACCTATGTCTAATGGTCTCATGGAACTAGTTGATGCCTTTTCCAATACTTAGGGACTGTGAGATGCACACCCCTGTATATAAACAAAATCATTGCATTCCTGCTTGTATGCTTAGGACAAAGGTTAGTTCTATCCCCTATGTTCCTTGAACTATTCCCTACTAGGAACAATTTCACTCTTTCTGTCCCATTTAAACCAAACCACTCCACAGTAGTTGTGGGGGTTGTTACCCACTCTTTGCATCCTTACCCAAGAGTTTGCTGAGCTCCGTATTTTGAAGGTTGGGGTTCTGCAGGGATAGCTTCTTCCTTTCATCTTTGGCCCACACCATGAAGGCGTTCATTGGTCGAGGAATCCGGCTGATGGCTATACGCGTCCTGCAATCCCTTGGCTGCTCAGCTGGCTTGGAAACATTCATGTAGAAAGCACCAGCATTAACGTTATCTGTACCAGCAGCCCTCATCTTTATTCACCTGTAGGAGGGATTGCACTCTCACTTCTCATGTGAGCACTGAAATCATTGTGTGAGGACCGGATTGCTGTTTATATCTGATTCTCCACTGAACTGGCTCCTCCTACAAGGTACAAGCAATCCAATCCACCTTTTGGATGTAGACATAGGCAAAATAGATATTCAAGAATCTATTCGAAATTTTCTAGTTAGCCCATTATATCAATATTCCCATGCAAATTTGTAATTATGTCATTGTCAAATGTGTCTTCAAATCCAAGTGCCCATTCCAATGATTAAGAAAGAACTGTGAAAAAAAACAAGTGCCTTCAAAATAGAGTATTTTTTGGCTGGAATATATAGAAGTTTATAAATTTGCATGTCAAATTAGAACACGTTCTTCAAAGACGTGATTTTCCAATTACTGTCTACTTAATGAATGACTGCATGTGTAAGATTTGAATGTTAACAATCCCTCAGAGACAATGTGTTGGTTGAAGAGTTGAACTTCACATTAACAATCAAACAGTGGACAGGCACTCAGTGGCCACATTATTAGGTAAACCTTTACACCTGCACGTTAAAACAAATATCTAATCATTCAATGTGTCAGTAACTCCATGTATAAAAGCATGCAGGTTGACTGCATCAGAATGGAGAAGAAATGTGATCCAAGTGACTTTGACGGTGGAATGATGGTTGGTGCCAGAGGGGGTGGTTTGAGTATCTCAGAATCTGCTGATCTCCTGGGATTTTCACGCACAACAGTCTCCAGAGTTTTCAGTGAATGGTGCAAAAAACGACTAAAAAAAACATCCAGTGAATGGCAATTCTGTGGGTGATAATGCCTTGTTAAAGAGAGAGGTCAGAGTAGAATTGCCAGACTAGATCAAGCTAACAGAAAAGTGCCAGTAACTCAAATAACCACATGTTACAACAATGGTGTCCAGAAGAGCATTTCTCAATGCACAACACGTCAAACCTTGTAGTAGATGGGCAGAAGCCCACAATCACACAGTCAATGGCCTCTTTATTAGGTACAGGTGGTATCTAATAATGTGGCCACTGGGTGTGTGCTAGTTGAACAGTTAAACTTCACATTATGCAAAACAATTTCTGATTTTTTTTAGTTCCATATGTAGAATTACAGGCACTTTCCAGTTTCACATTGCCATAGGACTCTTAAGTGTTCCAGGGCGAGGATCAGTACCAATGTCTTGCCTCATGGTTACTGTGGCAGCTCATGCAGTTCATGGTATTGAGGAGCAGACACCAGTGCTGGGTAGAGCATAGATGGCTCATTGATGGTGAGAGGCTTTGACAGAGTACTGCTCATGGACTGCATCACAGCCTGGTATGGGAACATCAATGTCCTTGGAGGGAAAATCCTACAAAAAAAGTAGTGGATATGGCCCAGTCCGTCTGGGTAAAACCCTCCCAACCATTGGACACATCTACATGAAATGCTGTCACAGGAAAGCAGCATCCATCATCAGAGACTCCCAACACCCAGGTCATGCCCTCTTCTCATTGCCACATGGGCCAAGCTAAGGAGCAAAAGGGGACAAAATGACCTTGCTGGGCTTGGTGCAATTGGTGTAGGCTAGATGGATTTAGCTAGGCCTTTGACAAGCTTCTGCAAAAGGTTAGAGCCACTTGCTTGGTAATAGAAAGCAGACAGCGAAGGTCTAGCATTGCTATTCTAAATCAGTTTTATTTTATTTTACTGAGATACAGCACACAGTAAACCCTTCTGGCCCTTTGAGCCATGCCACCAGGCAATCCCCCGACCTAGCACTCTCCTAATCGTGGGATATTTTACAGTAACATATCGATGCAGCTATAAAGAAGGCAGGACAGTGGCTAAATTTTGTCAGGAGTTTGAGGAGATTTGGTTTGTCACCTAACGTACTCGAAAACTTGTACGATTGTACCTTGGAGAGTTTTCTAACTGGCTGCCTCACCGTCTGGTATCGGGGGGGGGCGCTATTGCACAGGATCAAAGTAAGCTGCAGAGAGTTGTAAAATTAGTCCGCTCCTTTCTGGGTCCTAGCCGCCATAGTATCCAAGACATCTTGAAGGAGTGATCCTTCAGAAAGGTGGCATCCATCATTAAGTACCCCCACCACCCAGGACATGCCCTCTTCTTCCTGTTAACATCAGGAACGAGTTACAGGAGCCTGAAGGCACACGCTCAGAGATTCAGGAACAGCTTCTTCCCCAATGCCATCCAATATCCAAATGGACATTGAACCCATGAATACTACCTGACTACCGTTTTTTTAAATTTCTCTTTTTGCACTACTTATCTTAATGTAGCTGCTTTATATGAAACACTGTTTTACCGGTCACCTCCAGAGACATGACTGGTTGGCACGTCGCTAAAGGCCACTGGACCCAGAGGTGAGAAACTCACTTTTCACAGACTCTGTATGTCTGGGGTCGATATGACTTGGTCCCACCAAATCCAGAAGGCTGGGATGTCACGCCTACCCGAACCCCGATCTGTGTGAATTACTGTCCCCATGCAATGATCCATCAGCAAGAAACAACAGGCTGTACACTGCATACAGTTATAAAGGAAGTACATTTATGAATGTTAACTTAATCAAACCGTGACTGAAGGAGAGAAAAAAGAAAAAAAAACAGAAAGTTCCATCAGCATTAAAAGAGTGAAATGTGCACAGGTTAGAGCGTAATACTTCCAAAAGCTGCTGTGTCTGGTGTACGTACGGCACCAACTCCTATTTACCGATTACTGGTAGGATTTCCCCTCTTGGACTCCATTGAATCGTGCATTCCCATTGGAAAAAATCCTCTGGCCGGTTCTCATCTCTTCATCTCAACCTACCCTGGTGTCTGTCACAAAATCTCTCTACCCAGCAGTCTCTGGAACCTTCACCCAATTCCACCATCCTGATTGGATGACACTGCAATGCTAAGCATGAACATCACAACCCCTGGAGTCTGTGGCGGGAAGGTCAACGAAGGAAAATCCGGAGTGTGTGGGGGAAGATCACCAAAGGAAAGGCTGGAGTGTGTGAAGGGATAGATCACTGAAGCAAAGGCTGGAGTGTGTGGGGGAAGATCACCAAAGGAAAGGCTGGAGTGTGTGGGGGAAGATCACCTGATGAAAGGCTGGAGTGTGTGGGAGGATAGATCACTGAAGCAAAGGCTGGAGTGTGTGAGGGAAGATCACCAAAGGAAAGGCTGGAGTGTGTGGGGGAAGATCACCAAAGGAAAGGCTGGAGTGTGTGAGGGGATAGATCACTGAAGCAAAGGCTGGAGTGTGTGGGGGAAGATCACCAAAGGAAAGGCTGGAGTGTGTGGGGGGAAGATCACCCGATGAAAGGCTGGATTGTGTGGGGGAAGATCACCAAAGGAAAGGCTGGAGTGTGTGAGGGAAATTCACCAAAGGAAAGGCTGGAGTCTGTCAGGGGAAGATCATCGAAGGAAAGGCTGGAGTGTGTGGGTGAACAGGTGGGGGTCAGGGGAAGGAAAAGAGGTCAGTGGATGTTTGCAGTACAATGCCCTGATGTTCAGTGGTTGGATTGTCATCTCCAGGGAAGCACAAAGAGATTTCTGACGATTGGTAGAGTCATGGAGTACTACAGCACAGAAGCAAAACTTTTGGCCCATCCAATTCTACACTGAACTGTTATTTTGCTTAGTCCTATTAACCCACACCTGGATTACAGTGCTCCATACCCCTCCTGCCCATGTACTTATCCAAACTTCTCATAAAATTTAAGAGAATTAAATGTTGAAATCCACCACTTCCACTGACAGCTTGTTCCACACTCACACTATCCTCTGAGTGAAGAAGTTTTTTCAGTTTTCCCTTAAGTAGTTCATCTTTAACCCTGAAAGCTCGACCTCTAGTTGTAGTTTCACCCAACTGCAGTGGAAAAAGCCTGCTTTCATTTACTCTATCTATACCCTTCATAATTTTGTATACCTCTATCAAATCTCCCTTCATTCTCCTGTTTGGCCTATGTCCAATAGTTTTCATTGTGATTGATATCGGAGCTACACATGGAATACAGAGAAACAGTGGTTTGTTTTAGCAATGTACAACTGACTGATGTGCTGAAATGGATCTTTACAAATATTAAAGTTCAAAATAAATGTTATTATTAAAGTGTAGCGATGTGCTTCACACAGAGCTAGTAATAACAACACGCAGTCTGTAAGTCACACTCGAGACTCGTTTATTCAAACTTCGCGGCACTGGCAGGTGCCTTCCAGCCCTCTCCAGGTGGAAATGATGTCAGAGGTGCATTACAAAATTCTGTCCCCACGCGCGGGCTATTTTGTGAGCCGGTTCGCTTGTGTAGAAAGTGGGTCACCACAAAAGTACATATATGTCACCATATACAGCCCTGAAATCCATTCTCCTGTGAGCATATTCAGCAAATCTATAGAACAGTAACTAAAATAGAATCAAATGAAAGTTTAACCAGAGTTCAGATGACAAATAATCATGCCAATGTAAACATAAATAAATTGATGATGGATGCTGCTTTCATGCGAAAATGTTTCATGTAGACGGACTCAGTCGTTGAAAAGGTTTTACCTGTAATGTACTGGGGTGAATCTACTGCCTTTTGTCAAATTTTCAGTTCAATGGCATTGGTGTTTCCATACCAGGTCGTAATACAGCCAGTCAATATACTTTCCACTACATATATATAGAAGTTTGTCAAAGTTTTAGATGTCATACCAAATCTTCACAGACTCCTAAAGAAGCAGAGTTGTTGCCATGCTTTTACATGCTGGGCCCAGGACAGATTCACGAACATTATGAATGAAGTATACAATATATTATGGGAAATTTTGCGTATTTGAGATTGATAAATACAGAGCAATACTGAAGGCGAAGCAGTTTTGTGATGAGGAGTTATGAGATAAGGATGTGACAAGAAGTGTGGATTGAGGGGGAACCTATAATAGATAGTATTTAGATTCCCAAAAGACATTTGACAAGATGCCTATAAGTGGCTAGAGCCCAAGGTAACAAAGGAAGTGTGTTAGCATGGACTTAAAATTGATTACCACATAGAAGGCAGAGTTATAATAAAGTGTCCTGCCGAAGGGTTTCACCCTGAAATGTTGACAGTCCACTCTTTTCCATAGATGCTGCCTGATCTGCTGAGTTCCTCCAGCATTTTGTGTGTGTTGCTTGGATGTCCAACATCTGCAGATTTTCTCTTGTTCACAATGAATGAGTCCTTTTCAGGCTGGGAGGAGAGAGCTAGTTGTCAACGTCTCTGAGGATCTGTCCTGGGCCTAACATGTCGATACAATTACAAAGAAGGCATGGCAGTGACTATATTTCGTAAGGAGTTTGAAGAGATTTTGTAGGTCAACAAAGACACTTGCAAATTTCTACAGATATACCATGGAGAGCATTTTAACTGGCTGCATCACCATCCGGTATGAGGTGTTGTGGTGCACTGCACAGGATCAAAATAAGCTGCAGAGAGTTATAAACTCAGCTTCATCACGGGCACTAGCCTCCAGAGTATCCAGGACACCTTCAAGGAGCGATCCCTCAAAAAGGCAGCACCCATCATTAAGGATCCCCAAGGTCACGCCTTGGTCTCATTGCTGCCATCAGGAAGGAGGTACAGGAGCCTGAAGACACACACTCAATGATTCAGGAACAGCTTCTTCTCCTCTGCCATCTGATTTCTGAATGGACATTGAACCCTACTTTTCTTTCTCTTTTTGCACTACATATTTAATTTCACTTTTTAGAGATATATGTATACAGTATATATATATATTTACTGTCATCTACAGTTTTTGTTATATGTATTGCATTGTACTGCTACTGCAAACAACAATTTTCACGACATATGCCAGAGGTGTTAAACTGAATTCTGATTCTGATTCCGAGTACCCCAGGGATTTCCTGTTGGCCCTCAATAGTTTACTATTTACACTGATGACCCAGAGGAGCAAATGAAATAAAAGTTTCCAATGATATGAAAATAGGCAGAAGGGCATGGGATATAGATTTTGCAAAAACCTAGACTTCTACATGGGGAGGTGTGAAGTCATGCAGTTTGTTAAGAGGAATCAAAAGATGGATTATTATCTAAATAAGACCATGAGATATACGAGCAGAATTGGGCTATTTGTCCCATGAAGTCTGCTCCCATCATGATGTTTTATTATCCCTCTCATCCCCGTTCTCCAGCCTTCTACTTGTAACCTTTGACACTCTTACTAATCAAGAACCTATTAACCTTTGCTTTAAATGTACCCAAAGACTTAGCCTCTGCAGCTATCTGTGGCAATAAATTCTACAGATTCATCCCTGACTACAGAAATTCCTTCTACTCTCTGTTCTAAAGGTAAGTCCTTCTATTCTGAGGCTGTGCCCTTTGGTCGTAGATTTCCACACTGCAGGCAACATTCTTTCCATGTCCACTCTATCTAGGCCTTTCAATATTCAGTATGTTTCAATAAAATACCTCTTCATTCTTTAAAACTCCAGTGACTACTGGCCCAGAACCATCAAACACTGCCTATACATTAACCGTTAAATCCCCGGGATAGTTTTCATGAAGCTCCTCTGCATCCTCACCAATCCTAGCATATCCTTTCTGGGATATAGGGCCCAGAACTGCTTTAATGCAGTCTAACCTAAATGGAGAGGGACTGACAATTATTAAGGTTCAGTGGGATCTAGGTGTTCTAGTGTAAGAACTACACAAAGTTATCCAGCAGGTCCAACGACTAGTCAGGAAAATAAATGGCATGTTTGTCTTTATTACAAAGGGTTGGAGTTTAAGGATCAGGAGTTTTTGTTACGATTGTACAGAGTGTTGCTGAGGCCACACCTAGAATACTGTGCACCGTTCTGATGCCTTAACCTTAAAGAAGGTACGTTAGCATTGGTCGCAGTCCAAAAAAAACTACCAAGCCAATTCCTCGGATGAGAATGTTACCCTATCGAGTAAGGCTAGAGAGTTTGGGTTTGTATTCTTTGGAGTGAAGGGTGACCTTATTCAAACATATAAGATCCTAAGGGGCTTTGACAAGGTGAATCCTACAAACATCCTACAAAATATAATGGATACAGCCCAATACAGCACAGGTAAAACCCTTCCCACCATTGAGCACATCTACACAAAGCGTTGTCACAGGAAAGCATCATCCACCATCAGAGACTCCCACCATACAGGACATGCTCTCTTCTCGCTTCTGCCATCAGGAAGGAGGTTCAGGAGCCTTAGGACTCACACCACCATGTTCAGGAACAGGTATGATCCCTCATCCATCAGGCTCTTGAACTAAAGGGGATAACCTCACTGAATTTCACTTGCCCCATCACTGAACTTTTTCAACAACATATGGACTCACTTTCAAGGAATCTTGATCTCATATTCTCAATATTGATTGCTTATTTATTATTATTATAATTATTTTCTTTCCTTTTGTATTGCAGAGTTTGTTGTCTTTTGCTCACGGTATGGTCTTTCATTGATTCTATTATGGTTATTGGATTTATTGAGAATGCCCGCAAGAAACTGAACCTCAGGGTTATATATGGTGACATATATGTACTTTGATAATAAGTTTACTTTGAACTTTGGACTTTGAGATGTTGAAATTTTCCACCAATGATGGGAGAGTCATGAACAAGGGATAGATATACAAAGCATAAAATGAGAGATGTCAACTTGTTGTTTGCTCAGTCTTAGTCCAATGTCACTGGAATGTACGTCACATCGCACTTGAACTTTAAACAACGGCAATTACAAGAGGTTTGGTACAAATAACTCAAAATCGCAGTACAATGGGATGAAAATCAAAATTACTAGGCATACTCATCAGATCAGGCTGTACCAATGGAACGAGAAACATTTCAGTCAGTTATAGGAAATAGAAAAGTTAAAAATCAAACACGGTTGAACTCATAATGAAGTGAAAGGGTTGGAGATGTTTGAGGTAGGATGTAGACTATGGGTGACTGTGATGGAGATAGATGTAGGCAGAAAGAGGGCAGTAGGGCTTGTGGCTCGTCCCTTTACCCAGTCTATATGAAGGCAGAAGGTGCTGTACACGGACCAAGAAATGGTGGTCTATTGTTTGATGGCCAAGATATATATATTGGCCATCAAATATATATATACACACACATAGAGAGAAAGAGAGATAGAGGGGGGGAGAGAGAGACCGCATGGTAACATCACCCAATTACACCGACACAACGTATTAACCAACTAATCAGTACGTCTTTGGTATGTGGGAGAAAACCAGACCACCCAAAGGAAACAGATGTGGTCACAGGAGAACATACAATCTCCTTACAGACAGCAGTGGGGACTGAATCTGGGTCAGCTTATTTCCAGCCGGTCTGTTTTCATTTCTGGAGACAGAGGGAGATGGGGAGGATGTGCTAAAGAGGAATAGAGCCAAACTCTTAACGAGTTGCTGATTTGATGTGATGCCTTACTGTGGCATCCTTTGTACATCTGTTTCTGTTCTGCAAAAGCCCTGAAAACCACCCCTCCCCTTGTAACTCTAAGCCTAGGAAAATTTGTACTCTCCACAACACCTAACCCCAAGACGTCCGCCATTTGGAGATATCCACCTCTGGCAGATGCCACACCATTAAATGTTGGAGATGCCACACTATTCATCGTTGGAGATGTCCAGCTCTGGGAGATGCCACTCCATTCAGTGTTGGAGATGCCATGCCATTCAACGTTGGTTAAAATTTGAGCAACATTACCCGTAATCACCATTGGCAACCAATTAAGGAATAATCTTCCAGTTTTCTGATAAAACACTGGACCCTCTCCAAGTACTTGACACCTTTAATGAGGCATGGTGTCCAAAGTCAGCTGAAGTCAGTGATATTTTAAGATTCAAAATAACTTCCTTGCTTTTATAATTTGTATTCTTAATAAAACAAAAGATCCATTGTGTTTTCCAACATGCTACTGGCATCAAAGATATCTGCACATAATATCCCATTCTTCGAATCCTGAACCTCTTTCCAAACTAACCATTTTGTTTCTATTATTTCATATAAAACCTGTTTATAATTTTGTTCTACCCTGTGTAAATTTATCTGCCACATATCCCCCTCATTTTTCCATATATCTGTATATCGAATACTCCAAGCTGACAATGTAAAGATAAGCTCAAAATCAGAAAATCACTGGCATATTGCATGTCATGGAATTTGTTGCTTTGCTGCAGCAGTACATTGTTGTACATGATCATGGAAAAAAATGTCAATTACAGTAAGTTTATATTTATTAAATAAATGGTGCAAAAATAGAAATAAAAAAGTAGTGAGGTAGTGCTCACGGGTTCAATGTCCATTCAGGAATTGGATGGCAGAGGGGAAGAAGCTGCTCCTGAATTGTTGAATGTGTGTCTTCAGGCTTCTGTACCTCCTTCCTGATGGTAACAATGAGGACAATGCATGACCTGTGTGATGGGGATCCATAGTGATGTATGTCTCCTCCTTGGGTCACCTCTCCTTGAAGATGTCCTGGATACTATGGAGGCTCGAGCCCATGATGGGGCTGATAAAATTTACAACTCTCTGCAGCTTATTTCAGTCCTGTTCAGCAGCCACCCCCACCTCCATACCAGTCCGTGACGCAGCCAGGGAGTATACTCTCCATGGTACATTTGTAGAAACATGCACGTGTCCTTGGTGACATACCAAATCTCCCTAATGAAATGTAGCTGCTGCCGTGCCTTCTTTGTAGCTGCTTTCCTTTTCTCCTACTAATTTGTTTAAACCAGGGGCTCTCAACGTTTTTTTTATACCATGGACCAATACTAAAAGGCGACTGTGGACCCCTGGTTTAAGTCATTATTGTATTCCTACTGCACCTCTCACGAGCAGAATTTGGATACTTTCATTCTTCTGCACAGACCCTGCTGGGGGGTCACAGTGCTCTTCAGAAAAAAAGGCACATACTGGAAAAGCTATTGTTTAAATTGAGTTCAGACGAAGTTCAAAGTGAGTTAGGGACATTAACCGCTAATGCGAGGACGGGATAAAGGGGAAGTGTAATAAAAGCAGAAAGCAATTTCCCTGCATCCTCACAGTAAAAGATATACCCAGATATTCAAACCTAATTGACCAGCAACTACAAGACATGGATAGAAAATTTGAGGGAATACTGCAGAGAGAAGAGATCATCTAATCTACAGTATTTGGCCAAAGATTTAAGGAAAAACAACCAATAACTATGAGGAGGAAGAGCAAAAATGGCTGAGCTATAATTGTGCATGGAGAGACTGGCATAAATTGGGGAGGAAGATGCTAATATTAATTGAAAGGAGTAGTGTGAATATTATTGGACAACAAAGGGTGGGTGCATTAGTTGAAGAGAAGATAGTATCAGAATTGGAACTGGATTGGTTTATTTTTGTCATATGTATCTAGATACTGTGAAAATGTACAAGTTTAAGCACTCTAGATTTCTCATATGGTTTTAGATGGTATGGCCGCCACAGAGCCCTGATCTTGACATCATCAAGACTGTCTGGGATTACCTGGAGAGTCAGAAGCATGCGAGACAGCCAAAGTCTGCAGGAGAACTGTGACAAGTTCTCCAAACACATTGGAGCAACCACCAGCTGATTTTCTTCTAAAACTGCATGACAGTGTACCTAAGAATTGATGCAGTTTTAAAGGCAAAAAGTGGCCACAACAAATATTGATTTGATGCAGGTTTTTACTGTTTACTGCTCCTTTTAGTATTTTTTAATATCTAGAACTTTTCATTCCTATAGTTTTGAAAGTACCTTCACTTTAGAGAATATTTGCATATGCATTCGAATTTTGTTTTGCACTGTACTGCTGCTGCCGCAAAAAAAAGAACAAATTTCATGACATATGTGAGCGATGATAAACCTGATTCTGATATGGATCTCTATTGCAGACTGAGAGTGGGAAGGGGGCCAGAGAGAGGGCTCCTGATGAAGGGTCTCGGCCGGAAATGTCGACTGTTTACTCTTTTCTATAGATGCTGCCTGGTCTGCTGAGTTCCTCCGGCATTTTGTGCGCGTTGATCAATAAAATATTGTTTGGAATCAAATAACCTATCCTGTTGCTTCTGCATTTGCACCCTCAGCCCCGCCCTGGCACCCCCTCTCTTCCACCTGTCCCACGGTGCTCCACCCTCGCCATTCCCAACATCCGTTGCTCCTGTCAGATTTGCAAACTTCTGTCCGCTCCATGTTGTCAAATACAGTACTGTGCAAAGATATAAGGCAGTCTATATAGTTGGGGGTCCCTACGCATCTTGCACAGCACTGTGCGTGTATATATAATAAGTAGAGCAAAAAGAGAGGAAAAATATTGAGGTAGTGTTCATGACTTCGCTGTCTATTCAGAAATCTGACGACAGAGGAGAAGAAGCTGTTCCTGAAATGCAGAGTGTGTGTCCTCAGGCTCCTGTACCTCCTCCTTAATGGTAGCAATGAGAAGAAGGCAAATGGCTTTTGTGGTTTTTATATTAGAACAATAATTACAAGTCAAAAGTATTTGATTGACGCTGATGAGTTGCATGCAAGCTGAGGTCATGAAAGAATGTAGTTTTTAAAGTCTTTCTTTTCCTTGTTGTATGTTTTTGTCTGGAGAGGAACTAAAAGCCTCTGACTTGCTGCCTGAGACAAGTTGGTTATCCCCCACTAAGCCAAAGAGAGCAGCCCTTGTCCATTTAATTAGCAAGTGCTTTGATCTGGTTTTTCTAAGTGAACAAGATGATGCAAATTAGAATGTGGGAGCTTGTGGGAGCTTGTGAGAGAAATCAAATTGTATGCAAATAATTAAGCAAGCTGTTTACAGAATCTCAGAGTGAGTGGTTCAGTCTGGAGGAAGACCATTCAACTATCTTTTTTTGAAATATTTATTTATTTAGAGACAGAGTGTGGAATAGGAACTTCCAGCCCTTTGAGCTGCACTGCCCAACAACTCCCAATTTAAACCTAACCTAATCACAGGACAACTTACAATGACTAGTTAACCTACTAACTGGTACATCTTTGGACTGTGAGAGGAAACTGGAGCACCCAGAGAAAATTGACACATTCCACAGGAAGACTGTACAGATTCCTTACAGAGTACGCATGGATTGAATGCTGAAGATCCAAACTGTGATAGTATTGCACAATTTATGTTCTATAGCTCCGAAAATTCTTACCCTCTGCTTCCAGCTTTGCCTTAAATACTACAATTTTACTTCCATAACCAATGGTCTCACTTTAAAGACTCTTTATATTGTTATTTCGTGCTCTTTCATTTTATGTTAGTTCATACCCGTTATTTACTGCTATTTATTTATATTTGCATTTACAAAGTTTGTTGTTTATTAGTCCTGTTTACAGTTACTGTTCTATAGATTTTCTAAGTATGCTCACAGGGAAAAAAAATCTCAGGTTTGTATGTAGTGACATGTATGTACTCTGATAATAACTATTTCTTCGAACTTCGAACTTTTATCTGCCTCCACCATGACACCTGTTATTTATTCCAGACTCTAATCACTTACCGTGTAAGAAAGATTTTTCTACTTGTCACATTACTGGTTCTTCTGCTTACCTCCTTTCCTCAGAGTCAGAATCAGGTTTAATATTACTGTCATGTGTTGTTAAATCAGTTGTTTTGCAGCATCTTTACAGTGCAATATATAAAATAAACTGTAAGGAATGCAAAAAGGGAGCCAAAAAATAGTGAGGTAGGGTTCATGTGTTGGTTCATTGTTCATTCAACAATATGATGATGAAAGGGAGGAAGCAGTTCCTCAGTCATTGAGTGTGTGTCTTCAGGCTCCTGTACCTCCTCTCTAATGGTCGTAATGAGAAGAGGACATGTCGTAGGTGATGGGGGTCCTTAATGACGGATGCCACCTTTTTGAGGCATCGCCTTTCCTTGCTGGAAAGTGTCCAACCTTTAGAATATGCTTCCACAAGTGTCAGCGGCAATTTAGTATCCTTACAAAGTATTAACCTTAAAATTTGAGATGGGCAATAGACTAATCATCTATAGAAGAATCACACTGAAGTTCAAAGTAAATTTATTATCGAAGTGTGGGGTGTGGGGTGTCCCAGGAGAGGTAGCGCCTTTGGTGAACCAGCTTGGCCTGTCCATCCCAGGGCAGCCCTCTCACCTTTGATCTTCACTGGGCCGTCTGTTCTCACCTGTGGCTCCAAATCGCTGTTTGAATGTGACAGCAGTCGCACGCCGGTACACTGTTGCACATGCTGGTACATCTGCAGCTTGCTACCGCCCAAAATGGATGCCCTACAATTCGCCTACTGACACAACCATTTGACCCACGACCAAATACAGTAGCCACTGCTCTACATACTGTCCTTACACATCAGGAGAAGAAGAATGCTTATGTGAGAATGCTGTTCCTGTACTGCAGTTCAGCATTCAATACCATAGTTCCATCCAGGCTTGACAAGAAGCTCAGAGACCTCAGCCTTGACCCTGCCTTATGCAGCTGGATCCTGGACTTCCTGTCAGATTGCCAGCAGGTTGTAAGAGTGGGTTCCCTCACCTCCAACCCTCTGACTCTCAACACAGGAGCCCCTCAGGGCTGCGTACTGAGTCCCCTCCGGGCTGCGTACTGAGTCCCCTCCTTTACTCCTTGTATACCCATGACTGTATCACCACCCACAGCTCCAACCTGCTAATTAAATTTGCTGATGACACTACATTGATTGGCCTTATCTCAAACAATAACAAGGTGGCCTACAGGGAAGAAGTCATCTCTCTGACACAGTGGTGTCAAGATAACAACCTCTCCCTCAATGTCGCAAAAACAAGGGAGCTGGTTGTGGATTACAGGAGGAATGGAGACGGGCAACCTCTATTGACATTAATGGATCTGGGGTTGAGAGGGTAAACAGTTCCTCAGCATCCACATCAAATTATGCCATTCACAGTAATTCAACTTTCCATCTTTTCCTGAGATGTCTACCATTTGGGGCATTCCATGGACGACTGAGCTTTAACCTGATGTGGGGCCAAATCCACCGACGTCCCATTACTTCCCTCCTTCAAGCCTCTGCCCCAATGATGCAGATATCTCAATCCATCATCAGTTCCTCTAGTTGACATAGGGCTTGACCCCAGCCATCTGTCCAGGTACAACTTATGGAAGACTATTTTAAGGGTTAAAATACAATTCCGGTTGAAGTTGGAGATGGAATCAGATGCTTGTTAGCTCTGGCAGGGTTTGCGAATTGGAAATAATATCTTCTCCTCATTGACAGTCAACACTGGCACACCTCAAGGATGCTAGCATTAGCCCATTGCTCTATATCCCTCTCAACTCACGATCATGTGGCTAGGCACAGCATAAACAACATCTATAACTTTGCCGACTACACAGGACTGTTGGTAAACTAATTAGTCAATGTAAATTTTTCTGTGATTAGGTTAGGGTTAAACCGGGGGTTGCTGGGCGGCCTGGCTTGAAAGGCCGGAATGGTTAGTTCCACATAAATAAAGTAAATAAAAAGAGGGCATGACCTGGGTAACGGGGGTTCTTAATGATGGACGCCGCCTTTTTGAGGCATCGCTCCTTGAAGGTGTTCAGGATGTAGGGAAGGCTAGTGCCCATGATGGGGCTAACAGAGTTTATAATGTTCTGCAGCTTATTTTGATCCTGTGCGTTCATGCCCCCCCCCCAATACTGACAGTGATGCAGCCAGTTAGAATGCTCTCCACAGTAAATCTGTAGAAATATGCAAGTGTCCTTGTTGACATACTCAAGGTACAAGAACAAGGAAGTCATAAGGAACTTCTATAAAACACTGGTTTGGTTACAACAAAAGTATTGCCAAAGCATTAGAGAGATATTTCTGAAAACGAATTTGGGAAGGATGGATGACATTTACATGGATGGACTGAGGAAGTTGGGTTATGCTCCTTGGAAGACAGGAGGTTGACAGGGGTAGAGACAGAACAGAAAAAGAACTGTTCCCACTCTAGAAAGAGTCAAGAACTTGGGGGACATAGAATGAAGATGAATGGCAGATGAGCCAAAGGTAACATGGGGGAAAACCTGCTTAAGATGCAAGTACTATAACACAAGAGATTCTGCAGATGCTGGAATTCTTGAGCAACACACATGAAATGCTGGAAGAACCCAGCAGGTCAGGCAGCATCCGTGGAAAAGAACTGTGTGGCTCCATGACCTACCTTTTTGCCACAATGAGGCCACTCTCAGGATGGAGGAGAAACACCTCATCTTCCATGTAGGTAGCCTCCAACCTGATGGCATGAAAATCGATTTCACTTTCCAGCATTTTCCCGTCCCCCTCCACTCTTCTATTCTCCACTCTGGTCTCTTACCTCTTCCCCTCACCTGCTTATCTCCTCCCCCTGGTGCCCCTCCTTCTTCTCGTTCTATCAGATTCCTTCCTCTCCACCGTTTTCCCACCCACCTCTTCACTGTCGCGTTCTAGCTTGTCCTCTTTTCCCTCCCCCTACCTTTTAATTCTGGTGACTTCCCCCATCCTTTCCAGTCCTGATGAAGGGTCCCAGCCCAAAGCATCAGCTGTTTACTTATTTCCATAGATACTGCCTGACCTGCTGAGTTCCTCCAGCATTTTGCGTGTGACACACAAATGCAAGTAGTTGGTACTGGAGGAAGAGTGTCTCCTTTTAACTGGATAAGTCGTTGAAAGGAAAAAAAAGTTGAGAAAATGGATGAGAGGGGCTAGGTGTCATCTTCTGTGATGCAACTATTCCGTTCCTTTGTAACACTGAGAAGACTTTGGAACTGAATGTGTGCTCACAGCAACACTTCGTGCATAATTATAAACAAGCCGGTGAGAGGATTAACGAAGGGTGGAGAATTTGAAACCCAATGTTTGCCTTCAGCAGCGCTGTTGAAAACTAATTCAGAAACAGCCCTGTTCATGTGGCTGTCCAACCTGAGGAATCGTTAATGGTGTGAATTTGTTGACTCATTGCAGCACACTGGAATGCATTATCCCCCCCCCCCTATATTTGGACAGCTTCAACATTGAAATTTGCTTTGGCCATTGACGCTGGGAATCAGAAGGTAAACATAGCACCACTGGAATCATTCAAAAATGCTCACTGTACTATTCTTTTCAGGGGGATGGGTTTCGGGAAGGGTCAACCAGTGGGCAATTTCATGATGTACAGTTACTGAGCCTCAGAGGTGAAATTTCATTCTCAAAGGGAAACGGAGCATTGTTGTTGAAAGGAGGTATAAGAGAGAACAAAGCCCAGAGCTGTGTCAGACACAGGCTTTTCAGAAAGATATCGTCGGGGAATGAGCTGGTCAGCCCGATCTATCTGTCTCGGGTTTTATTAACCCACAAACAGTGCCGCATTTCCATTTAAAATAAAACAGGAAATTCTGGAGATATTCTGGGAATCAAGCAGCACCTTTGGAGAGAGAAACAGGGAGAGCACAATGGTGCGGCAGGTAGTGCTGCTGCCTTGCCAGTCCAGCTGCAGTAGTGATTTCAGTCAGTGATGTCTGTGGATTATTTCAGTCAGTGGTGTCCATGGGTTATTTCTGTCAGTGACGTTCGTGGGGAAGACCGGACAGAAACATAATACTGAACTCCGGTGTCCGGAGCCGAAGGAAAATGGGAGAAATTGGAGAAAAGTGGGTTTTAAGCTTGCTGATTAAAGAGGTACAAAGTTATGACAGGAGATAGAAATTGTTGTTATGTGATCAAGGCTGCCAGAAAAACACTGAAGCTAGTGGATATAGAAGTGTTTTATTCAACAAAAATGAGCAACAGACATCATATTAAGACACTCTTGGAGAAAAAAGCCTGCTTGACCCAATATTACATGTCATCGTTATATGCTAAAGATGAAAGGTTACAGCGGGAAATTCTATATTTACAATGCACCTACAATGCTTCCTTTGAATTACATATAGTTTTCAACATCTCCTTTTTTGCACCCACACTCCAGACACCCAAAATGAATGTTAATTCCCATCAACTCCAAGCTGCATTCATGCATATGTAAGCTTCTTCAGTCAAATAGAAGGCTATTGTTCAGAGTTGCATTTTAAATTCAATCTGCAATCTATGTTCAGGTCTGGAGACAGGCTGCTGCTAAAATTAATATTTGCTATATATTATCATTTCAGAATATGCCCTAACAGAAATGATGCCAGGAATAAAAGCCTTCTGTTATACTGTTCTTCTAGTTGATGAGAAGTGGTGAAGGAGTAGATGGAAGGGAACTGTTCTCCTTGATAAAAGAATCAAGACAACAGTGATGAGGATGGTCATCTTGTTGCAATGGAGAGGCTTATGGGATACAGTCTGGAGTTTAGCCATGTGGCATTTAGCTCCTGGTCAGCCATGGTGGTAAAATCAAATGGGAGATTCCAGACCAAGAGTGATCCAACCAAGACCTCAACAGTGGAACCGGTGAAAGGAGATCACACATCTCAATGGCAGTGAAGGTGGAGGAAGGCTGCAGCAATGAAATGCCCCTTGTCATCTTGCATCCAATGCAATTGGGCTCTGACCCTGTACTGTCATGAAACATGCACAAGTTTCACACATTGAACCAAGTCACGTACAGGAGTTCTCCATCCAGGGAATCCACAGCGACCCTTTAGGAGAACATCATACTCAAATCGCATGGTCGCACAGCTACCACTAATGATGTAAAGACTATTTTTAGTTGAGTAGATGTGGCCTGAAACAAACTGCTTGAGGAAGTAGTGCAGATTTGATCACGGCATTCAGAGTAAACTGAATAAGTGCATGAAAAGAAGAACTTGCATAGGTATGGTCAAAGGACAGGGTAATGAGATCCGCTGGATTCCTTTTGCATAGATCCATTGTGGGCTTAAAGGGCTCCTTCCATAATGTAACATTTCTGTAATTCTGTGTAAAGGCTAACCCTGAAGAATGCTTTAAAGTTAGTCATAACTTTGAAGTTAATGGATATAAATTCAGAGCAGAGTCATAGAAAAGTTCAGCACAGAAACAGGCCCTTCTGCCCATCTAGTCTGTGCTGAACCATTTAAACTGCCTACTTCCATCGACCTGCACCGGGACCTTAGCTCTCCATACCCCTACCGTCCATGTAACTATCCAAACTTCTCTTAAAGGTTGAAATCGAAGTTGCATGCACCATTCGCACTGGCAGCTCATTCCACACTCTCACGACTCTCTGTCAAGATTTGCACTGGCAGTATTGGAACCCACATGGGGAGGAAGACAGACTCTGATGTAGAGATGGTGGTGAGAGTTTATTTGTAATATTTCCAGAAGAACACCAATGGCTCGGCCAAATGACATTACGACAAGTAACGTTCTCAAAACTAGGACCTGGCGATTAGCTCTAATCAGGCGTCCATTTAAATAATATCAGTAACATGAAATTTCTGAGCCTACCAACATAAACTTAACAAGTTTAAACAGAATGCACCAGGAGATTTTATCACAAAGAGTGAGTTGCTCAAGAAAAACACCAGGAACTCTATACAATGACCAACTCTTGTTAAACAACAATGTAATGTGCAGTAGGCTTTCTATGTTACTAATTAACCAATTCTGAAAAACTCAGGGCCCACTGCTCTCCAGCCCTGAAAAGCTCGTTACAAGATTCATGTTCTTTTTTTCAGGTTTTAATAAATCCACCATCTGAAGAGCCATCAGCTGATCATAATGCAGATTGATTGACTAGATCCTCTGGTTCAAGGGTATCTGAATTAATATGTCCCCTTTCTGGCCCTCTGATGAGAATCTTGCTCAGAGGTACCTTTAGATTGGCTGTTTAAGAATGAGAGTCAAATATTATTTATTTGGGACTAATGCCAAATGTGACTGCTGACACAAGTTGAGCATATTTCTGCAGTGACACAGTATGACCTCCTACTCCACACTCCTGTTACTGAACTAGCTCACCTTTCCTTGTTCACTTATTTCCCAAAATGGATAGACCTTGACTATCAAGCAACATTTACAAAATATATATTTAAAGTTGTTTTAAGGTTTTGTTTTAAACAAAACTTCTATTCCAATGGGAATTGTTCTTTCAGTATAATTACTACTGATAGCCCTGAGGCTGTTGGCAATGAAGGTCTGAAATTGAAAACATTTCACCACTTTTCACAGATATTTGCTGTGCAATAGAAAAGAAATCAAAGCAGGCTGACTTCCTCATCCTTAGGATCGTTTTCAAACATGAAATTGTGAACCATCTACACTTATATTGCATTTTGCAGGTTTTTTTCCACAAATCATAGATCAATGGGAGCACCAGAGATGAACAGGTATCCAGAGAGCAAATTAAATTTAACTCAAGTTTGACAAAAATGGGAAGAAAAGGTGATTTGGTGCCATCTAGTGTTCACTGGAAGCAATTCAGTCAGATCTTCTCAAAGTGCCACTGTCCTCTTGTGGTTGATTAATGTAGCAAGATTGGAATTTATTGGAATAATCCAAAAAAATACTGGAGGAACTCAGCAGCTCAGGCAGCATCTATGGAGAGGAATGAACAGTCGAGACTCTTCATCCAGATGCAGCCTCACTTGCTGAGTTCCTCAAGCATTTTGTGTGTGTTCCTCTGGATTTCCAAAAACTCTTGTGCCAGTATAGTGGAATTTAACATTGACCTAGGTTTTGCAGGTATAGGACACTGGCAACCTGCCTGAAGTTAGATATGATCTCTCTCTTTTCCCCTCAGAAATCCTCTCACTTATTTGTTTACAGTGTCTATAAAAAGTATTCATCCCCCCCCTTGGAAGTTTTCATGTTTTATTGTTTTAAAACATTGAATTACACTGGATTTAATTTGGCTTTTTTGACACTGATCAACAGAAAAAGACTCCTTCATGTCAAAGTGAAAACAGATCTCTAGAAAGTGATGTAAATAAATGACAAATATAAAATACAAAATAATTGAATGCAGAAGTATTAATATGACGGACTAAATCACCATTGGTGCGGCCAATTGGCTTTAGAAGTCACATAATTAGTTAAATAGAGATCACCATGTGTAGTCAAGGTGTTCAAATTGAATGCAATAAAAATACACCTGTATCTGGAAGGTCCAACTGCTGGTGAGTCAGTGTCCAGGCAAAAACTACACTATGAAGACAAAGGAACACTCCATGAAACTCCGCAAAAAGGTTATTTGAAACCACAAATCAGAATATGGATACAAGAATATTTCCAAGTCATTGAATATCCCCTGGAGTACAGGTAAGTAAATCATCAAGAAATGGAAAGAATATGGCATAGTTGTAAATCTGCCCAGAGCAGGTCATCCTCAAAAACTGAGTGACCTTGCAAGAAGGGGACTAGAGAGGGAGGCCACCAGGAGACCCATAACAACTCTGGAAGAGTTAATAGCTTCAGTGACTCAGATGGGAGCAGCTGCACTTGCAACAACTGTTGCCTGGCTGATTCATCGGGTGATAAAGTCGTAGCTTTATGGGAGAGTGGCACTGTTGAAAAAAAACTTACATGAAATTTCAGCTGGGGGTTTTCCAGGAGGCAAGTTGGAGACTCTGAAGTCAGCTGGAAGAAGGTTCTATGGTCTGATGTAATCAAAATTAACCTTTCTAGCCATCAGACTAAATGCTATGTTTGGTGTAAGCCAAATTCTGCACATCGTCAAAGACACACCGTTCCTACCATGAAGCATGGTGGTGGCTGCATCATGCTGTGGGGATGCTTCACTGCAGCAGGCCTGGAAGGCTTGTGAAGGTAGAGGGTAAAATGAACACAGCAAAACACAGGGAAATCCTGGAGGAAAACCTGATGCAGTCTACAAGAGAACAGTGACTTGGGAGAAAATTTGTTTTCTGGCAAGACAATGACCCCAAGCACAAAGCCAAAGTTACACAGGAATAGCTTAAAAACAACAAAGTTAATCTCTTGGAGTGGTCAAGTCAGAGTCCAGACCTCAACCCAACTGAAGATTTGTGGCTGGACTTGAAAAGGGCTGTTCACTAATCCCCATGCAATCTGTCAGAGGTTGAGCTGTTCTGTAAAGAAGAATGGGGAAAAATAACAGTGTCCAGATGTGCAAAGCTGATAGAGACTTATCCACATACACTTAAGGCTGTAATTGCTGCCAAAGGTGCATCTACTAAATAATGACTTGAAGAGGGTGATTAACTATGCAATCAATTATTTTATGTTCAATAATTGTAATAAATTTAGACCAATTTGTTTTCACTTTGACACAAAAGAGTCTTTTCTGTTGATCAGTGTCAAAAATGCCAAAATAAATCCACTGTGATTCAATGTTGTAAAACAATAAAACATGAAAATTTCCAAGGGGGGCTGAATACTTTTCAGAGTTGGCCCTTCTGGGCCTTCGAGCCATGTTGCCCCAGCAACTCCATAAGCCCAATCAACCGTAACCTGATAATGGGACAATTTACAATGACCAATTAACCTACCTGGCATATCTTCGGATTGTGGGAGGAAACTGGAGCACCCAGGGAAAACCCAGGCATTCTGTAGGAAGAACATACAGAAACTCCTTACAGAATGGTGTTGGAACTAGACTTCAAACTCTGGAACAGCCCGAACTGTAATCGGGTCGCGCTAACTGCTACTCTGGCGTGTTAGAGCTGAAAAAGGTGCAGCAGGTTGGCAACGAATCTGGGACCTTTGTGAAGAACAGACTAGCTGTCCTTAATGGGGGATAAATGCTGGTCATAAAGACTGACCTTGCTGGTCATACTCTATTCTAAGAGTTGGTTTCAAACAATAAATACACAAATTAATCGCTCATCTCAAGAAGGAACACAACACTGTTTTGAATTTATACCTGCTCGTTTTGTTTCTACAGAGGCACAAGAGACTACAGATGCTGTAGTCTGAAGCAAATACAGAGGGATCTGGGAGAAGTCAGTGGGTCGAGCAGCATCTCTTAAGGGGAAAGGATCTAAAATGTGTTCCGTCCATTTCCAAATCTTAATTTACATCTGTATAATCCCCTGAGATTACAACGTATGGGTGTCCAGGGTGGGTTAGCTCTTCTGGTGAAGAAGCCTGGCATATCTGTCCTGGGACAGCTTACTCACCTTTAGTCTCTACTGGACACTCAGCTCTCATATCTGGCTCCAAGAAGTTGTTTGGATGTGAGACCGGCCACACCCTGGTGCACGGCTGAACCAGGTGAGGGTAGGTGGTGGCCTCATACCCTGGTAAGATAGGGACATGCCTGTCCAAACATGTGAAGTCATCTCCAGCAGACTGAGCAGATGAGATCTACAGTGAGTTCCGATGGCCTGGACGGTGGTTCTGAAACACTGTGGAGACCAAAGGGCACGACAAAGCACAGAAGACATCATGGTTATCCATTGAAACCAAGGAAGACCCCAATTTGTGATGCTTGTTTGTACCTCTGGACCTGAACTTCCAAGGTCAAGAGAGTGGAACTGCCTTAATGCAATGGCTTCTCCACTTTAAAAACTCCCCCACACAGGTCTCCTGTCATCGTTGGTCACGACAGCAACCACCAATCCCCTGAGAGAAAGTTAGGCTTCATTATTTTATTCTCTCTAAAATTCTAAAGTTCCTTCAGCTAGAGATCTGGAATTTTCTGCCTTTCTCTATTTCTCTTGAACTTTAGGACACTTCTCTCTTTGATCACCTGTTCTCATGTCTCATTATTTGGCTCCATCTCACACTCTGTATGATGGGATACCTCATCCTTCTTAGCGATCTATTCAATGGCTACCTCATTTCACCCTCTCACTGATATCCCTTTTGTTCCACCCACTCCTCTCTTCCATCTTCTCTGCTAGTTAGACTATCTTCGCTTCCCTCTTTCTCTGTTCTGTTGAAGAGGGTTTTTGACCTTAAACGTTAACTGGCTTCTCTGTCCACAAATGCTCCTAACTGACTGATTTCTTTCAGCATTTAGTTTTGCATCTGAACTGATCTTGTGATTTGATCAGTGAGGTCTATTCCCCTCCCGTTTATTCAGCACCTTTTATATGGTGTCAGACACTGAACCTGTTGCAGAAGTCACCATGAATGTAATTGTTATGCATATCATAGAATTGCACAATAGATCTTGTTTTGAGACAAACAACATTAAGCTTTGAGAACTCATTGTATAGGTCACATGTGTACAGCAGAGACACAAGAAGCTGCGAATGTTGGAATTATCTGCTGGAGGAACTCAGCAGGTCAAACAGCATCTGTGATCCGGGGCTGTGTGTAGTGGAGTAACTGTTGATGGCCCAGGTCAAAGCCTTGTATCAGAAAGTATGTGCTATCTTGAAGGTACAAGAGGCTGGCTGATGCTGGAACCTGTAGCAACAAGCAATCCGTTGGAGGATTTCGATGGGTGAAGGAGCAGCTGAACTTCTGAGGCCCTCCAGCAGATTGTACATACTGCCTTGATTAGATTAGATTATGAGGACACTCAGTCCTCATTTATTGTCATTTAGAAATGCATGCATTAAAAAATGATACAACTTTCCTCCAGAATGATATCACAAGAAAACAGAGGACAAACCAAGACTAAAACTGACAAAACCACATCATTATAATTATGATACGAAAGTCTCTAGATGGTTGCTCTACACGAATGCTCCGGACGGCTCTTGATGTGAGTTGGCAACAGCACCTGACGACCGTTGAGCTCTATAACAACCTACCGATGCTCTCAACTAAAATCGAGGTGAGAAGACTGCAACTAGCGGGGCACTGTCTACGCCACCCCAAGCTACCTGCCAGCCTAGTCATCAAGCACGGGAGGATGAACCCAGGGCGCCCTCCCAAGACTATGGTCAACACGTTCCTAGAAGACAGCGGCGCGGCTAATGTAGATGAACTGAACGCACTGATGAGGGAGAGGGAGAAGTGGAGAGTCCGTCATCGTGCCCGACGCCGGCCCCCTAGGCCTGAGTTGACGTAGTAGTAGTGGTAGTTACAACAGTGCAAAGCAATATCATAATTTGATGAAGGGCAGACCGCGGGCACGGTAAAAAAAAAGTCTCAAAGTCCCGATAGACTCATCATCTCACGCAGGCAGCAGAAGGGAGGAACTCTCCCTGTCATGAACCTCCAAGCGCCACCAACTTGCCGATGCAGCACCATTGGAAGCACCTAACCACAGCGGACTCTGAGTCCGTCCAAAAACTTCGAGCCTCTGACCAGCCCCTCCGACAACAGCCTCTCCGAGCACTATCCTCTGCCGAGCGCTTTGACCCCGCCCCGGCCGCCGAGCAACAAGCAAAGCCGAGGACTCGGGGCCTTCTCCTCTGGAGATTCTGGACGCACAGTAGCAGCAGCAGCGAAGCAGGCATTTCAGAAGTTTCACCAGGTGTTCCTACATGCTCTCATGTCCGTCTCCACCAAATCAGGATTGTGAGTTTGGAAGATTGAAGTACCATCGATAAGTTAAAGATGATTAAAGGATTTGGTGGGGTACATAGGAAGCAGTAATTTCGTTTTGCTGAGGCAGTCCTTTAAAATTAGGAACAGGTCATTCAGGGAGAATAAATTCATACAAAGCGCAGAGAAATTTGTCACTCTCTCTCTGAGAGGAGCTGCAAAGTGAGGGTTGAGGAAATGGAATGTCAACTGAGGATCACAAAACTGAACACGAGGAATTCTGCAGATGCTGGAAATTCTAGCAACACACATCAAAGTTGCTAGTGAATGCAGCAGGCCAGGCAGCATCTCTAGGAAGAGGTACAGGCGACGTTTTGGGCTGAGACCCTTCGTCAGGACTAACTGAAGGAAGAGCTAGTAAGAGATTTGAAAGTGGGAGGGGGAGGGAGAGATCCAAAATGATAGTCCACGTCACATTTCCATTCTGATATGTCTACCCATGGCCTCCTCTACTGTAAAGATGAAGCCACACTCAGGTTGGAGGAACAACACCTTATCTTCCATCTGGATAGCCTCCAACCTGATGGCATGAACATTGACTTCTCTAAGTTCCGCTAATGCCCCACCTCCCCCTCGTACCCCATCCATTATTTATTTATATACACACATTCTTTCTCTCACTCTCCTTTTTCTCCCTCTGTCCCTCTGACTAAACCCCTTGCCCATCCTCTGGGTTTTCCCCCCCCTCCCCCTTTTCCTTCTCCCTGGGCCTCCTGTCCCATGATCCTCTCATATCCCCTTTGCCAATCACCTGTAAAGCTCTTGGCTCCATCCCTCCCCCTCCTGTCTTCTCCTATCATTTTGGATCTTCCCCCTCCCCCTCCCACTTTCAAATCTCTTACTAGCTCTTCCTTCAGTTAGTCCTGACGAAGGGGCTCAGCCTGAAGCGTTGACTGTACCTCTTCCTAGAGATGCTGCCTAGCCTGCCGCGTTCACCAGCAACTCTGATGTGTGTTGCTTGATCACAAAACTGAGATTGACAGATTTTTGCAGAGTAAACTTTGTGGAACCAAGATAGGTATCTGCTGTTCAGATGTGGCTGGGAATGATTGCATAGATGTAAGGGGAAGAATGGCCTCTTTTGATTGTTAATTGATGGGTCATCCCTGATCACCTACTGCCTACACATGTAGCACTAATAACTCAGGTGGAGAGATATGGATTTATATAGTGTTCTGTTTTCAGAACCTCAAGAGATCACAAGATGTTTAGGGTATGAAAAAGGTAGATGAATCATACAAGTTCTCATTAACAGGAATAGGAGCCATTAAACAGTTTAGTGATGTTGGTTGGACAGTATATATCAGCTTAGAGAGTACATTTTGGAAAGTGTAGTGGGAATTTTTACATCTACCCAAGAAAGCAGGTAGGATCCCAGTTTAATAATTACCATCATTATCATTGGCCATGTTGAATGACATGGGCAATCATAGTCTTTCCATGACCATGATTGTTCTTGGCAAATTTTTCAACAGAATTGGTTTCCCATTGCCTTCTTCTAGGCTGTGTCTTTACAAGACGGGTGACCCCAACCATTATCAGTACTCTTCAGAGATTGTTTGCCTGGCGTCAGTGGTCGCATAACCAGGATTGGTGATACGCACCAGCTGTTCGTACAACCATCCACCACCTGCTCCCATGGCTTCACGTAACGTTGGTCGGTGGGGGGAAGGGAAGAGTTACAAAGCAGGTGCTACACCTTGTCCAATGGTGACCTGCAGGCTAGCGGAGGGAAGAAGCACCTTACATCTCCTTTGGTGGAGATGTATCTGTACCCCATCACCCACCCAGTATAATATATCACCCAAAAAGCAAGTTGTTTGACTCTGGGAATCTCTGAAAAGCCAACCTTGTGCTGCTTTACTTATTAACTAGTTTGTTCAGTTTCCATTTTTGTGAGAAGTAGAATAATGTCGTAACATGATATTTATGCAAAGAGTAAGAATATGTGTTTACATAGTTGATGTGCAGTAGGTTCATGGAACCATAGTACACAGTTTATACCCTCCGGTAGATAGAATGCTAAATAGTCAAAATCCATTAAAACAGACTATTATTATATTTGATCTTTAATCATTTTGACATTTGAATTGAGCTTGCTGCTGCATCTGTTCACTACTAACATTAAACTTATCCCATTCCATTGTAACATTTCATTGTTCCACATAGGTTTTCATGGGCAGAAGATGACACTGAGCCAATATTACTTCATTGTTTCTATGACAGAAACACAGCAGGTTACCTGGCTAAATTGAAGCTGGATTTTGACTTCACTGGTGAGTGAATGGGATGAGGTGTCCTTTGCACTTCACAAATGGCCCCTGACCCTTCACAAGCTATTGTTATGATCAGGTAGACTCTGCCATTTGGGGATCTGGACACAACTCTTTAGCCAATCAGACTGTAGAATGGTTAATGAATATTTAGTCTAAATCAGGAAATACAATTCGCAATATTTAACTCAATCCCAACTTTTGTACAAAAAGCAAGATATACACTCATTGGCCACTTTGTAAGGTACACCTCTACACCTACCATCAACGCAAATATCTAATCAGCCAATCAAGGAGGAGTAACTCAATGCATAAAAGCATGCAGATGTGGCCAATGGGTTAATTTGTTGTTCAGTCCAAATATCAGAATGAGGGAGAAATATGATCTAAATTTTTTGACTGTGAAATGATTGTTGGTGCTGGACAGGGTGGTTTGAGTATCTCGGAAACTGCTGAATTCCTGGGATTTTCACACACAACAGTCTCTGGAGTTTACAAAGAATGGTGCAGAAACAAAAAAAAATTCTAGTGAGAGGCAGTTCTACGGGTGAAAACTCCTTGTTAATTGGAGAGATCAGAGGAGAATGGCCAGACTGTTGTGCACGAAGTGGTTGAACTTTGATAAGTTTGGCGCCTTTTATTTTCCTTTTATATTTTATCTCTATTAATTACATAGTTCCAGCAAGATGTATAAAGTGTAATCATTTAATCGCATATGGTGTATTGTCTGTTATTTGGTGTGGTGGGGTACATCACACAGCATCTACACAAACTTGATTACCCAGCTTGGTGGGGCCGAAGGCTGCTCCTCCTAGACGAATGGGAGTTGAGTGAGCCTGAGGCTTACCAGGGGGCTACACAGTCTTGGCCAAAATGTTGACTGTTTATTTCCCTCCATAGATGCTGCTTAACCTACTGAGTTCCTCCAGTATTTTGTGTGTGTTGCTCATGATTTCCAGCATCTGCAGACTTTCTCCAGTACCCTTTTATTTCCTACTCCTTCCCACCTAGATCTTTACATCCAACCACCCACTGTGATTTCCCTACTATGTTTCTCACCCTGATCAGACCCCAGTCTCTTGTCAATTTCCCCTTTCTATCACTGGCTGGGACCTCAGACTGAGAGGCCTGTTCCAATGCTGTGTTGTTACATGAGCAAGATTGAAATCAACAGGGACGAGAGCGGAGGGTGAGCATGTGCTCAGAGCCGTCTGCCTGCATTTGACCGGTCTCCCTCTCTCTTTCTCTCACTCCCTGCTACCAGAGGAAGGTGCCTGCATTTGACTTCTCTCTCTCTCCTTCTCATTGGATGTTACCAGAGTCTTGGGTCTTGGGCAAAGTTTAGTTGGTGCAGTTTGTGTTTGGACTCTGTAGTTCATCTTATCTTCTGGTTTCTAGTTACCCCCATTTTTATTGCTGTCTTGTATGATTTTTATCAGGGTGCACTGACTCTGCGGACTGCAGTCAACAAACTGAACTGAACTAAACTGAACGTTCCTAGACTGTTTTGATGACTCTGTGGTTGTATGTTTTATATTTCTGTGTTTTTCACTTATTTTTTGCCATTTGCATGATTTGTTTTTTTTTGATGCTGGGTGTTTGATGTTTTCTTTGAGTTGGTTCCATGGTGTTTCTTTGTTTTGTGGCTGTCAGTGGAAAGACAAATCTCTGGGTTGTAGACTGCATACATAATTTGATATTAAATGTACTTTGAACTCTGAATTTTTGCACTAATGATATGTGTTCTACCACCATCACAGCCATTGCCATTCACTAATATCCCCCAAATGACAATTGTCTATATCCCTCTCTCCAAACATACTCCAACAGCCATAGGCCTTAACTTAGATTCACCTCCCCACTCCAAGGGTCCGATAATGCCTCCAGTTGGCAGCATCTTCAGCCCTCATTCCTGGTCCCAGTCCCGTACTTTCCTCGATGAACTTCACAGCAGGTGCAGAGAGTTGGGCAATGGGTCATCCTTGGATACTACAGAATGTTGCAGTGGCAGGCATCTTACTGACACAGTCCTCATTCAGCTGCAGAACTCTTTTTTATCTCTGCCAAATGATACACTGCTGGATCCTGTTATCAAAGGAAATGGGTTTTCTTCTTCCACGTCACCTAGATTGTCTTTCCATTTATCATTTTGACTTCTTTAGTCATCGTAGACCGCCTCAAGCAGACCAAATTTAATCCTTTGAATTAAATGCCCCCATTGTGTAGGTAAGAGGCAAAAGTTGCAGAGCTACAGGGGAGGAGGCAAATGGCATTGATGGGCTGATTGGTCACTTTCTGTGCTGGAGTAATCAAGTAATTCAATTAGAGACCAAGTTGAAGAACTAATCTATATAGTTTATGGCCTTTACCCAGAAACAATAGATTAGTTCCTCAGTTACCCCAGACTAGGCTGTCTTTCTTATTATTTTGGGGCATCTAAGTAACTCATGCTTGTGCCCCTTCCTAATCTGGAAAAGATAAGGATAACTTCATAGAGGACTTCAATAGGTTTCAAAAGGATGAGTTTAGAGAAGAAGATTCTCCTCTTACGGAAGAGGACTAAACATAGAGAGTCACTGAGAATTCAGGAGAAAGATTTTATTCAAAGGATGGTAAGTCTTTAAAGCTCATTATAATATGGAGTGGCTAAGTGATAGGTATAATAAATGTAACAAAGAACTACTTAATGATGAGGAGTAATGTTCAAGAGGGAGGCGGGGTGGGGGTAGGTTTCTACCACAGGAAGCGTATGGTGCTTCTTCCCTCTGTTAGCCTGCTTAAAGACAAGTTCTATGAAGTCCACATCTACAAGAGGAAAGGCAACCGCCAGTCTTGCGACAACCACCCTCTTGTGGTTCTCCCTCTTGTCCATTGCGGGGAAGATTCTGGCCCGCGTCCTGCTCAACCGCCTTCTCCAACATCTTGAGCAAGGTCTGCTCCCAGAAAGCCAGTGCGGCTTCCGTGCTGAACGTGGGACAGCGGACATGATTTTTGCTGCGTGCCAACTCCAGGAAAAATGCCAGGAACAACACAGCGATTCCTTCATGACCTTTGTCGATCTAACCAAGGCTTTTGATACGGTCAGCAGAGAAGGCTTGTGGAAGATCATGGAGAAGTTTGGCTGCCCCAGCAAGTTCATCACAATCGTCTGGCAGTTCTATGACGGTATGATGGTGAAAGTTCCGGATGACGGCGACGAGTCGGAGGCCTTCCCAGTGACAAATGGCATCAAACAAGGCTGCGTTCTTGCCCTGACTCTGTTCAATATGGTATTCTCTGTCATGCTGACAGATGCCTTCCATAACTACGAAGAAGGAATCCACGTCAGATACAGGACTGACGGCAGGTTGTTCAACCTTAGGCGCCTGCAGGCAGTTACAAAGGTGCGAGAGACAGTCATCAGAGACTTGCTGTTTGCTGATGACTGCGCACTCAACGCCAGCACAGAGCAGGAGATGCAGCGTGAAATGGACTGCTTCTCACAAGCCTGCGACAACTGCGGTCTCACTATCAGCACCAAAAAGACCGAAGTTATGTACCAGCCTGCCCCAGGAAAGCCATACCAGGAGCCGCGCATCACGGTGAAGGGCCAGAACCTCCAGGCAGCCGACAACTTCACCTACCTGGGCAGCATACTCTCTCGCGCAGTGAACATAGACGCTGAAGTCAACAACAGGATTGCCAAAGCCAGCGCCGCCTTTGGGAGACTCTGTGAGAACGTCTGGGAGCGGAGAGGACTCAGCCTTACCAACAAGCTGAAGGTCTACTGTGCAGTGGTCCTTACCACCCTCCTTTACGCCAGCGAGACCTGGACTGTCTACAGCAGACACGCCAAACAGCTCAACCACTTTCACCTGAGCTGTCTCCGCAGACTCCTCCACATCAGGTGGCAGGACAAAGTCCCCGACATGGAAATCCTGGAATGAGCTGGGCTCTGCAGCGTCTACACCCTCCTGCTGAAAGCCCAAGCCAGGTGGGCTGGACATGTGGTCAGAATGCCAGACAGCCAATTGCCTAAGCAGCTGCTGTACGGAGAACTGTGTCAGGGCAAGCGCTCATTCGGGGGGCAGAAGAAGCGTTACAAAGACTGCCTCAAAGCATCCCTCAAAGGCCTGGGTGTCGACATCAACACGTGGGAGACGCTTGCCCTCAACCGTCCAGCTTGGCGCAGCAAGATCACCACAGGAGCCCGTGCAGCTGAAATCAGGCGCATCATCGAGGCGCAACGAAAGCGTGCTGTGCGCAAGGCCCGAGCAGCATCCACTGCCACGACAGCACCCACCCACTTGTGTCCCACATGTGAGTGAGCCTTCAGGGCCCGGATTGGCCTCATCAGTCACCTCCGGACCCACAGCCACCAATCTCCCATTTGACTTTGAAGCCATGGTCATCTTCGACTACGAAGGACGAACAACAACAAGAGCCTGCAGGTCACCCTTGGGCAAGGTGTAGCACCTGCTTAGCCTCCTGATCAAGGACATGTGAAGCTGTGGGAGCAGGTGGTGGATGGTCGTATGAGCAGCTGGTGCACATCACAAGTCCTGGTTATGCGACCACTGATGCCAGGCAGGCAAACTCCAAGGAGTATTGATAATGGCTGGGGTCATCTATCTTGTAAAGATACTGCTTAAAAGAAGGTGATGGAAAACCAGTTCTGTACTGGTTTTGCCAAGAACTATCATGGTTAAGGCCAGGAATGTCCATGCCATATGACATGGCTCGTAATGATGATGAATTTAGATGCACTGTATGCTGATAGGATAAGTTGAAGTTCACAGGGCACATGTGTGGAGGTTGTGGCAAGGCAAGAGTTAACATAATGTCGAGGCGAGGGTAGATTGCAGATAGCATGCCAACAGCCCAGTCAAGGAAGGTCTTTGAAGTGCATAGCTTTCCCTTGTGCAGTAGAGAACTGAAGTTATCTTGGCATACAGAGACAAGACAAGAATCTTATCCAAGGATGCAAGGGCCACACATAATATCAACTAACGGATAATTGCTTTGCTAACTTCAAAACACTATCAGTTTCTCTTGACTTTTAACATCTGCATTATGAATGGTGATTGATCTTGCAAGTAAGGAATTTGACCACACGCAGTTCACCAAATGGTCGATATTTGTAACTGCCAGTTGATTCTGTGTAAAAATGTAATTTCTCTCTTCAGACTGATAACAGTGTGGTGACAGGGCCCACGCTGTTCTCCTTGTACACAAGTAAAGGAAGTATGAGTGTGAGTTTTCAGAGCCCATGATGCGTGATCGTCAACAAAGAGCAGCAGGAATGAATGACTTGTTTTGATGGTGCATACTTTGACTCAACTTAGTCAAGTCCTGAAGAAGGGTGTGGGTCTGAAATGTTGACTATCCATAGATGCTGCCTGACCTTTAGCATTCTGTTTGTGAAACATTGTCAATACTCCTGGAATTCTCTGCCATATATTTGTGCTACCAGTAAAAAGGTTGGCTGTTCATACAATGATATTAATAATTAATGCTTATTTTAACAATATTCCTGTATAAACATCAAAATATGAATAAGTTACTGAAGCAGCTGTTTCATGTCTTAAACTCAGCACACTCATAATATTCACCTTTGACATGTATTACTGACTGCTAAATCTAATTGATATCAAGACACAGCGGAGTCCAGGGCTGGTTAGGGAGGATCCAGGTTCATAATCAGTCTCAGGGATTAACATTAGCATTGTAGACTAAACAAATTGCACTTATGCAGCTTTACAATAGCCAGTTTTTATAGACTTCTGCTCAATTCAGTTCTTGAGGTTTGTTTTGACAAGTTAATAAAGGAATGTTATTAAAATGCACATTGTTAAGAGCACAGTTATATCTGTATTTCTCAACTGCAGCAAGGTAGAGATAAAAGTTGTTTGCTTGGGTGTACATGAACAAGCTGGAGGCAAAATCTAGTCAGGCTTGGTTCAGTCACTAAGCCAACATTTACCCTTCATTTCTTCCTCTTCTTCTTGTAAAGTTTAATGGCAGTAAAGTGCATTCATTACTGCCATCTACTGAGCTGGAGAGTAGAGCAAGAGACAGGAAGTATACCCACAGAATACACACCCAAATAAAATCTCAAATAATATCAAAGTGTCTAATCCTCTCACCTCTTTTCTACACTCAGTCGATGGGAGTAGAAAGTTTAAATTCTTTGGCATGGACTAGATGGGCCAAAGGGCTTGCTTATGTGCTGTACTTCTCTATGACTCTACGACCCTGAGGAAGATATTTCTATTTTTAAGGCCTAAAAGTATAATCATCATCATCATTATTATGTGTCATGTCATATGATGTGGGCGATCATGGTCGTCTATCTGCCTTTGATCTGTCTCTCCATCTGCTGTTTTTATTCTTTCCATGGCCATGATTGTTTCTGACAATTTTTTCTCCAGGAGTCATTTCCAACTGCCTTCTCTCTGGGCAGTGTCTTTACAAGATAGATAACCTCAGCCATTATCAATACTCTTCAGAGATGGTCTGCCCGGCGTCAGCGGTCGCATAACCAGGACTTGCGACGTGCACCGGCTGCTCGTACGGCCACCCACCACCGGCTCCCGTGGGTTCATGTGACCCTGATCGGTGGGAAAGTGAGGTGCAGGCTAAACAGATGTCACACCTTGCCCAAAGGTGACCTGCAGCCTAGTGGAGGGAAGGAGTACCTTAAACCTCCTTCGGTAAAGACATATTGCCACCCCGCCGTCCAAGTTCTTTTAATTAGGGTGTTGTAATTCCTACAGAATATAACAGACCATGTTGCACAGAAATCGAGATCCATGTAAAACTGATTGTACCCCTAATTTGTGCTGATATAATACGTTATTGATGATACAACATAAACTAGTAAGGAATAGCTTTGCTGTCTGGGGGAATGCACCACCCTCTTTGTGAAGGCATTGCCCTTTATGTCCATTTTAAACTTTTTAAATCTATGCTCCTCAGCTTTTCATTCTACTTATCTAGGTGTGCCTTCTCCCTGTCTATGCCCCCACCATGATTTTATACACATCTGTAGGGCCAACTCTCAGTCTCCTACTACCTGAAGGAATAAATTCCTAACCTGAAGAGTGGAGACACACTGCAGCACAGCCGAACTAAAGGAGGAGGAGGAGAAATGTCTCTTTAAAATATTGGCATGTAATGCATACCCACAGAACTTCATATTAAGATGCCAACGATCTCAATAATGTTCCAACCAAGAAGAAAGGTTCTCCTTCCATACACTCAAAATGTCTTGGAAATGACAGCCCGACTGCTCCAGGAACATAGAATTTTGATTGTGTATAAACCAACAGCAGCATTGAGTAGAGTACTCTGCAGATCTAAAGAACAAACCAATCTATTGGACAAGACCAATGTGGTCTGTAAAACCCAATGGGGAGACCGCAGCAAATATTACGTTGGCCAAACTGGGAGAAACCTATCCACAAGGATCCATGAATATCAACTGGCTGGAAAGCAGCGTGACCAACTCTCCCTGGTCTCTACCCATGAAGATCGAGAGGGGCGCAATTCCCCCAGGCATTTGTGAAAGTTACAGCTCAATCAAACATGCGGCATGGAAGAGAATTCCTAGAAGCATGGCTTTCCGTGAACAATTCTGTAAAGAATCACATGGACCTCGATTCTATTCATGAGCCAATATGGGCAAAATTTCAGACCATATTGCATGAAGTCTGTCATGCAACCAGTGACGAGATTTCCCCCCATATCAATATTGAGTTTCCGAAATGACAACCGGTCAGCTGATGGATAAGTATATAAAGGCCAACCATTCAGAGGGCACACCACAAGTAACAGCGCACTGATGATGTCTCCTCATATGGTGACGAAATGTTTGCAAGTAAGTTGCCAAGATCGGAGAATAATTCTACTCAACTCCTAACCCACCCAGACTCTTCGCTATAACTGAGTTCTGGCAACATTCTTGTCAATATTCTTTGCAATTTTTCTAGATTATCAACATCTTTCCTATGACAAAGCTATACACAGTTCTCCAGGTGAGGCCTCACCAATACCTTGTACAACTATAACATAAAGTTCTTCCTCCTATACTCAGTGACCTGAAGCATGGTGAACATGATCTTCAGTGTGCAACAATCCCAAGGAAGCTGGACCAGCTATCTCACTCAGTCTTTTCAAACCAACCTAGGGCTCTTACTCCCCTCCTTTGATGGGACTGGCAAACACACTCCTCAAATTCAGCTGCCCACAACATTCATCTCCATTGAGAGATAGAGGTAACCTAGAGGTACCTCCACTTGGAGGTAACCTAGAGGACAGTGAAACTCTGAGCTATATTACAGCTCAGAGTTCAATTCCAGCATCCTCTGCGAGAAAGTTTGTACGTTCTTCCCATGTGCGTGTGGGTTTCCTCCGGGTGCGCTGGTTTCCTCCCGCGGTCCAAAGACGTACTGGTTCGTGGGTTAATTGGTTATTGTAAATTGTCCTGAGATTAGGCAAGGGTTAAAATAGGTTAGATGTTCGGTGCTGGAGCTTGGTGTGCTGGGAGAGCATGTTCTGTGCTGCATCCCTGAAATAAAATTTTAAAAATCTCACACCTGCAAGCAATGATATTAATTAATAGGTCAACATCAGCGTCATTCTCAGTGAAGAGTACTGAATACTTCATTTTCAGTGAAGAATACTGTTAAACAAGGCTATGTCTTTGTCTCAACACTGTTTGTTGTCAATCTTTCTTGCTGCAATATCACCTCTGAGCATCTTCAGAGCTGATACGGTTTAACCTATAGTGACTAAACTAGAGAACCAAGTTACTTCAACGCCTGTCCTCAACTTTTCGTGTGAATGTTCAGTTTGACGCCCTCAATGCCACGTTTACTGGAGCATGATGGGATGGGCCTTATCCTTAGCACCTGCAAGACAAAGTTCCTCAACCTACATTGCATTCCTTACAGTATATTTGTATCATTCCATGCATACTCCACATCCTTAGTTCTATATGTTGACAGTACATGATAATACATTCTGTGTACAGAGCACCATTGCCCCTTATGCAGCCTCCTGAGACAATACAAACTTCGAGTGTTTGGAAAGGTTCTACATCGGGATTAGCACCTCTCGTCTAACTTGCTCCTGTTGCCCCATGCCGTGATGAAATTCACCCTGCTTTCAATGTGCCAACACAGTCTTTGGTTAACTCTAGGGAATTTTATTTGTAGATTAAGAGCTTAGATATGGCACTAAATTCATGATCTACTAGGCAGCAGTGAGCCCTACCCTCCTATATATTTCTGTGACCTGCAGCAGGCACCTCAGGGCTGTGGAAAAGCATGACCAATACTGCCTCCTCAGAATCTTCCAACTTCACTGAGAGAACTTGCAGATCAATGTCAAAGTCCTCTCCCATGCCAATATCCACAATTTTAGTTCTTGTTACAGCAAGTCAAGACAGCTAGGCAGTGTCAGGCTTGCATGTGCAGACACCTCTTGGTCTCCAATCCACCCAACTAACAGGAGTCACCTGCCACTTGTTTCCACCACATCTCCTGTAGCCTATTTAAACCTAGCTCTGATCCACAATCAGATATGAACTAGACAGCCTCAATCATTTGCTCCTAGCCTTCAGTTACCTCGTTGTATTGTCGTTTTAAGTAACTGGCCTCTCTTGTTTTCTGGCCACTTGTGGCTTATTATTTTATAGTTTATTAGTAAAATATCATTTACTGCTAAGTCATCTCTACTTTTGTGTCAAGCCTCCTCTACGTTTCCAAATAGGCAGACTTCGGAAAGGATACTTTATTCTGAGCTCGATCTCAGGAAGCAATTACCAGGCAGACAGAGGAAAAGATTCAGGGATGTACTCAGGGCATTCTTGAAGAAACAAAATATTTCACCCGACTCCCAGGAATCTTTCGCCAAAGACTGACTAAAGTGGAAAAGGAGCTTTCGGGGTGGTGTTAGGAAGCTGAACACAACGTGGCTGTAGTACATGGGCTCTGCCTACATGGCAAAAGGATTGCACCACATCACAAACTGACCATCAACCATCACCTGCCCCCTGTGTGAAAGAGTCTGTGCTTCCCATCATCGCCTCATTGGCTGCTTGTGATGCCATGAAGCCAGAGTGGAAGTGAGTTACTTTTGATACTAAGGCAGGGAATAAGAGGAGAAGCAAGGGATCCGGAGTCTTCATCGACTTTTCAGATTAGAAATGAAGATGCATATAGGATGTGAGAGGTACCTCCTGGGATAAGACCACAGGGACCATAACACATAGGAGCTGAATAAGGCCATTCAGTCCATCGAGTCTGCTCTGCCATGGCTGATCTACTATCCCTCTCAACCCCATTCTCCTGCTAGTTCTGGAATCCTCCACTTTAGGAAACACCCTCTCCACATCCACTCTTTATCTAGGCCTTTCAAGATTCGATAAGACTCAATGAGATCCCTCACCGTTTCCCCCCCCCCTTCTCTAAACTCTAGTGAGTACAGGCTCAGAGCCATCAAATGCCTCATGTATATTAACTCTTCCATTCCCAGTATCATTCTAGTGAAAATCCTGTGGACCCTCCCCAAAGCCAGCACACATTTTCTTAAATAGGGGCCCAAAACTGCTCACAATAATCCAAATATGGTATGACCAATGTCTTATAAAGCCTCAATATTACATACTTGCTTTTGTATTCCAGTCCTCTTGAAACGAATGCCAATATTGCATTTGCCTTTCATTGAGGAAGTACTAGTGGGGGCTGTCATTTAAATTAGACAATTTGGATCCTGTAACTAGTTCCACAGCTTCCTTGAGCACTTGGATTGATGTTACGTTGATGGCTCTTCCTACAGCTGAGCAAGCTTTCACAGTGCAAAAAGCTTCTTTCAATCCAAAAGCATAAAAATAGCAAGGGTTCTAATACTTTATTTACTATTTCTCCTCACCATGTTATCAGATATTTCCTTCCTGCATAAATCATCAACTGTTCTACTAATTCCTACCGTTGCCCTAGACTCTAATTTTCTATTGTAATGGTACATAGGAAGAGAAGGAGGCCATTCAGCCCTTCATGGCTTTTTGATCTGCTGTGAATTCTACTTCCTTTTCTTGGCTCCTTTTACTCAGAA
The DNA here is from genome assembly GCF_030028105.1 of Mobula birostris. Taxonomy (NCBI): domain Eukaryota; kingdom Metazoa; phylum Chordata; class Chondrichthyes; order Myliobatiformes; family Myliobatidae; genus Mobula; species Mobula birostris. The sequence continues at coordinate 4,807,134 of NC_092399.1, forward strand.
ATCCTACCTCAACAGAATCCCACAAATCTCGGTTTTGGTTTCCTGTCATCCAAATCTGATCTATATTTTTCAGCATTTCAGTCATCTTTCCCCATCCGAAGGACCATATGACAAATTTATGTTTCTTGTCTTCATAAATTAACCCAAACTCCTCCTAATGGCTAAGCCAAGGAGGCCCAGAAGAGACTAAGTTTTGCTTCGAAATGTCTTGCTGCAAGTTATGAACACACCTGAGGAACTGTTGCTGATGAGGGATTGTGCAGAGTAGAGTGACAATGAACAAAGTGACCGGAGAGACAATGACATGGGTGATATACATGTCTTTATTCAGCACATTCTGGTGACTCTTGTGGTAGAATCTCACAAATTAAAAGTACATTATATTTTTATACCCTTAAGTTCAGAGTTCACATTGAATAGGCATCCATTAGTTTCATGAGACCCTGGATTTGTGCCTTGGAATGTTTCCAGGGTGCAGGCCTGGGCAAGGTTGTATGGAAGACTGGCAGTTGCCCATGCTACAAATCTCCCCTCTCCACGACACTGATGTTGTCCAAGGGAAGGGCATTAGGACCCATACAGCTTGGCACCGGTGTCGTCGCAGAGCAATGTGTGGTTAAGTGCCTTGCTCAAGGACACAACACGCTGCCTCAGCCAAGGCTTGAACTAGCAACCTTCAGATCACTAGACGAACACCTTAACCACTTGGCCACGCGCCAACACAGAGTTCACATAAAAATATATATATGTCACCATTTCTTGTTGGCATTCACAGTAAATCCAAGAAACACAAGATCAAAGGCAACAATAGATGATTCAATACAATTTTCACAGTTAAATGACATAATTGATGTTAATATTTTGGGTTGACAATGCTTCCTTTCAGTTATGTATCTACATACGGGAGACACATTTGAATGTTCAAACACCTTTGTTTGAACAAAGATTAATTCACAAAGATTACCTAAAAGCTTCCAGAGCCAATGATTCCAGACACCCACAATTAATGTTGTCAGGGCTGAGTACACAAATATTCCAACTGCTGATTACAACTATAACTGTGACCATATTTGATATGCTAAATGACAACATCAGTCTGGTCTGTCACCATGAACACAAGTCCCAATGATGCAAATAACTTAACTCATGTTACCTGGTTTGATGCATGGTAATTAACATAAACCCATTGTCTTGTATTCGCATACTTCAGTCTACAATCCATACCTCTTCACAGGTAGTACCCTACTGTGGGCCAGACTGTGCTCCACAAGCAACATTGTTTATTTGCAAAGGTGGCTTTTTAACTTCAATCTGATTACTGTTTGCAATTTGCAATTTACATTATGAAATGAAGAGTGGTTCTTGTTTATTAATATCTGCTATTTGCACATAATCAGAATCAGATTTACACACACACACTCACACACACACACACACACACACACACACACACACACACACACACACACACACTCACTCACACACTCACACACTCAGTCTCTGGACCAGCAGGTGATATAGTGATATCAGCACTGGATTTCAAGGCAAAAGATTCCAAATTTGAATCCGACCAGGTCCCAACCTGGGCAGCAGCAGTATCTGTGTGGAAAGCTCCTGTACCTCCTCCCTGAGTGTAGCAATGAGAAGGGGGCAAGTCCTGGATGATGGAGGTTGCATATGATGATGAATGCCACCTTTTTGAGGCTTCACTCCCTGAAGATGTCCTGGATGCTGGGAAGGCTACTGCCAATGATGGAGCGGACTGAGTTTACAATTTACTGCAGCGAATTTCAATCCTGTGCAGTAGCCCCCTCCCTCCATACCAGACGGTGATGCAGCCAGTTAGAATGCTCTCCACGGAACATCTGTAGAAATTTACAACTGTCTCTGGTGACATACCAGTTCTCCTCAAAATCCTAGCGAAATATAGCTGTTATTGAACCTTCTTTGTAACTGCATTGATATGTTGGGCCCAGGATAGATCCTCAGAGATTTTGTCACCCAGAAACTTGAAATTGCTCACCCTTTGTACTTCCGATCCCTCAGTGAGGACTGGAGTGTATTCCCTCATCTTACTGTTTCTGAAACCCACAGTTGATTCTTTAGTGTTACTGACGTTGTGTGCAAGGCTGTTGCTGTGACTGTGACAGAATATTCCCTAACACAGAGCTGAGGAAACACAAGCATATTTGCAAATGTTATATTGAGTGAAATCAATAGGCACCTATCAAGAGGAAGGAACTGACTTGCAGAGACAGTCCTCTAGTTATGGTGGTGAACATCTGCCAGATGCCGGGTCAGGTTCTGCTTTTGCTGGATCATTTTGCTGAGTATTATTCAATTCCGCATCCTGCCGAGTCTCGGAAAGAAGTCCACGGGTGCAGTGTCTGAGTCCGGCCCAGATCGCTCGTATCCGAGTGATGCTCAAAGTGAAACTGAGTGCATTTGACACCGTCGCACTGTGGGTATTGCAGCTGCTTGAGGCTTCAGGGGAACCTGCGTTTGACGCTGGTCCCTGGTGCTTTCTGCGTGGAGTTAGAATGTCTAAGCTGTGACTCTCAGCAACCTCCTCCCCCTGAGTGCTCTGCTCTCCTCTCACATCCCAAAGGCAGGACAGATTGCCTCTGCTGCTGGTGGAAGTATTGGGGAGAGGGTGGTGTTAATGGGAATGGCTAAGAGAGTAGATTACTGTTGTAGCGTGGATGAAATTACTGGAGAGACAGAGTCACTGGTAGATACAAAGCAGCCTCTTTATTTGACACAACAAGGTACAGCAGGCATCTCGAGACGCTTTCCGCAGAAAGGTCTGTGAGCTCAATGTGGGCTCGATATTTATATGCTAAACACAAAGGCAATCGCTACTTAAAAAGTTATAGACAATGCATAGACAATGCTTCCTATTGAAGCTACATACAAAATATCACACCCGACGCCTACATGTCTGGGTTGGTATCCACAGCCTTTAGAAATGTAAGTTAAGTCTATGATACATTTATTTGGCATTTCCCGTGCTAAATTAGAAGACATTTAATATTCATAATGTGTAGGTGATACTGCCTTCGAAACTACATTATCAGGTCAAACTACCAGAAGTATCTGGTATCCACACCTTTTAGGAAGCCCATTGTGGTGGACTCAATCCACAGTCCTTTGTCAAATAGTTAAAATAGAAGTCTGGTGGCCAAAGTCACTTTAGTGTAAACAAATCATCTACCCAAAAGAAATCCACTCTAACAATTACTAGGGAATACGTTCAAAGTTCAAAGTAAAATAATTATCAAAGTTCATATATGTCATTTTCTTGTGAACACTCTCAATAAATATAAGAAACACAATAGAATCAATGAAGGACCACGCCCAGTGGGATGAACAATCAACCAATGTGCAAGAGACAGCAAATTCTGCAAATACAAAAAGAAAGAAAATTGAAGTAATAAATAAAAAGCAATAAATATTAGGAACATTAGCTGAAGAGTCCTTGAAAGTGAATCTCTAGGTTGAGTGAAGTTGAAAGTGAATCCATAGGTTGAGTGAAGTTGAGTGAAGTTCTCCCCTTTGGTTCAAGAGCCTGATGGTTGATGGGTAATGGTGGTAATGGTGGAGGAACTTGATGCCTGGATTTTTCTGAGAACCATTTGAATGTTGACCAAATGAACTGAATGATTTCCTTTTACCTTACTTAAGAAAATATGAAAACAACATGAAATTATTTTTCCTGCACACTGAGTTTTATTTCCCTGGTGTTTATGGCAGAATGAACATTTTCTTTTTCTCTGTCTGTCCATACAGTTGTACTCAGATGTAGCTGGAGTCTCCACTGCTCTTTCTGTAACAGTTGTTTCTATTAGTCAGGGCTCACCAGTCTGAGCTGAACTCTGAACCTTGGAGGAGTGGTGGACCACTCTTAGTCTGGCTGCTACCCTTTGACCTGTTTGGCATGGGTGACCCTACCAAGAGCCAAAGCATAAACCCCTGACCCCAGCCGACATCGCTCTCCTGGTCATTGAGGCACGCAAGCCTCCAAACCACGGCAAGGTTGTGGTCCTCATGGAAGTTCCATTACCAATGGCAGGCTACTAAACCTTGTAATGTCTGAACCAAGGCACTGGAGATCGGTGCCCTTGACAATGACTGACCCAGGACACCGGATCAGTTATGAAAGAGCTGAAATAAGTGCTTTCTTTAGATTTGAGGAAAAAAGAATTTGTGGGGCATATCTGACAAATATCCCTGCACAGTGCGCCACTCACTCAAGACCCCTAACTCTTAAGAACTTTACAGATTTTTAATTCTAATCAATATGCACTCAGGGTCAAAGGAGGCACAACTGCAGGAACGTTCTTGAGTGTGAGCTGCTCTCCATCCGGTAGTGGAGCTGGGCCGATGACCTTTCTTTGGGACGTGCGGAGGAGGAGTGACATTCGAGATATCAGCCTTCTTTCCAGCTGCTAAAGCAGACACTTCCTCTTTAGTGAGCAGCTGCAGTCCCGATGATGTCATGGGATGATAGTGTAATGAGTATCACTGGAAACTGACTTAAAGCAACAGTAAGGTACTTATTCACTGACAGGGATTCTGCAGATAGGGGAATTCCAGAGCAACATACTCAAAATGCCGGTGGACCTCGGCATGCCAGGCAGCATCTATGGAGAGGATTAACAGTTGACGTTTCAGGCCAGGCCCTTTATCAGGGATGTTATATCTCTGTATTTGTCACAGAGTCTGCACTCATTCTGTTTGAGATAGGATACAGTATGTAATTTCTGGTAAAAGTCCCCTGAAACTCCATCTTAAAGCAAAACTCTTCTTCATCTCCCAGAATCAGAATCAGGTTTAATAATCACTGGCATATACTGTGATGTTAGTTGACTTTGTGGCCCCAGCACAATGCAATGCACAATGATAGAAAAAGACATGAATTACTGTAAGTAGACATACATAGTTAAATTAAATAAGTAGTGCAAAAATGGGAATAAAAAAGTCACTCCTTGAGAATGTCCTGGGGAGTTTAGTGCCCATGATGGAGCTGACTGAGTTTACAACTCTCTGCAGCTTACTTTGATCCTGTGCAGTAGTCTCCCCTGCCCCCCCCCCCCCCACCCCCACCATACCAGACGGTGATGCATCCAGTTAGAACGCTCTCCCTGGTACAACTGTAGGAATTTGCGAGTGCTTTAAGTGACAGACCAAATCTCCTCAAACTCCCAATGAAGTATAGCTGCCGGCGTGTCCACTGCATTGTTGCCACTGTTCTCCATTTACTCCATTGCTCCCCTGGTCAAGAGTCCCGCCTTCACATTTCTTAACTTTCAGCTCATTCAAATCTCCACTGTCATGATAAAAAAAAACAGAACATCTCCTTTACCCATTATCCTTTGAGACTCTACATTGGCTCTAGTTCTGAAAAGAAATCAGTTTTAAAATTTTCATCCTTGTTTTCAAGGGTCAACTTGGCCTTGACCCCATTTTCAACCCTAGAATCCTCTGAATCTCTGTTCTCCTCCAGCATCAAACTAGCTCCTGAGCCTTAGACCCAGGGGTTTCCAATACACAATGCAGACAGTTCTACATCGTTAAGCTGGAGGAGGCTGAGCATCAGCCAAATAAATGCCCTCAAGAGGATATGTTGAAGACAGCATCGACTATTCATCAACTGACCTATACTACACAACACTTAATTAATCAAAGGTTGCACTTTATTGTCTCTGTACAAACCAACAATTTAAAACATGAATTCTACTGTCCCCTCTGTACCAATACTCACTCAGACCACTTCTCCAATTTATAACACCAATATAGGGGATCTCCCATGAGTCAGGCGATCGATCCTTTTTTCTGCCAACCCTTGGCATGGGGTTCTTCTTTGTAAATGTTTGTCTCTGAAATCCTTCCTGCTTTGCATTTGAAGCCCTTCATTCTTATAGTCTTTCCTCATTGGTTCAAATGTTGCATTTCAATCTTGGTGGCTTGAGGTCACCTCACTGACCTGTATCACCTTCGTATTGGGTCTGGTCCAAGCCAGCATCCATTTATTGCTCTCTTCCACAAGTGACAACTGGTAATTTATGTCTCCTTGTTCTGAATCAGCCAGCTACTAGTTTGAAGTTACTCAGATCAGACACAGACTTTCCTGTTCATAAATCTGCATGTTCTATTGCACCAAAGAACAGCTCACAAATATTGTCTTATTTGGAAACTATCTCTAATTCACAGGTTATCAGGAGCATCATTGCGTCAACTTTAAAGCACTTTTATAGAACTATTCCTGAGCAAAAGCAGTTCACAAGACAGCTCACAAAATGGAAGGTACAAAGCAGCTTCACAAAATGGCAGCCTCCATTCCTTCAAACACATGGCAAGACAAAGATATCTGGTTTGCCTACTTCCATTGACCTTGACCCATTCGAGTTTGATGTTTTCTTCCATATTTTAATCCATCACGGCCAACAAGAGTGGATACTTTGCTGAGTTGCTATTCTTTAGATTCTGCAATTCTTCCACTAAAATTCCGATATGATAACCAGAAAACCTCTGTAGATGCTGGAATTTTTCCAGCATCTGCAGATTTCCTCGTGTCTGCGTTTTTAACCTCTGTAGAACTTCTTTGTGAGTTGTCCCTGGCAATTGCTGTTCTCTCCATGCAACAGAGATCTCTTCCCATGCAGGACCCATATCTCAGTGCAGTTCAGCTCCATTCCATGCAGCAAAGTGCATTAGCAACATGATGCCTCACAAAGGTGGCGTCCATCAATAAGGACCCCAACACCCAGGACATGCCCTCTTCTCATCGCTACCATCAGGGAAAGAGGGACACTCAACATTTCAGGAACAGCTTCATCCCTTCCACCATCACATTTCTGAATGGACGATGAATCTAAGAATACTACTCCACTATTCTTTTTCCTCTCTTTTTGCACAACTTATCTAAATTATTTTTTTACATACACTCATCGTGCAAAAGAAAAGATCTAGTGACTTCCTGGTGTATATGATGAATAAACTCTTGTGCTTCCAGCCGGGTACAGGCATCGATTATAACCAATTTTTCGATGACAAACTCTGCCATCTTCACGTCATCGAAACATCGGTCAAAATTGATACCTTTACCCAGCTGGAAGACTGAGAAGAGTTTATTCATCATACTTATTGTAATTTATAGTTTTATTTATTGTTACTGTATGTATTGCAATGTACTGCTGCCACAAAACAACAAATTTCACAACATTAATATGCCAGCGATATTAAATCTGATTCTCTATCAGAGAACAGTGGATGTGGAACTTTGGGGCCTGGTTCACTGGGAAGTGAAACCTCTTCCTCACCACACAACAACACAGTCCTGGTTGTGGCATCCTCAAAGAGCACATGGTAAAACATTAGTCACAGAGGGTAAAGCATTACACAAATAATATCACACCATTCAAACGGGAATATCCTCAACCACCCCTGTGGTGATTCCTAAGTTGCCATTCTCCAGTCAGTTTGAGATAAGTAATGCCAAGTTTGGAGAGAGGCTTTGAGGGACACCTGTTAAATTTATATCTCAGTGGGTTCTAAAAACCAACAGATGAGCTAAATGGCCTCCATGAATCAATTATCACCCACATTCTTCATCATAGGACCTAAAGAGCATTCAACACTCAACCCTGTCCCACAATATGATATTTATATTATATTGGCTAATAACTATATGATTCATGGGTGATCTGTGCCTTAACTCCACTATTTATCATCATTTTTCTCTCCATGTATATGCCTAACCTGCTATTTGAGTATTTTGAGTTAGGCTGCACATTCTAGTGAATATTTACTGCTCAACAACCTCCCTGGCCCTGAAAAAATAATTTTTGATGTATAGGTTCTTATACCATGAAATAAATATTTTGTAATTCCATACCTGATTAACATAATTAAAAAAGAAACTTTAGAATAGAATAGAATAAAACTTGATTGTCATTGCTGAAGACAGCGAGATTGTGGTGCTACTCCAGTCTGTGCAAAACAGATATTTACAATGCATGCTGTACAGCTTAATTAAAGAAACATTCCCATATTTACATGCAACAAGTGACTTCGATAGTCCATAACACTCAAAGGCCATTGGCAAGCTGAAGTGTACCCTTATTCAGCTGCACAACAGCCCTCGGAAAGAAGCTGTTTTTCAGTCTTACTGTCTTGGCTAAGATGTTTCTGTATCTCCTACCAGATGGCAGGAGATTGAACAGACAGTGTCCGGGATGGGATGGGTCCTTAATGTTGTTACGAGCCCACCGTGGGCATCGGGAGTTGTAGATTGTCAGTAGTTGAGTATCAGTGATGTTTTGAGCCATCCTAATCACCCATTGGAGTGCTTTGTGATCTGTCTTGCTGCAGTAGAGTCCCACACTGTCTTTCTGTATGTCCGTATGCTCTCTATTGCACATCAATAAAAGTTGGCCGCAATTTTGGGGGCAGATTATCTCTCCTTAAGCACCTCTGGTAGTATAGTCACTGTTGTGTCTTCCCTACTATCAAACTGTGTTGACAGACCAATAGAGCTCCTCGGTGATGTTCATCCTGAAAACCTGAAACTGGAGACCCTTTCTACTACCTCACCATTTATGAATAGTGGGGCTTGTTCAGGACCTCTTGCTTTCTTGAAGTCAATTGTCATTTCGTTTGACTTCTTGATGTAATTTTGCAACTTGTAGATGATCTTCTACCATAAGCTTATGAATATATCCTAATTATATTTCATACTTTGCATAATTTTAACATATTTTTGACATTTTTTTAGGCTTTTAATAATGCATTGAATGCTCATTGAGCCAATGACATTGGTATTGTCAGATGCCGAGATCGTCATTGAAATCATGCCTGATGACAAGTTCAAAGTAAATTTATTGCCATAGTGTAAATATAGACCAGAGCATCATGGAAGCATAGCAGTTAGCACGATGCTATTACAGCTCGAAGCATCAGAGTTCAATGTCATCTATAAGGAGCCTCTGTACGTTCCTCCCCATGGAATGTGTGGGTTTTCTCCGAGCGGGTTTCCTACCCCAGTCCTAGAATGTGCTGGTTAGTAGATAGATAGATAGATAGATATACTTTATTGATCCCGAGGGAAACTGGGTTTCGTTACAGCTGCACCAACCAAGAGTAGAGCATAAATATAGCAATACAAAACCCACAAACAATCAAACAACAAAATGCAAACTATACCAGATGGAAAATAAGACCAGGACCAGTCTATTGGCTCAGGGTGTCTGACCCTCCACGGGAGGAGCTGTAAGTTCGATGGACACAGGCAGGAACGACCTCCCGTGCCGCCCAGTGTTGTATCTCGGTGGAATATGGCTGAAGTCCAACAGTAAAAAGTTCAAAATCCGGTCTACAAACACGTTCCTCGGTCGTGATATGACCCGGAATGCACCATCTGTTGTTAACCAGAACAATTTGTTCGGGTATGTCCTTGTTCAGCCCCATTCCAGTAAAACACATAACACTGCTCTCCCGAAATGTTCTCTGACTCCTGGCTAGCGTCGTGAACTCGTCCATTTTATTACCCACCGAACTCCTCTTCTCCATAAGTCTCTGTTGTCTTGACCTGATCCTTTTTCCTCGGCTTTGTGATCCCCCTCTGCATCCTCTGTGTGTTTTCCTCCAGATTTCAGCAGGGGTGTCCGTTGCTCTGCTCGCTAAACCGGCCGGCATAAGCGCAAGCAGCTGGTCCCTGGAATAAACAATGCAACCATGCTTCTGTCCCGCTAATGAGACATGTCGGAATGTAACTATTTCCAGTGCTAAAAACCCAAATAAAACTCTCTCTACCGGCATGTTAGAGAGGGTGCAGCTTCGACGTGTTACCGTGAAAAAAAAATAGAAAAAATAACGTAAGTTAAAAAGTAAGAATACCGATCGGAACGGCTGTAACAGGCTGCACGCACGACCGGCACATGCACACGCGTATGCTTAACTGGTTATTGTAAATTGTCCCGTAGTTAGGCTAGGGTTAAATTAGGGGTTGCTGGATGACTGGGGTCAAAGAGCTGGAAGGGCCTTTTCCACACTGTATCTCTTAATAAATAAATACTACCTTGAAATTCATTTTGGTGTAGGCATTCATAGGAGACAAAAAATACAATTGAATCAGTGATAAACTACACACGAAGACTGATAAACAAACAATTTGCAAAAGACAAACTGCAAATTAAAAAAAAGTAACTAAATAATACTGAGAACAGGAGCTGTCGAATCCTTGAAAGTACTTTGCTATAGAGTTGTTTGGTGTTGGGATAAGTGAAGTTACCCACACTGATTCAGGAGTCTAATGGTTGTAGGGAAATAACAGTCCCTGAACTTGGTAGCCTGGGACCTATATCTCATGCCCAATGGCGACAGCAAGAAGAGAGCATGGCCTGGATGGTGGGCCTCACTGATGACGGATGATGCTTTCTTGTGGCAGTGTTCCTCGTGGATGTGCTCAATGCTGGGAAGGGCTTTTCCTGTGGGTGCAGGCAGATTTCCTACTACTGGGAGTGATAGATATCCTTGGGCATTTTTCTTCAAGTTAGATGGAGAGCTCTGGAATTTTATAACACCTTCTTGTTCGAGAGTTCTATCAACTAGTTAACTGAGTAACGCTGTTTCCTTTGGCTGTTTTCATGTATGGCTGAATGACGACTAAAGTTGAACTGAGTTGATGGAATTAACTTGAACTGATCATAATAAACACATGGCCCAGAACACTGCTTGGTCTAATATATTTGAGGAGACAAGTAACCATGGTTTGAGCAAAGTCTTCTCCTAAATTTCATACTGACATCATATCAACTACAAAAATATCTGCGAAATCAGTTCAGGAATTTCATTACTGTACATTTTTTTGGTGAGGTAAACATTATTATTAGACAGCTGTTTAAACAGTCCGGAACTTTCCAGAGAAAACATAACACGACACTTATCAAGCTAACTGACATGAATATCAAGGAACATATTTTTAATGGCTTTGGAATGTTAAAAATTCACACCCACCTCGGCTCTCTCTGTTAGCACAGATCTGAGTGAAACTTTATGGGTATAATGTTAGCGAAACTCCTGTTTATTCAGGATCTATTGGTCAAGTGATTGTCACTTCACAGCATTGTTCGGGCATTATGTGGAGACTGAGCACACTCGTGCGCACACACACACACACACACACACACACACACACACACACAAGAGAGACACATGAAAGACTGCAATACTGTGTTGATAAGAGTGCACTTATCCCATGTGCTGGGGCACAGACTGGACTAGACAGTGAAGAGTGGCCCATATAGAGAAGGGTGAAGATTGTACTGTGTGGTCAGGTAGTGTCTCCCTGCCCTGCTGACAGCAAACACCCAAGATGTGGGTAGCTAGAGAGCAGCAAGTACTTAAAAACAGGCTTATCCTTAGACAACCTCAGGACATCATAAACTAGTGACCACTATTGTCATTCAGATGCAGCTTCTGTAGAGCAAGTTCTGATTAATGGAAATTATCATAAAAAACTTGATGATCTGGTTTCAGTGATGTGGATATGACTGGTCATTATTGATAAGTTACACTGTCTTTTCAAAGACTCCTGGGTCAGATAGACGCAGAGTTAATATGTTTATTTATTAATTTAGAGATACAGTCCAGTAATAGGCCAACGAGCCTGAGCGGCCCAATTCTGGCCATGTGACCAATTGATCTACTAACCCATATGACCGGGACACCTGGAGGAAAGCACATGGTCACATGGAGAATGTACAAATTCCTTACAGACAGTGGTGGGTATTGAACCTGAGTCGCTGGCACCGTGTTAGCTTTACTCTAACCACTACAGTACTGTGTCGCATTCTGTTAAATCCTTCTAGGAAAGCAGAGCATGGTTCGTTTCATATCAGAGAATGTATACAGTACACAACCTGAAACTCTTACTCTTCACAGACATTCATGAAACAAGAGAGCCCATAGAATCAATGATAGAACACTGAAGCCCCTCCCCTTCACAAGCAGCAGCGAAAGCATTGACTACCCCCTCTCCCAGCCCACACCAGCAGAAGCCCTGACCCTCCCCCCACCATGCAAGCAACAGCGGAAACACCAAAGGGTCCTACCAAGTTGCTTCTCCAAGACCCCACCCATCTTGAGGTCTGACAGGCTCCCACACTCCATTGAAAGGGGGAGGGTGTGGTTATTGATCGAGTAGAGGGCCCTTGTTCTGACAGCAACCAGCGATTAGCAAACATGATGCCAGCTATCTCAATATTTCCGTCTCCCACGACAGAAAAAGACTTCCTCTGTATTATACTTTCAATGACCCTGTAGGCGGTATTCCATAGTTAGAAACAAAACAAATCTTCTTTTGCTCTGGGCACTAGCTACTCCCAGGATATTTATGGGACAGGTTAGACAGAGAGCAAATATTTTTTAATGCCGTTCCAGCCAACACGTCAGGGCCAGCAGCAGTGTAGCTTACAGCTTTGGCTACTTTATTAGATACAACCTGTACCTCACAAAGTGACCACTGAGTGTGTGTGTTGTGGTCTTCAGCTGCTGTAACCCATCTATGTCAAGGTTCAAGGCATTGTGCATTCAGGCATTCTGTTCAGCACATCACCGTAGTAACGCATGGTTCTTTGAGTTACTGTCATTTTCCTGTCAGCTTGAACCAGTCTGGCCATTCTCCTCTGACCTCTCTCATTAACAAGGTGTTTCACCCACAGAACTCATAGATGCTTTTCACACCATCCTCTCTAAACTCTAGAGACTGTTGTGTGTAAAAATCCCAGGAGACCCTAGAGTAGGTTAAAAGGTCAGCACAACATTGTGGGCCAAAGACCAAAAGATAAGAGCAGTGTTAGGCCATTCAGCCCATCAAGTCTGCTCCACCATTTCATCATGGCTGATTTATTATCCCTCTCAACCCAATTCGTCTGCCTTCTCACCGTAACCTTTGACACTCATACTAATCAAAAATCCATTAATCCCTGCTTTAAATATACCAGTGACTTGGCTTCCACAGCCATCTGTGGCAATAAGTTCACAGATTCACCACCCACGGGCTAAAGAAATTCCTCCTCATCTCTGTTCTAAAGGGACACCCCTGTATTCTGAGGCTGTGCCCTCTTGTCCGAGACTCCCTCACGATAGGAAACATCCTCTCCACATCCACTCTGTCTAAACCTTTCAACGTTCAATAGCTTTCATTGAATTCCCCCCTCGCTCTTCTAAATTCCAGTGGGTACAGTCTCGGAACCATCAATTGCCCTTTATACATAAGCCATTTCATCCCAGGAAACTTTCTTCTTAACTTCCTCTGAACCCTCACCAATGCTGGAACATCCTTTCTGTGATGAAAGGCCCAAAACTGCTAACAATACTCCAGGGGCAGGCAGTCTGACCAATGCCTTTTAAAGCCCTAACAGTACGTCCTTGCTTTTATATTCAAGTCCTCTTGAAATTAATGTGAGCATTTATTTGAATTTCCTGTACTGTGCTGTAATGTGCTGTCACAGATAATGCCCTCCTCATCATTAAGCACACCTGCACAGAACACCCCAACAGGAAAGCAGCATCCAGCATTAGGGAACCCTGCCACATTGGCCATGCTCTCCTCTCACTGCTACTATCAGGAAGAAGGTACAGGAGCCTCAGGACTCACATCACCAGGGTCAGGAACAGTTACTAGCCCTCAGCCATTAGACTCTTGAACCAATGGGAATAGCTTCACTTGCTCCAGCACTGAATTGTTCCCACAACCTATGGACTCACTTTCAAGGACTCTTAATCTCATGTTCTCGATATCTATTTATTCAGTTCTTAATTACTTATGTCTTTTTTGCTTTCTTTTTGTATTGGCATAGTTTGTTATCTCTTGCGCATTAGTTGTCCGCCCTGACTGGTGTGATCCTCCATAGATTCAATGATTGAATATGCCCTCAGGATTGTATATGGTGACATATATGTACTTCGATAATAAATTCACTTCGAACCTACTTGATGTCCATCCTGACCTCAGATATTGCCCTTCTCCTGGACGAGCACCACATTTCCCCTTTTCGACATCTGGATCTGCCTGACTATCAATAGTAAGTCTGCGTTGTGCAGCAAATTCAGAGAAACTATGCTTCATACAGAAGTCACAGCCTAGAAACACTAAATATATCCCCACTGGCCATATCCTTTCCGTGAACACAGCCACCCATTTAAGGGAGTGGAATAATCAGTAAAGCCATTGACTTATGCTCGTATGGAAAAGTCGATAGAGATGTGGTTGCAGTCCCTGGAAAACTGCAGAACTCCCAGAAACCCGTGTATTATAACTGGAATTTGACCAGAAACAACACATTTATTTTAAACCATTTTAAAGTAAATCAGTTTCAAGTACACCCTCTCAGCACTCGAGTTTTGTGAGTGACCCTGATATCTAAGCCAATGATAATATAACAAATGCTCACAGGGATGGCCTGTAGACTGCAGTATCAGCGCCCTCTGTTGGTCAGAGTCAACCATGCACGTTGCGTCTCAGCCGTCTACAAGGTATGTGAGCCAGGGTAGTACGATGTGGAGAGCAAGTCGTTGCCCCTTGCAGCAGGCTCCCCTTCTCTACAAAGCTAATGAATGCAAAGGAGAGGCAGAGACCGATACAGTTTGGCAACATCAGTGCCGCAGGAGTTGCCAGTCAGCGCTGCAATTAACGTAGGACTCCCTTAGGGACTTGAGCTCTGGATTTTTCATTGTTTATTTCTGAGTGGCCGTCCCACGACTGGGAATAGCGCTAGGCAGCGGAGGTCTGAGATTAGAGTTTTCCTCCTCCTGGATGAGCTGCCAGCCTTGGCTGACGAGTCCCATCTGCCCAGGGTGACTGGTTTTATGGTGCCCTAACCCATCTTTGCCCCTTCTCCTGTCAGTAGAAGTGGTTCCACTGGGCTCAGTGGATAAGCCACATAAGAAGGCTAGGAGCTGGTGTTAGTTGTTAGAGGCTATTTGAGACACACACCATTGGGAGCTTTTAATAATCAGTGGAGCTTATCCCCCTATATCCATGGCTATAACAAACGTAAGGAACCACCGCTGTAACAGTCATTGTATAAAATAGCTTACAGCCTATATATAGGACCAGGCAGTTATCCTAACTCTTTTTTTCTGTTAAACTCCTTCATCCTTTTCCTCAGAACAATAGTGGAATTACATGGGATCAGAATTAACTCCAGGGGTACTGTGTCAGTCTGGTTCTTTTCTCCCCCTTTACGAATCGACTGAAAGTTTAATGCCTCATCTCATGCAAGGCGCTGTAATTAAAATAATGAATGATATTAAATCTTGTTCTATTTCACACAAGTAGGCCTCAGCTGACAGCTGCACTGTGAGTCTGCGTGTTCTTTCCTCGTACCCGATGTAAGCTTGTGGAGAAACAATGAAACGGGTCATTAAGTGATTCTGCCGCGGAGAGAGGGAATGAGAGAGAAGGGGGTCATTTTAGAGCAGATGTGTGTGTGTGTGTGTGTGTGTGTGTGTGTGTGTGTGTGTGTGTGTGCGTTTTACACTCCCTTGCTTGCTGTGGGGTCTTTTCAGCTGGGCTGAGTTGGAGGCAGGGTATCCAATATATTTTAAATTTAGTTGAAGTTTGTAAACAGAAGGGTTGAACATCAAGGATCAGGACCAAACTTTGAACCTGGAGCTGTGAGGCAGTGACACTTGCAGCTTTACAATCAATTCAATCAACAGAGATACACTAACAAATATCGAAGAGAATTTTGATCCCAGTTCATCAGCTGAACTTGAGAATTTGTCAGGGAATCTGTGTATCTTAGACTTAGTTCACATTAGCAAAAATCATCTGACATGTTCAGTTTAGCAAACATCCCATTCAAGGGAGTCTCTGACTTTTGAGGGACCCATCCGAGATTTCTCTGTTTGTTTACGCTTGTGCACGTTTTGTAAAGTGAACCAAGTCGCGGGAGAGAGACTGAAGCTAATGGATACAGAAGTGGTTTATTCAACAAAATGAGACAGCCTCTGAAGGAAGAGGCCTGCTTAATCTAGAATTACACGGCATTTTATATGCTAAGAATCATGGATCAATTCTATATTTACAATATACCTACAATACTTCCTTTGAATTACTTATAATTTTCACACCTCCTTCTTCACGTCCACACTCCAGACACACCCAAAATGAATGTTAATCAGCATTGTCTGGTTTTCAATTAACTGCCAACCACAGCTCCAGGAAACTATATTCTAGGGCTGCATTTTAAATTTAATCTGCAATCCACGTTCTAGTCTAAAGATTGGTTGCTGAGGTTAGTTGCCGAAGTTAATGTTTGCTACACACCCTAATTCCAGAATATGTCCTAACACACATAAATAAATGTAACATCACTCATGTGTACAGTTCTGTGCAAAGGTCTTAGACGCATATATATAGCTAGGGTGCTTAAGACTTTTACACAGTATGGGTCAACGTGGAGTGGTGAGAGAGTTTGTAAATCTGGAACAGCAAAGCTTGTTGGGAATAGTGAAGGTGGAACGCTGTGGGAGGGGTGTGGGACAGGTGGCAGAGAAGGAGCGCCAGGGATTGGGGGTGGCATGGGTGCAATCTGAGACACCAGGCAAGATCATTTGATTCCAAACCATTGGCTCATTGATCATTACAAAATGTCTCTCTGGTGCTTCTCGATCCCTCCCCTCTCCCTTCCCCTTTTCCCAACCATGATTCCCCTCTCTCTGCCCCCTTCTCTCTTTCAATCCACAGTAGAGACCCATATCAGAATCAGGTTTGTCATCACTCACATATGTCATGAAATTTGGTTTTGCGGCAGTAGTACAGAGCAATACATATAATTACTACACTATTTTGCAAGAGTCTAAGGCACACCAACTATATAAATTGCCCAAGATTTTGCACAAAAAATTTGATCACAAGCATGTCATTGTGTGCATGTTTGCTGAGAAACAAGAACTACAAACATAATGGATTGGGCCATCGGTTAATTGGTACAGCTACTTATTTGGGATAACTCTTAAAGAACAAAAACTAATCAAGAAAATGGACAGAATTTCCTTCATTTATTTGGAACACTTTTCTGCTTAATTGGGACAGACGACTGTTGCTGAACAGTTTTTAACGAACGTCAGTCATGTGCACTTGGGTGGCCATTTGACACAACACCATGCTTTGAAAACTTTTTAAATAGCATCAGTTATGTGTGTTTGTGTTCAAAAAAGAAACGATTTTTGTCACTAATTGTTGGAGAGAAATAAGCAGTAAGACAATTCAAAACTGTTTTGCTGACTAGGTTTCAAGCATTCAGGCTTGGAGATGCCAAAAACTTTTAGGAGTGAAAATGATATGATTTCACTACTTCAACACATTAGAAATTATGAAGAATTTGAAGGTATCGAAAATCATCTTGAATGTTACAATGAAAATGAAGACCTGGAGGATGCAATCGCTGAAAGCATTGTATGAAGGCAATTCATTACATGCTCTACTTGTCTGCACTGATTTTGTTCATTTGCAGTCACAAGAACATGAAGAAGATTAATCCCTCTGTCGATAAGCAAACACACTATTTTATAGTTCTGCAGTAGTATTAGTAGTGTTCTAATTAGTTCTATATTCCATTTAAGTACATAACTTGTTTCTCATTTTGTCTTTTTTATACCTTTTTAATGATTTTCGTGAAACTTGGTCTGGCATTCATTGTCACAGATGCCAGTGGAGGCCATCTCAACAGGTATATTTAAAGCAGAGGTTGATAGGTTCTTGATTTGTAAGGCTTGTCAAAGGTTACTGGGGAGAAGCCGGGAGAATTGGGTTGAGAGGGTTTATAACTTAGCTGTGATGGAATGGTAGAGCAGACTTGATGAGTTGAATGGCCAAGTTCTGCCCCTATGTCTTATGATCTAATAGTTAATGTTGAATCTACTTCCACTGGCAGAGAACCTGTTCTCTCCTCTTTCTCCTGCTTCCCCATCAGGTCCACTTCCTAAGCTCACATTCAGTTCATTCCTAATAGCTGTCTTGCTTCTTTCCACACCAGTTCCTGTGCACTGTGTTCACTGTGCTCG
The DNA here is from genome assembly GCF_030028105.1 of Mobula birostris. Classification (NCBI taxonomy): domain Eukaryota; kingdom Metazoa; phylum Chordata; class Chondrichthyes; order Myliobatiformes; family Myliobatidae; genus Mobula; species Mobula birostris. The sequence goes on from NC_092399.1 coordinate 4,825,209, forward strand.
ATGCATGGAATGTACAATGGGAAGTATAAGATAAAGTACAAGAATGGGTGGCAGGATGGAGATACGTCTCTACTAAGGGAGATGTAAAGTGCTCCTTCCCTCTGCTAGTCTGCAGGTCACCCTTGGGTAAAATGTAGCACTGCTTAGTCCCCCAGTTAGGATCACGTGAAGCCATGGTGGATGGTCACATGAACAGCTGGTGCCTATCACAAATCCTGGTTCTGCGACCACTGTTGCCAGCAGACAACCTCTGAAGAGTGTTGGTAATAGTTGGGGTCACCCATCTTGTAAAGACACTGCCTAGAAGAAGACAATGGCAAACCAATTCTGTAGAAAAATTTGCCAAAAACAATCATGGTCATGGAAAGACCTTGATCGTCTACATCATACGACATAATGAATGCATAAAAGTACAAGAGCAAAGAAGCATAATTTTAATGTCGGTATCTGCCTTTTCACAGGAAAAGATTGGTATGTACATAACTTCTTGCCTGGTCTCAGGTCATCCCAAAGGACTAACTCAGAACATTCCGAAATCTAAAAAAAGTTCTCATGTAGGAAACCAAACCATCACCTTCCACACAGCAAGCAACTCCAAAATGCAGGGTTTTTAATTAAGGTATTGCTTGAATGGTAAATATTGTCATGCATCAAAGTTCAAAGTTCAAAGCAAATCTATTATCAGTACATATATGTCACCACATACAACCCTGATGTTCATGTTCTTTCAAGCAATCACACTAAATGCGAGAAACACAACAGAATTAATGAAAGACTGCACCCAACAGGATGGACAACATCCTTTCTATAATGGGGCAACCATAAATTTATGCAGTACTCCATCTAGGTGCAGCCTAGCTAGAGATTTATAACTCTTGACTTTTGAACTTAAAGCTGCAATTAATAAAGGCACGCATGCCATGTGCTTTCTTGACCACCCTATCAACTTGTACAGGCACTTTCAAGGAGCTATGAAATTGGACCCCAAGATCTCTCTGCTCATCAACACTGTTAATGGTCTTGCCCATAATAATGTACTGTCTCTTTATATTTGACCTACCAAGGTGCAACACTTCACATTTGGCTGGGTTAAACTCCATCTTCCATTTCCCCGCTCATATCTGCAACTCATCAATATCCTGTTGTATTCCTTAACCAGTGTTCTATTCTGTCTACAACATCACCAATCTTCATATCATGTGCAAAACTGCTAACCCACCCCAACTACATTTTCACCCATGAAAATCGATGAAGAACAATTTGCTTGTCATTTCATTGTAGAGTATTCAATTTTGTAGTGACGTTTTTCAAATTCCAAAAGCTGTCAAGATGTACCTATTGGGATCCCTCTTTAGGCTGAATAGCCATTAAGTCAAATTGAACATTTGACCCCAACATTGAGGACAACTTCAAAAGGAAATGTCTCAAAAAAGCAACATCTGTCTTCAAGGATCCCCATCACCAAGGACATGTTCTCTTCTCATTGCTACCAGCAAGGAGGTAGTACAGGGAATTGAACACCCACACTCAGTGTTTCAGGAACAGCTTTTTTCCCTCTGAATGGACAATGAATCCATGAACACTACCTCACTTCTTTTTGCTCTATTTATTTAATTTATATAGAATTGTAAAGTTGTAATTTCTATTGTTATTTATCGCAATGTACTGCTGTTGCAAAACAACAAATTTCATGACATATGCCAGTGATATTAAACCTGATTCTCTGCTCTCTGTATAAATGCCCAAGGACCCATGCAAATACAGACACACTCCTGGATCTCCCTATCAGTACCTCAGCCTAGGTCCTCAAGGAAGGATTTCTAATTCCGAAGTAATCCATGAGCATATCAGCTTTCTGACTGGCTATAATTCTTCATTAGCTTTATGCCATAACAGAGTCACTTCCTCCTATCCTCTTGATCGCAAATTTGGATGATGAATCCCCTGGGGAACACACACAAAGTGCTGCAGGATCTCAGCAAGTCAGGCAACATCTATGGAAATGAATAAACAGTCGACACTTCGGGCCAAGAGTGTTCTTCAGGACTGGAAAAGAAGGGGGAAGATGCTGGAATAAAAAGGTGAGGCAGGGGGCAGGATAATAGCTAAGAAATGATAGGTCAAGCTAGGCGGGTAGGAATGGTAAAGAGATGAAGAAGGAATATTATAGACGAGGAGAGTGGGCAAAGGGAGAAAGGGAAGAAGAAGAGACACCTGGGAGAGGTGATAGGCAGGTGAGGAGAGGTGGTAGGGTAAGGAAGTGGTAGTGAGTCTTGGTGAGTACATGGTCAAGGAATCGAAGGGCAGCGGCGATCATAGAGGGGGATCAGTGAGAGACGGTCACTTTGACTCCTGTCAAAGAGGAGATTTAAACTTCTTCAGTGCAGTCATAACTCAATGAGACTGCACAGTGGAGCAACAAATCATTCTGTACGAGCTACCATGTGGCGTGTACAGTACCAGATTTTGGAAATAGTCCCACTGAGTCAGTGATTAAAGGGGAATCTGGTAATGTCATTATTTTCAGGGGGTCCTGCAAGGAATATGTTAATATTTTGATAGAGTACCATTCACAGGTGAGCATAGAGGTCCCTGAAGGTCTGTTAGTATTTACAAGAACAGGATGGAGGACAATGCTCATGAAAGTTGATATTTACAGGAAGTCCTGGGTGAATATCAGTATTTAAAGTGGGTCAGTATCTACATGGATCTTTGAGAATGTGATATTTTAAGTATTAATAGGGGAATATCAGAATTTATCACTACTTAACATGTTTTCAGCCTTGGCATCTTAGAAACTTGAGAACCTGTCAGTATTGTCAGAGTATCAGTGTCTGTGTATCAATATTTACATGGCGTCCCTACCCGAGTGCCAGCGGTTATAGAGAATTCCCTAGGAATGTGCCAGCATTCATGGGGAGCCCGGAGAATTCAATAACATTTACAAAGTAGCCCCCCCCCCCCAGAGTACACATCAACAAGCAGTCCCTGTGCCAGTATAAACTCACTCACCTGGTGACTGATATCAACAGGACATTCTCTGTGTCGGGGACAACATGAATAATGAACACTAGAGAATGAGTACTTTCTGTGGAACTGTAGCCAGCTTGAATCAAACCCTTTGGCAAGAGATGAGCAATGTGTAATGAATAAACAAGGAAGAGTGAGGAATATATCGGCTTTTATTTACTTACTTTATTTATTTTACTTTAATTAGAGATAGAGTGTGGAACAAGTCTTTCTGGCCCTTCGAGCCACACTGCCCCGCACCCCCCAACAACCCTGATTTGTCCAATCATGTGATAACTTACAATGATCAGCTAACCTGCCTGGTAAGTCTTTGGATTGTGGGAGGAAACCGGAGTACCCGGAGAAATCCCATGCATTCCACAGGGAGAGTGTACAGAGACTCCTTACAGAGAACACTGGGATTGAACTCCGAATTCTGACACCCCCCCCCCTCCCAAGTTGTAAGAGCGTCATGCTACTCACTACACCACCATGGTGCTGAATTCTTGTTCCATTTGTGTTTAAAAGGAACTTATACGGCCATAAATGGATGTATCTAGACTTTTTAGGGAACTTTATGCACTGAGCCAAGCCTGTGCTAGAATCACTAAACCAACTAGCCAAACCTCCCATAGGTTCAGAACAGGTTTGGAACCACCTGTAATGTAATTAGAGAGGAAATATCAGTGCATGAAAGGAAAGATAACGAACAAAATAATTGGAAGGGAGGTGGAATCCAGTAAACAAGACCAGTATGTGCAGTCCTCAGAAGCCATTGGTGACTAGGTGATGTTTCCTGAGAAATTTGATTCAACAAAGCATAATCTAGTGCTACTTTGCCATGGGCTCTGGTACTTGTATAGGGATGTTTGTAGTGGACCGGTCATTACACGTGGTGACACCTGTTTGGAGCCATCCAGGAGAGAGACATTGGAGTTGGAGCTGGGGGCAGTGTGGTGCGGTGTCCATGCTGGCAGATTGGTGCTTCCCTCACAGTCGAATTGATAACCAGACAACAATGCCATGACTTCCTGCCCGAACTGCCTTTGTGACTTGGGTCAGTTAAAGAAGACTCCCTCATTAATTATTGTGTGCACATTGCATCCTGCGCTGAACAATGCACTCTCATCTTTCAGTACCCTTTCCATAGTAATAACAACTTCACATGTTGTGTGAAAGGTAGAATTCTCTGAAGGTTTGAAGAGTTTTGCCTCAAAGTGCTCATATGCAAGCTTGGACACAAATCAAACTCTTGAGATCTGCTCCAGGAACACCTTGCATCGACTGTGTCAGGTTTCTGGCTGCGAGAGCAATGTTTCAGGTAATGTAGGCAAGGCTAGCATTCATTGTCCATCTGTAATTGCTCAGAGAGGTCAGAAAGCGAATGGCTAACCATCAGGTACAGTAGAAGAAGGCAGTGCAGTGATCCCTTGTGACCATCTCCTCTAGTCGCTGAAGTTCTGCTTTGGGTATCATTGCGCACAGCCACTCGGTGATGATGTCTGTTATCTGTCAAGTAGGGGACCGTGTACAATTCTGATTTGATGGAGACAGATGTGAGAGCACAGCGAAACATCTGGAAAACTTCTGAAATACCCGCTTCGCTGCCGCTGCTACTATATGGTAACCGGAATCTCTGGAGCTGCAGGCCCCAAAATCCTCGGCTTTGCGTATTTCAGCCACCGGGGAGAGGTCGAAGGCGCCCGGCAGAGGATGGCGCTTGGGAGGCTGTATCGGAGAGGCTGGTCGGAAGCCCGAAGTTTTCGGCGGATGGACTCAGGGTCGGCTGTGGTCGGCTGCTTCCAAGGTATCGGCAAGTTGTCGGTGCCTGGAGGTTTATGGCAGGGAGTTTCTCCCTTTTGCCGCCTGCTATCGGGGACTTGGGAGTCGATCGACTCGGGGACTTTGAGACTTTTTTTTTACTGTGCCCATGGTCTGTTCTTTATCAAATTATGGTATTGCTTTGCACTGCTGTAACTATATGTTATAATTATGTGGTTCTGTCAGTGTTAGCCTTTGGTCTGTCCTGCTTTCTGTGATATCACTTCAGAGAAACATTGTATCATTTCTTAATGCATGTATGCATTTCTAAATGGCAATAAAAGAGGACTGAGTGTTCTCATAATCTAATCTAATTGGATGAGTTGGGTTATCAGTGAAAGGAAGCAGCAGTCAGCTTCATGACACTGTCAATGGCTTTGCTGCACAGGAGGGAAGGAAAAAGAGTTTGCAAAAATACAGCATGACATCTAAAACTTTGCTCAACTTTTATAGATGTGTGGTGGAGAGTATATTGACTGGATGCATCACAGCCTGGTATGGAAACACCAAAGACCTTGAGTGGAAAATCTGACAAAGAAGTCCATCGTGGTAAAGTTCTCCCCACCACTGAGCACATCTACATGAAACACTGTTGCAAGAAAGCAGAACCCATCATCAGGAACCCCCGCCGCCTAGGCCATGCTCTCAACTAGCCGCTGCCATCAGGAAGAAGGTATAGGAGCTTCAGGACTCACAACCACCAGGTTCAGAAAAGTTATCACCCTTCAACTGTCAGGCTCTTGAACCAAAGGGAATAATTTCACTTCGCTTCATTTGCCCCATCAATGCCACAATCTAAGAACTCTTCATCTCATGTTTTCAATACTTATTGTATATTTATTAATTGTTATTATATCTTTCTTTTTGTATTTACAGTTTGTTGTCTTCTGCACACTGGTAGAAAGCCCAAGTTGGTGAAATCATTCTTTAATCCTAGTATGGTTATTATTCTATTATGGATTTATTGAGTATACCTGAAATAAGATGAATCTCAGAATTGTATATGGTGACATTTATGTACTTTGATAATAAATCTACTTTAAAATTTTGAACTTTTGAACTTTGAGTGGGAGAGATGAGGTTCAATTGTGAAAGGAACAGACAGACATTCCGTGACAGGAAATTGAACTTCTGGGTCCCGATGAAGGGACTAGGGCCGAAAGATTGACTGTTCATTCCTCTCTAAAGGTGTTCCCTGACCAGCAGAGTTCCTCCATCTTTTGTGTGTGTTGCTCCGGATTTCCAGCATCTGCACAATCTCTTGTGTTTATGATTCTCAATATTTCATTGTCTCCCTCGTGTTTGAGACAAGAATGTATCAGACTGGCTGCAAAACATTCTGGAGGGAGAGGCTGAACAACCAAACCAGGACAGGCAACCTCCATGAAATGGTCATTCAGGTAATGGAAATTCCTCCATATGGAATTGAGAAATCACAACCAGAAATCTGGGACATGGAATAAAAATTCGGTCTTACTAAATTCATGAGAGAAAAAGTAAATAGATATAAACAAAGTGTCAAACAAGAGAAAATCTGCAGATGCTGCAAATTGGAGCAACACACACAAAATGCTGGAGGAACTCAGCAGGCTAGGCAACATCTATGGAAAAGAGTGCAGCCAACATTTCGGGCTGAAATCCTTCGGCAGGACACAAAGTGTGTTTTTTCAAGTTGCATTTCTTGATACATGTTCAGGTGATAGGCACAAAAGAAGATCAATTTCTGGGAAGGCCAACCCTACCATCCATAATGTTGGAGTTACCTTACTAGCAAAGAAAGGGATGAGGTCCTACAGACTGAATGTGGGGAGGTATGAAGGAAATTAAAATATAGAACCTCAAAGTTAACAATCCCAAGATTTCAAGTAGTGCACACACCAGATGGAGTAGAAAAAGATGAATGTATGACTGGAGGAATAATGTGAAGGTAAGGTATTCAAATTCCTCAGATATTGCCCCTGGTTCTGAGAGCGGTGTGGCATATACAAACAGGATTGGATGTGAAGAAAAAGAATTTCAGGATGTATTTCTCTGACATTAAATGTACCTATCGAAACCTGGGTAGGATCATAACCAATGTCCCAGAGAGAGTGGTTACTGGTGTTGAGAAATGGAAAGGGGAAGGGAACCTAGACAGCAAGACAGAAGGAAGGGAAATGATGATAGAAATAAAAGATAGGAAGGGGTAAAAAGCTCAAAGTTCAAAGTAAATTTATTATCTAAGTACATACATGTTACATCCATACTCACGTCATTCTGCAGATGTGCAGCAGAGAGCATCGTAACAAGCTGCATCACTGCTTGGTGTGGAAACTGCACTGGGGCAGACAGGAAGGCTCTACAATGGGTCGTCAAAACTGTACAACACATCACTGACACCAGCAAAGATGTGATGGCCTGCAGAGAGGAGGTAGAAGAGCTCAAGGCCAGTGCCAGGCAAATAACCTCTTTCTTCATGTCAACAAGACAAAAGAGGTGCTTATCAACTTCAGGAGATCTTGCAGCACTCACACCCTTCTTAAATTCAAAGACGCAGCAGTGGAATCTGCGAGCGGTTTCAGTCTCCTGGGAGTGCACATCTTGCACAACCACTCATGGTCCCAGAACACATCCAATACTATCAGGAAAGTTCACTAATGACTTTACTTTTTGAGGAGGCTGAGGAGGCTGAGGAGTGCTGGACTAATCCTATCCATTCTCACGTCATTCTACAGCTGCACCTCACCAGCTGCTTCACTGCTCGGTACGGAAACTGCACTGTGATGGACGGGAAGGCTCTGCAACAGGTAGTTAAAAATGCCCAGCCTACCACTGGCACCAGCTTACCTGCCACCAAGGAAATATATGCAGAAAAGTTCAGGAAAAGGGCCGGAAACATCATGAAGAATCCCACTCACCCTGCTCATGGACAGAAGGAAAAAGGGAAAACTCAATGAGTAGTAGAAGGAGACATAGGGAATACCCTCCCCCTCCCTTCCTCTTTCCCTATGTCACTCTGCCCCCTCCCCCAGCTGCCTATCACGTCCCTCATGGTTCCGCCTCCTTCTACCACCCATTGTGTTTTCCCCTATTCCTTCTTCACCTTTCCTGCCTATCACCTCCCTGCCTCCCCTCTCCCACCCCTTTATCTTTCCCCTTACTGGTTTTTCACCTGGAACCTACCAGCCTTCTCCTTCCCACTCTCCCCCCCACCTTCTTTATAGGGCCTCTGCCCCTTCCCTCTACAGTCTTGACGAAGGGTTCCGGCCCGAAAACGTTGACTGACCGTTTCCATGGATGCTGCCTGATCTGCTGAGTTCCTCCAGCGTGTTGTGAGTGTTGCTTTGACCCCAGCATCTGCAGATTATTTTGCGTTTGCGTATTTTGCATCAGTCTTCATAGTGGAAGACATCTGCAGTGTACTGGACAATCAAGAGTGTCAGGGAAGTGGAGTATGTGCAGGGAAATTTATGACTGAGAAGGTGCTCAGGAAGCTTAGTGATCTGAGGGTGGATAAATCTCTTGGATCTGATGGAATGCACCCTTGGGTTCTGAAGGAAGTAGCTGGAGAGATCACAGAGGTATTAACGATGATCTTTTAAGAATTGATAGATTCTGGCATTGTACTGGATACTGGAAAATTGCAAATGTTACTCCGCTATTTAAGAAGGGTGGGAGGCAGCAGAAAGGAAACTATAGACCTGTTAGCCTGACATCAGTGGTTGGAAGTAGTTTGAATCGATTGTTAGGGATGAGATTACAGAGTACCTGGAGACACATGACAAGATAGGCCAAAGCTAGCATGGTTTCCTGAAAGGAAAATCCTGCCTGGCAAACCTACTGCAATTTTTTGAGGAAATTACAAGCAGGGTAGACAAAGGAGATGCAGTAGATGTGGCGTACTTGGGTTTTCAGAAGGCCTTTGACAAGGTGCTGCACATGAGGCTGCTTAGCAAGATAAGAGCCCATGGAATTACAGGGGAGTTACTAGCATGGGTGGAGCATTGGCTGATTGGCAGAAAACAGAGAGTGGGAATAAAGGGATCCTATTCTGGCTGGCTGCCGGTTACCATTGGGGTTCCACAGAGGCTGGTGTTGGGACAGCTGCTTTTTATGATGTATGTCAATGATTTGGACTATGGGATTAATGGATTTGTGGTTAAATTTGCCGATGATACAAAGATAGGTGGAGGAGCGGGTAGTGTTGAGGAAACAGAGAGCCTGCAGAGAGACTTAGATAGTTTAGGGGAATGGGCAAAGAAGTGGCAAATGAAATACAGTGTTAGAAAGTGTATGGTCATGCACTTTGGTGGAAGAAATAAATGGGCAGACTATTATTTAGATGGGGAGAGAATTCAAAATGCAGAGATGCAAAGGGACTTGGGAATCCTTGTGCAGGATACCCTAAAGATTAACCTCCAGATTTAGTCAGTTGTGAAGAAGCCGAATGCAATGTTGGCATTCATTTCTAGAGGTATAGAATATAAGAGCTGGGATGTGATGTTGAGGCTCTATAAGGCACTCGTGAGACCACACGGAGTATCGTGTGCAGTTTTGGGCTTCTTATTTTAGAAAGAATATACTGACATTGGAGGTGGTTCAGAGAAGATTCATGAGAATGATTCCAGGAATGAAAGGGTTACTGTATGAGGAACGTCTGGCAGCTCTTGGGCTGTATTCCCTGGAGTTCAGGAGAATGAAGGGGGATCTCATAGAAACATTACGAATGTTAAAAGGGCTGAACAGATTAGATATGGCAAAGTTATTCCCAAGGTAGGCGAGTCTAGGACAAGAGGGCACGACTTCAGGATTAAAAGATGTCCACTTAGAACAGAAATGCAGAGAAATTACTTTAGTCAGAGAATGGGTAAATCTGTGGAAGTTGTTGCCATGAGCGGCTGTGGAGAAAAGTCATTGAGTGCATTTAAGGCAGCGATAGATAGGTTCTTGATTAGCCAGGGCATCAAAGGGTATGGGGAGAAGGCAGGGGGAGATGACTGGAAGAACTGGATCAGCCCATGATTGAATGGCAGAACAGACTCGATGGGCCAAATGGCCTACTTTTGCTCCTATATCTTATGGTCTTATGGTCTAAATCTGAGGACTGGGAACAGTTTAGAGAACCAAGGGATTATTGAAGGAGCCAGAACCAAAGAATACTGTAAATGACAGGCCATTTACAATTGAGATGATAAAGAATTTCTTCATGCAGAGAGAGGTATATTTGTGGAATTCTCTACCACAAAAGTATTTGAGGCTGAAATGTTAAATTGTTAAATTTATTTAAGAATGAGTTCTAATAGCCAAAATGATCAGGAGATATGAGGAGAATACTAATTTAGAAGATTAATCATAATCATACTGATTGGTGGCGCATGTTTAAAAGGCTGGATGACCTACCCCTATTTATATTGTTACTAACTCAGAAAAATGTAAAGTAATTTTATTTAATGATTGTGGAGAGATTGGCTGGATAGATGCTAGGGAGATGCTGATGGATGTTTAGATGGTATCTCCTCGATGGGTGTCTAGATTTGTGGGGTAGTTCAGAATGAGTGATTACCTATTTCAGATAGATGAGGTATGAGGAGAAAATTCTTCTCTCAACATTCATGAATGCTTGGAATTATCTTTTCTAGCAGCACACGCAAAATGCTGAAGGAACTCAGCAGGTCAGGCAGCAGCAATGGAAATGAATATAAACAGCCGACATTTTGGACCGAGACCCTTCATCGGGATTGGAAAAGAAAGGGGAAGAAGCCAGAATAACAGCATGGGGGAAGTGGGTGGAAGACTAGCTAGAAGGTGATAGATGAAGCCAGGTCAAGGGCTGGAGAGGGAGGAATCTGATAGGAGAGGAGGGTGAGCCATAGGAGAAAGGGAAGGAGGAGGGGACCTAGTGGTCTTTATTTTATCTATTCTAGACAGCTGTATTTATTTTATTCTTCACTCAATTTTATTCTTTATTCTAGAGAGCTTTCTTATTCAATATTTTCCAAGTGGATGTGGAGAGAATTGAACCACAAGGGAGTTAAAGGTTATGGGGAGAAAATGGTAAGGTGCATCTACATACACAAAATTCTGAAAAAGCTCTGCGAGTCAGATAGCACCTGTGGAGAAAAGATACAGGTAATTTGTGTGTGTTGCTGTGGAGGAAAGTGTTAAGGCCGAGACTGAATTAGCCATGATCTTGTTGAATGTTAGAGTTGACTGACTTTCACCTGCTCCTTTTCCTTATGGTCCTGCAGTCTTAGGCACATACTCTATATATAGCTAGGGCGCCTAAGACTTTTGTACACTGCTGGATTTGTCAACGTGACACAGAGAGTGAGTTTGTAAGTCTGGCGGGAGCAGAGGATGCTGGGAATGGTGAGGGTGGAGCGCCGCAGGAGGGGTGTGGAACAGGTGACAGAGAAGGAGTCCCCGGGATGGAGGTTGTCCTGGCTGCAGACACACCTAGCCCTGAGGCACAAGCATGGGCCAATCACATTGTTTCAGGAAGAGACATTGTGAGCTGCTCAACTCTTCTACTCAAATACGTCTCCAGGTAGAACAAGTGATCTTAACCTTTTTCATGCCATGGACCCCTTTGCCAGTCCGGTGAAGCCTAAGGACCCTTCTCAGAATAATGTATTTAAATATATAAAACAAAATACCTGGGATTACAAAATAAACCAACTATATTGAAATACAGTAATCAAAATATCAAAAAAACAAACAGTGATATAGTAATATATGTGCTTCTTTATTAACGCATTAAATAACAAGACAATACATTTAAAATACAGTATTGTTGTTGCTTTCCGTGCCTTGTGACACATCAGGGAGCAACCTTACCATTTCTTTAGCATTTGCCTGTTTTTTATATGTCTGAGTTGCTAGCTCGTGCTCAATCCAGCACAGATGGAAAGCCTGCAAGGAGCCAGCTGGATTTAAACTTGAGACCACTCGCTTGAAGTCTGGTGCAGATGCAGGTACAGATTAAAATATAGGCAAGATAAAATTTAATTTTATTTTTACAAGACGTATCAGTGTGAAGGCTGTTGTTGTTGTTTTTTTTTGGTTGATGTTCCTGTTCCGTTTTGTGGGGGGGGGCGGTGTTTGTTGTTTTTCTCTGAATGGTTTTCATGTTCATTCTTTGTTTTGTGGCTATCTGGAGAAGACAAATATCAGATTTGCATATGGATACATGCTTTGATGAAAAATGAACCTTTGAACCTTTGAATAAAAATGTTAAACTGTGGGGTGGTCTTTGACAAAGCAACACGCATGGCATGTTGGACAACCAATTGATTTCAATTTTTCGTTTTAATGGTTACAGGTGTTGAAAATCTTGATTTGTAAAGATAAGTTGTTGCAAATGGTTTGAAAGCTTCAAAAGCTCGCTCAAGGAGCTCCAGAATTCTCCAAGGCTGCGATATCGATTGGTGACAAAGTCACAGGTACTGCTAATACTACTGTGGTTTGTTGCCTACATTCATAATTGAAGGAAATGCTAAATTTGAGTTAGAGGTTCGTGAAAATAAAGATGTAAATTTACTCCCACCCAAGTTCATGGACTCCTGGCTAAGAAACCCTGAGGTAGACAATAAGGTCTACACTCAGTCTTCTCCTTTGAAAAGAAGATAAATGATCGCTATGACTCATTCTTAACTGATAAGTATAACCTTGCTGTTCAAACACTATCCTTGTAAATATGGAGCAGCACAGCAGCACCAGCTTTCACTGATCCTGGTGCTGTCTGTAAAGAGTTTGAACGTTCCCCATGTGACCACATGGGTTTCCTCTGGGTGCTCCAGTTTCCTCCCTCATTCCAAAGATGCACGATTAAGGTGAGTGAGTTGTGGGCATGCTATGTTGGTGCAGCAGGCCTGGCAGCACTTCTGGGCTGTCCAGACGACACAATTCACTGTATGCTTCAATGTTTCAATAGACATGTGACAAATAAAACTGATCCTTAATCTTCAATCTTCTCTCAGTGACCAGAAATGCAGGCAAAACTTGAGCTGTGAATTTTTCCAGAGATCATACGGTGCAAAAGTCTTAGGCACATGTATTTATATCTAGGATGCCTGAGACTTCTGACTCGTGACAAATAAAGATAATCTTTAAATCTTTAACATGAAACTCTTTAATATCCAGTATAGGTTTCAAAGGTACACTTAATGTCAGAGCAATGTATACAATATACATCCTGAAATGCTTTTTCTTCACAACCATCCACAAAAACAGAGGAATGCCCCCAAAGAATGAAGGACAGTTAAATATTAGAACCTCAGAAGTACCCCGCCCCAGCTCCCCTCCCTCCTACGTGTAAGCGGCAGCAAGCAACAATCCCCCCCCCCCACCAGCAAAAAAAGTATTGGCACCCACCATCGAGCACTCAAGCCTGCAGCAAAGCAACAGCAAAGACACGGACCTGCAATACTCCAAAGTCTACATTGTTCACCCGGTATTCGACATACCACAGGCTCTCTCTCTCTCCTTAATAAGGGAGAAAGAGGTGTCTCCATTTCACAGCGAGAGGGGAGACATAACAAACAACTCAAGCAACACACATCAAAGTTGCTGGTGAACACAGCAGGCCAGGCAGCATCTCTAGGAAGAGGTACAGAATAGGAATGGGATGTGGAATTAAAATGTGAGATCTCCCAGTGGCCACACATTTTAATTCCACATCCCATTCCCATTCTGACATGTCTATCTATGGCCTCCTCTACTGTAAAGATGAAGCCACACTCAGGTTGGAGGAACAACACCTTATATTCCGTCTGGGTAGCCTCCAACCTGATGGCATGAACATTGACTTCTCTAAGTTCCGCTAATGCCCCACCTCCCCCTCATACCCCATCCGTTATTTATTTATATACACACATTCTTTCTCTCACTCTCCTTTTTCTCCCTCTGTCCCTCTGACTATACCCCTTGCCCATCCTCTGGGTTCCCCCCCACCTTGTCTTTCTCCCTAGGCCTCCTGTCCCATGATCCTCTCATATCCCCTTTGCCAATCACCTGTCCAGCTCTTGGCTCTATCCCTCCGCCTCCTGTCTTCTCCTATCATTTTGGATCTCCCCTTCCCCCTCCCACTTTCAAATCTCTTACTAGCTCTTCCTTCAGTTAGTCCTGACGGAAGGGGCTCGGCCCGAGACGTCGACTGTACCTCTTCCTAGAGATGCTGCTGGCCTGCTGCGTTCACCAGCAACTTTGATGTGTGTTGCTTGAATTTCCAGCATCTGCAGAATTCCTGTTGTTTGCATAACAAACGACTCACTGGTTTACGATGTTAGAAGTCCTTTGCGTTGTTTCTTCCAAGCTCTGTGCCCAAAGATCTCGTGTCTCTGGGCACGCAGCCAAAGATCTTCCATCTCCAATGACACACTGATCTCCTGCAGAGGCACCAACCTCCAATCCCCCTGTCTTCAGAGCCACGAAATCTTGGTCTTCTGAAGGTGAGCAAAGCTCTTAGGCTGAACCCTTGGCGTGCCGAAAAACGGTTGTGCGTGAAACCCCGAGAGCGGGTCCCATTCCCGTAAAGAACCATAGTCAATGTGTAACTCCAGGTTAGGGTCTTCAAAAGAACCCTGAAAGGGAAAAATAGAGATATTAAAGATGGAAATAGAGCTGTTTCTGAAGATGTAAGCAAAGGAGTCGCCGTTAGGTGCCATTAATCCTCCTAAATATAGGATGTAATGTTTGCTCTTGCAGCATTACATAAAAAAGGACAAATGTCCTTCTCATAACTAAACCTGTCCCGCACTTCCCATTTTCACCTCATCCCACTTCTCTTCTGATTAATAAAATGCAAATGGTATGAGCAAGTGTCTCTTGCTTCCCCCTGTCCACCACTACCCACCAACTCACCACATCCCCTTAGTGCAGCTTCTACCAGCTGTGCTGTCAGGTGACACCATGATTAGAGAAGCTGCATTTCCACATTACTGATATGACTACACTTCTAAAGAACTTCCCTGGCTCTTAAGTGTTTTGGGGTATGTTTAAATTACGAATGATACTATATATTATCTTCGTCCAATTTATTTTCTAACCTTTCCTTAGGTTGGCATGGCCGGGTCTGGTAATGGGGATAAGATCATAATTCATTGAAAGTGGCAGCACAGGTAGATAGGGTCGTAAAGAAAGCTTTTGGTGCATTGGCCTTCATAAATCAAAGTATTGAGACCAGGAGATGGGATGTTATGTTGAAGTTGTATAAGACATTGATGAGGCCTAATTTGGAGTATTGTGTGTGGTTTTGGTCACCTACCTACAGGAAAGATATAAATAAGATTGAAAGAGTACAGAGAAAATTTACAAGAATATTGCCGGGATTGGAGAACCTGGAAAGAATGAATAGGTTAGGACATTATTACTTGGAACGTAAAAGATTGAGGGGAGATTTGATAGCGATAGGCACGTGGCCAGGTGGTTAAGGCATTGGACTAGTGACCTGAAGGTCGTGAGTTCGAGCTCCAGCCAAGGCAATGTGTTGTGTCCTTGAGCAAGGCACTTAATCACACATTGCTCTGTGACGACACTGGTGCCAAGCTGTATGGGTCCTAATGCCCTTCCCTTGGACAACATTGGTGTCATGGAGAGGGGAGACTTGCAACACGGGCAACTGCTGGTCTTCCATACAACCTTGCCCAGGCCTGCACCCTGGAGAGTGAAGACTTTCCAGGCACAAATCCATGGTCTCGCATGACTAACTGATGCCTTTACTATAGAAAATTACAAGGAGTATAGATCAGGTAAATGCAAGCAGGCTTTTTCCATTGAGGATGGGTGGGACTACAACTGGAGGCCATGGGTTAAGGGTGGAAGGTGAAAAGTTTAAGGGAAACATGAGGGGAAAACATCTTCACTCAGAGGGTCGTGAGAGTGCGGAACATGCTGCCAGCCAGCACAAGTGGTGTATGCAAGCCTGATCTCAATATCTAAGAGAAGTTCGGACAGGTACATGGATGGTAGGGGTATGGAGGGCTTTGGTTCAGCTGCAAGCCGATGGGAGTAGGCAGTTTAAATGATTTGGCATGGTCTAGATGGGCTGAAGGGCTGGTTTCTGTGCTGTACTCTATGACTCTATGACCTATTGAATGCTCCCAAATACTCTCTGACAACCAAGTCCAGCTCCTGACATTCATGTATGGGTTAGCTACTAAGCCCGGTGGAACCATTTCTACAGACAGGAGAAGGAGCAAAGGGGGGTTACCGGCACCATAAAGCTAGTCACTTCGGCCATGGTTGGTAGCTCATCTAGGAAAATCTCAAACCTCCACTGCCTTGTGTCTATACTCACTCATAGGGAAGGCTTTGGGAGTAAACCCTGAGGAAAGATCCGGGGTGAATCCTAAGTCAGTCCTACGATGAGTTCAATGCTGACTGGCAACTCTTGTGGCACTGCTAGTGCCAACCTGTGTTGGTCTCTGTTGTTCCTTTGGATTCGTCAGCTGTGTGAAGAGGGGGAGTCTGCTATATGGGCAACAGCTTGCCTCCATATTGTACTGCTGTGGCTTGCATATTATGTAGATATCTGGGATACAATATCCATTGTCGATCCCGAACGATGGAGGGCTTCCTTATTCTCTAGTCCCAGCAAATGCTGTCCATCTGTCAGCCAAAAACAAATGAGAAAAGGAGAATGTGAGAGGTGTGAAAGTGCCAGATCCTTACAGAGCAACACACACAAAATGCTCGAGAAATTCAGCAGGTCAGGCAGCAACTACAAAAGTGATAAATGCTCAAGATTTCAGGCCAAGACCCATCATCAAGGCTGAAAAGGAAGATGCACCTTTCCTTTCTTTTCCAGTCCCGATGAAGTGCCTCAGCCTGAAACATCCACTGTTTATTCATTTCCATAGATGCTGACAGAACTGCTGAGTTCCTCCAGCATTTTGTGCGTGTTGCTCTGGATTTCTAGCATCTGCAGATTTTCTCATGTTTGGAATAACAGTTTGGCAATGACCAGATGAGCCAAAAGGCCTGTTTCTTTTTTTTCTTTTTTTAAACTTTATTGAACACGCACATATCTACAAACAAGCATCGGGTATCAGTCCACAGTTCCCTACACAATGGTAAATACCTATATTAACAATGCCAGGCATGAGGAAATCTGCAGATGCTGGAAATTCAAGCCACACACATCAAAGTTACAGGTGAACGCAGCAGGCCAGGCAGCATCTCTAGGAAGAGGTACAGTCGATGTTTCGGAGGGTCTCGGCCTGGAGATGGAGTGGAGGTGCTCGACGAAGCGGTCTCCCAATCTGCGTCGGGTTTCCATATGTCCGCCACAATAGACAGGATCTCCTGGTAGCCACCCACTTCAACTGCTTCCCATACTGTCTAGGTAGTCTCCAGCCCCTTGGTATGAACATAGAATTCTCCAACTTCCAGTAATTCCCTCCCCCTCCCTTCCTCTATCTCTATTTCACTCTACCCCCTCCCCCAGCTGCCTATCACCTCCCTCATGGTCCCGCCTCCTTCTTCTACTACCCATTGTTTTCAGGGCTATGACGTCAATGGTTCCCCTCCCCCACCCCTTTGTCTTTCACATTTCTGGTCTATCAACTGAAACTACAAGCATTCTTCAAATCCGTCCCCATCTTTCATTCTTCAGTCCTGACGAAGGGTTCCGGCCGGAAACGTCAACTCACCATTTCTGACTGATGCTGCCCGACCTGCTGAGTTCTACCAACTGGTACGTCCTTGGAATTTGGGAGGAAACCGGAGCACCCGTGCCATTGTTTCCGATCATTTTGCCGAATGCCACGCTCAGTGGAGAGGAACAGTAGCACAGCGGCTAGTGTAACGCTATTACAGTACCAACCACCCAGGTTCATTTCCAGCTGCAGTCTGTAAGAAGCTCGTGCATTCTCCCAGCGACCACATGGGTTTCCTCTGCATGCTCCAGTTTCCTCCCTCTGTCCGAAGGCATAGAGGGTAGTATCTCTTTGTTAATTGGTCTCGTGGGCTTTTTGGGCCGAAGGGCCTGATACCGTGTCTCTTTAAATTAAAAAAAAGAATTCAGGTTGTTTGACACAAAATATAATTTTCTGTTAAATTTATGCTTGAGTGAATCAGTACTGATTCAGTATCTCCACTGCGTTCATCCATCGTCAACGTCGATGAGGACCTTGACACCATTATGATGGTGTCGAGACTAGCGCATGATTTGGATTTAAGTGAGGGAGAGTTGCGCAGCATCAGCCTCACTCTCTCTTCCCAATTCCCATCTGGATCCAGAGTCTATCTCCACTAGACCACTGTTATACTAAGATAAGGAATGTCTACTGTTACATGCCCAGAAAGTTGTAACTTAGTAAGCCACATGATGGGCACTAGCATCCGTAGTATCCAGGATTTCTTCAAGGAGCCATCGCTCAAAAAGGCAGGATCCATCATTAAGTCTATCTCACACGGCTTTGTCCATTGCCATTTCTTCCCGATCTGTAGTAATGAGTCCAAGGGGTGGAGCACAGTAACCAGGTTTAGCAGGAACCTGTTATAATAATAGACAAATCCTAAAAGGAACTGAAACAGGAATGTCTTTTGGCTTGAATTTTCTCATCCCACTTGAGTAATTCTTGTGTGTTAATGGTGTGACCACAGTGAACGATGCCTGGTTTAAACAATTCACACTTGTCATGTCGTGCTCTGAGCCCATAATCTTCTAATCATTTAACATGACATTTCAGATTTTGGAGAGGTTCCTTGTCATCCTCACTGGTAAAAATGGTGTCATCCAGGTAACTCTGAGTGCCTGGGCAGCCTTGCAGCATGCAGTCTATAGCTTTCTGCCAGAGTGCAGGTGGATATGCTACTCCAAGAATAAGCCTATTATATTGATAAATCTCTTTTTGAATGTTTATACTGGGAAACACTTAGGACTCTTTTCTTATCTCCATCTGTAGGTAGGCCTCAGCTAAGCCCATGTTGCTGAATTATTTTCCTCCAGAAAGTTTTGCAAAGATATCCTCTATTCTGTGCAGAGGGTATTGATCTACTTCCAGTACTGGGTTGATGGTGACCTTAAAAACACCACAGATCCTGACAGACCCATCCTTTTTGGCTACTGGGACCACTAGTGTTGCCCATGGACTCCACTCAAACTTGGAAAGAATTCATTCAGCCTCCATTTGGTTTGGCTGGAGCAGTTAAACTTCTAAGCAAGCTGCATGCTTTTCCACTTGCTGCGCTCGGTAACAATGGAACTCATTTTTCATCGGCTCTTTCATTTGCTTCAAAATACTGCTCCATTTATTCAGTACACATAATCCAGTTCTCTGTTGTGCAATTGAACATGTCTATCTTTCTGACAGAGCCAGCCATTTCTGATTTCTTTTTATCATTGTTATCACCCAGTACCCACTGTTCATGAATATGCGGCTGTACTCATTGCTGGTTGATTTCACCTATTTCCTGCCTTTCATTTAACTTGAGCATCACTTTCTCTCCTGAAGAAAAATGTGCTGTGCTTCAACAGGTAGGTAGTCATCTTGGGTTAATTTTAAAACTTACTCGTCACCAGTGTTACACTTTGTAACTCCAGAACTAATCGAAAGAAAGACACAGGAGCTGGGATACTGGTCTACATGGATTCTTCCCCCTTTTTATTAGTGAGGCACTCACATATCACGTGGTGGTGTAATGACATATTATATAAACCCATAATGAATGACATAAACATACAAAGATTGTTTAACCAAACAATATATTTACAATATTACTCAAACATTACTGAAATATTAAATACACTACAGTTGCTATCTTCAATGTCCATTGAATTCCAACCATGTCCGTGCCAGTACAGTGAATGTGACTGTTCTCTCGCTCCTTTCTTTCCCACTCCATGCAAGCTAGGGATCAAAGTACTTACATCTGCTTTCCCTTAAAATAACACATCCCTTCACTCGGAACCACCTTAATCTTTATTTAAGCAACACACATCAAAGTTGCTGGTGAACGCAACAGGCCAGGCAACATCTCTAGGAAGAGGTACAGTCGACGTTTCGGGCCGAGACCCTTCGTCAGGACTAACTGAAAGGAGAGCTAGTAAGAGATTTGAGAGTGGGAGAGGGAGATCCGAAATGATAGGAGAAGACAGGAGGGGGGAGGGACGGAGCCAAGAGCTGGACAGGTGATTGGCAAAAGGGATATGAGAGGATCATGGGACAGGAGGCCCAGGGAGAAGGAAAAGGGGGAGGGGGGGAAAACCCAGAGGATGGGCAAGGGGTATAGTCAGAGGGACAGAGGGAGAAAAAGGAGAGTGAGAGAAAGAATGTGTGTATAAAAATAAATAACAGATGGGGTACAAGGGGGAGGTGGGGCATTAGCGGAAGTTAGAGAAGTCGATGTTCATGCCATCAGGTTGGAGGCTACCCAGACGGAATATAAGGTGTTGTTCCTCCAACCTGAGTGTGGCTTCATCTTTACAGTAGAAGAGGCCGTGGATAGAAATGTCAGAATGGGAATGGGACGTGGAATTAAAATGTGTGGCCACTGGGAGATCCTGCTTTCTCTGGCGGACAGAGAAATCTTTATTTATTTGTGTTTTATTCAGAAATACAGCATGAAACAGGCCCTTTCAGCCCTTCGAGTCGTGCTGCTCTAGTCACCTCCAGTTCAACCCTAGCCTAATCACGGGACAACTTACAATGACCAGTTAACCTCCTAACTGGTCCGGAAGAAACCACAGCACCCGGAGGAAACCCACACATTCCATGGGGAGGGTGTACAGACTCTACAGATGACGCTGGGATTGATCTCTGAATTCTGATGCCCCGTAGTGCAATAGCTTTGTGCTAACCTTATTTTGTTTACAAAATCAGAAATCAAGATGACTGCTTCAAAAAGCACAGCTCCAAATTTATTTTTTTAAAAGAATTACACCTGGGAGAATGTTTTTGAAAATTCATTCTCGTGATGAGCAATTGCTCATTTCTAACTATCCTAGAAGTGAGTGAGTGTCTCGTTCATTATATTCGACCACTTATTCAGATCATTCAATTTTAATATTATTCAACCATACAATGAGACAATGTTCCTCCAGACCAAGGTGCAGGGCACAGGGGATAGAACTCACACACACAACACATAGAGTAATATTGCCAAAAATAATAAGGTACACATCTGATAAAAATTAGGAAGTAAACAGTATAACGCTACTTGGTTGGTGGGGTGGGATACATCACTATCAGAGGAAGTGGGCAAGGTGTAGTCCCCCCACCTCGATTAGGGTCACGTGAAGCCTTGAGAGCAGGTGGTGGATGGTCGCATGAGCTGCTGGGTGCAAATCACCAGTCCTGGTTATGTGACCGCTGACACCAGGCAGACAATCTCTGAATAGTATTGATAATGGCTGGGGTCTCCAGTCTTGTACAGACACTGCCCAGAAGCTTGCAATGGGAAAGAACTTTTGAAAAAGCTTTGCCAAAAGGAACCATGGTCATAGACAGATGGTAAACCATGAGTGCCCATGTCATATGCCAAGGCACATAATGATGATGATGATGATAATGCTACCCGTGCTTCATGGGTGATGAGACCTGGGATGTGTTCTATAGGCCTGAAGTGCTAAGAAGAGAAGATTGGATAAAAATAACAGGATTCCTTGAGGACGTTCATGAACCAGCTGTTTTGTTGCCGCAGTGCAATGGTGGCCCCTTGCTTTTTAAATCCAGCTTAAATTGATTAATTAGCTGAATTTAAATCCCTAGATGCCACTTTGGGATCTGAAATTGTGGCTGCAAATGATTACTGCAGGCATCTGGTTGAGTGGTTCAGCAAAAGTTAATTGCCTAACATGGAAAAAAATACGTTTTCAACACTTGGGGTGTGAACTTTAAAATACACCTGCACCTGAAAACATTGTAAGCCATAACCTATTGCTCATAATTCAAAACTTTACTTCCTCACTGCTTATCTCCACCTCCTTAAGGAATGTTTTGATTAACATTGAACTGGGGTTAGATTATGACGATGGGCAAAATAAAATTGTCTTGAACTCCAGCTGCTCATTGAAAATAATTACTGCTCAGAGCCACCCAAACTCTGCCACCCATTTTACTTCCTTAAGCCCTTCAGCTCTGCTGGGGCAAAGGCTGCCAGCAGCAGTTCGACTGAATCCTTTGTCCTGGGCCTGGCTTTCAAGTTGTCCCCAGGTGTAGCCCATCTTCGAAGATCCTTTCCCTCCCAGGGGGTGAAGTCCTTGGATCTTTGGTTGGCATTTCTGTAGCTCCGGCAGCTGTTAGACTCATGCCCTACCCTCCTCCTTTTGCAGCCGGGCTTGGGACCGTCTATTGCAGAGTTTACCATCGACTAGATAGATGCTAAACATTAGTGGCCAGAAAATATAAAAGCAAAATGTGACCTCTTAAAAGTAAGATGCATTGCAGCCTAAGATTGCTAAGACATTGGGGAATTGTGTTCTGTGTAATGACCACTTACAACTGATCATAAAACCATAAGATATTGGGGCAGAATTAGGCCATTTGGCCCATCGAGTCTGCTCTACCACTTTATCATGGCTGATCCATGTCCCTTCAGCCCCAGTCTCCTACCTTCTCCCTGTATTCCAGTCAGGCCCTGTCTAACCAAGAATCTAATAACCTCTGCCTTAACTATACCCAGTGACTTGCCCTCCATAGCCCCCTGTGGCAATGAATTCCACAGATTCACCACTCTTTGGCTAAAGAAATTCCTCCTCATTTCGGTACTATACTGAGGTTGTGTCCTCTGGTCCCACCATAGGAAATATCCTCTCCACATCTACTCTATCTAGGCCTTTCAACATTCAATAGCACCTTAAAAAGCTTTAACTTTACACCCTTGCTTTTATTTTCCTGTCCTCTCGAAATGAATGCTAACATTGCATTTGTCTTCCTCACCACGAACTCAACCTGCAAATTAACCTTTAGGAAATACTGCATGCGAACTCCAAAATCCCCTTGCACCTCAGATTTTTGAATTTTCACTCTGTTTAGAAATAGTCCTTTCTTTTATTTCTCCCACCAAAGTGCATGACCATACATTTCCTGACACTATATTCCATTTCAACAGGAATTCTGCAGATGCTGGAAATTCAAGCAACACACATCAAAGTTGCTGGTGAACGCAGCAGGCCAGGCAGCATCTGTACGAAGAGCTGCAGTCGACGTTTCAGGCCGAAACCCTTCGTCGGTCCTGACGAAGGGTCTCGGCCTGAAACGTCGACTGCACCTCTTCCTACAGATGCTGCCTGGCCTGCTGCGTTCACCAGCAACTTTGATGTGTGTTGCTATATTCCATTTGCCACTTCTTTACCCAATCTCCTAATCTAAGTCCTTCTGTAGCCTCTCTACTTCCTCAAAACCACCTGCCCCTCCACCTGTCTTCGTATCATCTGCAAACGGGACCACAAAGCTATTAATTCCTTTGATCTTGAAGGTATAAAAACACAATGTACTTTTTGAGTTTGTGAGACTCTACCGCGAGCATCTCCAGAAGTATGCCTGTTTATCATGATGAATAAAGATTTCTATATCACCAGCTTCAGTGTCTTCACAGATATCACAATCACTACACCAGCTTGCAGTGCACTGCCCACGTTCGTCCCACAGTTTGAGTCTTCTGCGGATGAAAATACTGAAAGCCCTTCTTCAAGGTCACCTCTGTCTGTAACCTTCCACCTTTTAAGCAGTAGGATGATGCTTCACGGGAGACGTGGACACTAAACATGGAAACATAGAAAATAGGTGCAGGAGCAGGCCATTCAGCCCTTCGAGCCTGCACCGCCATTCAGTATGATCATGGCTGATCATCCAACTCAGAACCCTGTACCTGCCTTCTTCTCCATACCCCCTGATCCCTTTAGCCACAAGGGCCATATCTAACTCTCTCTTAAATATAGCCAATGAACTGGCCTCAACTGTTTCCTGTGGCAGAGAATTCCACAGATTCACCACTCTCTGTGTGAAGAAGTTTTTCCTCATCTCGGTCTTAAAAGGCTTCCCCTTTATCCATAAACTGTGACCCCTCGCTCTGGACTTCCCCAACATCAGGAACAATCTCCCTGCATCTAGCCTGTCCAATCCCTTTAGGATTTTATACGTTTCAATAAGATCCCCCCTCAATCTTCTAAATTCCAACGAGTATAAGCCTAGTCGATCCAGTCTTTCATTATATGAAAGTCCTGCCATCCCGGTAATCATCCCAGGAATCACCCTTAAAGGGGTGCACAGATAGGAAGATGTAACAGACTTGCATGATTCACATCCCAAAGCACTTTGCGGCTATTGAATTACTTCTGAAGAAGTAGCCACTCATAGATCACTTATCATTTATCTATAGTGCAGTGAGTACTCACTGCGAACAACTGGTTTGGGCAAAGGTCAACAAAGTGTCCTTCAGTATCTGCCAAAGTTCATTCTTTTCCATGTTGTATGACGTGGGCGATCATGAGTCTTTCCGTGACCGTGATTGTTCTTGGCACATCTTTCTACAGAAGTGGTTTGCCATTACCTTCTTATGGGCGGTGTCTTTACAAGAAGGGTGATCCCAGCCATTATCAATACTCTTCAGAGATTGTCTACCGGGTGTCAGTGGTCTCATGACCAGGACTTGTGATGCTCACCAGCTGTTCGTACAACCATCCACTACCTGCTCCCATGGCTTCACATGACCCCTTTAGAAGAGATGCATCTCCACCACCGCCACCGTAGAGTTTTGAAATATGACACTGTTAAAAGCTCAGAAAATATGTAGAACTTGACCAACAACCAAAAGAAATAAATCATCAACTAATTTGATTCCTTTTAAGTTCCTTTGTACTCCAGGGTTCATTGCTGGTAGGTAGTGACGAACAACTTACTCAAACGATTGTAGTCCTACCCATGAAGGAGTACACTGTAGTTCTGATAGTGAGAGCCAGCAGCTGGCAACATCCCCATCTGCCTGATCATATTATCCTTATGGCGCTCACGGCTGTGAGTTTGAAAAATGCTGCTGAAGCAGACAATCTGCAGTGCTTCTCTGAAGCTCCTTTCCTGTAGCTATCCAGCTTTGCCACAAAGTTCACTCAGGTGTAATACCCCACGTGTCCTTGCACAACATCCGTTAGTCAGGAGTTCCCACCCTAGGGCTCACGGATCCCTCGGTTAATGGAAAGGGTCCATGGCATAAAAAAGTTTGGGGACCCCTGTGTTAGATGGTCTTTCCTGCTCTCCTTGTTCTGTTGATAATTATTGAATTGAATTGACTTTATTACTTACATCCTTCGTATACATGAGGAGTAAAAATCTTTATGTTACATCTTCGTCTAAGTGTGCAATGTGCAACTTATAGTAATTTATAATAAATAGTTTGTACAACAGGATAGTCAATGTAACATAGAAATACAGTTGTGTCAGCATGAGTTCATCAGTCTGATGGTCTGGTGGAAGAGGCTGTCCCAGAGCCTGTTGGTCCTGGCTTTTATGCTGCGGTACCATTTCCCAGATGGGAGCAGCTGGAACAGTTTGTGGTTGGAGTGACTCGGGTCCCAAATGATCTATGGGCCCTTTTTACACACCTGTCTTTGTAAGTGTCCTGAATCATGGGAAGTTCACACCTACAGATGCGCTGGGCTGTCCGCACCACTCTCTGCAGAGTCCTGCGATTGAGGGAAGTACAGTGCCCATACCAGGCAGTGATGCAGCCAGTCAGGATGCTCTCAATTCTGCTCCTATAGTTCACATGCTCACATTTATTTAAGTTTGATTTGTAATGTTTGTGCAAGTGACCATACTGCTAATTGTTGGTTGCTCATAGCTGTTTGCGCTATTGTCTTGTAAATTTTTCGTTGCTGTTGTATTGTCTGTTATGGTATTGTCCTGTGTTTTATGTTTGGCACCGACCCACAATCAGTGCTGGTGTGTTTCACACACTGGCAATAAAGTGATTCTGATTCTGATGGCGCATGCACAGCCAGGCTAGTGAAGTCAGTGAATGCTTCAGCACCAGTCATGTTGTCCACTTTGTCTTGAATAATTTGTGTTTGCTTCGTGTTGCTGTAGATACATTTGCCCAGACAAAAAAAGGTGACAAGATTGTGTGCTTATGGTCCAAGAGCAGCGGAAGAAACACCAAAGTGGATGAACAGTTTCCTGACTTATAGTAAGAACTGCGCAGAATTAAAGGAAAAACATTAAGCGCTAGGCCAACAGGGCTGTAAACTAAAACTCTCAAACTGAAAGCTAATGCCTACACGGCAGCTCAGAAGCAGTAGCTGCACACTAAATAAATACCGCTTGTTTATCGTATCAATCTAAACGGTAGTCTTCTATCCTGGAATGAGGATAAAGGTAGGCAGAGAGCATAAATGTTGCTGTGCTTTTCATCAAGTTTCAACGAGACAGAAATGCGAGGAAGGGAGTTAAATACCAACCATCAATTTCATCGTTATGTGCTGTGTAGTACAACGTGGTCAATCACGATCTTCCATCTGTCCTTAATCTGAGTTCTCATAAACTCCTCAAAACTTTTGCCCGTCCATCCCTTGATGTAACTCATGACTGCCATGTGCTGTTGACTGCATCTCAGACTTCCATCAGTTTTTCCCGTCACTGCAAGATGCTTGAGCTTCTCTTTCCTCAGTACGCATCCCAGAAGTTCCAGCTGTCATGTCCTGATAGGTGATATCATCTCTCTTCTTATTCTGGCTTTTCGCGAAACTTCCTCATTTGTTACTCTGTCCTTCCACGATACTTTCATCATTCTTCTCCAAAACCATATTTCTGGAACTTCATTCTGCATTGATATTGCCCACCATTTGCTTCCATGTGTTAGTGTGGAACTGCAACACCCTGAGTTTCCTACCCTCAGAAATTGTGATATTCTTTAGCACCTTGTTCAAATGCTCAAACGTGCATTTAGCAATCCCAATCCTTCTTCTAATTTCAACATCAGTCCTACCGTCAGACATTATCATGCTCCCTAAGTAATTAAACTTCCACATTTGTTTAATTATTTTGTTGCCCACTCAGTTCACATTTCTGAATTTCTTTCTTCTTTCTGACAACCATACATTTGGCCTTGTTGCAGTTGACGGTCAATCCCCTCTTTTTGCACTTGCTTCAACGACTTAGTCTGGTCTTTCTTGGAGCTTCTCTTTGGAAATCATTATGGTCATGGATAGAGAAAAGAATAAAAACCACCATGAGACACTAATTGGCTGGAATGTACATACTCACGAGTGTGATTGGTGACCCCCATTCCAAAGCCCGCCTGCAAGGGCACCCAAACCTCATGGCAGAGTCTGAGGTTGTGACAAAAGGATCTTCCAGATTGCTCCTAGTTTGTGCCTTATGGTTGCAAAACAGACCTTGGGGAGTCAAGTGTTGAATTACTCAGCACACAATACTGAGTTGCTGTGTTAGCACAGAATTTATGTTGCTAGTCCAGTAAGTTTCTGTTCCCTGGTGCTGGTAGAGAAAACACTTGGCGTGTCATTGAGACTAGACCCTCTCACTTTGGGAATAAGCATTGCATGACATCTGAGCGTGATTAATGTTACTATGGACTTATCAGACCATCTTGGAGCATAGTTCTGGTGTTGCTACAATGCATTTTCTCAGGTGAGAACTGAGCATGGTGCAACCAGAAACAACCATCACTGATGAGGCTGTTGAAATAGCTTGAACTAAGGAAAGATCAGATAGTTGGGTAGTCCCTCCACTTCCTCAGGAGGCGAAAGAGATTTAGCATGTCTCCATTGAGCCTTACCAATCGTTATTGATTGACCATAGTAAGAATTTGGTGTCAAAGTATAACAACTTGGTATGACAACTGCTCTGTACATGATGGTAGGAAATTGCGGAGTTGTGGCCACAGCCCAGGACAGCATGCAAACCAGCCTCCACTCTACTTACACTTCTCCCTGCTTCAGTAAAGCAGCCAGCGTAATCAAGACTTCACCTGCCACTCATCTGCGAAGAAGATACATAAGCCAACCTACCAGGCTCAAGGACAGCTTCTTTCCCGCTGTTATCAGACTCCTGAACAGACATCTTACATGATAAAATGGACTCTTTGCCTCACAATCTACCTTGTTGAGATCTTGCATTTTAGTGTTTACCTACACTACACTTTCTCTGCAGCTGTCACACTTTTTTCCTGTATTGTTATTGTTTTATCATATTCTACCTGAGTGTACGGTGGAATGATTTGATCCCTTTGAACAGTACTCAAGACAAGTTTTTCACTGTAACATTTCATGTTCTCCTTACCCTCCCCCCACTCATTCTGACATCTTCCACCTTCCTTTCCCGTCCTGAAGAAGGGTTATGGCCCGAAACTTCGACTGTTTATTCACTTCCATAGTTGCTGCCTGATGCATTGAGTTCTGCCAGCATTTTGAGTGTGAAGCTTTTCACTGTATCTTGGTAGATGTCACAATTGGAATGGCACAGTAGCATAGTGGTTCACACAACGCTTTACGGTAGAGGCAACCCAGGTTCAATTCCCATCGCTGCCTGTAAGGAGTTTGTACGTTCTCCCCATGACTGCATGGGTTTCCTCTGGGTGCTCTGGTTTCCTTCCACAGTCCAAAGGTTTACTGGTTGGTCATTATAAATTGTCATGTGATTAGGCTAGAATTAAATCAGGGGATTGTTGGGTGGCGTGGCTCGAAGGGCCGGAAGGGCTTTCTCTGGACTGTATCTCAATAAATAAATAAGCCAATAATACCAAACAATAAGTGTGTATGGTGACTGCTCTTGTTGTTTAGCCTCACAGCCAGTGGTCTGAAGATTAAGGAACAACACAACTGCAGAGCTGATGGGTGACTAACATCACGCTTTACCTGATTTGCATAGTTTAAGGGAATATTAAGGGTGCGCACACTTTGCTAACATGTTGCCAAGTGAGCTCAATGCCAGAAATGTGCACACAAGGTCTGGCTGTGTAAACAAGACCAGCTGCTAACCAGCCCAATTTTGCCCAACTATCTTCAGGAAAGGAAATGAGAACAGTGGGGGATGGTTAGGGGAAGGGAGGGAAATACATGCTCTTTGGGACATTAAAAGAGCATTTATTGTATATCAGTTGGAATCTTATCAACTGTTTATATGCTATAAAAATAACTCAAAAACTAGTTACCAAATTTGGAGAGCAGAGAAAGTGAAAACGAGAAAGTTAAATGCTCAGAACTAAGCATTTGAAAATCATCATCAAAGATGCTGGTGACAGCTGGTACTGAGAGACAGGGCAGGTTTCATACATGTTAATTCAGTCAGCCCAGGAGCAGATGGTGCCCACAGCTCTGCAGCAGGCTTGGGCGAGCATCTGTAACGTGCACTTGGTGCAATTCCCAAACTGATTTTTTTTTGGGGAAAAACAACTTTGGTAACATTCAAAGTCAGAAGCATATCTCAGATCACTTTGGTGAGAGTGAGGGACGCAGACCGGCAATAGGTACTGGTGAAAACAATGATTATTTTGGGGCTTTAGAAAGTGGGGAGAGATAGAGAAAGTCTCGGACTGTTGGGAGCATAGGGGGCGATCTGGATTAGACTTGCTCCCTAGTGTCTGTTGGAGGCAGACAAACCAAACAAGAGGAAGATACTGTCTCAAAGGGCCAATGAGCATGCTTTATACTTTATACTTAATGTCACCAAACAATTGGTACTAGAACGTATAATCATCACAGTGATATTTGATTCTGCGCTTCTCACTCCCTGGATTACAAATACTAAATATTAAAAATAGTTAAAATTAGTAAATATTAAAAATTTAAATTATAAATCATAAATGGAAAATAGAAAAATAGAAAGTAAGGTAGTGCAAAAAAACCGAGAGGCAGGTCCGGATATTTGCAGGGTACGGCCCATTTCCGGGTCAGGATCCGTTCAGCAGTCTTATCACATTTGGAAAGAAGCTGTTCCCAAATCTGGCCGTACGAGTCTTCAAGCTCCTGAGCCTTCTCCCGGATGGGAGAGGGACGAAAAGTGTGTTGGCTGGGTGGGTCGTGTCCTTGATTATCCTGGCATCACTGCTCAGACAGTGTGCAGTGTAAAGTGAGTCCACGGACAGAAGATTGGTTTGTGTGATGTGCTGCACCTCTCACTAACACTGCATCATGGGCCTGAGTTCAATAATTAGACTCTGCTGTATGAGTGAGGTGAAGTCACAATAGGCTGTGCTGGCCCAGTATTAAGGAAGGAGAAGCATCAGCCAGTTCTCCAACCCCTCATCGGACACAACCTGTGCTGAAATCAGAATCAAAGACAGAAAGTCACCAATTAACCTACTGAAGTTCAAAGTACATTTAGATTTTTTTTAGATGATGAAGACACGCAGTCCTCTTTTATTGTCATTTAGTAATGCATGCATTAAGAAATGATACAATATTTCCTCCGGTGTGATATCACAAAACACAGGACAGACCAAGACTGAAAAAACTGACAAAACCACATAATTATAACATATAGTTACAACAGGGCAACAATACCATAACTTGATGAAGAAGTCCATGAGCACAGTAAAGTTCAAAGTTTCTCAAATGTCCCACATCTCACACAGACAGGAGAAGGAAGAAAACTCCCCCTGCCATGCCCGACCACAGTCCAACTCTGAGTCGTCCGAAAATTTCAAGCCTCCGATCAGCCCTCCGACACCGAGTACCGAGCACCATCTCTATCCGAGCAATTCGACCTCAATCTCGGTCGCCAGCAGCAGGCAAAGCCAGGGATTTTGGGGCCTTCCCTCCGGAAGGTTCTTGATCGCCCAGTAACAGCGGCAGCGAACCTACGTTTCAGAAATTTCTCCAGATGTTCCTCTGTGCTTTCACGTCTGTCTCCATCAAATCAGAATTGTCCACGGCCCCTATTTAACGGATACGATATCACTTTCACCGGAGGGCTTATCAAAGTATGTATACTATATCTAACCTTGTCTCCTTACAGGCAGCCACACAAAAAAAAGAAACCTGACAGAACTGATTAAAAAAAAGACCATCAGACACCAAATGTGCAGGAAAAAAACAAATGAAGAAACAACTGAAGCTCATGAAAGTGAGTCCACAGCCAGTCCAGCAGCGTGTTAGTTGCAGACCACCGCCTCAGTTCAGCGCAGAAATGAGTATTAGGGGATGAAGGAAAGACTTTGTATTACTAAGAGTGGTAAGAATGTGTAACTTGCTACCACAGTGAGACAAGTGGCGCTGTAGAGGGAGAAATAAGTATATTGATAAGCTGTTGGATAGGGATGAAAGGGATCTTGTAGAGGACCCGTTCACCCCTTGGCCATTTGAAATTATCCCGCTGATGCCTGTAAGGAGTTTGTACGTTCTCGCCGTGACTGCGTGGGTTTCCTCTGGGTTCTACCGTTTCCTCCCACATTCCAAAGACATACAGGTTAGCAGGTTAATTGGTCACATGGGTGTAACAGGGCACTGCAGGGTCAGAATCGTTGCACTGGAGGGGGCTGTTTTCGTGCTGTATCTCTAAGAATAAGAATACCAACAATTTTGGCCCAACGTCATATTTCTATATTCGGCATTGCGTGTAAAAGTGACAACTGCCCTCCCGTCTGTGAATGGAACGGAGGGTGCAGTGTGAGGTTTGTGGACATAAGCTGGTATTAGAAAGTTGATTAAGTCGAACAGGAAGCACTCTGTTTTATTTGACGGAGCGCTTTCTGGGTGCAGCTGCTGCGGGGAGGGAAATATCTGATTTCTGTGGCATCCTGTAGCCCGTTGCTTGCCGCCCACTCACCTGCCGCTGGACTCCGCTCAGTCCCCACCTTCCCACAGCTGCGATTCTTATCGGCAAAACCACGGTTGACGTGCTCTTCCAGCTGTGGAGTGCCGAGCAGCAACTGAGTGCAGCAGCTCAGCTCTCTTTACACCCACCAGCTTCCTGTCAGTCTGTGTCAGGCAGGCTCGAGAGCTGCGCACCTCCACCATGTTGTTTTGTTTCCCACATCCTTGGGGCGTACCCAGGGCTCCAGTTGTCTCACAAAAATCTACTCACAAGCTAACTTTCTTGCTCCTATCACCCCCTTTCATGTTTTGTTTCAAAAGTCTCAGCGATATTGGTGTTGATATTCATTTATTATTGTCACAGACACCAAGTGAAAAGTTTGCCTTCCATTCCTTCCACAGAGATTAAATGATTACGTTCCGTGTTGAGGTAGAACAAGGTAAAACAGTAACAATGCAGAGGAAGTTAGAATCAAGTTTACTATCACTGGCCGACGTGAAATTTGTTAAATTTGTAGCAAAGTTAACAAATAATAATAGAGAAAAAAACAGAAATCAGATGTCAGGGGAGATGAAGCTGTTCTTGAATCATTGAGCGTGTGGCTTCAGGCTTCTGTACCTCATTCTGATGGTAGCAATGAGGAAAGGGCATGTTGTCCTGGGCGATGGCAGTCCTTCATGATGGACGCTGCCTTTTTGAGGCATCGCTCCTTGAGGATGTCCTAGATACTATGGAGGCCTGAACCTATGATAGAGCTGACTAATTTTACAACTTTCTGCAACTTACTTCAGTCCTGTGAGGTAGCCTCCCCCACCGCCCCATCATACAAGACAATGATGCACCAGATAGAATACTCTCCAGGGTACATTTGTAGAAATTTGCAAAGTTAATTTGGTGACATACCAAATC
Source organism: Mobula birostris (assembly GCF_030028105.1). NCBI lineage: Eukaryota > Metazoa > Chordata > Chondrichthyes > Myliobatiformes > Myliobatidae > Mobula > Mobula birostris. Next base: position 4,857,638 of record NC_092399.1, read on the forward strand.
TCCTCAAACTCCTAATGAAAAATAACAGCTGCCTTGCCTTCTTTATAGCTGCATCGATATGTCGGCCCCAGGTTGGGTCCTTGGAGATATTGATAACCAAGAACTTGAAATTGCTCACTCTTTCCACTTCTGATCCCTCTATGAGGATTGGAGTTTCCCTTTCAGTTCTTTGATCTTACTAACATTGAGTGCAAGGTTGTTGCTGCACCACCACTCAACTAGCTGATACGCCTCACACCTGTACACTCTCTCGTCACCATCTGAGATTCTGCCAACAATGGTTGTGTCATCAGCAAATTTATAGATGGCATTTGAACTGTGCCTAGACACACTGTCATGGGTGTAGAGAGAACAGAGCAGTGGGCTAAGCACACATCCTTGACGTGCACCAGTGTTGATTGTCAGTGAGGTGGAGATGTTATTTCCAATCTGCACAGATTGTGGATTGGTTAGGAAGTTGAGGATCCAGTTGCAGAGGGAGGGACAGAGGCTCAGGTCCTGGAGCTTTAAAGTGTAAAAGCTACCATAAACAAAGTGCAACATCATAATGAGGTAGATGTCACCATATAAGAAGTCCATTCAAGAGACTGATAACATTGGGATAGAAACTCTCCTTGGGCTTGGAGGTACATGCTTTCCAGTTTTTTGAACTTTCTGACCGGTGGGAGAGGAGAGAAGACAGAATGTCTGGGTTGGGTGGGGTCTTTGATTATTCTGGCTGCTTTACAGAGCACGGAGGGGAGGCTGTTTCCTGTGATGAGCTGACACAGCTCTCTGCAATTTCTGGTGGTCACATGCTGAGCATTTGCTATACCAAGCATATTCCATTGTCTCAATGTGTTTGTATTTATAAAGTCCATAAGCTGGTTTTGAATATTTCTTGCGGTTTGTGAGATCCATGGCTTGTATCAAAGTTACAAACCAATTGTTGTGCTCAGACATTTATTAAAGGAACATAGGTCAATAAAAGCTGTCCTTACTCAGTCAGACAACATCTCACTCAACCAGACCTCAGTTTCATGTTTGACCTCAAAATAACTTTCCGACCTCATTTTCACTCCGTCACCAATAGAGCTTATTTCTGTCAGTAGCATTGTCCAGTTCTGCCTCTGCCTTAGTTCAGCCCTTATTCTTGCTTGAGCTCTCTAGATTTCGCTGTCTGAGTAGGCTTCAGGCTGGTTTCCACTCTGTTTGTAAGGTCATCCAAGGAGACACAATTGATTCAGATGCTGGAATGTGAAGCAACAAGCAATCTGCCGGTGCAGCTCAGCTGGTCAGGCAGCATCTGTGGAAGCAAAGACATAGCTAATATTTCAGGTTGAAACCCTGCCGGCAACTCCTTTCAACCATAGATACTGTCTGACCTACTGAGGTCCTCTCACAAGGTGCTCGTTGCTCCAGATTGCAGCATCTGCATTCTCAATTGTCTCCATTATACTACTCCTCCGTGGTATCCTGAAGGACTTTGAAGAATTTTTCATCCTCTTGCACTCCTTCCTTCCTGTGGCTTTTACCACCCTCTTGCACTTTGACCATGTTTCTATCAGGACTTGCTACTACAGCCACGTACTCTTCCTCTTGTACTTGTCTTCACCTCAGACCAAAGACTTGACAATTCCTTTCACCCTTCCTCCCTCCCCATGGCTGCTTCCCCCCACTGAGTTCTTTTAGAGAATTTCTTGTTGCTTGAGGTCATCCCAAACTTGGTATGTGGCTTATTTCTTCTCTCCTCAGCCCTGTTCAGTCATTGCCTCTCTGTGGTTGAGATGAATTAATTCCTCGTAAAGCACATACTGGATACTAAAATTCTTATCCTTGTTTTCCAATCCCCCTCCCCTCTTCTTGTATTCCCCACTCTGCCCTCTTACCTCTCACCTGCCTATTACCTTCCCCTGGGTCCACTACTCCATCCTTTTCTCCTATGGTCCACTCTCCTCTGCTATCACATTCCTTCCTCTCCATCCCTTTACTTTTCCCACTCACCTACCTTCTTCCATTGCCTATCATCTTTTAGCGATCCTCCTTCCCCTCCTCCCCACCTTTTAAATCTGGAGTCTTCTCCCTTCCGTTCCAGTCCTGAAGAAGGGTCTCGGCCCAAAATGTTGACTGTTTGTTTATTTCCATAGATGCTGCCTGGCCTGCTGAGATCCTCCAGCATTTTGTGTGTGATATTTTGAAGAATCCTTGACCTTCATTGCTGCCCTGAACACCAGCAGGAGTGACAGGCTGTAAGTAATATAGATAGATACAGAATGTCATTTATATTACTGAGCTGGTGAGGCAAGAGGAAGTAAGTGAACAGAAAGCCTCTGGGATTTAGTAAGGAGAACACCCCATGAAAAGAATGAACAAATCTTCTGCCATCATTGGTATGGAGGTGCACTGAATATAAAGAGCGAGCTCACATTTCTGATACAGTAATATTTGTCTACACAGAAGAAGCTTTTGGCATGCATGTGCTCTTATGTCTTCAATCAAGCATCCTAAATGCCCACAGTATTCCTCCGTTATAAAATAGGAAAGCCAAGTGAGGTTTCTGACTGCCGATTGTCACTGGACGACTCTTCCCTAACCTCTGTCCCTCTTCTGAATATCTGGGTCAATACTTTTGTGGTTCAGAAGAGTAAGTTCAAAGCTTAAAGTAAACTTATTATCAAAATACATTCATATCACCATATACAACCCTGATGCATTTTCTTGTGGGCATCCATAGTAAATCCAAGAAACATAATTGAATCAATGAAAAACCACACCCAAGAGGACGGACAAGTAATCAATTTGCAAAAGGCAACTACAAAATACAAGAAATAGATAAATAAGTAAATAAATAAACAAACAATAAATATAGAGATCGTGACATGAAGAGTCCTTGAAAGTGAGTCTATTGACTGTGGGAACATTTCAATGATGGGACAAGTGAAGTTGAGTGAAGTTACCCTCTCTGGTTCCAGAGCCTGATGGTTGAGGGGTAATCCTTGTTCCAGAACCTGGTGGTGTGGGCTCCGAGCACCAGGTGTGGTTAAGGAGAAGTTGTTTAAGCACTGAGGAGAAAGGAACAGAAGAGGAGGAGATAGGAAGGTACAATGCCAGAGGAGCATGGATGGGCTAAGAGACCAGTTCCCCTAATTTCCTTGTAATATTTTGTTGCCTTGTAAATTTTATGCAACAACCTCGAGGGAATTTTCACTTTCTAACAATAAAAAAAGAAAGAAAATATACAATGCACAACTTTGAAGTATCTGTGGTCAGAGTTTCTGTGTGAAAACAGCCCTTATTCTGTACAATATCATGATGATGAATTGTAAACAGTAATTGGCTGAGAGAGCGGAGCACCCAATACCTACATCAGCAATACAGAATGAGTGAAATGATGTGGGTGGGGAGAGGATTTCCTTGGTGTCTGGTTCAAACCTACCCTGGAGTAATGGGTATGCAATTTTAATACTAAAAATCTTCACAAATTCATTTGCCAACAGGTGATAGCTAAGATTCAAGATCATTTAATGTCATTTCCAGTACACAAGTGTAAAGGAGAACAAAATATCTTTCACTCCAGATCCAATGCAACACAATAAAAACAGAAAAGTCTAAGAACACAATAATGATAAAACACAATAAATATAAATACATACGATAGCTTGCATACATAGATTGTTTGTATGTCCATAAAGTGACACAAGGTTGTACATAAGGTGACTGACAGGAAAAAATTAAATACTGCTGGAGTTAATGGGTGGAGGTGTTGATCAGCCTCACTCCTCAGGGAGGGTAATTGTTTTTGAGTGTGGTGGTCTCACCATGGAAGCTGTGTACTCTCCTCCCTGATAGGAGTGGGATAAACAGTCCATGAGCAGGGTGTGTGGAATCCTTCAAGATGTTTCTGGCCCCTTTCTGGCACCATTCTATATACAGTATATATGCCCGACAATGGACAGGAAAAGCCTACAGAAAGTGGTGGACACAGCTCAGTCTATCACATGCAAAGCCCACTACTCCACTGAGTAATTTACATGGAGTGCTGCCGTAAGAAAGTAGATCCATCATTAAAGAGACATCATCCCCCCCCACCCCCACCCGTCGGGCACCTCCACTCCCTCTGCCAAAAATGGAACTTGCTGGTGGCCAAACATTTCAATTCTGATTCCTATTTCCATTCCGACACGTCAGTCCATAGCCTTCTCATGTGCCAAGAAGAGGCCACCCTAAGAGTGGAGGTGAAACACCTTATATGCCGTCTGTTACCCTCCAAGCTGATGGTATGAATATCAATTTCTCCTTCTGGTAAAAATATCTTTTCCCTCCCCCTCCCTTCTTCCATTCCCCACTCTGATCTTTTACCTCTTCTCACCTGCCTATACGCTCCTCCTTCCCTTCCTCCTATGGTCCACTCTCCTCTTCTATCAGATTCCTTCCTCTCTAGCCCTTTACCTTTCCTATCATCTTCAAGCCCTCCTTCTTCTCTGCCCCACCTTCTTATTCTTGCATCCTCTCCCTTCCTTTTCAGTCCTGAAGAAGGGCGTTGGCCTAAAACGTCGACTCCTTATGCATTTCCATAGATGTTGGCTGACCTGCTGTGTTCCACCAGCATTTTGAGTGTGTCGCTCTACATTTCAAGCAAATGCAGAATTACATATCTTCCTATTCTGCGAGTTCATATGATTCAATAAGAGAATCAAGTGTGGTCAATCTCCTTCTAAAGCAAGATTTCAAACCCTTTGCTTTGACCCCAGCATCTGCAGAGTATTTTTTGTTTTCAAACCCCTTTTCTCTCCTCTCACCTTCCTTGGAACAAGTGAAAGCAAAACCTGATTATTTTCAATCATGGGTTCAGCACAGTTTAACAATCACTGTCTGAATCAAATATGTGTACACTGCAAGGGCATTAGTTGAATGAGGATATTCTCCTGTCAGCTGGCTTTGGCACCCAGGCGGCTGTGGCTTCAAACCCAGCTGGGTTGTGGGTTAGTAATTAAAGTCACTACTCAGACAACTACACAACAAGCTTGTCAACATCTGGAAGATAAAGGCAGAATAATGTTTCAGTGCATACCTTGCCTGTCTTTACATGATCACACACCACTTGCATCCTTATATTTACACAATTTTTACATTAGCCACATGTACTCAAAAGCCATTAACCTCACATTGACACCACACTGCTAATTATAAACAAAATAAACTTGCATTTATATATCTCTTTTCCCTTTTACACTCAGCTTATTGTGTTCAGTTCTGGTTGCCTCATCAGAAGCTTTAGAAGAGGGTGCCAGCTGGACTAGAGAGCGTGTCTTATGAGGATAGGCTGAGTGAGCTAGGACTTTTCTCTTTGGATGGAAGGAAGATGAGAGGCAACTTGATCGAGGTGTACAAGATGATAAGAGGCATCAATCAAGTGGATAGCCAGAGACTTTCTCCCAGGGTGGAAAAGGTTAATACCACAGGGCAGAATTTAAAGGTGACTGCAGGAGAGTTTGGGAGGATATCAGAAGTAGGTTTTTCACACAGGGAGTGGTGGGTGTGTGGAACTGCCTGGGCTGGTGGTAGAGACAGATACGTTAGGGGCATTTAAGAAAATCTTAGATTGGCACATGGATGATAGAAAAATAAAGAGTTATGTAGGAGGGAAGGGTTAGATTGATCTTGGAAAAGCTTAGCACAACATTGTGGGCCAAAGGGCCTGTACTGCAATATAAAGTTCTATGTTTTATATTCTATGATATTTTCTCATCGTCAGGAAGTCCCAATGCACATCGTAACCAATGATGTTCCTCTATGAACCATCATCAAAGTTCTAATGCCTGAGACAGGACAGCCAACTTGTTTACAGATGTGCTGAGGAATAAATATTGCCCAAGGCCCTGGGGAGAAATCCCCTTTGCCTTTGCAAAGTATTGCATTGGGATCTTTAGCGAGTATCCGTGAGGGAAGACAGGGCATGTGGATGCATTCTGTGGCTATGTGATGGGTGCAGCAGCACTTGCCAGATTATTGCTTTTAGCACATGCAAAAATAGTAACACATTAATGGAACAGATGGGAACTCTTTCACCTCAGAGCAGAGAGCCTAGCATGCGGCAGTCTGATAAGAGCTGCACTAATCTTTGCAGAACAAAATCAGTGATAGACTCCTTCTATGATTGAATGGAACACCTAAAACGTGCTGAAGCATAAGGATAGAGGACAGTGCAAAGTCAAGCAATGTAACATAGAGGAGAAATCAGCTTGTACTGCATCGGTTTTTTTGAGGATTGTACACAAGCAAAGCCAAATCGTCCTGTTCATAATTTTGCCCCATTTACTAAATTCATGGGGTTAGTTGGGTAGATACGACCATAACATTAAAAGCAGCAAAACCATGCACTGAGAAAGGAAAGAGTAAGTTACTTACAAACATGAGAAGGCCAGTAGATGCTGGAAATTCACACAAAATGCCAGAGGAACTCAACTCTTCAGGCAGCATCTATTGGAAATGAATAAACAGTCAACGTTTCAGTCCAAGATATTTCTTCAGCCTTCTCTGTGGATTGTCACCTTGTCGTGGTGGAGAAGCTTGTGTGGTCCTGTGATCCCGAGAGCAATGCCGTCTGGAGCTATGCTCCTGGTAGGGTCACCCATGGCAGTAAGTTTGAGGGTGAGGTCCCTGACAAAGAACAATCCAACCAAGACCTCAACGGTGGAACAGGGGGAAGAAGTTACTTCGAACTCAAGGGCTGTGAAGGTGGTTGAAGGCTGCAACAAATCCATCAGCTCCAATCGTCGTGGTTTCCATGCCATTGGAATCAGTTGGTTGATTTGTGAAGTATCGTGTGCTTCTTGGAGTGCAACATCAAGTACACATTAAACAAATACACGCACAGGAGTCTCCACTCTGTGGGCCACTTCTTCAGAATGAAGGCCATCATCCTCGACCTCGAGGGATAGCCACAATGACGATTTCTTCAGGAGTCTTGGCCCAAAACGTCAACTGGTTATTCATTTCCATAGATGTTGCCTGATGTGCTGAGTTTCTCCAGCGTTTTGTGTGTGCTGCTTATGAGCAAATCATTGTTTGTGCTCTCTTGATGCTCAACAATTTTTTCTTTTTCTGAAACAAACTGTAAATAAGTGAACTGCTGGCACCATTTCTACTACAGATTTGTCTTTTCAGACCAGGAATGATCATTGTCACAGCTTCAGAGTGCTGAGTATTTGGATGTCTAACAGATGCTGCGTAAGACCATCAGATATAGCAGCAGAATTGGGCCATTTAACCCATCGGGTCTCCTCTGCCATTCCATGATGGCTGATTTATTATCCTTCTCAACTCCATTCTCCTGCCTTCTCCCCGTAACCTGTGACATTCTGAGTAATCCAGAACCTATCAGCTTCTGCTTTAAATATACCCAATGACTTGGCCTCCACAGCCACCTGTGGGTATGAATTCCATAGATTCGCCACTCTCTGGCTAAAGAAATTCCTCCTCATCTCTGTTCTAAAGAGATGTCCTTTTATTCTGAGGCTGTGTCCTCTGGTCCTAGACTCCCCCACTATAGGAAACATCCTCTCCATGTCCACTCTAGGCCTTTCAATATTTGATAGGTTACATTGAGATTTCATCCCCCACCACATTATTCTATCTCCAGTGAGTACAGGTCTAGAACCATCAAATGCTCCTCATATGTTTATTCTTTCATCCCCAGCATCATTGTTCACTGCATTGGCCAAGTGAACGTTCACTACATGGCAAATGAGGGAGCTTCTACAGAGGGGACCGAGCCACATCTCCATCCTTTATATATCATTTATTATCTTTTTAAACATAGAGGCATTTCCGTAACTTCAGTCAACAACAAGCACACAGTTTTAATTAATTCAGAAAAAGTTGATGTGAAGGTTCAAAGCAAATGTATTATCAAAGTACACATATGTCACCAGTGTGCAAAAGAAGACAGACTGTGCATATAAAAAAGAAGAAATAATTTGTAACAAATAAATAAGCAATAATTGTAGAAAATGAAGGATTTTAAGAAAGAAAGGAAATATTAGTCATAGTCATAGTCATTGTCATACTTTGTTGATCCCGAGGGAAATTGGTTTTCGTTACAGTTGCACCATAAATAATTAAATAGTAATAAACCATAAATAATTAAATAGTAATATGTAAATTATGCCAGGAAATAAGTCCAGGACTTCAGCTTTTAGACTATTAGCTTTGTTTGTCACATGTACATCGAAACATCGGAGCACACCGTGAAATGCGTCGCTTGCGTCAAATCCGTTCAGTGAGGATTGTGCTGGAGGCAGCCCACACGTGTTGTCACGCTTCCGGCACCAACATAGCATGGCCACAGCTTACTAACCCTCACCCTAGTTGTACATTTTCAGAATACAGGAGAAAAGCAGAGCACCTGAAGGAAACCCACGCAGTCACGAGGAGAACGTACAAACTCGTTCCCACCACAGTCTGTAAGGAGTTTGAGTTAAATCTGTCAATCTATCTCAGGTTTGATATTGAGCGTCAGAGCACAAATATCTGCAGTTACACGGTGAGGGGCTCATCTTCTCTTTCCTTTTGCTGAACGGACTGGGCTGGACGCCTCAGTGTTGCCAACTTTTTAATACAATCTAATTTCTCCACTTCCTTTTATTGCACTGTAACCAGCATCTCAGCTCTAGTGTAAACTTATTTAGTACCTCAGTCTCCACAAGATTTCCATCCTGGTTTTTACTCACTCACACTTCTCTGGTGACTTCTTTACAGTTTATCTTCTGATTTAAATATTCTTATTTTCTCATTTATTAGGGTCATAGAGCTATACAGCACAGAAATAGGCCCTCAGGCTCGATACATCCCAAATACCTATTCAGTCTAGTCTCATGTGCCCGTGATTGGCCCATATCCCTCCAAACTAGGAGTTCCCAACCTTTTTTATGCCAAGAACCAATACCATTAAGCAAGGGGTCCATAGACCCTGTGCTCTAAACTTTTTCTCTCTTATGTATCTGTCTAAATGTCTTTTAAACATTGTGGTTGTACTTACCTCTGCACCTTCCCCTGACAGTTTGCCCCACCTACCCTCCACCCACTGCCTAAAAAGGTTTCCACTTACGTTCCTTTTAAGTCTTTCCCCTCTCATCTGAAATTGATGTGCTCTAGTTTTGGACGTTCCTACGCTTGGAAAAAGACTGTGATTATCCACCTTATCTACACTCATCAAGATCTTACATACCTGTATAACGTCTTTCCTCAGCTTCCCACACTTGACTGAAAAAAGTCAAAGTTCAAGTTCAAAGTACATTTAATATCGGAGTACATATATGTCACCATATATAACCCCGAGGTTCATTTTCCTTCAGGCAAACTCAATAAATCTATAGAATAATAGCCAAAACAATGGAAAACTGTTCTACTTGGGCATTCAACCATGAGTTGCACGTCAGGTCAAAACATGTTCTTGACATGGATGCCTTGCCAGAAACATCTACTGCCAGCAACAGTGATAGAGAAGGAAAGGAAAACCAGTCAAACGCAGGTGGACGGCGCTGAACACCCGCTCACCTTCAGCTCTCATCCTTTTAGATTTCAATCTTGCTTGACACTTTAATTGGCAGTCTCAGACAATGGAGACAATCATGGGTTTGCGCTCTATGTTTGGGCAGAATACTCCATTCACAACCATGCTCTGTACCACACTGAATTCACTGAGAGACAGCAAAGGTGCCCGATCACTCAGTCCGCCCAAAAACACATTATCAAAGTGTAAATTACAGGCTCCAATCTCACACAGATTAGTAGTAGAAGTATATTTAACAGAAGGAGAAGAAGTCGTTTTGTGAACTGTCTGTAGGACATTACCGTTCATCGTGTTGATCATTGGCACCATCTTGACAAAAAAGAGACAAAAATTAACCAGAATCCATATTCACTGACAGAAAAAAAATGCCGTTGTCTTCAGAAAATATGAATTGCGGGTCTGGGGTAATGTATAGGTCAATGCATAGGCTGAATGTGTTAGGAGGCAGAATCGCTGTGAGGTCCTTGAAAGGAAAGTTCGAACAATTATCAGTAACACTCCATCTGATCCCCTGATGTGTAACATCCTGAAACTCTGCTCAAGTCTACAGACCCCTTTTTACAACAGAGGTTGAGTTCACAGTGAGGGGGCGCTTGCATTTCAGCTCAAACTTTTGTTATATTATTAGCAGTGGGTGTTATGGTCAATAGCAATTGGCATAGGCTCATTTCACTGAATCACGAGACTTACACTGAAATGATTGTGAGCCTGAGAGTCTTCTATCAGTTCACAATGTAGAATACCCTTTTTACGCAGATCAGTAACCGCAAATTTATAATCGCTGAGACCTTGCGTGTACAGACCTGTCAGCCCTCTCTGCATATACCGTCCCACGTCACAGAGTGGGCCGTTGTTGGCTGATTTGGGATGTGGTTTAAATCTTCAAGACATTCACATTCTACCTGACTCAAGTCCACCTCTTCTGAGTGCTACTGCCCTTGTCCCAAACTCATTTCTCCATTGCAACAAACAAAAAAAGTGCTGGAGGAGCTCAGCAGGGCAGGCAGAGTATGTGCAGGGAATGAACAGTAAATACTTCAGATCGATCCCACTCATCAGGAATGGAAAAGAAGGGAGAAGAATTGAAAATAAGAAGGTGGCGGGTGGGGGGAGAGGAAGGAGTACAACATGGCAGGTGGTAGGTGAAGCTGGGTGAAGGGAAAAAGATGTTATGGGGGAGGGACGGATGGAGTGAGAAGCTGGGAGGTGAGAGGTGGAAAAGGTAAAGATTTAAAGATGTAGGAGTCTGATAGAAGAGAAGAGTGGGCCATGAGAGAAAAGGAAGAAGGAGGGGGACCAGGGGAAGGTGATAGGTGAAGAGAGGGGAAGAAGTAAGAGCGCCCTGAAGAAGGGTCTCGGCCTGAAATGTCGACTGTTTGTCCATTTTCATAGATGCTGCCTGGCCTGCTGAGTTCCTCCAACATTTTATGCGTGTTGGTTTGGGGTAAGAGGGAGCCAAAACAGGGAATGGAGAAAGAGAGAAGAGGAAAGGGAGAAATTACAGGAAGCTATAGAAACCAATGTCAGGTTGGAGGCCACCCAGATGGAAATTTTTTCCATTCCTCAGGAGGCCTTTGAGGGGATTGATGAACTCAGCATCCAAGCGTGAGTCCTTTCATTCCTCATCAGAATCAGAATCAGGTTTAATATCACCGGCATATATCGTGAAATTTGTTGCTTTGTGCCAACAGTACAATGAACTATATAATGAAAAAACTATAAATTACTATAAGTATACAATAAATTAAGTAGGTATTGCAAAAAGAGAGAAAAAGAGCAAAAAATAGTGATGTTCACGGGTTCATTGTCCATTCAGAAATCTGATGGTACAGGGTAAGAAGCTGTTCCTCAAACATTGAGTGTCTCTTTAGGTTCCTGTACCTTTTCCTCGATGGTCACAACGAGAAGAGGGCAAGTCCTGGAAGATGAGGATCCTTAATAATGGATGTTGCCATCTTGAGGCATCTCCTTTTGAAGATGTCCTGGATGCTGGGGAGGCTCGTGCCCATGATGGAACTGTCTGAGTTCACAACTATCTTCAGCTTTTTCTGATCCTGTGCAGTGGCCCCTCTGTACCAGATGCTGATGTATCCAGTTAGAATATTCTCCATGACTGATCTGTAGAAATTTGCAAGTGTGTTTGGTGACATACCAAATCCTCTCAAACTCCAAATGAAATATAGCCACTGTTGTGCTTTCTTTGCAACTGCATTGATATGTTGAGCCCAGGATTGATCTTCAGAGATGTTGACACTCAGGAACTTGAAACTGCTCACCCTTTCCACTGCTGATGTATCTCTTGATCTCCTGCCCCAGTACTTCAATCTCCCTGACCCTCCTGAGCTTCCTTCCCTGATTCTTCTAATCTTTCTCTATCTCCTCATGTCATTTCACCTCCCTCGACAGCTCCACACACTGATGTCCCTCAGCAATTTCCCTCATTCCTGGATTTTTCCCTCTGTTGAGGTCTCTGACTTTTCTATGATTCACCCTCCTTTTGGTTCTGCATCATGATCTCTCCCTGAATCTGGCCTTCGATTCCCCCACTATTGTTACCTCTTAGTCTTTCCACTGCTGGTGGGATGGAGATATGTCTCTACCAAAGGAGGGCTAAGGCACCTGCTTAGCCCTCCCAATCAGGGTCATCCATGAGAGCAGGTGATAGATGGTCGTATGAGCATCTAGTGCATATCACAAGTCCTGGTTATGTGACCACTGATGCCAGGCAGACAATCTCTGAAGAGTATTGATAATGGCTGGGGTCACCCATCTTGTAAAGACACTGCCCAAAAGAAGGCAATGGAAAACCAGCTCTGTAGAAAAATTTGCCAAGAACAATCATGGTCAAGACCATGATTACCTACACAATGTGCTGCTGATTGTGGTGTGTTCTCTGAATGCACTGATGATGTCTCCTTGGATGATGATGAAACGTTTGTAAGTAAATTCCCAAGATCATCCCAACCAAACTATCAAACATGCAAGCTACACATCTTCTGAATCATTTCCAATAATATTCTACCATTTTCTGAAATGTTAGTTTCATTCACCCACATTCATCACCAAAGGAACAGGTAAAATTATTCAGCCTCCAGCCGTTACTACTGTTCAATACTGTTCCCACCACTGTCTGGAAGGACTTTATACGTTCTCCCCATGACTGTGTGGGTTTTCTCCAGGTGTTCTGGTTTCATCCCACAGTCCAAAGACGTACCTGTTGTTAGGTTAATTGACCATTGTACATTGTCCCATGTTAAGTCTAGGAGTAAATCAGGATATCGTTGGTCTGTGTGGCTCACGGGGCCAGAAGGGCCTATTTTGTGCTGTAACTCAATAAATAAATAAATAATCTCCTGTCTAATTTTCACTTTAATTTCATCTGGTTCTAAAATCCATAAAACTAACTTAGCAAAACACTTTTCATTCCCAATTTAGAAAATTTGAGTTAATAGTCATCCTCAGTATTGTTCTGAGAATGAAATTGCCCCGCTTTCACTGAAGTTGTGACTCCCTTATTTATTTCTGTGTCTAACGGGAGTAAGCCAGACAAGAATATATCCAGAGGACTTTTTCTCCCAAGTTGCTAGCAGGAGATTCTTTATTCAGGTGCAGAGGAAAACCCTGCACAGGAAGTATGTGTAACCCTCATTGACTCTGGGGAAGCTGGCTTGGCACGAAGGAGGGGGAAGGAAGCTTATCACGGAAACTTCACTCCCCTGCCTTATCTATAATCTGACCTGCATGCACAGAAAATCTCAAAGATAAAGATACGGGAGCTGACTATCTGAAATCTGCTTGCTTTGTGATGGTCCCTTCAGCCCTATGATCTTGAGCAAAAACACCAGGTAGTCCTGAGCTGTTAATGAACCTCTCGGTCTAAGTGCTGGGACAAAGAGTCGTCACCTTGGTGTTTTTCTCACTCGAGGACACAGAATGAATCTCCGCTCAGAGGACTTAGGTAAAAGGATGTGGTCAACTTTGAAGCTATAAACACATGTTCAAAAATAGTAGCAGAGTTATGATCAGACCAGGAGCTACAGGCCTGCTTATAGTTCAACAAGGTTCAGGGCTACTAATAACTTTTGTTCCCTTTGCTTTGCAAGCAAATGATCATCTGTGTGGCCAAGACATAGTCACCTCACATCATTCTAACAATTGCTCATGATAGTCTCTTTATTTCAATGACATCCCTCATGTTCTTAAGAGACTCCCAGAGATTCATGATTTTGCAAATAATAGAAAAGGGGGAATTTAAGTTATACACACAGTGACCTGAACTTAATAGAGTGTAGGCTCATGGCTTTCTGCTTCTGTAGCCAATCCACTTCAAGGTTCAACGTGTTGTGTGTTCAGAGGTACTCTTCTGTTGTAATGCATGGGTATTAGAGTCACTGTCACTGTCACTGAAGAAGTTTAAATCTTCTCTTCGACGGGAGTTCAGTGAATCCATCTCTCACTGCTCCCCATCTGTAATTTCTTCGGCTCTTCAACTTCTCGACCACATTTTCACTCAGACTCGCTATCACAGCCCTTTTGCCAATCACCTGTCCAGCTCTTGGCTCCATCCCTCCCCCTCCTGTCTTCTCCTATCATTTCGGATCTCCCCCTCCCCCTCCCACTTTCAAATCTCTTACTAGCTCTTCTTTCAGTTAGTCCTGACGAAGGGTCTCAGCCCAAAACGTCGACTGTACCTCTCCCTAGAGATGCTGCCTGGCCTGCTGCGTTTGCCAGCAACTTTTTTGTGTGTTGCTTGAAATTCCAGCATCTGCAGTGTTTTGTGACAGTGTTTGCACTGTCACTTACTGTCAGCTTGACCAGTCTAGTTGTTCTCTGACCTCTCCCAATCCACAAGGTTTTTTTCACCCACATAACTGCCGCTCACTGAATGTTTTTTGTTTTTACACTATTCTCTGTAAACTCTAGAGACTGTTGTGTGTGAAAATCCCAGGAGATCAGCAGTTTCTGAGATACTCAAACCACCCCGCCTGCCCTGACAATCATTCCACCGTTAAAGTCACTTACAGCACATTTCTTCCCCATTCTGATGTTTGGTCTGAACAACAACTAAACCTTTTGACCATGACTGCGTGCCTTTATGCATTGAGTTGCTGACATATAGTTGAATGATTAGATATTTGTTTTAACATACAGGTATAAAAGTGTACCTAATAAAGTGGAAACTGAGTGCAGTTTCCTCTATTTTCTCAGTGCTGTCCCTAATGCTTCTTTTCATTTTCTGGCCTTTTGTTCTGGGTTTCTAAGCATTTGATTTATATCACACTTTGAAGTTCTATAACTGCTTAACTATTACTAGAGAATCAAGCTGATAAACTTTTGAACACTATAAGAATCAAAGGATGGAGCATAATATTAGTGTTGAATGATATTGAAGCATATCTTTCATTGCTCTAAAACCACTGGTCCTCAGTCTGTTGGCTTGTTTCATAAGACCATAAAATATCGGAGCAAAACTAGGCCATCTAGCCCAGCGAGTCTTCACCGCCATATCATCATGGTTGATCCACTTTACCTCTTAGCCCCAAACTCCTGCCTTCTCTCTATATCGTGCCCCAAATAATCAAGAATCTATCAACCAGTGGCCTGTGGCAATGGATTCTGCAGATTCACCACTCTCTGGCTAAACGAATTCCTCCTCATCTCCATTCTAAAAGGACGCCCCTCTATTCTAAGGCTGTGTCCTCTGATCTTAGATTCCCCCAGCATAGGAAACATACTCTCCACATCCTTATCAAAGCCTTTCAATATTCGATAGATTTCAATGAGGTCACCCCTCATTCTTCTGAATTCCACTGAGTAGAGGCCCAGGGCCATCAAGCGCTCCTCTGATGACAAGTCTTTCAATCCCTGAATCATTTTTGTGAACCTTCTTTGAACCCTCTCCAACGTCAGCACATCCTTTCTTAGATAAGGGCCCCAAAGCAGCCTATAATACTCCAAGTGAGGCCTCGCCAGTGCTTTCAGTGTGAACATAATAGCATTGCACAGGCCCTTCGGCCCACAATGTTATGCTGATCTTTTAACCTATTTAAGATCAGTCTCACTCTCCCTTCCCATATAGCCCTCTACTTTTCTTTCATTTATACACTATCCAAGAGTCTCGTAAATATCCCAAATGTCTCTGCTTCCACGACCAGCCCCATCAGCATGTTCTACGTACCCACTACTCTCTATGTAAGAAATGTACTGTTGGTCTGCTGCAGTTTTGCACATTGGGCTCCCAGCAACACTGTGGAGCCAGTGAACCCCCACTCAGCACCATCCTACCAGAACACGTGCAAGCTCACCCAAAGATAACGCTGTTATTGGCTTATTCTCACGTCCTTGACATTCACAAACATTCCATAAATTTTTTGCATCTATTTCATGCACTCCTAATATATTTTAATATATTAGACCAAATATTTCTGAAAAAGATTAAAAATATTAAATGATTTTACACTAAAACATTAAGGTGCATACTGAGAGGCTAAAGGTAATTAAAACTTCTAAACTAATTCCTTAAACACTAAAAATTAATACTATTGCCATTCCCCACTTCCATTGTCACTGTTTCTATTGAATGGGCTAACTGTGCTTGTAGACATGAATTTCCATTGAGAAACATAGCTAAGTCCCATTGTAAACACTAGTCTGAATTTGGAAGCTCTGGTGGGTGGCATGGTAGTGTAGAGGTTAGTGTAATGACTTACAGTGCCAGTTGTAAGATCGGAGTTCAGTTCCATGACCAAGTGGGTTTTCTGGGAATTCTCTGTTTTCCTCCCACATTCCAACAACTTACAGCTGAGGCTAGTGAGTTTTGGGCTTGCTAATGTTGCCACTGGAAGGTTCGTGACACTTATGGACTGCCCAGCGTGGTCTTTGCTGATTTGATTTGATACAAATGTCTTACTTCACTGTATGTTTCGATGTACATGCGACAAATAAAGCTAATCTTTCAGTATTGACTGGATAAGAAGCCTCTATTGTCCATTTTGTATATTCCTGGCATTGTTCTAATCACGTGCGTTGTAAAGTGAACAAAGTCACAGGCGAGCCATAGCTGGTAGATAGGAAATAGTCTTCTATTGAACAAAATGAGACACAGCAAATATCATATTGAGACCCTTTCGGAGGAAGAGGCCTGCTTAACCCAGCATTACATGACATTTTATATGCTAAAGATCATAGGACAATTCCGTATTTACAATACATCTACAATGCTTCCTTTGAATTACATATAACTTTCACACCTCCTTCTTCACGTCCACACTTCAGACAATGTTAATCAACATTGTCTGGCTTTTCAATTAAATATTGTTCACAGCTCTAGGAACCTATTGTCCAGGGCGGCATTTTAAATTTAATCTACAGTCTGTGTTCAGCTCTAAAGATTGGTTGCTGAAGTTAGTATTTATTTATACACCCTAAAACAGTGTGGTGTAATAATCATAGGTTCAAGGAAAAACAAAGCACTGAAGGAGGTCACTCAGCCCACAATGCTTTGCTGAATTTTTGATATGGTTACCCGTTTAAGGCCTTCTTTTCCCTTGACACACTTTAACCCTTTCTGGGTTAAAGATGAGTTAAATCATTTACTCAATATCAGAAGAACAATGCAGACAGTTATGGGGCGAAAACAATGCATTGTTCTTTCAAAAAGCAAGCACAAATTTATGCATTTATTTATTGATTGAGATCCAACGCAGAATAGGCCCTTCCGACCTTTCGAGACGTGACACCCAGCAACCCACGATTTAACCTTAGCCTAATCACGGGACAATTTACAATGACCAATTAACCCACTCACCATCATGTTGTTGGACTGTAAAGACTCCTTACAGATGATATCAGATTTGAACTCTGAACTCCAAAGCCCCGAGCTGTAATAGCGCCCCTGTTGTGTAGTAAATATTTCAGTAAAATTTGAGTAATCTTGTAAGTATATTGATTGATTAAGCATCCTTGTTCATTTAAATAATTCATGTCAGTTATAGGTGTAAATACATGAAATGAATACATCATCGCACTAACACATGATACATATATGCCTTGCCTAAAGTAGATACGAAGTTAGACCCGAATTTTCAAACTACTGGGTCTTCCTTTGAATTAGTTTAATGTTTTGAAGTTACAACATGTAACATTCACCACTACACCACCCGATAGTTGAATGTCCTACTTTAGTTCCGTGTTATTCTCCGATAAATATATTTCCATTTTGAATAGGAGGCCTTCCTGACAAAGATAGGTCGGCAAACAAGAGAAGATCTGCAGATGCTGGAAATCCAGAGCAACACACACAAAACGCTGGAGGAACTCAGCAGGCCAGACAGCATCTATGGAAAAGAGTACAGTCGATGTTTTGGGCCAAGAGCCTTCAGCAGGAGGATAGGTCAGCAATCCTTTATTGCTTTCTGCAACATAATGAAACTGCCATGCCTGTCAAGGTTACCACTGCACAGGAACTGGGGTAATGAGTATATACCTTCAATATTGTTTCATTCAGGTTCTTCGAGTTCAAGGAACCAGATGTATGTAGGTGAAAATTAAAATAAACCTTAAAATTATTATATCAGGCCATGAAGAAAAATTCAATGACATCCTTTTTTATTAAAAAGAACAAGGTAGTGAGAATATAGAATAGATGAAGAGGTAGTGGTAGTGTAATTGGTTTCATGGAGGATTAAAAAGGGATAAGCTAAAGTCTTGTGATCCTCTGCTGACAAGTCATGGGAGAGCAAAAGAGACAGACAGAGAGATGACAGAGAGAGAGAGAGAGAGAGAAACAGATAGACAGGCAGACAGACAGACAGGGACAGAAATAGAGACAGTCAGACAGACAGAGAGACAGTGAGATGACAGAGAGAGAGAGATAGACAGAGACAGAAATAGGCATACAGTCAGACAGACAGAGAGACAGAGACAGAGACAGAGAGAGAAAGAGACTGACAGTCAGACAGACAGAGAGACAGTGACAGATAGATAGACAGACAGACAGAGAGAGAGAGAACCACTTCCACACACACGCCGGCTCCTCAGCATCCCTGCAGTGGGTGGAGAAACAGGATATTGGAACAATGGTATCCTTTATTAGGAGAAAGTATCCTTAACTACAGAGCAAAGAGTGTGTGCTATTGCCCTGAATAATGAAATGTAACCTTGATTAGAGTGAAGTATCTTTACCCAGAAAGAAGTGTGAAATTGCTCATGGTCACACCTGGAGTCTGGGTAAATAACAGAAAAGCCAATAAAACACAAGAATGAGAAAGGAATGAAGGGATTGGGTTCATTGGAATAGGTTGAGGAGAGATTCCTGTGAGCAGAAACACTGAAGTACACGTTTTGGGCAGAAAAGCTCATGCAGAACTGCAGAACTGCAGAAGTCTGTCTTAAGAACAAGCTCACTTTTATATGCTGGATCATATCTCAGCCAGATGTATTTTTTTTTATCAAACAAGAGTGACTGTCTGTTGTTAGTTAAGTGATTTTGCTTCTCCAAATGTATTTATGCTGAACAGGACAAAGGGCATGGTCGTTTCATGCAGCCGGTACCAGATGGGTTATGGAGACTCCACTCTGCACAAGCACTAAAGAAAAAAAAATACAGATTTAGAAACCAGCATCAGCCTCATTACAAACACTGTATTTACCATTTCCTGTTCTTTCTGGCAGAGCCACCTGGCCCTCACAGCTGCAGCCATTGCTATTGGGGAAGAAAAAAATAAAAGGCAAATTAGGTGTTTGTCATCAACAATTGTCAATGGAGTGATATTTGGAAATTGCGGAGATAAAATGTGTCGGGGATACAAAAGGTCCGCAGCTGATTCCAGGGATGGATCATTGCAGACTTGAAAAGGAAATGAGATTTTACAAGTTAACATATCCTGTTTGGGGATACTTTGTTTGTTTCATCAGAGCAAACAGAAATCTCCTGCACTCTGCCAGTGTCTCTAAACTTCTCCCCATCTCTCCTATTCACATCTCCTCTCGGCCCAGTTTTTATTCCATTTGCTGCCTCATTGTGTTCCCACTTCTGTCTTGTACCGTTAATACCTTTAGAGTTTTCTCTCTACAGAACTCCAGCTCATCGAAGAAATTGTTCTTCCAATGCACTCCACGTGCCTGAAAACTCTTCTTTTCTAAATTGTCAACTTGTAACAGAAAAGCATTTTTCACTACATGCTATGGTAGTGCAACAATATACAGCTCAGAACGACAGAGGTCAGAGTTCAATTCCAATGTCTTCTGTACATTCTCCACAAGGAATGCATGCTTTTTTCTGGGTCCTCTAGTATCTTCCCAGAGTCCAAAAACATAGGTTAATTGGCCATTGTAAATTGTCCTGTGACGAAGCTAGGTTTGAATCAGGGGTTGATGGGGTGATGAGGCTTGAAGCCAGAAGGGCCTATTCTGCACTGTATCCCTAAGTAAATAAAATCACCATCTGGATTCCAGATTAAGGTTCTCGACCTGAAAAGCAACTGTCTATTCACCACGCAGATGCTGCATGACTCACAGAGCTTGCATTGGCTTCGAATTCCAGCGTCTGCAATGACTTGTAACCTTAAAAATAAAGATTAACTTTATTTGAAACATGTATAACAAAACATCAAAACATACAGTGAAATATGTCAAATCAATTCAGCAAGGACTGTGCGGGGCAGCCTGCGAGTGTCACCATACTTCTGGTGCCAACATAGCATGCCCACAACTCACTAACCCTATTCCGTATGTCTCTGGAATGTGGGAAGAAATTGGAGCACCTGGAAAAACACCATGTGATCATGGAGAGAATGTACGAGTTCCTCACAGGCCGGGAGAAATTGAACTGTGATCTTACAGCAGGTGCTACACTATCTCCATCACCCTAAGGTTTGGCTCGATTTCACTACAAATTTCACATCATTTATCAGTGACAATAAACCTGATTCTGACTCTCTGTTTCTGACTACCAGCAATGAGTCTCCACTCACTCCTAAATCATGGAATATGTCCAAATATTTCCCCAATTCCTCCAGGATGCCAACTCAGTAGGGTGCAGGAATACCCTTCGTCCATAAAGTAGCTGAAAAAGTTACTGATAGCTGGCTTGGCTTTAGGCTATTCAACCCATCAAGTTTGCTCTGCCAATCCATCATTGCTGGTCCATTTCCCTGTCAACACCAAATTATTCCGGTGGGACTCAAAGAGGTAATCATAGAGGAGTAAGGAGGTAACACACATCCTGGAATTCTCCAGGTTCTGAATGGATAGGCTTGAGTGAAAATGAGGGGGCTTCCCGTTTTCCAAGTGACAGCCAACAGGAATTCTCTTAATTGTGCACGGTCACCTGCAAGTTGTCGAGCAACTCCACAGCAATCGGGCATTTTACCTCTTAATTTGATTCCATTTAAACACGTGGATTGAAGCAAGGTTACTGAGCCCACAAAGCTGCTCCACCATTCAAGGGCAAGGCTGATCCTGTGCATCTAGTCCTCTGAATCTCTTGAGTGTTCTCAACCTTGAATGTTGATCGGTTTCTATGGTCTTCGACACTGAGGATTCTGAAGTTTTCTGAACAGAAATTTCTCCTTACTAAGTTCCAAATGAGTAACTCCCTGTACTGATATAATATTTTAACCTAAGCAATCTACCATGCCTCTCATTTTAACAGTCATGTTTACCATTTGAAGTTTTACGTTATCTCAATACTTGCAACTTTTCTTCACAGCAAAAACCCACTCATCCTCAGAATCAGTATGGTGAATCTGTGCTGTACTAATTCTCTCAAGGAACATAAGAACATTAGAAATAGGAGCAGGAGTTGGCCATCTGCTCCATTGATCCTGCTCCACCATTCATGATGAACATCTCTGGTCTGGCCATGGACTCAGCACCACCTACCTGCCTTTTCACCCATCACCCTTAATTCCCCTGCTATGCAAAAATCCACCCAACTGTATCTAATGAGTTGACCTCTTCTGCTTCTCTGGGTAGAGAATTCCTCAGATTCACTACTCTCTGGGTAAAGCCATTTCTCATCATCTCCATCTTAAATCTGCTTCCACTAGTCATCCCCTGAATGGGAGGATCCGTAGTGGAGAGGGTGGGCAACTTTACATTCATCGGTGTTATCGTTTTGGAGTGCAATTATGAAGTCAGCAGTCAGCGCCTCTACTTCCTTAGGAGTTTGTGTAGATATGGCATGATATCTAAAACTTTGACAAACTCCTATAGATGTGTAGTGGGGAGTATATTGACTGGCTGCACTACAACCTGGTATGGAAATACCGATGCCCCTGAATGGAAAATCCTACAAAATTCTTTCCCTGAAAAGTGACATTATCTGCTACATTTTGCCTATTGGAGCAACAGGTCCACAGCAGATGGCATCTCATTAACTCTTCACTTAACCCTGGATCATCTGGACATCCAAGATGAATACATTAGGGTGCTCTCCATCAACCACAGCTCAGCAGCCAATACTATCATCCCCTAAAAACTAATCATTAAGCTCCTAGACTTTGGCCTCAATGTCTCCTTATGCAGTTGCAGACCCCAATCAGTTCGGATTGGCAACAACATCCCCTCTACAATCTCGATCAGCACAGGTGTACTATAAGACTGTGTGTTTAGCCCCCTGCTCTACTCTCTTTACGCTTTTGACTCTGTGGCTAACTACATCTTCATTGGCATATTCAAGTTTGCTGAAGACACCACTGTTGTAGGCCAAATCAAAGGGCAATGAATCAGCTTATAGAAGGGAGAATGGAAATCTGGTGGAGTGGTGCCATAGCAACAAACTCTTACTCAATTTCATCAAAACTGGGGACTGATTATTGACTTCAGAAGAAGGAAACCAGAGGTCCATGAGCAAGTCCTCATCAGAGGATCAGAGGTGGAGAGGGTGGGCAAATTTAAGTTCATCGGTGTTATTATTTTGGAAGACCCATCCTGGGCCTAGCACGTAAGTGCAATTATGAAGAAAGCACAGCAGTGTCTTTACTTCCTTTGGAGTTTGTGAAGATATGGAATGACATCTAAAAGTTTGAGAAACTTCTATAGATGTGTAGTGGAGGGTATATTGACCGGCTGCATCACAACCTGCTATCGAAACACCAATGCCCTTGAATGGAACATCCTACAGTAAGTAGGGGATGCGGCCCAGTTCATAACAGGTAAAGCTCTCCCCACCACTAAGCACATCTACACAGGGTGCTGCCAAAGGAAAGCAGCATCCATCATCAGGGACATCCACCACCCACGACATGCTCTCTTCTTGCTGCTCCCAACGGGAAGAAGGTACAGGAGCCTCAGGACTTACCCCATCAGGTTCAGCAACAGCTATTACCCTTCAACCATCAGGCTCCTGAACCGAAGGGGATAACTTAGCTCAGCTTCACTTCATCATTCAAATGCTCCCACAACCTATGGACTCACTTCCAAGGACTCTTCATCTCATGTTCTTGATATTTACGGCTTATTTATTTATTATTATTACTTCTTTCTTTTTGTATTTGTGTCTTCTGCAGGCAGGTTGAAATCCAAAGTTGGTATGATTTTCTTTGTTTCTATTATGGTTATTATTCTATAGTGGATTTATTGAGAATGCCCGCAAGAAAATGAATTTCTTGGTTGTAAGTGCTGACATATATGTACTTCGATAATGAATTTACTTTGAACCTTTGAACTTTGAGGCTATATCCCCTAGTTCTAGTTTTACTTACCAGTGGAAACGATTTTCCTGCTTTTACCTTCTCTGTGCTTTTCTTGTGCTTATATGTTTCTATAAAGTCCCCTCTCATTCTTCTGAATTCCAACGAGTATTGTGCCAGAAAACTCATAGATCTCCGAATCAACCCAGTGAAGTTCCTCTGCACCACCTCCAAAGATAGTATGCTTTTTTTTTCAACTAAGGTGGCCAGAACTGCATTCAGTGCTCCAGGTGTGACCTCACTAGTACTTTGTACAGTGGCAACATAACCTATCTGCTCTTAAATTCAATCCCACTCGCAATGAAGGTCAGTATTCCATTTGCCTTCTTGATAAACTGCTTCACTCACAAACCAACATTTTGAATTCTGGAACTGACGCCTTATCACAGCCCAGTATCATCTCAGCCAAAATGTTTTTGTGCCCTGTCTTCCAGGCAAAGCATGATTTTCCTCCTAATTCCACTTGTCTACTTTAGTTCTGTGATACCTTTACT
Organism: Mobula birostris; assembly: GCF_030028105.1. Taxonomy (NCBI): domain Eukaryota; kingdom Metazoa; phylum Chordata; class Chondrichthyes; order Myliobatiformes; family Myliobatidae; genus Mobula; species Mobula birostris. Next base: position 4,881,379 of record NC_092399.1, read on the forward strand.
CAATAAAAAAAAATCTCTTAATTATATATTTTTTAAAATTTTCAACTGAGCCTTGGCTTCAAAAGTTTTTTTAAGAAGAGAGATCCATATTTCTACTGCTTCTAGCTTCATATCACCATGGGACATAGGAGCTGAATTAGGCCCCTCGGCCCTTTGAGTCTGCTCCACAATTCTATCATGATTTATTATCCCTCTCAACCCCATTCTCCTGCCGTCTCCCCATAGCCTTTGGTACCCTTATCAATCAAAAACCTATCAGCCTCCATGTTAAATATATCAAATAGCCTAGTTCCAGTTTTATTGGTGTTCTACTAGATGAATTGCTGTCTCCCCTGAACTGTAATCATCATAAATATCTCTACAATAATGTCTTGATTGTTTTATACAGATTCTCATACTTTACACTTTTCAGTCATGGGATCATTTTAAGGACTCTTACTGCCCCTTGTCCAAAACTGAAAGCAGTCTTCCAGATGGGCTCTGGGCAAAGCCCTAGCCAGCAACAGCATAGCTTTCTCCAGTTTGCATTCCACACAAAGCCAAAACCCTTTATGATGCTGAGATACAGTACATCCTAGGATGCACTAGGACACAGCATCAATGATGTTACCTGGAGTTCAACATCAGACACTCTCACCCAGGTGACCCAGCCAGGGCTGATCAGGCCTGGCTTGTGTCCCAGCAGCACTGGTCCAGGGGTCACACCTCTTGATCCACAGCCATCTGGAGGCTCGCTCAGCAGCTCCTGTGACGGTCCTGATGGCTCTTTTCTTTGCAGCCCCCACAATGTCAAGGAGACAGTAGGTATGACTTATCTTCTGCACACTGCTAGTACTCTTTAGCTATTTTTGTACTTCACAACTCCCGAAGGCTTAACCCATGTCTCTGTTGATCTCATATGCAGACCTAAACAGACGGTGGGTCCTGGATTAAAAATCACACTGCACATGCTCCTTCATGACCGTTCAATGTTTGTGGACTCCATTAAAACCTCCAGCCTCTGTTTAGAAAAAAAACAGTCACCTTTCACACTAGTCATGTCACTTGGGAAATAGTTGGATACAAACACATCAAAATGGAACCAATGATCCTATTGCTCCACTAAAGAGCGGAGAAATGGATTGTGTTCCTAACCAAATATATCCCGTCACACATCCATGCACCTTGTTATACAGACTTACATCTCTTAAATAAATACAGATTTCTGGCAGATCTCTCTGTAATTTATGTGTCGATGACACAGATACCTTTGTTGCAAAGTGTCCTTTGCTTTTCCAACTTCAAACATTATTTGTTATAATTACATTGTTTGTCACGGAAATGCCACAAAGCGAGATATAATAATAAAGGTATTATTGTCATAAAACACAGCTATTGAGTTTTAATTACACTATTATTTATAGAATGTAGAGGAAGACCAAATATAAACATTGGCAGTGTGAAAATACGGGGAGTTTTCAATACTTCTTTTTACAAATTCTGAATTAAGGACAATTTGTAATTAAAGACATTACACATAAGCTATTTTATACTTATCATTCCCCTAGCAGTTTCCAAAGTACCATTGTTGACAGCCATGCCAGCTGCTGTCTAGGTCCCAAGTTCTGGAACTTACTTCTAAAACCTTTGTGATTTTCTTCGCACTTTCACTATTTTTCATAATCTATTGACCAAGAACTTAATCACCTCTCCTAATATCACCTATTCCAATAAATACATGGGACTGGGTGGCCTGTTTATAGATGGATATTATATTCCTCAGTAGAGTGGTGGGATTAGCTGTAGCATATAGATGAGAATAATCTTCAAAGTTCAAAGTACATTTATTATCAAAGTATGTATACATTATACAACCTTCAGATTTGTCTCTTCACAGGCAGCTATGAAACAAAGAAGCCCAAAAGAACCCATTAAAAAAAGACAAACACCCAATGAGCAGAGAGGGAATAATAAGCAAATTGTGCAAACAATAAAAGTAAGCAAATAACACTTAGAATGAAAGTGAGTTCTCAGACATGAAGCCAGAGGTAGTTGGAGTAGGCCCACAGCCTCGGCCTCAGTTCAGCACATAGCAGAACAAACGTTATGGAGCCTGCAGACACAGAGCAGAACAAACGTCATGGAGGCTGGAGACACAGAGCCCGGAGTAGGCCCACAGCCTCGGCCTCAGTGCTGCGAAGAGCGGAGTAAAAGCCGCGGAGCAGTGAGAAGAACCAACCTGACCCTCACCTCCGGTACTGACACCCTGCCTTTTCACCTTCGTAGGCAATTCCCTTAGGGTTGAGGGCAATGTGCTTTCACTCCAATTCTGCAGATGACATGATGAGGTCTCGAAAGAATGGCAGGAATATCAAGGATGATTGGAGACCAGGTTCTGCTGTAGACTGTAGATACACTCACACATCCATGAACACTACTTCACAACTTAGTTCTCTTTTTTGTACTGCTTAATTGTTTGTTATTTATATTTCTAATTGTAACGTATGAAGTATTTTTGTTATGAATTACAGTGTACTGCTGCCACAAAACAACAAATTGCACCACATATGCTAGTGATAATATACCTGATTCTGATTCTCTCTCTTTCACACACACACACGCACACAAGTACAGACACACACACACACAGACACACATGCGCATGCGCACACGCAGACACAGACGCACGCGCTGATGCACACACACACACCATCTTGTTCATTCTCTTCCCTCCGCATCCTAAACTCCTTCGTTCCTACATTATTTAACGACCATTCCCAATCTCAGTCGCTCCCTTCAGTGCCCCTCGCTCTACACAACTACCTCACTCATCTTCCCTTCACACACCCCTTCTTTCCCCTTCTCGAGTTCACTTAGATGTCTGTCTGAGCATCCACCTTTTCATTGAGATGTACCCAACAATCTAAACCTCAGAAAGGAGGCCATTCAGAGCATTCCAAAGATCCAGTCCCTCCTCTCGTATCACTGTGAGAATTTCTTTGTCAGTACTGGTCAGCTCCACGAACCTCGTGCCTCTTCCTTACACTGAAAGGCAATTTACAATTGCCACTGAACCATTTTGTGGGACGAGGGAGGAGATGAGTGCACCCAGTGGAAACCCATCAAGTACAAGTTTATTGTCATTCAACCATACACACGTACACCGCCAAGCAAAACATTTCTTCAGATCAATGTGCACAATGCAGTACATATAACCCACACACATAACCCATAAAGGAATATTAAGACCATAAGACCATAAGACATAGGAGCAGAATTAGGCCATTTGGCCCATTGACACTGCTCTGCTATTTCATCATGGCTGATCCAATTTTTCTCTCAGCCCCAATCTCCCGCCTTCTCCCCATATCCCTTCATGCCCTGACCAATCAAGAATCCATCAACCTCTGCCTTAAATATACATAAAGACTTGGCCTCCACAGTTGCCTGTGGCAAAGAATTCCAAGACTCATCACTATCTATCTCAAGAAATTCCTCCTCATTTCAAAAGAGCAGATTCAAAGACAGGAGAAGTTTGGACCTGGGCAGTAAAGACCAGCCTGTCTTTGGGCAACAGAGACGAACCACCAAGGTACCCAGGACTTAACACAGGAATCGCTTTGTATCTCTGTACCAAGGACCTACCCGATCCTTGAAATATCGCCCCTCTCCCAACATCCCTCCCAGATTCAACATATACTGGGCAGAGGCACACTATCACACTTGACGAATTCCCAGATGATTCCCAGGGTGTACATTGCCTTTGCTGGGTCTGTCCTGCTGGATAGATAGGTGGTTCCCAAGGAGTGCAATGAAAGAGACTGAAATGTTGGGAATGAGGGATCTGTAATCAGCTAACAATGCTGGGTGAGTGGCTGAAGATTCACTCAGGGAGGCTCTAGGCATCTGGTCTAGGCTGCAGGTTGCTGATGAGATCAGGAACTGGGGAGTGGTAGGGTGATTAGCAAATGGAGAGTAATCCTGCACAGGATGGCTACCACTGGTGAGGGATCACTTAGAGTGAGCAAGCAGCTCACTGAGGCATGTATACATTAACATTTCAAAGGAAACACATCTTCTGATTAAAACCAGCACTAGGGCGGTGAAAAAGGAGAATGGTATGCTGGCATTCATAGCAAGAGGATTCGAGTACAGGAGCAGGGAGGTACTACTGCAGTTGTACAAGGCCTTTGTGAGACCACACCTGGAGTATTGTGTGCAGTTTTGGTTCCCTAATTGGAAGAAAGACATTCTTGCCATAGAGGGAGTACAAAGAAGGTTCACCAGATTGATTCCTGGGATGGCAGGACTTTCATATGATGAAAGACTGGATTGACTAGGCTTATACTCGTTGGAATTTAGAAGACTGAGGGGAGATCTTATTGAAACGTATAAAATCCTAAAGGGATTGGACATGCTAGATGCAGGAAGATTGTTCCTGATGTTGGGGAAGTCCAGAACGAGGGGTCACAGTTTGAGGATAAAGGGGAAGCCTTTTAGGACTGAGATGAGGAAATACTTCACACAGAGAGTGGTGAATCTGTGGAATTCTCTGCCACAGGAAACAGTTGAGGCCAGTTCATTGGCTATATTTAAGAGGGAGTTAGATATGGCCCTTGTGACTAAAGGGATCAGGGGGTATGGAGGAAACGCTGGTACAGGGTTCTGAGTTGGATGATCAGCCATGATCATACTGAATGGTGGTGCAGGCTCGAAGGGCTGAATGGCCTACTCCTGCACCTATTTTCTATGTTTCTATGTTTCTATGTATACCTCAATAGACTAATAATAATAATAATAACTTTACTTATAGAGCACTGTTCATACAGATGTAGTTCAAAGTGCTTTACAATGGGATAAAAGTACAAACATAAAAATAAAAGACATAAACAATGTTAGTTAAAAGCAAGGTCTAATAAATCCTTCACTCCACTGAAACACTACTACGTCAGACTTTGCTTTCTTCCTATCAGATTTCAAGTTGAACTCAATCACTGCCTCCTAAGATTTCGGCATTTCAGACAGCATGTGTTGAAAGACAAAAGGGGCTACATTTTGAAATTGCTTCTCTTTGATCAGAGTCAGAATCAGGACTACAAGCAGTATGATATAGGTCATGAAATTTGTTGTTTTTTATTAATTTTATCATTATTTATTTATTTATTCCGGATAAAGCATGGAATTAGCACTTGCGGCCCTTCCAGCAGTGGCACCTAGCAACTCCTAATAACCCTGACTTAACACTAATCTAATCACAGGACAATTTACAATTAACCTACTAGCTGATACATTTTGGACTGTGGGAGGAAACCAGAGCACCTGGAGAAAACCCAGGCATTCTACAGGGAGGACAGACAGAGATTCCTTACAGAGTACACCAGGATTGAACTATGAACTCCAGTGCTCTGAGCTGTAATAGTGTTGGACTAACCACTATGCTGCCATGGCACCCAATTAATAGAAACATTATGAAATATTACTAAAGTATTATCAGATATTTTATTTATATTATTCTCTTTCCAAAATTCTCATCTGATCTGATCTGAGATTATCCAGAAGTTTCAGCTTTAGTTGTGATTTCTTTTTTCTCTTTGTATGTTCACAGTGTAGTTTATTCTTTCTCAGGATGGGAACAGCACTGCCGGCTAATTCCTCGTTGGTTCTGAAACAAGCTTGAAAGTGAACCGTCAATTACATTTCCAGGGACTTGAGTCATATATGACCTATACAGGGTAAAGGGAGCAAATTGTCTTTGTTAAGAGGCATTTGGGAACCAGATGCATTTTATGAAGAAGCCAATTGTTTCCTTGACATTATTATTAATTATTTATTTTCTGATTAACCATATGAATTCATGTGCCACAGAAGGTGTTGAATTTACACGACAAGTCCAAGCCACTGAATTACCGAACTAATTGAACTATTAATGCCAAGTAGCAGTATTACTAGTTGCACTAGTAGTACCAGTATCGGTAGTATTTTTAGTACTAGTAGTGTAGTAGTCTGGTCACTCAAGTTGAGTATGATGTTCTCCTAAATGGTTGTCTATTGGTGGGTCTTCAATTGACTGTGGCTGCTGATCTGGGATTCCCTGGAGAATGCCTACGCATTATTTTGTTTAACAGAGAGGGTGATGCACGAGCAGCCACCACGCAGTCCTCGACAGATCAGCGTCCGCATCCAGTGGCATGGGATGCAAGACAAATGGGAAACTTTTACTGCTGCAGCTTTCATCTGCCTTCACTGCCATTGTGACGTGTCACCATCTCCCACCAGCACTACCTTTGAGGTCTTGGTTGGATCACTCTTCCTTGGGAACTTACCCCTTGCCCTTACTGCCAGGGGTGACCCTACCAGGAGCTACGTGCCAGATGGCATCACTCTTGGGATCTCAGGAGCTCACAAGACTCTCCACCAGAATCCTCAGAGAAGATAAATGTAATAGCTGTGTCACAGGGCTAGAAAACTCACTGGTGCTGGGGAGAGAATGGGAGGAGGTGAAGGGTAAGGACCGTTACTCCTGTGAGATAGATTTGTTGTTTGGGCAAGGGATGACATATGTGATTAATACAGCCTCTCCAGGTACCACCACACTTAATCACACTGTTACTATTGATCAGAGCTCAGAAACAGACGTTCAAACCAATAACCTTGTGTTGGTGTTAATATTCTCACTGAGCTTCCAGCCTCATTGTTTTATACATGAGAGGTCAACACAATCTTCTATCTCCAGCTTAATCCCCATTCCCAACTTTCTCCAACTTCCGGTCATTCCCTCCCCTTCCCTTCCTCTATCCCTATTTCACTCTGCCCCCTCCCCGAGCTGCCTACCACCTCCCTCATGGTTCCTCCTCCTTCTACTACCTATTGTTTTCCTACTTATCACCTCCCTGCTTCCCCTCCCCCACCCCTTCGTCTTTCAAGTTACTGGTTTTTCAACTGAACCTACCAGCCTTCTCCTTCCAGCCCTCCCCCACCTTCTTTATAGGGCCTCTGCCCCTTCCCTCTTCAGTCCTGACGAAGGGTTTTGGCCTGAAACGTCGACTCATCGTTTCCACTGATGCTGCCCGACCTGCTGAGTTCCTCCAGCATGTTGTGAGTGTTGCTCTAATCCCCATTCCCATTCTGACATCTCAATCCATGGCCTCCTCTTTTGTCACGATGAGGCCACCTTCAGAGTGGAGAAGAAACACCCCATATTCTGTCTAGGCAGCCTCCAGCCTGATGCCATGAACATCGATTTCACCTCCTGGTAATTTTTTTCCCTCCCACTTCCCTCTTCTTCTGTTCCCCACTCTGGCCTCTTACCACATCTTCTCACCTGCCTTTCACCTCCCCCTGGTGCCCATCCTTCTTCCCTTTCTCCCATGGTCCCCTCTCCTCTTCTATCAGATTCCTTCCTCTCCAGCTCTCTACCTTTCCCACCCTCCTGACTTCAACTATCACCTTCTAGCTGGTCCTTCTTCCCCAACCCCCCAACTATTTTATTTTGGTATCTTCCCCCTTCTTTGCAGTCCTGAAGAAGTCACTCAGCCCAAAATGTCGACTGTTTATTCATTTCCATAGAACCTGCCTGACCTGCTAAGCTCCCCCAACATTTAGTGTGTGCTGCTTCTATCTCTATCTCTCCTTTGTGTACTAGCGACCATAATGTAGTCCTTGCCAAACTGGCATCTGCAGTCTCTTGTATCTGACATCGTCCCTGCCTGCTTTCTGATGTACGACACCAGGAACTTACCTAACAAGGGAGGGTTTAGAAGAGTGGTTTTGACTTCCTTGTTCTGTAGAATGCATGAAGGAGTGATTAGATTTAGTGGTAACTTCAGGTGAAACTTTTGTTATGTTAATTGTGGTTAGGATGAAGTCTGCACAACCTCCACCGAGTGGAAGGTACAGATTCAACAGCAGCTTTCAAAACCAAATGAACAGCTATTTGAAAGAGAAAAAATACAGTGTTTCAGGAAATGAACTAGGAAGGAGACAAACTGGTGACGGATCTGCTTTGGTCAGATCAGTCATGGATGTTGCATCCTAACTGTCGATGCCTTTGTGCAAGCCGGGGCAGTGTGATATAGAGAGCAAACTGTTGTCCGTGCAGTAGGCTGCCGCCCATGGCTGATGAGTCCCATCTGCTAAAGAGTTGTTCTTCTTCTGTTTCATGGATGTCTGCGAAGAATAAGAATTTCAGGTTGCATACTGTATACATTCTCTAATATCATATTGAACCATTGAATCACTGAGTTTAGATTAGATTATGAGGACACTCAGTCCTCGTTTATCGTCATTTAGAAATGCATGCAGAATGATATCACAAGAAACACAGGACAAGCCAAGACTAAAGCTAACAAAACCACATAATTATAACATATAGTTACAACAGTGCAAAGCAATACCGTAATTTGATAAAGAGCAGACCATGGGCACGGTAAAAAGAAGTCTCAAAGTCCCGATAACCTCATCATCTCACACAGGTGGAAGAAGGAAGAAACTCTCCCTGCCATGAACCTCCAAATGCTGCAAACTTGCCGATGCAGCACCATTGGAAGCACCTGACCACAGCGGACTTTGAGTCCGTCCGAAAACTTCGAGCCTCCGACCAGCCCCTCCGACACAGCCTCTCCGAGCACCATCCTCTGCCAAGCGCTTCGACCCCGCCCGGCCGCCGAGCAACAAGCAAAGCCGAGGAATCTGGGCCTTCCCCTCCGGAGATTCTGGATCACACAGTAGCAGCAGCAGCGAAGCAGGCATTTCGGAAGTTTCACCAGATGTTCCTCCGTGCTCTCACGTCCGTCTCCACCAAATCAGGATTGTGCACGGCACTCTGCTTGACAAATAACATACATCACCACCGGAGTGGCCGCTGCGAGCTGCATCGCGCCGCCATCTTCAAAGTTATTTTAGGACTTCATTCCCTAGAATGGAGAAGACTGAGGGGAGATTTGATAAAGGTATACAAAATTATACATAGGTATACATTAGATAGGGTAAATGCAAGCAGGCTTGTTCTACAGAGGTTGAGTGAGACTACAATTAGAGGTCATGGATTAAGGGTGAAAGGTGAAAAGTTTAAGGGGAACATGAGAGGAAACGTCTTCACTCAGAGGGTGGTGAGACTGTGGAAAGAGCTGCCAGAGCAAGTGGTGGGTGTGGGTTTGATTTCAACATTTAAGGGAAGTTTGGATAGGTACATGAATGGGAGGGGGTGTGGAGGGCTACAGTCCGGGTTCAAGTCGATGGGACTAGGCAGCTTAATGGTTCGGCCTGGACTAGATGGGCCAAAGGGCCTGGTTCTGTTCTGTGCTGTTCTTTGACTCTATGACTAATTATATTTACAGAAACAATATTCCTTTCATTCTCTCCCTGTGCCCATAATGTGACCCATGTTCAAACAGTAACCAAATCCCTTGCAGCTAATCTCTTACTCCTCACTATCGCCTGGCAACCCGCATGTTTTCAAAATTTCAACCATGTGCAAGCACTTTAAGAAAAGGGATCTCTTCCTGGCATGTCTAAATGTTAGCACTTTTGCTTTATCCAAACACTGAAGAGTGATTCAGGTCGCAAAACGTATGGCAAATACGATTCCACTCATCAGTGGCAGAATCAGCCATCCTGACCCACCTACCCTGAAGGGTAAATGATCAGCAGGCAACTAATATGCAAAATCTCTGCCCCATCATGGCCCCATCTCACATCAGCAATACCCCTAAAATTATATTGCAGAGTGTGAGGGCCAAGGAGATTTGTTTGTTGACCAAATATTTAGTGAATGTAATACAGACATTCTATAGATAAAACTGATCTGTAGGTACAAGTTAAGTATTGATGCATTTTTCCAGGTAGAGCCTCAGCCAACACCAGCTCGCTGCCCTTACCTACCCCACCCCCGCTAGCTTGGTCAACACAGCTCGTCTTGGCTGAGATCGCCAGGGTCAACCCTGCAGTCCAGCGATTCTCTGAGATCTGTCCTCCACCGCTGCTGGCTCTGGCTTCAGGCATCAACTTCTGCAAAAATCCTCGCTAAAACTCTCAATATTTCTCCTTTAAAATGTTGCTTAAAATCTGTCTTGACAGCCAAGATTTTAGATGCTTGGCCTAAGATCTCCTTATGTGGCTTGGAGTTAAATTTTATTTGAAAAGATTTCCTGTGAAAAATCCTGGGATATTTCTCTCTGCTATAAGTACTAAAACTCATGTTCTCAGTATTATGCATTTACTTATTGATACATAATTATTTATTCTTTTTTTGTACTTGCACTGTTTGTCTTCTTCTTCACATTGATGGTTTGCCTGTGTTTGTGTGTAGTTTATTATTGCTTGTATTGTATTTTACTTTGTTCCACAGTGAATGCCTGCAAGAAAATGAATCTTAGTGTAGTATATGGTGACATACATACTTTGATAATAAATGTATCAAAATAATTGAAATTTAATTTAAATTTAAACCTTAAACTTTGATATATTTGCCATAATGGTAGCGTAGTGGTTTGGATGTATGGGGTGTCAGGGAGGGGTAGCACCTCTGGTGGGGGAACATGTCATGTCCTTTTCAAGCAACACACATCAAAGTTGCTGGTGAACACAGCAGGCCAGGCAGCATCTCTAGGAAGAGGTGCAGTCGACGTTTCAGGCCGAGACCCTTCGTCAGGACTAACTGAAGGAAGAGTGAGTAAGGGATTTGAAAGTTGGAGGGGGAGGGGGAGATCCAAAATGATAGGAGAAGACAGGAGGGGGAGGGATGGAGCCAAGAGCTGGACAGGTGATTGGCAAAAGGAGATACGAGAGGATCATGGGACAGGAGGTCCAGGAAGAAAGACAAGGGGGGGGGGACCCAGAGGATGGGCAAGGGGTATATTCAGAGGGACAGAGGGAGAAAAAGGAGAGTGAGAGAAAGAATGTGTGCATAAAAATGAGTAACAGATGGGATACGAGGGGGAGGTGGGGCATTAGCGGAAGTTAGAGAAGTCGATGTTAATGCCATCAGGTTGGAGGCTACCCGGACGGAATATAAGGTGTTGTTCCTCCAACCTGAGTGTGGCTTCATCTTTACAGTAGAGGAGGCCGTGGATGGACATGTCAGAATGGGAATGGGATGTGGAATTAAAATGTGTGGCCACTGGGAGATCCTGCTTTCTCTGGCGGACAGAGCGTAGATGTTCAGCAAAGCGGTCTCCCAGTCTGCGTCGGGTCTCACCAATATATAAAAGGCCACATCGGGAGCACCGGACGCAGTATATCACCCCAGTCGACTCACAGGTGAAGTGTTGCCTCACCTGGAAGGACTGTTTGGGGCCCTGAATAGTGGTAAGGGAGGAAGTGTAAGGGCATGTGTAGCACTTGTTCCGCTTACATGGATAAGTGCCAGGAGGGAGATCAGTGGGGAGGGATGGGGGGGACGAATGGACAAGGGAGTTGCGTAGGGAGCGATCCCTGCGGAATGCAGAGGGGGGGGAGGGAAAGATGTGCTTAGTGGCGGGATCCCGTTGGAGGTGGCGGAAGTTACGGAGAATAATATGTTGGACCCAGAGGCTGGTGGGGTGGTAGGTGAGGACCAGGGGAACCCTATTCCTAGTGGGGTGGCGAGAGGGTGGAGTGAGAGCAGATGTACGTGAAATGGGGGAGATGCGTTTAAGAGCAGAGTTGATAGTGGAGGAAGGGAAGCCCCTTTCTTTAAAAAAGGAAGACATCTCCCTCGTCCTAGAATGAAAAGCCTCATCCTGAGAGCAGATGCGGCGGAGACGGAGGAATTGCGAGAAGGGGATGGTGTTTTTGCAAGAGACAGGGTGAGAAGAGGAATAGTCCAGATAGCTGTGAGAGTCAGTAGGCTTATAGTAGACATCAGTGGATAAGCTGTCTCCAGAGACAGAGACAGAAAGATCTAGAAAGGGGAGGGAGGTGTCGGAAATGGACCAGGTAAACTTGAGGGCAGGGTGAAAGTTGGAGGCAAAGTTAATAAAGTCAACGAGTTCTGCATGCGTGCAGGAAGCAGCACCAATGCAGTCATCGATGTAGCGAAGGAAAAGTGGGGGACAGATACCAGAATAGGCACGGAACATAGATTGTTCCACAAACCCAACAAAAAGGCAGGCATAGCTAGGACCCATACGGGTGCCCATAGCTACACCTTTAGTTTGGAGGAAGTGGGAGGAGCCAAAGGAGAAATTATTAAGAGTAAGGACTAATTCCGCTAGACGGAGCAGAGTGGCGGTAGAGGGGAACTGATTAGGTCTGGAATCCAAAAAGAAGCGTAGAGCTTTAAGACCTTCCTGATGGGGGATTGAAGTATATAAGGACTGGACATCCATGGTGAAAATAAAGCGGTGGGGGCCAGGGAACTTAAAATCATCGAAAAGTTTAAGAGCGTGAGAAGTGTCACGAACATAGGTTGGAAAGGATTGAACAAGGGGTGATAAAACAGTGTCGAGGTATGCAGAAATGAGTTCGATGGGGCAGGAGCAAGCTGAGACAATAGATCGGCCAGGACAGGCAGGTTTGTGGATCTTGGGTAGGAGGTAGAAACGGGAAGTGCGGGGTGTGGGAACTATAAGGTTGGTAGCAATGGATGGGAGATCCCCTGAGTGGATAAAGTCGGTGATGGTGTGGGAGACAATGGCCTGGTGCTCCTTAGTGGGGTCACGATCGAGGGGTAAATAAGAGGAGGTATCCTTTTCAAGGCGGTTTGTCCACCTTTGGTCCCCACCTGGCACTCAGCTCTCACCTGTGGCTCCCCGTAGCTGTTTGCATGCGACAACGGCCATGCCCCGGGCAACGGCTTCGACAAGCCGGCTAAACCAGGTGAGGGTAGTCGGCGGGTCTCAAACCCTTGGTGAGATAGGGAGTTGTCTATCCCAGCATGTGAAGACAGACTCCGGCAGATTGAGCGGACGAGGCCAATGGAAGGTCCAACGGTTAAGAAGGCGGTCTCTGCAAGTGTCGTGGAACGTGTAGAGCAGGACAAGACACAGAAGACGTCCTGGTCACCCACTGCGCCTAGTCCCATCTCCAGCTGTCTCGACTCAGTCTTGCCATTGGATTCAGATGGGAATTGGGAAGAGAGAGTGAGGCTGACGCTGCGCAACTCTCCCTCACTTAAATCCAAATCACGTGCTGGTCTCGACACCATCATAATGGTGTCGAGGTCCTCATCGACATCAATGACGGATGAGCAACAGCGTAATGGTTAGCACAATATTTTATAGCACAGGCAATCCAGGTTCAATTCCTGCTGCTGCATGTAAGGAGTTTGTACGTTCTCGCCCTGACCATGTGAGTTTCCTCCGGGTACTCCGGTTTCTGCCCACAGTCCAAAGACCTACCGGTTGTAGATTAATTTATCATTGTAAATTGTATGTGATTAGGCTCAGATTAGATCCGGGATCAAAAGGCCAGAAGGGCTTATTCTATGCTGTATCTCAATTAACTAATCAACCAATAAATAAATAAATAAGCAAACAAACCAGGAGTGAAAGTAACTTGAGTTTCTTACCCATACATCATACCAGTAAATATAGACTATTTTATCCATTTGTCAGGTCATCTTACGATACGCTGCAATAAAGATGAAAATAAATTTTCTTCTTGTTGAAATGGTTGATCAGAGGGAGCCTGGATCTAGTGGGAGAAGTCAAGAAAACACCTTTTATGCCACTGAGTAAGACAAAACTTTCCTCTTTCCTAATATTCCGTCTCGGTAGCCTCCAACCTGATGGCATGAACATCAATTTCTCTAACTCCCAGTAATTTCTCCCCCACCTCTTCCTCTTCTGTTTTTTCCCATTCCCTATTCTGTTACCCCTTTTCTTCTCAACTCCCCAACACATCTGTCTGGTGTCCTTCCACATTCCACTCGTCATGGTCCACCGTTCTTTCCTATCAGATTCCTTCTTCTTCAGCCCTTTAGATCTTCCACCTATCACCTCCCAGCTTCTTACTTCATACACCTTCTGAATGGAATTGAATTGACTTGATTACTTTCATCCTTCATATACATGAGGAGTAAAAATCTTTATGTTACGTCTGTGTCTAAATGTACAACATGCAATTTATAGTAATTTATAACAAATAGTATGTGCAACAGGACATTCGATATAACATAGAAATACAGTTGTGTCAGCATAAATTAATCAGTCTGATGGCCTGGTGGAAGAAGCTGTCCCGGAGCCTGTTAGTCCTGGCTTTTATGCTGCGGTACCGTTTCCCGGATGGGAGCAGCTGGAACAGTTTGTGGCTGGGGTGACTCCGGCCCTTTTTACACACCTGTCTTTGTAAATGTCCTGAGTAGTGGGAAGACAATCCATCTTCCCCCTCATCTGCTTTCGCCTATCACTTGGCAGCTTGTATTCCTTCCTGACATCCCTCCTCCACCCCACCTCTTTACCCTTCTTGTCCAGTCATGATGAAGCTTCACTGCGCGTGACATCAAATGCTTATTCCTCCCCATTGTAGCTGCCTGACCTGCTGAGTTCCTCCAGCATTTTATGCCTGTGTTACTCTGGATTTCCAGCATCTGCAGAATCTCTTGTTTTTATACTTTCCTCTTTCAAGTTTATGGCACTTTGAAGGCATTTATCTGGGTTTAACATAGAAAAAAATTGGCAGGAAGACACTACAACGACTTCTAGAATACAGTAGTCCCAAATCAATCCGGTGAATTGGAAACCACTTCGGCAACTGAAGGGAATAAATTGAATAACACTTCATTCATGTGCCACCTTGACTCATTCTGTTATCATTTACCAGTAGAAATAAACTTGCCTCAGGGCCCCACCAGCATGCAACTTACTTGAATAACACCATCAAAGAAGGAAAGAATCTACCGTACATGTGTCAATTCTTTTGAATGAACTGTCCACTTACTCCCGAGCTTTCCCCATGGCCCGGCAAATGTCTTCATGCTTTGGATGTTGTTCCTTTCCATATCGTGTGGAGCACTGGGCAGCAACCTTGCCATTTCGTTAGCATTCTTGTCTGTTTTTTACGAGGCCGAGTCGCTAGCTTGACGATCAACCAGCATGGTTGGAAAAGGTGCAAGGAGCTGCCAGATTCAAACCTGTGCGACTTACCCTGAAGTCTGGTGCGGATGCCACTACACCACCAGCCGGTTAAGCTTTGGATGTGAATACAAATAGTGCACAGCATTCAGCCCATCTGTTCGCTGCCGCTACTTTTGTTCAGTTCGAGTCTCTCCACACAAACTTTTCTTTCTAGCTTCCTGTGATGCCCTTAAAGTGATTAACTTAATCACCTCGTCCAGATTTGTAGTAATGAGTTCCACTCTGTGCTTCTGTATGGCTAAAGGCATACTGCTGCTTTCCCTAATGAATAAAAGACCATAAGAGATAGGAACAGAATTAGTCCTTTTGGTCATCAAGTCTGCTCCACCATTTCATCATGGCTGATCCATTTTCCCTCTCAGCTCCAATCTCCTGCCTTTTCCCCATATCCTTTCATGCCCTGACTAATCAAGAACCTATCAACCTCTGCCTTAAATATACTCAGTGACTTGGCCTCCACAGCTACCTGTGGCAATGAATTCCACAAACTCACTACTCTTTAGCTAAAGAAGTACCTCCTCATCTCCATTCTAAATGGGTGCCCCTCTATTCTGAGGCTGTGCTTTCTGGTCTTGGACTCCCCCATCATAGGAAACATCCTCTCCAAATCCCCTCTGTCAAGGCCTTTCAACATTGGATAGATTTCAATGAAGTTACCTCTCATTCTTTTCATTCCAGTGAGTAGAGGCCCAAAGCCATCAAATGCTCCTCATATGACGAGCCCTACAATCCCGGGATCATTTTCGTGAATGCCCTTTGAACCCAAAACTGCTCATAATACTCCAAGTGAGGCCTCACCTGTGCTTTATAAAGTCGGTCTCTAAATTTCTAGACTCTCATTGAGATCATTTCCACAAAAGGAAGTTTGTCTCCATACCTACCATACCAAATTTCATCATAGTCATCAAAACCTTGATCAGTTCTTCTTTCAGCCTTCCACTTTACTGAGAAAAGAACACCAAAAATTTAATCCCTTCTGATGGCTATAAACCCCTAGTTCTGGTATAGTCCATATACATCTTTCTGTTCCTTCTCGCATGTTTAATATCCTATTTTAATGTGTAGTTTATGAAAATAGTCTGAGTGATATAATCAAAGCTCAACAGAAGGTTAACAAACTGTATTCTGAAAATGTTTTATTTCCTCTCTTTTGCCTGCATTACCTTTTTTGGATATTTGTGTATCAGTATCATAAAACTGGCAAGTTCCTCCATCAGGTCTCCCTATGCAGGAGTTCCCAGCATGGAGTCCTCAGACCTCTTGCTGGTTGGTATTGGTCTGTGGCATAAAAACGTTTGGGATCCTCTGCCCTGCAGTGTTTTAACCTTCAGTGCTGATTTCACCAGCCTGTTGATCTTTACCACAAAGTATAATCTCTCAGTCTGGAATTATTCTTGTAAACCTTTCATCATCATCATCATTATCAGGTGCCGTGCCCAGTTTGAGCTTTGACTGCCATGGCCCACACACTCCTGTTTTGGGCCAAATGGATCAATTCATTGGTATTCATTTCCAGTTCTCTGGCTGCTGTCTCCATCACCATTTGTCTTTGTCTTCCTCTTGCTTTCTTCCCTTCAATCTTTCCCATAATTACCGTGCATTCTAACTCCTCTTTCCTAATCACATGTCCAATGAAGTTACATTGCCTTTTCATGATCTCATACATTATTTCTCTCTTTGTGTTTGCTCTGTTCATGACATCCTCGTTAGATATTCGTTTCGTCCATGATATTCTTTTCATCCTCCTCAAAAACCACATCTCTGCTGCTTCAATTCGTTTCCTCATGTTACTAGATATTGTCCAACATTCTGATCCATATAACATAACTGGATAAACGTAAATGACACAAACAAATAAACGCTGATGACACAACAATTGTAGGCTGTATCTCGGGTAATGATGAGTTTGAGTACAGAGAGGAAATTAAGAACCTGGTGGCATGGTGTGAAGAAAATAACCTATCCCTCAACGTCAGCAAGATGAAGGAATTGGTTGTTACTTCAGAAGGAGTAGCAGACCGCACGACCCCATTTACATCGGTGGTGCGCAAGTGAAACAGATCAAAAGCTTTAAATTCCTCGGGGTCAGTATCACAAATGACCTGACTTGGTCCAACCAAGCAGAGTTCACTGCCAAGAAGGCCCACCAGTGCCTTTACTTCCTGAGAAAACTAAAGAAATTTGGCCTGTCCCCTAAAACCCTCACTAATTTTTATAGATGCACTGTAGAAAGCATTCTTCTAGGGTGCATCACAACCTGGTATGGAAGTTGTCCTGTCCAAGACTGAAAGAAGCTGCAGAAGATCGTGAACACGGCGCAGCACATCACACAAACCAATCTTCCGTCCTTGGACTCACTTTACACCGCACGCTGTCGGAGCAGTGCTGCCAGGATAATCAAGGACACGACCAACCCAGCTAACACACTTTTCATCCCTCTTCCCTCTGGGAGAAGGCTCAGGAGCTTGAAGACTCGTACGGCCAGATTTGGGAACAACTTCTTTCCAACTGTGATGAGACTGTTGAACGGATCCTGACCCGGATCTGGGCCGTACCCTCCAAATATCCGGACCTGCCTCTTGGTTTTTTTGCACTACCTTATTTTCCATTTTTCTATTTTCCATTTATGATTTAATTTAAATTTTAATATTTACTAATTTTTACTATTTTTAATATTTTTTACTATTTAATATTTGTAATCCAGGGAGCAGGAAGCGCAGAATCAAATATCGCTGTGATGATTCTACGTTCTAGTATCAATTGTTTGGCGATAATAAAGTAAAGTATAAATGATCTTGGAGTTGATTAAAAGGCTGGCACAACACCATGGGCCGAAGGGCCTGTACTATGTGGTCATTTTCTAACTTGAATCTGATTCTGATTCTAATTCTTCAAATTCGGCAAGAAGAGGAGGGAGGTGGGACGAGAGCTGGATAAAGCCAACGCGTGTGGTGTAGCGCTGGGCTGCCAAAGGATGGTGGCAGAACCGCACCAAGATATGCAAGGGAGCCTCCACCACCCCCACACATTCATAAGCAAGTGCTCTCCTGATGGGTCAATCTGCTGTTTGCTACCCTCATCCGGCCTAGGACTATACTTCCTCTCCCCATCTGTACTGCACAGAAACCGGATAAACAAAAAAAAAATAAACTCCCCACCTACAAAGAAGCTTCAGTGCTGACTAGATTGCCACTCCCCCTCCCGGTGCCTCAAGCATATTTGACAGAATCAGAAATGAAGTTAAATGATATCTCAGACTTACCTGATCCCTGTTTCTCAGATTCAGAGACCTCGCTGCTTGCTAGGATATCAACATTCAGCATTGCTTTGGTGTCTCTAAGAGTAGAAGACTAGTCTCCAGGATGCAAAGAAAAGTCAGCGGATAACTTATTATTCGTCATCTTTACGCACTTTGCTATATCCATCATCATAATTACAGTGGCACGGTAGTGTAGTCATTGTCGTCGTCGTGGCTATCCCTCGAGGTCGAGGATGATGGTCTTCGTTCTGAAGAAGTGGCCCACAGAGTGAAGACACCTGTGCATGTATTTGTTTAACGTGTACTTGATGTTGCACTCCAAGAAGCACACGATACTTCACAAATCAACCAACTGATTCCAATGGCATGGAAACCACGACGATTGGAGCTGATGGATTTGTTGCAGCCTTCATCCGCCTTCACAGCCATTGAGTTCAAAGTAACTTCATCCGCCTGTTCCACCGTTGAGGTCTTGGTTGGATTGTTCTTTGTCAAGGACCTCACCCTTGACCTTACCACCATGGGTGACCCTACCAGGAGCATAGCTCCAGACGGTATTGCTCTCGGGATCACAGGACCACACAAGCTTCTCCACCATGACAAGGTGACAATCCACTGAGATAGTGTAGTAGTTAGCACAACACTCTACAGTACAGCTGACCTGGGTTCAATTCCTGCCACTGTCTATGAGGAGTTTGTATGTTCTCCCCATGATCATGTGGGTTTCCTCCGGGTGCTCCAGTTTCCTCCCACAGTCCAACGACGTACTGGTTAGTAGGTTAATTTGTCTGTGCCACTTGTCCTGTGATTAGACTAGGATCAATCAAGGATTGCTGGACAGTGCAGCTTGAAGGGCTGGAAGGACCTATTCCACTCTGTATCTCAATAAATAAATGAATTATGTACAGTGTTGCATGATGTGGGCAATCATGATCTTCCATCTGCCTTTAATCTGAGAAGTTACCCTGATGTTCTTACGCTTTTCTCCATCCGCGACCATGAGAGATTTTGGCAAATTTTCTACAAAAATGGTTTGCCATTGCCTTCTTCTCAGCAGTGTCTTTACAAGACAGGTAACCCCTGTCTTGTAAACCATGAACGCCTTCGGGGAAAAACATCAGACCCTACCCCTCCCAAGCCTGCAAAACAAAATGAATTGCATGAATGACTAAAAGAAATCGAGCAAAGAGTACAGAATCTAGAACACCAGCCCACAAAAGTTGTGGAAATAGTCCAGGCACATTCCATTTCAGTTCAGATCTCGTTCAGTCTAGCACTGTACCATATGTTATCTGCGGCCGTCCCAATCAAGATCACAGGGTTTCCCAGATTTTTTATTCCATGGACCAATACCATGAAACAAGGGGTCTGTAGACCACAGGTTGGGAACCTCTGCTCCTGCAGGCCAGGCAGCGTCTAGGAAAAGAGTGCAGTCGATATTTCGGGCCGAAAGCCTTCAGCAGCATTTTGTGTGTGTTGCTCAAACATCCAAGAGTGTCAGTAAGCCCCAGGAGATGATTATAGACTTCAGGAGAGGGAAGCCAGAGATCCCTGAGCCAGTCCTCATTGGAGGATTAGGGGTGGAGAGGGTCAGCACCTTTAAATTTATTTTAGAGTGTTATTATTTTAAAGGATCTGTCCTTGACCCAGCAGATAAGTGCAAATGCAAAAAAAAAACATGGCCAAACCTCTATTTCCTTAGGAGTTTGTGGAGATCCGGCATGACATCTAAAACTTTGACAAACTTTTATAGGTGTACACTGGAGAGTATATTGACTGGCTGCATCATAGCCTGGTATGGAAACACCATTGCCATTGAATGGATAATCCTACAAAAAGTAATGGATTCGGCCTCATACATAGAGGGTAAAGATCTCCCAACTGTGGCGCACATCTACATGAAGCGTTGTCACAGGAAAGCAGATCCATCATCAGGGACTTCCATCACTCAAGCCACTGCTGCAATCAGATCGAAGGTACAAGAGCTTCAGGACTCACACCACCACGTTCAAAAACAGCTACTACTCCTAAACCATCAGGCTCTTGAAACAAAGGGTATAATTTCACTCACCGCACTATTGAAATGATCCCATAAACAATGGATCCACTTTCAAGGACTCTTCATCTCATGCTCTTGTTATTTATTGCTATTTATTTATATTTACATTTGCACAGTCTGTTGTATTCTGCACTCTGGTTGATCTTTTATTGATCCTGTTTTTGTTACTGCTCTATAGATTTATTGAGAATGCCCACAAAAAAATGGATCTCAGAGTTGAATATGGTGACAAATATGTACTTTGAAAATAAAATTTATTTTTAAGTTTGAATATATGAATTGTCATCCCCTACTTAATGTTCAGATTAAAAAGCAAGGGGAATAAAGCTTTCTTTAATCCATCCAATGAGTCTTACTTCTCCACGCAGTCACAGTGGGCCAGCAGTGTCCTTGGCTACTGTATCACCATGTTTGTCCAGTGGATGAGGGCAGGGAATATGTAGTCTAGTGTGTCGGCAAGCCTTTCAGCAGGAAGGACTCGATGTCTGTTCCCTCAGCCCCAGCTGAGGAAACTGGAATGATGTTTGCAGGTGTAACATGAGAGCTTTGGATGGGAGTGAACTCAAGTGCAGAGCAAAGTCTAGAATTAACCCAGAATCAGATACAAAATAAACAAGACAACACAAACAATAGTACTAGAAATGGAACTCCAGAGCACTGAATGCTCAGCATGAGGCCTTTAAGTACAGGCTTTCAATGAAGGAATGTGGCAGGCAATAATTGGCAGTCTGAGTCTTAAAGAGACGGCAGCAACTGATTGTACTCTGGGGAACTGGAGCGCCGAAACGTGGACGGCTGCCGCTGTTCATGTTGGAACCTTGACAGCAGGGTTATGATTGGTGTCACTGTCCATCGGCTGGGAATACTGGCAGAGACATCAACTGTCATGACACTGTGCTGTAAGCATAGAACATAGAAGGCACATTATTGTTTCCTTAAGGTTGTTTTGGCTAGGATGGTAGTATGGACAAGTCTGAGTGCTGCTGGTACCATGTAACCCAGTACTACCCGTCGCATGGTTGGGTGGTTGGCGACTAAACCGGCTCCCCCACCAGGCTTGCCTGGTGAGGAGGGTGGCTAGACACCCTGCAGGATGAAAAACAAGACCTGTCAAAGGGCGGATGAACCCTCTCGTAGGGTCAATGGCCATCTAGCAAACACGTGCCGTGAAGCACGGAAAGGGCATCCCTTGCATCGAAGCTTGGTCTGGCCATTCACTGCAACAGAACTCCCCCCAGCTGTCTTGGACCCCACCATGCTGCTGGATCCAGGAGGGGATGTCGAGAGGGTGGGTCTGGACCTGTACAACCCCTTACTCATCTAAAATCCACTCACGCACACACTGTTCCTTTCTGAGGAGTGAGGTACCATCCCACTAACTGACTGAAAGGAACCATCATCATCCTATGGGATGGATAGTCAGAGAGAGAGAGAGAGAGAGAGAGAGAGAGAGAGAGAGAGAGAGAGAGTATGGATAAGCTCCACTATCTACGGAAAGCTCCCAACGACGTGTGGCTCAAATAGCCTCAGACAACCAAGTCCAGCTCCCGGCCTTCACATGTGGTGGAACCATTTCTACTGACAGGTGAAGAGCAAAGGTGGGTTACTGGCACCTTAAAACCAGTCACCTGGGGCAAATGGTGCTTGTCAGCCATGGTTAGTGAAAACTCTGATCTCAAACCTCTGCTGCCTTGCAGCCATACCCACTATGGGGAAGGCTTCAGGAGTAAACTCGTTGAAAATTCCAGACCTGGAGTCCCTGAGGCAGTCCTCGGTTGAGTTCAATGCTAACTAGCAACTCCTGCAATGCTGCTGGTGCCAAGCTCTATTGGTCTGTGCTGAGACTTTGGGTTAATCAGCTGCGTGAAGCCCAAGCCTGAAACATGGGCAACGGTTTACACTCCATATTGTACTGCCCAGACTTGTGTACTCAGGATCAGAATCAGAATCAGGTTTATTATCACCGGCAGGTGTTGTGAAATTTGTTAACTTTGCAGCAGCAGGTCAGACATGATAATGTCCTTTCAATACTGGCTTGTGTACTCCATAAACCCTGACCAACAGAGGGCCTCAAAAACCTAACAGTACAGCACAGACACAGCCCTTTGGCCCTCAGTAATGTACTGCAGTAACTAACTTATCAATCAAATGCCTAACTAATCTCTTCTGTCTGCACAGTGTCCATTTCCGGTGCATTCATGTGCCAGTCTGATGAAGGGACTCAGCATGAAACATCAACAGTTTATTCCCCTCCATACTGAAAGATACTGACTGTAATCATGACCGAATAACAAGACTGAGAACGAATGGGCTTGATGTGACCTTCTCTCTCTGACAAAAGCCAGGAACGTTTCTGTTGGCTCTTCAGAATAGCAACACCTTCAAATCCTAGAGAGAATCATAGGGTCATAGAAAAGTACAGCACAAAAACAGGCCATTCAGCACATCTAGTCCTGGCTGAACTATTTAATCTGCCTACGTCCATGGACCTGCACTTGAACCATAACCCTCCATACTCCTCCCATCCATGTACCTATCCAAACTTAGCTTAAACGTTGAAACTGAGCCCACATGCACCACTTGCAAAGGCAGCTTGTTCCACACTCTCAGGACTCTCTGAGTGAAGAAGTTTCTCCTCATGTTCCTCTTAAATGTTTCACCTTTCACCTTTAACTCATTACCTCTGGTTATATTCCCACCCAACTTTAGTGGAAAAAGCCTGCTTGCATTTACCCTATTGATACCCTTCGTAATTTTGTATACCTCTATCAAATCTCCACACAGTCTTCTATGTTCCAAGGAACAAAGTCCTAACTTTCCCTATAACTCGAAGGTCCTCCAGTCCAAATTCCTTATAAATTTGAGGGGGAATCTGCTGCATGGGCTTATTGCACTGCCCTGGCTTGCGTATCATGTAGACAGCTGGGACACATCCATGGTCGACCCCGGCCAGTGAGGGCCCCACTTCTCCAACCTCTTCATTTCACAGTATCAACATAACCCTCCATTCCCTTCTCCCTCCTTAGACTAGCTTCTCCTTAAGTAGATCTCCACTGTTCGACGAGACGGAGAGAAAGAGGAAAGGAGGGAAAGCATCAGGGAAGAAATTAAGAAAGGAAGGAGGATATTCGAAAGGAGGAAAGAAAAGCTGGAACCTGAGGCAGCAGAAAATGTGAAAAGCAGGCAACTCAGACAGAAGCTTGCTTCATTTGAAGAGTGGATATCATGGTATGAGCAATGTTTACATGGGAAGTTTACAGTGAGCCTCTTGTAAATACCTCTAGGAACAGCTAAGCAGTGTAAATGCTCACACTGTGTCCGAAACCCTTGTACAAGGCCTCTCTCAGCAAGCCTGTACTCTGAGGAATACAACTGGATCCGATTAGTAAATAACCCATTTATCACATGATGTCTTTTTTTTGGGAGCATTTCTTTGGTTAACTTGTATTGAAAAAGTCTTTAACAGGTTAGGAAATTCATTTCCTGCTGCAAACTAAGCTGAGGAAGATCTCAGCTTTGATCTATGGTCTCAGCTAAGTAGCTTCATTTATCATTAAGAGCAGTGATAAAACTGACTGCAGTGTTTTTTAGCTCGGGAGGCGAAAGCAGTCAACCAGGATTCCCGTTTCATTGCTTCCTAATTTTAACATTTGCGATGGGAATGGACGAAAAAGTCCATTTATTTTACGGGGAAGGTCTTTCTTCCTTCCATGACAACCAACTGTTTTTTGAAAGGTTGCAATATACTTTGTTGAAGAATATGTAGTCCTGAGGAAGGGCCTGGCTCTACAGTGTCGACTGTTTATTCATTTCATAGATGATGCCTGACCTACTGAGTTCCTCCAGCACTTGGTGTGTGTTGCTCTAGATTTCTAGCATCTGCTTCTTTCTTGTGTTTATCATATATTTTGCTTCCATTTGTTGGGTGGAGGAGCAACTTGCAACTTATGTCAACATCCTCCACCCAATAAATTCAGGATTCTGACATAAATCACAGTTATTTTAATGAATTAATTTATTTATTGAGATACAGCATGGAATAGGTCCTTCTGTCCCTTTGAACCATGTCACCCAGCAATCCCCCGATCTAACCCTGAGCTAATCATGGCTTATTTTACAGTGACCAATTAACTTACCAACTGGTACATCTTTGGATTTTGGGAGAAAACTAAAGCACCCAGACGAAACCCGGGCAAACACCGGGAGAGTGTATAAACTCCTTACAGACAGTGGCAGGAATGGAACCCTGGTTCAATTCTGGCTGGAAGCAGGGCTTTATGCTTTGGCTCTTGGTAGGGTCACCCATGCCAAACAGGCCAAAGAGTAGAGGACAGACGAAGAGTGGCCCACCGGTCCTTCAGGTTTGGGGTTTAAGCGGTTGTTTGGCGAACAACCCTGACTGATCAAAGAAAATTGTTACAGAATCTTCTACTTCCGAGGGCGATAGTGTTCCTGAGTCTCCACATGTGAAAACCAAGAGGAAGCTCTGAACTTTGCTAGTGATGGAGGACCTTCATTGCTGCCCGAAACACTAGTGATGTAACGAGCAGTAAAAAAAATGACACCCTTCTTAGTACCCTTATGAAGAGCATCTTTCAGCTCCACTACGCATTTAACCTCCTGCTATCCACCTGCAAATGTGCCTGCAGTACATAACAACCCCCACCTCCTCCTGTACACCTGTCCTGTCAGTAGCTTCCTTTGCCTGATCTCAAATCCTCCCATGCTTTCTCTGAATGAAAAGACTTTCTTTACCATGAGATACAAACTGACTTTGAAGGTATCCTACACAAGTAATAATCTCCACTGCTTCCCTTGAAAAATCAATCAACTAAACAATGATCAGAATCAGGTTTAATGTCACTAGTATATGTCATGAAAATGTGTTGTTTTGTGGCAGCAATACATTGCAATACATAATAATAAAAACTATAAATGACAATAAGAAATATATATAAACTGTACTGTACAAAAGTCTTAGACACGTAAATAATTTTGTAAAGTGAAGATGCTCTCAAAAGTAAAGAATTAAAGTTTCTGAATATCAAGAAATGTACTATAAAGATCAGTAAACAGTAATAAAATAATTCAAATCAATATTTGATGTGACATCCCTTTGTCTTTAAAACTGCATCTCTTAGGTATACTGTATAAGAAAATCGGCTGGTAGGTTATTCCAAGCATCTTGGAGAACTTGCCACAGTTCTTCTGCAGACTTTAGCTGTCTCAATTGCTTCTGTCTCTCCAGATAATCCCTGACAGACTCAATGATGTGAGATCAGGGCTTCGTGTTAAATTAAATAACTAGTGCACAAAGAGAGGCAAAAATCTGAGGTGGTGTTTATGGGTTTTTATCCCTTCCGAAATCTGATGGCGAAGGGAAAAACTATTCCTGAAACTGAGTGTGTGTCTTCAGGCTCCTGTACCTCCTTCCTGATGGTAGCAATGAGAAGAGGGCATGTCTTGGGTGGTGGTGGTCCTTAATGATATATGCAGCTTTTTTGAGGCATCGCCTTTTCAGAGTTAATACATATACAATTACACAATTGGCTAACTACTTACATATGTTCTATTAAAATGGAGAGCTATGTAGGGTCAGATTGATCTCAGAGTAGGTTAAAAGGTTGGCACATATCATGGGCTGAAGGGCCTGTACTGTGCTGCAATGATTAATATGTATTTATAGAAGTATAACTATATACTGACTTCCTTTAATGGCCTCCCTGTTGGCCCTTCCACAAATTCCATTGTCCTAAACTTCAAAAGGTCCTGATGAAGGGTCTGGGCCCGAAACGTTGACTGTTTGTTCATTTCCAGAGATATTATAAGACCTGCTGAGTTCCTCCAACATGTTGTGTGCGTTGATTTGGATTTCCAGCATCTCCATGTTTATGTTGTCCTAAACATCACTCATCTTCACTTGCCCCATTACTAAACTGTTCCCACAACCTATAGATGCATTTTCAAGGACTCTTCATCTTATGTTCTCAATATTAATTGCTTATTTATTATTATTATTATTATTATTATTATTATTTCTCTGTTGTGTTTGCACAGTTTGTTGCCTTTTGTAATTGGTTGTTTATCCGTCCTGTTGGGTGCAGTCTCTCATTCATTTTATTGTGGATTTTGTGGATATTTCTTGGATTTACTGCATGTGCTTGGAAGGAAATGAATCTCAGAGATGTATATGGTGACATATATGTACCTTGATCATAAATTTTCTTTGAACTTAACCTGTGTCCAACAAGTTCATCTCCGTGCAACAGGAGAACACACATCATAGTACAACAGTCTCTTGTCGTGGTGAAGAAGCTTGTGTGGTCCTGTGATCCTGAGAGCAATGCTGTCTGGAGCTATGCTCCTGGTAGGGTCACTCATGGTGGTAAGGTCAAGGATGAGGTCCCTGACAAAGAACAATCCAACCAAGACCTCAACGGTGGAACAGGTGGACGAAGTTACTTCGAACTCAATGGCTGTGAAGGCGGATGAAGGCTGCAACAAATCCATCAGCTCCAATCATCGTGGTTTCCATGCCATTGGAATCAGTTGGTTGATTTGTGAAGTATCGTGTGCTTCTTGGAGTGCAACATCAAGTACATGTTAAACAAATACACGCACAGGCGTCTTCACTCTGTGGGCCACTTCTTCAGAACGAAGACCATCATCCTCGACCTCAAGGGATAGCCACGATGATGATGTTATTTTCTACATTATTATTGCACAGTATTGCATATTGGTAAATTATGATTGTGTATATTATTATTCTGTACTTTATTATTAGTTAATATTATTATCAATATTATATTTATTATTATTGCTAAGTGTGTTTTTAAATGTTGGTGCTGTAACAAGATAATTTTCCATTCAGGTTCAATGAAGTACTTCTTGGTATTATTATCATTATTACTACACTAATGCTGATCCAGCATGAGTCACAAAGTAAGCTCCATCCTTTTGTTTAATGGGTTAAATTCAAAGTCTGTGAGTTTGTGCTCAGATCTTTCGATGGCCTCAGCTCACCATTCCCTTTCCACATTTTCCAGCTTTTCGATCGCCTCATTTACTACCTGCTTCTCTGGATCTGAGCAACCAACTCTCGCTCTGCATCATCATTAGTAACAGATTCTTCAGCTGACTTGCTCGCACCCCCTGGTATTCCTGCCTGACATCCTGAGCAACGCACATAAAGTGCTGGAGGAGCTCAGCAATTCAGCAGCATCTGTAGAGGGGACTAACAGTTGACGTTCAGACCAAACTCGGATGGAGGGCCTGAAACGTCAACTGCTTATTCCCCTTCATCAATGCTGCCTGACTTGCTGAGTTCCCGCAGCATTTTGTGGGTGTTGCTCAAGATTTCCAGCATCTGCAGAATCTCTTGTGTTTATGATTTGCTGCCTGGCATCTATGTTCCTTTGCTCCACTTCTTTATGATCATTCTCCAAACTCACACCTTTGACCGATCCTAGTTCAGCCCCTTTCACCACTGTCCAGAATCGCAGCATGCCTTCCTTGATCTGCTTCCTTTAACCTCTGCTAGCTGTCTACTCTTGCTCTGTCCAGTATCTCTTTATGTTAAACTCCTGTTTCAATCCTTTTGCCTGCATTAAAGTATTTTGTCCAACTCATTTTCTGGATCCTGAGCTGCCTTTTCAGACTTATATAAAACAGTAAATGCCCCCAACCGGGTGGTGGGCTGGAGATCCATCAATACCAAAGAAGGTGTAAAGTGAACCTTCTCTCCCCTGGCCTGAAGGTCACTCTTAGGCAAGGTGTGGCACATGCTTAGCACCCCCCATCTCCCACTGGATCAGGGCCACACGAAGCCATCGGAGCAGGTGGTGGATGGTCGTATGAGCAGCTGGTGCACATCGCAAGTCCTGGTTATGCGACCACTGACACCAGGCAGACAGTCTCTGAAGAGTATCGATAATGGCCGGGGTCACCCGTCTTGTGAAGACACTGCCCAGAAGAAGGCAATGGCAAACCACTTCTGTAAAAAAATTTGCCAAGAGCAATCATGGTCATGGAAAGAGAAAATAATCTGAAGGGCTTCAGATTAAAGACAGATGGAAAACTATGATCGTCCACGTCATACGACACAGCACATAATGATGGTGGTAACTTCCCCCAAGCCATCAGGCTGTTCAACACCTCCAGCCATTAACCCATTCCACCAGCCTCTATCATCACTACAAACGTGTCACCCAGCGTCACTTCATATACATACACTCAGGCTATGTATACAACAGCTACTTGTACTTTGAGTTTTATAGGATGCATTTATGTTTGTTGTGTTTATTTTTGTTTTTTTTATTGTGTTCTTTATGCCAGTGTGTTCTTTTTGTGCTGCATCAGATCCGGGATAACAATTATTTTGTTCTCCTTTACCCTCGTGTACTTTGGAATGAGAAGGTTACCACTCTGATCTTCCAGACTATAAAGTACTAAGTACACTTATTATCAAAGTATGTCGGGAACAGAATCGAAATCAGGTTAAAATCACCGGCATATATGGTGAAATAAGTTAACTTCACTGTCTAAAATCTTTCCGAAGTTTTGCCAACACATCCAAGTGGGCACACGGGAAAATAGCATACTCGACCACTGCTACTCTCCCTTCCGCAACACTTACAAAGCGCTCCTGCCCTCCATTTGGAAAGTCAGATCACTCCTCCAATTTGTTGCTGCCCAAGTACAGGCAGAAGCTGAAACAAGATGCAGCCATAGTTAAAACCGTCCAATGTTGGTCCGACCAATCGGCCTCCATGCTGCAGGACTGCTTTGATGGTGTCGACTGGAATGTCTCCCATGATGAGCATGGGGTCACGAGTTCACGGATGGGGTCACGAGTTTCATCCAGAAGTGAATCGAGGATGTTGTCCCTCAGAAATTGGTCAGGGTCTATCCAAACCAGAAAGCCTGGATCAACGGTTCCATGCGAGCAGCACTTACTGCGCGACACAGAGCTTACATTGCCAGTAATTAGCAGGAGCTCAAGAAATGTAGCTACGATCTACGCAGTCATCAGGGCAGCAAAACCACAACACAGAGACAAGAGTCAGACTCAACTTTCCACTAACAGCACATGCAGTTTATGACATGGTCTGCACACCATCATAGACTACAAAGCTAAATGCAGTGGAGTTTCCAACATTGCTGTCCCTCTCCCAGATGAGCTAAGTCTTTTTTATGCTCAATTCAATATTGCCAACACCGGTGAGCCCCTGAAGAGACCTATAGCTGACACAACCTGCACCTTGGTCATCTCTGAGGCCAAAGTACGCAGGTGTACGAGTGGACATTCGCAAGATTGTGGGACTGGACGGCATCCCAGGACGGGTACTCAGGATGTGCGTGGCACAACCAGTAGGTGTGTTTACAGACATTTTTAATTTCTCCCTCTCCCAGTGTAGAGTGCCCTCCTGCTTCAATACATCCACCATTGTTCTGGTACCTAAAAAGACCAAGGTAACATGTCTGAACGACTGGCGTCCTGTTGCACTCACCTCAACAATAAGCGAATGCTTTGAGAGGCTGGTCAAGGATTACGTCTGCAGCTTGCTACCACCCACACAGGACTGCCTACAACTCACCTACCGACACATCCGATCGACAGATGGCGCGATAGCCACTGCTCTGACACCATCCTTACACGTCTGGAGAAGAGGGGTGCTTATGTGAGAATGCTGTTTTTGGACGACAGTTCAGCATTCAACACCATAGTTCCATCCAGGGTCGACAAGAAGCTCAGAGATCTCAGACTTCACCCTGCCTTGTGTAGCTGGATCCTGGACTTCCCGTCAGATCACCGGAAGGTGGTAAGAGTGGGCTCCTTCACTTCTGCCTTTCTGACCCTCACACACATGCCCCTCAGAGCTGTGTACTAGGCCCTTCTTTACTCTCTCTTTACTCCCCTGAAAGTGACGTCACAGGTAAGACAGGGTTGTAAAGAAGACTTTTGGCATCCTGGCATTCATAAGTCAAAGTATTGAGTACAGGAGTTGGGATGTTATGGGGAGGTTGTATAAGACATTGGTGAGGCCAAATTTGGAGTATTGTGTACAGTTCTGGTCACCTAACTATAGGAAGGATGTCAGTAAGATTGAAAGAGTGCGGAGAAGATTTACTAAGATGTTGCCGGGTCTTCAGGACTTGAGTTACAGGGAAAGACTGAACAGGTTAGGACTTTATTCCTTGGAGCGTAGAAGAATGAGGGGAGATTTGGTAGAGGTTTACAAAATTATGAGGGGTATAGACAGAGTAAATGTGAATAGGCTCTTTCCACTTAGATTAGGAGAGATAAATATGAGAGAACATGGCTTTAGGGTGAAAGGGGAAAGGTTTAGAGGGAATATTAGGGGGAACAACTTCACTCAGAGAGTGGTGGGAGTGTGGAACGTGGTAAATGCGGGCTCACTCTTAAGTTTTAAGAATAAATTGGATAGGTACATAGATGGGAGAGGTCTGAAGGGTAATGGACTGGACGCAGGCCAATGGGACTGGTGGAATAATGTTTCGGCACAGACTGGAAGGGCCGAATGGCCTGTTTTCTGTGCTGTAGTGTTCTATAGTTCTTCTGTGGTTCTAAAAAGCAATCTTGAATCTTGAAAGTTAGTGTCCTATCTTCGGGACCCCAGACCGAGGATGTGGAGGAGGCATACTGTTCAGTCCCTCGACTTATTCCCTGGGTTTTAAGGCGCACCCTCTGATGTCGTAGCTCTTCAATCTCACTGTCAATTTCTAATCCCACTCCTGACACCAATGTGGCGAGAATTTGGTCCGTGATGACTGATGAGAGAAGTCTGTTTAACTCAACAGCCGGTTTTATTGCAACAAGCACAAAAACTGACCGGGCGCCATGACCCGGGGAGAGAACCCACCCAGTCACGTACAGACAGGGGAGGTGATTATTATACACCCCGGTTACAGTCAGAACAACGCACACAAAATGCTTTGGCCCAAAACGTCGACTGTACTTTTTTCCATAGATGCTGCCTGACTTGCTGAGTTCCTCCAGCATTTTGCGTGTGTTGTTCGGATTTCCACCATCTGCAGATTTTCTCTTGTTTCCGCTTACAGTCAGGGCGACCCATAAGCGCACATATGTGAATAACTGTACAACCCAAACTAAAATGTAACAATAAATGAACCTGAATATCCCACCATAACCCCATGAAAGAACAATGAATAGCGGTGGGCACGAGGAACACAGGGGCAGGCTGTCAACCACGCTCCCCGACACCCCCGGAGTGCTACGATACGTTCAACAGTGCACCTGTCAGTTTGTTAAAATCCTGGCTGCACAGGGATGTTTGGATGTTCCCCCTGTGACCAAATGGATTTCCTCTTCGTCTTCTTGCATCCTCCCACATCCCAAAGACTAGC
Source organism: Mobula birostris (assembly GCF_030028105.1). Taxonomy (NCBI): domain Eukaryota; kingdom Metazoa; phylum Chordata; class Chondrichthyes; order Myliobatiformes; family Myliobatidae; genus Mobula; species Mobula birostris. The sequence goes on from NC_092399.1 coordinate 4,913,117, forward strand.
AGGTTGGTAGGTTAATTGGCATGCAGGTAGGTGGTACAATCCGGGCGAGGGGGGTGGGGGGAGTTTTGATGTTTAAATTGTAAAAAAATATATTAATGTAATGCAAATGTATTCATGCATATTTCCAACATACACATCAACATCATCATCATAATGAGCTGTGTCGTATGGCACAGGCAGGAAGAATTTTGTTCCCTGGATATTACCTTTATTTTACTTCACTGTCTTCCTAGTGTTCATAAAATACGTGCAACACACACAAGAATGCTGGAGGAACTCAGCAGGTCAGACAGCATCTATGGAGAGGAATGAAGAGTCCTGATGAAGAATCTCAGCCCGAAACATCGACTGTTTACTCCTCTCCGTAGATGCTGCCTGACCTTCTGAGTTTTGTGTGTGTTGCCTGGGTTTTCCAGCATCAGCAGAATTTCTTATGTTCATAATTTACGTATAGTTTATGCATAACATGTTTGTTAGGGTGTATTCTGGAGTTAGGGTATAGAGAAAATATTAATTTCAACAAACAATCTTCAGACCTGAACATGGATTGTAGATTAAGTTTTAAATGCAGCTCTGAACAACAGTTTCCTGGAACTGTGGACTGGTGTTGAAGGAAAACTAGACAATAGTGATCAGCAATCACTTTCAGTGCCTGAAGTGTGGTTGCGAAGGAGGTGTGAAAATTATATATAATTCAAAGGAGGCATTGTAGATACAGAGAAAAGTACTGTTAGATACAAAGCAGCATCTTTATTCAACAAAACAAGGTACAGCAGGCATTATATGGAGACGCTTTCTGTTGAAATGTCTGGCTGGCCCATTGTGGGGCTCAATATTTTATGTGCCAAACATCAAAGGACAACTCCATATTTACAACACACATCAAAGTTGCTGGTGAATGCAGCAGGCCAGGCAGCATCTCTAGGAAGAGGTGCAGTCGACGTTTCAGGCCGAGACCCTTCGTCAGAACTAACAGAAGGAAGAGTGAGTTCAGTTCAGTTAGTCCTGACGAAGGGTCTCGGCCTGAAACGTCGACTGCACCTCTTCCTAGAGATGCTGCCTGGCCTGCTGCGTTCACCAGCAACTTTGATGTGTGTTGCTTGAATTTCCAGCGTCTGCAGAATTCCTGTTGTTTCCATATTTACAATGTATGGACAATGTTTTCTTTGAAACCACATACAACCTTCACACCTCCTGATTCACACCCACACCTCAGATATCCAAATGAATTTTAATTGGCATTGCCTGGTCTGGGATTCACAGTCTTTAGGAACCCATTATTCAGAGCTGTACTCCAAAATAGATCCACAATAGATCCTCAGATGTGAAGACTCGTAGCCAAAGTCAGTTGTTGAATGTATATGTCTTAAACCCAAAAATTGCTTTAGTAGACACATTGTATCTACAGAATTGTCCTGCTGTTACCTTTGATCTTTAGCATATAAAATGTCATGTTATATTGGGTCAGGCAGGCCTCTTCTTCGGGGAGAGTCTCGTTTTGTTGAAGAAAACACCTCTGTATCCTTTAGTTTCAGTGTCTGTCCACTGAGCTTGTTCACATCACAACCACGTTCTGTGTGTTCTTGTCTGAACCTATGTGTCGGTGATGCTGCAGCAAGCAAATTGTTCATTGTACCAACCTCACTATGCATATAATAATAAACACAGCATGACACACTGAGTTACAATCTTGAATGAAGTCAGAACTGAATTAAAAACCCAGAATCAAATGTCATACAAAATTAAGCCATGGAATTTTCATACCAATGTAGCTCTTTGTAAAAGCTATCCAATTCACTCATTTCCATTTCCACCCATAATCCCACAGATTTCTTCATTTCAAATACTTAATTCCTCTTTGCTCTCAAAATCCTTTCAGTCACATATTCCAGATTGTGGGGCCGAATTAAAATTATTGCAATGGTTCTTTAACAAGTTTTTCAAGGAGATGTCAATTTGATTTCAAAGGGATGGAATTTACTGCTCTTCCCTGGCTAAGTTTAAGAAGTGTTGGCCCATGACGTTAGGAGCTGTTAGATTTAGCATTTTGGATTTTTGTCTCTGTCTATGGAAGGCTGGGTGCAAGGTAGATGGACACAATTTAGAAGACATTTAGACAGATACACAGACAGGGAAGGTACAGAGGGATATGGGTCAAACAGGCACAAAAGGACTAGTTCAAGTGGACAACTTGGTTGGCATGGACAAGCAGGGCTGTTTCTGTGCTAAAACTCTATGACCCCGCTCTAGTTCGTTTCATAAACACTAGGAGGTCTGCTGATGCTGGAAATCCAGAGCAGCACACAAAATGCGGGATGAACGCAGCATCAACAGAAATGAATACACAGCCGATGTTTCAGGACGGACCCTTCTTCAGGACTGGAAAGGAATGGGGAAGCAGTCGGTATAAAAAGGTGGGAGGAGAGAATGAGGACAAACTAGAAGGTGATCGGTGAGAAAAGTCAAGGGCTGGAGAGGAAGGAATCTGACAGGAGAGGGGAGTGGGCCATAGGAGAAAGAGACCCAAGGGAGGTGATCGACAGGTGAGAAGAGGTAAAAGGCCAGACGGGGTAATAGAAAAAGAGGGGAGGGAGAGGGAAAAAATTTACTGGGAAGGAGAAATTGGCATTCATGCTCTTGGATTGAATATAAGTCCAGCAATACTTCAAAGTGGGCATTCAGCGATGTTAAAGAATCATTTCCGATCATCCCCTGTTCCTCTCAGTTGCTTCAGATAAAGATCACACTGGTGAAACTACAGGGCAAATATTTGGAATCTGAAACAGGCAGGCTTATTTCTGTTTCTTGCTAATGATGAAACCCAGCAGTGAGAGTTTTATATTTCCTTCTGACTTCATAGTTATAGCTGAGGAACAAGCAGTGAGCTGGTTTAATTATGTCTGCGAGCCTTGTAGTAAAATTAAAACAGCCTTCAATGATATGTACTACTGGCTTTCTCGTGCAGCTTTTTTACTTCAGCCTTGTGTTTGACTTAATTCATCACAGACGCACACAAAGCCAGTGTAATCCAGGCTGCCCTGAAACTGACAATAGGTCAAAGCTAAAGACACGATCTGGGTTCATGCCATGTCCCATAGCCAGAACCACAGTTAGAATCCAGGCATGCCTGGTTGACTTGACGCCAAAGATTTGATGTAGCCCAACGAGCTTCATCCCTTCATATGGGATCCATTTGGAAGGAGCCCCAGTTCCTCACCTCCCACCACCCCCCCCCCACCAAACAAACAGAGGGTTTGCTTGCACTTCCCTCTAGACTTTACACAGATTTTGTGCATTTAATGAGGCGCCACTTGTCACCGGGGAATTGGCCGAAAACTAAACCATTGGCTGCACTCAAAATGCCTCAGAGAAGGGGGTCATGGAATCTGTTACAATTTTGTTGACTTTTCTAAAGGAAGTAATGGGAAGTAGCTGTTTTAAAGTAAATTGTTGAATAATGAGTCTGACCAAGTTAACTGGGCGAAGGAAAGGTGCCAAAGAACAAGATTAACTCTTGCTCAACCAGACTGACATTCCTCTGCTTGTAAATGGCCAATAGCAGACGACCGGCGAGGAGTGCTCTCATGGCCTCAGTTAGAAGGTCACACAGTCACAGCTTCCACTCAAAGACCCAACAGAGACTGGGAGACCACGTCGTCAAGCACCTTCGTTCCATCCACCACAAAATGAGGGAAGAGGCCACAGGTTGGAGGAGCAACATCTTATATTCCGTCTGGGCAGCCTCCAACCTGATGGCATGAACATCAATTTCTTGAACTTCTGATAATTCGGCCCCCCCCCCCAACTCCTCTCTTTCAACGTTCTCCATTCCTGTTTCCCTCTCTCTCCTTCTCTCCTTACCTGCCCAACACCTCCCTGTGGTGCTCCTCCCCCTTCCCTTTCGTCCATGGCCTCCTGCCCTCTCCTGTCAGACTCCCCCTTCTCCAGCCCTTTATCTCGTTCCCCAATCAACTTCCCAGCTCTTTACTTCACCCCCTCTGCTTCTCCCATTGTCATCTATCACCTGCACTTTGTACTTCTTCCTCCTCTCCCCCCAACCTACTTACACTGACTTCTCCCCTGCCTTTCCAGTCCTGAAGAAGGGTCTCGGCACGAAACGTTGACTGTTTACTCTTTTCCATAGATGCTGCCTGACCTTCTGAGTTCCACTAGCATTCTGTGTGTGTTGCTTTGGACTTTCAGCTTCTGCAGGTTTTCCTGTATTTTGTGAGAGGATAATCGTCCTCTCAGGGGGGCTGCCTTTCCAATGAACAGAGGTACCACCTCCCATCTCCCATTTAAGAAGAATCCTGCAGCATTATTTTGAAAGGGACCAAGAAATTTCCCGTGGTAACCTGGTGCAATATCTATCCTTCAATCACTAAAACAGAGCAGCTGGTCATTATCATATAGATGTCCGCGCTTTCTGCAGGTTGGTTCTTGGGCTCCCCCCACACTGCAGTCGTGGCGATACAGTAGCGTGACGCTATCGGGGTGTTCTGCAGTTCAGAGTTCAATTCCGGCACTGTCCTGTAAGGAGTCACTGTACGCCCCTGTGGAATACATGGGTTTTCTCCGGGTCCTCTGGTTTCCTCCCACAGACGAAGGACCTTCAGGGAAGGTCAATCTGTCATTGTAAATTGTTCTGAGATTAGGTTTGGGTTAACCGGGTTAGGCGGCGGTTGCTGGGGCAGTGTGGCTGAAGGGTCCGAAGGCCCACTTGGTGCTGCATCGCTAAATAAACAAATAAATAAATACCAGAAATACTTAGCTGTAATGTGCTTTGGGACATTTGAAAGCCATAGAAAAGTCTTAGGGAAATGCAAATTCTTTCCATATGCTGATTGCAGCTATGGACAAAATAGACAGAACTGGTAGGATTCTCCTGACTCTGATTTAGTGATAGAAGATCACAAGACCCAAATCAGAATCAGGTTTAATATCACCGGCATATGTTGTGAAATTTGTTAACTTTGCAGCAGCAGTACATTGAAATACATACTAATAGAGAAAAAAACTGTGATTTACGGCAAGAATGTATATATTAAATACTTAAATAAATAGTGTAAAAAAAAGAAATAAAAAAGTAGTGAGGTAGCGTTCATGGGTTCAATGTCCGTTCAGAAATCAGATGACAGAGGGGAAGAAGCTGCTCCTGAATCACTGAGTGTGTGCATTGCAGGCTCCTGTATCTCTTTCCTGATGGTAGCAATGAGAAGGGGACAGGCCCTGGCTGGTGGGGGTCAAATGGTCCAGTTCTTCTCCTCTATCCATAAGACATAAGTAGGAGCAGAATTAGACCATCTGACCTATTGAGAGTGCTCCACCATCACTCAACCCCTCAACCCCCATAATAGAATATCACACGGATTGGGCAATTCCAAAGTTGATTCCTCTAGGTGACACATGAGCTGTATTCAGGCAGGGCTGTAGTTCACTGGTGTTTGACTGGGTGCATGTCATTATACCAGGATCAACCATATCCTGTTCCAAAACTAGCTCCTGTGATCTGAACATAGGAAATGGTTTTGGAGGAATGCTTAAAAACAGCTTAAAGCCTGTCAGTGCCTAACAGTGGCATTGTTAAACAACACACAAAATGCCAGAGGAACTCAGCAAGTCAGGCAGCATCTATGGAGGGGAATTAACAGTTGAAGGTTCTGGCTGAGATCCTTCGCTGGGTCTGATCATTCCTGGGATAATTGTTGTGAACCTGCTCTGCACCGTCTCCAATGTCAGCACATCTTTTCTTAGATAAGGGACCCATAACTACTCACAATATTCCAGGAGCAGTCTCACAAATGCCTTATAAAGACTCAGCATTACACTCTTGCTTTTACATTCTATTCCTCTCAAAATGATTGCTAACATTACATTTGCCTTCCTCACCACTAGTGGGCACGTGGTCAAGTGGTTAAGGCATTGGACTAGCTACCTGAAGGTCGTGAGTTCGAGCCCCAGCCAAGGGAATGTGTTCTGTCCTTGAGCAAGGCACTTAATCACACATGCCTTAATCACACATGACACTGGTGCCAAGCTGTATGGGTGGACAACATTGGTGTCGTAGAGAGGGGAGACTTGCAGCATGGGCAACTGCTGGTCTTCCATACAACCTTGTCCAGGCCTGCGCCCTGGAGAGTGAAGACTTTCCAGGCGCAGATCCATGGTCTCGCAAGACTAACGGATGCCTCACCACTGACTCCTGCTCGAGGACTCCCAAGTCCTTTGCACCTCCAATTTCTGAATTTGCTCCCCATTTAGAAAATAGTCTGTGCCTTTATTCCTTCTACCAAAGTGTATGACCAGACACTTCCCTACGGTCTATTCTATCTGCCACTTCCTTGCCAAATCTGTTCAAGTCCTTATTTTGACTCCCAGCTTAATCAACTTGCCTATCTTTGTACCATCCATAAACTTAGACATAAAACTATCAACTCTGTCATTCAGATCATTAACATATAATGTGAAAAGTAGCAGACCCTTATGGAATACCACACTAGTCACCAGAGGCTAACCAGGAAAGGTTCCTTTTATTCCCACTCTTTGTCCTCTGCCAGTCAGCCAATCTTCAGCCCATGCTGGTCTCTTTCCTGTATTACCTTAGGCTTGGCATAGTGTCAAAGGTCTTCCGAAAATATTTTGTTATCATTTCTGACAAGTCTGTCCAAATGTGCACCACTCCTTGCGTGAATAACATATCACTGAGTTCCCTTTTAAATCTCTTGTCTCTAATCTTAAACCTCTTGGGATAAAGTCTGTGTCCTTTTATCTGGTCTATGCTGCTTATGATCATATAAACCTTTATCAGGTCACTCCTCAATCTCCTATGCACTTAGCAATGTGCTCACTCTATCAGGGAAATTCCCTTGATTACATCCACCCTTCACTGCTACACAAACTAGTCTATTTCTATCTTTCTCAGTTTGTTGTATATTCCCTCATCTTTCCAAAGATACCATCCAACCTGCTTATTTTTCCAACAAGCTTTTCTTATCCAACTTGGGTAAGTCCCCTCCAAGAGGACTACAACCTTGCTGTGGTTTGGAGGCTTACATGCTTTGATCACCTGGAGAGCTAGGATGGCTGGAGTTAGGGCTTTATGCTTTCGCTCTTGGTAGGGTCAGCCATGCCAAACAGGTCAAAGGGCAGAGGCCAGACTAAGAGCAGTCCACCGGTCCTCCAGGTTCAGGGGTTCAGCTCAGGGCTAACAACCCTGACTGATGAAACAAAACTGTCATGGGAACAGCAATAAAGAATCCTTCTACATTTGGATGCAGTGATATTCCTGAATCTCCACCCAGAACTTGCATGATTGACGGTAGTGAAAATGGAGAGGAAGCTGCTGACATGATGAAGGAAGCCCTGAACACCGCCAGAGATGAATGACCTTCGTAGCTACCCTGGACACCAGTGGCATAATGGGCAATGAAAACAATCGTGTAAGTCTTGCCTGCTTGAGAAAATCCTAATGTTAACCACTTATTATACAGGCTCTAAATACAAGAGATTCTGCAGATGCTGGAAATCTGGAGCAACACATAAATGCTGGAGAAACTCAGCCAGGCAGCATCTAGCAAGGGGAATAAACAGTCAAGGTTTCATCCAGAATGGAAATTGAAACCATATGACCATATGACATAGAAGCAGATTTAGGCCATTTGGCCCCTCAAGTCCTCTTCACCATTTGATCATGGCTAATCCATTTCCCTCTCAACCCCATTCTCCTGCCATCTCCCTGTAATCTTTCACTCCTTGACTTATCAAAAATCTGTCAATCTCTGCTTTAAATATACCCAATGAATTGACTTCCACTGCTACTTATAGCATAGAATTCCATAGATTCACGACACTCTGACTAAAGAAGTCCCTCCTCATCTCTGTTCTAAATGGACGTTCCTCTATTCTAGGGCTGTGCCCTCTGGCCCTAGACTCCTCCCATTATAGGAAACATCTTCTCCACATCTAGTCTATCCAGGCCTTTCAGTCTTCAATAGGTTTCAATCAGATTTCCCCATCACCCTAATTCTTTTAAATTCCAGTGAGTACAAACCCAGAGCTAAAAATACTCCTCATATGGTAAGCCTTTCAATCCTGGAATCCTGAAAAGGAAGAGAACAGAAGCCAGAAATTTTGATTCTATTAACATTAACTCTGTTTCTTGCATATTTGACTTTCTTTAATTCACTCACCCCTGGCAAAAATGGCCTAATCAACTAAACCTACTGACTGATGAAGGTGGAGAAGGCTGGTGTTTTATTGGGAAGTTTGATAAGTGGATGGAGAGATAGAAATAAATGGATATGGTTGTCAGTCCTGTTACAGGGACTTGACCCAAATGTTGACCAGCTCTCTGCCTCCGCAGGTACTGTCCAACACAATAGGTTTCCGCAGTTTACAACATCTGTAGCCTCTTGCATCTCCAAAGTGTACGGATATTGGATATGGAAGTGAAGACTGGCTCATAGAGAGAATGTAACCCACAATCCATCCATTAGAACTGGGTTCCATTCTAGTCAGGTGTCACATTGAAGAAGGATATATTTTTCCACTCAGAAATAAAATTAAAGGATTATGGGGAATAGGACAAGGTATTGAATAGTTTCACAGTCTTATGTCTAACAAGAGAAGAGTACTGTCCATTAGCCACAGTTAACATCCACAATTATTAGAACATTTACCACTCGTGGCTTTTCCCCCATGCAATGAGGTGATGGCTGATCAATGGAAGAAATAACCATCTTCCATGAAGTGAGCTTGAAGAGATAATGTCAGTAAGACCAAAGAACTGATTGTGGACTTCAGAAAGGGTGAGATGAAGGAACACACACCAGTCCTCATAAAGAGATCAGAAGTGGAAAGAGTGACCAGTCTCAAGTCTCTGGGTGTCAGTATCTCTGAGGACCTATCCTGGACACAACATATTGATGCAACTACAAAGAAGGCAGGTCATGGCTATATTTCATTTGGAGATTTGGTATGTCACCAAAGACACTTGCAAATTTCAGCAAATATACCATGGAGAGCATTCTAACCAGCTGCATCACCATCCAGTATGGGGGGAAGGGGGTGCTACAGCACAGGATCAAAATAAGCTGCAAAGAATTGTAAATTTAGTCAGCTGCATCATGAACATTAGCTTCCATCGTATCCAGGACATCTTCAAGAAGTGATGCCTCAAAAAGGTGGCGTCCTTCATTAAGGACACCCTTCAGCTGGATCCCCATGCCTTGTTCTCATTGTCCATCAGGAAGGACATTCAATGATTCAGGAACAGCTCCTTCTCCTCTGCCATCCAATTTCTGAATGGACTTTGAGCCCACGAACACTACCTCACTACTTTCTTTATTTCTATTTTTGCACTACTTGTTGAATTAGCTATTTAATATATATACATGCTTATTGTAATTCATGTTTTTTTCCATTATTACATATTGCATTGTAATTTTGCTGCAAATTCAGCATAGTTCACTATATGAGACACTGCCTGGCAGAAGGCAATGGCAAATCACTTTTGCAGAAAACCTTATCAAGAACAATCATGGTCATGGATAGAGAAAAGAATAAGGACAACAGCATGTCAGGTTAAAGACAGGTGGAAGACCATGATCGCCCACATCATGTGACCTGGCACATAATGATGAAAATAGGGGATTAAGAAGGGAAGCAAATTATAAAGATGGAGAGTTACAGAGAAGGGCTATAATCTCAGAATAAGGGAATTGGTGTTTAAAATAGAGATGATAAGATATCTCTTCTCTCAGAAGCCTATGAAACATTGAAATTCAGAGAGCCGTAGATATGGAGTCAAGTTTGAGATTGATAGATTTCTAGATTCTGGGAAATCAAGATTCAAGATTTAATATTATTTACTGTCATTTTTCAGAACTTGGGTGTAAAGGAGAATGAAATGATTGTTACTCAGGATTCGTGGCAGCATTTAAAATAAAAATAAGCATAAAGAACATAATCTAAAAAAAAACAAGAGTCTACAATAAATATAAATGTGAAAGCAATCCTATAAAACTCGGTGTACAAGTAACTGTTATATATTTAGACTGATTGTCCCGTAAGGAGAGATTGAGTAGAATGGGCTCACGTACATGAAATGACATGAGGTATGTGTATGTAGTCCTGCTGCAGAGTGGTGGGATGGGTTAATGGCTGGAGGTGCAGATCAGCCAAGGTAGGATATTGAAAAGCAGAACAGTCTCACTGGGATTTTTGGCTTTTTCTTGCTCTATATCTTACATTCCAAGAGTGTCAAAAACAATAAAACACTTTAGGGGTGTGGGATAGGGGGCAGAGAAGGAATGCCAGGGGCAGGGGCAGACACACTCAGCGCTGAGACACCAGTAAGGCCACTTGATTTCAAACAATTGTTTTATTGATCATTACAGAATGTTTCTCTGGTGTGGCACAGTAGCGAAGTGGTTAGCACAATGTTTTCCAGCAGCAGTGACTGGGGTTCAATGGCATGGCTTTCCTCCCACACTCCAAAGGCATTCCAGTTGGTAGGTCGATTGGTCATTGTAAGTTTTCCTGTGATTTGGCTGGGATAAAGACAGGGGCGGTGGTGGGGGGGGGTTGCTCGGGCAATGTGTCTCAAAAGGTTGGAAGGGCCTGTTCTGTGCTGTGTCTCTATAAAATAGATTGGAGTAATCACTGTGTAATGAAACAACAGCAGCCTGTGTGTGTAAGGATGTCACAAACAGCAAATGTCCAAGTAATCACTTTAATGACTAAATGAAGGACGAGTATTGGCAGGGTACCAGGGAAAGCTCCCTTGCACAACTTAGACCACACCATTGGGTCTTTCTGATTATGCAGCTGGATTTTCAATCAAAAGAATAATTCAGGAAATATGTCGAGTGTCCCAGAACAAAACGAGGTGGTTAAGGACAATTTTACACATGTGGAGAAAGGAGAACAATTGCTGTCAGTTTGTTGGTGGAAATTTCAAAAGGGAAAATAATGGAATGCACTGTGCTATTGTGCCTTGAATGATGGAACTAAATCCTACCAGCCACCCAAAAAACTGTGAGCTCAGATGAACTCCTGCTAATTCAAGCACGGTGTACTAAGGTTTTACCAGAGAGAGCTTCAACCAATGGTGAAAAATCAGATGTTTTTTTTTGTTATACTCTGACATCCTATTCTTTTTCTTTGTTATGTCAGAGTATAACAAAACACATTTCATTTTTCTCTGAGGTACGTTCAAAAGTTTAAACCAAGACAATGCAGGAGAGTTGGATTCCAGTCTGAGGCTTGGGCTTCGAAGCTGGAGCCAGTGCAGCTGCAGAGGGCATTTTATTCTGGAGATGGCTAGATACTTAGGCACCATTGAACTTTGGGCTATATTTTTTTTTACATGCCAGGGGCATATAGTTAAAGCAGACAAACATCCCTTACACAGTCATCATTTCATCTCAAAGTCTCCCTTCTGAGGTAGAGTTTTTTCACTGCCAGCTCAATTACTTTTCTGTCAATGTTTCAATGAGACACAGTTCAGTGCAATGCTATGAAATTAATTGGAATCACATGTGAATCTCCAATAAAAGCAACTGGAAATTCCTTGTTCTTAATTTGTTACAGCTGTTACATCTTCACAAGTTCAGAGAAGGCCATGGAAGCTGTACTAAATAGTAGTTATTTCATAACAGTCATTGTATGGCACACAGACCATTTGCCCTAAATATCTTCTGCCATCTCTTTTTGAATTGACCCAAAGTTAATTTCAATGCCTTGGTCCATTACTGTACATTCTCTACAACTTCAGCTGGGGATTTAATGTTCTCTTGCATCTCTTTGTGCCAAACAAGGCAGAGAATCAGACTCGGAATCAGATTCATCGAAATGCCGTGAAATTTGTTAACTTTGCAGCAGCAGTACGACGTAATACATAATAATAGGGGGGAAAAACCTGTGAATTACAGTAAGTATATATAATATTTAAATTAAATATTAGTGCAAGAATAGAAATAAAGGAGTATTGAGATATTGTTCATGGGTTCAATGTCCATTCAGAAATCATTTGGCAGAGAGGAAGAAGCTGTTTCTAAATCATTGAGAGGGTGCCTTCAGGCTTCTGCACCTCCCTCCTGATGGTAGCAATGAGAACAAGGCAAGACGCACAACACACTGGAGGAACTCAGCAGGTCGGGCAGCATCCGTGGAAATGAGCAGTCAATGTTTTGGGCCGAGACCCTTTGTCGGGACTGAAGAGGGAGGGGGAGGCAAGACCTGGGTGGTGGGGCTCATTAATGATGGATACTGCCTTTTTGAGGCAATGCTCCTTGAAGTTGTCCTTGATACTATGGAGGCCAGTGCCCATGACAGAGCTGACGGACCTTAAATACACGCCCTCTGGTATCAGACATTTCAACCCTGCGACAAAGATACCAGTTGTATATCTATGTGAGATTGGCACAAAGATTGTGCCAATCCAAAGGAGAGCACATTAAAATTAATTGAGAAAGGAGGGAAGAAAAGTAGGGAGCTTTTAGGAAAGCATATATGAATTAAGATACCATCATCAAGTGGTTGAAAGGTTGAGCAGTTGTTGGGTGGTTTACAAATGGAGGAATGTCTTGGCCTACTCGTCAAATTGTGGCAGCGAACAATGCTTCCTCGGGCAACATCTTCCAGATAATCATTCATTTCAGTGTTTCTATGTATTCTACTTTATCTTAATTCTGTTTTTGAAACTGTTGTAGCCTTGGGCTTACAGTCTGTAGTTCGATTGAGTGAACTAGCACTCTGTTGTCCCCGAGAAAATTCCACGGGAGAATGTGAGCACTGGCTACCACGAGGAGAAGCTCAGAGACGAGACGAGGGGCCATGATTGACTACATTTCTCACCAATTAAAGTGCCGAGGAGGATTGAACCATCAAGGCAAATGCGGAGAAGAGTGTGAGTGGTTCTTGGAGAGGCTGCTGGTTCATGTCGCTGCCTCCGAGGAGTCACTGGTTCAGGTCACTTCCCTCAGAGAGGCCACTGGTTCATGTCATTGCCCACAGAGGAGCTGCTGGGCCCCGATGCTTTTGGAGATGTTATCAAAATTCTGAGATTTATGGAATGGACTGCAGTTCATGGTGGTCTCTTTCAGTTTTATGTTTATTGCATGTTCTCACTCATTCTTTCTTGTTGCATATTGGAGGGCTCGGGGTTTGGGAGATTTGTTAGTTTTTGTGTGAGGGAAGGGTTAGGATGGGTCTGGGTTTGTGAGTTTTTGTTTCTTTTTCTTTCAACTGCTTCAATGGTTTTCTGTATTTTATGGCTATCTGGAGAAGACAAATTTCAGAGTTGTATTCTGCATGATTACTTTGATAATAAAATGAACTTCTGAACCTTTGAAATTTTGACCTCAATTTTACAGAGATGGAGAGAGGCCTGGAATGAACCCAAACTTAGAATTAGGCCATTGGGCCCATTGAGCCTCCACTTTTTCATCATGGCTGATCCATTTTTCCTCTCAGACCCAATCTGCTGCCTTCTCCCCATATTCCTTCATGCCCTGACCAATCAAGAACATATCAATCTCTGCCTTAAATATTCTTAAAAACTTGACCTCCACAGCTGCCTGTGGCAAAGAATTCTACAGATTCACCACCCTCTGGCTAAAGAAATTCCTCTTCATCTCCATTCTAAAAGGACACCCCTCTATTCTGAGGCTGTGTTCTCTGGTCCTAGACTCTCCCACCATAGGAAACATCCTCTCCATGGCCTTTCAACATTCGATAGGTTTCACTTAGGTCACCACTCATTCTTCTGAATTCTAGTGAATACAGGTCCAGCGACCACAAGCACTCTTCATATGACACACCATTTAATCCTGGAAACATTTTCATGAACTTCCTTTGAACCCTTTTCAGCTTCAATACATCCTTTCTAAGATAAGGGGCCCAAACCTGCCCAAAATACTCCAAGTGAGGCCTCACCAGTGCTTTATAAAGTCTCAACATTACATCCTTGCTTTTATATTCTAGTCTTCTTGAAATGAATGCTAATATCACATTTGCCTTTCTTACCACAGACTCAAACTGCAAGTTAACCTTTAGGGAATCCTGCACATGGACTCCCAAGTCCCGTTGTATCTCAGATTTTTGTAGGTAATTAGTGAACTCTCACCATAAATGTTACTGGGGTTTGATATAAATCAGAATGTAGCTAGAAGTTCTGATGAGGGGTCTGGGCCCAAAACGTCGACTCTTTTTCACTTCCATGGGTGCTGCGTGATCTGATGAGTTCCTCCAGCTCCTTTTGTCTGCTTCTACAGGTCAAAGTGCTTCAGAGCTTGGAATGAGTGCAGCAGGCGAGAGGTTAGCTACTGGTTCAATGAAGTCCGAATCACTCCTATTCCTTGTGTACATTCTGGCTCTCTCACAGTTCCATCTGTCTGCCTGCCTGCCATTGTGAAGCTTCTCCCCATTTAGTTGTTTCAACAACAACTTAAAAATTCTCCTCATTTTGAATTCAGGTAAGCTTTGCTTTTATGCCAATATGATGCAGCAATATATCCCAAAGATTAATCGTTCCAATTCACTCTTAAGTGATCAATTAACCTGGATGCTTTTTGGTGCTTGTTAGCCAGTTGTCCAACTGTACTGCTGTATTTCCTTCTGTGTCGCGTGCCTCCAGTAAGATTTTATCCTTTCGAATCCTTTAGGTTATCTGTCCTAAAAGCAGCATCTAGATGTTGAGATTTGTTTGCAGGTTATCCTGTGAAACATCTTGGTGATTTTCCATGTTGAAAACTCCATATAAACTCTATTGGGCGCATCTACATGAAACACTGTCGCAGGAAAGCAGCATCTACCATCAGGGAACCCAACCACCCCCAGGTCTTCAGAGGGCACAAGCTCACCACCCCTCTACTCCACCAGACATACGTCATGCTGCTGCTTATCAATCACAGCTTGGCCTTCAGCATATCATTCCCTCAGTACTAATGACCAAGCTCCAAAGCCTGGGACTCAATGTGTCCCTCTGTAAATGGATCCTCGATTCCCTGACTCGGGATAGCTCGGTTACTGTGGATTGCTAATAATATCTCCTTCTGAATGACTATCAGGACAGGCACCCCAAGGATACTGCTCTACTTTCTCTACACTCATGGCTGTGTGACTAAGTACAGTTCAAACACCATCTATAAATTCACGGATGACACCACTGTTGTCAGCAGAATCTCAGATGCTTTCGAGGAGGTTTATGAGAGTGAGGTAGGTGGCTGGTTGAGTAATGTAGCAACAATAAATTTGCACTCAATGTCAGAATCGGAATCACAATCAGAATCTGGTTTCATATCAAAGGTAAATGTCATAACATTTGTTGTTTTGTGGCAGCAGGTCATTGCAGTAGAGTAGGAGAGAGAGAAGCCTCCATTGGTCAAGGTCGACCATGGATGTTGCATCCTAACTCTCTAGATATGCATGTCTGGGCAGTGCAACATGGAGAGCAAGCTGTTGCCCATGTAACAAGCTCTCCCTCCCCAAGGATCTGATGAATCCTAGGGAACGGCAAAGTCTGATACAATTTGGCACCAGAAGCATTGCAGGAGTTTCCAGTCAGCGTTGAACTCAATGTAGGACTGCCTTAGGGACCCCAGCACTGGATTTTTCCCTCAGGGTTCACTTCCGAAACCTTCCTCATGAGTGGGTATATTCGCAAGGCAGCGGAGGTTTCAGATCAGTTTTCCTTCTCCCAGGTGAGATGCCAACCATGGCCGATGAGCCCCATCTGTGAGAAGCGACTGGTTTTAAAGTGCCAGTGACCCACCTTTGCCCCTTCTCCTGTCAGTGGAAGCAGTTCCACCAGGCTTGGTAGCTAAGCCACATGTGAAGGCCAGGAGCTGAACTTGGTTGTCAGAGGCTATGTGAGGTGCTTGCCATTGGGAGCATCTAATAAGTAGCGGGAGCAGATCCCCATTACCACTCCCAGCTACAACAACCTTAAGAAACCCGCTTGGAATATCACATGAAAATACTATCTTGAGAACGCCCAGATTCGTCTGATCTCATAAATAATCAAACTTAGGCCTGGTTAGTACTTGGAAGGAAGACTGCCTGTGAACACCAGGTACTCTAGGCTTTTGGATGCCATGGTATTATAGCGGTTGGTGTGATGTTATTGGGGCATCGGAGATTGAAGTTTAACCTGTAAGGAACTTGTACGTTCTCCCCACGGAAGGCCAGAAGCTGGGTTTGGTTGTCAAAGGCTATTTGAGGCAGATGTCATTGGGAGCATTTAATTAATGGGAGCTTGCCCCCATTACCACCACCCCCAGCTATAACAACCTTAAGGAACCAGTACATTCCAATGCATAATAATGAAACTATAAATTACAATAAGAAGTATCACAGCCTAGTATGGAAACACCAGTGCCCTTCAATAGAGAGTCCTGCAAAAAGTAGTAGATACGGCCGCGTCCATCACAAGCAAAGCCCTCCCCACCATTGAGCACCTCTACATGGAGCTGTTTCAGGAAAGTGGCTTCCATAATCAGGGACCACCACCACCATGACATGCTCCATTCTCGTTGCTGCAGTCAGGAAGAAGTTACCGGAACTCAGATCCCACGCTGCCAGGTTCAGGAACAGTTATTACTCCTCAAGCATCAGGCTCTTGAACCAGAGGGGACAATCTTCACAACTTCATGCGCCTCTTCACTGAAGTTCTCCCCCAACCTATGGACTCACTTTCAAGGACCCTTCACCTCATGTTCTTGATATTTATTGCTTATTTATTTATGATTATTATTATTTCTTTCTTTTCGTATTTGCATGGTCTGTGTCTTTTGCACACTGGTTGAATGCCCAAATTGGTATGGTCTTTCACTGATTCTATTATGGTTTTATTGAGTATGCCCACAAGTAAATGAATCTCAGGGTTGTATATGGTATCATATATGTACTTTGATAATAAATTTACTTTGAACTTTGAACCGGGGCACTGTTCCATCAGAACCCAGATATACTTAATTTATTCATTTCAAATGTGGACAACACATGACAACAGATGAGGCTGCCGTTTATTGTCTGTCCCAAATTGACCTATGGAGATAATGGCTTTTAAGATGATGCCAGAGCAGAGGGAACCACATTGTGGTATGAATCCATACAGAGCAGACCATTTCAGAATGACAATCAGATTTATTTTCACTGACATAGGTCATAAAAATTGTTGTTTTGTAGCAGCAGTACAGAGTAAGTCATAAAAAAAACTTTTAATTTACAATTACAGGGTAGTGTAGCAGTTAGCACGACACTAATACATCTTGGGACATCCCGGAGTTCCGAGTTCAACTCCGGTGCTGTTCTGGAAGGATTCGCTGTACGTCCTTCCCGTGGAATGCGAGGGTTTTCTCCGGCGTCTCTGGTTTCCCCCCACAGTACAAAGATGTACCGGGTGGGTTAATTAGTCATTGTAAACTGTCCTGTGATTACGTTGGGGTTAATCGGTTTGTCAGGGGTTGCTGAGGCAGCGCGGCTGAAAGGGCCGGAAAGGCCTGCAGCGCACTGTGTCACTAAATAAGAACAAATAAATAAATAGTGTGAAAGAAGAACAAGATAGTGTTGACAAGTTCATGAACTGGAAGGATTTTAGTGAACCTGCTGAGTGGTTAGAACAACCCAAGAGTTTCAAGGCAAAATAATACGAAATTTTAATTCCAAATTTATTTAATCACTTGGATTTCAGTTCTCCAGTAGCAGAAGCTTTACTCTGGACCAACATTCTTAGCTACTAACTTAATCAACTCTGAACAACCTATAGATGCTGCCTGACCTGCTGAGTTTCTTCAGCATTTTGTGTATGTACTCACTATTAAGGACTTTGAAACTCATGTTCCCAGTATTATTTATTTTTGATTTTTTTTATTTGCACAGTGTGTCTTCATTTCTGCATTAGTTGTTTACCAGCCTTTGTATGCAGTTTTCTCATTGACTTTATTCTATTCTCAGTTCTGCTGTGAATGACTGTAAGGAAAGACAAACATACCTACTTTGAAGATAAATTTACTTTGAACTTCAAGGTTTATGTTACTCTAGTTCTAACATGTTTTATCGTTAGTGGCTGACCTTTGAAATACCAAGAGATTAAACTTGAACTTCAAATTTAAAAATAAATAAATAGTTAGATAATACTGAGATCATGAGTTTTAGGGTCCATGAAAGTGAGTCCATAGGTTGTGGAATCTGTTCAGAGTTGTGGTGAGTGAAGTTACCCATGCTGGTTCAGGAACTGATGGTTGAGGGGTTGCACTCACATTGACAGTGATGAAATACTTTGAGAGGTTGGTCATGACTAGACTGAACTCCTGCCTCAGCAAGGACCTAAACCCATTGCAGTTGGCCTATCTCCACAATAAGTCAACGGCAGATGCAATCTCAATGGCTCTTCACATAGCTTTAGACCACCTGGACAACACAAACACCTGTGTCAGGATGCTGTTCATCGAATATAGCTCGGCATTTAATACCACCATTCCCACAATCCTGACTGAGAAATTGTAGAACCTGGACCTCTGTACCTCCCTTTGCAATTGGATCCTCAGTTTCCTAATGGGAAGACCACAGTTGTGCAGATTGGTGATAACATAACCTCCTCGCTGACGATCAACACTGGTGCACGTCAGGGGTGTGTACTTAGCCCACTGCTATACTCTCTATATACACATGACTGTGCGGATAGGCATAGCTCAAATACCATCTATAAATTTGCTGATGATAGAATCATTGTTGGTAGAATCTCAGGTGACGAGAGGGCGTGCAGGAGTGAGACATGCCAACTAGTGGAGTGGTGCCACAGCAACAACCTGGCACCCAATGTCAGTAAGATGAAAGGGCTGATTGTGGACTTCAGGAAGGGCAAGACGAAGGAACACACACCAATCCTCATAGAGGGATCAGAAGTGGAGAGAATGAGCAGCTTCAAGTTCTTGGGTGTCAAGATCTCTGAGGATCTAACCTGGTCCCAACATATCGATGCATTTATAAGGAAGGCAAGACAGTGGGTATACTTTATTAGGAGTTTGAAGAGATTTGGCATGTCAACAAATGCACTCAAAAACTTCTATAGATGTATCGTGGAGAGCATTCTGACAGGCTGCATCACTGTCTGGTATGGGGGGGCTACTGCACAGGACTGAAAGAAGCTGCAGAAGGTTGTAAATTTAGTCGGCTCATCTTGGGTACTAGCTAACAAAGTACCCAGGACATCTTCAAGGAGCGGTGTCTCAGAAAGGCAGCATCCATTATTAAGGACCTCCAGCACCCAGGACATGCCCTTTTCTGACTGTTGACATCAGGTAGGAGGTACAGAAGCCTGAAGGCACACACTCAGCGATTCAGGAACAGCTTCTTCCCCTCTGCCATTCAATTCCTAAATGGACATTGAATCCTTGGACACTACATCACTTTTTTAATATATAGTATTTCTGTTTTCTGCACAATTTTTAATCTATTCATTTTTTTAAAAATAATTTAATTTATGAATTTAATTTAATTAATTCATATACAGTAATTAATTATTATTTTTTTTCCTTTTATATTATGTATTGCATTGTACTGCTTCTGCTAAGTTAACAAATTTCACGCCACATGCTGGTGATAATAAACCTGATTCTGATTCTGATAATTGTTCCTGAACCTGGTGTTGTGAGTCCTGTATCTCCTTCCTGATGGCAGTAGCAAGAAGAGAGCACATCCTGGATGGTGGGGATCCTTGATGTTGGAGAGTACTTTGTTGTGGCAGCACTCCATGTAGATGGGCTCAATGGCGGGGAGGGTTTTGCCTGTTGTAGCTCTCATATCTCAAAGCTCTGTTCATTGTTACAGAGTCGGGAAGGAGTAAGGCAGAGGCAAACAACTGGTCACTTATGAAGCATCTTCAGTGTGGCAAAATGTCTCAAAGTACTTCAGAATTTAAATAAAATCTGACACCTACTCCCATGGAGATATTAGGACAGATGAACAAAATGTAGGACAAAGAGATTTGTTTGAAGGAGATGAAAAGAAGCAGCAACTACTGGCTGGAGAGAAGCTCCTGTACAGGCTCAAACTTTTGAGAGATCTGTGCTGCTATGCCACTGACCACTTTACAAGAAGGGATAGTGAACACATGAAACAAATTAAAGATGAACAAAGGTTTGGATTTTTGTTAATGCTTCCTGTTGATTTCTGTACACCCAGGAGCTGCCTAATTTTTACCAGAATACCAACAGTTTGTGGTCCTTTTGAAAGACGGTTTATTTCTTCACATGCTGAATTGCTTTCATATGAACTTATTGGAAACTTGAGAAGAATTGCCTGGAACTGAGGTAATGGACGTTTTTCCTGATTTGTGTTTTCCTGCATTGAAGTGTACTGTGGTGTGATAAAGTAAAGAAAGCAACAGGATTTTGAAAGTAACACTTGAGAAAAGAATGCAACAGATCACAAGGAGAGGGTTGACATGATGAGCAGTTCACGCAAAACTTCCTGTAGGTGGAATCCAGGAAGTGTTAAGTTGTTGGAGGTCCCTCCATTTGGAAAGGACATTAAAATAAATCGTCTGGAAATGTGTTCTGGTGTTTGTGTTGTGGCTTTGCAATTGAAAAAGCGCTTTTCTGGAGTGATGTC
The DNA here is from genome assembly GCF_030028105.1 of Mobula birostris. NCBI lineage: Eukaryota > Metazoa > Chordata > Chondrichthyes > Myliobatiformes > Myliobatidae > Mobula > Mobula birostris. The sequence goes on from NC_092399.1 coordinate 4,933,733, forward strand.
ACGATGTGCATCTGATACAGATATTGCATCGGACACCCAACCTGCCTCATGACTGGAAGTGGCTACTTTAATTCAAGTGCAATGCACAATGACCCAGAAATATCTGTCATTACATTTCTGTCCAGGATAAGTGGGTTTTCAGTCATCTACAGTACTGTGCAAAAGTCATAGGCATATATATATATATAGGAAAGGGGAGGGCTTGGGAAGCACCAGAGAGTTCTGTAATGATCTATCAACCAATTTACTTGGAATCAAATGGCCTTGCTGGTGTCTCAGGGCTGGGTGTGTATACATCTGCGCCAACAACCCCTCCCCCCCACTGCACGCCTTTACTGCCACCTGTCCCAATCATGGTGCTCCATGCTCACTATTCCCAACATCTTTTGTTCGCACCAGATTTACAAATTCGCTTTCCACTCCATGTTGTCAAATACAGTTCTGTTCAAGTTTCTGTGCACCCGAGATGTATACAGTATTTATGTGGCTCAGACTTTTTCACAGTACTGTAGCACTGAAATATGCAAGACTACATTATCAAAGTGCTGGCTCTCTCTGTCCTTAAGGTCTTTGCATCAACCCTCTAATCACGGGAATCTCAGGAAGAATGTCAAGTCTTTGTAGAAGGTGCAAAAGAGAATCATTAGAATTGCAGTGTGATATTGGGCTGTAGTGACAGAAAGATGCTTGGGAAATTCTTCACTGGAATAATCAAGGAAAACTGTTTGCAGAGACTCAAGAATGAAGTTCAAGTTGAAGTTTATTGCCATTCAGCTGTACACATGTACACGGCCAAACAAAACAATGCCCTTCCAGACCGAGGTGCAGAACACAGTACATACGACTACACATAAAGTAATGTTACCACGAGTAACAACAAATGGTAAGGTGCGTTTGCGACACAAGTTAAAAACTAAGCTATAACGCTTCCGGCGTTATACAGTTGCACTGTTAGTTGGAGTCGGAGTTGCCGCTGCAATGGACGCGCTGTCATCAGCAACCAGTTCAATGTCATAATGGTTAGCGCAACACGTTACAACACCAGCAATCACAGATCAGGGTTCAATTCCCACCACTGCCTGTAAGGAGTTTGTACGTTCTCCCTGTGACCCTGTGGGTTTGCTCCGGGTGCTCCTGTTTCCTCCCACAGTCCAAAGACGGGTAAAGGGTTGTACATTATGGGCGTGCTACATTGATACACTTGCGGGTTGCCCCCAGCACATCCTTGAACTGCGTTGGATGTTAACAACAATGGCACATTTCGCTGTATTTGTAGATATTTCAATGCACGTGTGAGTAATAAAACCGATCTGTAACCAGGAGATGCTGGGATGAGGTTATTGGCTAAAGGAGCGATGGAACCATGCAGAATGTTTTCAACGCATATGCAGCAAGTGTTGTAATCTTAAATGCACTCTGAAAAGGTGGTGGAGGTCGGTGAAATCCTTCAGAGGGAGACCAATAAACACTTGAAGGGAAAAGATGCAGGGGTTACACATGAGGGGCTTAGAGAAGGAAAGTCATTATGATCTTTATCACAGGATGGGTCAGTCTGGAACGAGAGGATGTAAATTTAAGATGAGAGAAGAGGAATTTTAAAGAGATCTAAGGGACAATTTTTTCTTCACACAGAGGGCAGTGAATATTTTGAACAAACTAACTCTCTTGATGCCTCAGGAAGGCAGCCGACCTGTCAGGGAGTCTGTACGTTCTCCCTGTGACCACGTGCGTTTTCTCCGGGAATTCCGGATTCCTCCCACCGGTTGGCAGGTGAATTGTCCTGTGATTAGACTAGGATTGAAACAGGGGATTCCTGGGTGGCACTGCTTGACTCGAAGGGCCAGAAGATTCTGCGCTGTATCCCAGGGTGAAGAACAGCTTTAATCGCACTGTAGCAAGGCTCTCGAACAAATCTTCTCTATGAGATAGATGAATCCTTGATCTCCCCATCTACCTTGTCATGGACCTGGCACCTTTGCCCCTCTTTGATCACCTGCACTGTACTTTCTCTGTTAGTGTAATCATACTCTGAATTGCTTCCCCCTTGCTAGTACCTTGATGTAGTGCGATTACTCGGGCCAAGTAAGATGTTCTCCGAAGGAGTTGCCCTTAATAGAGAATGCCTCTGCGTGACTTTGTTTAACATGGGGAAGTTTAACAAGTGGAAAGAGCCAGCAGCTTCAGGTTCCTCAGTGTCAGGATCTCTGAGGATCTTAGCTGATCCCAACATTACGATGTAGTCATAAAGAAGGCAAGACAGCGGCTATACTTTATGAGGAATTTGAAGAGATTTGGTACGTCAACACATACACTCAAAAAATTCTATAATTGTACCATGGACAGCATTCTTGCAGGCTGCATCACTGTCTGGTATGGCGGGGGGGTGGCGGGGCTACTGCGCAGGACCAAAAGAAGCTGCAGAAGGTTGTAAATCTAGTCAGCTCCATCTTGGGCACTTGTCTACAAAATACCCAGGACATCTTTAGGAAGAGGTGTCTCAGAAAGGCAGAATCCATTATTAAGGACCTCAAACACCCAGGGCGTGCCCTTTTCTCACTGTTACCATCAGGTAGGAGGTACAGAAGCCTGAAGGCACACACTCAGTGATTCAGGAACAGCTTCTTCCCCTCTGTCATCCGATTCCTAAATGGACGTTGAAGCTTTGGACACTACCTCATTTTTTTAATATATAGTATTTCAGTTTTTGCACATTTTAAAAAATCTATTCAATATACGTAATTGATTACTTGTTTATTTATTATTATGTTTTATTTTATTTATTATTATTTTTTCTCTCTCTCTCTGCTAGATTATGTATTGCATTGAACTGCTGCTGCTAAGTTAACAAATTTCACGTCACATGCCAGTGATAATAAACCTGATTCTGATTCTGATGCATGGGCAGCCACCGCACGACCAATGTCAAGGTCAAGTAGCATGCAGTACAAGTCAATGGGGCACACCCTTCACTGCCGCAGCCTTCCTCGGTCTTCACTGCAGGATAAGTGGGTCCTGATTGGATCAAACCTCTCCCTTGAACTGACCACTGTGTGGGGCCCTACCAGGAGCTAAGCTCCAGAGAGCATTGCCCTTGGGACCTCAGGAACCTATAAGCCTCTCCACCACGACATGGTGATGATCCTCTCGGAAGACCTTGTTGTGAATAGTCTTAGGCACATATATTGCAGAGCTAGGACGCCTGAGACTTTTGCACAGGACTGTAGTAATTTTATGTATTGCACTATCCTGCTGCAAAAAAAAACTAATTTCATGACATATGTGAGTGATGATAAACCTGATTCTGATATGGGCTGTATTGTGGACTGAGAGTGGGAAAGGGGCAGGGAGAGGGGAATCATGGTTGGGAAAAGGGGAAGGGAGAGGGGAAGGAGCAGGAAGCACCAGAGAGACATGATCAATAAACCAATTGTTTGAAATCAAATTACCTTGCCAGGTTTCTCAGGGCCACCCCCCTGCCCTGGCACTCCTTCTCTGCCACCTGTCCCACATCCCTCCCACGACACTCTGCCTTTGCCATTCCTAACATCCTTTGCTCCCGCCAGATTTACAAACTCGCTCTCTGCTCCATGTTGACAAATGCAGTACTGTGCAAAATTCTTAGGCACCCTACCTATTCACACATACCTAAGACTTTTGCAGAGTGCAGTAGTTATGTCATGAAATGTGGTGCATGGATGGCAAGTAAAACATATCTTTTCACAATATCTCAGTACATGTGACAATAATAAACCACAGAAGTTATCACTATTACATTTAAATTGAACAGGTAGAGACATAGAAAATTACAGCACAGAAACAGGCCCTTTGGTCCATCTAATACATGCTGAACCATTTAAACTGCCTCCGCCCATTGACCTGTACTGGGTACATCGCCCTCCATACCCCTCCCATTCATGTACCTATCCAAACTTCTCTTAAATGTTGAAATCAAGTTCACATGCACCCCTTGTGCTGGCAGCTCATTCCACACTCTCTCCACCCTCTGAGTGAAGAAGTTTCCCCTCATGTTCCCTTAAACATTTCACCTTTCATCCTTAACCCATGACCTCTAGTTGTAGTCCCACCCAACCTGAGTGGGAAAAAGCCTGCTTTCATTTACCCTGTCTATACCTGTCATAATTTTATCTCTATCAAATCTCCTCTCAGTCTTCTACATTCAAAGGAATAAAGTCCTAACCTATTCAATTTGTCCTTATGTAAGAAAAAACATTTCAGGATGTATATTGCATACATTTCTCTGACATTAAATGTACCTTTGAAACCTTTGATATCTCAGTTCCTCCAGACCTGGCAACATCCTTGTAAATTTTCTCTGGACATTTTTAACCTTATTTATGTCTTCCCTGTAGATAGGTGACCAAAACTGCACACAGTAGTCCAAAATAGGCCTCACCAATGTTTTATACAACTTCAACGTTGATGCACTATCAATTACTCCAAAAGACTGGAAGTAGAGTAAGTACTGAAAGGCTTTTATTAGCAGTAAAATGTGACCTCGACCATGCTGAGTATCTGCCCTGGACTGAGGGAGGAGCAGTGGCACAGTCGCCTTTATTCAGGGTTCTGTGGGAGGAGCCACAGAAGCAGTCAGCAGAGGGGCCTGTCCGGACAGGTAACCCAGTTACAACATATATATATGGTTTACCACAAACATAATGTTCCATCTCCTATACTCAGTACTTTGATTTATGAAGGGCAATGTGTCAAAATCTTTCTTTACAACCTTATCTACCTGTGACTTAGTTAGGAATGGAGTAGAAGGATACCAGCCTAATACCGTCAATAAGATTACCATAAAAAGGCATCTTGGTTGGCAAAGATGAAGAGGGCCGTTTCTGTGCTGTTATTGTCTATGACTCTATGACCACAGGAAAGCAGACAGGACAAAGATATCAAAAGTTAAAGCAGGCACAAGGGGCTGAATAACATTGTTGGTGTTACCTTCGTCTCTAATGGCTGCAGCTGTTTGCAGGTATGGTGGTCAATGCAACTTCTGCCATCCCTGTACTTATTCTTTCTCTCAGCAGTAAACCTGTTTTTTATCAACCACAGAATCTTTGTTCCACAGATTTTCTTCAACATGAGGTTGAAGTATAAAAATATCTTCTGGTTGCATGGTTAGATTTGCTACAACTTGTCATAATTAATTTAAATAAAGTCTGTTGATGGGCAGGAGAATGTTATGTGCTTGCATTTTGCAATGCTGCTTCTTTTGAATTAGGATTAAGAATAATTTGCTTAGACTTATTCTTAGTTATTTCCCGTTGAACCTCTCCTCAGGGCATCTGATCCCAGAAACTCTCCTGAAGAGATGTGCAAAAAAACAAAACGTCACAGGCACAAAATGCTGGAGGAACTCAGCAGGTCAGGCAGCGTCTATGGAATTGAATAAACAATCGACATTTCGGACCGAGACCCTTCTTCAGGACTGGGAAAGAAGGGGGAGGATGCCAGAATAAAAAAATGGGGGAAGGGGATGTGTTGTGTCTTTCATTATTGCCACTTTGCGATGGTAAGAACCCCAGCACAGAGGGAGGCCATTGGGCCCGTTGTGTTTGTTCTGGCTTTTTGAAGAAAGTATGTAATGAATTAACTTACTCTTTCGTCATAGCTATGAAAAATGTTCCAAGTCTGGCATATCCAGCAGACCTTTACATGTTAATCTGCCCTGCCTTTTTCAGGCAAAACACAGGTCTGATCATGGCCTCATCAAGGATGCCTCACTTGGAGTATTATGAGCAGTTTTGGGCCTCTTATCTTACAAAAGACGTGCTGACACTGCAGAGAGAGTTCATAGGAAGTTCACAAAATTGATTCCAGAGTAGAATGGCCTGTCATATGAAGAAAATTTGATGGCTGTGGGCCTGTATTCACTGGAATTCAGAAGAATGAAGGGTGACCTAATTGAACCCTATTGAATCGTGAAAGGCCATGATAGAATGGATGTGGAGAGGGTGTTTCCTATGGTTGGAGAGTCTAGGACCAGAGGACGCAGCCTCAGAATAGAGGGGTATCCATTTAAAACAGAGATAAGGAGGAGCCAGGGAGTGGTGAATCTATGGAACTTTTTTTTACCACAGGCAGCTGTGGAGGCCAAATCTTTAAGTATGCTTAAGGCAAAGGCTGATAGATTCTTGATTGATCAGGGCATGACTGAATACAGGGAGAAGGCAGGAAAATGGGGCTGAGAAGAAAAATGCATCAACCATGATGAAATGATGAAGCAGATTCGATGGGCCAAGTGGCCTAATTCTGCTCTGGTATCTTATGGTCTTATGTTGTGTTAAAAAGTACTTACTTCTCCACCAGTACTTTTGGCTCTTACATAAAACCTTTATCAGGACTTCAAATAATTTTGAACCTCATCAATCTTCCTCCAATTCTCTCTGGTTTCTCAACATGGCCGGTACCATTTTATCATCCTCTTTGCCTCTAAGTTGGACCGGCTTTTTGTAACTTCAGCATTTCCTGCTTCAGGCTTTTCTAAAAAAAATCTCAATTTCTCAGAACTGTAAATTTGGAAAACCATAAAAAAACATTGCAACTGAAACTATATTTACAATCACTCTTTTAACAAATTGTTTTAAAGCCAGTGAACTATATTTGATGTGGACGTACTTTTTGAAAGAAAGGGTGCACTGCAGCTAATACGCATGGTTTGTTCCCTTGAACTCTTCACGTGTCTTTAAATCTTGATTCACACTATTTTCCTCAGAAGTATGTTGTTAAAGGCAAAACTGCATTTTAATCCATCTAAAAATTAGCTGCAGGTATAACTGTAAAGAATGAGTGATTATGTTGTGGGATGAAAATTTGAAAAATTGCATCCGATTTCAAGATTCAAGACTCAAGATTGTTTAATATCATTTCTGGCACACAAGTGTAAGGAGAACAAAATAATTATTACTCCGGATCTGATGCAGCACAAAAAAAACACAAAAGATAAAGAGCACAATAATAATAATAATAATAATAAACACAGAAAAAATATAAAGGCATAAGATATTTTAAATACTTAGATTGGTTGTATGTCCATAATGTGACACCAGGTTGTACATAATGTGACTAACAGGAAATTATAAAGTAGTGGTGGAGTTAGTAGGCGCTGTTGTTAATTAGTCATACTGTTTGAGGAGAGTAACTGTTTTGAGTCTGGTGGTCTTGATGTGGATGTTGCGTAGCCTTCTTCCTGATGGGAGTGGAACAAACAGCATCTTAATCATCTAATCATCTTAAGTTTGATGCCATCATCCCAAGTAAGGTGGAACATATTGCCCTCAGCACTTATTCCAGTTGTTTTCCATCATTATGGCCATCGAGAATCAACAATATCGTTGACTTCTGGTTGTGGAGGTGGGAGGGAGGATGCCTAAAGTTTTATAAAGCTGTAGCTAGAGAAGTCACTTGCTGAAAGCAGATTGTAAACACGTGACAAAGGCTAGAATAGGAAATCACGACATTCCGAGAAAGCAGAAGGTCATTTATATGAGAATTTGTGAATATTTTCATTCAAAATCATTAGATTAGATTAGATTAGATTAGATTCAACTTTATTGTCATTGTGCTGAGTACAGATACAAAGCTAATTCTCTGGATTCTTTCAAAAAAGAGTTAGATAGGGCTCTTAAAGACAGTGGAGTGAAGGGATATGGGGAGAAGGCAGGAAAAGGGTACTGATTGTGGATGATCAGCCATGATCACAGAGAATGGTGGTGTTGGCTCAAAGGGCTGAATGGCCTATTCCTGCATCTATTGTCTATTGAAATGCATTTAACATCTGACCAGAAATGCAAAGAATAGTGTTATTCACAAAATAACTGCGTATAAAAATTGCTACAGCACACAAATATAGAAGTACTGAGACAGAACAATACGGATGCAATACTGCTTAGCGCTGTGATGAGAGGTTCAGCAGTGTCACAGCCTCAGGGAAGAAGCTCTTCCTGTGCCTGCTGGTGCGGGAGCGGAGGCTCCTGTAGCACCTACCGGATGGGAGGAGAGTAAAAAGTCCATGGTTAGGGTGAGATGCATCCCTGTTAATGCTTTTTGCCTTGCCCAGGCAGCGTTTATGGTAGATGTTCTCAATGGTGGGTAATTGGGTGCCGATAATCTGCTGGGCAGTTTTCACCATACGCTGGAGTGCTTTGCGGTCCGATACGGGACAATTGCCATACCACACTGAGATGCAGTTGGTGAGTATGCTCTCAATGATACAGCGGGAAAAGTCCGTCAGTATCCTGGGACGGAGGTGAGCTTCCTTCATGCCCCTCAGGAAATAAGGGTGCTGTTGCGCCTCTTTGATCAGGATGGAGGAGTTCAGGGACCAGGTGAGATCCTTGGAAGTGTGGACACGAAGGAATTTGAAGCTTGATACACGCTCCACTACAGTTCCGTTGATGTAGATGGGGACATGAGTGTGACTCCTGGCATGCCTGAAGTCCACAATGATCTCCTTGGTCTTCTGGGTGTTAAGGGCCAGATTGATGTTGGCACATCACGCAGCCAGGTGCTGAACCTCGTCCCATGGTGGAACACTCTCAGGGAAATGTGCATATACTGGTATATATATTTAATAAGGTAAAATCTATTCAACAGGGATATGGAGACAATGTAGATGTAAACAAAAAGGATACATGATCTTCCCACTAAGTGACACAATGCTGAATGGCTTCCTCCTGCTTCAAAAATAGAACAGGCCTCCAGGGTTTAGTTCTGTAATTTAGTCACCTTATACTGCATATAGCTAGGACGTCTAAGACTTTTGCACGGCACTGTGTATTTCTAGGATGTCTAAGACTTTTGTTCAGTACTGTATATCGCTGGGGTGCCCAAGACTTTTGCACAGTACTATATATCACTTGTCACAACCACGGATTCGGCAGCGCAGTAGATACGGCAATTGCGCTTGAGAATTTGCACGTGTCAGCTAATTATTAGACATAGTCATACTTTATTGATCCCGAGGCAAATTGGGTTTCGTTACAGTTGCACCAACCAAGAATAGAGTATAAATATAGCAATATAAAACAATAAATAATTAAATAATAATATGTAAATTATGCTATATGGAAATAAGTCCAGGACCAGCCTATTGGCTCAGGGTGTCTGATCCTCCAAGGGAGGAGTTGTAAGGTTTGATAGCCACAGGCAGGAATGACTTCCTATGATGCTCTGTGTTGCATCTCGGAGGAATGAGTCTCTGGCTGAATGTACTCCTGTGCCCACCCAGTACATTATGTAGTGGATGGGAGACATTGTCCAAGATGGCATGCAACTTGGACAGCATCCTCTTTTCAGACACCACTGTCAGAGAGTCCGATTAAATTATAAAATTGTATTAAATAATTAAATTATTATTCAATCGTGATAGTATTTAACTCTTCTTGTCGTCGTTGTGCTTGTCGAGACTCGAACAGAGCACACAACTCTTCGCTTTTGTTTGCATCGGCCTTGCCTGAGAAATTGGACTGTCGAGTCAACTGACTCTGAAGACTAGCGGTATTTGTTTAATAATTAGATGTTCTTTTCAGCCACAGTGTAGGCGTCGTTTCCTGTTTGAGAGCTTTAGCTAACAGCCCTGTTTGACCGAGCATTTATTATTTTGTTTTCCCTTTAACACTGTTTGCATTAAAGTTTTGTGAACTATCGACCCACTTCAACGTCTCTCACTCCACACTTGGGCCATGTCAGAACTTGGTGACATCGCTAGGGTGGCCAAGACTTTTGCACAGCACTGTGAATCGCTAGGGTGCCTCAGACTTGCACAATACTGCACAATATATTGATGCAACACTCCCATCTAAAAATGTCAGCTATTCTGTATGATGTTGGACTTCCTCAAAGTCAATGCCAAAGTTTGCCTGGTCACTGAGGCTCAGCCAACACAAGGACAACTCCCAAGTTATGTCAGACCAGGATCCCACACTGTCTTGGCTTGCGTTCGACCTGACGTCAGATTGGGCGTCAGGGGTCAGGCAGTACCTGGACGTCAGATACGGTTGTTCAATTACACTACAATTTCAAAGCAGTTGCTATGGATCTGATGGGCTGGGAAATTACCATCAACGACACCGCTACCTTCCCAAATGGAATCTTGGAGAAAGAGGAAATAAGAGATCTGTAATTCGTGAGATTAATTTATGAACAGCAATCCTTTCAACGGAGAAGGAAAACAAACCTCCGCTGCCTTGTGGCCATACCCTCCCATGGGAGAGGCTTTAGGAGTAAACCCCGAGGAAGAAATCTGGAGCCTGGATCCCTAAGACAGTTTGATGTTGTTTACAACTTCACTCTGGCAACCGCTGCGACGACACTGGTGCCAAGCTGTATTGGTGCTTGCCCTTCCCTTGGACTACATCAGTGACATGGAGAGGGGGAACCTGCTGCATGGGCAACAGCCGGTTCTTCAAATCTTCCGGCCCAGGCTTGCGCCCCGGAGAGGTCACAGTCCACCAGAGGCGCAAACCCATGATCCCCTGGGATTGACAGCTGCCTACTACTACAACTACAAACCTTTCAACACAAAACAGGGTTTATTTATTTATTTGGAGAAACACTGTGGAATAGGCACTTCTGGCCCTTTGAGCCTCGACACCCACCAACCCCAACAGCCCCCAAATTAACCTAGCCTAATCACAGGAAAATTTACATTGACCAATTAATATACTAACCGGTACGCCTTTAGACTGTGGGAGGAAACCAGAGCACCCGAAGGAAACCCACGCAGTCCACAGGGAGGGTGTACAGACTCCTTATAGCCGGTAAAATGAATGAACTCTGAACTCCGACACCCCAATCTGTAATATCTCATGTTAACCACTACACTACTGGGGCACTGGAGAATTGAATTCAGAGTTCAAAGGTCTGTTTCTTGAAATAGTTAACTGGCAGATCTTGTATTGCATTTTCTTTTTACACTTTCACATGATATCATTTCAAGGAACCATCCAGACTTACCAGACATGGTGTTATATCCCAACAGCTTCAGTTATACGGTAAAATTCAGGTAATTTGGCAGGTTCAGGACTTTAGCAGTGCTAGACTAGAAGGTTTTCTGCATGATTGGAAGTTATTCTTTAATGAAGAATAAATCTCTAATTCATTGGAACAGCTTTTTCTCATCTGCTGTCAGATCTCTGAATGGTCCCTTTTTACACAATTTATTTATTGATTTTTATTGTAACTTTATATCAATTTTTACGTCTTGATCTGTACTGCTGCCACTACACAACAAACTTCACAATGTGCTCTACGTTAGTGACAATAAACCTGTGTCAGATCCTGATTCTCATTCTGATCACCGAGTGAAGCAGATAATGAACCTTCAGGATTTCTAGAGCTCTCATGCATAGTGGATCTTCTTTTGTACACATTGACAAACAGATCTTTTCATGACACCTCATCATCCCATCCTCAAACCCATGAGGTGTAGGTAAAAGTCATGAGCTGTGGAATGTCCAAGTGATGATATTGGTAGACTTCACTTAATTGTAATCACGCTGAAGTCCGTGCTAGCTCCCAGCAGGGAAATTCCATTTGTCTCACCATCACTTGGAGAAGGTGCAGACTCTGAACTGGCAGCTTGTGAGACCGTGAGCTGTACCTGTGGGGTAGCAGCAGAGACTGTGTGCCACACGGCCACAAGATTGACACACACAAAATGCTGGAGAATCGAATCAGATTTAATATCACTGACATATGTCATGAAATATCTGCTTTGTGGCAGCAGAACATTGCAAAACACAATAAAAAAAACTATAAATTGCAAAAATAAATAAATAAAATGAACCTCCAAAAAGACCACAATCCTGGCCTTACGTGCCTCAATAACCCAGAGATCTATGTTCGCTGGAATCAGGGCTTTGCGTGCTTTGGCACTTGGTAGGGTCTCCCACACCAAACAGGTCAAAGGGTAAAGGCCAGGCTAAGAGTGGTTCACCAGTCCTCCAAGTTCAAGGTTCAGCTCAGAGCTAACAACCCTGACTGGTCAAAAAAAAATGATTACAGAAGCAGGAATTTATTATTACGGAGATGGAGGACCTTCATTGCTGCCTGAAATGGCAGCAGCATAATAGTCAAATAATAAGTAATAAATTAATATAAATTAATTTAATTAAGTAGTACAAAAAGAGGAAAACATATTATGTACATTGTCTCATTCAGAAATCCGATGGCAGAGGGGAAGAAGTTGTTCCTAAAACATTGAGTGTGTGCCTTCAGACACCTGTAGCTCCTCCCTGATGGTACCAATGAGAAGAGGGCATGTCCTGGGTGATGGAGGTCTTTAATGATGGATGCTACTTTATTGATGCTGGGAGGTGAGTACCTATGATGGAGCTGGCTGAGTTTACATCCTTCTGCCGCTTTTTCTGATCCTGTACAGTTGTCCCTCTATATCTAATGGTGATGTTACCATTAGAATGTTCTCCATGGTACATCTATAGAAACTTATGAGAACAGGTCAGGTAGCATCTATGGAAATTAATAAACAGTCGACATTTCAGGCCAAGACACTTCTTCGGGACAGGTTTTCAGCATCTGCAAAATCTCTTGTGCTTATGCCAAAAAAGAAACATCTTTGTCACTCCTTCATTACAACCCACATGTCTTCAATTTGTGCAAACTTGTTAAAGATCCAACATGACATTCAGCAGATACCGGAAAAGTAGGCAGAGCAGAATTTAACCCAGGCAAGCATGAGTAACGTATTTGAAGAGGTCAAATTCTGCCAGGACTTTTAAGAGTAAATGGCGGAGATTGTAGAACCATCGATGTATAATGAGATTGTGGAGTGCAAGATGATAGTCCCTGAGAGTGATGGATAGAGAAGTAAAAAAGGCAAGTGGTATGTTTTCCTTCATAGACTGAGGTATCGACAACAAGATGGGACATTATGCTGCAGCTGTACAAAATATTAGCTAGCGTGGGCCTGGGCCTGAGGGTTTATTGAAGCAGCAGAGCCCAAGTCCGAGAGCTAGAAATGACCCGAGGTTTGGACGATTTAAGCCCCAAACCTGATTGAAAAGGTCAAAGTTTTGGGGCCGAAGGTGAGGAATGGTCCGATGTTCAGATCTATGCTCCGCAATGTTTCTGCACTGAAATGAGGCTGCAGCATCCAGAATCGGCTGTGCCTAGCCTCATGGATGTGGACTCACTTCAGTTCTGAATATTATCTGCTTACTTTTATTGTTTTGCATGATTTTTTTTCTTTCTGCACCTTGAAGGCCCTTCCAGCCCTCTGAACCACACTGCTCGGCAGCCCACCGATTTAACACTAGCATAATCACCGGGCAATTTACAATGACCAATTAACCTACCAACCAGTATGTCTTTGGACTGTGGGAGGAAACTGGAGCACTCGGCGGAAAACCACGCGGTCACGGGGAGAACATACAAACTCCTTACAGGCGGCAGCAGGAACTGATAATGGGTCAATAGTACCGTAAAGTGTTGTGCTAACCACTACGCTACTATCCTGCCCCAAAAAGTTAACAGTAGGCGATTCTACACAATTTCAACAGTTCTAATGGCATTGTTTACGTCAACACCTTGTGTTACAAATGGTTCTTTTGAGGTACATATTGACAGCATATTGGAATTGATATAACACCTTCCTTTGACAATCCAACTTTCACTGGCATTTAAAGAACATATTACACAATAGAATCACACAATGCATCTTTGAATTCTCCAGTTCCTAGTCTCTCTGCAGCCCTTGAAATAGTTTATCTCTTAATAGCTTTTTTTTATTATTTTGAAAAATAATAGAATTTAGCAATAATCTGAAGGAATAACATTACCTGCCTTTTTTTGGACAGAAGGAGGTTCAAGGTTCAAGATTGTTTAATGTCATTTCCAGTAAGCAGGTGTAAAGGAGAATGAATTAATCATTACTCCATTACAAAACTGTATGAGCTGAGGGTGAGTATTTAACATTACTGTCCAAAAGTTCAACAAAAGTAACTAATTCTACTTTTTATAAACAGCAAGTATAGTTTTTGAATACCAGGCATTCTTATCAATTCACTCATGTATGAAGGTCAAAAAAAAAGGCATGCACTCTGGACAAACAGGGGAATCTGAGACTATCTGAATGAATAAATTTCACTCTACATGTGTATTCCAGAAGCTGCTGTAAGTTTCAATGTATAATGATATCATTCTTTCACAGTTTTATGATTAGAGCCACAGAAATGAGAATGCTTCAAGTATAACCAGTTTTACCTGCTTGCCTTTTCTGTGAGGTTTCAGTTGAGCTGTTTATCACTGCTGAGAATGGAGATGTTCCAGTTGATATGAAGCTGATTCTGCAGTTTTGACCATCAATCTTTACAGATCTCTCCATTGACCTGTTTACAATGTGCATAGTTCATTTTGGTAATCTCCTAAATTATTATCTGCAAGACAGCTTCTGAGAATCTCAACCATTATCTATGACATACTGCCAAATCTGCACATGGAAGACATCTATATTTTTCTGTCTTTAGCTGACTAGTTGTCAAGGTCACTGAGTAGTTTTGAAAATGGGAGAAAATTTAACTTTAGTTAATTGAGAACAATTGTTGAATCTGCTCTTTACAAAGATTCAAAGTACATTTATTATCAAAGCACGCTTATACGGAATACAACCCCAAGATTTGCCGTCTCGCGGGCAGCCATGGAACAAAGAACCACCACAGATACTCTTCAAGAAAACATCAAGCACCCAACACACAAAAAAAGAACAAATTGCACAAATGTCAAAAAGCAAGCGGGCAGCATGTAGAATGTCAAACATCAAACCAGGATTCCAGTAGTACTCAGTCTAGCTCAGTTCAGCGTTGCACTAGTGGTGCACTGCAGCCTGCAGGACACAGCATTCTTCGCTGACTGCAATGATTGCCCCGATCAAACCACACAGAAACAGCAAAAAAAGAGTAATGAGAACATAGATCATAGAAAAGTACAGCACAGGAACGGGCCCTTTAGCCCATCGTGCCTGTGACAGACATAACCTTAACCAATCTCCCTGCACACGGTGCAAATCCCTCGATTCCCTGTTTGTCCATGTGTCTGTCTAAACGCATCTAAAACCTTGCAACGAATCTGCTTCTACCTTATCTACTGGCTGCACATTCCAACCATTAGAATCAGAATCAGGTTTAATATCACAGGCACATGTCGTGAGATGTGTTGATTGTTCAGCAGCAGACATTGCAATACATAGTTCAAAAAGAAACTATAAATTACAGTAAGTATATATATAAAACTTAAATTAAATAAATAGTGCAAAAAAGAGAGGAAAAATTGTGAGGTAGTTTCTTGGGTTCATTGTCCATTCAAAAATCTGATAGTAGAGGGAAAGAAGCTGTTGCTGAAATGTTGTGCATCTGTCTTCAGGCTCTTGTACCTCCTCTTGATGGTAGCAATGAGAAGAGGGCATGTCCTGGCTGATGGGGGTCTTGAATGATATGTGCCAATTTTTGAGGCATTGCCTTTTGAAGATGTCCTCGATGCTGGGGAGGGTTGTTCCCATGATGGGGCTGGCAGAGTTTGCAACTTTCTGCAGCTTTGTTCGATTCTGTGCAGTGGCCCCTCCATACTAGATGGTCATGCAACCAGTTAGAATATTCTCCATGGTATATCTATAGAAATTTGCGAGTGTCTTTGGTGACATACCAAGAGTCCTCACACTCCTAATAAAATATAGCTGCTGTCATGCCTTCTTTGTGACTGCACTGATATGTTGGGCCCAGAACAGATCTTTGATCTGGGACAGAAATCC
Organism: Mobula birostris; assembly: GCF_030028105.1. Taxonomy (NCBI): domain Eukaryota; kingdom Metazoa; phylum Chordata; class Chondrichthyes; order Myliobatiformes; family Myliobatidae; genus Mobula; species Mobula birostris. The sequence goes on from NC_092399.1 coordinate 4,949,517, forward strand.
AAGGAAGGAAAATGGATTCTAATCACCCATCTTTCTGTCATTCTTTTTGGGGTTCCTTGACCATTCCTACCAAGCCTGATTGCTCTCTAATACTTATACTGTTTTTTTGCCACTTAGATGACTTCACAGACATATGAAATATTTCTCAGATTCTTTTCAACACAAACAGTCTGAAAGCTTCTGGCGATAGAGTTCCCAAACACCCAAAATTAACGCAGGAATGCTGGCGCTCAGGTTACACAACTCTTCCAACTATTGATAGATCAGCAATTTGATGTGATAAGTGGACAGTATCAATCTGGTCTGCAAACTGCTTTGAACTAAAAATCTTAGCCAGTGTTGTCTGGTTTAATATAGGCCCAAATAACACAATCGGATTGTCTTATGAGGAGTATGGGTTGTCCAGGGAGGGGAAGGGGCTTGCTGTGTCCGTTCCAGGGCAGCTCACTCACCTTTGGTCCCCACTGGACATCCAGCCCTTATCTGTTTGCATGCAACAGCAGCTATACTATGGTATACTGCTTCAACAACTGGGCTACACCAGGTGAGGGTATCTATGGTGTCCCTTACCTTGATGAGAGAGGGACATTACCCTCCTACATACCTTGCTGAAAGTTCATCCACCTTATTCCATACACTGCGCACATTCAAATGTAACGCCTTCAGTCTTGTATTCATCCTTTTTGATTTTATCTCCTTTTACATTGCAACTCATTCTGCTGACTGCAGTTTTGCTCTATCATCAGCCTCTCCTCACTACATATTGCCTCTATTTGTAAACCAGCTAGCTCGTCTTCAGCACTATCATCCGCCTTTCCTACGATACACAGCTCAGGACACTAGTTGCACTGTGCTCAATCTTTTGATTCCTAACCTTGACTGAGGTCTGCCTCCACAACCTCTCTACTAACTGTTCCAGCACTCGAGTTTCCATTCCTCTACAACTCTAGTTTAAACCCCACCATGCAGTATTAACAGACTTCCCCACTAGGATATTCATCCCCCTCCAGTTCAGGTATAAACTATCCCTTCTGTACAGGTCCCACCTTCCTTGGAAGAAAGCCCAATAGTCCAAAAATCTTATGCTCTCCCTCCTACACAAACTCCTTAGTTATGTGTTAAACTGTACAATCTTCCTAGTTCTAGCCTCACTGGTAGCAATGCTGAGATCACAACCCTGGAGGCCTTGCCCTTTAACTTAGCTCCTAATTCCCTGAATTCCGTATGCAGAAGCTCATCACTCATCATACCCATGTCATTGGTACCTACACAGACCACAGCTTCTAGCTGTTCACCCTCTCACTTAAGAATGCCGAGGGCTTGATCCAAGATATCCCAAAGCCTGGCACCCGGAAGACAACATACCATCCGGGAATCTCTTTCTCGGCCACAGAACCTCCTGTCCATTCCCCTAACTAATGAATCCTCTATCACCACAGCGTGCCTCTTCTTCCTCCTTCCCTTTTGAGTCACAGAGGCAGACTCAGTGCCAGATACCCGACAGCTGTGACTTTCCTCTGTTAGGTCATCACCCCCGACAGTATCTAAAGTGGAATACCTGTTGTTGGGGGATGGCCACAGGGGTACTCTGCACTAGCTCCTTAACCCCTTTCCCTCTTGACTGTCACCCAGTTTCCTGTGTCCTGCACCTTGGGTGTAACTACCTCTCTATATGTCCTATCTATCACCCACTCAGCCTCCCAGATGATCCGGAGCTCATCCAGTTCCATTCCAATACTTTAACGCGGATTGTTAGAAGTTGCAGTTGGATGCACTTCTTGCAGTTGGATGCACTTCTCGCAGTTGTAGTCGTCAGGGACACTGGACATCTCCCTGTCTTCCCACATCTCACAAGAGGAGAATTCCACCACCTTGCCTGGCATCTCTGCTGTCCTAGCTGAGCAGATATAAAGAAGAGAAGGAAAGAAAAACTTAACCTTGAGCTTTTCTGTTCTTTGCTTTCTCTGACTGCCGCCTCTCTTTGTGGAAACATCGAAGAGCTAAAGCCTCAAGATCACCACTCTGACTCAGTCTTCTGTGACGATGGCCGCTGCTCTTGCTCCTGCCTTCTATTAATTTGCACTTGCTAATTGAACTGAAATGAAGATTGGTTGCTGCTCAAAGCTCTTTTTCATTGTAGTGACATGCTGCTGCCTTTTCTACTCGGGCAGTGGATTTGATAGAAGTCCCCTTCTCCCAAAACTTCCGATGTTCAGTTCGGCTGCTGGTCAAAGCTCTTATTCGCTGCAGAAACCCACTGCCGCCTTTATGCTAATCTACTGTGTTGTCATTATAGTTCAAAAAGTGTATTATATACAATCTTGGGATTTGTTCTCCTTACAGGCAACCACAAAACAAAGAAATCTAATATAGCCTTTTGAAAAAAGACCATTCTTGGCCTGAATGTACAAAAAAAAAGAAAGTGTGTTCACAGCCCCCAAACCAGCCATATCTGTCCAGGACCCCGGTTAGTTACAGGCCACAGTCTCATTTCAGCACAGTGATGAATAAACTTCTCTGAGCAGTGAGCCGAACACCAGCCCAGCCCCAGCATCCTGAACTTTTCAATCTGGCCTGGTGTGTGAATCAGCCTAACCTCTCCTCGTTCCTCACTCTCGGACCCAGCCCCACTCTCTTCGATACGCTCTCTGGCCCGGGCCCCACCAACTTGACTGGGCCCATACCCAATCCTTCCAATCTGGCCCGGCATTAAAATCTGTCAAACATCAGCTTGTTCCTCACTCTCGGGACAAGGTCCTGCTGCCTCGTTCCTTGCCTCAGATCTACCCGCTTCAAATCGGCTCCACATAGTATATACTATCTACTTTATAAAGTCTCCCCTCGAGAATCGGATTCAGAATCAGGTTTAATATCACCGCCATATTACATGTCATGAAACTAGTTCACTTTGTGGCAGCAATACATTGCAATAATGATAAATATATTAAAAAATTTAATTACAGTGTATATATATATTAAATCATTAAATTAAATAAATAATGCAAAACTAGAATTTTTTTTAAAAATTGGTGAGGTAGTGATCACTGGTTCAATGTTCATTTAGGAATTGGATGGCAGAGGGGAAGAAGCTGTTCCTGAATCGCTGAGTGTGTGTCTTCCTGATGGTAACAATGAGAAGAGAGCATAACCTGGGTGCTGGGGTCCTTGATGAAAGAAGCCCCTTTTCTGAGGCATATAGTCTACTTCAAAGTATACTATAAAGTGAATTTCTTCTTTATATTTTGCTGTTCCTTTAACTATCTCCAGAAGGTCAATTTTCACTTGCCCTCTCTCTAGGCTGGAAAGCCAAGTTTGCTCCAGACACTACTGAGAACCAGGTATATCAGTGATTGTACAGATGGCTCTTTCTAGCCACGATTCCAGAACTCATTGGTCTGCCTTGAGTTATGCAGGTGACTGCACATATTGCGTGACATTTGAGCGAAGTCCCAGTCTAGAGACACGGGCACGTGATCTAAGACAGCGGCTATACTTCATTAGGAGTTTGAAGGGAATTGGCATGTCATCAAATACACTCAAAAATTTCAATAGTTGTACCATGGAGAGCATTCTGACAGGCTGCATCACTGTCTGATACGGAGGGGCTACTGCACAGGACCGAAAGACACTGCAGAGGGTTGTAAATCTAGTCAGCTCCATCTTGGTCACTAGCCTACAAAGTACCCAGGACATCTTCAAGGAGCGGTGTCTCAGAAAGGCAGCATCCATTATTAAGGACCTCCAGCACCCAGGGCATGCCCTTTTCTCACTGTTACCATCAGGTAGAAGGTACAGAAGCCTGAAGGCACACACTCAGTGATTCAGGAACAGCTTCTTCCCCTCTGCCATTTGGTTCCTAAATTAGACATTGAAGCTTTGGACACTACCTCACTTTTTTTGAAATATACAGTATTTCTGCTTTTGACCATTTTTAAAAATCTATTCAATATATGTAATTGATTTACTTGTTTATTTATTATGTTTTATTTTATTTATTATTTTTTTTCTCTCTGCTAGATTATGTATTGCATTGAACTGCTGCTGCTAAGTTAACAAATTTCACGTCACATGCCAGTGATAATAAACCTGATTTTGATTCTTCTCTTAGTTCAGTCCGATGGCACTGCTCATAAACATGAGCTGCGTATGTTTATCCCGATTGAACCTGGAAACCTCCTAAGAAACCTGGAGCAATAGAATGTGAATTACATAGGACCTTAAGTTTAATGAGTCATATCACCAAGATACTTCTAAGAATTTTGATGACAAGAGCTAAAAGTAAGATCCAAGCTGAAATAGGTAAAGATCAATATGGTTTTGTGAAAGACAAAGGTACAAGAAACGCGATATTGATGTTAAGCACACTATCAGAACGAGCTATTCAAGTGCAAAAAGATTTGTTTGTTTTATCGACTGCACAAAAGCATTTGATAAAGTGAAGCACAATAAGTTATTTGAAATATTACGGGAAACTCTAGATCTAGATTGGAAAGACCTCCACCTAATCAGAAATCTGTACTGGGAACAAACTGCCGCTGTAAGAATAGATGGAGAAGTGAGTCATTTTATGAAAATCAAGAGAGGCGTTAGACAAGGGTGTGTTTTCTCCCCTGATTTGTTTAATGTGTACAGTGAAACAGTATTACAAAAAATAAGAGACATCTTGGGAATCAAAGTTGGCAGTGAAAACATCAATAATTTCAGATATGCTGATGACACAGTGTTAATTGCAAGTACGGAGGAAGAACTACAAAACTTACTTGATATAATTATTGAAGAAAGTGCAAAAATGGGTCTATCTATCAATTGCAAAAAGACAGAATGTATGGTGATATCCAAAAAGAAGGAGAATCCTATCTGCAGGCTGAGAATAAACGGGGAAGACATAAAACAAGTACAAAACTTTTGCTACTTAGGAAGCTGGGTGACATCAGATGGCAGGTGCAACACGGACATCAAAAGAAGAATAGGGATGGCAAAAGACACCTTTACGAGAATGAAGAGTATATTGACCAACACTAAACTAGGCATGACAACCCACCTCAGAGTACTGAAATGTTACGTTTATCCAGTTATGTTATATGGCTCAGAATGTTGGACAATATCTAGTAACATGAGGAAACGAATTGAAGCAGCAGAGATGTGGTTTTTTAGGAGGATGCAAAGAATATCATGGACGAATCTGAATAACTAATAAGGATGTCATGAACAGAGCAAACACAAAAAGAGAAATAATGTATGAGATCATGAAAAGGCAACATGACTTCATTGGACATGTGATTAGGAAAGAGGAATTAGAATGCACAGTAACTATTGGAAAGATTGAAGGGAAGAAAGCAAGAGGAAGGCAAAGACAAATGATGATGGAGACAGCAGCCAGAGAACTGGAAGTGAATTGATCCACTTGACCTGAAACAGGAGTGTGTGGGCCATGGCAGTCAAAGCTCAAACTGGGCATGGCACCTGATGATGATGATGATGATGATGATGGTGAATTTAAAGGAAGCTCCTCTGACTGTATTCAAAAGAATTACATTTCCCCTTGGATCCCTGGGCAACTTTTATACTTTAATGAATATCATTAAAGATCCAAATATCTGAATGCCGCTGCTTGTGGAATCTTCTTGTGTGCAAACAATAGTACACGACACCCAGTTTACACACAGGAATATTTTGGAAAGTGTAAGTGTGACTTGAGGTTATAAAAACTCCCTGAGAAATTCAGCTATTTCTTTTTTTGTCTGGAATTGGACTGATTGTTCTGGGCTTGTATGTTTCAAACCAGTTCAATAATATACTGACTTCATTCATTAGTTGGATGTTTTGAACTTTGGGTCTCATAAGATCCCTTGAAATTAGTTTACTCTGAGCTGATTTCAAACCCGCATCACCTTTTGGTTCAGCCTTTTTAATTCCATCTGCCATTGGTTCTGTGCACCTATTTACATTGTCCAACTCATTCTGTGTTCTCTGGGCTCATTTTTATTAACACCACTGACTCACTGGTTTGGTATCTGTCAGCTAATCTGCCCAATTTGCATCCAGTTTCTGAATTTGAGTTCTTAATGTAAATTAGAAACAGTAGTATTAGGGACACTGAGCCCTGAGGCGCCAACTATCTACCTCCCCCACCACGCGCACATAACACCTCTGCTACAATTCAAAATTTGCTACTCTTTAACCAAACTGTAATCCATTCCCAAGGCTTTCCTGGAACCCCCATGGGTTGACGGAAGAACGTGGCCATATAGTTTGTGCAGATTCTAGTTACAGCATTTCAAAGGCTCTGAGCAGTTCAACTTCCTTAACTCTCCATAGCTTGAGAGGGGTGAGAGAGTGAAGTGGGGAGGGAGGATAAAAAAGACAATGGGTAGGGTCTTGCTTTACACACATTGGCTAAGGAGAGACAGCTCTTCGTTATTTTCTATACTTTATTATGAAATAATTTCCTCGAGGTTGTTAAAGCCGGGGGGGGGGGGGGGGGCTGGTAGAGGGGATAAGCTCCCACTACCTACTAAATGCTCCCAATGGCATGTGTTTCAAATAGCCTCTGACAACCAAGTCAACTGTGGATGGCAGCTCATCTTGGAGAAGAAAAACTCTGGTTTCAAACCTCCACTGTCTTGCGGTTATACCCAGCTACAGAGAGGGCTTCAGGAGTACACCCCCAGAAAAAATCCAGAGCAGAAGTACCTAAGGCAGTCCTACATTGAGTTCAACACTGACTAGCAACTCCTGTGATGCTGCTGGTGCTGGACTGTATTGGTCCCTGTTGCTCCATTGTGTTCATCAGCTACATGGAGGAGGGAGCCAGCTACGTGGGCAACAGCTTGCTCTCTGTGTTGTACTACCCAGGCTTGCGTACCTAGACAGATAGAATGCAACATCCATGGTCGACCCTGACTGACGGAGGGCATCACATCATGAAACAGTAAAACTTATAAATACTCTGCTAAATCTTCTGTATGCTTGCTATTAAATATTTATCTTTTTCTGAGCAGACATGAACATTAGATTAGTCATGGTTAGTCTGGGTTTGGGTCAGTTATAATTTTATACCTGGGTCGACTGATTAACAGAACTTGATAATTTTTATCAACAAACAAGATACTGGAGGAACTCATAAACACAGGAGATTCTGCAGATACTGCAAATCCAGAAAAACACACACAAAATGCAAGAGGAACTCAGCAGGTCAGGCAGCATCGATGGAAATGGATAAACAGTTAACTATTCGGGCCTAGACCTTTCCTCAGGGCTGGAATGGAAAGGCGAAGACGCCCAGAGTAAAAAGGTGGGGACAAGGGAAGGAGAACTAGTTAGAAGATGATAGGTAAAGCAGGTGGGTGGGAAAGGTAAAAAACTGGAGAAGACGTCCTGATGAAGGGTCTTGGCCTGAAACGTTGACTGTTTACTCTTTTCCACAGAAGCTGACCTGCTGCGTTCCTCCAGCATCTTGTGCATGTTGCTCTGGATTTCCAGCATCTGCATATTTTCTCCTGTTGGAGAAGAAGTCTGATAGGAGAGGAGAAAGGGTAGATCGAGACACATCAGGGGGAGGTGATAGGCAGGTGAGGAGAAAAGGAAGGAGGCCAGAATGGAGAACAGAAGAAGAGGGAAGGGAGAGGGGACAAATTAACTGAAGGGGAAATCGACATTCGTGCCACTAGGTTGAAGGCTACCGAGACGGAATACGAGATGTTTCTCCTCCACTCTGAGAATAGCCTCTTTGTGGCAAAAGAGAAGTCCATATACCAACATGTTGGAACGGGAATTGGGATAGGAATTATCCCCATACAGCCCACTAAAACAGTTGGCCACCAAGAAACTCTGCTTTTGGCAATGGAGCGGAGGTGTTAACAAAGTGGTCCCTCAATTTTCATCAGGTGTCACCAATGCTGAGGAGGCCACTTACAGGACACAATAGACAGATATGCAGGTGAAATGTTCCCTCACCTAAAAGAACTGTTTGGGGCCTTGAATGGAGGTAAGGGAGAAGGTGAGTGGGCAGATGTTGCTGGGAAGGAGATTAGTGGGGAAGGCTCAATGGACAAGGTAATTATGGAGGGCACTATCTCTGCTGAAAAGGGAGAGTGGTGGGGAGGTAAAGGCATGTTTGGTGGTAGGATCCCCTTGAAGATGGTGGAGGTTGTAGAGAATAATGTGTTGGATGCGGAGGCTCATGGGGTGGTACATAAGGACAAGAGGAACTCCATCCGTGTTAAATTGGTGGGAAGATGGGGTGACTGCTTGTGTCTGTGAGTGAGGCAGCATCAATGGTGGAGGAAGGGAACCCTTGTTCTTTGAAGGAGGGGGACATCAGAGATGTCCTGGAAAGGAAAGCCTCATCCTGGGAACCGATGCGGAGGACAGCAAGGAAATGAAAAAAGAGAACAGTATTTTTGCAGGAGATGGGGTGGGAGGAGGGTTTAACTGGCATCTTTTATAACCTACCAATTCCTGTGTCCATCTTGACTGTAATTACGCCTACTCTGTCCCTTATCCCTGCAAATGACAGAAATGCTAGACCTGCCCATTCACCTCCTCCCTTACCTCTATTCAGGACCCCAAACAGTCCCTCCAGGTGAGGAAACACTTCACCTGTGAATCTGTTGAGGTTGTCTATTGTATCGGGTGCTCCTGATGCAGCCCCCTCGACATTGGTTATACTGGATGCAGGTTGGGGGAACCACTTTTTCAAGCATCTATGCTTCCGCCAAAAGCCGAAATTCCCAATGGCTAACCATTTTATTAGGTGGAATGGGGATAATTCCTATCCCCATTCTGGTTCTAACATATCAGTCCTCTTTTGCCACAATATGGCCTCCCTCAGGGTGGAAGAGCAATATCTCATTATCTGTCTAGGTAGCCTCCAACATGATGGCATGAACATTGATTTTTCCTTCCAGTAATGTTTTTTCCTTTTTTTCTTTTCCCCCTCCCTCTTCTCTCTTCTTCAATTCTGCTCCCTGGCCTCTTACCTCTTCTCTTCACTAGCTATCTTCTCCCCCTGGTTCCCCCCTTCTTCCCTTTCTCTTATGCTCCACTCTCCACTCTCATCAGATTCTTTCTTCCCCAGCCCTTTACCTTTCCTGCCCACTTGGCTTCACCTATCACCTTCTTGCTAGTCCTCCCACCCCACCTTCTTATTCTGGCACCATCTCACTTCCTTTTGCGTCTGAAGAAGGGTATCGGCTTAAGAGGTCGACTGTTTATTCAATTCCATAGATGCTGCCTGACCTTCTGAGTTCCTCCTGCATTTTTTGTGTGTGTTACTGGAAGAATTCAACAGTCCAGGCAGCGTCTGTGGAGGGAAATGGATAGTCAATGTTAGTCAATGTTTCAGATCGTAACCCTTCATCTGGTCCCAGTACTCTTCGACAAAACAGAACAATACCTAAGACAGTAAAATTTAAAGTAAATGGTGGGGATCCTCTTGCCCATGTCCACTCAAAGCAGAGGAGAAATTTTTGGACTGTCATCAAGAACCTGGAGTCTACTCTTCAAGTGTGTGTGCAAGCCCACTGAAAGCGGGGAAGGGTATGCTATCTGACCAACTACCCACCTGTCTACATCAGCCAGCTCCTACCCCTGAGATGGAAGCAAGACATCCTTGACCACAGGGGACTGCTTAAGGAAAACAAGGCTGTTAGTGATTTCCGGAACCGGATTAGGGATTATACGGCAGATTAAACAGCGTGGCTTTTTCCTCTTTCGCAGGATTTTTAGCCCAAAGGACATGAGTAGAACCAAGCAATGACAGGGACATGTGGCTGGGAGCCCAGCAAACTTGATCTGCTTCTCTTGCTCGAGTGTAGCAATGGTGGCAATACAGTCACTGTTGCAAATTTAGGGACTTGACATTGAAGAAACAGTTTTTCTAGAAACTCAAAAGCCTATAAAGAGTCACATGAAATAGACGCTGCTGAGGGTGCCCATGTTGGTCTTGCATACGGTCTTCTACAGCCTGGTGTCCATCACAGACAGACACAGCACATGTAAACACACACAATACTTGTTCTTTCCTCTTACAGCATCGTGGGACTTCAAGGGTCCGTACTTTGATTGATGGGGCAGCAGGACTCAAACATGTGAGGGAGAGGGAAAGAGAGAAGTCCTGGGGAGTCTCAGATGAAAGTGGTAGTGAGGATGGGATCACTCAGAGTGACAAGCAAGGAGGTTTTCTCCGGAAGACTGACCAGGCGCCTTAATCCCTGGCCATGGATTAGAAGGTTGATCACCTTTAATTAATGCCTAACACACCCTGGATCGCTGTTAATGTTAATTCTAGGTTCAAAGCTCAATATAAATTAATCAAAGTACATATATGTCACCGTATGCTATCTTAAGATCCATTTTCTTACAAGCAATTACAGGAAAACAAAGAAATTCAATAACTTATTGAAAGCTACACACAAAGACCGACAAACAAGCAATGGGCAAAAGAAGACAAAACAAGCAAATTTTAAAAAGGGTCTCGGCCTGAAACGTTGACTGTACCTCTTCCTACAGATGCTGCCTGGCCTGCTGCGTTCACCAGCGTTTTTTATATGTGTTGCTTGAAATTTAAAAAATAACTAGGTAGGTAAATAGTGCAGGAATTCCCACTTCCTTGTATTTATTGATCACGTTTAATAACCACAGATCACCTCCTTATAAGCTTTACAGCCACTTACCTACTTAACATATGTTTTACATTTGTAAGAAAAGCAGCAACCAATATGGCAAAAGTCTCGCTGTTGGTAATGAAATACTTTTTTTAATGTGATGTAAATGAGGGAGAGTGTGAAGGCAAAATGCTGCTCTGCTTTAAAGTAAAGTCACTGGGTCTTTACCAACTATGTTAGAGGATTGGTGAGATCCATCTGAATGGAGAGGACCACAGGAAATTGACTGGGATTGCCCATCTCAGTTGCACTCACATCTCTTGGGTAGGATGAGCCCATAATTACTTGACTTCAAGCTGAGACTACTACTGGTGCTGTAGCAAATTCCTGTTGCATTTGCTCCCTTCGGGTAGTTCCAAGGACAACTGGAATTGGAATTCTCTCGTGGAATTTGTTTATTATTGTCATGTGTACTGGGATAGAGTGAAAAACTTGTATTTCTCCGCTAGGGTAATGTGCTGGGCTGATCAGAGCCAAAAGACCCAAATAATTCGTGTGTCCAGGAGATTACATCTGATTTATTATCATAAAACAGAAAACACAAATAAGCCATGCTAAATACTGTGCAGTAAATTTCCACAAAGGTTTCAGGTCTCACGATTCTTAGCCGTCACTCGATTGTTGCCATCGTCAGGGTACTTGATTTTCGCTGCTGTCGGGGGAACTCTGACACCCTGGGTCTGAGCTCTAGACACCCCTCGATCACAATTCCTCAGTCTAGGTGAAGACCCAAGAATTGAGCGAAAGGTTGCTCAATAAATAGGGTTTCAATTCACAAGCGTAGTGAGACACACAGGGACAGACTACCGATTTGATCTTTTGTTCTCAAGCCACTAACCCAGCATGGTCACATCAGGACTGGAAAGGAAGGGGGAAAGACACCAGAATAAAAAAATGGGGGGAGAGGAAGGATAGCTAGAAGCTGATAGATGAAGCCAGGTGGGCTGGAAAAGTAAAGGGTTGGACAGAAAAGAATCTGATAGCAGAGGAGAGTGGACCATAGGGGAAAACGAGAGAGGAGGGGCCCTGGGGGGGGGGGAGGTGATAGGCAGATGAGAAAAAGTAAGAGGCCAGAGTGGGGATTAGAAAAAGAAGAGCTGGGGGGGGGGGTGGGGGGAAGGATATTTTTTAACTGGAAGGAGAAATCAATATTCATCCCATCAGTTCGGGGGCTATCCAGATGGAATATACATTGTTGTTCCTCCACCCTGAGGATGGCCTCATTGTGGCACAAGAGGAGGCCATGGACTGACATGTCAGAATATAAATGTTTGCTCATTTTGTAAGTCTATATCACCATTAGTCTTTAAAAAAAGTAGCTCCACCACCCCTCCCCACAGCATACCTGGTTACATGCCACGGGAGCGTAGAAAGGGCAAATGCGATGCATTTGTCTTCATTATGAAATAATAATTTAAACTTTCTACTAAATTGAGCAAGGTTTGTGAGTCCTGGCTCAGACTCTGAACATCTGAATAGATGTCTCAATAATGCAAACCAATTTAACTAGTACTGGGGAACTCAAACTAATAGGTTTCATCTGTAAAAATATATAAGAAATAGCAGTTATTTTAATGAAATTGCACACATGTGGGTGACCTCAGACCTCCCCCTTGCTTTCTCCATTGTTGCTAGGGATTGTTCCACTGGAATTACAGGATTCCCCCATCTGCATGTGAACCACTGCAAGTTCAACTGCAAGTTTATGGTCATTCAACCGTACTCACATAGACCACCAAATGACACAACGTTCCTCCAGACCAGAGATGGACACCACAGTACATATAATTCACACTCAGCACTCATGGGGCAGCATGGTGGTGCACTGGTTATCACAACACTTTGCAACCAGAGTTCAAATCCTGCTGCTGCCTGAATGGAGTTTGTCCGTTCTCCGCGGGTCCTCCAGCTTCCCCCACGGTCCAAAGGTGGATCGTTTGGTAGGTTGATAGGTCAATATAAATTATCCCATGATTACGCTAAGATTAATTCAGGGAATTGCTGGGGTGGGGGGCCTATTCCACACTGTATCCCAATCAACATAAATTAAATATAAAGTAATATTACCACAAATAAATTAACAAACATTAAGGTGCAAGTAAACAGTATAACACTACTACTTCATGTGACCTGGGTAGTGGCAGGTAGTCTCACCACCTGAGGGATGAAGCTGTTTCCAATCCTCCTGAAATGCCCGCTTTGCTGCCGCTGCTACTGTGTGGTAACCAGAATCTCTGGAGCAGAAGGCCCCGAAATCCTCAGCTTTACTTGTTTCAGCAGCCGGTGCGAGGTCGAAGGCGCTCGGCAGAGGATTGCCCTCGGGAGGCTGCATCGGAGCGGCTAGTTGGAAGCTCGAAGTTTTCGGACGGATGGACTCAGTGTCGGCTGTGGTCGGCTGCTTCCAAGGCATCGGCAAGTTGACGGTGCCTGGAGGTTTATGGCAGGGAGTTTCTCCCTTTTGCCACCGCTATCGGGGACTCGGGAGTTGATTGACTCGGGGACTTTTGAGACTTTTTTACCGTGTAATCGCTGTATTGGCTGTGCAGCTAAATCCGTGGTTGTGACATCCACATCGTTTCCTGACCTGCTGAGTTCCTCCAGCAGTTTGGTTTTACTTACAATTCCAGCACCTGCAGTCTCCTGCATCTTCAAAGTGACTTGTACTCTGACCCTTCCCAAATGAAGGAACACGCAAAATGCTAGAGGAACTCAGCAGGTCAGGCAGCATCTACAGAAATGAATAAGTAGTCAACATTTTGTGTCAAAACCCTTCTTCAGAACTGGAAAGGAAGGGGGAAGATACCAGAATAAAACTGTGGGGGAGGGGAAGGGTGATAGGTGAAGCCAGGTGGGTGGGAAAGGTAAACAACTGGAGAAGGAAGAATCTGGTAGGAGAGGAGAGTGGTATATTCTGGAGTTACAGTATATAGCAAATTTTAATTTCAACAGCAGCAATTCTTCAGATTTGAATGTGGATTGCAGGTTGAATTTAAAATGCAGCTCTGATCATTGGGCTTCCTGGAGGTGCAGACTGGGGCTGATCACCTGCAATGTCTGCATGTGCATGAATGCAGCTAGGTAGACATTCATTTTGGCTGTCTGGAGTGTTGGAGGTGTTTGAGAGTTATATGTAATTCAAGGGAAGCATTGTAGATACATTGTAACTATAGAATTGTCCTGCTGTTACCTTTGATCTTCAGCATATAGAAATGTCATGTGATATTGGGTCAGGCAGGCCTCTTCTTCCAAGAGTGTCTCAAATATGATGCCTACTGCTGGCTTTGTTGAATAAAGACTTCTATATCCACCAGAGTCCTTGAAAGTGAGCCCATAGGTTATGCGAATATTTCAATGATGGGGCAAGTGAAGTTGAGTGAAGTTTTGTTTGAAAGCCTGATGGTTGAGGGGCATTAACTGTTCCTGAATCTGGTGTTAAAGCAGATCAGCTCTCCGCTCTCTCTGCTTTCCGCAGGGATCACTCCCTACGCGACTCCCTTGTCCACTCATCCCCCCATCCCTTCACACCGATTTCCCTCCCGGCACTTATCCTTGTAAGCGGAACAAGTGCTACACATGCCCTTACACTTCCTCCCTCACCACCATTCAGGGCCCCAGACAGTCCTTCCAGGTGAGGCGACACTTCACCTGTGAGTCGGCTGGGGTGATACACTGTGTCTGGTGCTCCCGATGCGGCCTTCTATGTATTGGCAAGACCCGATGCAGGCTGGAAGACCGTTCCGCTGAACACCTACACTCTGTCCGCCAGAGAAAGCAGGATCTCCCAGTGGCCACACATTTTAATTCCACGTCCCATTCCCATTCTGATATGTCTATCCACGGCCTCGTCTACTGTCAAGATGAAGCCATGCTCAGGTTGGAGGAACAATACCTTATATTCCGTCTGGGTAGCCTCCAACCTGATGGTATGCACATTGACTTCTCTAACTTCCATTAATGCCCCACCTCCCCCTCGTACCCCATCCGTTATTTATTTTCTCTCTCTCTCCTTTTTCTCCCTCTGTCCCTCTCACTATACCCCTTGCCCATCCTCTGGGCTTCCCCCCTCCCCCTTTCTCCTGTCCCATGATCCTCTCATATCCTTTTTGCCAATCACCTGTCCAGCTCTTGGCTCCATCCCTCCCCCTCTTGTCTTCTCCTATCATTTTGGATCTCCCCCTCCCCCTCCAACTTTCAAATCTCTTACTCACTCTTCCTTCAGTTAGTCCTGACAAAGGGTCTCGGCCCAAAACATCGACTGTACCTCTTCCTAGAGATGCTGCCTGGCCTGCTGTGTTCACCAGCAATTTTGATGTGTGTTGCTTGAATTTCCAGCATCTGCAGAATTCCTCGTGTTTGAGCAGATCAGCTTCTGTCTGAATGGTGACTTGGATCTGCTCCAATTTGTCTACTGAAGGAACAGGTTTACAGCAGATGCTATCTCATTGGCCCTTCCCACAACCCTGGACTATTTGGACAGCAATGATGATGATATTAAATGTTGGTGGCAGCAACAAGAAGAGAGCATGACCTGGTGGTGAAGCTCCCTGAAGCTGGATCTTGAGCAACACATAGAAGATGCTGGAGGAAATCAGAAAGTCAGGCAGCATCTATAAAGGGGAATAAACAGTTCCCTTTCATTGAGGAAAATTGCGTTTTCAGGCTGAAACCCTTCATCAGGTGAGAAAGGAACAGGACAGAAGGCAGGATAAGAAGGTGGGGAAGGGAAAATAATACAAGAGGCAGGTGATAGGTGGAACCAACTGAGGAAGAAGGTGAATGGGTGGGGGTAGGGGGTGCAATGAAATTAGAAGCTGGGAGGTGATGGGTGGAAGAGGTGAAGAGATGAAGATGAGAAGATGGCGGCGCGACGCAGCACGCAACGGCCACTCTGGTGAATGATATCTGTTATCTGTCAAGTAGGGTGCCATGCACAATCCTGATTTGATGGAGACAGACGTGACAGTACGGAGGAACATCTGGAGAAACTTCTGAAATGCCCTTTTTCGCTGCCGCTGCTACTGTGCGATCGAGAATCTCTGGAAGGGAAGGCCCCGAATCCTTGGCTTTACTTGCTGCTCGGCGGCCGGGATGGGGACAAGGCGCTCAGCAGAGATGGTGCTCGGTGCTCGGTGTTGTAGGGCTGGTCGGAGGCTCGAAGTTTTCGGACGGACTCAGTGTCAGCTGTGGTCGGGTGCTTCCAATGCATCGACAGTTGTTGGTGCCTGGAGGTTTATGGCAGAGAGGGTTTCTCCCTTCTGCTGCCTGCTATCGGGGACTATCGGGAGTCGATCGGAAATTTGAGACTTCTTTTTACCGTTCCCATGGTCTGCTCTTTATCAAATTATGGTATTGCTTTGCACTGCTGTAGCTATGTTATAATTATGTGGTCTTGTCAGTGTTAGTCTTTGGTTTGTCCTGTTTTTTTTGTGATATCACTCTGGAGGAACATTGTATCATTTCTTAATGCATGCATGCATTTCTAAATGACAATAAACGAGGACTGAGTGTCCTGACAATCTATTTTAATAATCTAATCTAACCTTTCTGCATGGCTATCAAACTTGAGTAGGTAAATCTCTCCCTGTGATGGGCAACCAGATGGAACATAAACAAGTGTTAAAATCGACAGCGATCCTACTGTACCCTCACCTTGTGAGTAATCCAGGCTGATATTGTCTGGGCAATGTCTCATAACTCACTAGAAAAACTGCAGGAATGAATTCAGACCTACAAAACAAGTCCGTAACATGACAGCATGAAACCAGTCTCTGCCTCCTGGTTTGCATTAGCTGATAAGGGACTAGAGAAACCTCCTGCACCTGGCTTTATTTTGTTGTGTCAGCAGCTAAAGGTTATGCAAAGTCTGCATCATCAATAGCAGACTAACACTGTTAATATTGTACCTAAACCCAATAGATCCAAACAATTGTCAGCTCGAAACAAGGAACACTTGTTACACTATAAGTGACGTTTCTAAAGCACTCCTTGTCTGTAAAAGGTTGAGGAAGGCTCGCTAAAGAAAAGATACAGAAAAAACTTTATATTTTCTGACCTATGACTGCATAAGATTGTATCCATACATTTATTTGGAGATAAAATGGATTCAAAGAGGCCAAAAATAGAATCTGAACAGCTTTTTCCAAAGATCAAAAGTTTTAAGTTCAAATTTTACTATGAAAGTACATATATGTCACCATACATAATCATGAAATGCATTCTCCTGTGGGCATACTCAATAAATCTATAAAATAGTAAATATAACAGGATCAATGAAAGGCCAACCATAGTGCGGAAGACAACAAACTGTGCAAATGCAAATATAAATAAATCGCAATAAATAACGAGAAAATCAGACAAAGAGTAATTAAAGTGAGATCATTGGTTGTGGGAACGTTTCAATGATGGCGTAATTGAAGTTGAGTGTAGTTATCCACTTTCGTTCAAGAGCCTGATGGTTGAGGCTGTTATTGAACCTGGTGCTGCAGATCCTGAGGCTCTTGTACCTTCTACACGATGGTAGCAGCAAGAAAAGAGCATGGCCCCACCCCTCCACCCTCAGATTTCTGAACAGTCCATGACACGACCTTGTTATTCTTCTTATAATTTACAGTAAGTTTTATGTCGTCTGCTGTACTGCTGTCGCAAAACAACTAATTTCATCACAAACTACGTTAACCTCTACGCTATTGAGTAGCATAGTGGTTAGCCCAACACGATACAGTACAGACAACCTGGGCTTGATTTCCACTGCTGCCTTTAAAGAGTTTGTACATTCTCCCTGTGACCACGTGGGTTTCCTCCAGGTGCTCTGGTTTCCTGCACACAGTCCAAAGATGTACTGGTTGGTAAGTTAATTGGTCATGGTAAATTGTCCTATGGTTAGGCTCAGATTAAATCCGGGGTTTAATGGCATGGTGTGGCTGGAAGGGACTATTCTGCACTATATTTCAATCAGTTAATTGATAGATGGAGAGGTAGATAAAGAAATGTCAATGATGAAAACCTGATTCTAATTCTGATTCTGAAATCTGATTTAATTTGATCTGTTCAAATAGTATCCAAGACAAGCGTTTCACTGTATGTTGGTATGTGTGACAATAATAAACCAATAGCAATCTCAACCCTACAGCTAAACAGTGTTGGAACTGAGATTAACGCACGTTGGTCGATTCAGACACAGCAAATGCATCAATGGCACCACGATGTCCCCATTTGTCAAATGGTCTAATAGCATTGTTACTGACATGATTATTGTCTCCCTGCAGTCTCGATTCCTTTTCATTTACATACATTGTATGATTCCACTGCATTGCCAGCACTGAGTAATTCTCTAACCCTATGAATGATGGCATCACTGTGTTTGTTAACACCTGTTTCAACCTCAGATATCGGCCAGAGTTTGGGATGGAAATGATGCTTGAAGGGTAATTTTTTCAATCCTCATGAACATAACTAGCGGCCATGCAAACATATGAATCAGAGACAGCAGGGAAATAAATGCACTTACCCGTAGAACATAATATTAATATTTTTTAAATTTAGGGATCCAATGCAAAATTGGCCCTTCCAGATCTTTGAGCCGTGCCGCCCAACAACTTCCAGCAAACCCCAATTTAACCCTAACCTAATCACGGGACGATTTAAAATGACCAATTAACCAACTAACCAGTACGTCTTTGGATTGTGGAAGGAAACTGGAGCACCCAGAGAAAGCGCACGTGTTCCTCGTGAAGAACGCACAATCTCCTTACAGAGGACTCTGGGATAGAACTCCGATCTCTGCTGCCCCAAGCTGTAATAGTGTTGCACTACCTTCTACACCACTGTGGTGCCCAAAGCCTATAGCACCTGGTATTTCCAGATGGTCTCCCATCCAAGTACTAACCAGGCCGGAGTCTACTTACTTCCAAGATCAGCTGAGTTTGGGCACTTTCAGGCTCATATTTTCATGTGATATCCCAAGACGGTTCATTAGGGTTGTTATAGCTGGGGGTGACAATGACTCCCATTAAATGTTCCCATTGGTTTGCACCTCAAATAGCCTCTGACAACCAAATTCAGCTCCTGGACTTCATGTTTGACTTAGCTACTAAGCCCAGTGAAACCATTTCTACTGACAAAAGAAGGGGCAAAGACGAGTTACCAGTTTAAAAACCAGTCGCTTTGGACAGAGGGGGAGATTGCTACACAGGCAACAGCTTGCTCTCCATATTGTACTGCCCAGGCTTGCATATCTAGACAGCAATGACACAACATCCATCATCGAACCTGACTGACGGAGGCCTCACAATCCCCAAGAGGCAGAAATAACCAGAACTTGGGGCTTGGGTAGTGGAGGGCAAGCGAAAAGCTATTTAAACATAGAAAACCTACAGCACAATACAGGCCCTTCAGCCCACAATGCTGTATCGAACATGTACTTACTTTAGAAATTACCTAGGGTTACCCATAGCCCTCTATTTTTCTAAGCTCCATGTACCTATCCAGGAGTCTCTTAAAAGACCCTATCGTTTCTGCTGCCGGCAGCCCATTCCACACTCACTATTGTGGGAGATTCTCTGATGATGGTATCATAGATAAAAATGGAACTGTCAGTGGTACTCAGCCAATAATAGAGATGAAACATTGGACGAAAAGGTGTTGGTCTTTATTTTAATGTCTGCAGCTTGAGAAGGACTGGTTTTCCTCACAACTGACCTTGGTATGATCTTGCATTTTATTGTTCACCTTGACTGCACTTTCTCTGTAGCTGTTACACGTTATTCTGAATTGCTATTGTTTTACCTTGTTCTTCCTCAATGCATTGTGCAATGATTTGATCTGTATAAACATTATGAGGACAAACTTTTCCCTGTATCAGAATCAGAATCAGGTTTATTATCACTGGCATGTGACGTGAAATTTGTTAACTTAGCGGCAGCAGTTCAATGCAATACATAATGTAAAAGAGAGAGAAAAAAATAATAATCAATAAAATTAAAACATAATAAATAAACAAGTAAATCAATTACGTATGTGTGCAAAAACAGAAATATTGTATATTTTTAAAAAGTGAGGTAGTGTCCAAAGCTTCAATGTCCATTTAGGAATCGGATGGCAGAGGGGAAGAAGCTGTTCCTGAATCGCTGAGTGTGTGCCTTCAGGCTTCTGTACCTCCTACCAGATGATAACAGTGAGAAAAGGGCATGCCCTGGGTGCTGGAGGTCCTTAATAATGGACGCTGCCTTTCTGAGACACCGCTCCCTAAAGATGTCCTGGGTACTTTGCCCAAGATGGAGCTGACTAGATTTACAACCTTCTGCAGCTTCTTTCCGTCCTTTGCAGTAGCCCCTCCATACCAGACAGTGATGCAGCCTGTCAGAATGCTCTCCACAGTACAACTATAGAAGTTTTCGAGTGTATTTGTTGACATGCTAACTCTCTTCAAACTCTTAATAAAGTATAGCTGCTGTCTTGTCTTCTTTATGACTACATCAATGTGTTGGGATCAGGTTAGATCCTCAGAGATCTTGACACCCAGAAACTTGAAGCTCAGTGCATGTGACAATAATAAACCAATGCCTATACTTCAGTAACTTTGTAACTTAATTAAGAGGAATTTTGGTTTTGTAGTAATGGAAAACACACAGGAATTCATCCATAGGATTCCAGCAAAGCTGGGAATAGGTTTGGCAGATGGTGAAGTGATCGTGGGATTTTGAAAGGGAAGGAAAGTTGTATCTGGAGAGGTTTGCAAGTTTTGACAGGTTTGAAGCTGGGCTTTGCGTCTGATGTTAAAGCAGAGCTGGGGAATGCAAAGGAGGGGACCCCAATATCAGTACCACACAGGCCATGAAGGGGTGCTAGATAGTCTGCAGTTTGGAAGTGGTCATGTTCGGTTTGGAAGCAGGTGCTAGTCATCACAGATTAGATGAGAGGGTCAGTGTAAATGGGCAGGATATTACTAGTTATTTTGTTATTTTACTTTTTGTATTTGCATAGTTTATTTTCTTTTGCTCATTGGTTGTATGTCCAGTTTCAGATGGCACCGCTGAGGGCAAGCGACAACTTACTGGCAGTTCCCAAAGCAAGAAATACAACTAAATACTTTACTGATAAAACTTCCTCTGTAAAAACATTTATGTAAATGATGACCATGAACAATGAAGAGGCGAGCAAAGGCGAAGCTGAGTTGAGAGTCAAAGCGTGTGGGTGTGAGATGGAGTTGGAGAGGAGTTGAGGCATATTTGAGGAGGAGTCAGAGACTGTGAAGTGGAGAAAAGTTGGAGCAGAGGAAACCGGGAGTGAGGTTTGATCAATCTAAGTGCCAGGCCAGTTCGGAAAGGTCAGGTGTGGGCTGGAAGGTGGCGGTGGGGTCCAGGCCCAGAGTATATCAATGCAACAGGACCCGGGTCCCAGAGCGAGGAATGACCCAATGCTTGGACAATTTAAACATTGGGCCGGATTGAGAAAGCACAGTGTCGGGACCAGAGGCAGGGGTCGGGCCGGTTCTGCTCGCTGCTCCACGCTGTTTTCCCCGCTCTTCGCTTGCGCTGAGGCTGAGCCTGTGGGTTTGCTGCAGCTGCTCTGGCCTTTGTGCCTGAGGACTCTCTTTCATTCAAGATGCTCTTATCTTACTTATACTGTTTGCACAATTTGTTCTTTTCGCTCTCTCTGCGCATTGGGTGTTGGTCAGGTTTTTTCGTGAGTTCTTTTGGAATTCGTGTTTTGTGGCTGCCTGTAAGGAGATAAATCTCAAGGTTGTAGAATATAATATATGCAAACTATGATAATAAATATACCTTGAATGAATTTTTATGTCCTGTTTTGTGAGGTTTTTCATTGATTTCATTGTGTTTCTTTGTATTTACTGTGAATGTATTTACCCGGATCTGGGCCGTACCCTCCAAATATCCGGACCTGCATCTCGGTTTTTTTGCACTACCTTACTTTCCATTTTTCTATTTTCTATTTATGATTTACAATTTAAATTTTTAATATTTACTATCGATTTGTAATCCAGGGAGCGGGAAGCGCAGAATCAAATATTGCTGTGATGATTGTACGTTCTAGTATCAATTGTTTGGTGACAATAAAGTATAAAGTATGCCTTCCAGAATATGATTATATGTACAGAGTATGTACTTCAATGGTGAATTTACTTTGAACTTTGAAGGACAGGAAATAGAGAATGATATATGAGTTTAGGGCAGAGGTCGTCAACATTCTTCAGTCAACCAAAACTGCAGAACTACATTGAGTAGTGGGAAGGAACTTGGGATGCAACAGATCATAAACACAAGAGATTCTGCAGATGCTGGAAATCCAGGGAAACACACACAAAATGCTGGAGGAACTCGGCAGGTTACGCAGCATCTATGGAGGGGAATAAGCAGCCAATGTTTCAGACCAAAGTCCTGATGGGCGGACTCGGCCTGAAACATCGACGTGGACGCTGCCTGCTCTGCTGAGTTCCTCCAGCATTTTGTTTGTGTTACCCTGGAGGTGCAAGCTAGCTAATATCATTTAATTAAAAAGTGAAGTCCATAGAAAAAAGATCCACAAAGCCGTCTTTTGAGATTAAGATTTTAGACCAGTACTGGACAACTGTTCCATTGAAAGGTACGGGCTTGTGACTGAGAACTGCCAGTCCTTGTCCCTCTGTATATGTTTGCCTGCTAGCCTTTAATTGCCCAGCCAGTTACAAGGGGAAGGGGAATACATCTGGAGTCTAGACACACTGACTCTGTGGGTTGGTCCGTAACTTTATTCCACATCACTCCAAGGCTTCCTTCTGTTTACACAGGTGTATACACACGGAACCATACACACAGACCCATACCCAGGCATACATAAGCAGCCCAGTGAGTCAGAGATGGAGGACACTACTAGAACAACACCACAGACACGTTTTATCAATCGCATTGTTTTCACTTGCAGGTATCATTTCTTAAAAATCACAATCTGGCAATATCTTTGCAATGTGTTTTTGGTGATTCTTTCTAAGAATTCAAGCTCTGATCGCTGGCTTTGAACCTGCAATGGAATTGCAGCAATTCTTAAGTAAATGCGAAAGTGAAAATTGCAGGAGGAACAAAGGGGATTAGAATTCAAACCCCTAATGTGTTCAGGAAATATTGCTCCATTAAACATTTAAAGCAATTTGGATCCAAAGAGGAGTCAGTGCCTAACATTGTGAAAATTTTTATTGTGCTTCTTGTTTCAGGACATTATCAGTGGACAATAACTGAGAAATTAGACCAGTCTGTTTCTCTCAGAGAATATTTTAAATTTCTGATTTGATTTAATCTCCCAGTTTTCAGCCTCTTGCTGTCATTGACCATCACTGTTACTGTTTCAGAGGACCTGTCCTCAGCCCTGCACATAAGGGCAATTATCAAGAAAGCTATCACCTCTACTTCCTTAGGAGTTCGCAGAGATTTGACATCACATCTAAAACTTTGACAGACTTCTATAGATGATATTGACTGGCTGTATCACAATCTGGTATGGAAGCACCAATACGCTTGAACGAAAAATCCTCCAGAAAGAAGTGGATTCGGTTCAGTATATCATGGGAAAGCCCTCCCTACCATTCAGTACATCTACACGAAATGCTATTGTAGAAAAGCAGCATCCATCATCCAAGATCCTCACCACCCAGGCCATGTTCTCTTCTCACTGCTGCCATCAGGTAAAAGGTACAAGAGCCTCAGGACTCTCACCAGGTTCAAGAACAGTTACTACCCCTCAACCATCAGGCTCTTGAACAAAAGGAGGTAACTTCACTCAACGTCACTTGTCCCATCAGTGAAATGTTCCCACAATAATAGGTTCACTTTCAAGGACTCTTCATCTCATATTCTCGATATTTATTGCTATTTGTTTATATTTGCATTTGCACAGTTTGTTGTCTTCTGCTTTCTGGTTGATCTTTCATTGATCCTGTTATAGTTACCATTTTACAGATTTGTTGAATATGCCCACAGGAAAATTAATCTCAGGTTTTTATATGGTGACATATGTGTACTTTGATAATAAAATTTACTTTGAACTTTGCTGCACAACTCCCAAGCCCTGGCTCTCACTAGGGTAAAATTCACTAGAATCTGGAGCCTGCTGGAGGAACTTAGTGACTGAAGCCTCTTACATCTTTGACCCACCAAGTTGCTCTCGGAGGTTGCTGCACTAGGTTGAAAACCCCTGTACTAGAGCAGAGCCATTGAAACTGTTTCCCTTAAGGCTCTTAGAAACTGTGAAGATACCATGTAAGTATATTGTTATTTTGCATCTGAATTGTCGTAACCATAGCTGGTTTCATTACTTGGCATCATAACCACAGAGACTGAGTGCCACGGTAGTGTAGCAGTTATTACACCTCAGGGCACCAGAGTTCAGAGTTCAATCCAGGCACCTCTGTAAGGAGTCACTGTACGTCCTCCCTGTGGAATGCATGGGCATTCACCAGATCTTCTGGTTTCTTCCCACCATCCAAAGACGTACTGGATAGGTCAATTGATCATTGTAATTTATCCCATGGGCTAAATTGGGGTTGTCAGGGCTTGCTGGGCAGCTCGGCTGGAAAGGCTGGAAGGGCCTATTCCATGCTGTATCTCTAAATAGATCAATAATTTTATAAATAAATAAATTATAGTAGCAAAACTTAACAGTGGCCCGAAGTGTCGACTGTCTATCCCTCTCCGTAGATGCTGCCTATGTTTCTTGAGCAAGTCGTGTGTGTTACTCTGGATTTCAGCATCTACAGAATCTCTTGTGTTTATTAGAAGGAAGAGTTCTCCGGGAGGTTTGGTCAGCATTTTATACACAGGTAACATCAGAGGTGTGGTGGGGTGGAGATGTGTCTCTATCAAGGGAGGTTTAAGGCGCTCCTTCCCTCTGCTAGCCTGCAGGTCACCTTTGGGTAAGGTGTAGCACCTGCCTAGCCCCCCACCCCCCGGCCAATTAGGGTCACATGAAGCCATGGGAGCAGGTGGTCAGGTGGTGGATGGCCGTATGAGCAGCTGGTGCATATAACAAGTCCTGGTTATGCGTCCACAGACTCCAGGTAGACAATCTCTGAAGAGTTTTGATAATGGCTGGAGTCATCCGTCTTGTAAGGACAAACCACTTCTGTAAAAAAATTTGCCAAGAACAATCATAGTCATGGATAGACCATGATCGCCCTCGTCATATGACACGGCCCATAATGATGATGATGAACATCAAGAAGTAACCACATGACAATTCAATCATTGACCTAATGTAGAAGAATTAGTTGGCAGTTTTACTTCTTCACATACTGCACAGGAAGAAGCTAATGATAAAACTAAGAGCCAAAGAAATGCAAGCCAATAGATTTCAAAGGTCAACTGGAGGGGTAGCCAATCAGGACCTAGACAAGCAAACAGAGGGTCTATATACAGCAGCACTCCAGAGGAAACATTAACAACTGCACACTGAGGAGGTCACCTTGACTGGTGATGTAACATCTGCAAGCTAACCGCCAAACTCAGCAAACACTGCAACATCAAGCTATTATATAACCTCAAATTTGTTGAATAAGCTCTTCTCAATCTTCCAGCCAGGTATCAATTATAACTGATGTTTCAATGACAAACTCTGCCATCTTCTTCAGGGATGATGCCTGGGCATGTCTAGTCCAGTGGTATTTATAACCCCATAGTCCGACCCTCCTGATTGGTTAGCTCTCATCCAATCAGGATTCCGCTCTCCACCTTGTTTACAATTGAATTCCAGTTCTTACCTAGAGCGAGAGCTTTGTCTTACGGCACAGTAGACTTGCGCCGTCAAAGTCAACCGTGAATACAATGTTCTGCTACCAGTGATTGCTCCAAGTAACCCAAACAAATACATCTCCTGTGCTCCTTGATGTGGGTTTCCACCGTGCGTCCCACCTCCCCAATGTATGCTGCTCTGCATTCACAGGGAATCCTGCAAACACCAGCCAACCCAGGTCCCAGGTCATCTATGACCTGCATAAGCTGTGACTTGAGCTTCCTTATGGGTTTGTGGATTGCATTAGTCCAGTATTTCTTCAAGTTCCTGGTGATCCTTTCATAAACCGTGGAAGTATAAGGAAGAGAGGTGGTAGCAATGGGTTCCTCCTCATTGTTCGGTTCCCTGACTTTTCCGTCGGCCCTTTTAAGGACCTGATTGATTTCTTTCACCTTGTAGTCATTCTGTAGGAACATCATGTGTAATTGTTTTATTTCCTTGGGGATACTCTCCAGATCTGAAATACATGATCCTTTTTCAAATTTGTTCTTTGTTTTTAGAGTGATGGACAGTAATACTTATTTTCTTCAACATTAAAAATAGCTAAAACTTTTTTGTATAATATTGATCTGTATAATCTCCTCACATACTCTGAGGAAAACTTCTTCCTTCCATCTGTGACCTGCTGCAAATCTCCCAGAAGCCTTCACCAACCATTGCAAGCCACGTTTTCAGCTGCCTTGGTGCCAACCGCTGGAATTCCTTTTTGCACTTTCCCCCACTTCCCCTTTAAGACTATATTTGATTAACTATATTTAGTTTGCTTATTTTTTTGTGTACTTCAATGTCATATTTTGTGGGGTGATAACTCCTTAAAGTATATTGAGATATGTTTCCACGTAAGAGCTGCACTATTAATTGGAGCTGTGGTGTTATTTTGGACAAGTGCAACTGTTGATCTGAAGATAGCATTGACAACAAGACTGGAGACCCATAATTTTGTCAAAGCTTAGCTTTTAACTTTGTATCACTTTGCTGCCAATACCTCACCATTATTTCCCCCACTCCAATGCTTAATTCCCATAATACCCAAATATTTAGTTCAAAGTTCAAAGTGCCACCATATACTCTCCTGAAATTCAATTCCTTGCAGGCATTCACAAAAGAATGGAGAAATACAATGAAAAACGATACGCAGAGATTGACAAAACAACCAATGTGCAAATGAAGAGATCCACTAAAAGAAGGCGCTGTAAAAAAGGACAATGAATTTATGAACACTCCCACACTATTTTTAACCTTTTTGCATTACTTATTGATTCTTATATACAGTATATACTTATTGTAATTTATAGTTATTTTATTATTTTGTATTGCTGCTGAAAAACAACAAGTTTTATGACAGATACCAGTAATATTAAGTCCAGTAAGGGAGAAGGAGAGAACGAACCCAAAATCTTCTGTTCTGATGATTTTAGAGGGATTAAGTATCCTGGTGAGTGGCTGCTGAGCTCCTTCAGTGACACCACTACAAGAACCTGGTTCGACATGAAGAAACACACCTGAGGGGAGTAAAGACATCAGAGCTGCCAGAACTATAACCCTGTCTCCACAAAGTCTAGCCCAGCATCTGGAATGCAAATCAAAGGCAGCGTGCAGCTCTCAAAGAATGCATACTGTCTCCCACATTGCCGATGCAAATGTTTAACCAGTAATGATGAAAGCCGAGACCTCCGATTCAAAGTGCACATGTTTTAATTGATTCGAGTCATCCTGCTCCAGTTGCCAGATCATTCACTAGGAGACACTTCGAACAGTACCTTACTACTCTGTCTCTGTCTCAGAACAATAAACACTAGTATCAGGGGTTTCAGTATCTACTACAGACACTAGTTTGAATTATATACAAGACAGTATATGATCTTTCAGTCCTATTCTTGCTCCCAATTTATTGAGGCCTCAATATTAAACTTTGTAAACAGGTTAAGTGTTACTTTGACTGTCACCAGTTACAACCAGTTGCAGTTAGCTGACTTGGGTGCGCATCCGAGATGAACATTCCATCACAGTCTGTAGGAGCAATCTGAAAGATCACGCAGAGCTAGTGCCTGAAATAATGGGCACGTTATTAAAATCTGTTGTGCAACAGGACACCAGTCAAAGCTGATCTGCCTGAGCATGAATTTGGTACAGCTTTTACATTCTCAGTTGATGAGAGTAGATTTTGATAACAGAGTGGTGGCCACAGGAAGATTTCATTAAGTAACAGACTAGGGTCCCGATTACAGAGTTAAATGAATGTCCACAGGTCTAACAGTAAATCCAATTTTCTAATACAATGGGTGCAAGATATAACATAATAAATTAAACTCCTAAACCTTGGATGATGGGCAGATTGAAATGGGAAAGAGAGAGGAAACCAAGGTGGACCACCACGTGTTGCAAAGGACCACAAGCAGTGTAGGTGACCTGAAATTGGAAACTGCAATATTCATACCATTGGGTTTCAGGGGATTAAAGTGAAATATAAGGTGACCTTCTTCTAATTTGTATTAGGCCTCACAGTGGGAGAGGAGAAGGCTGTGGACTGACAGGTCAGTGTGGTAATGGGAAGGGAGGTGAAACGACATGTAATGGGAAGTCCATTTTGGACGAAGCAGAGATGCTCTGAAATATGGTGGTTTAGTCTAAACTTGATCTTGCCGACGTAGAGGAGGCTACATCAAGAGAACCAAATGCAATAGACAAGGTTTGAAGAGGCACACATGAATTTCTGTCCCAACTGGAATGGCTGTTTAAGACCTGGGATGGTGGTGAGGGAGAGGGCGTAGTATACATGTGGCTGCAGCAGACATCCCACCCTGCAAATACTCAAGGAGGTAGCACCATTAATTTACGGGAGACTCCCGGAACTTCCGGGAGAGGTGGGATGTCTGCAATAGAGTAGCCCCTTAGCAGCTAGTTTAAATAACGTTAGCTATGCTAATGAACGAATGACACCTGTTAAACTCACCTCAACACGTCTTTTACAGTCTTAACCCACCATGGGCAATAGAAAAGTCACTGTTGCAAACAGTGCAGCGAGCAACACTGTCATTATTTTTGACCCCCATTAGGCAGGGGTACACTTTAGTGTAGTCTGGGGTGACGTACATTTTATATTTTCTTTTTTTTGGAACGCTCTGCCATGGTGCGCTCTCTCTCTCTCTCTTGCTCTCTCTCTTGCTCGCTCACTCTCAAAAAAATTGATTTCCGGGATATTGCATATAATTTGCAGGCATCAAGGAGCCGCTATTAATATGCGGGAGTCTCCCAGCACTTCCGGGAGAGGTGGGATGTCTGCTGTAGGAGAAACTGCAAGGGACAGGGAAGGGTAGATGGGGATGCATAAAGATAACTGATGAGCTTTATTTATCACATGTACATTGCCACGTACAGTTAGATGGGTCGTTTGTGTCACATCGAAACTGTGCTGGGCAGACAAGTGTCACCACACTTCCAGTGCCAACATAGCAAGCTCGCAATTTACTAACCTTAACCCCAACATGAGAGGAAGTGTTCTCGTTGGAGAGCAGAAAGTGGAGTGATGTTGGTGAGGAAGAAGTGACTGATGTAGGATCCTGTTGCAAATGCTGAAATGGCAAAGCATCTGCAGTCCTCTTCTCTCTTCTTCAATTTCCCATTCTGGCCTCTTACCTCTTCTCCTCACCTGCATATCTCCTCCCCCTGGTGCCTCTCTACCTTCCCTTTCTCCCATGGTCCACTCTCCTCCCCTATCAGACTCCTTCCTCTCCAGCTCCTTTCCCTCTACCTCCCCCCAGCCTCTTCCTTCATCCCCCTCCCTACACCCACCCGGCTTCACATATCACCTTCTGGCCTGCCCTGCTTCCCCTCCCCCTCGCCTTATTTGGGCATCTTCCTTCTTCCTTTCCAGTCCCAATGAAGGGTCTAGGCCCGAAACTTTGACTGTTTGTTTTGAGATACAGCATGGAACAGGTCATTCCAACCCACCGTGCCTGCCTCAGCATCCCACCGATTGAACCCTAGCCTAATCACAGGACAATTTTCAATGCCCAATTATTCTACCAACCGGCACGTCTTTGGTCTGTGGGAAGAAACTAGAGCACCCGGAGGAAACCCAGTCTACAAACTTGCTTGCAGAGGATAACGGAATTGATCTCTGATGCCCCGATTTGTAATAGTGTTGCGCTTATTCATTTCTATAGATTCTGGCTGACCTGCCATGTTCTCCCAGCATTTTGTGTGTTCTGCGGTCTCTGGCGTCTCCCTCAACGCTTGGCTGAGAGCATGTACTAAACATCTGGAGCCATAACCTTCAAGAGTCAGTGCCGGGAGTGCTACTAACAAGGGACGCTGATGTGGTGAGCAACCTCAATCACATCAGTATCAGGAATAAACAAACCCAAGATTCTGACCACGGTAGTTGTTATTACAAAAGAACGGTCAATCATTAATGACACTTAGCAATCAGTTTACTGCAAGCTGCCTGTGCTCACTGCCCACCGGCCTCGTTCAACTGTGCAAAACAACATTTTTATATACAACACCTGGCTGGAAAGGGCTGCGAATTACTGTGGGT
Source organism: Mobula birostris (assembly GCF_030028105.1). Classification (NCBI taxonomy): domain Eukaryota; kingdom Metazoa; phylum Chordata; class Chondrichthyes; order Myliobatiformes; family Myliobatidae; genus Mobula; species Mobula birostris. The sequence goes on from NC_092399.1 coordinate 4,979,499, forward strand.
GGGACAGGATGTCATTAAACACGAGATAGAGCCCGAGGGGCTGCTTCGGTCAAATATTCTGAATTTCAACACCTGTTGAATTCCACTCTGTTGGTGAAACTTGCCGCTCATCCAAAATTCCACCACCTCAGTCTAAGCTCTCAACAGATGTTCAGTCCCCACTCGTTGCCGTACATCAGCTTCTGATCTGGCCATCGTTCAGTTCAAAGTTCTCACCTTTGCTTTCGCGTTCCTCCGTGACCTCGCCCTTATCTCTGTAATCTTCCGCGGCTACACAAGTGTCCAAATTCTGGGGTGCCTCATCAGCCGCCACTGACCGCCGTGCAAAACAGACAAAATGCTGGAGGAACTCAGGAGTCGGGCAGCATCTGTGGAGGTGAATGAACAGTTAATGTTATGGGCTGAGAACCTCCATCAGGACTGGGAAAGAACAGGGAAGAAGCCAGAATAAGAAGGTGGGAGGTAGGGAAGGAGTACATGACTGGCAAGTGATCGGCGAAATCAGGTGAAAGGGAAAGTAGCTGGGTGGGGGTGGGGGGTGATGAGTTGAGAAGCTGAGAGGTGACAGGTAGAAAAGGTAAAGAGCTGAAGAAGAGGGAATCTGATAGGAGAGGAGGGTGAACCATGGGAGAAAGTATACGAGGAGGGGAGGCCAAACAGAGGTGATGGGGAGGTGACGAGAGGAGAATGGTTAAGAGGAGAGCCTGTTCCTTGGGTCATAAGCTCCAGATTTTTCTTAAATCTCTCCACCTTTCCATCTTTCCAGGTTTATACCTGTCTCTGATTCAATGCTTCATCAGCTGAAATGATATTGCGATAGGTGGCTTCAAGTGAGGTTTCATCTGATGATGGTTCATTTTGATGACTGGGAGGATGTTTTACAATGTTAAAACCACGAGGTGGAAAAGCAATAGTAGCAGTTCCTGCAACATCCCAGAACTGAAACTCCAACAGTAACAGCACCGTGCAAAAGTCTTAGACATGTGTAACAAAATCCTGTAAAGTGAAGATGGTTTCAAAAATAATGAAATGAAAAGTTTCTAAGTATCAGAAAAATTACTATAAAGAGCAGTAAACAGAAAGAAACTAAATCAGATCAATATTTGGTGTGACTACCCTTTACCTTTAAAACTGCATTAATTCTCTTAGGTATACTGTCGTACAGTTTTATAAGAAAATCAGCTGGTCGGTTTTCCAAGCATCTTGGAGAACTTGCCACAGTTCTACAGACTTTGGCTGTTTCGATTGCTTCTGTCTGTCCAGGTAACCCCAGACAGCCTCGGTGATTTTGAGGTCAGGGCTCTGAAGACGGTACCATTTGAAGCCTTATTAAAAATCTAGCGTGCCTGAGACTTTTGCACAGTACTGTACTTCTGGTAAGATGATAATGAGCTTGGTCTCAGTGGCCTCTCTGGTCCAACAAATGTGTAAAGGTTTATCCTAAACATTTTCCTTGTGATCACAAGACCCTGTTGGACATTGGCAATGTAAAGTACTGCGTCTGGTTCATTGGTTCGTAGGTGAGACTGACGGCCGTTGGCCTCGGATGACGTGCTGACTAAGCCCTCATGCTGTGGCATCACCTGTTACAGCCACCCAGGGGAGGAGGCACCGGAGGCGATGTGGGAGGGAACAGAGGTTGGTGGTGACGTCTGGCCCCTGTAGGCTGGCTCTCCCGTCTGATCTGTTCTCCAGCGTTCACTCCCTGGACGACAGGCTGGATGAACCAGTGCGAGATGAGGAACTGTTGCGTGCCCGTTGGTGCAGAAATGTGACTCGAGGAGAGCATCCCATCCCATGCACCATCACTCATCTGACAGGGCCCCTCAGGGCATTGCGTTAATATTATTTTATAACTGTACGTGTTATCCTAACTACATGTGCTGTGTGCTGTGTGTGACTGTATATACTGTGTTTTGCACTTTGTTCCCACAGTAGAATGCTGTTTTGTTTAGCTGTATACATGTGTATGGTTGAATGACAATACACTTGAAGTTGAAATTGAACTTGGAAGTGAGGTCTGGCAAAAAGGGTACAAGTTCCACCATCTCATCTCAGTTGGTACACCTGCACAGTGCTCCCAAGGGAAAGGTAACCCCACCAATCCTGCAAATGGGTGGGTGAGTGGGAGTTAGGGTAGATGAAACACTCACCCCAAGGTTGGTGACTCAGGCGTGAAAGGGAGAGGAGTTTTTGACAAATGTGTTCCACTTCGTATCCATTCCCTTCTTCACTGTATCAGGGCTAATTTTCCTTCCCCTCTTAGCGTGGTTTTTAACCTCACTAACACAGAAAATATCCGAACATTGATTGTGAAACATGGTCAGGTTGTTCAACATGGATTAAAGCAGAGAAGTGGGATTTGCTGGAAATCTGAATCATGGGCAGAGAAAAAATTTGAGAAACACTTAGCAGGTCAGGCAGCAAGAAGCAGTGCACATTTCACAGGTTAATAACCTTTCCTCTGAGTTCTGCTGTAAAATTGTTGACGCAAAATATTGACTCAGTTTCTCTCTTCACTGATGCTACCTGCCCTGTTGAGTGTTTTATGCATTTTGATTCGACGATGGAATCCACTGAAGTCAGTCTGATTCAGGATACAATCGGGTCTTTCAACAGCCTCTTGGAGAGGTACATGGAGCTTAGAAAAATAGAGGGCTATGCAGTAGGGAAATTCTAGGCAGTTTCTAGAGTGGGTAACATGGTTGGCACAACATTGTGGGCCGAAGGGCCTGTAATGTGCTGTAGATTTCTATGTTCTAAGTTCAGCTAAGGCAATGCATCCCATTGATTGTGAGCAGATGTTGAATAGGGCTTATTGTGGGGGTTCACTGTATCTCTATTCCCATGTGAAAGTTCTTCCAAAGTTCATCAGTGTTCCTGATTTCCTAATAGTAAGTAGTTGGTCCATTAGCCAACGTCCCAGCTCACCCTATAATTTTAGTCCAGGGACCTTGGAGCTCAGAGCCCATAATGGTCTCAGCTTTGTATCTGTAGGTTGCCCCCCACTACTGGTACTGCACATGTCAGCACATCTACTCTGCTGAATGACGGCTGGCACATCTGCCCACCAAGAGGTGCAACCAAAGTTGTAGCCGCCCACTCCTCACAATCTCCAGATCCCACCTCAGCCATTCTGATGTCCTCTGTCCAGATAAAGGGTCTCAACTCGTAACATCAACTGTCCATAGATGCTGCCTGACCTGCTGATTTCCTCCAGCATCTTGTGTGTCTCTGATGATAAGGTGAGTCTGACTATTAACTAGACCTGATTACTGACTTGACCAAACTGTAGAATAGGCTTGATGGTCCACTAGGACTTATTTTCAGTTGTACTCAACTATCATGTTATGATGACAAGACCGGCTTGCCAAGCACGCCACCAGGCGCTGCAGTAGTGTTGTGCTTTGTGCGATGCTATTACAGCTCAGGGCATCGGAGTTCGGAGTTCAATTGCAGCATTCTCTCTGTAAGGAGTCTCTGTCTGTCCTGTCTGTGGAATACGTGGGTTTTCTTCAGATTCCTGGGTTTCCTCCCACACTCCAAAAATGTACTGGGTAAGTTAATTGGTCAATGTAAGTTGTCCCATGATTAGATTAGGTTAAGTCAAGGGTTGCTGAGCAGTGTGGCTCGAGGGGCCAGAAGGGCATATTGTATTTCTAAATAAACAAACAAACAAACAAACAAACAAATAAATAAATAAAAGAATGAATGAATAAATAAACAGATAAATATAAATTATCAAACAAACAAACAAACATGTTGGAGGATTACAAATACCTGGGGATACGAGTTGACAATAAACTGGACTGGTCAAAGAACACTGAGGCTGTCTACAAGAAGGGTCAGAGCCGTCTCTATTTCCTGAGGAGACTGAGGTCCTTTAACATCTGCCGGACAATGCTGAGGATGTTGTACGAGTCTGTGGTGGCCAGTGCTATCATGTTTGCTGTTGTGTGCTGGGGCAGCAGGCTGAGGGTAGCAGACACCAACAGAATCAACAAACTCATTCGTAAGGCCAGTGATGTTGTGGGGATGGAACTGGACTCTCTGACGGTGGTGTCTGAAAAGAGGATGCTGTCCAAGTTGCATGCCATCTTGGACAATATCTCCCATCCACTACATAATGTACTGGTTGGGCACAGGAGTACATTCAGCCAGAGACTCATTCCACTGAGATGCAACACAGAGCGTCATAGGAAGTCATTCCTGCCTGTGGCCATCAAACTTTACAACTCCTCCCTTGGAGGGTCAGACACCCTGAGCCAGCAGGCTGGTCCTGGACTTATTTCCTGGCATAATTTACATATTACTATTGAACTATTTATGGTTTTATTACTATTTATTATTTATGGCGCAACTGTAACGAAAACCAATTTCCCCGGGATCATTAAAGTACGACTATGACTATGACTATACTAAATAAATACAAATAGATATAAATAAATAAGTAAATTAGGCTTTGGTTTCGCTTTGCCATCATTTAAATCTACTGGTCTTCCCTGATCAGTGACACATTCTGAAATGTTGATTTGGTCTTTCTATCCACTAATCTTGACTGATCAGTGTAAGGGATGGATTTTGCCAGTGACACCCGTGACATCAACACTCTGCGGCTGGATAAGCTAAAAAAAGATCGGATTGTTCACCGTTTTACCACATCATCACACTACCTTGTGGGAATCCTTGGTCCGTCCCTGACAAAAATGGAGAAGCAACTCTCTGGATGGCATTGAGAATGTCTCAGCTGTTTGCCAGGAGGACGTGGAAGCGGCTAGAGCACACTGCCTAAGCAGACCATCTGTCCAGATGATCACTGAAGCGCTCCAGGTTCTATCCTTGCAGAATAAGTGGGTCTTAAATTAATCATCAATCTCTTCAGAACTTCCAAAACTGAAGTAGAACAAGGCATCCTCAACCCCAAGGCATGATCCTATAAGAAGACCCATATAGAAACAAATTCTTATTTTATACATAGAACAAACTGACCATGAAGAGGAATGCTTTTGGCACTCCTGATTGGTTGCATTCTGAGAGATGTCCTCTCACCTCAAGCAGCCTTTCCCTTATAATCCATTCATTGTTTAACCTCATTGATACGATTCCTTTCCACAGTCAATTGAAAGCGATAATTAATCTTCAATAGAGACACAAAAAGTCCTGAGCAGCGTGCACAAACTGCTAGAGAAACTCAACAAGTCAGACAGTGTCTATGGAGGGAAACGAACAGTTGACATTTCAGGCCGAGACCCTTCATCGGGATCTCAACAAGTCCTGATGAGGTGTCGCAGCCTGAAATGTTGACAGTCGTTTAAAGATAAAGATCTAAAGATTAGCTTTATTTGCACATGTGCATTGAAATATTGAATCATGCAGTGAAATGTGGTGTTTGTATCGAGTGGTTAGCCTGCAAGTTCTGCCAGCTTTCCCTCCACAGATGCTGCCTGACTTGTGAGTTTTTCCACATGGCTCTTTTATCTTCAATGCTGTTGACACATTTTTTACTTTGTCCTTTTCAATATCTTTGGGACAGAAAGTGAAAAGCAAGAAAACTTTTTCTTCTTGCTTGTCAGGCAATCATCCTACAATCCCAGGTGTGATACTGCAGTGCTCTGGGATTTGACTCTGCTGTCAAATCCAGGACTGTGCAAAATGATTAATCAACTAAAGTGGCTATGGATTGGGTGTCAAGGTCTACACAGATTACTGGGTTGCCATATTGTTTAAACTTGGATTTGTTCTGAACAGTACTAGAAGCATTGTTGTTAGGCTGTGGCCTCCTCTGTGTTTGTGATGAGGGCACTCAGTAAATGTGCACTTACACACACATTGCCTTGTCATTCTACTGTCATTGTGTTGAGTGTATGCTTCTTAATGTTGGAATCAGGTTTAATATCACCAGCGTATGTCGTGAAATTGTCTTTGCAGCTGCAGCACAATGCAATACATAATGGAAAAATCTATGAGCTGTGGGTTACAGTATATATGAAATAGGTAAATTAATAGTGCGAAAATAGAAATTATAAAAATGTACTGAGGTAGTGTTCATGGGTTCAATGTCTATTCAGAAATTGGATGGCAGATGGGAAGAAGCTGCTCCTGAATCGTTGAGTGTGTGCCTTCAGACTCCTGTACCTCCTTCCTGATGGTAGCAATGAAAAGAGGGCACATTCTGGCTGATGGGATCCTTAATAATGGATGCCATCTTTCTGAGGCACCGCTCCTTGAAAGTGTCCTGGATACTACGGAGGCTGGTGCCCATGATGGAGCTGACAAAGTTTATAACTCTGCAGCATATTTCAATCCTGTGCAGTAGCCTCTCCCCCCATATCAGATGGTGATGCAGCCAGTTAGAATGCTCTCCCAGTGCATCTTTAGAAATTAGTGAATGTCTTTGGTGACAGATCTCCTCATTCTCCTGATGAAATGTAGCCACTGTCGTGCCTTCTTTGTAGCTGCGTCCATACTTTGGGCCCAGGTTAGATTCTCAGAGATGTTGACATCCAGGAAGTTGAAACTGCTCCCTCTGTCCACTTCTGATCCCTCTGTGGGGATTGGTGTGTGTAACCTTGTCTTATCCTTTCTGAAGTACACTATCAGTTATTTGGTCTTTCCCAGTATACTCTCTTAATCGATCCTAAACTGAGCTGATGCTCTTGGCTTGGTTTCATGGTGCCTTTCCCACCATACACGGTGTAACATTCCATTTCTTTCATAATGGGGATGTTTAAATGTGTATATGTTGTTTGTATATTGTACTTAAGATGGATACTTCCGTTTATTTTGTAATATGATTGTATTTACACTGTGGGCTGCACCATATTCTAATTCGTGTGTAGTCCTCAGTTAACTTTGTTGCTAATTAAAGATGGTATGTCTGGGTGCTGAATAAGAATTAGCTCATTGCCCTCAGTGAGAGAGAGCATCTATGGAAATGAATAAACAGCTGATTTTTCAGGTCCTGAAGAAGGGTCTCGGCCTGCAAAGTCGACTACTCATTCATTTCAATAGATGCTGCCTGAACTGCCGAGGTCCTGCAGCATTTTGTGCGTCTTCTTTTGGATTTCCTGCATCTGCAGACTTTCTCGTATCTCTGAATAATCCATCTTTGAGTGGCCAAGAGAAAGGTGCACGAGATATCAGGAGAACCACCAGATCTTCTTCCATTCATGTATCAGAACCCCTGACATCCACCTGGATGGGTAAACAAAGGCCTGGGTTTAGATTGTCAATGGAAAGGCCAATTTATTATCTGAACCCTTTGATCAAATATATTGAGCTGGTATCATGTTGCAAGGAGGAGGTATTATTAATGATAAGGGAGTTGAATTTGGCATTTTGCACTGGGCGTTAACTGGGTATGGGTTTGTACAGGTGCACTTGGTCATAGTCAGTGTATTAAAGGGCGTTCATTGGGAAGTAGTGTATCGTTGAGGGCTTGTTTTATGCTGCGGTTTTAAGTCAGCAAGCACTGTGGAAAAGGAGAACAAAAACACCAAGGCAAGCAAATACTGTCAGGCCTAGGCACCTGGTTAGAGTCAAAGGCTACACACAGCTGGTTTGCTCAGGTGCTGTGGAGAACAGCGGGAGATACGTGGAGAACACTTCAGCCAGCAATTAAAGGGGCAGTGTCTCTGCATCCTCCTCTTAAAGTGGCATTGTACTGTGGAATGCCACAGGTGCCCTGTGCAGTCCTATCATCATCGTTATTTATTCTGAGGTGACTCCTGTGTAACAGCCTCTCGAGCACTTCGTGGGTGGATTATTTGAAGACCAAACATGAGTGAAGTTGGTGCTTTATATTGGTTTAATGGCACAAGTACAGAATGTATTGTGTTCCCTGTATATTTTTTTCAAATACAGTTTCCAACCTCTCAACAAATGGACAAACCTTGGGAGGTTGAAGGTTGGAGGGGGGATCTAATTGAAAAGTGCCGTATATTGAAAGGCCTAGTTTGAGTGGATGTGGAGAGGATGTGTTCAATAATGGGAGAGTGGTATTTTTTTAGTCAGAGGGCAGAGAAATTCTGGAATACATTGCCACAGATACTGTCAAGGCCAAGTCAATGGGTGTATTTAAAGTGGAGGTTGATAAGTTCTTGATTAATAAGGGCATCAAAGATAATAGAGAAAAGGCGGGAGAATGGGGTTGAGAGGGAAAATAAGTCAGCCATGTTGAATGGTGGAACAGTCTCAATGGGCCAGTTAGTCAAATTCTGCTCCTACATTTTATGGTCTCATGACCATCAAACGTTTTTTGCAGATGCCCTGTTGAAAGTATCCAGACTGATTGCATCACGGGCTGGTGAGGCAGCTTGAAAGAGCAGGAAGGTAAGAAGCTGCAGAGAGTAGAGCATTCGGCCCAGTACATCACAGGCCCATCCCTCCTCACCATCAGGAGGATCAGCCTCATGACGGTAATATCTATCATCAAAGATCCCCACCATCCAAGCACGCCACCTTTTCACAGCTGCCTTCAGGCAGAAATCCACTTCTGTGTACTGCTCACACATGACTACATGGCCAAAAACCTGAGGAGTTGCATTGTCAAGTTTGCTGATGGCATGACAGTGGTGGAGCTCAAGGCCCAGTGCCAGGTAAGTAACCTCTTCCTCAATGTCAACAGGACAAAAGCGATCAACTTGGAGAACTCACACCTCTCACACCCCTCTCTACATCAGTGGCACAGCAGCGGGAACTGCCAGCGGGTTCAAGCTCCTAGAAGAGCACACCTTGCACAATCTCTCATAGTCCCAGAACACATCCTACGTAATCAAGAAAGCTCACCAATGTCTCTGCTTTCTGAGGAGGCCGAAGAGAGCGGGATTATGCACACCAGTCATTACAATCTTCTGCAGATCAGCAGTCGAGTGTATCCAAGCAACGAGCATCACTGCATGGTCAGAAATTGCACTGGGGCAGAAAGGGAGGGTCTACAACGGTAGTCAGAACTGACCACTGCATCACCAGTGCCAGCTTACCCACCTTCACAAACATATATACAGAAAGGTGCTGGGAAAAGGCCAGCAATATGTAACTAGTAGATTGGATAGGGGAGAACCAGTGGATGTGGTATATTTGGATTTTCAAAAGACTTTTGACAAGGTCCCACACAGGAGATTAGTGTGCAAACTTAAAGCACACGGTATTGGGGTTAAGGTATTGGTGTGGGTGGAGAGTTGGTTAGCAGACAGGAAGCAAAGAATGGGAATAAACGGGACCTTTTCAGAATGGCAGGCAGTGACTAGTGGGGTACCGCAAGGCTCAGTGCTGGCACCCCAGTTGTTTACAATATATATTAATGACTTGGATGAGGGAATTAAATGCAGCATCTCCAAGTTTGCGGATGACACGAAGCTGGGCGGCAGTGTTAGCTGTGAGGAGGATGCTAAGAGGATGCAGGGTGACTTGGATAGGTTGGGTGAGTGGGCAAATTCATGGCAGATGCAATTTAATGTGGATAAATGTGAAGTTATCCACTTTGGTGGCAAAAATAGGAAAACAGATTATTATCTGAATGGTGGCCGATTAGGAAAAGGGGAGGTGCAACGAGACCTAGATGTCATTATACACCAGTCATTGAAAGTGGGCATGCAGGTACAGCAGGCGGTGAAAAAGGCGAATGGTATGCTGGCATTTATAGCGAGAGGATTCGAGTACAGGAGCAGGGAGGTACTACTGCAGTTGTACAAGGCCTTGGTGAGACCACACCTGGAGTATTGTGTGCAGTTTTGGTCCCCTAATCTGAGGAAAGACATCCTTGCCATAGAGGGAGTACAAAGAAGGTTCACCAGATTGATTCCTGGGATGGCAGGACTTTCATATGAAGAAAGACTGGATGAACTAGGCTTGTACTCGTTGGAATTTAGAAGATTGAGGGGGGATCTGATTGAAACGTATAAAATCCTAAGGGGATTGGACAGGCTAGATGCAGGAAGATTGTTCCCGATGTTGGGGAAGTCCAGAACGAGGGGTCACGGTTTGAGGATAAAGACGAAGCCTTTTCGGACTGAGATTAGGAAAAACTTCTTCACACAGAGAGTGGTGAATCTGTGGAATTCTCTGCCACAGGAAACAGTTGAGGCCAGTTCATTGGCTATATTTAAGAGGGAGTTAGATATGGCCCTTGTGGCTAGGGGGATCAGAGGGTATGGAGGGAAGGCTGGTGCAGGGTTCTGAGTTGGATGATCATCCATGATCATAATAAATGGCGGTGCAGGTTCGAAGGGCCGAATGGCCTACTCCTGCACCTATTTTCTATGTTTCTATGTTTCTATGTTTCTAATATCATGAAGGATCCCACCAGCCTGCTCAAGGATTGCTTGTCCCACTGCCATCAAAGAGGAGACTATGTAGCACCCACACCAGGACCACCAGACTCAAAAACAATTTTCTCCAAGTAGTAACGCTGATCAACACCTCCACCCATTAACCCACCCCACCACAACTACCTTATCATTTCCTGTCAGAATCACCTTATGCACATTCCTGTGCCTAGCGTCACTTTGTGTATGGACAATCAATCCATGGGTATAAGCTATCTTATGAATACTCATTGTGTTTTTCTTTGTTATTGTGTTCTTTATCTTTTTGTGATGAATCAGATCCAGAGTAACAACTATTTCATTCTCCTTTATGCTTGTGTACTGGAAATGATGTTAAACAATTTTGAATCTCCAATCTTGAAACCTGAAGTCCAGTATAATCGGGATAAAGAACAGCACTATCCCTTCAATAATTCAGTTCTTAAACCAACCTGCCAAATCCTAACCACAGCAGTTTAGTAACACTATACACACAACACACTGGAGGAACTCAGCAGGTCGGGCAGCATCCGTGAAAACGATGAGTCAATGTTTTGGGCTGGAACCCTTTGTCAGGATTTCTGGCCTGAAGGGTTCTGGCCCGAAACGTTGACTGTTCATTTCCACGGATGCTGCCTGACCTGCTGAGTTTCTCCAACGTGTTGTGAGTGTTGCTTTGACCCCAGCATCTGCAGAGTTTTGTGTTTAGTAACACTATGGCTTCTCTCAGTACTTTGTAATAAAATGGACTTTTACTTTTGTTGTTATAATGTGCTTTCTTATTAAAATTATGTAGAATTTATGATTAATTTATGTTTTTTGTGTGAATGCTGCTTATATGTTTCGGTGATACTGCTACAAGTTTTTTGTTGTACATGTGTATATGACAATAAACTCAACTTTGCCTTTGACTACATACTGTATGGATGTTCTTTTTTAAGTTTTTCAGTGATACAGTGTGGTGTAAGCCGTTCCAGGGCACACCACCCCAGCAACACCCAACAAATCTGATTAACCGTGAACTAATCACAAGACAATTTACAATGACCAATATTTGTTCTGGCCTCTAGAGGCCCAGTTCATTTTGTATGGATGTCATTTTCCCTATATGCAAGCTGTTTTTTTAATAGCATTTCCTCTGCAGATTATTTTGGATTACATTTGCAACACATGGCGGAAAGGCATCCAGCTCCACCCATGCTTTATTTCCCCTTGAAACAGTAATATCTTTTCACAAGCAAGACTTCTTAACAACCTTGAAGAAAGCTTCTGTCTCAGGTAATTTTTGAGCAGCTGTTTAACTCGCTGCATAGATTTGTACATATGCACTGAGAGGGCAGTGGAATATTACTTAATTTAAAAGGCCAACGTACGCACATATATTTGTTCTTCTGAACGACAGAACCAGTTTCTTCTATCTCCCACTTTTAATAGTCACTCTTTATGATTAATCTTATTTGCCTTTGATGCCATTCATTACAATAAATATTGTGACATATGATTACTACATCAAGTGAGTTCTCTGTATTCTCTGTTTTTTGTAAAAAATATACTTATGAATATCCACAAGAATAGAACTTGTCCATTCCCATGGGATGGCCTGTAAGGTATATTTTTTTTAAATAAGACAAGTCAGAGATGCTCACAAGAGATTCTGCAGATGCCGGAAGTACAGAGTAATGTACTCGACATGCTGGAGGAACTCAGCAGGTCAGGCAGCATCCACAGAGTGGTGTAAACAGTTGATGTTTTGGGACAAAACCCTTTATTGGGACTGTAAAGGAAGGGGGAAGAAGCCATAATAAGAAATATGGTGGTGGAGAGAGGAAGTGGTACAAACTGGCAAGTGAGTATAAGCTTGAAAGTTAAGCAGAAAGAAAGTTATTCTCAATCCCGAGCAACTGCCGGAGGAGAAACATTAGGCTGGAGAATCCAAAGTGTGTGGGGAAAACACAGCAAGGGGAAAGCAGGAACTCTTGGTGGCTTCCCATTTCAATTTGACTTCCCATTCACATTCTGGAACATAGAAACTATTCATTGCATTTTGAACACACATAGGAGCTGGAAAAACTTAGAGGGTCAAGGAGAATCTATGAAGGGAAATGGATGGCCTTCTTCAGGACTTTGTGTTGCTGCCTGCTACAGAAAGGCATCAGAGACGTTGGTGTGCAGTCTAACGGTGAGTGATTGTCTTGCATGTTTTTTGTTGTGATTGCAAGACCCTGTTGGACATTGGTAATGTAGAATACCGCAAATCAGGTTCACTGGTTTATTAGTGTGATGGTTGGCAGAAGGCCTGTGCGGCTTTGTTTAAAGTGAGATCTAGGCCTCACCTGGGGTCAGCGTAGGAACAGACGGCATGCTGGGAAGCATTTTCTGCATCTTTTCTAAAGCTTTCACATCCTTCCTGTGAAGACCATTAGACCAAACAACAGAGGGGCAGAATTAGGCCAATTGGACCATGAGTCTACTCTGCCATTCCATCATGGCTGATTTATTAACCCATTCAATCATATTCTCCTGTCTTCTCCTCATAACCTTTGATACGCTGACTAATCAAGAGCCTTTCAACTTCTGTTTTAAATATATCTAGTGTGTTGGCCTCCACTGGTGTCTGTGGCAAAGAATTCCACAGATTCACCGCCCTCTGGCTAAAGAAATCTTCCTCACCATAGTTCTAAAAGGACATTCTTCTATTCTGAAGCTGTGTCCTCTGGTCTTAGACACCCCCACATAGGAAACATCCTCTTCATATCCACGCTATTCAGGCCTTTCAATGTTCGAGAGGGGCAACTAGAATCACACAGGATCTAATGGAAGGTATTTAACCAGAAACGTTAACTTTGTTTTTCACTCTCCTCAAATGTGACCTGACCTGTTGAGTAATTTCTCCTTTTTCTATCTCTATACCCAATTTTATTCCTCTGTTCTCAAGTATGAGTTCTATTTAGGTGAATGCTGAACCGCCTGGGATCAACAATAACCAATTAGAAGAACAGAGGACTTCTACTTTTGATTCTTGTCTTCTTCAGTGGGTGTTGCACAAAGCCATTTGGAACCATTAGATTCCCCAGCAGAAACAATCAATGTAGAATTTTGCAAGCCCAGGTCACTGGTTCATTGGTGAAAGTGACAAGGGCGAAGCTATGTGCCCTCAGTTGTAATGTGGACTAGACCCTCATGCCCCAGGTTGCCTTCTGCAGCCGCTCAAGGGAGAGACGCCGGAGGCGGTGTGGGAGAGAGCGAAGGTGTGGCGAGCATGTTGCTGTTCATTCTTGGATGGGCATGGCTCCTCCCATCCGTGCTGCCCTCTAGTGTTAGCTTAGTGGAAGACAAACTGAATTGCGTTCATCTATGGCTGCACTAGCGCATAATGATCAGACCGCTGCAGGCATGCTCTTGCTGGCAACACCCATGCACCGTCAATCCACAGGACGTGAGACTCAAGAACTTGGGCCATATTATATTTTTTGTGTGACTGTATTTTCCTGCTACCTGATATGTGCTATATGTGCCTTATGCTGTGAATGACTGTTGGTACTGTGTTTCATTTGGCTGTATTCATGGGTATTCACGTATGGTTGAATGATAATTGAACTTGAACAATCTGCTGCAGGAATTCAGCAGGTCTAGCAGAATTTGAAGCCGGACAAGAATCATCAGTATCTTGGTCCTGGTGCAGAGTTTTGACCCAAAGTGTCGTCAATTCCCTTCCTACCACAAAAGCTGCTAAGCCCATAAGATATAGAGCACAAGATAAAGGATAATAATTAGGCCATTCAGACTATTGAATTTGCTCCTCTGAGCTCCCCCAGCAAATTGCTTGTTGCTCCAGATTCCAGCCTCTACAGTCTCTGCGTATCCATTTGGAATCTTGCCTTATCTCGGGCAGGTCTCAGTTCGAGTACTGTGGCCAGTTTCAGATTTCTTCCTAGAAGGCAGAGGTTGATAGGCTCTTGATTAGTAAGGCCATCAAAGGTTCTGGGGAAAAGGCAGGAGAATGGGATTGAGAGGGATAATGAATCAGCTGGGATGGAATGGAGCTGTAGATTCAATGGCCAAATGGCCTATTTAATGGCCCTTCTCTCTTATGGTGTTATGGGTGATGTTGAGTTTCTGGAAAGAGTTCTGAGGAAAACGGCTAATCTAATTAACAGCTTAAAACCGCTTAATTAAGAAGCAACTCCAAAAGAATTGAGGTGCAATGTTTACAGAAGAGTAGTGTAGCCCAATGAATGATGAATGGAGTTGATTGTGTGCTTGTCAATGATTAATTCCAATTAAGTAGACTGATGAGACCAGGGTCAAAATTGAAACGTACATCAGTCCAAATTTCTTTTCTGAATCTAGAATACAGTGTGGAACAGCCCTTCCAGCCCAATCAGTCGTGCCTTCCAGCAGCCCCTGATTTAACTATTGACTCATCATAAGGACAATTTACAATGACCTGTTAATCTGCTAACCAGTACGTCTTTGGACTGTGGGAAGAAACCACAGCACCTGGAGGAAACCCCCATGTTCGTGGCGAGAACGTACAAACTCCTCACAGCTGGCATCAGAATTGAACTCTGAACTCCAATGCTCCGAGCTGCAATAGCGCTGGCTGACTGCTGCACTACTGTGGTGCCCCTGCGGCGGGTGGAAGTGGATGTAGAGAGCTGGTTCATCCGCCAGTGGTACTCTGGGATAGGCTGTGTCTTTGTGTGGTGACAGTGGTTCACTTAATTCTCACGCACAAGAACTGGACCGGTTTCCGGGTGGAGTAAAAATCACCTCTGACATGACAGAGAGAACATGCTGAACCATCAAACCCAGAGTCTCCTGAGTTAATTTCATGTGCTGTGGACAAAATGAAAGAGGAATTTCCCCATATTGTTTTCAGTTTCTTTCTCTCTGTTGCCTTGAATCTCCCAGGCAATCACATAGTCCTGGTCTGGAAAGCATTACATATATCGTGCTGAAAAAGGTTGCGCAACTGTGTGGGGAGTCTGGATGGGCCAGAGGGTCTGTCGTTACTTGTATGTAACCAAGACTGTGGTCACCCTAGTGGTCAACTCTGTTCTCTAATAGCCAAGGGCAAAACAGAGGTGGGGCTGTTAGAGCAGATGACACGATTCAGCATAATGTTCTGCAAACAACAGGATGTGACTACAGGCAGGGCAGAGTTTAGGCTACTGGGGCGGACAGACAACAGCCATGGTTTTAGATATCGTCCACGTGTCACCCTCCCATGGGTCGGAGAGCAGTGGTGTTGAGGCCCCGGGAATAGCCACTCTGTTCAATATAGTAGGATGGAGAGAAAGGGTGCGGCTTTTTGGATCTTACTGTGCACCTTGACTTGCAACAGGCAATGAGTGACCACCTTACTGGGAAAGTGGTGTCCCTGGAACAGGAAAAATCTCATGTTAACTGAATTGGGTAAGTCACCCTACAAAGCCAAAACCCAGCAAACAATGCAGATCCCATCAGAGCAAGGACATAATAGTCAGGGGTTGGAATCCCGACAACTCGGACAGCAATCTAATAATAAACGCAAGAGGTTCTGCAGACGCTGGGAATCCAAAGAAGCATACACAAAATGATGGAAGAACTCAGAGACCAGGCAGCATCTGTGGAAAACAGTAAACAGTCGACATTTCGGGCTGAGACCCTTCAGCAAAGTTCTTCTTCAGACTTCTTCAGGGCCTTTTCAGAATTGTACTTTATCTTTAACAAAGTAGTTTCTATAACCTTTAACACATGTACACAGTCTCCTTTGCTTGCGGATACCTCTTGCTGTTGATTCAAGAAAGGATAATGAAAGAATTTTAAAATATTTTTTTATTAGAGTGGGCAATAAAATAGTTATTGATCAACACACACAAAATGCTGGAGGAACTCAGCAATTTGTAGAGGGGAATATACAGCTATTGTTTCAGCTGAGACCCTACATGAGGACTTGAAGTTATGGGAATTTGCTGCTTATAAAGCTCTTCAAATCACCTTCAGGTCTAGAAAGACTCACACAAGTACTTATTTACCCTTCCACTGACATTTTTGTAGAACTTGCTAGTGGATGAATATTGTATAAGACAGCTCCTTATCCTTAATGCGAAGACATACTTCTCCCTGTGATACCAGTCATAAGAACACAAGAAATTAGGAACTGGAACAGGAGTAGGTCACTCAGTCCATCAAACCTTCTTCACCATTCAATATGATCATGGGTGTTCTGTAATGGCTTGTTCTTGCCAATAATACCCATGCACCAAAATAGCATCAATTTACAGAACATGTTCCTCAGAGACTTGAGCTATATATATATAGAAATATATATCTTCCTGTGACTGTACGTTTACCTGTTATCTTATATGTAGTATATGTACTTTGTGCTGTGTATGACTTTTGGTACTGTGTTTTGTATTTTGGTCCCAGGGCAGTGCTGTTTTGTATGGCTGCATTCATGGGTATTCATGTGTTGTTGTATGACAATTGAACTTGATCTTGAACTTGATTGTTAGCTTTAACCCCTCTTCTGTGCCAGGTCCCCATAACCCTCAAGCTTTCAAATATTCAAATCTCTTCTCCTTAAACATACATGTTCTGGCCTCCACCACGCTTGGGGACAAAGAATTCCGGAGATTCACTACCTTCTGAGAGAAGAAATTTCTGGGCAGTTCAGTTTTAAATATTTTACTAGCATTTTTGTCTGCTAACCTGACCACTCTGACTAACCATGACAATAGACCTCTCCATTATAACTACTGAACACCCTGAAAATTGCACAGCCCACCCAGTACAGAGCCCAGTGCTCCACCACCACTAACCTTCAATGCAAACCCACGTCGCCATCCCTGACTACTTTACTTACCCGTCAGTGCTGAATGTCCCATCTCCAATCTACAGCCCTGCTACACCCACTTACCATCAGACCATAAGTCATAGGAGCAGAATTAGGCCATTTTGCCTATTGAGTCTTTTCCACCATTCACGGATGGCTTATTTTTCCTCTCAATTCCACTCTCCTGCCTTCTTTCCATAACCTTTGACACCCTTACTAATTAAGAACATATCAGCCTCTGTTTTAAATACACTCAATGACTTGGCCTTCACAGCCATCTGTGGCAATGAATTTCACCACCCTCTTACCTCCTGGTATTGGCTCTCTTCCCTCTAATTCCGTTCAGATAAAGCGGTCTTGACCCAAAACGTCGACCCCATTTTCCCTCCACAGATGTTCCCAGACTTGCTGAGTTCCTCCAGCACCTCATATTTTGGCTATCAGCCTCGTACTCTACTGAATTCCCCAGGACCTGGCCCACACATCTTACATTCTGTGCTCCAACCACCCCCTGACCCCCACAAACAAACCAATTGTTTACCACGATACAACAGGTTCAGCAGATGCTGGACATCTTGAGCCAAGCACACACAAAACACTGTTGGAGCATCAACATCTCAAGAATGGAGGAAAATGACCAGTCGATATTTGGGGCCTTCAGCGAGTCTTGAAAAGGAAGGGACAGAAGCCAGAATTGTTTCCCACGACTAGTTATCATCATCATTATCAGCTGTATTGTATGACGTGGATGGTCACAGTCTTTAACTGTGATTGTTCTTGGCAAATTTTTCTACAGAAGTGGCTTGTCACTGCTTTCTTCTGGGCAGTGTTTTTGCAAGACGGGTGACCCCAGTCATTAACAATACTCTTCAGAGATTGTCTGCCTGGCGACGTGATCGCATAACCAGGACTTGTGATGTGCACCGGCTGCTCATGTGACCGTTAGATCCCATGGCTTCACGTGACTCTGATTGGGTGGGGTGAAGGGGTTAAGCAGGTGCTACACCTTGTCCAGGAGTGACCTGCCTTACACCTCGTCCAGGAGTGACCTGCCTTACACCTCCTTTGGTAGACATGTAGCTCCACCCCGCCACCCTGTCAGTTAGGCACATTTACATTGCTAGGTAGTTTTAACAGGTCTCCCGGTGCTCCCAATGTGGCCTTCTATATATTGGCGAGACCCGACGCAGACTGGGAGACTGCTTTGCTGAACACCTACGCTCTGTCCGCCAGAGAAAGCAGGATCTCCCAGTGGCCACACATTTTAATTCCACATCCCATTCCCACTCTGATATGTCTATCCACGGCCTCCTCTACTGTAAAGATGAAGCCACACTCAGGTTGGAGGAACAACTCCTTATATTCCGTCTGGGTAGCCTCCAACCTGATGGCATGAACATTGACTTCCCTAACATCCACTAATGCCCCACCTCCCCCTCGTACCACATTGTTTCTCTCTCTCTCCTTTTTCTCCCTCTGTCCCTCTGTCTATACCCCTTGCCCATCCTCTGGGTTTCCCCCCCTCCCCCTTTTCCTTCTCCCTGGGCCTCCTGTCCCATGATCCTCTCATATCCCTTTTGCCAATCACCTGTCCAGCTCTTGGCTCCATCCCTCCCCCTCCTGTCTTCTCCTATCATTTCGGATCTCCCCCTCCCCCTCCCCCTCCCACTTTCAAATCTCTTACTAGCTCTTCTTTCAGTTAGTCCTGACAAAGGGTCTCAGCCCGAAACGTCGACTGTACCTCTTCCTAGAGATGCTGCCTGGCCTGCTGTGTTCACCAGCAACTTTGATGTGTGTTGCTTGAATTTTCAGCATGCGGAATTCCTCGTGTTTAAGTTTTAACAGTCTAGCACTTTATCATCACTGCAGAGGAAGGAAACTCAAATTTACTTTAAGGCCCTGGACCCACCACCATCGAATCCAGAAAGAGCAGACCCACCCACAGAGTCACCATCGACACCAGTGTCACCAACAACAGCTGCAGAGAATTGTATAGCTTCAGACCAAGGCAGCAGCCTGCAGTAAATGTACACCCAAGCAGAATAAACACAGGAAACAAAATATATTTGCAAATATTTCTGAAGGGCCTCTGCAACTTTAATCAATCAAATCAAAACATTCCAAGCCAACAGGTTCCCAGACCTTATCTTTCCACTCTCAATGTCACGAAAGTGATTAATTGAAGGATTGAGAAGATTGAATTATAAATCACTTTCAACAATTATTTTTATTGTGCAATAAATCATTGGGAATAAAAAAATGACTGAGGACATTTAGTATACTCCAGAATCAGGAGTGAAGATATCAAAATCCTCGGGCCTCTGTCAGTCAGGGTTGAGCAGTGCAAGCCAGGGCAGTATGACATGGAGAGCAAGCTGTTGCCCATGCAGCAGGCTCCCCCTCTCCACGCAACTGATGAACCCAAAGGAACGTCGGAGACTGACACAGTATGGCACCAGCAGGATTTGCCAGTCGGCAGTGAAATCAACGTAGGACTGGCTTAGGGATCCTAGCTCCGGATTTTCCCTTGGGGTGTACTCCCAAAGCCTTCCCCCTGACTGGGTATATCTGCAAGGTAGTGAAAGCTTGAGAATGGAGTTTGCCTTCTCCAAGATGAGCTGCCAACCACGGCTGACAAGCCCCATCTGCCCAAAGCCACTGGCTCTAAAACGTCAGGAGCCCACTTTTACCCCTTCTCCTGTCAGTGGAAACAGTTCTGCCGAGCTTAGTAGCTAAGCCACACATGAAGGCCAGAAGCTGGATTTGGTTGTCAGAGGCTACTTGAGACACACGCCATTGGGAGCATTTAATAGGTAGTGGGAGCTTATCCCCATTAGCACCCCGGCTATAACAAACTTCTAGAAACTTAAGGATCAGAAATCACAACACTCATATATATCAGACTACAGTGCACCGCAGCTCAATACTAATTGATACTCTGGTTATTAAAATGTAATCTAAATTCGAGAAATCAGCAGTCTGCACTATCCATTCAACTAACCAATTAAATTGTCATTCCTATTCCAAATAGGAACAGCATTTCCAGTTTTCTTTCTGCTGTCTCTTTAAATTAACCCCTCCTCTTCCAAAAGTGCTGACTGTCATGTGGCGACACCCCATCCTCATGTCAATCCCACATGACTCTCACTGAGAATTTGCACCATTTGTTGATTTTGTTGATTTTCACTTGAGAAACGGCTGCACAAGTGGCAGAACTCTTAGTAAACAGTCAACAATGAGCCTTGGTAGTGAGTGCCAGCAGGTTGTTATCATCGCAAACACGACGAAATTCTGCAGATGCTGGAAATTCAAGCAACACACATCAAAGTTGCTGGTGAACGTAGCAGGCCAGGCAGCATCCGTAGGAAGAGGTACAGTCGACGTTTCGGGCTGAGACCCTTCGTCAGGACTAACTGAAAGAAGAGCTAGTAAGAGATTTGAAAGTGGGAGGGGGAGGGGGAGATCCAAAATGATAGGAGAAGACAGGAGGGGGAGGGATGGAGCCAAGAGCTGGACAGGTGATAGGCAAAAGGGATATGAGAGGATCATGGGACAGGAGGCCCAGGGAGAAGGAAAAGGGAGAGGGGGGGTAAAACCCAGAGGATGGGCAAGGGGTATATTCAGAGGGACAGAGGGAGAAAAAGGAGAGTGAGAGAAAGAATGTGTGTATATAAATAAATAACAGATGGGGTACGAGGGGGAGGTGGGGCATTAGTGGAAGTTAGGGAAGTCAATGTTCACGCCATCAGGTTGGAGGCTACCCAGATGGAATATAAGGTGTTGTTAGCTGAAGTAGGAGAAGTAGGTTGTTATCATTCTTGCTTTCTAGGCCTTCTGTGGACTCAACCTTCCTTAACTCTGGGAGCTCTGCAGAATCCTTGGCATCTCCTATTCTGGAGTCTTGTGAATATCTAGTTTATTTATTGATTGATTGAGATAATCATCATCATCATTAAATGCCATGTCATATGATGTGGGCGATCATGGTAGTATGACCATGATTTCGTTGACAATTTTTTCTACAGAAATGGTTTGCCATTGCCTTCTTCAGGGTAGTGTCTTCACAAGACAGGTGACCCCAGCCATTATCAATACTCTTCAGAAATTGTCTGCCTGGTCTCATAACCAGGATTTGAAATATGCACCAGCTGATCATGTGACCACCCACCACCTGCTCCCATGACTTACCATGACCCTGATCGAGGGGTGGGGGCTAAGCTGGTGCTAGACCTTGCCCAAGGCTAGTGGATGGAAGAAGGGCCTTACACCTCCTTTAGTAGAGTTGTATCTTCACCCTGCCACCAATTTATTTATTGAGATACAATGCAGAGTAGACCCATCTGGAACTTTGAGCCACGCCGTCCAGCAACCCCTGATTTAATCCTAGTCTAATGCCAGGACAATTTACAATGACTGGTCTGTCTTGGACTGTGGGGGGAAACCAGAGCACCCCAAAAAAAAACTCAAGCATTCCATGGGGAAAACACACAGAGACTCCTTACAAAGGATGCCAGGACTGAACTCTGAATCCCGATGCCCTGACCTGTAATAGTGCTGAGGTAAAGACTATGCTGCCATGGCACCTTTAACAGAGTAAAGGATGCTAGGCGGGAGTATTGGGTCACAATGGGTTAGGCTGAACCACCCACTAAGATATTGGGACAGGTGTCCAAAATGTTGATCATATTGGGCATCAAGGTAGTGTAGCAGTTAGCGCGACAGTATTACAAACTGGAATGTTCCAGAGTTCGGAGATCAGTTCTGGTGAAATCTGTAAGGAGTTCGTACATTCTCTCTGTGAACACATGGATTTTCTCCGGGTGTTCCAGCTTCCTCCCACCATCTAAAGACGTACCGGTCAATAGGTTAATGGTCATTGTAAATTGTCCCGTGATTAGGCTAGGGTTAGGTAACTGGGTTGCTGGGCGTGTGGCTAACTGGGCCGGAAAGGCCTGTACCACACCATATCTCTAAATAAGTAAGTTCATACTTTTAATATGTGCTTTTGAAATGGAGGAGGGGCAATAGGCGAAGAGGTCTGGAGAAAGAATCTGGGAATTTAAAGGTTATACAGTCAAAGGTACAATGCACCATGGTGGAACAATGTAAGAGGAGTGAAAGGCCAGACATGGAGAAACAGAGATTTCAGAAAGGTGTGTTCTGGAGTTCTTCAGAGTGATGGTAGGTCCTGCAAGAGTATTCCAGCAGCGATTGCAAGCTCGGATGAGAATTGTTACACAGAGTTAATGATGGCAGGAACAGAATTAGTCTACTGTGTTAAAGGGACTTGGTGCAAGTTAGGATCTTGGCAACAACGATTTGGATGATATTGTGTTTTAGAAGGTGGTGGTGGGGGATGTGATAACACCAGAGAACACGAGAAGTAACTGTGGTGACCATGGAAAGGAAAACACTGAGCAAGCACGAGCAATTCTGCAGATGCTGGAAATTTTGAGCAAGACATACAGAATGCTGGAGGAACTCAGTAGGTCAGGCAGCGTCTATGGAGGGGAATAAACAGTCAGCATTTCAGACGAAAGTCCTTTGTCAAAGCTGGAAAGGAAGGGGGACGAAGCCAGATTAGGATGGTGGGGGAGAGAGGAAGGAATACAAACTGGCGGGTCCGAGGTGAGGGGGAAGGTGGCTGGGCGGACAACACTGAGAATGTGAATGGGGCCTTGTATGGTGAGCTGAACAGGTCATGCTGGGATTTCTCTTCAGCATCGTAAAAGAGAAATGAGGAAGTCACATTTTGATATGACACTATTAACCAGTTTCCTGATTTAATTAATTTGAATAATCTCCTTTTGAATGAAGATTCCCTGGATACACATCTGAGTTTAATGAGAGCCTCGAGAACCAGGCTGAGCCTGATTCAGCTCTTGTCTGACTGGCTTATGCATTCACTTTTCCAATCAGTGTGAAATCTGTCTGCAGCTCGAGGGCATTGAGAAGAGGAGGTTTAGTTTTAGGAAATCCTAACAAAGATGATGTGCAGAGCAGGGCAGGACCCTTGGCACCCTTTGACCAAAACAGAAATTGCTGGAAGCAGTCAGCAGGTCAAAAGCATTTAAGCAAAGAGAAGCAGCTGATGTTTTGGGTTAGCAACCCTTCCTCAGAGCATCTTGACGTCTTTCTGCCCTGAGTTTAAATAATATTTGCTTACTTATCACAACACCGAAGAGAGTTATTTGTCCCACTGGATCCACACCAGCTCCCAGCAGTATAATCACATCTGCCCATTTCCCTTCTTCTCATTTCCCTAAAGCCATTATTCTCTCTCACATGCTCATTGCTTCTTCATAGAGCTTTTTTTACACTTTCTCAAATTATTCTATGAGCATATCTCATCAATCTATGCCCCAATTTGATTCTAGTGAACAGTTCTCTTTACTGGGACCTTCTTGCTTGTAAATGGCCACCATATTTAAATACATAAACAGTGTGTTCTGGGCTGAACAGAAGAGAATTTTAAATTCAAAATTCAAAGTAAATTTATTATCACAGTACACATATGTCACCAAATGCAACCTTGAGATTCATTTTCTTGCAGGCATTCACAGTAGATCAAAAATGTACAATAGAATACAATAGGTACAATAGCACCTCCACGCCATTGGCTACCAGCAGTACTTCCTGATGGCCAAACATTTTAATTGTGACTCCCATTCCTGATCTGACGTGTTGATCCATGGTCTCCTCTTGGGCCAAAATGAGGCCACCCTCAGGGTGGAGGTGCAACGTTTTGGTAGCCTCCAACCTGATTGCATGAATGTCGATTTCGCCTTCCAGTAAACAAATTCATCCCCCCACCCCATCCCTTCCTTTACTCCCCACACTGACCTATTGCTTCTTCTCACCGGCCTATCACTCCACCCTCTCCTGGGTCACCTCCTCCTTCCTTTTCTCCCATGGTCCACTCACTTCTCCTATCAGATTCTTTTTTCTCCAGCCCTTGACCTTTCCCACCCACCTGGCTTCACCTATCACCTTTCAGCCACCCTCCTTCCTCTCCCCCTACCATTTTTTCTAGCATCTTCCCCCCTTCCTTCTCAGTCCTGCAGAAGTGACTCAGCCCAAAACGTTGATTATCCGTTCATTTCCATAGATGCTGCCTGACCTGCTGAGTTCCTCCATCATTGTGTGTGTGTGTGTGTGTGTGTGTGTGTGTGTTACTTTGGATATCCAGCATCTGCAGACTTTCCCATATTTACATTAGAAAAACTACTCACAGAGACTAAAAAATGTGCACATGTAAAAGGAAACAAGTAATAATAAATAAATAAAACAAAAGTGCCTTTGCAATGAAGAAGTGTTTGTGGTTTTCCGTTACACTGGACCACTCTGTTATTTGATGAAAAGGAGAAATGAGTATCTGATATCTTTCACAGTGAAATTTTGTTCTTGTAATGCAGGGAATGCAGCAGTTGACTGTCATTTTAAAAACAGTTTACTGGCTTTGATAAGTTTAACAGAGATGTACGTATGTCTCGGTATGTCGTCCCAATAACAGGAGAGCATCACCCAAACACTTAGATGAGATGTAACACACACAAAATGCTGGAGGAATTCAGCAGGCCTGGCAGCATCTATGGAGAAGAGTATACAGTCGATGCTTCGAGCCTAAAATATCGACTGTTTACTCATCTCCATTGATGCTGCCTGGCCTGCTGAGCTCCTCCAGCATTTTGTGCATGTTGCTTTGGATTTCCTCGTGTTTGTGACAATTAAGAAGTGCTACAATGATTCATTGCAAGCTTTCCCTGTGCTAAACTGATTCAAGGAAATAAATTCATTCCTGTATTACAAGCAGAGAAGCACCTTCTGCAGTAACTGAAACACTCAGACTCCAAAGCCAAGTTTTATTTTCAGTGGATCTCCCATCAGTCACGACTGCCTGTTTGTTGAACAATTTGCACCTCTTTTGAAAATCCATTCAATTCAAATGATTTAGTCACTGTCTAGGGGTCACCAGATTGGATGTTATCAACAATCTTTCTCATTAATGCTGACGCCTCGTTCTATTATTGGGTAGAAATGAAGAATCAGTACCTAAATCAGGTTTATTATCATTCACTTATGTCATGAAATTTGTTGTCTTGCAGCAGCAGTACAGTGCAAAACGGTCATCATCATCATTACGTTCTGCATCATATGACGTGGGCTCTCCATGACCATGATTGTTCTTGGCAAATTTTTGTATAGAAGTGGTTTGCCATTGCCTTCTTCTGGGCAGTGTCTTTACAAGACAGGTGACCCCAGCCATTATCAATACTCTTCAGAGATTGTCTGCCTGGCGCCAGTGGTCGCATAACCAGGATTTGTGATATATACCAGCTGCTCATACGACCATCCACCACCTGCTCCCATGGCTTCATGATCGGAGGTGAAACAGGTGCTTCATCTTGTCCAAGGGTAACCTGTAGGCTAGCAGTGGGAGGGAGCGCCTTACACCCCCTTTTGGTGAAGACATATCTCCACCCCGCCACCTGAATACATTAAAAAACTATGAAGTTTCAATAAAAAATATAACAAAATATGTAGTGTGAAAAGTGAGCAGGAATCGTGAGGTCAAACACACAAGATGCTGGAGGAGCTCAGCAGACCATGCAGTAGCTGTGGAAAAGAGTAAACAGCAGCTGTTTTGAGCCAGGGTCCTTCTTAAGATCATTTACTCATTTCCACAGATGCTTCCTGACTTGCTGAGTTCCTCCAGCATTTTGTGTGTGTATTACCTCCATTTCCAGCATCTGCAGATTTTCTCCTGTTTGTGAAAAATGGCGAAGTGGTGTACACGGGTTCACGGACCGTTCAGAAACGTGATGGTTGGGGGGGGGGGGGTGTATGTTTTTTAACTTCAAAACATTAAATTAATTCAAGAAAAATGCAGGGGGTCCGAAAGTACAGGTGTACTTTGAGCTTACTTAGAGCGAAACGTGCACATATCACGTGGTAGCGTGATGACATATGCAATTAACATATTTTTACACAAACCCATAATGAATTATTTAAATGAACAAGAATACAAATCAAATATCATATATTCAAGATCACTCAAATATTATTGAAATATTACATATGCACAACACAGGAGAAGAAGCTGTTCCTAAAACATTGAGTGTTGTGTCTTCAAGCTCTTGATAATATTAATGAGAAGAGGTAGTGTCCTGGCTGGTTCAGGTCCTTAATGATGGATGACCCCTTTTTGAGGCACCGCCTTCCAAAGATGTCCTCAGTGGCGGGGAGCTCCAGAACGGTTAACCCACTCTAGTGCTCTGCTTTTAGCTGTTATAAACTGCATTCATATTAAATACGTACCACAAATACTAGTCCACCAACATGTCAGGTTCTGCAGATGCTGGAAATACAAAGCAACACACATGAAATGCTGGAGGAAGTCAGCCACTCAGGCAGCATCTGTAGATACGAATAAACAGTCCACGTTCTGGGTTAAGACCCTTCTTCAGGACTGGAAAGGAAGGGGGAAGATGCCAGAATAAAGGTGGGAGGCAGAGAAGGAAGATAGCTAGAAGGTGACAGGTGAAGCCAGGTGGGTGGGAAGGATAAAGGGCTGGAGAGGAATGAATCTGATAGGAGAAGAGAGTGGACCACAGGAGAAAGGGAAGGAGGAGGAGGCCCAGGGCGAGGTGATAGGCAGGTGAGATGAGGTAAAAAGCCAGGAATAAAAGAGAAGGGGAGGGGGAAAGAAAGACTTTTTTTTACCGGAAGGAAAATCGGTATTCACGCCATCAGGGTGGAGGCTACCCGGACGGAATATAAGGTCTTGCTCCTCCACTGTGAGGGTGGCCTCATCTTGGCCTGGGACAAAGGGGAGAAGCTCGCCCATTTTTTTGGGGGATTCTGGCATATGGTCTTTTACATCCACTTGAGAATGTTTAGCCCACAGGCGTCCGCACACATTCCAGCACCAATATAGCATGCCCCCAATGCACAGCAGAACAATGCAGAACACAACAAAAGAGAACGTAAGAAGCAAGAAAACAAGAGGAAAACAAACACCTTTCCTCCCTCCCACCTATTCACATACATGGAGAGCCCTCCACAACACTGGCACAACATCGAATGCTGAGGGCCTCTGCTGGGCTATACTGTTCAATGTTCTATGTTTCCTGAAGACCATGAACTTACATAAAGCCATAAGATTATAAGACATAGGAGCAGAATTACGCCATTCGGTCTCCTTCAAGCCTTCACTGCCACTCCATCATAGCTGATTTATTATCCCTCTCAACCCCATAAGCCTGCCTTCTCCCCCTAACCTTTCACACCCTGGTTAATCAAGAACATGGGGTGTTTGGGGTGTCAGGGAGGGGTAGCACCTCTGGTGGGGGAACATGTTGCGTCCTTTTCAAGGTGGTTAGTCCATCTTTGGTCCCCACCTGGCACACAGCTCTCACCTGTGGCTCCCCCTAGCTGTTTGCATGCGACAGCGGCCACACCCCGGGCAACGGCTTCGACAAGCCGGGTAAACCAGGTGAGGGTAACCAACAGGTCTCAAACCCTCGGTGAGATAGGGAGTTGTCTATCCCTGCATTTGAAGACAGACTCTGGTGGATTGAGGGGACGAGGCCAATGGAAGGTCTAACGGTCAAGAAGGCAGTCTCTGCAAGCGTCGTGGAACGTGTAGAGCATGACAAGACACAGGAGACGTCCTGGTTATCCACTGCACCTAGTCCCATCTCCAGCCATCTCGACTCTTGCCACTGGATCCAGATGGGAATTGGGAAGAGAGAGTGAGGCTGATGCTGAACAACTCTCCCTCACTTAAATCCAAATCAAGTGCTAGTCTTAACACCATCAAATGGTGTCGAAGTCCTCATTGACATCGACAATGGATGAACACACACAATCAAGAACATATCAACTTCTACCTTAAATATATCCAATGTACTGGCCTGCACAAACACCTGTGGCAATGAATTCCACAGATTTACCACCCCATGGCTAAAGAAATTTTTCCTCATCTTTGTTCTAGATGGGCATCCCTCAATTCTGAGGCTGTGCCCTCTGATCCTAGACATTCCCACTATAGGAATCATTCTTTCAACATGCACTCTATCCAGGGCTTTCAATAGTCGATAGATTTCAATGAGATTTCCCTCCCTCCCCCAATTCTTCTAAACCCCAGCAAGTATGTGCCCAGAGATATCAAATGCTCCTCATATCTTAACCCTTTCATTCCTGGGATCATTCTCATGAACCTCCTCTGGACCCTTTCCAATGCCAATGCATCTTTTCTTAGAAAAGAGGCCCAAAACTGTTCACAATACTCCACAATGCGGTCTGAACAATGCCTTATAAAGCCTTGGCATTACATCCTTGCTTTTGAATTCTAGTCCTCCCAAAATGAATGCTAGCAATCAATTTGCCTTCCTTACCACCAACTCAACCTGCAAGTTAATATTTAGTGAATCCTGCACAATTACTCCCAAGCCCTTTGCATCTCTGATTTTTGAATTTTCTCTCCATTTAGAAAATAGTCTATGCCTTTTTCCTTCTGCCAATGTGCATGACCACGCACTTACTTCCTTACAATATATTCCATCTGCCACTTCTTTATTCATTCTCCCAATCTCTCTAAGTCCTTCTGCAGACACCCTGCTTCCTCAAAACTACCTGCTCTTTCACCTATCTTCGTATCATCTGCAAACTAGGTGATAAATCCATCAAGTCCATCATCCAAATCATTGACACCTAATGTGAAAGAAGTGGTCCTAACACAGACCCTTACCGAACACCACTAGTCACCAGCCACCTACCAGAAAAGGCTCCCTTTATTCCCACTCTTTGCCTCCAGCCTACCAGCCAATCTTCAATCCACGCTAGCACCTTTCCTGTAATATCATAGGCTCTTATCTTGTGAAGCACCCTTCTGTGGCACCTCGTCATCGGCCATCTGAAAATCCGAATGAACAACACCCACACTCTCCTTACTCTCTCCTGCCTGTTATCTCCTCAAAGAATTCCAACAGATTTGCCAGGCAAGATTTTCCCTTGAGAGAACTATGCTGACTTTGGCCTATTTTACCATGTGCTTCCAAATACCTTAAAACCTCATCCTTAAAACTCCAGCATCTTTCGAACAACTGAACTCAGGCTTGCTGGCCTGTAATTTCCTTTCTTCTGCCTCCCTCCCTTCTTAAAGGGTGGAGTGACATTTGCATTTTTCCAGTCTTCAGAAACCATTCCAGAGTTTCGTGATTCTTGAAAGATCATTTTTGATGCCTCACAGTTTCTTCAGCTGCTTCTTTCAGAACCGTGGGATGAAGTCCATCTGGCCCAGGTGACTTATCTACTTACAGACATTTCAGCTTCCAAAGCAGCTTCTCCTTATTAATAGCAACGACTCGCACTTCTGCCCCCTAATACTCCAACATTCTGCTAGTGTCGCCCACAGTGAAAGCCGACACAAAGTACTTAATAAGTTTGTCCGCCATTTCTTTGTCTCTCATTGTTATTTCCCCAGTGTCATTTCCCAGTGGTCTGATACCCACTTGCGTCTCTCTTTTATTCTTCGTATATCTGAAAAATACTTTCTGTATCCTTTTTATTTTATTGGCTAGCTTACCTTTACACTTCAGCTTTTCTCTCTTTATGGCTTTTTTCATTGCCTTCTGTTGGTTTTAAAAAACTTTCTAACCCTCTACCTTCCACTAATTTTTGCATGAATTACATATTTTTACATGTGATATTTCAGTTACAATTTTTAAAAAAAGAGAAACAGCAGGTTACTCTGTGGATTCAAAAAGTGGAAGTCCCTCAGTGATAGAAAGGAAGTTCGGCTTGGAGCTCAGCATTGGGTCATCAAGGGCATGGAGATTTCACCTTGCACATCTTTCAGTGTGTTAGTTGTTAATGATGCATTTCAACTTGTATTAAATTAGTCTGAATTTGGACCTGAATCTGAATCTGACCATTTAATCTACTCCAAGATGAATATAACCTTTCCCTTCCACAAAGTCCTCCGCTTCTCTCTCATCAGTGTTCCTAAGAGTCTCTTAAATCTGGCCAACGGTTTGTCTCTACCACCACCTCTGGCAATGTGTTCCATGTACTTATCACTGTCTGTGAAAAACCTTCCTCAGAATTTCAACCTACACATGCTTCCAATTACCTTAAAGTCATCCCCTCAACCATTAGCCATTTCTGCCCTGGGAAAAAGGTGCTGGCCATCCACTCGGTCTATGCCTCTTATCACACCTCCATCAAGTCAATTCTCATCCTCCTTCACTCCAATGTGAAAAGCCCTGGCACGCTTAACCTTTCAAGAGTTTCAAACTGCATTTATTATCAAAGTATGTACACAACATACAACCTTGAGATTCATCCACTGCAAGCAGCCACAAATCAACAAAACACAATAGAATCCATCTCAGAAAAAAAACCCGCACAAGAAAGACCACCAAACGCCAAATGTGTGAAAACAGAACAAATTGCACAAACAACTCACAAACAGAACATTAAAGATCATCAAATTGCAGACTTCCCAAAACTCTACGGCCATGGAGCCATTGAGGTAAGCGAAGCCAGACCAGGAGCCAATGGCTGCAGGCCACAGTCACTGAGTCCAGTCAGTTCAGCACCGTGTCGATGGCTGCAGGCCACAGTCACTGACTCCAGTCAGTTCAGCGCAGTGTCGATGGCTGCAGGCCACAGTCACCGAGTCCAGTCAGTTCAGCACCGTGTCGATGGCTGCAGGACACAGTCACCGAGTCCAGTCAGTTCAGCACCGTGTCGATGGCTGCAGGCCACAGTCACCGAGTCCAGTCAGTTCAGCACCGTGTCGATGGCTGCAGGCCACAGTCACCGAGTCCAGTCAGTTCAGCACCGTGTCGATGGCTGCAGGCCACAGTCACTGACTCCAGTCAGTTCAGCACTGTGTCGATGGCTGCAGGCCACAGTCACCAAGTCCAGTCAGTTCAGCACCATGTCGATGGCTGCAGGCCACAGCCACAGAGTCAGTCAGTTCAGCACTGTGTCGATGGCTGCAGGCCACAGTCACCGAGTCCAGTCAGTTCAGCACTGTGTCGATGGCTGCAGGCCACAGTCACCAAGTCCAGTCAGTTCAGCACCATGTCGATGGCTGCAGGCCACAGCCACAGAGTCAGTCAGTTCAGCACCGTGTCGATGGCTGCAGGCCACAGTCACCAAGTCCAGTCAGTTCAGCACCGTGTCGATGGCTGAAAGCCACAGCCACAGAGTCAGTCAGTTCAGCACCGTGTCGATGGCTGAAAGCCACAGCCACAGAGTCAGTCAGTTCAGCACCGTGCCGATGGCTACAGACCACAGTCACCGAGTCCAGTCAGTTCAGTGCCGTGCCGATAGCTGAAAGCCACAGTCACAGAGTCCAATCAGTTCAGCACCGTGTCGATGGCTGAAAGCCACAGCCACAGAGTCAGTCAGTTCAGTGCCGTGCCGATGGCTGAAAGCCACACATCCTTGTCCGCACTGAAGCGCCTCAATGAAGTCACGCAAGTAGTAACAGAGAGTAAACAAATACATGTAGAAGGTGACCACTCATCCATGACATTATTTTGCAGCCAGTGGGAAAAGATGTGACATGGAGTCTCACAGCACAGGGACAGGTCTTTCAGTGAACCATGTCAATGCAGACCATGCTGAATCACCTGTCACAGAACATAGAATATTACAGCACAGGAACTGCTGTCTGCGCCAATCACGATATCGAATTAAACTAAATCTTTTCCGAGTGCACACAATAAACGTCCTGCCATTCCCTGCACATTCGGGTGTCCGTCTAAACACCTTTCATGCACTTGTGTTCAAAGTAGTACCTGCGGTTACCATTATAACTGTTTATAATGGTAAGGAGATAATAAAAGCAAAGAGATAATGGTGGGGCTTTATAAGACACTACTCGGGCTGCTCTTGGAGTATTGTCAACAGTTTTTGGGCCCCATATCTCAGAAAGGATGTGTTGTCATTGGAGAGACCAGAGGAGGTTCATGAGAATGGTTCCAGTAATGAAAGGGTTAACATACCAGGAGTGTTTGGCAGCTTTGGGCCTGTATTCATTGGAATTTAGAAGAATGTGGGGGGGATCTCATTGAAACCTATTGAATGTTGAAAAGACCAGATAAGGTGGGTGTGGAGAGAATGTTTCTTATGGTGGGGGTATCCAGAACTAGAGGGCGCAGGCTCAAAATTGAGGGGCGACATTTTAGAACAGAGGTAAGGAGGAATTTTTTTAGCTAGAGTGTAGTGAATGAATGGAATGCTCCGCCAAGTCCGTGGGTTTATTTGAGGAGGAAGTTGATGGTTTCCTGATCAGTCAGGGCATCAAAGGATATGGTGAGAAGACATGTGTATGGGGTTGAGTGGAATCCAGGATCAGTCATGATGGAATGGTGGAGTAGACTCGATGGGCTGAATGGCCTAATTCTGCTCCTACGTCTTATGGTTTTATTGAATCTTTTCTTCGTTTCGCACTGGAGTCTGGGTTGTCAGTTAGCCCATTACTATATGTGACTGAACACATCATGGGTATGTTGCTAAAGTTACCCTGAGTAGAACGAATTCATTTGACAGCTCATAAAAGTTAAAAGAGACATGAACTGATTATGCTGCCTTTCCAGTAGATATTTTTATGAATAAAAAATATTCTTAAAAATTGCTCCTTCCATTTTGCCTCTCTCTAACTAATCTCAGTCACTCCCAAAATGAAATCTTCCCACGTCTCTTAACTATGTCTGAGGGTCTGAAGGCATTATACTTTCTCTCATCTCTGTCAGAAGATCATGGGTTTAAGCTGATTTCTCGAAACCTGATACAATTTCTCAGCTGAAATTTCTGTTGGTGTTGCCTTTCCTATATAGCAAAAAGCAAGGCCTATCTGCTTTCTCAAATGACCCCATGATGTTATTTGAAGCTCCCCCGAGTGTGTTAGCAGCTACATTATAAGGTGTCCGCCATCTTGAGCCAAGTTCCTCCAGCATCTTGTGTGTGTTAAGCAAGATTCAGAGAATCTGCTCAAGCTCTTGTGCACTGAAACGTTGGTCAGTCAGTCATTAATCCTTCGAAGTAGATGGCATTTCACAGAGTGTAGCTGGTGCCATTTTAATCCCTATTCCCATTACCGTTGTGACATATACATCCATGGCCTCTCCTTTTGCCGTGATGAGTCCTCTCTGCATGTGGCCTCATCAACAGCAATGGAGGAGCGACACCTCGTTCTCTGTCTCGGCAGCCTCCAACCTGATGGCATGAATATTGATTCCTCTTTCCAGCGATATTTTTTCTTTCCTTTCCCCTCCCCCTTTCCTCTTCTTCTATTCCCCAGTCTAGCCTCTTACCTCCTCTCTTCACTTGCTGCTGGTGTTCCTCCTTCTTCCCTTTCTTCCATGGTCCACTCTCTCCTCCTATCAGATTCCTTCATCTCCAGACCTTTACCTTTACCATAAATCCGCCTTCACCTACTGCTTCCTAGCCTGCCCTCCTTTGCATCCCCCACCTTCTTATTCTGTCATCTTCCCCCTTCCTTTCCAGTCCTGATGAAAGATCTTAGCCCGAAACATCGACTTCGAACATTCAGTTCCATGGATGCTGCCTGACCTGCTGAGTTCCTGCAGCGTTTTGTTGTGTGGATTTCCAGCATCTGCAAAATTTCTTGTGTTTCCCACTAAATTGTACGTCTTTGGGATATGGGTGGAAACTGGAGCACCTGGAGGAAACCCGCATGGTTCTAGAGATGACGTGCAAACTCAACATCAGTATCAGAATCAGGTTTATTATTACTGATATACAGCACATTATGGAATCTGATGTTCCGCATCAGGAGCACAATCCAACACACAAAGCACACAATAAGCTCTGTAGAAAGAGAAGACAAATTAGTGAGGCAGTTTTCATTGACCATTTAGAAATCTGATGGCGGAGGGGAAGAAACTGCCCCTGAGACATTGTGTACCAGTCTTCAGGCACCTGTACCTCCTCTCCGATGGTAGTAATGAGGAGGGAGCAAGTCCTGGTTGGTGGGTGTCGTGTATTTAATGTTTCAATAATACTCGAGTAATCTTGTATACATATTGCTAGATTTGTATTCTACTCTGTTTAAATAGTTAATCACGGGTTATACATAAAAATACATAAATTTCAAACATCATTCTGTTGCCTTGTGATATGTGTGCACATCGCTTCAAGTAAAACTCAAACTATTCCAGTATTTTGGGACACTCCATGTTTTCTTCTGAATTAATTTAATTTTTTGAAGTTACAAGACATGACAGTGGGAGTCCTTAATGATGATTGAGTCATCACCTTTTGAAGATGTCCTCAGTGGCGGGGAGAATTTTTGCGATCCGGTGCAACGGCTCCTTCTAACCAGGCTGTGAGGTAGCCCGAGCTCAGAGTGAAAAGCTCACCTCAGACGTTCACGGGTCAAAGATTGTTCCAGGATTTAGGGGCACAACTTAGCTTGTGGTGAACGCAATTGAACTTGGGTCACTAGAGTTGTGAGACGGCCACTCTGTTAGCTGTGTCACTCTGCCCTCCCCAATACCTGACGGAGACAGTGGAGATTTGTTGGGTGCTGTTCCGGTGGGAGGGCTGTGGGTGGTGTTGGAAACCAGCCTTGGTGAATGAACGTTCTTGTTCCTGGCTGCGTCGCAATTGCCGAGCATTTCACGGGCTGTTTTTGGAAACGAGGCGTGGGCGGTGAGGAGAACACAGAGGCATTTGTGGGCACGTATGATGCTACAAAATGTTCAACCAATGTGTGGAATGTAGTGTTCACACTGCCCATGAAAGAAATTGCAGAGCAGCAGATTGTAACAGATTGTTACAGGCACATGAAGCTAATTAGTGGCAAGAGGAAACTGAACACTGGTAAAACTGTTGTCAGATGTGACTGAGGTTTGGATTCCTACCAGGTGCTTACTGGTTGATGACATAATGTCAGGCACTTACGGGATGTCGGGCTATGATAAATTCTACATAACAACAAGCTCTGGAAAACTTGTGAAGGTTCAGCAGGCTGTCATCAAAAGAAATGCTAATGCAGCCACTATTTGGAAATGATTGTACACATTGAATTGTTTTTGCTCTTGCATCTCTAATTGACTGAAACTAAACAGATTCAGGACAGCTGGCTTCTGCGTGTTGTTGCTGTCTGTGGGAAGTTGAATCTCAGCACAGCATACGTATTTCAATAATAAATGTACTTTGAATCTTTGAGAAGCAGGTTTGCAATAATGTCACGTTAGCCTGGACAGAGAGCGAGAAACTCACCTCAGATATTCAAGGATCAAAGGTCGTTCCAGGATTTAAGAACATGATTTAGCTTGTAGTGAACACTGAATGATGAAAGTTGTTACAAAGAATCCAAAACACAAGATTCTTGAGGAACCCCACCAGTCAAGCAGCGCCCCGGAAAGAAAACCCCAACCCACAGTTGGAGTCTGTTTTGATACCGAACAATTTTTTTCTAGCTGACAAAGAACGTAGACTGGTACAGTATAGTTCAGGGCCCTTCAATGTTGTGCCAGTCTTTTAGCCTACTCCATGATGAATGTAACCCTTCCCTCCTACATAGCACATACCCCTCAATTTTTCTTTTATCCATGTGCCTATCTAAGATTCTCTTTGATGTCCCTAATGAAAACCCTCAGCCACCACACACAGCAGTGCATTCCAGGCCTCTTCAGCAGTAGTCCCTAAAGCCTTGGCCTCCACTTTCTAGACAAAAACAGACAGATTTTTTAGATAATAAGAACATCAAAGGATAAAGATATAGTGGTACTTGGGTGAAAGATCATCAAAGATCTTGGACGGTCAACTTTTTGGGTTTTCTATTTACGTTATTTTTTTATTTCAAGGTACAGCACAGAACAGGCCCTTCCGGCCTACCAAGCCACACCACCCAGTAACCTCCAACTTAACCACAGCCCAATCACAGGACAATGTACAATGACCAATTAACCTACTAACCAGTGCACCTTTGGACTGTGGGAGGAAACCGGAGCACCTGGAGGAAACCCTCACACACATGGGAAGAACACTCAAACTACCTTATAGAGGATGTCAGAACTGAACTCTGAACTCTGATGCCCGAGCTGTAGTAGTGTTGCACTAACTGCTACGTTACCATGGCATCATAGATTCACGGTCACCATGGTGTTGCCGGGAACACTGGGATGAGACCCTTCACCTGGAGTGGAAAGAAAGGAGGGAGGGAACCTGTATCTATGGGCAGAGAAAAAGACGGTAGTTGATGGGTGAATCCATGTGAGTGGGTAATTGGCAGAAACTGGGACAAGGCACGAACTCGAACTGTCTCGATGCAAAGAAACTTTGAAAATGGGACGCAAGCCAATGTTGGACTCCACTTCACCAGTTGCTGCACCCATTAATCGCTGATTAAGGTAGTGAGGAAGATTGAGACGTCGAGGCAAATGAGAGTTCTGTACCAATTGCCTTCCTTTTGACTACTGCCGGAGAGGGAATCTGTGAGCGGCCTATCGCTGTGTGACTCACTGTGGCAGGCGGGTAGGCCTCTCATGCTGTGTCCCTCTCTTTCGAGGAATGTCAGTGATACCCTAAGATGGTATCGTGGTTCTGTGTTTATGGATTGGACTATTGTGTTTATGGACTGTGGACCTTTTCAGACTAATGGTTTTTACATTCTGTGATTTTTTTATAGCCCCTTCCTTTTCTGTTTTGTTGTGCGAGGGGAGGGGTTTGGGGGTTGATCTTCTGTTGTGTTTTGTTAGTTATTTGTGTCGGGGTGTTTGTTTGGGGGTCAATGTTCTTCATCTTGTGTGGGGCAGAGGGTTTAAGGGTTGATGAATGGGAACCTGTTCTTTTTTGTGCGGTGGGGGGTGGGTTTGATATTTCTCTCTAAACGACTTTCATGTTCTTTCTTTGTTCTATGGCTATTTGGAGAAGACAGATTTCAGAGTTGCGTAGGGGTACATGCATTGATGATAAATGAACCTTTGAACAAAGAGCTGGAGGTGATGGAACCTGACAGGAAAGGCCAGGTAGACCAAAGCTTAAGTTGAGGAACATGGGGAGGGGAATCAGTGGGTGGAATTTGTGGGTGATGGGCAGGTGGAGATGATGGAGAAAGTGAAACAGATAGGTTGATGGGGGCCAGTTCAAAGGTCAAAAGTACATTTATTATCTAAGTACATATATGTCACCATATACAACCCTGAGATTCATCTTCTTGTGGGCATACACAGTAGATACAAGAAACACAATAGAATCAATGGAAAACCAGACCCAACAGGACAAACAAACAACCAATGTACGAAAGAAAACAACCTGCGCAAATACAAAAGAAGAGAAAAGCAATAAACAGACATCCCACCTCTCCCGGAAGTTCCGGGAGTCTCCCGCATATTAATAGTGGCTTCCTAGTGCCCGCAAATTATATACAATATCCCGGAAATCAATTTTTTTGAGAGCCAGCGAGAGAGCATGTGAGAGAGAGCGAGCGAGAGAGCGAGGGAACGAGCGCAAGAGCAAGAGAAAGAGAGAGAGAGCGCCATGGGAGAGTGTTCCAAAAAAAGAAAATATAAAACGTACGTCACCCCAGACTACCCGAAAGTGTACCCCTGCCTGATAGGGGTCAAAAATAATAACAGTGTTGCTCGCTGCACTGTTTGCAACAGTGACTTTTCAATTGCCCATGGTGGATTAAAACTGTAAAAGACATGTTGAGGTGAGTTTAACAGGTGTCATTCGTTCATTAGCATAGCTAACGTTATTTAAACTAGCTGTCCAGCTGCTAAGGAGCTACTCTATTGCAGACATCCCACCTCTCCTTGAAGTTCCGGGAGTCTCCCGCAAATTGATGATGCTACCTCCCTGAAATGAGTTTTTGCAGGGTGGGATGTCTGAATAAATGTCGAGAACAGGAGATGAAGGGTCTTTGAATTTGAATGCATAGGTTGTGGGAACAGTTCAGTGATGGGGGGAGTGAATTCAAGTGAAGTTATACCCTTAGGCTGAGGGGT
Organism: Mobula birostris; assembly: GCF_030028105.1. Taxonomy (NCBI): domain Eukaryota; kingdom Metazoa; phylum Chordata; class Chondrichthyes; order Myliobatiformes; family Myliobatidae; genus Mobula; species Mobula birostris. The sequence goes on from NC_092399.1 coordinate 5,017,622, forward strand.
GGAAACTGTTCCTGAACCTGGTGGTGTGGGTCCTGAGGCTCCTGTCCCTTCTTCCTGATGGCAGCAGCTAGAAGGGAGCATGGTCTGGACACTAGGGATCCTTGGTGATGGATGCTGCTTTCCAGCAACAATGCTTAATGGTGGGGAGGGATTTACCCCCTGATGGACTGGGGCATATCCACTACTTTTGTAGGATTTTCCATTCAAGGGCATTGGTGTTTCCATACCAGGCTGTGATGGAACAGTAAATATACTCTCCACCAAACATCAATATAAGTTAGTCAAAATTTTAGATGTCATGCCAAATCTTTGCAAACTACTAAAGAAATACAGGCTGTGATGTGCTTTCTTCATAATTGCACTTAAGTTCTGAGGCTAGGGCAGGTCCGCTGAGATGATAACACCAAATAATTTAAAGTTGCTGATCCGCTGATGCAAACGGGCTCATGGACCTCGTGTTTCCTTCTCCTGGTCAATGATCTGCTCCTTGGGCTTGCTGACACCGGGTGAGAGGATGTTGTTCTGGCACCACTCAGCCAAATTTTCAATGCACTGGTTCGTCACCACCTTTGATTTGGCTAACGGCAGTGGTGCCCTCAGCAAACTTCAATATGGCGCTGGAGCTGTGCTTAGCCTCACAGGTACAGGTAGAAAGGGAGTAGTACAGGGCTCTAAGTACAAAGCCTTGTGGTGCACCTTGCTGATAGAGACTGCAGAGGAAATGTTTTAGCCAATCTCAACTGACTAGGCTCTGCAAGTGAGGAAATCGAGGAAGGGGATGGGACTGCATGATGGAGAATAAGATTCAGGAGTACAAGGACTGGGCTATGGCCTCGCCGGAATCCACACTGGCCCACCCGACGGAAGGCCTGTTTCTCTGTCATGGTTAGATTAAGACATTCTGGCTAAGTACCTCTGCTGGAGATTGCATTGCTTCACAGCAAAGTGTCTGTTTACCTTCTCTCTAATCAGTGTGCAGTGCCCACTCACTTTTGCCACCTTATCAGCAGACCTGCACCCTTCCCAACATAAAAAATGGTTAGAAACACGATGGAGTCTGCAGATGACGGGGAATCCAAATCAACACAAACTAAATGCCGGAGGAACCCAGCGTCCACGGAAATGAATGAGCAGTGGACGTTTCGGGCCAAGACCCTTCTTCAGGGCTGGAAAGGGAAGGGGGAGGACAACAGAATAAGAAGGTGGGGGGAGTGGAGGGAGAGGAGCTGGATGGTGATGGGTGAAGCCAGGTGGGTGGGAAAGGTAAAGGGCTCGAGATATGAAGAAATCTGATAGGGGAGGAGAGTGGACTATAGGAGATCGTTATGTCTAATTAACTTAATAAGCTGGGAAGTTCTGGTTTATAATAGAACAGTTATGCTGAACAGGAACCAATTATACTGTATTGTCATTATAATATAGCTTTCGGAAGCCAGCACTATGTAGCTCTGGGAGTTGCCTGTGTGTGGCTGTTAATGCAGTACAGACACATGTAATGTGATAAGAGCAGATGGGATCTGGGGTTCTAAACTGTTTTCTTCCCGCCAGTACTGTGCCCTGAGATCTCCTCAGTTCTCAGTGCACTGTAACCACACAGACAGTATCATCACTACTTCCTACTCTCACACTGAACCAGCAATTCCTGCTGCTATCAATTCCCACCCTGCTTTCATCTTCACTCTGCTTCCCACAGATATCTTGACTTAACTTCTCCTTTCTGGCTCCTTCGCTGTCACGTATGTTCTTATGACCCCACGTTTCACATCGACGCTTCCAACTTACCTTCGTTCTTTCATCGACCATTTTTGCTTCCAGATTAATTAAAGGAATTTTTAACTGTGTCTGTTTCATTTCCTGCAAACCTATTCTTACCACACCTCTTCTGTCCTGAGTAGGCCCAGGCTTCTGGATGTGCTTACACTGTATCCACCAGGCCTCACACCAAAAGGATCATCCTCTGTAATGTTGGCATCTCCATCGGAATGCCACCACAAGAAAATCAACCTCTTTCTCTTCCGTTGCTCCAACATCATAACACCATGAGAAGACACAGGAGCCGAATTAGACCATTTAGATCATTGAGTCAACTTCATCATTCCATCATGGCTGATTTGTTATCACTTTCAGCCCCATTCTCCTGCCTTCGCTCCATAACCTTTGAAGCCATGACTAATCCACAGCCATATGTGGCAATAAATTCCACAGATTCACCACCCCCTGACTTCAGAAATTCCTACTCATTCCTGTTCTAAAAGGATGTCCTTTTGTTCTAAGACTGCCTTGTGGTCCCGGACTCATTCACTATAGAAAACATCCGCTCCACATCCACTCTATCCAGCCCTTTCAATATTCAATAGGTTTCAATGAGATCACCCCTCATTCTTCTAAACTGCCGTGCGTACAGACCCAGAGCAATCAAACGTTCCTCATACTTTAACCCTTTCATTCCCAGAATCATTCTCGTGAATCTCCTCTGGATCCTCTCCAGTATCAGCACACCAATTAAAAACAAAAAATAATCTGCAGATGCTGGAGTCAAAGCAACTGACGAAGGGTTCCGGCCTGAAACGTTGTCCGATCTTTTCCACGGATGCTGCCCGACCTGCTGAGTTCCTCCAGTGTGTTGTGAGTGTTGCTCAGCACATCAATTCTTAGATAACGGGCCAAAGCTGCTCATGATACTCCAAGTGCGGTCTGACCATTACTCATCCTCCCGCCTTATCCTGCTTTGCAATTTATCTGCTCCGAAATTGATCCACTCCTCATGGCACATTCTCATGCAACTACAGTCGGTAAGTCACCAACACCTTTCTCAACATCCAGGGACAAAAAGAGCCACTCCCTCTCCTCTAGGTACCACAACCTGCCTGTCATCTTTCATCACTCCTCGGTAAACCAATCAGCTCAGACCACTGTCACACCGCTCACTTTCTCTTCATTATACTGGCCATCTCCCTCCTCCACTCTCAGACCTGATGTAGATTATCAACCTCAAACATCAGCAATTCCTTTCCTCTTACAGATACTGTTCAAGATGCTCATGAGATGTTGACTGTTTATTTCCCTTCATAGATGCTGCCTGACCTGCATGTGGAGCTCATCCTGCATTCTGAGTGCAGAGATCCTCCCGTACGCTGTGTACAGAATTCCTCAGGCATTCTGTGTCTGCAGTTCATCCTGCGTGCTCTCTGAGGAGTTCCTCGAGCATTCGGTGTGTGGAGAATCTCCAGCACTCTGTGAGTGGAGTTCCTCGAGCATTCGGTCTGCCGGTTTCCTACAGCAGTCCGTCTCTGGAGATTTATCCGCATTCTGCGTGTGGAGTTCCTGCAGTATTCCGTGTGTGGAGTTCATCAGAACTTCTGCATCGGGATTTCCTCCGGAATTCTGTCTGTGGAGTTGCTACAGCGTTCTGTCTGTGCAGTTCATCCAGCATTCCATCTGGGCAGTGCCTCCAGCATTCTGCGTGTGGATTCCTACGACATTCTGTGTCAGGAATTCCTCCGTAATTTTGCATGTGGAGCTCTTCCAGATTCTCTGCGTAGGGTTCCTTCCTCATTCTCCGCACGCAGTTCCAACATCATTCTGCATGCAGCCTTCCTCATCGTTCTGTGTGACGAGATCACTGAGCGTTCAGTGTCAGCAGTTACTCGAGCATTCTACAAGTGGAGTTCCTCTGGCATTCTGTATGTGGGGTTCCAGAGGCGTTCTGTATGTGGGGTTCCAGAGGCGTTCTGTATGTGGGGTTCCAGAGGCGTTCTGTATGTGGGGTTCCAGAGGCATTCTGTATGTGGGGTTCCAGACACATTCTCTATGTGGGGTTCCAGAGGTGTTCTGTATGTGGGGTTCCAGAGGCGTTCTGTATGTGGGGTTCCAGAGGCGTTCTGTATGTGGGAGTTCCAGAGGCGTTCTGTATGTGGGGTTCCAGAGGCGTTCTGTATGTGGGGTTCCAGAGGTGTTCTGTATGTGGAGTTCTAGAGGCATTCTGTATGTGGGGTTCCAGAGGCATTCTGTATGTGGGGTTCCAGGGGCATTCTTTATGTGGGGTTCCAGGGGCATTCTGTATGTGAGAGTTCCAGAGGCATTCTGTATGTGGGGTTCCAGAGGCATTCTGTATGTGAGAGTTCCAGAGGCATTCTGTATGTGGGGTTCCAGGGGCATTCTTTATGTGGGGTTCCAGGGGCGTTCTGTATGTGAGAGTTCCAGAGGCATTCTTTATGTGGGGTTCCAGAGGCATTCTGTATGTGGGGTTCCAGAGGCGTTCTGTATGTGAGGTTCCAGAGGTGTTCTGTATGTGGGGTTCCAGAGGCGTTCTGTATGTGGGGTTCCAGAAGTGTTCTGTATGTGGATTTCCACAGGCATTCTGTATGTGGGGTTCCAGAGGCATTCTGTATGTGGGGTTCCAGAGGCATTCTGTATGTGGGGTTCCACAGGCATTCTGTATGTGGGGTTCCACAGGCATTCTGTATGTGGGGTTCCAGAGGCATTCTGTATGTGGAATTCATCCAGCATTCTGTGTGATGATTCCCTGCAGTGTTCTTGGTGTGGAGTCCCTCAGGCATTCAGTCTGTGTTGTCCTTCCAGCTTTCTGCGTGAGGCCATCCTCTAGAATTCTGTGTGTGAAGATCCTCTGGCATTCTGTGTCTGGAATTCCTCCGGCATTCTATGGGTGGAGATTCTCCAGAACTGTGCGCTGCAGTTCCTCTGGAATTCTGTGTATGGAGTTGCTCTGGCATTCTGTGTGTGGAGTTCTTCCAGCATAATGTCTGTGTTGTTCTTCCAACTTTCAGCATTTTGCATCGGATTTCCCCTGGAATTCAGCGTGTGGAGCTCAGCCAGCATCTGTGCAAGGAGTTCCTCCAGAATTCTGTGTGAGGCTTTCCTCCGGTGTTCTGGGTGTGGAGTTCCTCAAGCATTCAGTCTGTCTTGTCCTTCCAACTTCCTGTGTCTGGCTGTCCTCCAGAATTCTGTGTGTAGTTTCTCCAGCATACTGTGTGTGGAGATGCTCCGGTGCCCTCTAGACCAAGACTCACTCACTATAGGAAACATCTTCTCAACATCCGCTCTGTCTGCCTTTCAGTATTCAAAAGGATTCAGTGAGATTCCACTAATTCTTCTAAACACCAGCCAGTATGGGCCCACAGCCATCAAACACTCTTCATACCCCAGACTGCTCTTCATTCTCTTTCATTCCGGGGATCATTCTTGTGAATCTTCTCTGGACCCTTTCCAATGCCAGCACATCCATTCTTAGATAAGGGGCCCAAAACTGCTCACAATACTCCAAGTGTGCTCTGACCAATGCCTTATAAATACTCAGCATCACATCCTTGCTTTTATATCTAGTCCTTTGGAAGGGAATGCCAGCATTGCAAGATGTCTAAAGTCTAGAATGTACGTGGTACAAATGTTACTTTTCACTGAGAAGCTCAGAACTGACAGCTGTAACGATGCCCTCGATCCGAGATGACTGACTCAGAACCGTTTAACTCTGCAATGGATGGTCCCACGCCAGGCTGTGAAAGGGGGTAGGGTGGGCGTGGGATCAGCAGCCCCATCGTATTAAAAACCCAGAGTTACAGAAACACCAAAGGAAGCTCCAAAGACCTCCTCCCTGGGCAAGGAAGTATCTTCACCTCGAAAACGAACGAAATTGTGTGGTAAAAGTGGAAGGCGTAGGGCCGATCAATCTTCCGCACAGGAGTGAGGACTCCTGCAAGCTGCTGCCTGTGGCTTATGCCCCAGGAGGGATGATGGGTTTGACAAGAAGAATCACAACTATTTCTCAGACACAGCTTGCCCCATCACTGGAGGACTTCCCTATTGACTCCCATCGACTTCAGTCATATCAGTGCTTTCTGCCACTCTCAGTCAAATGCTGCCTTGATACCAAGGGCAGTTTCTTTCTGCTTGCCTCCAGCAGGAAGAAATAATTCTACTTGTTAAGTTCCTCCAGCGATTTGTGTGTAGAATTTCGAACAAAGAACAGTACAGCTCGGAAACAGGCTATTCAGACCACAATGTTGTGCCAAACCAGCTAGAAATCAAATCAAAAACCCTCAAACACTAATCCCTCCTACCTACACCATACCGATATCCCTCCGTCTTCCTTACATCCATGTGCCTCTCCAAATATCTTTTAAAACCTCTAATGTATTTGCCTCCACCACCATGCCAGGTAGCGCATTCCAGGCATCCATGACTCCCTGAGTTAAAAACTTACCCCTCACATTCCCCCTGAACCTACCCCCTCTCACTTTCAATGCATGACCTCTGGGGTTAGATACTTCAACCCTGATGAAGGGTCTCAGCCCGAAACGTTGACTGTACTCTTTTCCATAGATGCTGCCTGGCCTGCTGAGTTGCTCCAGCATCTTGCGTGTGTTGCTCAGATTTCCAGCACCTGCAGATTTTCTCTTGCTTGTGATTTCACAAGATTCGTCAGTAACAATAAACCTGATTTTGATTCTGACTTTACCTACAATCATATCTCTGCAGCGTGATTCATATTTTACAGCATATCTAGGTGGTAACCTTCAACTGAATTTCACTTATGTGATGTCAGGAGCTTTCTCTTCTCCTCCGACAAACTTCCAAAGGAATTTAGAGTTAGAAATCATCGGAGAGGGATACACACAGAAAAACTGGATAGATGTCATCCTGCAGGATTTACGGAGAACAGCAGACTGCATCTGTTTCAATGTTTAGTCATCATGGCAAGGTGAAGATTCAGTCTAGTTGGTGACTGCCCCTTGTTTGATGTTGTGATGTTTTCCGAGCTGGGCAATTAGCTTGCAGATGTTTCATCACCAGTTGGGGTGGCATCCTCAGTGTGCGAAGTTGTTGGCGTTTCTCTCCGGCAGTGCTTGCGTTTATATAGGCCCCTGTTCACTTGCCTTGGTCCTGACTGGCTACCCCTCCAGGTGACCTTTCAATTCTATTAGCTCTTAGTTATGAAGACCGAGAAAGACACCACTGTAACTGGGACTATGCCGGGGTTCTGGCGCAGGCAAACACAAAGCAGGCGCAAGAATTTTTAGAAGCATAGTTCTCTTCTGATTACTCTGTAAACAAACATAAAGTTAAATCAAATTGGTAATGCAAAATGAGAAAATAAAAGTAGTGAGGTGGTATCCAGGGGTTCAGTGGCCATTCAGAAATCTGATGACAGAGGGAAAGCAACTGTTCCTGAATCACCTAGTGTGTGTCTTCAGGCTCCTGAGCCTCCTTCCTGACGGTAGCAATGAGAAGAGGGCACGTCCTGGGTGATGGGGTCCTTAATGATGGATGCCGCCTTTTTGAAGCTTTATTCTTTGAAGATGTCCTGGATGCTGGGGAGGCTAGTGACGACGATGGAGCTGACTGAGTTTACAACTTTCTGCAGCTTACTTCAATCCTGTGCCGTGGCCCTCCTCATACCAGACAGTGATGCAATCAGTTAGAATGCTCTCCACGGTACAGACTCCTTACAGATGATATCAGGATTGAACTCTGAACTCCGACAGCCCAAGCTGTAGTGGCGTCACCTTAACCGCTACACGACTGTGGTGTCCAATGACTCTGCTTTATCACTTGAAACAATGAACAGAACCCTGCCTCCTCTCTTGTGTAAGTACGCACCACTCAACAGAAGGCAGGAGAGTTCCCTGGGCCAAAATTCATCATCAATTAACATTATGAAAAATCGCTTATCTTAGTCATAGAGTCATAGAACACTTTGCCCCATCTACTCCATGCTGAGCTCTTAATCTGCGTAGTCCTGTGACCTGCATTCATACCATAGCCCACCATACCTCTCCCATCCATGTACCTGTCCAAGCTTCTCTTATCCACCATTTCCACTGGCAACTCGTTCCGCACTCTCAGCACTTTCTGAGTGAAGAAATAATGCCTCATGTTCCCCTTGAACATTTCATCTTTCACCCTTAACCCAGGGTCGAGTCTCACCCGACCTCAGTGGAAAAAGCATGCTTGCATTTACCCTATCTGTACCCTTCATAATTTTGTATCCCTCTATCAAATCTCCCTTCAGTCTTCTACGTGCTAAGGAATAAAGTCCTAGCCTATTCAACCTTTCCCTATAACTCAAATCTGCAAGTCCCGCCAACATCCTTGTAAATTTTCTCTGCACACTTATCACAATTGTTTTAATATCTGTAGGATCTACCTGTGTGCAAATTATTTTTTTTCATTTCTATTTTTTTATTTAGAGAGACATCACAGATACAAGACTTCCCAGTCCAACAAGCCCATACCACCTAGTTACAGCCATGTGACCAATTAACCTAAAAACCCATTCATCTCTGGAATGTGGAATGAAACCTGGGAAGTTTGAGGAAATCCAGCTGATCACGGGGAGAACATACGAACTCCTTACTGACAGCAGTACCTCTGAACCCGGGACGTTGGTGCTGTAATAGTGCTCCCCACCGTTGATCACATCTACATGAAACGCTGTTGCAGGAAAGCAGCATCCATCATCAGGGACCCCCATGTTCTCTTCTTGCTGTTGCTATTGGGAAGAAGGAGCCTCAGAACTCACACCACCAGGTTCAGGAACAGTTATTACCCCTCAACCATCAGGGTCTTGAATCAAAGGGGTAACTTCACTCAACTTCACTTGTCCAATCAGTGAAATGTTCCCACAACCTATGGACTCACTTTCAAGGACTCTTCATCTCATGTTCTCAATATTTATTGCTTATTCATTTATTATTATTATTATTATTTATTTCTTTTTGTATTTACACAGCTTGTAGTCTTTTGCTTACTGGTTGGTCTGGTCTTCCATTGATTCTGTTATGGTCACTATTCTATAAATTTATCGAGTATGCCCACAAGAAAATGAATCTCAGGGTAGTGTACAGTGACATATATGTAATTTAATAATACATTTACTTTGAGTTTTGAACTTTGAACTTTGAATGCTCCCCATTGGGAGAGTCTCGGGCCAGAGAGCACAGCCTCAGATCCCTTTAGAACTGAGACGAGGAGAAGTTTTGTTAGTCCTAGTGGTGAATCTACGGAATTCATTTTCACAAACGCTGGAGGAGGCCATGTCTTTGGGTATATTGAAAGCAGAGTTTGAGAGGTTCTTGATTAGTAAGGCTTGTCAAAGGTCACAGGAAGAAGGCAGGAGAAAGGGCTTGCGGTGCAGACTCGATGGCCGAATGGCCAATTGCTGCTCTTATGTTTTAGGGTCTTATTTTAATGATCTCTTGTTTTTTTTCTACTTCCTAGCACTGGGGAATGTGTAGTATAGTGTTCCTGAAGTCCAGCTCCATTTTGGCACGTATTAACCAGAATGAATAAGCCGCTTGGCAAGTCCCTTCATAGCAAAAATGAAAGCAGGGTGCAGCATAGAGAGGAAGTGCAGGTGGCAGGCTGGGTTGCATCACTTTGTGATACATACTCTTGCACCACTGGATCTCATGGAAGGCACCATGCCTTGAGGCATAACCCATTGCCTGTCCCCAGCAAGGATATGTTAACAGTAAAGAGGAAACAACACCAAAAGAGCTGGGGGCATAGGATCATTTCAACAGGCACCAGAAAGGAAGGTTCTTTCAAGAAACAGAAGGAATAGACACATACTTATTTAAAAAGTACAAAGGTCAGGCACTTCTTAAAAGTACAGCTCTTTCAGGAAAGAGTGGGTAATTTACTTTTGACTCAGAGAAACAAAATATTCATCAGCCGGGACTCCTTTGAGCTTACTAATAACACAAAATATGGAGCTTAAAATGCCTGTACTGTTGTGGTGTGTGGGGTGTCCAGGGAGGGTTGGAACCTCTGGTGAAGGGGCTTGTGCCCATTCTGGGGCAAATCACTCACCTTTTGTCCTGACCTGACACTCAGCTCTGACCCGCGGCTTCAAGTAGCGGTTTGCACACGACAGCAGCCACACCTCGGTACACCGCTTCAACAGCTGGGCTAAACCAGGTGAGGGTAGCCGGCGGGCCTTGTAGCCTGGTGAAACGGGGACACGCCTGTCCTAGCATGCTAAGTCATCTCTGGCAGACTGGGCGGATGAGATCTACAGCTAGGAAGGCAGTACTGCAACGCTCCATAGGGAGCGAAGGACAATGCAATGCATAGGAGACATCATTGTCATCCACTACAACCAAGCAACACCCCAGCTTGTAACGCCTCTTCACACCACCGGACCAGGACTTCTGAGGCCGAGAGAGTGCAACTGCCCAGTGCAATTGTAGTGGTTTCTCCTGCGTAGATTTCCTGTCATCGTCAGACATGATGGACAACAACCATTATTTAATCAAAGTTGCTCTGAGATATATTTTCAGGAAAGTGCTGTAACAGCCACTTACAAACAGCTGGAGTAACTCAGCAGGCTGGGCAGCATCTGTGAATGAAAATGGACAGCCAACTTTTCAGAAAGAGACCATTCGTCTGGACCTGAAACCTCGACTGTCCATTTCCCTCTGCAGATGAGTGCCCCCGATCGTTTGTTCCTTGCTCCACATTCCAGCATCTGCAGTCTCTTTTGTCTCCATCCATGGTAACAGAACTCCTTACAGACCCTACTGTCTAATTTGCACAATCAAGCAGCTCCTTTACTTTAATTTTAGCGGCTACGGGAATGATCAGCATTTCCATTATCCTTGTATCATTCTCTACGACACCTGTCTGTGACCGACTCTTGCAGATTTATACTGAATGCATCACTGTCTGGTATGGAGGGACCACTGCACAGGATCGAAGTAAGCTGCAGAAAGTTGCAAACTCAGTCAGCTCCATCATGGGCTCACTAGCTTCCCCAACATCGAGGACATCCATCATTAAAAACCCCCATCACCCAGAACATGCACTCGTCTCATTGGAGGAGGTATGGGAGCTTGAAGACACACACTCACTGCTTAAGGAATAGTTTCTTGCCCTCGCCATCAGATTTCTGAATGAACAATGATCCCATTTAATTCATCATATTTATAATTATTAAAAAATTGTAATTTATAGTTTTTTATTTCATTTTACAATGTAGTGGTTGTCCTTTGGATTCGAAGAAGACACGGAACCTGTGCGCGATGGAGTTTGAAGTGGAACAGCCGTTGCATGGGGCAATCCCACTCTCTCGGCAGAAGAGACCTTGATCCAGTGGCCTGGACAACCGTTATGGCTGGAGACCTCTCCCGCTGCAGTGGATGACCAGGACATCTAAGTGTCTTGAAGCGCCCTTAGCGCTTCACAAAGTACTGTTGCTGCAAAACAACAAATTTCACAATACGTTCCAGTGATTTTAAACCTGATTGTGACATCTGGTTCTCATCACAAACTTCTGCTCCCAGAATCTTGAGTGCCAGGACAGTGGCAAATGTTTGTCTGGGATGGTGCTGGTGGCAAGGCTGAGGCTTGTGCGAGGGGTGGGTGCAGGGTCAACCTGGAGGTCAGAGGTGATGTCGGGAAGGGCAGGCAATAGTTTATTCACCTGTTAATATTGTCACTGGTGAGTCTGGAAGTCAAAACCTAAAGGTCAAAATGGAGGTTTGCAAGTCTGAGAGTCCGGGACAGGAGGCTGATATTTGGAGGCATGATGTCTGTGAGTTTGACGGTCCAGGGCCAAGGACTGGAAGTTGGAGGTTGGAGGAGTTACGTCCTGGGATTGGGGTCTATCTGTGTGTGGGGGTGGGAGATGGGAAAGGGGCTTATTTTGCTGGGCACCACACACAAAATGCTGGAGGAACTCAGCAGGTCAGGCAGCATCTGTGGAAAAAAATTACAGTCGAGGTTTCGGGCCAAAACCCTTCGGCAGGAGCTGTGCTGTGTTGTTCTGTTGCTGTTCATGTTGCTCTGCTGAACGTGGTGAGTATGCTATGCTGGTGCCAGACTCTGTGGTGATTCCCTATAGGCTGCCCCAGCACATCCTTAGGTTGGTTTGCTTCAAAAGTTCAAAGTTCAAAGAAAACTTATTGTCAAAGTACATATATGTCACTATGTACAACCCCAGCATGCATTTTCTTACAGGCAATCACAGTAAATACAAGAAACACAATAGAATCAATGGAAAACAGCCCCAACAGGATGGACAAACAGCCAGTGTGGAAAAGACAACGAACTATGCGAATACAAAAAGAGAAAAGAAATGATAATAATAATAAGTATTGAGAACATGAGATGAAGAATCTTTGAAAGTGAATCCATGGGTTGTGAGTCCATTGTTCAGTGATGGAGAGGGTGAAGTTGAGTGTTGTTAATTAAATAACACATTTCACTGCATGTTTTGATGTCCATATGATAAATAAATGCCTCATTACGGAATTATGGGTTCAGGTTAGAGATTGTAAAGGTCAGCAGGAATGATATAGATCACAGCTGAGTGAAGAGGTGGTGAGGTACAAGGTAAAGCTATAGCTACAGGTATGCTTTTTACGCAAAGTAAAGATTTCCTGGTCCAGGATCAGCTCAGGCAAGTTCCTTTTACAGAATGTAGTCATGAAGGCCCACTTCTCCAGAAGTAATTTGAGTCGTCCACAGACAACATCCAAAATCGGTCGTGACATCCTGTCAGGTGTAACATCCTACGGGAAAGGGGCTCTGGGCTCCTACATGCATAATGTGGAAGGGCCTGAAAACACATATTCAATGTTTCAGGAACAGCTTCTTCCCCTCCGCCATGTGAATTCTGAATGAACAATGAATCCATGAACTCTTCCCTGGTATTTTTTCCCCTTTTTCATTGCACGACTTATATAATTTAATTTTCTCTTTTTATATATGCTTATTGTAATGTATATTTTTTATAATTATGTATTGCAATATACTGCTGCCACAGAACAACAAATGTCACGACATATGCCAGTGATATTAAACCTGATTCTGAAAATTTGGGTACATTACAAACATGCTGCAGCATGAAAGTGAGTCGTTTAGTGCACAAAAACATTGTATAATTCTACTCAGTTTCTACATCATTAATCAGTCACTGTGCTATTACCATTAATCGGAGGCAACTGTCTCTAAAATTGTCTCCCTCTCTTTCCCTCGCTCTGTCTCTCTCTCTCTCTCTCCCTTGATGCTGTCAGAGGATGATGATGGAGCAGGATTTGATCAATATGGTTTGTGGATTGTGAACGCTGGTTCACGTTTATGATGTGCTCTAGTTTCTGGTCACTGGTTTTCTCCGTTGCTAGTTTGGGCGATTTTGAATCGGGGAGGCCCGCAGATACAGTACACTGAGCTGAACTGAAATATATCTTTTGATGTTGTGTTTAGTGTCCTGTGTTTTCACTCATTTTTTGTTGCTGTTTATGTGATTTGATTTTTTTTTGCGTGTGGGGGTGGGGGGTTTGACGATTTTTTTCTTTGAACAGGTTTCATGATTCTTCTTTGTGTTGTGGTTGTCTGTGGGAAGACAAATCTCAAAGCTGTATATCACATTTATGCTTTGATAATAAATGCACCTTGAATCTTTTCTATATTGAAAACAATCAGCAGTTCAAGAACCATCCAAAGAAAAAGAATATAATGTTTCAGCTGAAATATACTATTTCCCCTGGCATGGCACAGGACAAACACCAGCTATAAATTTGCCAAGGACATAACTGTTGTCAGCAGAACCTCAGATGGTGACAAGGTGTACAGGAGCAAGACAGATCAGCTGGTTGAGTGGTGCCACAACAACCTTGCACTCTGAATTATTAAGACTAAGGAATTGATTATGGATCTCAGGCAGATCTCTGAGGATCCATCCTGGGCTCAAGATATTGATGTAATTGCGAAGAAGGCAGCAGCTATATTTCATGAGGAGTTTGAGGAGATTTGGTATGTCGCCAAAGACACTTACAAATTTCTACAGAAGCATTGTGGAGACCATTCTAACTGGTTACATCACCATCTGGTATGGAGGGGGCTCTGCACAGGATCAGAAAAAGCTGCAGAGAGCTGTAAGCTCAGCCAGCTCCATCATGGGCACTAACCTCCCCGACATCCGGAACACCATCAAAAGGCGATATCTGGAAAAGGCGGCATCCATCATTCAGGACACCATCACCCAAGACGTGCCGTCTTTGCATTACCCCCATCAGGGAGGAGCTACAGGAACCTGAAGACACCAAGTCAATGGTTCAGGAACAGCTTCTTCCCCTTCGCAACTAGATTTCTGAATGGTCAATGAATCCATGTATACTACCTCACGAGTTTTGCTCTCCTGCACCATTTACTTAATTTTTTATGTACTCTATATGTTGTTTTTTCAATACTTCAGTAAGACTTGAGCACTATTGTAAATATATTGTTTGATTAAGCATTCTGTGTTTGCTTACAGAAGTCATTATGGGACATATGTCAGAAGTACGTGAATGTCATGTGGTATCTCACCACCACATCATATGTGCGCACCTCACTAAAGTAAAACGAAGTAGACATGTCTATCCCAAGCTCCCGTGCTATCCTTCTGATTCATTTTTGGAGTTAGAAAACATAATAGTAAATTTCCTATTGTAATTTATAGTATTTTGATATATTGCACTGTACTGCTGCCACAGTCACCATATTTCACGACGTATGTCAGTGGTAATACCTTGCGGAAACCTCAGAACTACTCCATTGGTTGCTACAGAGTGCGACACGACAAGGCCTCAGGCACCATCAGGGAATCACTCTGAGCAGAGTCGGATACCAAACTTTGATGCCAGATATGTTTTGATTATTATGACACCACTTTCCCTCGTGTGAAGCCCCAGACAGCTGCTGCCAAGATGTAGGAAGTGAGACAGGCTGCTAATTAGACACGCAGCCCATGACTAGTGACTCCACCCTCTTCCCCAAGGAGAAGCAGGACCCTGGTGATATGTGTAAACTGACCACAGCTGTTGCAGTGGGAAACAGCTGGGCAGAACATGGTCACACTGTGGCAAGCTGAGCTCACTTCAGTTTGCTTGCAACTGCAGACTTCTCTACCACACACTGCTTCATCTTTGAAATGAAAATCTAAAAGGTTCAAGAACCTTCCTTCACATGGGCTGTTCCTTTCCACTGTCTGAATTTAGAGACACATACACATCATGTGTACCTGTTTTAGAAGTATTACTTACTGCTAACAAATGCCTGATTGTGAGGTGGTTTAACAAACACTGTTTGCCTTCTCTGATATGTCATTTCTGAGAGGAAAGCGCTGATCATCTGAGGCTACTGTTTGGCTCAGAATGGCACCTAAGCACACAGTCATACATTTGTGTATCTGTGCGCACACAGACATGGGAAAGCTGCAAAGGGACACACAAGTGCAAGGTACAGAGTGCTGCTTAGACAATTTAAACATCGGCCCTGATCAGAGGCGAGAGCCAATTTCGCTCGCACTCCGCGACCTTCACTCCTCTGTCTAGGGCCTGGAGCCTTTTGCTGTTCCATTGTTGGGTCAATCTAAACACCAGCCCAGATAGGCTGAAAAGAGAGGGTGTTGGTCAGGACGAGAGCCAATTCGTTCGTTCTCCGCGATGGCCATCTCCATGGCACTGAGGCTATGAAGTCCATCCCAGCTCCTGTGCTCCGTGCCCGATAATACGATGAACTGATAAGCCAGGCTTTGGGCCTACTCCAGGCTGCTCTGTGGTGTGGAACTGAGGACTCAGTTTTGGGTCGGAATGCTGTTGTTCGCTTCAATTGTTTGCATGACTTGTATTCTCTTTTCTTTCTCCTACGCATCGAGTGTTGGTCTTTTATTTTTATTTTTATTTTTATTTTTTTTTACTTTAATTGGGTTCTTTCAGGTTTCTTGCTCTGTGGCTACCTGTGAGCAAGCTAATCTCAAGGTTGTCTAATTTGTATATTCTTTGATAATAAATGTACTTGAATCTTCAATCATCATAAACACATGGAGAAACTGAAGAACACCACAAGGGCAGACATGGACACTGTTCTCTCACGCAGACACACACACACACACACACACACACACGTGCGCACTGGTGAGAAACAACGACACTTTACTGGCAGCAAACAAATCTACTAACTACACTATTAATCACACTTTTTCTGGAAAATGATCACTGCAATCAATAGCTTGTAACTTCCCTTTTGGAGTTGTGGTTTCGAACCACTTGTACAATCTGGTATTTCTGTGATATTCTGGGGGATTAGTTGAACTGGAGTCTCAAAGGTGCAGCACAGTTGTGGTGGCCCGGCGGGGAGGAGCCAGAATGAGGTGGCAAGGCCCGGGCCCAAGACCCAAGAGCAAGCTGATGTTTGGCCATTGCTGGGGCGGACTTGAGGGCTGAATTAAGGCAGTGGAACCCGACCCTGAGAACAAGGAGCAAGCCGATGTTTTGGGCGCTTTAAGCACAGGGCCAGATTGAAAAGGTTGGGGTGATGAGGTCGGAGGCGAGGCATGGGCTGGTTCAGCTCACTGCTCCTCGAGGTTTACTCATCTCTGCTTTGAACTGAGGCTGTATCCTGCAAGTAACGGGCTCCTGGACCAGCTACAGTGATGAACTGGCTTCATGGCCGTGGACTCGCTCTCATAAGCTTTAATTCTGACTGTTATTCATTTACTTGTTATCCTCTTCACAATTTGTTCCTTTTTTTCACATATCGGGTGTGGGTTTCTTTATTTTGTGGCTGCCTGTAAGGAGACAAATCTCAAGGTTGTATATAGTATGCACACTTTGATAATAAATGTACTTTGAGATTTGAACACACACACAGAGAAACAGATACAAAAACTCACATGGAACAAACGAACCGATTTGAGTAGTGTCACAGTTAACGTAACACTATTACAGCACCACCATACTATGTTCACTTCTCACCACAGTCTGTAAAGAGTTTGTACATTGTCCGCATGACTGCATGGGTTTCCTCCGGGTGATCTGATGTCCTCTCACATTCCTAAGACATACAGTTAGTTGGTTCATTGGTCACATGGGCACAATTGGGCAGCAAGGACTCATTGGGCAGGAAGGACCGGTGACCATGCCGTATCTCTAAATAAAAATAAATCACTGGAGTTCACTGAGGAACACAGGCTGCTCTGTCCTGCAGCATTACATCTGAGAGGCGACATTTTCTGTGCTATCATAGGAGCTCCTGGTGTCTGTTGGCCCTCATTCCGCGAGGCTAATTTGAAAGACAAAGGGAGTGGCGTAGTGGCATCAGCACTGGACTTTAAGCCGAATGGTCCCAAGTTCAGATCCAGCCAGCTACTTACGTGCTTTCTGTTGGCCTTGTAAAAATACAGTCAAAAAGGCCCAATACGCCACAAGGTGTAAAAACGAACAAAAATTGAAAAATTCACAATATACAGGAGGTAGAAATCTTCCAATTGTACAGCCTTGGACATTAGGACATTAGGACGATGGAGTACACATGATGACTTTAAGTAATTCCTGCATAAATAAATGAGCACCCGTGTGGTACAGAACATGAGTTGCAGGACGTGATCCTGCTGAAGCAGAGTCACCTCACTCGAGACACATGGAACCATTAACAATACTTTAATTCAAACCCCTGAAATGAGTAAATAAAGATCTGCTCTTTGAAATAGTTTATTCTAGTGAGAGGATCCACAAGGCCAGGGTTAACTTGGAAACAGAGTGTGAACATCCAGAGCTAATGTTAGACCTTTGTGTGTGTTACTTTGGATTTCCAGCATTTCTCGTGTTTATGATGTTAGATAACATATCTTTATACAGAGAGCTGATAAATTTTGGAGCATTCTTTTCCAAAAAAAGATTCTTAAGGAGGGGACTGGAATTGGCAAGAGGGAGGCTCTAGAGTGGGGGTTAGAACATAAAACATAAAACACAGAAATCTATAGCACAGTACAGGCCCTTCAGCCCACAATGTTGTGCCAACCATGTAACCTACTCTAGAAACTGCTTAGAATTTCCCTACCGCACAGCCCTCTATTTTGTAAGCTCCATGTACCTATAAGAGTCTCTTAAAAGACCCTATTGTATCCTCCTCCATCACCATTGCCAGCAGTGCATTCCACGCACCCACCACTCTCTGTGTGAAAGACCTACCCCTGACATCCCCTCTGTACCTACTTCCAAGCATCTTAAAACTATGTCCCTTCGTGTTAGCCATTTCAGCTCTGGGACAAAGCCTCTGGCTATCCACATAATCAATGCCTCTCATCATCTTATAAATCTCTACCGGGGGTCCCTCTCATCCAGTATCCCTCCAAGGAGAAATTGCCAAGTTCACTCAACCTATGCTTGTAAGGCACATTCTTCAATCCAGGCAACATCTTTGTAAATCTCCTCTGCACTCTTTCTATAGTATCCACATCCTTCCTGTAGTGAGGTGACCAGAAATGAACACAGTACTCCAACTGGGGTCTGACCAAGGTGTTATATACCTGTAACAAAGGTTCCCAATCCTTTTTTATGCCATGGACCCCTACCATTAACTGAGAAATCTGAGGACCCCAGTTTGTGGACCCCTCTTCCAGAAGATAAAAAAGCCTAAAAGCACATACCACTGGGCTCAAGGACAGCTTCTCCACCACTGTTATAAGATTATTGAATGATTTTATAGTATAAGATGGACTCATAATCTCACAATCTACCTCAGTATGACCTTGCACTTTATTCTGCATTCTGCTACTGTTTTTACCTTGTTCTTCCTCAATGCACTGCGCAATGATCTGATCTGTATGAACAGTAATGCAAGACAAGCTTTTCACTGTATCTCAGTGCATGTCGCATTAATTCTAACTCCAAGATGACCATCTGTGGGAACTACAGAATATTCTCCCTGCTATCTGCCACAGAAGAATTCTTTGCCACGGTCATCCTCAACCAATCCTGAAAGGGGCCAAAGAGCCACTCCCCACATCACAGTGTGAATGCTGTCTTTTTCAGGGGAACAGGAGACATGATCTTCACCACACGAGTTCAGAAAAGATGTAAAGGACAACAGCAACAATTTGACATGACCTTATTGGAATTTGCCAATGTCTTTGAGTTCATCAATTGGGAGGGATTGTGAAACATCCACCTTAAATTTGGCTATAGACAGAAATTCATCTCCATGTTACATTTGGTCTACAATGGTATGCAAGTCATAATATTAACCAATGGCTCCACCATAAACAAACACTTTCTTTGTACATTCTCCTCGTGACTGCATGGATTTCCTCCAGCTGCTTCTGTTTCTGCCTTCAGAAGAAGAGGCCCACTCAACCCAACGCTACATGACATTTTATGTGTTAAAGATCAAAGGACAATTCCATATTTACAATACATCCACAATGCTTTCTTTGAACCACACCCAAACTTTCCACCTCCCATTTTGCACCCACACCACAGACACCTAAATCAATTTTAATCAGCATTGCTTGGTCTTCCCTTTAACTGTGATTCATGGCTCTTAGGAACCCATTGCTCAGAGCTGCATTTTAAATTTAATCTATAGTCTAGATTCATATTTGAAGATTGGTTGATGAAGTTATTTGCAATATGTGCTAACCCCCAAAACACCCAAAGACATATGGTTAGGGTTAGTGAAGATGGGCATGCAATGCTGGTGCTGGAAGTGTTGTGGCACTTACGCACTGCCCAGCACAATCCTCGCTGATCTGATTTGATGAAAATGAAGCATTTTACTGCATGTTTTGATGGCCCGATGTACATGTGACAAATAAAGCTAATCTTATCTTCAAATAGGCCTGAGAAGTTGAAACTCACTTTCTTCAAACTTTCTGCAGGAGTGCGACTAATCTTAATGACCAGGAGGCAGCTATTCCACCTACGGCGATGACAGTCCAGATCAGGGCAAAGCTCAGTCATGGATTGTAGTATACTGAGACACAATTTTCTGCATGCAGAAAAGGATGTAATATTGGCAAGTTCTTCACCAACCTGCAGTACTGCTCTACATTGCCCCATGACCATAAGGTTCATGGCAAGATCCTGGAAAAATGGGCCATTTCCATATTTTGAGAGCCAACGCTGGGCAAAGGCAGACAAGAGTGAATAAATTCACCTATGTGCCATTATTGTTCTTCATTGATAAAGAAAAAGGGTTTTGAAGATGAAGCATCTGAGCTTCAATGAAGTTTAATGTCTACTAGCCAGCAGATATGCTTCTATGACCTGGACTACCTTCAGCGGGTATCTCAAGACACTGGAAAGATGCATCAATACTGTCTCTACAAAATCTCCCAAACTCACTGGAAGGATAAGTGAGCCAACTTTGGTATCTTCCGATATCCCTTGTACTGAGGCCAGTCCTTATATAGCCAACTATGTTGGGTAAGCCACTTTGTTTTCACAGTCAACACGTGTCGCCTGAAACTTTCCTGAGCTTTTCTGAGCACGGTCATGGCATGTGATTGCCAGGAAGACTGAACAGAAAGATACTGAAAGCTTTTTTGAGAAAGTGCAAAATCCCCAATAACTCCTGGGAATCTCTGGTCCAAGGTCACTCCAAGGAAAGTATCAGCATTTTGGGTGGCATTCCAAACCTCAAGGGCTTGCACCAGGAGCAAACAGAGGCCAAGTCTTCAACAAACCACCTCACAAAGTACCGGCCATCCACTCCAACAGTCACTTCTTGTCCCATTCATGGATAAGTGCCCACACAGGCCTCATAGAATCCACAAACCCAGAGTGGAAATAACAAAAAAAGAACATGTAGGAGCAAGGTATTTATTTTCTGTCTGTCCATATTGCATTGTGTCGCACATTTATTATGGGTTTCAGTAATTCCTCACGTGCGTTTGGGCGTGGTAGAAGTAAATGAGTGTAGTCACGTATCCAGTCTTTGAGCTGTTAGTTTAGTTAGAGATAGACAGAGTAGGGGTTAGATGTTTTTGGTACTGTTAGTTACTGTCATTTTGCTAATTCTGTTATTACTAGCCTCACTTATAATTCTAATTCTGTTATTGCTAATCCCACTAGTTTTGTTAGTTTTTGCTGGTTTCATAATAAAGGATCAAACATAGCTTCTTTGACATGGAACTCAGTTATTTGGAAGCACGTCATCCAGTACTAATTCCCTCACTCAGTCTCCCAGCGGTTTTCATTTGTATTTGAAGTAACCGCTACACAACACACTCAGAATGTTCGATGGGCTCAATAGGTCAGGCAGCATCTATGGAGAGGAGTAAGCAAACGGCACCTCGGTTCATCAGGACTGTTCAGAATGGAAATGAGACAGCTTTGATCTCAGGTGAATGCCCAAGAAAAAGAAATTGAACAAGGTTATTAACGTTTTGAAAGATTGGACTAATTAAGCAGAGAAACCGATTCAAGATGCTGAGTTGCCTCTGCTTGTTGCTGTCTTCCAGCATTGTTATGACCCTTAAGCTGTGAGTGAATTAGTTCTGTGAATTTATTTAGGTTTAGGGACACTGTGACTTCACTGTCACTGGATTGAGAGACCTGGGTGTTCAGTCATTTGGGACACTCATTGACACTGTGATCTTGTTGCATTGTGGGGTTGCATTGTTCCATTGCTGGTTGGTCTTCTCCTGCCCCTGTTTCTTATGTTAACGTAGACCATAGGACCATAAGATATAGGAGCAGAGGTAGGCCATTTGGCCCATCGAGTCTGCTCTGCCATTTCATCATGGCTGATCCATTTCCTTCTCAGCTCCAATCTCCTGCCTTCTCCCTGTATCCCCATCAGGCCTTAACTAATCAAGAACCTATCAACTTCTACCTTAAATATACCCAATGACTAGCCCTCCACAGCTGTGGGTGGCAATGGTTCACCACTCTCTGCTAAAGAAATTCCTCCTCACCTCCATTCTAAAATGATGTCCCTTTATTCTGAGGTTGTATCCTTTGGTCTTATACTCTCCTACCACGGGAAACATCCTCTCTACATCCACTCTATCGGAGCCTTTCAACATTTGATAGGTTTCAATGAGGTCACCTCCATTGAAATCTATGTTCATACAACTCGAAAAGCAAAAATCAGACAGGGTTCTTTGCCCATCTGCTGTGCATGTCCTTGCTGGAAAGTCTGTTTTGTATAAAAGCAAGTGTAATGTACTGACAGGTAACTGAAACACTCTGCTTCAGTTTGAACATGAAGGAAAATACCTTGGGCAATTGAGGCAGTGGATGGGGAGAATGTGCTGTCTGCCTTACACATACCTTGAAACCTCACTGCCGCTGGGCCACCCATTTCAATTCTACTTCCCATTCCCATTCCTACAGGTCAGTCCATGGCCTCCCCTACTGCCGCAATGAGGCCACACTCAGGCTGGAGGAGCAACACCTTATATTCTGTCTGGGTAGCAACCTGATGGCATTGAATCATTGCTCCAAATTCTGGTAATTGCCCACTTTCTCTTTCACCATTTTCCATTCCTGTTTCCCTTATTCACTTTATCTCCTGACCTGGCCATCACCTTCCCCTGGTGCTCCTCTCATCCTTCCCTTTCTTCCATGATCTTCTACACTCTATCTTATCATATTCCCGCTCCTCCAGCCCTTTATCTCTTTCACCAATCAACTTCCCAGCTCTGTCAATGCCCACTTCCCCTCTCCCAGTTCCACCTATCACTCCCCACATTGTACCTCTTCCTCCAATCCCCCAACCTTCTTACTCTGGCTTCTCCCCTTTCTTTTCGGTCCTGAAGAAGGGTCCAGACATGAAACGTCAACTGGTTAGTATTTTCTATAGACACTACCTGGCATGCTTAGTTCCTCCAGCATTGAATGTGTGTTGTTGTCAATTACTCCAACCTGGGAATGAGTCTCAAATCCTCCTGTTTCTCAAATCCAAACAAAGTTGCTCATTCACAGGTCCAGTTCTGACCTCCTCTACTGTCCGCGTGGAGTGTGCATGTTTAGTCTCTAAACATACGGGTTTGTCCTGAATGCTCTAGTTTCGCACATCACAAAAACCCATGGGTTGACAAGTCAGTTGGCTACGGTAAATTACCCCCACTTATAAAATCTAGACAGATTTTAGGGGAAAGTAGGGAGAACAAATTCAAGTTAGCGTAAGTGCCTATTGGGTGATTGGTGGGGTGCCTGTGCTATATGGCACAATGACTTCATTACAGAGAGATATCTCTGTATTACAAAGAGACACTCATTACAGAGAGTTATCTCTATTATATCTCCTTATTACAAAGAGATATCTTAATCTACACGTCTGATCTGAGTCTTATAATCTGGACTAGATGCTTATTTGACTCTGAGTTAAACTGCAATTTTCCGTGCCCCTACTTATCTCCATATTCCTTGCTTCCTCTCTTCTGCTGAAAGCATCTTGTATTTATGATTATCTTTGGACTTGGCGATCTATTAGTACCTCCTATCTTCTAGCCCATATCGTCTTGATCTTATCCAAAGCTCTGTTGCATACAATCTCAACCACACCCAACTCCATTCCCCCACTGTCCCTGTGGTTCACTCCTGATCAGATAACACATCAATTTTAAATATCTCTTCCTTGTTTACATATCCTGCCTCTCCCAGCTCTATAAACTTCTTCTGCCCCCCTCCCCAACCCTCTAAGATCTCTGTGCTCCCTTAAATGAGAATTTCACTTTTCCTCTGGCACCCATGTTTCAGTTGCCTAGACCTTAATCTCTTGACTTGCACGTCTAAAGCTTCTCCTTTATTCAAGATTGCTTAATGTTTTTTCATGTATACAAGTGTGAGGAGAATGAGGTGGAGCTAATGGGTGGAGGTGTTGATCAGACTTACTGCTTGGGGAAAGTAACCGTTTTTGAGTCTGGTGGCTCAGGCATGGATGCTACATAGTCTCCTTTCTGAAGGGAGTGGGACGATCAGTCCATGAGCAGGGTGCGTGTGATCCTTTGTGATGCTGCTGGCCCTTTCCCAGCTCCTTTCTGTCCTTGACGGTGGGTAGGCTGCTGGCAGTGATACACTGGGCAGTTTTGATGACCCATTGTAAAGCCTTCCTGTCTGCCACAATGCTGTAAGACTTATCTGGAAACCTTCCTCCTTGGTCAAGTTTTTGCCCACCTTCTCTAATATCTTCAGTGTGGACCTTTGTGTGACAACATTCCAGTAAGGTGACTTAGGAAAGAGAAGTATCAAAGCTAGTAGTTGCGAATGAAATAACTGCAATTTGATTACAAATGAAAATTTGCAGGAAAAGTTTATTCATGATGCAAAGCCTCTTGAGTCAAGAAGAAACAGAAAATGGGAAATGAGGACCACAGGGCCTTAACCAGTGTCTCAATTGTGGTCCACTTGAGAACTCCCTTAGAACATTGTCTGTAGGTATGTATTATTTTCATATGAGGCATTGGTTTCACAAGCATCAGCTAGTTCTGTAAGCCAAGAGGAACTGGGTCTTCCATCTCTATCTAGCATTTTGGTATTTGTATATTCATAATGTTATGAAACCCGGTCCCCCCTCTCCACCACCCCAAACTCCAGTTTCCCTTCCTTAACTGTCCACCACTATCCCCACGACATGCTCTCTTCTTATTACAGGAGCCTGAAGACACCCACTCAATGTTTTAGGAACAGCTTCTTTCCCTCCGCCACCAGATTTCTGATCGGTCCGTGAACTCATGAACACTCCCTCATTAATTCCTCTTTTGCTTTATTTATTTGTTTTTATAACTTACTGTAATTTTATGTCTCGCAGAGTGCTAATACCACAAAACAGGACATTTTATGAGATACGTCAGTGAAAATAAATTGGATTGATGTTGGTTCTGTATCTCTCTCTGGGACCTTCTCCCTCTTCAGCAAATTTAACCCAGACCCTCATGGGAATGGGCATACTGTGAAAGGTGGAACACGGGGCAGGTTAAGAAATAGTTATTGCCCTTCAGTTATCAGCTATTGAACCGGAGGGAATAACTTCATTTGCCCCATCACTTGTTCCCACAACCTATGGACTCTTCATCTCATGTTCTCCATATTTATTGCTTACTTATTTACTATTACTTTTGTTCTTCTCTTTTCTATTTGCACTTTGCTGACTTTTGCACATTAGTTGTTTATCCATCCTGTTAAGTGAGGTTTTTCTTTGATTCTATTGTGTTTCCTGGATTTACTGTGAATGCCCACAAAAAATGAATCTCAGCTTTGTATGCATGATATATATCTACTTTGATAATAATTCTACTTTGAACTTTGATTCAATCAGAGGGGCTGAAATTAAGCTTTGTAGGAGGCTCAAAGAGGCTGCAGCAGATCCTTCTCACTATCACCAACTACATCCGAAGCCCCTACCAAGAGATGCGTAGCTTCCCCATCCAAATATTTTGCTTTCTTCCTGCCTTTCTGCT
This sequence comes from Mobula birostris, assembly GCF_030028105.1. Taxonomy (NCBI): domain Eukaryota; kingdom Metazoa; phylum Chordata; class Chondrichthyes; order Myliobatiformes; family Myliobatidae; genus Mobula; species Mobula birostris. Next base: position 5,042,814 of record NC_092399.1, read on the forward strand.
TCCTTCCCTGTTTCAACTTTCAACTTTGACTTTGACATGACCAAACATTGCCATGTTGTACTGTTTGAAAATCAAACACTGCAGATGCTGAAAATCTGAAATAAAATGGCACAAGTAATAAAAACACCCAGCGAGTCAGACAGCTTGTGTAGAAAGGGTTAACACTTCAGTTCTGGTGCCCTTCAGCAGAACTAGGAAAGAGAAGAAGAGCAAATAAATTACTTCTTTGCGCGACTTTATCTTGACAACTTCAGACTCAAGCACATTGCAGCTCAAAGTTGGACTCACCTGAAATAGAACTACTTTAGACAATTTTGTTTTTCTCTTTTCCAGACCTGATGAAGGGTTCTGGACATGAAACATTAACTTTTTTTAACTTTCCTGATCTCCTGAGTGCTTCCAACATTATTTTGCTTTATTTCCTGTCCCACTGTCTGGCAGTCTAATGCAGATCACAGTTCCTGCTTGTGCGATGTGATCTCCAGGAAACGAGTCAACCTCATTTGGTCCAGACTAATCGGTTCTGCAGCCACACAACTTTGCGCAATCTCCTTCAAATGAGTCACCCCTTTCTTCTTTTTCTCATCCTTTTGCAAAGTCCAGATTTCACATCTGTGCAACACTGCCGGGAATGAACAATGTTCTAACTGTTCTTAATTGCTGCAATTGTATGTTTGTCTTTCAACTTCTTTATCAAGCCCAATTATGGAGCTTTCCCCTAATGTGAGCTGCCTTCTGACCTGAAATGGTATGGTTTCTAATGGAGGCTGATTGCCATTGCCACTTCTCCTTGCTACCCAGCTTCAGTAAAACACAGTGAATGAGAAATTTCTCTCGACAATTTGAAAAGAAATCAGTACTTTGTGGTTGAAAATTAACTTCACCTGGAGTAGACCAATTTTTGAATCTTAGCATTGTTACATCTGATACATGGACCTCTGGTGAATGGGATAGAATAGAACATTATTGTCATTGTTCAAGACAACGAGATTGTGGTGCTACTCCAGTCTGTGCAAATCAAATATTTACAATGCATGAAGTGACTGGTTGTCCATTGTACCCAATGCTGACTGTTGGATTAGTGCATTTCTGTTGTGTGTTCGTAGGTGGCTGCTGAGTCCAGTTAGTGAGTGACTTAGATGTCCACAAAAAGGACGTGAAAACTGTGCTGGAACTGGAAGTGGAGATGCTGCTTTTGCTTTCCTTCTTTGCTGGGCGACGATTAGTGCGGCTTGGCGTCTCTCCTCCAGCTTGCTGGGAACGGTTCCAACCAAGGCTCGCCACCCACTCTGATCTTGCGCGCTCTGTTCCAGCCACTTTGGTACAAACCCAGCTTGTGCAACATTAGCTTTCACGCAGTCTTTGGACCTCTTACTGGGGCTGCCTCGATTCCTCTTGCCCAAGTTGCTTGGGGATGCGGGATTCAGGATTCCTTCGTGAATATGACATGGCCTGTCCACCGAAGCTCTGCCTTTGCAATCATGCCCTCAACACTCATCGTAACTGCCCTATCGAGGACCTCTTGGTTTGGTCCTGCCAACAGACACCAAGGATCGAGCTCAGACTATGCATATGGAATTCCTCTGGCACTTTGAGGTGTCTTCTGTACACAGTCCAGGTATCACATCCATGCAGGAGATTGTTGAGGATACAAGGGCATGACAAGGCACAGAAGAACTTACGGTCATCTACTGCAACCAAGGAAGACTCTAGTTTGTGATGCCTACTTGTACCACTGGACCCAGCCATTCAAGGTCACGAGATCAGAACTGCCCCAGTGCAACGGCTTTTCCTCCTAAAATCTCACCTGCACAGGTCTCCAGTCATTGTTGGGTATGACAGATAACCATTATCCACATTGAGTCTCATTATCCCATAAGCCTCTGAATATTTTCAATCTATATACCTATCTCATTGTCCTGTAGACATTGTAATTGCTATTCAGGGACCCAGAGTCATTGTCAGATCTGAAATACATCCCTATATATTCAGATCAATATCTGTCCATCACTATGCAGTGTATTGCAGGGTAAACACTCCACCCTAGATCTTTTGGATTGAAGTTCACTTATGCACTCAAATTCGCTTTGCATTTTAGAAGAGTGCAAGTTCCGTGGATATGTCAGGCAACGCACACAAAATGTTGGTGGAAGTCAGCATGTCAGGCGGCATCTACGGAGGGGAATAAATAGTCGACGTTTTGGGCCCAGATCTCTTCATCAAGACTGGAAAAGAAGGGGGACGAAGTCAAAAAAAGATGCGGGGAAAGGAAGGAGTACAAGCTGGCAGGTGATAGGTGAAACCAGGTGAAGGAGGGAGGGTGGGTGAAGGAGGTGGGAGGTGATAGGTGCAAGAGTTGAAGGGATGATGATAGGAGAGGAGAGTGGGCATGGGAGAAAAGGAATGAGGAAGTTGATGGACACATGAGGAGAAGAGAAGGGGTGAGAAAGATACCAGATTGAGGAATGGTAAAAGAGAGAAGGGGAGGGGGGAGCAATTAGTGGAAGTTGGAGAAATCAGTGTCCTCAGTCTGAAACATAGATTGTTTATTCCTCTCTATAGATGCTGCCTGACCTGCTGAATTCCTCCGGCGTTTTGTGTATGTTCCTCTGGATTTCCAGCACCTGCAGAACCTTCTGTGTTTAAGTATACTCTAACAGGTTTAGTCCCTTTAATTTCAGTCTTTGCATGGATGTCAGTGATGCAGGGTTTCCTGGGGAGATATAATGAGGCTGTAAGGGGGTTTACTGTACATTGTAAAAGGTAAATCACTTCCCAGGGACTGTTGAGCACCTTGGGAGCCATCAGGAACCGATCCATCATTGATAAACCGGTAAACCAGCTGTGGTGAGAGATTTCTCCACATCAGTGCCACCACAGTTGGTAGTAAGGAGACATCTATAGAAGCACTTAGATATGGCAAGAATGACATTCCATTCTCCAGCATCTCCAAGATTACAGCTTCTAAGTTCCCACATGCAGAAGCAAACTGAAAGATCGCATGGAATTGGTGTTCGAAATGGGCGATTTATTAAAAACTTGTGTGCGCAAAGTCATTGCTGAACTACCATACAAAGTTTAACACTGAGACACAACTAGATATCTAAGAGAATGCTCATCTTGATAGCCAGGTCTGTTTATTCAGGTGAAGTCCTTCAGCCACTCCCTGGGTGGACGTCAGCACTTGATTGTGACACAGAGCACCATGCAGCAGGATGAAGTAAGGTTTCCAGTGCCCTGAGTTGCTGAGTTGATTAGAATAGATACCTGTTCTGGAGTCTGTTGATGGCTGGGATGCAGCAATCCATCAATTGATACCAAGCCAAACTTAACACTTGCACCCAAAATTCAACCTGCCATTCAGCACAAGTCCCTGGTAAGACTTTTTTCTGGCAGCTACTAATATCACCGTGGTTAAAGTAGAAAGTCTACCATATCCCAAACTGACTGAAACTGAAATGCTTAGAAAGATATATTTATTTTAGTGTGAAACAGGCCCTTCCTGCTCCTTCAAGGACACCCACCAATATAACCCTAGCCTAATCCCCGGATAATTTCCAATGTCCAATTAACCTACTAGCTAGAACATCTTTGGACTGTGGGAGGAAACCAGAGCACATGGAGAAAACCCATATGCTCGTGGCACAGAACGTGCAAGTTTGCTTACAGAGTTTGCTGGAATTGAACGCCAAGCTAAAAGTGTCACACCAACCACAATGGTACCCCTGGTATACTCGACGTGAATGAATCCCAATAAATCTTCTCAGTCACTGGTCTGATATCCTAGGCGTATCTTTTTGTACTGAGACTTTCCAGCCACCAGTAAAGATCGCTGACTTTCTAGTACCACACACAACATGCTGAGCAACTTACAGGTGTTTCAGTAGATTGATTCAATGCAGATCCATGTTATATTAATGAAGATCTGTTAAATTAATGCCGATCTCTGTTGGCCTTGGAGACAAAGGAAGGAACAAGGTTATTCAGTGCAACACGTACAAAATGCTGGAGGAACTCAGCAAGTCAGGCAGCATCTATGGAAGTGAATAAACAGTCGACATTTCAGGACTGGAAAGGAAGGGGGATGACGCCAGAATAAGAAGATTGGGAGAGGTGAAGGAGGACAGTAGAATGTGATAGGTGAAGCCAAGTCGGTGGGGGAGGGGGCAAGGATGTAAGAAGCTGGGAGGTGATAGGTGAAAATGATAAGGTGCTGGAGAAGAAGGAATCTGACAGGGGAGGAGGGTGGACCATGGGGGGAAGGGAAGGATGAGGGGCACCAGGAGGAGGTGATAGGCAAGTGAGGAGAGGATGTAAGAGGCCAGAGTGGGGGAATGGAAGAAGAAGGAAATAGGAGGAGGAGAAAATTAGTGGAAGTTGAAGAAACTGATGTTCATGCCATCAGGTTGGAGCTACGGAGACAGAATATGAGGTGTTGCTACTCCAACCTGAGAGTGGCCTCATCGTGGCAGAAGAGGGGTGATGGCAGAATGGGAATGGGAGTTGGAATTAAAACAGTTGGCCATTGGGAAAGCCCACTTTTTGTCGGATGGAGTGGACGTGATCATCAAAATGGTCCCCCAATCTATGTCGGGTCTCACCAATGCACAGTACAAGTTTATACAGTGATGGAGCAGAGCAGCAGGTTAGTGCATCTCAGACGCTGCCTGGAGGGGCACAAAGCTTGCAGGCAGCTCTCCTTTCCTGTGCAGCTGAAAGGCTGCCGAGTATGTTGTCATTTCTCAGTGCTGACGCTGGGACGATTGTTGCATTTAGCAGGAGCGTCCAGAATAGTAAAGGATATTCATCCCTCCCCACCCCTATCTTCCAGGTGCTTGACCAGGAATCAATCGCAGCTTGTATCTAAAACAGACAGGAACCCTTCCCTTTTCAAAGAAAATAATGCTTTTGTAATTTGCAATCCTCCAGTTCCATCGCCAGTCTTTATTTCACCAAGGAGATGGCCCAGTAGATGGCTGGTGTACTGCGGGAAGCCAAGAAGCAGGTCACACCCATTATTCCTAGTTGCACGTTAGCTGAGACTGGATACAAAACTGACAACCACAGTAACTCATATTCATACTGTCACCTCAAATGGTAAAAGGTCCCAGGAGCTGCACAAACAAAAACTGAGGCCAGGTTTCTTGTGTCTCCACATAATAATGCTGTTTAAAGGAAAGTAGCCTTCAACCTGATGGCATGACGAGCAAATTCTCCTCCCGGTAAACAAATTCCTCCTCACCCCTACTCCCTCTATTCCCCTCTCTGACCTTTCACTTCTCACCTACCTATTACTTCCCCTGGGTCCCCTCCTCCTTCCCTTTCTCCTATGGTCCACTCTCCTCTCCGATCAGATTCCTTCTTCTCCAGTCCTTGACCTTTCCCACCCAGCTGGCTTCTTCCATCACCTATCACCTTCCAGCTATCGTCCTTCCCCGCCTCCCACCTTTTTACTCTGGCGTCTTTCCCCTTCCTTCTCAGCCCGAAATGTCGACTGTTTATTCATTTCCGTAGATGCTGCCTGGCCTGCTGAGACCCTCCAACATTTTATGTGTGTTGTTCATGAAAAGTTTTAAAAGAGGAGGGAGTGATAACACCAATCTTTATAATTCTCAGATAGGAAGTGTATCTGTCAAAGGTGCACAGCAAGATCCCTCAAAGAGCAATGTGACAATGGCCAATTAAAGGTGTTTAACTGAGGGACAATTATTGGCTCAGTACACGGAGGGTATCTTTTCTTTATTTTCTATTATTTTTATTGACGGAATGACACAATACAGAGTAAGTAATGCATTACATTTTCCTCCATTTTGCTTTTATATCTTACCCCTAAACAGAACTCCCCTCACCCACCCTTCCCGAACATACCATGACAGCTAATGTATTTACAATACAACACTTCGCAAATACAGGTACGAACATTTCACAGCCATACCCCGACATTCCTTCAAACCGAAGGCCCACACACATCCCCAACACGTCAGATGATCCAGAATACACCCATATGACAACGCATCAACCACTCTATGCGTGTTAAAAGGGGGCAAATCCCCAAGTACAATCAAATGCCCTCAAATGGTAGGTAATTCCTTAAGACTCCCAAAATATGACAAGGAAGGTCCCCATTTCCAATAGAACTTTTTCACAGACCCCCACCGCCATGTACCCTTTTCCCTGAAAAATGAAGTAGGATCATCCAAGCCCTGGAGAAAGACTGGGGCAAGTCAAGTCAAGTTTATGGTCATGTGTACAAGTCGGGTGCAGCACAGTTCAGTGAAAAACCTGCTGTCAGCTGAACCATGGGGCTTTGGTTTAATGCATATTAGAGTGCGACAGCACAGAAGCAGGCCCTTCTGCCCATCAGATCTGTGCTGAACTGTTATTCTGCCTGGACCCATCAACCTACACCTGGACCACAGCCCTCCATATCCCTCCCGTCCCTGTATTTATGCAAACTTATCATAACTGTTGAAACTGAATCCATGTCCTCCACTTCCTACTGGCAGCTCGTTCCACTCTCTGAGTGAAGAAATTCAACTTCAGCCTTCCCTGAAATATTTCATCTTCTGTCCTAAGTCCTCTAGTCCTAGTCTCACTCAGACCTCTGTGGAAAAAAAGCCTGCTTGCTTCTTGAGGGATGTAAACCCACTTACGCCCCCTCATAATTTCATATACTTCTATCAAGTCTCCCCCCATTATCCAGAAACTCCGGGAAATAAAGTCAACCTCTCCCTAGAACTTAGGTCTTTGCAACGCATCATCCGAAGGGGATCAGCCTGACAGTGCAGCACTCCAACAGGAACATCATTCCAGGGGTTCCGTTCACTTGATTGCACAATGACCTAAAGTGGAAGCCTCTCCCACCAGTGGTACTGACACACGCCGACTGATTGTTAAAACAGAGAGGCATGCGACAAGCACGTGTGTGTGGGACAGAGGGTAGTATCTCTGTTCAACATGTTTAAGCCTGACAATTTTCATGCATCTGCAAATGCTAGGCCAGAAGTTGCTGGAAGGAATCCAACATCTGCAAAATATGCAGTCCTATCCTCACCGGAATCTTGTTTAAGTCATGTGAATATGCAGGGGGTTGCTTCACCCTTCCAGGGAAAACTTTGTGCTGGAGTTTGACGAAAAGTTGATCTTGTTGAAGTGGAGCTGAACAGTCCCAGTTTAAGGACAATTGTGGAGAATGGCTGTCTTTTGTGATTTGTTGGATTATCGGCACTGCAGTTACAGGCAAATTCCAAGACCTTTCCCACAAGCTGCACTCAAAAGATCCCTTCGTGACGGTGGGGTATACGGTTTATTCTGGGACTGGGCACCATTCTGTTCTTTATTGTGCAACTTTCATTTGGCAAGGGAGAAAAGAGATCCTTTGTACAGCAGGGCAGTTGAATGAAGGCGCTGTGGAAAAAAAAAGAAGGGGGGAGCTGATTGCAAATTATAAACGGTGCTTGTTGATGGCTGATTGTCTTGTATGCAGCTGCACGGAGCCTGAACAACAGGGTGAAAGAAAGGAACTGCAGACTGACTGACGCCAGGACTTCAACTCTCCCACCCGGACTACAGCAACTCCAGCATTGTTTCTTTGCCCTCGTCCCCACCCCACCTGATCTGCAACTGTGTGGGAAGTAATGGAATCCGAAAGCTATTGAACGTTATAGGAACTGTAGTGTCTGCAGATTAAAATCACAGCGAGGGCAAGTTGAAAGAGTTCATTTCTGTTTCAACACAGAGCCCACAGTTAGAAGCTTCCTCTGTGGCTTATTGAGCCCTGCCCAACATGGGAATAAGAACAAAAGAACATCAGAAATAGTCGCAGGAGTAGGCTAGTTTGCACCCCCCCCCCCCCAATATCTGCTCTGTCATTCAATAAGATCATGGCTGATCTTTCATTTCAGCACTGTTTTCCTCCAGTATTCCAAACCCTTTGATTCCTTACACATCCAGAACACGGAGCACAGAAACAGGCCCTTCAGCCCGTGATGCTGTGCCGAACTAATTACACTAATGATGCCTAATTAAGCTAATCCCTTCTGTCTGCACATGGTCCAGATTCCTCTACTTGTGTGCCTGTCACATCTGTCTCCACCACCACAATGTATCCTGGAAGTGCATTCCAGGCACTCAGCAGCTTCTGCGTTCAAAACCTGCTCCCTCCCACCTCCTTTGAACTTTCTCCCTCTCACCTTAGGTGCATGCCTCCTAGTCTTAGACGTTTCACCTTGGCTCTGTCTGTCAATGCATCTCAAATCTTGCACACTTTTATCAGGTGCCACCTCTCAGCCTCCCCCCGCTGAAGCAGAGAAAACACTATTTTGTCCAGCCTTTCCTGAGAGCACATGCCTTTGAAACTGGACAGTATCCTTGTAAACCTGTTCTGCACCCTCTCCAAACACAAGCAGAACTGAAGGCAATACTACAGACGCGGCCTAACCAGTCGTCCAGTGTGCTGCTTCCTCGGGTACTGCAAGTGATTTGTTGATGGTAATTATTTAGTGACTTTTTCAAGCTGGCCTGGTTAAAATCCCCCAGAATGATGGTGAAGGCCTCTGGGTGTGCTGTTTCACGCAGGCTAATCCCATTGCTCAGATCATCCAGAAGCCTGTTGACATTGGCCCAAGGTGGATTATACACTGCTACCAAAATGATCACAGAGATCTCCCGTGGCAGGGAAAATGGACAGCGCTTACTTACGAGACATTCCGGGTCTGGTGAGCCGAATTGGGACGTCACTGATACACCTGTGCACCACGAGGAGTTGATCATGAGGCATACACTTCCACCTCTGTTTTTGAGGGACTCGACCTTCCTATCCTGATGGTGTCTAGTAAACCCACTAATCTGAGTCGCTGTGTCCAGTACGGAGGGGGTTAACTAGGATTCTGTGAAGCAGAGGATGCACGCTGCCCTAACGCACTTCTGATACAGTGCCCTAGGTCTGAGATCATCAATTTTATTTACTGGAGACTGTACATTTGCCAGCAATATAGTCGGTAAAGGAAGTCGAAAACCCCATTTTTTTTAAACACTCTTGCAGCCCAGACTAGCAGCCACGTCCCCTTCAAGGAGTCCAATGAGAAATACGGCCACAATTGGCATTGTCTTCATCGGTTTCACGCAGCCATAGATTGTTCAATCGCTTTTAAAACATCTCTACTAACTGTTCAGACCTTGGATGCAGTTGTGATCCTCAGCTATAGCACGCTGAAATGGGAATATTTAATGTGTCCATCAAGCTGTGCCACAATGAGATCATCCTGGAAGAGACTCTTTATCTCATTATTACATGTTCTCCTTATTTATTGCTACTTTTTTATATTTACATTTGCACAATTTGTTGTCTTCTGCACTCCGGTTGATCTTTCACTGATCCTGTTATAGTTATTAGATACAGTTACTATTTTTATATAGTTATCTATATAGTTAACTATATAGATATAGTTATTATTCTTGTGCTGAGTATGCCCACAAGAAAATGAATCTCAGGATTGTATATGGTGACGTATATGTATTTTGATAATAAATCTATTTTGAACTTCTAACTTTGAATAAGCATGCCATAAACACGAGAAGGCCTGCAGATGCTGGAAATCCAGAGCAACACACACAAGATCCTGGAGGAACTCAACCGGTCAGGTAGCATCTCTGGAAATGAATAAACAGCCAACACTTAGGGCCGAAGCAGACTGAAAAGGAAAGAGGAAGATGCCAAAGTAAGAAGGTGGGGGTAAGGGAAGGAGGATGGATAGAAGGTGATAGGTTAAGCCATGTATCTGGCTTAACATCTGCCGGATGATGCTGAGGATGTTCTACAAGTCTGTGGTGGCCAGTGCTATCATGTTTGCTGTTGTGTGCTGGGGCAGCAGGCTGAGGGTAGCAGACACCAACAGAATCAACAAGCTCATTCCTAAGGCCAGTGATGTTGTGGGGATGGAACTGGACTCTCTGACGGTGGTGTCTGAAAAGAGGATGCTGTCCAAGTTGCATGCCATCTTGGACAATGTCTCCCATCCACTACATAACATACTGGTTGGGCACAGGAGTACATTCAGCCAGAGACTCATTCCACCAAGATGCAACACAGAGCGTAATAGGAAGTCATTCCTGCCTGTGGCCATCAAACTTTACAACTCCTCCCTTGGAGTGTCAGACACCCTGAGCTAATAGGCTGGTCCTGGGCTTGTTTCCTGGCATAATTTACATATTACTATTTAACTGTTTATGGTTTTATTACTATTTAATTATTTATGGTGCAACTGTAACAAAAACCAATTTCCCCCGGGATCAATAAAGTATGACTATGACTATGTATCTTCATTACCACCCTTTTAACTTGTGTGGGCACTTTCAGGGAGCTGTGGACTTGGACCCCCAAATTCCTCTGTACATTAAAATTCTTATTATAAAAGCTACTGATCTCTATATTGAATCAAGAGAAACTCCATTGGTGGCTTGGCTATAGAATTCCAAAGATTCACCACATTCTGGGTGAAGAATTTTCTTATCTGATTAGCCAACTTGTGATCCCTGTTTCCAGATTCCCATCCATTCCATTTCTACCCAGTCAAGCCCCAGGTTTCAATGAGACCATCTCTCATTCTCCTAAATTCAACTCTCCTCATATGACAAACCTACCGTCCGAGGAATGATCAGGTGCATCTTCTCAGCACGTCCTGCGCTCCAAGTATAGGGTTACGTAATGGGTGGAAACATGTGCATAATTCACAGCCACCCGACATGGAGTTGGGGTTCACCTTAAGAACCGTCTGATGTGATGACATAATGGTGAAGCTTTTTACCGCGCGTTATGTTCTGTGTTTAGTTGACATAAGAGGAGTTGTTACGGCATTTCCCTTAAACTAAAAATGCCTCTGTCATTTTATTTATGAAAACCTACTCCTTCTTTAGGTTGGGTATCCAGATCTGTACGCAATACACAGATGCAGTTTGTTCAGAACCCTATATAATTAGAGGAAGACATCTCTACTTCTGTTCTCAAATCGGCTAGTAATGAAGAACAACACAGTTTCTATCTCCACTCCACCCTAGCACTTGGTTATTTTTATTTCGAAAGACAACGTGGAATTGGTCCTTCCCGCCTTTGAGCCGCACCACCCAGCAACTCCCTGCAACCCCAATTTAACACTAGCCTAATCATGGGACAATTTACAATGAACAAGTAACCTTCTAACCGGTACATCTTTGAACTGTGGGAAGAAACCAGAGCACCTGGAGGAAGCTCATACATTCCATGGGGAGAACGTACAGAGACTCCTTACAGAGGATGCTGCTATGCCGCCGATTTCGGCTACTCAAACACTATTCTCAAGCCTGACCATACCACTGGTCTCCTAAGTTCCTGTTTCCCATCCTTTATATAGTTTGAGAACCTTCTGCTTCCTCACTTTTGCACTGAATCAAGATCACTCATCACACCTCACTTCCTCACCTCGAATGTGATCAAATCTGGCGATGCTTCCATTTTGACAGTCTGAAACTTGTATTCAAACCCCTGAGCTCTGTAACAGCCTCTGGTTTTGCAACGCTGTAAAACACTCCTCTTGCAGCAGCATTCCGGACACTGATGTTCAGGCCATGTTTTGGTTATCCTGTTCTTAAATTCAGAGTTTCCACCTTCATGTAATCAATTCCTTTGATCAAGGATTTAGTCACATGTCCTTTGGTTTATCATCAGTTTTTGTTTTGAGAAGTGCTTTGGAATAATTTCTTGCTTTAAAAGTGCTACTTAAAAGCATGTTTTTACAATAAAATATAGAACATAGAATATTACAGCAGAGTACAGGCCCTTCAGCCCACAATGTTGTCCTGACCTATTAACCTAATCGAAGATTAATCTAACCCTTTCCTTCTACGTGGCCTCCATTTTTCTCTCATCCATGTGCCTATCGCCACCATAATGAACTAGTGCAGCAGACTCAATGGGCCAAACAGCCTAATTCTGCTCCTGTATCCATGGGTTAAGGGGGAAATAGATCAGCCTTGATCAAATAGCGGAGCAGACTCGACAGGCCAAGGAGCCTCATTCTGCTCCTATAGTTCATGATCTTATGGTCCATCTAAGGGTTTCTTAAGTCAGCAGCAGAAACAGGTTTAATATCATCGGCATATGTTGTGAAATTTCTTATCTTTGTGTCAGCAGAACAATGCAATACATAATAATAGAAAAAAATGTGAATTACAGTAAGTAAATATATTAAATAGTTAAAATAGATAAGTAATGCAAAAATAGACATAAGAAACTAGTGAGGCTGTGTTCACGGGTTCAATGTCCATTCAGGAATCGGTTGGCAGAGGGGAAGAAGCTGTTCCTGAATCGCTGAGTGTGTGCCTTCAGGTTCCTGTACCTCCTCCCTGATGGTAACAATGAGAACAAGGCGTTTCCAGGGTGATGGGGTCCTTATTGACCAACACTGTCTTCTTCACATACACCTGCACAATATCTGTGTAAAAAACTTACTTCTGAACCTTTGTCCTCTTACCATACTCTCATAATTAGAGTTTGTTTAATATTCTGTATTAATCTTTTTCAATTCTTTTGTCATCTTATATTCCCTTATATGGTCACCTGCCCATACTAAATACCTTAATTTCGCTAATCTTTCCTTACACTTCAGTTCATTCATTGACTACTGCTGAAAAGTGCTTGGTGATTCTACGTAATCAGGTCATTTTGAGATTAAGCTTTAATTTGTGATGTCTGGAAGAGATGTCAAAGGTGCTTTATGAATGTAAACCTGTCTTCCAATAGGGATTTGGATGATGGAGGTGGGTGATCAGGTGGACCGTTGCCCAATCAGACATAAATTCTGCACTGGCATCTGTCACTCAGCGCATCCCAGACACACAGCGGCTCCACATAAACTGGAATTTACTTGGATGGGAGCAGCTGAAAGCTGCTAATTCCATTTGGACTGCTTAGCCACAGTTTGCTTGCTTCAGGCCAGTGGTGGTTTAGTGCTGTGTTAGGGCGTACACTGGGGTTATGTGAACATAGATCCGAGAGCGAGAAAAAAATTGAGGTTTGGATGATTTATGCACCAGGCCAGATTGAAAAGGTCACTGTGCTGGGGCCGGAGGCGAGGGACAGGCCAGTTCAATTCATTGCTCGGCAAAGTTTATTCATCTCTGCGTTGGACTGAGGCGGTGGCCTGCTACTAATGGGCTCCTGAATCAACTGCAGTGATGACTGGCTTTGTGGCTGTGGACTCACATTTGTGAACTTCACTTGTGAATGTTACTTTTATTGTTTACACAATTTGATTTTTTTCCTGCACATTGGGTGTTTGACGGTTTTCTTTTTTTTAATGGATTCTATTGCGTTTCTTTGTTTTGTGACTGCCTACAAGAAGATGAATCTCGAAGTTTTATATAGTATACATACTTTGGTTTTGACAGCAGAAATTAATTCAAACAAGAATCAGGCTTCGGTTCTTATTGTAAATGTTGTTATTGCGTGAATGAAGTCACCAGAGGAAAGTACTGGTAGATACAAAGCAGCTTCTTTATTCAACAAATCGAGGTACTGCAGGCATCATATGGAGACACTTTCGGTTTAAGAGGTCTGCTGGCCCAACGTGAGGCTCGATATTTTATGTGCTAAACATCAAAGGATAATTCCATATTTACAATGTACGGACAATGCTTTCTTTGAAACTACATACAACCTTCACACCTCCCAATTCACATGTACACCACAGATAATCAAATGAATTTTAATCAGCACTGTCTGGTCTGGGATTCAAGGCTTTTAGGAACCTGTTGTCCAGAGCTGCACTCCAAATTGAATCCACAATACGTATTCAGATGTGCAGACTGGTAGCCAAAGATATTTGCTAAATGTAAATGGACTAAACCCAAAAATTGTTCTAACAATGTAAAGAAGTTCAAAGGCTTGCAATTAGCCTTCAGTTTTTTTGGAAATTGCAAACAGTAAATTGAAGTTAAAAGCACAGGCTGCTCTGCAGACTAAGAGATGCAAGAACCAAATGTTAAGACCATGGGGTTGTGTTAATTGGCTTGCATCAAATCAGGAAACATGGCTAAGTTGTTTGCACCATTTGCACCACCTCTATATCACCAGCTTCAGTGTCTCTCTGGTGACTTCGATCATAATCACAACAGCCGGAGTTTATGATCAGACTAGCAATATGGGCACGAAAAATGTTTCCTGTTACTGGATTCAGAGTCTGTGTCTAGATGTAAAACTTTGACAAACCTCTATAAATGAGTAATGGAGAGTGTACTGACTGGCTGCATCATGGCCTGGCATGGAAACACCAATGCTTTGAACAGAAAATCCTACAAAATCCTAGTGATTTGGCTCAGTACATCACGGGTAAAGCCCTCCCAACCATTGAGCACACCTACATGAAACGCTGTCCTAGGAAAGCAGCATCCATCATCGGAGATCCCCACCACCCAGGCTATCCTCTTTTCTCGCTGCTGCCACCAGGTAGAAGGTACAAGGGCCCCAGACTCGCACCACCAGGTTTACAATCAATAATGAGTGGCCATCTTGGTTATGAACGCAAGACCCCTTTGGACATTGTTAATCTGGTACGCCGCAGGTCCAATTTATAGGATTTATAGGATGCAAGTGGGGGTAGATGGGGGGAAGGGCTAGTCCTTGGTCAAAGTGAGGGTTAGGCCTGAAGCCATGGTGTCACCTGTTTGCAGCTGCCCAGAGTGAGAGGATGAAGCCATTGAGGTGTGGTATGGTGTCCAGAACAGAGTCGGAGCTGCCCTCCCAGGGTTTCACTCGGCAGAAGACACGCTCTGTTGTGGCCGACTGCCGATATTTTAGTGGCACTCAATGGACTCAGGCCTCAAGCTGCAGGATCACATGCTTTTCAGCCACCGGGGGGGGGGGCGGCGGGGGGTTGATTTTTTTTTAATGAGTTCCATGGTTTACTTTGTTTTGTGACTGTCTGTGAGGATGACAAATATCAGGGTTGTTTACTGTTTACATATGTACTTTGAATCTTAATGCCCCAGCCGAAACACTTACCCAATTAGGCAAATCAGCGCTGCACCATTTTCCACTCTGGCATCTACTTCCTGCCACATGTTGGGTTTCAACTACCCATCTGGTGGATTCCTTCATATCACTGCATCAGAGGGAGAGAAAACTAGAGGACATAGGATTAGAGGAAGGGAGAAGAATTTTAGAGGAGGCAGCAGGGGCTCCTTCTGTGCCTCAGGAGGGAAGTTACCCAAAATGCATTCCCTGAGAGAGTAGCTGAAGCTGGGTCACAGACAGGGGTCTAGGAGGGCCCCTGAATCGCCTCAGCGCAGAGGGCTGTGCACTGTGCCGGCTGGTGGGATTAAACAGGAGCGTTCCCACTTGTTGACATTGAGTTGGGCCAAATGGCTTTTACATGTTGTACCATTCTGTGATTTTATGATTCCAACTCCATCACACTTTAAAAACTTAACGGGTGAAAAAATTCGCTTTGTACTAAATTTAGATAGAACAAAAGCTGACTGACAGCTTATGATTACCTGTTGTGTGTGCAGACGATCATTGTCAATTAATGCCCATTTCTAAGTCTGTTATTGGCAACTCCATTAACTGCCAGTCCAAACCTCATGTTCATGTGAGCAACTAGTATTGGAGAGAATTCAGTATCTTTCACATATATATTGCAAAACTGAGCAGTGTGGTATCAGAATCAAAAAGAGAGATGGTGCAAGAGCTCAACCATGCAGCGTACTGTACGTGGAAAGAGAAACTCTTATGTTTTGTAACTG
Source organism: Mobula birostris (assembly GCF_030028105.1). Lineage (NCBI taxonomy): Eukaryota > Metazoa > Chordata > Chondrichthyes > Myliobatiformes > Myliobatidae > Mobula > Mobula birostris. Next base: position 5,058,591 of record NC_092399.1, read on the forward strand.
CAAAATGTATAACTAATTAGAAGAAAAAGACAGGAGTCCGGAATGCGAGTCTAACTTTGTTTTACTTTAAGCAAGATGCGCAATTGAAAAATGAGTGTGCTTGGCTATGCCTGTAGCTCAGATTTTATCAGCTTGAGCTGAGAGAAAAAAAACAATAATAAATAAATAAATAAAGCTGAGGACATGAGTTGTGGAGTCCTTGACAGTGAGTCCACAAGTTGTGGAATCAAGTCAGAGTTGAGGTTAGTGAACTTATCCATGCTGGTTTAGGATTCTGATGATTGAAGGGTAATAATTGTTCCTGATCCTGGTGGTGTGGGTCCTAAGGCTCCTGTACCACCTTCCCAATGGCAGCAGCGAGAAAAGAGCATGGCCTGGACGGTGGGGGTCTTTGATGATGGGTGCTGCTTTCTTGTAGATGTGCTCAACGGTAGGGAGGCTGTTCATGTGATAGACTGGGCAATATCCAACACTTTTTGTAGGCTCGTCCATTCTTGGGCACTACTGTTGCAACCAGTCAGGATACTCTCCACCATGCATCTCTAGAACCCCTGCTAATCCACGTGATCATGACTGATCTGTACCTTAACTCCACAAGCGTGTCTTGTTTCCAAAATCTTTAAAAAATGATCAGATATTGTTTTATTGAATTTAAATGTCCCGTGGCTCTGCAACCTCCCTCCCTTCCACTCCCAACAACCACCCCTCCAGCCTTAATAACTTTGAAGGAAAGAGTTCCAAATTTCTTTCGTTCTTTGTGAAGAATTTACTGATGACAGTAATTTTAATGTTGCCCTGCCTTGCAATCGATTCCTCATTTGGAGAGAGAAAAAAATACTCTCTCTATCTTATCAATGCCTTTAATTGTTCTGAATACACCAATTGGATCACCTTTTAATTTTTTGTGCTTCAGGAAATAGAACCGTAGACCATGTAAACTATTCTCCTAACTGCGACGTGTTTAGCTGCGGTATCGGTCTCATGGATTTACTGAGCACTGACGACAAAATCCTCACTTCCTCATGTGGATTGATTTACCACAGCACCGGTCCTAAACGTCACTTATAAATATAGAGAAGAGCATGGACCCCTGGGAACCTCATGAGCCAAACATCGCCAGTGGGAGAATATCCCTACAGCATTATCAGTACAATATTAAATCATTGTGGAAACATATAAGTTACCTTCATATATACATCCTTCTGTTCTTCTAATAGTCATTTGTATGGTTTTCATACTTAAGGATATAATCCCTCAGGTCCGTGTCATTTTTCTGTTTGTTCATCCTTACTGGGTGTAAATTGGCTTCCATGCTTCCAACATCACAATAACGATTGAATTAGCTCCCGTATGTTTTCAGATATCTGAAACATAAAATATTTTTTTTTAACTTCCAGCACTTAAAGCTAACACTGAGTATTGATTCAGAACCATAATCAGGTTTAATATCACCGGCATATGTCGTGAAATTTGTTGTTTTGCAGCAATAGCACTTTGCAGTATATAATAACAGAACTATAAATTTCAGTAAGTACTGTATACACACACACACACACACACACACGTATATATATATAGTTCATTATAATGTACCATATTGTATGATGTGGGCAATCATGGTCTTTCCATGACCATGATTGTTCTCAGCAAATTTTTCCACAGAAGTGGTTTGCCATTCCCTTCTTCTGGGCAGTGTCTTTACAAGACGGGTGACCCCAGTCATTATTAATACTCTTTATAGATTGTCTGCCTGGCGTCAGTGGTTGCAAAACCAGGACTTGTGATGTGCGCCAGCTGCTCATACGACCATCCACCACCTGCTCCCATGACTTCATATGGCCCTGATTCTTTGAGGGTGGGGTGGTTTAAGCAGGTGCTACGCCTTGCCAAGGGTGACCTGCAGGCTAGCAGAGGGAAGCAGTGCCTTACACCTCCTTTGGTAGAGACCTATGTGCAATGACAAAATTAAGTTAATTAAGTAATAATTAAATAAAAGAGGGAAAATACTGAATTCATGTGCTTATTATCCATGCAGAAATCTGATGGCAGAAGGGAAGAAGCTGTTCCTGAACCATTGAGTGTGTCTTCACGCTCATGTACCTCTTCTGTGAAGGCTGCAATGAGAAGACAGCATGTCCTGGGTGATGGATGTCCTTATTGATGGATGCTGCCTCTTTAAGGCATCGCCTTTTGAAGTATTCTCCAATCTGCAGCATTCAAAACTCTCTCCTTGTCCACTAGTGTTCTCAGATAAATGTAAAGAAATCCCTCAACACTGTTTTGAATAACAGTAGGGCAGCTTCCTGCAGTAACAGCAACTGAAGATTCTGAAAACACTTAACAGGCCAGGCAGCATCTGGGGAAAGAGAAGCAGGGTTGACATTTCAGGGTAACTCTTTTCCTCTTTCTACAGTTGCTGCCTGACCTGCTGAGATCCTCCAGTATTTTGTCCGTGTTGCTCTGGATTTCCGGCATCAGCAGAATCTCTTGTTTTTGACCTGCTGAGTATTTCCAGAATTCTCCATTTTAATTTCAGACTTCCAGCATCTGTTGTCTGTTCTTGTTTATGGTTTTCCCAGTATTATGGGCCAATTCTTAGTCTAAAAAAAATCATAACTAAAATAGATTGTCTGGTGATCATAATTTCTTGTTTGTGCGACCTCTGGATGCTCAATAGCACACTGTCCCACTTTTTAATTCCTATTTCACTGGCTATAAAGTGTGTTAGTACATCCTGGGGCTTCTGCGGTTTACAGATTGATGATTTACAAGGCTTAATTTGGAAGCTATCCATGTACTCTCAGTCACCTTAAGGCTAAGTCATCAGCAGGCTAAAAGGTGCAGGTGCATAAATACAACAATATCGTCACTTAACGGACTGCCCTGAGGGGGGAAGTGATCCACTGAGGGGAAATTAAGAAAGTTAAGGTGAAAAGACAAGGCATACAGGGAGAGATAACCAGAATGCGTCGGGAAGGCACAACACAGACAAATTCCATTTTAAGTCCCAGCAGGGCAAAATAGAGAAAGAACACTGAAAGTTCTTTATATGAATGCACACAATATTCACAACAAGAGAGGTGATTTCACAACACAGTGATAAATAAATACAGTAGTCTGCAAAAGTCTTAGGCATGGTAGTGTAGTGGTTAGCAGAACACTTTACAGTGCAGGCAACCTCATTTCATTTCCTGCTGCTCCCTGTAAGGAGTTTGTACGTTCTCCCCGTGACCGTGTGGGTTCCTCCGGGTGCTCCGCAATTCCTCCCGCAGGGCAACGATGTACAGATTGGTAGGTTAATTGCTCATTGTAAATCGTCCCCTGATTAGGCTCAGATTAAATTGGGGGTTGCTGGGCGGTACAGCTCGAAGCACCAGAAGAACCTTATTCCATGCTGTATCTCAATAAATAAATTAATGTAGAGCTAGGGCACCCAAGGCTTGTGCACAGTACTGTAGTAATTTTATGTATTGCACTGGACCGCTGCCGCAAAAAAAAATGTCATGACATATGTGAGTGGGGATAAACCTGATTCTGATACGAGCCTGTACTGTGGACTGAGAGTGGGAAGGGGGCAGGGAGAGGGGAATCATGGTTGGGAAAGGGGGAAGGGAGAGGGGTGGGAACGGGAAGCACCAGAGAGACATTCTGTACTAATCAGTAAACCAATTGTTTGGATCAAATAACCTTGCCTGGTGTCTCAGGGCTGGGTGTGTCTGCACCTGTGCCAGCCCCCTCCTCCAGTACTCCTTCTCTGCCACCTGTCCCACACCCCTCTTGTGGCAATCCATCCTCACCATTCCCAACAACCTTTGCTCCCACCAGATTTACAAACTCGCTCCACGTTGACTAATACAGTATTATGCAAAAGTCTTGGGCACCCTAGCTATACATACATGCATAAGACTTTTGCACAGTACTGTATGTACAATCTCATAGTCCAATGCAGAAATCTCATTGAACTAGCCTAAGATTAGGAATTAAACATTCCAGAATATCAACCTTTAGGAGCAATAGGCAAAAGGTAAAAAGAGGAAGGATAGATGTGACTTAAATGATGGGATAAAACAGGGAGAAACTATTATAGTTATCATAATTCTCTTATTTATAAAAGTTAAAGTTGAGTTAATTGTCATTAGCACAAATACCTGTTAACATTTATGCAATGAAAAACTTGCAGCAGCATTACAATTTTTTCATTCCACCTGTGCATACATGAACTTGTGCACATGACAATAAACTTAACTTTAACTTTGACTTGTTTTAAAGTAAACATTGTTCCTGACAATGTACACAGGAATTACAAAACAGTACATGGTTTTATTTGTATTCACGACGTCATCATGTCTATACATTTACAGCATTGTCAAGTCAGTACAATAGTATCAGATAATACATACATAGGGTCAGCAAGTCAGCAGACAGCATGTACTTACTACCATACCTACAGGCTCAAAAGTTTGGGCGAAACTAAGAAACAGTAATAGGGAAAATATGCTAATGGCAATGTTCCCTCTATCTTGTAATGACCAGTGTGTGCAAAAATCTTGTGCTGTGCAATTTTTTGCCCCGTGACAACAACATGTACGCACCGAATAATATAAAGAGGTAATCATTTTAACAGCCAGCAAAACACTGTCAATAAGAAGTTTAATTTTTGGGTTTAATTGTTTTCGCTCTCGTTCATCTGTACTCTCACAAAACATATGTAGTAGGCCTGTAGTGGATAATGAAAGATTTTGTCACCAGAGCTTTTGCACACCGTCCATAAGTGACTTGCTTGCTAAATGACTCTTTAAAAAGTCAGATTTCCAAATATCACTCCATTTCTTCTTCACAAACTGGGGTCTTCCTTGTTGGCAGTGGATGACCGCAACTTCTTCTGTGCCTTGTCATGCCCTTCCCCCTCGATGGAGCGTTCCAGAACCGCCTTCGTGGCTGTTGGATCTCACTGTAGCTCTCTCCTGTTCAGTCCACCACAGCTGACTCCACAAGCTGGGACAGGCATGTCCCTACCTCACCAGGGTATGGGAGCTCCGAACACGAGAGAATCTACTGATGTTTTAAGTCCAGGCAACACACACAAAATGCTGGAGGAACTCAGCAGGCCATGCAGCATCTATAGAAAGGAGTAAACAGATGGCGTTTTGGGCCGAGACCCTTCATCAGGACTGGAGAAGAGATGACTTCCTCCAGCATTCTGTGTGTATTGCTTGGGGTATGGGCCCCGCCAGCTACCCTCCCCTGGTTTAGCCCACCTGTCGAATCAGTGTACTGGGGTGTGTCTGCTGTTGCATCCAGTTACTTGGAGCCACAGGTGAGAGCTGAGTGTCTGATGGGAACCAAAAGTGAGTGAGCTGCCCTGGAATGGACATGACAAGCCCCTTCACCAGAGGTTCTAACCCTCCTGGACACCCCATATATCCCATATGACTAATAAAGTGATTTTCCTTTCTAGCGGTAATGCAGGGCGTAGCTTAAATCAGTGAAAGGGCTACACCAGGGCTCGGATCTAAGGACTCATTTAGGTTCAGTATGATGTTGCTCGCTTCTATTGTTCACGATTTGTGCTTTTCCCCTTTCTCTGCGCATGGGGTGTTGGTCTTTATTTTTTTAAATTGGGCTCTTTTGGGTTTCTTGCTTTGTGGCTACATACAAATCTCAAGGTTATATAATTTATACATTCTTTGATAATAAATGTAGTTTGAAACTTTGATGAGCTTAAATCAAAAAATTATATGTTCATATACCAAAGGCTATACCATTTAATCTGTATATGGACTGGTTAAACCAAATTAGTGACATAAATTCGTGGTATATGCATACATATAAGAGATGTATTGATGGACCAATGAGGAAGCAGATTATACTTCATCTAATATTGTGCCATGGGAATGGGTTAATTAATGATCTGATAGTTAAGGAACCCTTAGAAAAGAGTAATCATTATAAAAGATCAGGTAAGCGTAATTTGTCACATGTTCATCAAAACTGTTCTTTACAAGAGCGTCATTGAGAATATCCTGACAAGCTTTATCTCTATCTGGTATTGGGGCAGCCGAGCGTTGGACCAGAAGTCCCTAAAAAGACTGTGAGAATGGCCGAGAGGATCATTGGGGTCTTCCTACCATCCATCAGGAACATTTATCTGGAGAGCTGTGTATGCAGGGCCCTTAGTGTTATTAAGGATCCCACCCATCCATCCAGCATCCTCTTTGACTTTCTGCCATCAGGCAGGAGACTCTGATGCATAACAACAAGAACAGTCAGGATGGGAAACAGCTTCTTCCCTCGAGCCATCGGTTTTCTGAACTCCCTGCTGCATTGCATTGGAAGTGTCACCGGTTAATCTGTTCTGTACCTGACAATATTTAATTTACGCATTTCACTTTGTTTATTTATCCCTAAGTCCCTTGGTAGATTTTACCAAGTTTTTGCCTGTCATTTGTGTGTTATGTGTATCACTTTGTTTTATACCCTGCTTCGGCAAACATTGTCTCATTTGATGATGCACGTGCACTTAGTTAAATGACAATAAACTTGACTTGACTAGACTTCACATACAAAGAAATGCATCATCGACCTACACAGTCTTAGAACTGTGCCTGGGACAGCCCACAATTGTCGCCGTGCTTCTGATGCAAACATAGAATGCCCACAACTTACCTGTATGTCTTTGGAACGTGGGAGGAGACCAGAGTACCCGGAGGAAACCCATGTGGTCACGGGAAGACCCCCTTACAGACAGCGGCTGAACTGAATCTTGGTTGTTGGTGCTGTAGCTGTGTCATGGTGACCGTCATGTTACAGAGCTGATCAAATTCTATTTAAAGACTGAGAGTGACTTACTTCACTGTAAAACCAATGAGCAAGAAAAGCAATCTACAAATGTATTTCTTTTTATTTTATTTCGCGGTACAGCACAGAACAGGGCTTTCTGGCCCACCAAACCATGGTGCACAAGAACTCACCTATTTAACCCTTACCTCACCACAGGGACAATTTACAATGACCAATTAACCTACTAACTTGCACATCTTTGGACTGTGAGAGGAAATGGAAGCACCTAGTGGAAACCCACATGCACACGGTAAGGACATATAAACTTTCTTACACAGGACAATTTATAATGACCAATGAACCTACTAACTCCTACATCTTTGGACCATGAGAGGAAATGGGTGTACCCAGAGGAAACCCACATGCACACGGTAGGAAAATATAAACTTTCTTACACAGGACTTTTTATTATAACCAATGAACCTATTAACTCGTAAATCTTTGGACTGTGAGAGGCAACCAGAGCATCCAGAGGAAACACAAGCACGCACGAGAACGTACAAACTTTCTTACGGACGATACCAGAATTGAACTCCAAACTCCAACGTCTCAAGCTTTAATAGCATCACAATAACGGCTACACTACTGTAGCACCCAAGCATGAAGTTACAAAGCATGAGTTTGGGAAATTACATTAAAGGAAATGACTGCAAACAAGCAATAGCTAACAGTTAAGGAATTAACTCATAACTTACTGCAAGCATGTTGTTTTAACACACTAAATTGTGACAGGTAAAGAGATCTGGAAGTGGTAAAGAAATTAAAGACATTACTGGATCAAGGACAATTTCAGAACAAGCAGCAATAAGTTTGAGAACTGGAAAAGTTTGAGAATTGAGTAAAGGATGACCATAGCACTATTAACAAAAGGAAAAATAAAACACAAAATAAAGAGTGTGCCTATGTCTATAAAGCAAATGTTACTTTACAGGAAGAAATATAAAAATTATTTTGGGAAAAGGACATGGCAAAGAAATTAAACAATTTTTTTTGTCTACCTTCACAGAAAAGAGCACAGAAACTATCCTAGAAATGGTGAATTACATCTCTAGAGTTAATGAGGAACTAAGAGAAGTTATCCCGAGTGAAGGAAATAGCGGTGGAGAAAATAACGTGACTTAAGAGCTTAAGAATCCTCAGAATATCTAATTACCTCCTCCCCAAGGAAGACGCAGCTACAGAAAGAGTGGACAAGTTCCGTTATGATTTTGAATGAGCCACAGAGAGACCAGCGCACAATAAGCAGGCATTCTGGAAGCATCTCCCTTTAAAAAAACCCCATTCAGGTTTCATACTCTGTAAGCAATAGATAAAAGCAACCGATTGAATAAGTTTTAATATTCACAGTTACAGCTTCCTTTTCTATATTTCATTTATTTGGAACACAGGTTCCCAATCTTTTTTTAATGGTATAGACCCCCTCAGCAAATGATACCATGGCATAAAGAAGGTTGGGAACTCCTGCTCTGGAAGATACAGTAAACACGGAGTCCGTGGACCTCGGGTTGGGAATTCCTGATTTCGGGTACAGTGCAGAATAGGTTCGCCTGGCCCTTTGAGCTGCACCGCCCAACAAACTGATTTAACCCTAACATCGTCATGGGACAATTTACAATGACCAATTAACCACCCGGAACGTCTTTAGACTGTGGGAGGAAATGGGAGCACCTGGGGAAAGGCCATGCATTCCATGGGAAGGATGTACACACACTGCTTACAGAGGGCACCAGGATTGAACTCTGAACTCTGACACCCGAGCTGTAACAGCATTGCACTAACTGTTATGATTTGTAACTTTATAACATTAAACTAATTCAAAGGAAGACACGAGTGTCCAAAATGCAGGTCTAACTTCGAGTTTACTTTACGCGAGGCACGCACGTATCATGTGGTAGTGTGATGATGTATGTGATTCATGTACTTATACAGATAATGAATTATTTAAACAAACAGGAATGCTTAATCATATATACAAGATGACTGAAATATCAAAGACTCAACACAACGTGCGGTTTCAGAGCTGTGTGTCAGACACAGCTATAAGCAGCAGGGGACTATTTTGGCTCCCTTCCTGTTGACCCTGTATACCTCGGACTTTAGATAGAACACTGAGGCATGTCATCTGCAGAAATTCTCTGATAACTCAGCAACAGTTGGGTGTATAAAGGGAGGACGGGAGGATGAATACAGGGTCCTGGTGGAAAACTTTGTCAAATGGTGCAATCTGAATCACCTGCAGTTCAACATCAGTTAGACAAAGGAGATGGTGATGGGCTTTAGGAAGACTAAGCCTATACTGCTCCCTGTTACTATTGATGGTGAGGATGTGGCTGTGGTGAGGGCCTACCTACAAGTACCTAGGGGTGCACCTGGATGACAGATTTGAGGGAAGCACCAACACACAGGATGTGTACAAGAAGGGCCAGCGTCACCTCTACTTCCTGAGGAGACTGAAGCCCTTTGGAGTATGCATGTCTCTCCTCCACACGTTCTACTAGCTGTTGTCACCAGTACCATCTCCTATGCGGTGGTGTGCTGGGGCAATGGCATCGATACGGATGATGGCAACAGGCTCAATAAACTGATTGGAAAGACTGGCTCTGTTGTAGAAGTCAAACTGGACACACTGGAGGCTGTGGTAGAACAAAGGACCTTACGGAAAATCCTGGCAATTCTGGACAACGTTTCTCACTCTCTGCATGCCACCTTGGCTAAACAGAGGAGCACTTTCAGTAATAGACTAAGACAACTGTGCTGCTCCAAAGAGTGGTATATGAGGTCATCCTTACCCTCGGCCATCAGGCTCTATAATGAGTCAACCTATAGCCGGGCAGTGATGACCCCCTCCTGTTACACTGTTTGAGGCAACTTATTTTTTATTATTTTTACTTCTCTTCTAATATTTATATCTGTGCACTTGTAATGCTACTGTGACACTGTAACTTCCTTTGGGATCAATAAAGTATCTATCTATCTGTCTATTAAACATAGGCACTTGTCTCTCTAGAATTACGTATTTACAATTAGAGCAAACCTGAAGTGCCAAGAACCACCCCTGCAAACTCAAAGACCTTTGTTTAGGATCTGGACGCCTGAGACAAGTTTCCCACTACATTGGTGTTCATTCAAGGAACCATCACCGCACTAGTTTCCATGTGACTCCTGAAGGATACCATCCATCTCATCATTCCCTGTATCCCAAACACCCTGGAGGTCATCAGTGGGTTCTGGTACAGTTCCCTTTTGAGAGATTGTGAGACAGTAAACGCTTCCCCGCTAGGAAAAAATGGACAAAACTACAAACCTGTTCGTTCGGCTCATCAGTAATAAAGTGCCAGAGGGAAATGGTAACTGGAATATGACTGGGCAGAGTTGGCATAGATTTCTGAAGGGAAAACCATGCTTAATAAATTTATTGTAGTACCGAGGACACAACTAGTGGGGTAGTGTAACAAGAGAGCTATGGATGGTGGGGAACCCAAATGCAGATTAAGGTCTAGAATTAAATTAGACTCAGACTCGAAATAAACAAGACAACCACACATAGTCACAGAGGGCCAGCGGTCTCCTTGGTTACTGTATCATCCTGTGTTTGTCCAGTGGATGAGTGCAGGGAATATACAGTCCGGTGTGTCAGCAAGCCTTTCAGCAGGAAGGACTTGATGTCGGTTCCCTCAGCCCCTGTTGAGGAAACTGGAAAGATGTTTATGGGTGTAACACAAGAGCTGCGGATGAGGGTGAACCTGTGCAGACTGGGGTCTAGAATTAATATAGGAAAGACAGCTCAAACAAGATCCAAAGGCAAAATCACAAACAGTAATACTAGAAATGGAACTCTTACGATTGAGCACAGAGTGCTCAGCATAAGGCCGTGACAGATTTTCCATGAAGGACCGTGGCAGGCAATAATTGATAGTCTGAGTCTTAAAGGGGCAGCAGCAGCAAATCATACTCCTGGGGCATTGAAGCACCAAAACTTAGGTGCCTGCTGCTGTTAAGTCGGCACCGTGACAGAACCCACACCCCCCTCCTCCTATGGACAGCTCCTGATGGCCCAGGGTGATCAGGATGGTGCTGGTGAAAGTCCTCAATCAAAGTAGGATCCAGGATGGCCCATGAAGGAATTCAACTTCTTTCTTCAAAAGTTCACTTATAAACAAAGCATGTGTGCATATACAACTCTGAAAATTGTCTTCTCCAGATAGCCATGAAACAAAGAAAGAACATGGAAGTTGTTCAGAGAGAAATATCAAACCCACCACTCATTGCGCAAAAAAGAGCAGCATACCGATCATTAACCCTTAAAATCCTCTCCCCCACACAAAAAAACAGAACAAGAACATCAACCCCCAAAAGCAATCCCTCATACAACAAAACGGAACAGGAATGGGCTATAAAAAAACACAGAATCTAAAAACCATAAGTCTGAAGAAGTCTACAGTCCATAAACGCGATAGTCCAATCCGTAAATGCAGACCCACGATACCATCCCCTGATGTCACCACACAAGACCTACCTGTCTGCCACAGCGAGACACACAGTGATAGGCTGCTCACACAATTATTCCAGTGATCAAAGGGAAAGCAGGCGGCACTGACCTGTCTCTCACTCGCCTTCTGCATTTGCCTTGATGTCTCAATCTTCCTTGACACTTTTATCGCCAATTAATCGATGCGTTAACCAGCGAAACGTAGTCATATATCAGCTTGCACCGTGCCTCAAAGTTTCTTCGCCTCGAAGCTCGCGCTCGCTTCCCAGACTTTTTTTGGAGACGGCAAAGCGCTGGTACTCTCAATCAAACTCCAGACTGTAAATCGCAGGCTTTAACAGTCCCAGAAACACATTTAAGGTGAAAAACAGATCCAACAGTAAAAAAGATATTTTCGTGAGCTATCTGGAAGATGTCAACCAACGGAGCTTCGCACACTGGCGTCACCTGGACCACCATTTTCTGCGTCATACCCCCCCCCACAACCTACGAGGTACTGCCCTTTAACTTGAACAATGCAGCTATCCAAAAGTGGCCAGACTGTGTTGGTGAGTTGTCATTCAACAATTATGGGTGGTGCAGGAGGTTTAGGAAGCGAAGCCAAAGGGCTGGCAGTCAAGGGCTTGAAGGGAGAATACGCGGAGTGAATCTGCATGATGCTCCGGAGTTGGAGACGCGAGACATTCAGAATCGTGTTTAATATCACTGGCATATATCCTGAAACTTGTTGACTTTGCAGCAGCAGTATAACACATAATGTAAGAGAAAAAAAACCTGCGACTTACAGTAAGTGTGTATAGACATAAAAATAGTTAAATTAAATAAGTACTGCAAAAATAGGAAGTAAAAAAGTAGTGAGGTAATGTTCATGAGTTCAATATCCATTCAGAAATTGGACAGCAGAGGGGAAGAAGCTGTCCTTGAATCATTGAGTGTGTGTCTTCAGGCTTCTGTACCTCCTTCCTGATGGCAGCAATGAGAACAAGGCATGACCCGAGTGATGGGGATCCTTAATGACGGACACTGCCCTTTTGAGGCATCACTCCTTGAAGGTGTCCTGGGTTCTACGGGGGCTAGTGCTGATTAAGTTTACAACCCTTCGCAGCTTACTTCGATCCTGCTTCCCTGTGCCCAGCCCCACCCCCACACCAGTGGTGCAGCCCAATTAGAATGCTCTCCGGGTACATAGGTAGACATTTTCAAGTGTTTTGGAGACATACCAAATCTTCTCAAACTCCTAATGAAATATAACTCTTGTCATGCCTTCCTTGTAGCTGCATCGATATGTTGGGTCCAGGTGAGGTCCTCAGAGATACTGACACCCAGGAACTTGAAACCGCTCACTCTTCACTTCTGATCCCTCTATGAGGACTGGTATGTGTTCCCTCATCTTTCCCTTTCTTAAGTCCACAATCCATTCTTTGATCTTACTGACAGTGAGTTGCCACACCACTCAACTAGCTGATACATCTTGCTCCTGTGCGCCTCCTTATCATTGTTTGAAATTCTGCCAACAATGGTTGTATCGTCAGCAAATTTATAGACCATCATCCCTTCAAAGCTAATCAATAAGCCTCAATTCCTCCTTGTGCAATTGAATTTCCTCACCTGCAGACCCCAGTCAGTTCAGATCGGCAACGATATCTCCTCCACGATCTCCATCAGCATAGGTGCACCACAATACTGTGTGCTTAACCACCTGCTCTACTCACTTACTGCTTATGACTGTGAGGCAAAGCATAGCTCTAATGCCACATTTAAGCTTGCTGAAGACACCACTGTCATAGGCCAAATTAAAGTGTTGACAAATCAACGTATGGGGGGAGTCTGAAAATCTGGTTGAATGGTGCCACAACATCAACCTCTCATTCAATGTCAGCATCTGCAGAATCTTTTGTATTTATGACCTGAGACTCTGAATGAAGGCACCATGGTTGTAACAGACTTTGTTAAAACAGCTGTACACAAGTATGCCCTCAGAAAATCATTCAGAGTCTTCCCCAGTCAGAAGCCCTGGATGAACCATGAGAACTGAAATGTGCTGAGAACCAGATCAGAGGTATTCAAGTCCAGTGACCAAGAAAGTTACAAACAAGAGGTTCAGGTACGATCTCTGGAAAACCATCTCACAGCCGAAGGGACAATTCTGGGCCAAACCTGAATCAACAACGGATTCTCAACAGTTGTGGCAGGGCTTGAAAACTAACACCTCTTATAAAATTAAATCAAGCAACATAGGGGACAGCGGGGCTTTGCTTCCAGGTGAGCTCAATGCCTTCTCTGTTCGCTCTGACTATCGAAACCTGGAGGAAACATCACAAACTCCCTCAGCTTCCAATGATCCTATAGTTTCAGTTTCTGAAGCCAATGTCCGAGCTGCCTTCAGGAGGATGAACCCAGGAAAAGCATCTGGCCCAGATGGGGCACCTGGTCACATACTAAAGACCTATGCTGATCAACTGGCTAGTGTGTTCACTGTGGTCTTTAACTTCTCACTTTGGCAGAGTGTGATACCCACCTGCTTCAAGCTGGCTTCAATTATACCAGTGCCCAGGAAGAACATGGTGACACGAGGAAATTTGCAGATGCTGGAAATTCAAGCAACACACATCAAAGTTGCTGGTGAACGCAGCAGGCCAGGCAACGTCTCTAGGAAGAGGTACAGTCGACATTTCGGGCCGAGATCCTTCCGTCAGGACTAACTGAAGGAAGAGCTAGTAAGAGATTTGAAAGTGGGAGGGGGAGCGGGAGATCCAAAATGATAGGGGAGGTCAGGAGGGGGAGGGATGGAGCCAAGAGCTGGACAGGTGATTGGCAAAAGGGATATGAGAGGATCATGGGACAGGAGGCCCAGGGAGAAGGAAAAGGGGGAGGGGGGGGGAGTCCAGAGGATGGGCAAGGGGCATAGTCAGAGGGACAGAGGGAGAAAAAGGAGAGAAAGAAAAAGAATGTGTGTAAATAAATAAATACTGGATGGGGTACGAGGGGGAGGCGGGGCATTAGTGGAAGTTTGAGAAGTCAGTGTTCATGCCATCAGGTTGGAGGCTACCCAGACGGAATATAAGGAGTTGAATGCCATCAGGTTGGTGGCTATCATGGTGATCTGCCTCAATGACTATTCTCCAGTTGCACTGACATTAGCAGTAATGAAGTGTTTTCAGAAGTTGGTCAAAGTTTAAGGTAAACTTTATTATCAGAGTAGATGCTGTGTACATCACCACATGCAACCCTAAGATTCACTTTTCTGCAGGCGTACTCAGGAAGAGTAGAATAGGAACTATAACAGAGTCAATGAAAGATCAACCAGAGTGCAGGAGACAACAAACCGTGCAAGTGCAAATATAAATAAATAGCAATAAATAATGAGAGTATAAGATGACAAGATAAAGAGTCCTTGCAGTGAGATCATCTCAATGGATGAGCAGGTGAGTGCGGTTATCCCCTTCTGTTCAAGAGCCTGATGGTTGAGGGGTAGTAACTGTTCCTGAACCTGGTGGTGTGAGTCCTGAGGCTCCTGTACCTTCTATCTGGTGGCAGCAGCAAGCACGGCCTGGGTAGTGAAGATCCTTGACGATGGATGCTGCATACCTACGACAGCATTTCATGCAGATGTCCTCGATGGTTGGGAGAGCTTTACAAGTGATGTACTGGGCTGACTCCAGCACCTTTTGTAGGATTTTCCATTCAAAGGAATTGGTGTTTCCATACAAGGCCCTGTCAATATACTCTACACTACACATATATAGGATTTTTTCAAAGTTTTTGACATCATGCCAAATCTCAGCAGACTCTTAGGGAAGTAGAAGTGCTGACATACTTTCTTCGTGATTTCATTTACGTGCTGGGTCTAGGACAGGTTCTCTGAAATGGTAACACTGAGGAATTTAAAGTTGTTGACCCACCTCTGATCCTCCAATGAGAACTAGCTCACGGACCTCCGGTTTACGTCTCCTGAAGTCTACAATCAGTTTCTTGGTTTTGCTGACACTGAGTGACAGGTTGTTGTTGTGACACCACTCAGGTAAATTTTCAATCTCCCTCCTGAATGCTGCTTCAGCAATACTTTCAATACAGCACACAACAGTAGTGTCATCAACAAACTGGTATTGGAGTTGTACTTAGCCACACAGTCAAAGGTGTAAAGAGTTGTGGTGTACCTGTGCCGATGATTAGACTTATCAGCTCCTGCCTGAGAAGTGACTTACATCTGCTCCAGTTTGCCTACTGGGGCAACAGGTCCACAACAGACGCCACCTCACTGGCTCTTCACTCAACCCTGGATCATCTGGACAGCAAAGGTACATACATCAGGATGCTGTTCCTCGACTACAGCTCAGCATTCCCTCAAAACTAGTCAATAAGTTCCAAGACCTTTGCCTCAAAACCTCCTTGTGCAACTAGATCCTCGATTTCTCATTTACAGAGCCCAGTCAGTTCAGATTGGCAGCAAATCTCCATCATCAGCACAGCTGCATCACAAGGTGCTGTCCCCTGCTCAGTCTCCAGCTCTACTCGTTTTGCACTTATGACTGTGAGGCTGGGGCCCAGATGCAAGTGCAAGTTCAAAGAAAGCATGGGGGTACCTCCACTCCCTTAGGAGATGTTTGGAGATTGGGCATGACGTCTAAGACTCGTAAAAATGTTTTTTATTTGTGTGGTGGGGAGTTAATCGATTGGCTGCCTCACAGCCCGATACAGAAACACCAATGCCCTCGAACGGAAAATCTTATGAAAAGTAGTGGACACGGCCCAGTCCTAAAGCCCTCCCCACCATCCAACACATCTGTGTGAAATACTGTTGCAGGAAAGCAGAATCTATCGTCAGGCATCCCCACCCCTCATCATCCAGGACATGCTCTCTTCTCACTGTTGCCATCAGGAGAAAAATACAAGAGCCTCAGGACTTCCAGCACCAGGTTCAGGAAGTTATTACCCTTCAACTGTCAGGCTCTTAAACCAGAGGGGATAACTTCACTTGCCTCATTCTGGAAATACTCCCACAATCTAATCACTTTCAAGGACTCTTCATCTCATGCTCTCGATATTCATTGCTCATTTATTATTATAATTTCCTATTTTTGTACTTGCACAGTTTGTTGCGTCCCACAGTCAGGTTGTATGCCCAAGTTGGGGGATCTTTCATTGATTCTGTTATTGTTATTATTCTATAGATTTACTGAGTATGCCCACAAGAAAATGAATTTCAGGGTTGTATATGGTGACATAGATGTACTTTGATAATAAAATTTACTTTGAACCTTCTTCCTCAGTGTAATTATAATTTTACTATGTATTGCTGCCACAAAACAACAAATTTCATGACAGTTAAAGAGTTCGAGGAGATCCGGTATGTATCTAGTACCAAAGACTGTCGCACATTTCTGCTGATTTACAGTGGAGAGCTTTCTGAATGGTTTCACCACCAGCTGGTAGAGAATTTCCAATGCAGAGGATTGAAAAAAAATCAACTGCAGAAGGTTGCAGACAGGGACAGCTCGGTCTCTGGCACAAGCTTCCCCACCATCCAGGACACCTTCAAAAGGCAGCACCTCTGGAAGGCTCCATTCATCATTAAGGGCCTTCACCATCCAGGACAATACCCCTTCTCATTACTACCATGGAGGAGGCAGAGGGACATGCTGTTTCAGGAACTGATTCTTCCCTGCTACCAACAAACTTCTGAATGGACAACGAACCCATCAACACTACCTCAGCATTCTGCTCTTTTTTTTGCATTATGTATTTACTATGTTTCTTATTGTAACAGACAGGGTGGAAGTGAAAGGTTTATGGTGAACGTGAGGGGCAAGTTCTTCACTCAGAGGGTCCTGAGAGTGTGGAATGAGCTGCCAGTGCAAGTGGTGCATGCGAGCTCAATTCCGACGTTTAAGAGAAGTTTGGATAGGTACATGGGTGGTAGGGGTATGGAGGGCGATGGTCCTGGTGCAGGTATGTGGGAGCTGGCAGATTAAATTGTTTGGCATGGACTAGATGGACCGAAGGGCCTGCTTCTGTGCTGTTCTTTTCTATGACCCGATGACAGCGATTTCTTAATCTATCACACTACAAAACCACTGCAAAAGCCTGGTCTTGATTCTCACGGATGGGCAGCGTCAGCCCGTACCGGCTCATTTTCACCTCTGAAACCACCGTTAAGGAGGGCCGTGGAAGCTTAACCATTCAAGTCCGGAAGCAACCAAATTTTGGTTAGATGTTGGCTTCTGTGCAGAGGCGAAGACAAAACGTGAGTTTATTGAAAGAACGACTCTTGCACACTGGAATCATTACTTACTAAAGCAGAAAATACTTCTTGCTCTTCCTATTCGTGGGATTTACATTCGCTTCACAATACAAGACTCGGTGTAAAGGAGAACAAATGGAAATATGCAGGTGGCCCTGCCATAAAATCATCCCCAGTCGCGGTGGCATGAAGGGGACAAACACATTTCCTTACTGATTTGACACTTCTGACAAACAGTTTTGGAGTAATCCCAGACTTTGGTCAAATTGCGGCAGCCCAGCGCATGACAAACAACGACGCCAAGGTTATACAGCCCAGTGGCTCAGCCCCCGCCCCTCGCTGATTGGACAGTGCGGGGAAAGTATTTGATTGACAGTCCTTGTCGGGGCTCCTGGTTACAATCACCTTGGAAACCGCCGTAGCGGCGCCAGCGCTGGCTCTCATGAATGGGTGACGTCACGGGACTGGCGCCAGGGAGTCTGGAACTGAATCTGCTGATTGCTCCCTGTTCCTGCCAATTCATCACCTGTCAAAACTAGCCCTGTTTGCCTTGAGAAAACGAATCTACCTAGATCAACACAGCTGGCAAGAACAGCCAGATGTGTAAAGATCACTTTTCGGTCCTAAAAAAAAGTTTTGACAAAATGTGTGCAAAAGTTGAAACATTGCAAGCTTCGTAACGTTCATAAACTACAAAATGTTAATCTTTTTTAAAAATTGTAAACTTGTTTTTTTTAATATTAGAAATTGGAATAACAGAGTATGTATTAAAAGTTTGAGACCAAGTTTAGGCATGTTACGCTTTTGAAGACTTTCTATACAAATCATAGAGCAACGAAAGAATATCAGGCATGTGAAATATATACATGCAAATTGAAAGCGAATTTTAGGCGCCAGTAAATTTGCAGATTAAAACGGTTTGGAATGATGCAAAAAGACGTTTTTAAAACAACTGTTGCTTTGCACAGCTGTGTCAAACCGCCACTTGTATTAGTCACAACGAGAATTTTTACAGCAAACGGTCTTTGTGAGTTTTTAAGACTTTTTTTAAGAAGGAAGTGTAGGACAGGAGCTAACTGCACGGATGGCAGTTGACAGAATTAATGAAGAATGAGACTCAAGAGATTCTGTATAAAAATGCTTGGATCCGGATGAAAAAAAATTAAACAAAAATCTTGAATAATGGAGACAATGACACCTAGAAATAACCGGTTACTTTTTTTTAAAGTAACAGCCCCGAAACGTCTTGACAAATAAATGAACTCGATAGTTATGAATCAGTGTTTTTTCTTTCTCTAGCTGCTGACAATAGCTAGTCTCTTTTCGTAATTGGAAAAAGACATTCTAGCGGGAGTATTGCTATATCTCTAAAAGGCTGTTGAAAATATAAATTGACAATCATCTGTTTTCAAACTGATTATTCTCTCCTGCGTTCTGATACTCAAAAAGCTGTGAAGGAATTCGCACCGTAAGTGCCGGCTTGTTCCACTACTCCTCCCGCTCCACGAAACCCCCAGTTGTCCGGCTGTTGTCTCTCCTTCCACCGGCGGCGCTGCTCATCCGTTCCGAGCTGTCCTATGGGCCGCGCCGTTTCTGAACCATTGCCGCTCATCTTTCCAAAGGCAGGTTCTCACTGGGCGCCGAGAGAAGGTGAACTGACGTCGCCTTTCCGTGCAAATGACGGGGGGTGTGGCTGCAACTCGACTGACATAAATAGAGGGAAGTCCAAAACATAGCTGGCATTACTGCTTTTATCATTTGCGAGAACACAAAGGCTGCGCTTTACAGGACCGTTGTCCAAAACGAGGATCTTTTTAAAAAAAATATATATACATTTATAGTCACAAGCAATCCTCAAGCGGGATTTTGAGGGAGGAAGAGATGAAAGCTATCAGCCCCATGCGATCAGTGAGAAGCTGTCACGAGGCCGTGTGCTGCTTGTCTGATCAGAGTTTGGCGATCTCACGGGGTAAGAACCCGATGGAAGACTCCATCACCTTGTTGTACGACATGAACGACTGCTACTGTAAACTGATGGAGCTGGTCCCTAGCATTCCCCAGAACAGAAAAGTCAGCAAAATGGAAATCCTTCAGCACGTTATCGATTATATATTTGACCTACAGATTGCATTAGAAAGCCAGCAAAAGGATCCCGAGAACACCGCATCGAGCAGCTCCCTACTAACCTTGCAGGTAATCCACTCACCTGACTCTTTACGGATTATGAAAGTATGTTTTCGCGCTTTTTTGTTGAAACAAAGTTCCTGTAGCTTCTCTGTTAACATCTCTCCTCTCCCACTTTCAGCGATCGGAACTGTCTAGTGAAGGAGAGAGTCTGACCTTGTGTCACTGATAAAAGCCACGGTGAGTTACTGTATAAAGGTTGTAGAAGTATCATTAGTAATTAGCAGTTGGATGCAGGAACATGTAGCCAGTACTATCACTGGAAACTGTTAATTTAATTCGAACGTTTAGAATGTCTACAGTAGTACAATATTAATGTTACATTATAAAGATGTGTAGTGGAGATATGAATATGGGTATAGTTGGATTTTTGAATTTAAAAAATTGCAAGATTTTTAAATAATTTATGATTAAGTCTTAATAACTTTATAATTTTAAAGTCTTGAGAATCAATAAACTCTTGCAAAAATGATTTCATGAATGAATGTGGGAAAATCGAACTCGGCAGAAAGAGTTATGTATAGAACTAGAGGTTTTTTTTGGAAAATATTTAATAGCTGGGACGTGTTTAGCAACAGGAAGGGAGTTGTATCGTTTGTATCCTCCTTGCTGAGCTCGGATGCTGAAGAGCTGCAGATGTGCATCGAGATATTACCCCCACCCGCAGGAAGGCGCCACCAAACATTCGTATTGTTGTTGCTCTTTCTGGTCTGGGTAATTGTAGCAGCATCTGTGAAGACTTAGGGGCAGTGAACAGTGCCAGTTAGGAAACTGCGTGTCGAGGAGAGAGGCTTATGTGTGTGTTGGTGTGTTTAAGCCGGGTTTCTTTTCTTCTCACCCCCCGCCCCTCCCGTGCTGATGGTTTATCGTCCGGGGCTGTGCGGGGGTTCCTGCCTGGTGCCAATGTGTCTGGCCCGGCTCTCGCAATCTCACTGACTGACACGCCTCTCTCCCATTCATTGCTGCAGGTGTGCATTCAACTCGCCGCTCTCGCATCGCTCCGAGTGTCCTGCCAGCGAATCAAGCGTCAAGACCTCACACCCCCTCCCCACCCTTCCCGTTTCCACTTCCAACGATGTCTTGAACATTTCAACCATTTCAAGGACAAATCGTGTGTTTTTTTAAAAAAAGGAACGAGCCTGTACATATCTGGGGAACGCTTTCGGTTTGGCACCCAGAGTACTCTATTTTAACACCTCGCATTTTATCTTAAGGACCAAAGAATTTTAATGAAGTCATCTTGATTTCTTGAAAGATATTTTTAGAAATTAATGGAGAAATTATGTGATTCATGTTTAATCTTTTGGAAGGTGCTGGTTGATTGGAACTTGATGAAAAGCAACAAAAAGTTTAGTTGAGAATTTTTTTGAGGGGACCAAACGGTGAGGATTTGGCTGGACTGGAACTCAATATTAGAATGGCTAGTGTATTCACAATTCCAGATTAATCAGAGCTCTGACAGTGTTCAAGCCTCAAGCTCTGTTTTTGCTCAGAACTTTCTGTGACATAGATAACCAGAATTTGTGCCCCAATACAGTGTAGGGTGCAGTTTCACATAGCATGGATCACCCTCTTGCAGAGTGAGTAGATGCATTTCGGACTCTCTGGTGGGGCTATTGCCTTCAAAGGTACAGAGTCCTGGAGAAGTACAGCATGGAAACAGGCCTTTCAGCCCATCTAATCCATGCCGACCACAGCATTGTCCCTGCTAGTTGGTCTGTTTTTTGTAGGGACTAAGACCCTCCAAGTCCCCTCCCCGTCATGTACTTATCCAAATACCTCTTTAGTGTTGCAATGGTCTGTGCCACATCACTTCTGGCAATCCATTCCTGGTACTCGCTACTTCATTGGCCACTCACTCCTGAGTTACTGATGGATGAAGTTCTCTTGACTCCAGTGAGAGAACTACTACTTCCTGGTGTGTGAGGGGAACATCTGAGCAGGTTGCATGTGGGAACAGTAACAATTTACAACAGTGTAGGGGACTATTGCTGGATCTACTAATTAGGACTACTCTTTTACCCTTAAAAGTTTAAATAGAGCGACCAATTAAGGCCATAAGGTATAGGAGCAGAATCAGGCCATTTGGCCCATCAAGTCTGCTCCACCATTTCATCATGGTTGATTCATTTTCCCTGTCGGCTCCAAGTGCAGTATCAGGATTTTAAGACATGCCCAAATTTCAACATGTGGACCCAAGGATTCTCCAGTTAAGCCTGTAGCACGGTTTGGGAATAGTCAGATCAGGAAATCTCCTGATTTCTTAACACTTGTGATGACTACCACTTCGCAATTCAAACTTGTGCATGCAGTACTGCAGTGTTCTAAATATTTTTTTAAACAAATCCCAAACATAATTGCTGTTGGAAGTTTTGAAACATGTCTGTACTGGGAGGAGGAATCTTATGTCCATTCTAGTGGAAGTGCACAAATCTTGGAGAAGAGCTTCAAGTAGATGCTGTATCACTGATCTGTAGAAAGGGGAGTGAAGTTCCCCAACTTTTGCGAACTCTATACTAGAGTATCTTTTGTATATTTGTGGGGAGAAATTTTCCTGCAAACATGTATTTCTTCTGATGTTTTTAAAAAACTTTTTATAAAAGTTTATGGAAATGTAAATTTTATACATAATAAAAATACATTTATAAACATGTCAGTTATTGAGTGGAAACTGTGAGAGGCATGATAGTGTGTGAGAGGAACAACTGACAGTGCAACTTCTTTCTTGAAGCAAAGAGATGGAAATTAATTCTATAACACGTGAGAATTACTGCAAAGGTGGGTAAACCTGATGAAACAAGGTTTTTTCACCTGGAAGTTCCCAAATAAGTTAAAATTCACAATGTTTAGGAATCAAAGTTCAAAATAAATTTATTGTCAAAAGTACATATATATATATATATATAATCACCATGTACAACTTTGAGGGCAATTTTCTTGTGGGCATTCACAATAGAAGAGAAACAATAGAGTTAAGGAAAAACCACACCAGACAGGATGGACAACCAACCAGTGTGCAAAATACAACAATTGCAAATAGCCGGCAAAAAGAAAAATAACAAATAAGCAATAAATACTGAGAATATGAGATGATGACTCCTTGAAAGTGAATCTATGCATTGTGGGAATAGTTGAGTGATGTTTCCCCTCGAGTTTGAGCTTGATGGACAATAACTGTTATTGAATCTTGGTGGTATGAGTCCTGAGGCTCCTGAACCTGGAGCAATGGAGAACTTCTTCACAAAGGTGACCTCGTACTACCGCATTTTTTTTTGATGATTTACTCACCCACCCCATCTAAAATTAACAACATAGGAGATCCTGTAATATATCAGCTACTTGGGAAACTGGTAAGACATTCAAACTCTCAAAAGACCCCTTGAAATATTAACAGACTTTCAGAAACTCTATAAAACATTAATGGTTCCCCAGCATGCCATAAATAATAAACTAGCAACACTGTAAAATGTTATACACTCCCCACAGCAAACCTATTAAGTATTAACTTATCAACTGTATTAACCTACCTACCCAGTAGTTTTATAAAATGTTAATATACTGCCAGAAACTTCATAATATATTAGCAGACTCCCAGTATCTGGAAAATACTCCCACACCCTTAGTTCGTAAAGTATTAACACATTCTGTTAAATATCCTTCCAGCAACTTGGTTAATATTTTAAAGCTTTGAGTGTGTTAATAATTTAACAAACTCAGCCCATGTAATACAAAATTCCAGTGACTCCATAAAAGACTGACTGAGTTCCAGAGATTACAAGTAACGTTACAAGGGGCGCCACTGTCACGTAGCTGTAAGTGCAGTGCTATTACAGCTTGGGGCATCAGAGTTCAGAGTTCAATTGGGGTGTGCTTTGTAAGCAAATTTGTACATTCCTTCCAGTGGGTTTCCTCCGGGTGCTCTGGTTTCCTCTCACTGTTCAAAGACGTACTTGCTAGGTTAAAATGTTATTGTAAATTGCCCCGTGATTGGCCTAGGGTTAATTCAGCACGTTGATGGGCAGCGCGGCTCGAAGCGCCAGAGGGCCTACTCTACGCTGCATCGCAAAGTAAAATAAAACTGTGCCAGGAGCCCCCAAAATATGAAAGACCACCAATTCCGTAGAATACCCTCAGAAAAGCTGAAGAATATTAACTCTTAAGAAATGACACACAAAATATTTCACTCCACCAGAACCGATACATTTCTTGCTATTCGTAAGAACTGTAGGTTAGCACACTCCCAGAGGTTCCACCAATTTACACACTCAGAAAGTCCATAGAATATGAATGTTACCCGAGGCTCCACAAAATATTAGGGAAAAAAATCCCATAGGAGTTCATTATAAATTCCCACTCTAAAAATATTGAAAACCCCCAGGAATCCATAACAAAATCCCAACAATCCCGTAAAATATTAGAACACTCTCAAAGACGCCATGAAATCTAAACAGATTTCCACTTACTCCTGGCGTATTAATGCACTCCCAGGAAGTTTATAGAATATTAACACAGTCTAAGCGAATCCCCCAGATGTGATATAAACGCACTGCAAGAGACTCCATAAAACACTGAAGCGTTCCAGAGAGCCCATGGAAAATTATCACATACCTAGAGGTTGCATAACATACCAAAGTATTCTCAGTTACTCTGTAATATTTTAGTACTTCCCAAGAAATCTCATAGAATATTAGCAGTCCCAGAGCATCTGTAATAGTACACCAACAGCAGCTCTCAAAGTGGGAACAATCTCCCAGGAGTCCCATTAAATATTAGCAAACTCTCAGATATCTCATAAAATATTCGCACATTCCAGAATGCTGTAAAATATTACATAAGCCCTAATAAATAGCAGTACATAATACACTCTGTAAAATATTAACTCATTCCCAGCAATTACATAAATATGAACAAACTGGCAGGCATTCTCTGGCTCCTGCGGATCCTACAATGTATTAACAAACCAAGAATATTGCTAATGAGATTGTAATTCATTAACATCCGCAGAGGTCCCATCTAACATTAGCTCACTCTCAAAACCTGTGAAGTATTAGATACAAAAAAATCCAATGACTTCATAAAATAAATTTATCCAGTAGGTTAATAAAATACGAACATACACCGTGTCATTCCATAACCATTAACAAAATCCCAGATGTTCAGAAATATTTTAATTTTCATCCAGAAAGCTTGTAAATTATTAACACAGTTTCAGTGATTCCATAAGTACAAACACAATCCCAATAGTCATTAAATTTTAACACACTCCCAGAGATGTTGTCAAATATTAACACACTCCCAGTAATCCAATCAAATGCCAGTACACTCCCAGTGATTGCATAAAATATAAACATACCACCATGACTCCATAAAAAATTAACACAATTCCAGATATCCCATCAAAATATTTCCAATCTCTCATCAGCTGAGGAAAATATGAACAAATTTGCAGAGATTCTGTCAAACATTAAAGGGCATTCAGAGAGCTTATAAAATATTAACAATTTGCCACCCATTCTAAAAATTACTAATAGAGTTTCAACATCCCACAAGTATAAATACGCCCCCAATAGCTCTCTAAAAAATTAACGGTATTGAAGGGATTCTGTAAAAAATCCCTGGGAGTAGATTAAAAATATTAATGCATTCCCAGAGATTCCAAGAAATGATAACTTTTCCAAAGATCCCATAAAATATGAACACATTTCTAGGGGTCCATAAAATATTAGTACATTTCCAGACAACCCATAAAATATTTACACACTCCCAGAGAAGCTGTAAAATATTAATACTGTCCCAGTAATCCCATAAAATATGAATACTTCTACAACTCTTTAAAATATTAACACACTGCCAGATACACAATAAAGTATTATCACATTCCTGGCTACAATATTAAATATCAACAAGATCCCAATGAATCGGCAAGGCATTGACAAACTTCCCCAGAGACCATTAAATATTTAAACACTTCCAGAATTTCCATGAAACATTTCAAACTTCCCATTGCATGTGACGTCGTGTGATTCGTGTGAACAAAGTCTTCAGATAGACACAATTAGTAGATATGAAAAGTTGTCTTGTTATTTAATATACACACTCACAAATAAGCTGACAGCCTTTTGGAGTTATGAGAGAGTCCCTTTCGGAGCAAGAGGTCTGCTTGACCCAACAGCACATGGCATTTTATATGCTAAAGATCAAAGAAAAGTTCAGGACAATTCCATATTTACAATGCTTCCTTTTAACTACACACCACCCTCACACCCCCTCTTTGCACCTGTGCCACAGACACTTAAATACACACACAAATAACACATTTACATCAGCGTTATCCAGCCTTCCAATTAACTTGGTTCACGGTTCTTAGGAACCCATTGTTCAGAGCTCTGTTTTAGATTTAATCCACAGTTCAAATTCGCATCTGAAGACTGGTAGCTGAAGTCAGTCGCTGAAATTATTTGCTGTATGTGCTAACCCCAAAAAATACTCTAACCTCACGCAAAAGATTTCACCAAATTAAACTGGACAACAAAGGTTTTGCTTCCTGAATACTTTTGGGCGCATCTTACAGATGCTGGGCTGTTGACAATGAAAATCACCATGAAATTTCTTTTACAGACAGAATTTTTGGAAATTGCCTGTACTTGATATTTTAAATCATAATTCAAGTCGGACTAATTGATGCCAAGATTAAGGAAGGCATTTTTGTTGGTCCACAAATCAAACAGGTTATCAATGACGGGCAATTTGAAGGACCTCTTATGGAATCAGAGAAAATGGCATGGAGGTCTTTCATGGATGTTGATGAAAACGTTCTTGGCAAGTACAGATCACCAAACTACGTGCAGCTGGTTGACAACATGCACCAAGCATACAAAGTCATGAAGTGCAACATGTCACCAAAGATTCATTTTCTGCATTCTCACTTACTTTTCTTGCCTGCAAATCTTGGCGCTGTCAGTGATGAGCATGGTGAAAGGTTTCACCAGGACACTTAAAGTGAGAAGCCTCAGACACTGAGTACAAATAAAAATCATCAACAAAATACCTTTAACTTAGTTGAACTATTGCAAAGCAACACCACTGCTATGCACTAACACACGTTATATTCAATAAAAGTTATTTTGTTTCTGCAAATCCCTACGTGATACAAATTGTCTGAAATTATACTTGTGTTCAATTTCAAGTGGTATATCATAAACAAAGAAAATCCTGAGGAAGCAACACTTTGAAAGGAAATTGGTGTCCACTGTTATCAATGGACTGTTATATATAAGTAGTCTCTGAGATGTCACTAAATCAAGGCATACACCAGATATCACTAAATCATCACCACTCAAAAACTTCTACAGATGTACTGTGGAGAGCATTCTAACTGGCTGCAACATCGTCTAGTATTGGGGGGCAGTGGCTACTGCACAGGATCGAAGTAAGTTGCAGAAAGTTGTAAAATTACTACTACTACTATGTCGGCATCGGGCATGATGACGGACTCTCCATTTCTCCCTCTCCCTCATCAGTGTGTTCAGTCCATCTACATTAGCCGTGCTGCTAATTAGTCAGTTCCATCATGGGTACAAGCCTCTGTAGTATTCAAGATATCTTCAAGGAGAGGTGCTTTAGGAAGGCTGCGTCGATCATTAAGGACCCCATCACTCGGGACATGTCCCCTTCACACTTTTACCATCAGGAAGGAGGTACAGAAGCCTGAAGGCACACATTCCACAATTCAGGAGCAGCTTCTTCCCCCCACCATCTGATTTCTAAATGAATATTGAACCCATGAACACTACCTCACTACATTTTTAATAATTTATTTTCTGTTTTTGCACTACTTATTTTACCTTAATTATTTAACATACATATATATACTTACTGTCATTTAGTTCTTCCTAAATTTATCATGTATTTCATTGTACTGCTGCCCCAAGGTTAACAAATTTCATGACATATGCCGGTGATATTAAACCCGATTCTGATTCTGACCACTCTGGCAGAAATTTAATCCAATACTTGGATGCTTGCAGTGAATTTGAAATATTAACAAACACCATAAAATACCATTGAACCCTTGGACAATACTTCACTTTTTAAAATACACAGTATTTCTGATTTGTACATGTTTTTTAATCTATTCAATATATGTATACTGTAATTGATTTACTTATTGATTTATTATTATTATTTTTTTTCTCTCTTCTATATTATGTTTTGCATTGAACTGCTGCTGCTAACTTAACAAATTTCACATCACATGCTGGTAATAATAAACCTGATGCTGATTCTGATTCCGAGGTTCCAATAAGATATCGGCACACTTCCACAAGCTGATGGTATAGTAACAGATTTCCAGTGATGGCATGAACTATTTTAAAACATCCCAAAGATCACATAAAACAAGATTCCCTCTGATCCCATAACATAAGAACAATGAGACAGCGTACCAAGAAGAAGTAGAGCCGCTGGTGGCCAACTTGAATCTCGATTTAGACAAGACTGGAGAGATGATTGTGGACTTTAGCAACACTCACAACACGCTGGAGGAACTCAGCAGGTCGGGCAGCATCCGTGGAAAAGATCGGTTGACGTTTCGGGCCAGAACCCTTGGTCAGGATTGTGGACTTTAGGAAGGTGCAGGCTTACCACTCCTCACTGCACATACACAGCTGCTCCGTGGAGAGAGTTCGAAGAATCAGCTTTCTGGGAGTGCACAGAATGGATGATATCACCTGGCTCCTCAACACCACCTCTTCAGTCAAGAAAGCACCATATGATTTGTAATTGATTTGTGGTAACGTAACTTTATGCTTCGTGCGTGAGTTATGTGTACTGTGTTGTGCACCTTGGTTCGGAAAGCAATGTTGTTTTGTTTGGTGGTGTACATGTGTATGGTTGAATGACAATACATTTAAAGTTGAACCTCAAGACAAGCCAAGTTTACTGATATTTAACTATCAAACAAGACAATGTTTCTCCAGACCAGGGTGTAAAGCACAGTAGTACACATAACACACAATAACTTAGGAAAATAGGAATTAAATCTATGAATGAATTATGCATAGATAAACAGAGTGAAGTGGATAAATTAAATATTGGGGGGTACAGTACAAATTATCCAGTGACACTTCGAATGCCATGCGGCAGGGAGTTCAGAGGCCTAATGGCCTGAGGGAAGAAGCTGTTTTCCATGCTGACCATCCCTGTTTTTATACATCAGAGTCTCCTGCCCGATGGTACAAAGTCAAAGAAGCATACTGGACAGATGGATGGGATCCTTAATAATAATATAGCCCTGCGTACGCAGTCCCTGATGGATGGTAGGGAGACCCCCTATGATACTCTTGGCCATTCTCACAGTCCTTTGTGAGGAGCTCTGGTCCGATCTTGTGTCCAGTCAGGAGAAAAGAAGATACACAGCATGCCTGTCTTTGAGTCGTGTCTGTGGGTTCATACATCGAGAGGTTACAGTGCAGCTGGATAAAATTCTGCTTACAGCACAGCTGGCGCATTGCATTCAGTGCTGCCTGACTTCCACAGATGCTGCCTGACTGGCTGTGCATGTTTCCTCTTCATTTGTCATTGATCAAGCATCTGTGCATCAGAACTCAGCAGATCATGTAGCAGGTGCTGCTGTTAATGCCAATGTCAACAATAATTCTGATCATTTATTTATTGAGATACCATGCGGAGTAGGCCCTTTGAGCTAAACCACCACAGCAAACCTCCCCCATTTAAACTTAGTCTAATCACAGGGCAATATACAATGACCAGTTAACATACCAGTCTTTGGACTGTGGGAGGAAACCGGGGCACCCGGAGGAAACCCACGCGATCACGGGGAGAACGTACAAACTCCTTACAGGTAATGGAGGGAACTGAACATGGGCCGCTTGTACTGTAGAGCGTTGTGCTAACCACTATGCTACTGTCCCACCGCTTTTCACTCCCAGCAATTAACAGAACAATCAGCCACAGGTATATATTTTGAGTAACTCACACAAATGCTGGAGGTACTCAGTAGGTCTGTCAGCAGCGTCGGATAAAGAGTCGACATTTTGGACTGAGACCCTTCCTCAGGACTTGTACATATTCGCAGCCCAGAAATGTGTTGATCGTTAGAGGCCCAAGCTTCTTTTATGTCTTCTCTTTCTTTTACATGTCGTCTGGGACTGCTGGAGCCTTTCATCTACAGTTTGGAGGCGTGTTTTTGGGCTATTTGACTAATCTGGCATTTTGCTGTCTCTGAGACGGTTTGGGGAGGCAAACAGCCTCGAAGCCTGGTTAGCTTAGAGACGGGCCACGAGCCCATGATCGACTCCATTGTTTTGCCGATATCACCGATTAAAATATCAACGAAGATTGAAGCAGCAAGGCGAGAGAGTGTTCAGCACCTTCGCGCTCACTGCTGCCTGAGGAAGGTGTCCGCGTGTGACGGTCTCGCGTTCTCTCTTGCTTGCTGTTCCGGAGGGAAGGCCTTTACATTCGAATGGTCTCTCTCTCTCTCTCTCTCTCCTTGAAGCTGTTGAAGGGTGGTACCAAACTTCTGGGTCTGCATTTTGTGAATTGGACTGTAATTCCATTGGACTCTTTCAATTGTTGTCTGTTTATAATCCGTGTTTTCACTCGTTCTTTCTTGCTGCCATTTGTGCAATTTGTTTTCTGTGCGTGGGAAGGGTTGACGGGTTGAACGTATTCCATGGTTCTCTTTGTCTGTGGGAAGACAAACCTTGGGGCTGTATACTGAATGCATACTTTGACATTGACTGTACTTTAAACTTTGAGCCTATCAGTCAACATGGTGAGAGAAAACCTTCAGCTCTAAATGAGTGAGAAAAATGGTCAACACCTTTTTATCAAAGTCATCCAAAAACCTGCAGATGCTGGAAATCTAAAACAAAACAAACGATCCTGGAAATACTCCGCAATCAGGCTGAAAAGAGAAGCAGTAAATGTTTTAGGTCAAAGGTCTTTCTTCAGACATTTTGTCAGTTCTGATGTAGAGTTTTTAATATGAAAATTTTACCGTTGCCACGTTCTGGGAATATTTTCATTGCAAATGATATTCAAAGTCAAGAGGGTTAATAAAGTGTTTTACGTAATATCAGGTATCTGTGATACTCAAGCATAAGTTTCAGTATGGCGTCATTTTTGAGGTCACGCGCTCAATCAGCCCAATAATAGCAACGAAGAAATTGCAGAGTAGCCTCACAGTTATTCAAGCAAGGACACAATACCCAGATGATGACTCTAAAGTAATCTCAAACTGCGACCACCTGGCTGCGATGTTCCTTCTAACTTGTAATGACCAGTGTGCACAAAAATCTTGTGCAGTGCAGTTTTTTACCCAGTAACAACAACATGTGCACACCGAATTTTATGTGAAGAGGTATACACTTAACAGCTAGCAAAATACTATCAATAAGAGTTTTGATCTCCTCTGGGTTTGATTACTTTCACTCTCGTTCATCTGCACTCTCAAAAAACATATGCAGCAGGCTTGTAGCGGGTAATGAAGGATTTTCTCACTGGTGCTTTTACACACCGTCCATATGTGATTTGCTTGCTAAATTACTCTTTAAAAAGTCAAGTTTCCAAATATCACTCCACTTCTACCCACTTGCAAATTCTCCAGCAACTCTTACATTGCAACAATACATACAGGTAACACCAGTTTCTGTATTGTACATAAATATTTCTCGTAGCTGCACGTTCCTGACCTCATGAGCTTTCGATGTATCAGTTTCTACTGTTTAATTAAGCCATTCCACTTTAAATGAACTAGCAGTCCTTTGGCGCTTCACGCCCTTTGCGTCTTCGGAATTCAACATAGGGAATCAATAATTTCTTCAATTAAAAACGGTATAAATAAGCCAGTTCTAAAATCTGCAGACAAATCATCACAAACTCCACGTTGTCAACACCGTTTGCATCAGAAACTGCAAAAGGAAATGTGATTGTGGACAATCATGAAATATACTTAACATGCCAATGAGGTGGAGGGTGACAACCTTTTGTGCACAGTTTAAATTCCTTTGTGTGCTAGTAGCAAAGGATGTGTGCACGCACACCTCAGAGATAACATTGATTGGGTGCTATTCTGCCCCAGCAGCAAATCAGTTACAACATAGACACAGCACCCTCTAGTGATGACACACATACACTGCAAAATTTGCACCAAGTTTGCAATTAAATTATTTGTTTATTTATTGAGATACGACACAAAATAGGCCCTTCCGGCCCTTTGAGCCACGCTGCCCAGCAATCCCCCGATTTAATCCCAGCCTAATCATGAAATAATTCACAACGTCCAGTTGGCCTACCAGATGGTGCATCTTTGGACCGTCAGAGGAAACCCACGCAATCACGGGGAGAATGTACAAACTCCTTGCAGACAGTGGCAAGAGTCCACCTACCTCAGATCCTAGACTACAAGATAATCATATTGCTCTTCTGCGGTTGCTAACAGAACATGTTTTAGACATTGCTCATGATGGTTCCAAAGGAATCACGAAAGCTTAACAAGTGCTAAGGGAGTATATAGTGCAGTTCCCAGGAAGAGGGTGTTAGGGCATATTCTGGAGTTGGGGCATATAGCAAAATATTAACTTTCAATAGCAACCAATCTTCAGACCTGAACGTGGATTGTCGATTAAGTTTAAAATGCAGCCAGGACAATGATCATAGAGTCAGAGTGTCATAGAGAAGTGCAACACAGAAACAGGCTATTCTGCCCATCTAGCCCATGCCGAAACCATTTAAACTGCCTACTCCCATCGACCTGCACTGGGACCATAGCCCTCCGTATCCCTACCATCCATGGACCTATCCAAACTTCTCTTAAACATTGAAATCAGGCCCACATACAGCACCTGTGCTGGCAGCTCATTCCACACTCTCATGATGCTCTGAATGAAGAGATTTCCCATCATGTACCCCTTAAACTTTTCATCTTTCACCCCTAACCCATGACCTCTAGTTGTAGTAACACCCAACCTCAGTGGGAAAAAAATTGTTTGTATTTACCCTATTGATACCCCGCATAATTTTGTATACCTCTCTCAAATCTCACCTCAATCTTCTTACATTCTAAATTAGACAGTCCTAACCTATTTAATCATTCCTATAACTCAGGTCCTCCAGACCCAGCAACATCCTGGTGAACGCTTCCTGCAATTTTTCCATCTTGCTTATATCTTTCCTGTAGGTAGGTGACTAAAATTGCACACAATACTCCAAATTAGGCTTCACCAGCATCTTATAAATTCAACATAACATCCCATCTCCTGTACTCAATGACTTAAGAAGGCCAATGTGACAACAGTTTTCCTTACAATCCTATTTACCTGTGATGCCACTTTCAATTGATTATGTACAGTACCTGTATTCCCAGATCCCGCTGTTCTCCCGTACTCTTCAGTGTCCTACCGCTCACTGTTTAAGACCTACCCTGGTTGGTCCTAGCGAAGTCCAAAACCTCACACTTGTCTCCATCAAATTACATCTGCCAATTTTCCAGCAGATGCAGATTCCTCTGCAAGGCATGATAGCCTTCCTCACTGACCATACACCCCCAATCTTGGTGTCATCTGCAAAATTTGCTGATCTTGTTTACCATATTATCATCCAGATCATAAGACCATAAGACAAAGGAGCAGAAGTCAGCCATTCGGCCCATTGAGTCTGCTCCGCCATTTTATCATGAGCTGATCCATTCTCCCATTTAGTCCCACTCCCCCGCCTTCTCACCATAACCTTTGATGCCCTGGCTACTCAGATAAGATACCTATCAATCTCTGCCTTAAATACACCCAATGACTTGGCCTCCTCTGCCGCCCATGGCAACAAATTCCATAGATTCACCAACCTCTGGCTAAAAAAATTTCTTTGCATCTCTGTTCTGAATGGGCGCCCTTCAATCCTTAAGTCACGCCCCCTCGTACTAGACTCCCCCATCATGGGAAACAACCTTGCCACATCCACTCTGTCCATGTCTTTCAACATTTGAAATGTTTCTATGAGGTCTCCCCTCATTCTTCTAAACTCCGAGGAATACAGTCCAAGAGTGGACAAACGTTCCTCATATGTTAACCTTCTCATTCCCGGAATCATTCTCGTGAATCTTCTCTGTACCCTCTCCAACGTCAGCACATCCTTTCTTAAATAAGGAGCCCAAAACTGCCCAGAGTACTCCAGGTGAGGTCTCACCAGCACCTTATAGAGGCTCAACATCACATCCCTGCTCCTATACTCTATTCCTCTAGAAATGAATGCCAACATTGCATTCGCCTTCTTTACTACTGACTCAACCTGGAGGTTAACTTTAAGGGTATCCTGTATGAGGACTCCCAAGTCCCGTTGCATCTCAGAACTTTGAATTCTCTCCCCATTTAAATAATAGTCTACCTGTTTATTTCTTCTGCCAAAGTGCATAACCATACACTTTCCAACATTGTATTTCATTTGCCATTTCTTTGCCCATTCTTCCAATCTATTGATCATTGATACAGATGACAAGCAACAACGGACCCAGCACCAATCCCTGTGGCACTCCACTAGTCACAGGCCTCCAGTCAGAGAGGTGACCCTCCACTACCACTCTCTGGCTTCTCCCGCAAAGCCGATGTCTAATCCAATTCAAAGTTCAAAGTTCAAAGTAAAGTTTAATATCAGAGTACATATATATTTGACCATATACAACCCTGAGATTCTTTTTCTGCAGACATACTTAGCAAATCAATAGAACAGTAGTTGTAAACTGTAAACATCAGGAACCAATAACTTTCAACAAACTGTGCAAATGCAGATATAAATAAATAGCGATAAATAACGAGCATGAAATAACGATATGCAGTCCTTAACTGAGTGTGGTTATTCCCTTTTGTTCAATAGCCTGATGGTTGAGGAGTAGTAACTATTCCCATATCTGCAAATGTGAATCCTAAGACACTTGTACCTCCAGCAGTGAGAGCCTGGGTGATGAGGATCTTCAACGATGGATGCTATTTTTCTGCAGCAACGTTTCATGTGGATGTGCTCAGTGGTTGGAAGGGTTTTACCCGTGATGTACTGGGCTGATTTTCTGCCCATACCAGGCCGTAATGCAGCCAGTCAGCACACTTTCCACCACACATCTATAGAAGTTTGCCAGGTTTTTGATGACATGCCGAACCTCCAATGACTCCTGAGGAAGTAGAGACACTGTCGTGCTTTCTTCGCAATT
Source organism: Mobula birostris (assembly GCF_030028105.1). Lineage (NCBI taxonomy): Eukaryota > Metazoa > Chordata > Chondrichthyes > Myliobatiformes > Myliobatidae > Mobula > Mobula birostris. The sequence continues at coordinate 5,093,565 of NC_092399.1, forward strand.
ATAGTTATATGATGAGTCCAGGACAGGTCCTTTGAGATACTGACATCCAGGAATTTAAAGTTATGGACCCACTCCAGCTCTGATCCTCCAATGATTACTGGCTCATGGACCTCTGGTGTCCCACTCTTGAAGTTTACTATCAGTTCCTTAGTCTTATTGATATTGAGTGAGAGGTTGTTGTTATTACATCACTCAGCTGAAATTTCAATCTCCCTCCTGTATGCTGATTCATTACCACAACGACGGTGTCATCAGCAAACTTGTATATGGTATTGGAGCTGTACTTAGCCACACAATTAGAGGCATCCGTTAGTCTTGCGAGACCATGGATCTGCCCCTGGAAAGTCTTCACTCTCCAGGGCGTAGGCCTGGGCAAGGTTGTATGGAAGACCAGCAGTTGCCCGTGCTGCAAGTCTCCCCTCTCCACGCCACCGATGTTGTCCAAAGGAAGGGCATCAGGACCCATACAGCTTGGCACCAGTGTTGTCGCAGAGCAATGTGTGATTAAGTGCCTTGCTCAAGGACACAACACGTTGCCTCGGCTGGGGCTCAAACTCACGACCTTCAGGTCACTAGTCCAATGCCTTAACCACTTGGCCACGTGCCCTATAGCCACACAGTTATAGGTGTAAAGCAAGTAGAGCAGGGGACTAGGCACACATCCCTGTGGTGCACCTGTGCTGAAGGAGGTTGTAGAGGAGATGTTTTTTCCAATCCAAACTGACTGGGGTGTGCAAGTGAGGAAATCCAGGATCCAGGATTCAATTACACAGGGGGTATTGAGGCCCAAATTTTGGTTTACTGATTAATTTTGAGGGGATGGTGTGTGGTGATATCACGTGTCACATGTAAGAACGTGATTGGACAGAGTTCGGAGCATGAGCAGAAATGACAGAATGATCTAGAAACCTGTATGGTGAAAATGTGGTTGCTGTTGCTGTTGTAAATAAAAGTTCTAGTTTTAATTCTTCTAGAATATGATTTGTTCTTAGTAACCCACGGTAGGTATAAAGAACACAACATGATGTCAGAAGTCGGTCTGGAAGAATAGTACGTTTCGCTAACATGGGAGAAACAAAGATAGTTGAAATAAAAAGCACAAACTTTTTTGTTGTTTGCTCACAGCTTTAAAAATAGAAGTTTTTCAACCCCCATCAATGCCTTAGCTGACTGGAAACGTAGCGGAAAACTGGAAAAGATTTAAACAGCGTTTTGAAATTTATTTATTGGTGATCGGAGCGATGAAAAGGAGTAAACGAAAGCTGCAATTCTACTCCACGTAATAGGGGATGAGGCAATTGAGGTATATAACCATTTTACTTTTGAAAATGGAGATAATTTGAATCTAAAGGTGATAATTGACAAATTTGACGCATTTTGTATACCGAAGCATAATGTGACGTATGAGCGCTATAAGTTTTTCAAATGTTGGCAGAGACCTAGTTAAACGATTGATCAATTTGTTACGAAGCTGAGAAACCACAGTAAAAGATGCCAGTTTGCAGAGCTGACAGACTCTCTCATTAAAGACAGAATTGTTTGCGGCATTCTGGATAATGGTCTGAGAGAAAGACTGTTAGAACAAGATTTGAATTTGGAAAAAGCTGTGGCACTCTGCAAAACTTCTGAGACCATGATGTCACAGGCTAAAGACCTTTTTATCGAGAATGGCTGCATAGACTCTGTAAACCGTGAACATATTAGAAAAAATAACGCAGCGACAACGAAACCGACAGAGAGCAAGACGCCATCTGAAAGAAAAAAAACTTTGTGATCGCTGTGGGTGGCAACATCATCTGAAAAAGTGTCTAGCGTGTTGGAAAATGTGCAACACCTGCGGTAAGAGTAATCATTTTTCACGCTGTTGCAGAAGTAGAAGGGAAATAAAACACGTAAATGCAGTGCTTGAAAATGAATGTGAGGTGTTTTATATAGATGTGCTTTCTGAAAACAAGCAAAGTAAGAATGACTGGACTGTGCCATTGCAAGTTAACCAAAACATATCCTGTTTAAATTGGATACTGGAGTACACGTAAATGTTCTTGCAGAATCGGAGTTTAATGCATTAAAGCCTAGACCAAAGTTACATCAGACAAATATAAAAGTGACTTGGTATTCAGGTGCAGACATTCCAGTTAAAGGAACATGTGTGGCAAAAGTATCACACAAAAATATGGTGCATACGCTTTCATTTGTGGTCATGCCAAAAAATGTAGAGTAAATACTGGGTTTATCTGCCTGTGAGAGACTGAATTTGGTGAAAAGAGTCTTAGTCCTGGATAGTGACACAGAGTCAGAATACACAGAATAGTACAGCACAGTACAGGCCCTTCGGCCCACAATGTTGTGCTGACCCTTAAACCCTGCCTCCCATAACCCCCCCCCACCCTAAGTTCCTCCATTTACTTGTCTAGTACTAGTCTCTTAAATTTCACTAGTGAATCTGCTTCCCCTACTGACTCAGGCAGTGCATTCCACGCACCAACCACTCTCTGAGTAAAAAACTTTCCTCTAATATCCCCCTTGAACTTCCCACCCCTTATCTTAAGTCATGTCCTCTTGTACTGAGCAGTGGTGCCCTGGGGAAGAGGCACAGGCTATCCACTCTACCTATTCCTCTTATTATCTTGTACACCTCTATCATGTCTCCTCTCGTCCTCCTTCTCTCCAGAGAGTAAAGCCCTGGTTCCCTTAATCTCTGATCATAATGCATACTCTCTAAACCAGGCAGCATTCTGGTAAATCTCCTCTGCACCCTTTCCAATGCTTCCACATCCTTCCTATAGTGAGGCGACCAGAACTGGACACAGTACTCCAAGTGTGGCCTAACCAGAGTTTTATAGAGCTGCATCATTACATCGCGACTCTTAAACTTTATCCCCCGACTTATGAAAGCTAACACCCCATAAGCTTTCTTAACTACCCCATCCACCTGTGAGGCAACTTTCAGGGATCTGTGGACATGTACCCCCCGATCCATCTGCTCCTCCACACTACCAAGTATCCTGCCATTTACTTTGTACTCTGCCTTGGAGTTTGTCCTTCCAAAGTTTACCACCTCACACTTCTTTGGGTTGAACTCCATCTGCCACTTCTCAGCCCACTTCTGCATCCTATCAATGTCTCTCTGCAATCTTTGACAATCCTCTACACTATCCACAACACCACCAACCTTTGTGTCGTCTGCAAACTTGCCAACCCACGCTTCTACCCCCCACATCCAGGTCATTAATAAAAATCACGAAAAGTAGAGGTCCCAGAACTGATCTTTGTGGGACACCACTAGTCACAACCTTCCAATCTGAATGTACTCCCTCCACCACAACCCTCTGCCTTCTGCAGACAAGCCAATTCTGAATCCACGTGGCCAAACTTCCCCGGATCCCATGCCTTCTGACTTTCTGAATACAGTGACTTGATGAAAGAGTATGAAGTCATACAGAGACCAAACTTGCCGGTACAGTACAATACAGATCTGAAGCCAAAGAGTGACAAGAATCAGGATCCAATTGAAGAAGTGAAAGCACAAGTGAAGGAATTGAAAAATGTTATTGAAATGATGAAGTCTCAGCATAAAAAAGAGATTACACAGTTAATGAATGAGTTGTGATTTCTTCTCAAAAACCTCAAAAAAGAACCAACTTCAGAGTTTCAGTTAACCGATGCAGACCAGACAACACAAGAAAATAACAATGAACCACGAGAACTGTGTGAACCACTTAGAAGGTCTACTCATGTTCGTAACCCCCCAGAGAGACTGATAGAGACATGTTAAATTACGTATTTGTTCTGATCGATGTTGCTAATTGTTTTGCTTTTTAAGGAAAGGAAGATGTGGTGATATCATGTATCACGTGTAAGAACGTGATTGGACAGAGTTCGGAGCATGCGCAGAAATGACAGAATGATCTAGAAACCGTATTTTGAAAACATGGTTGCTGTTTGCTGTTGTAAATAAAAGTTCTAGTTTTAACTCTTCCAGAATATGGCTTGTTCTTAGTAACCCACGGTACGTATTAGATTATGAGGACACGCGGTCCTCTTTTATTGTCATTTAGTAATACATGCATTAAGAAATGATACAATATTCCTCCAGTGTGATATCACAGAAACACAGGACAGACCAAGACTGAAAAACTAACAAAAACCACATAATTATAACGTATAGTTACAACAGTGCAACAATACCATAACTTGATGACACAGCAAAAGAGTTCAAAGTCTCTCGAAAGTCCCACATCTCACGCAAACGGGAGAAGGAAGAAAACTCTCCCTGCCATGCCCGACCACAGTCCAACTCTGAGTCGTCCGAAAACCTTGAGCTCCGATCAGCCCTCTGATGCCGAGTACCGAGCACCGAGCATCATCTCTGCTGAATGCTTCGACCCCAGCCTCGGTAGCCAGCAGCAGGCAAAGCCGGGGATTTTGGGGCCTTCCCTCTGGAGATTCTCGATCGCACAGTAGCAGCGGCAGTAAACCGGGTATTTCAGAAATTTCTCCAGATGTTCCCCTGTGCCTTCTCACATCTGTCTCCATCAAATCTGGATTGTCCACGGCCCCTATTTAACGGATACAATATCATTTCACTGGAGAGCTGCATGCGCTATGTCATGCCACCATCTTCTCCTCCCGCCGTATTGATATTGAGTGAGAGGTTGTTGTTGTTTTGACACCACTCAGCCGAGCTTTCAATCTCCCTCCTGTATGCTGATTCCTCACCACCTTTGATACAGCCCACAACAATGGTGTCATCAGCAAACTTGTATATGGTTTTGGATCTGTACTTAGCCACACAGTTATAGGTGTAAAGCAAGCAGAGCAGGGGTCCAAGTACACATCACCGTGGTGCAACTGTGCTGAAGGAGATTGTAGAGATGTTTTTTCCAATCCAAACTGACTGGGGTGTACAAGTGAGGAAATCCAGGATCCAGGATCCAATTGCACAGGGGCTATTGAGGCCCAAATCTTGGTTTACTGATTAATTTTGAGGGGTTGATGGTATTAAACATTGAGCTGCAATCAATAAAGAGCATCCTGATGTATGCATTGTTGCTGTCCAGATACTCCAGGGTTGTATGAAGAGCCAATGAGATGGCATCTGCTGTAAGCCTGGTGTTTCAGTAGGCAAATTGGAGCGGATCCAAGTCACCATTCAGACAGGAGCTGATGTGCTTCAACACCAGATTCAGGAACAGTTATTGCCCCCCAACCTTCAGGCTTTCAAACAAAACTTCACTCAACTTCACTTGCCCCATCATTGAAATGTTCCAACAACCTATGGACACACTTTCACAGTCTCTTCATCTCATGTTCTCAATATTTATTGTTTTTTTAAAAATTTATTATTATTTTTTTTTTCCTTTTTTATTTGCATACCTTAGTTTGTTGTCTTTTGCACACTGGTTGAACACCCAAGTTGGTGAGGTCTTCCATTGATTCTATTATGGTTATTATTCTATTAGGGATTTATTGAATATGCCCACAAAAAAATTAATCTTAGCCAGGCCCAGGAGCAAGCCCCACAGTAGGTGCTCCAAGGGACCACCCCCCCACCGTTGTACTTGGCACCCACCACAGTCCTTGCTCACTCATCAAACCAGCGGCCTCAACCTGGTGCCCCCAGCTTTCACAGCCCCTGTCTGAAGTTTACCTTGCTGCCTGTCGTGTTTAGTTTCTGCTCTCTCTTGCTTTGTGGTCCCCCATGGCTCATTATTTTGCCATCCATCAGTAAGAGTATCATTTAGTACTAAATCGTCTCTGTCGCTCTACTTTTGGGTCAAGCCTCCTCTACATTTCCTGACAGACCCTGTTTTTTCTTTTGCAGAATGCACAGCAAAAAGTGAGGACGGGCAATCAATGAGCCACCATCCAATGCCGATCACTTTGGCAAGTTTGCACTTTACACAGGTTTCACAAATCACAAAATCACACCAGCAGTGCAGCGGAGGTTTTCACACAAATGCAGAGTAAAGTCACCAGCTGAAGGGAAATCGGGGAAACAAGAACTTTATTGTTTTTTGAAGGAAAAGTGGGATTGGTGACAGTGACATCATGAGGAAATCTGCAGATGCTGGAATTTCAAGCAACGCACATAAAAGTTGCTGGTGAATGCAGCTGGCCAGGCAGTATCTCTAGGAAGAGGCACAGTCGACGTTTCGGGCCGAGACCCTTTGTCCTGACAAAGGATCTCAGTCTGAGACGTCGACTGTACCTCTTCCTAGAGATGCTGCCTGGCCTACTGCGTTCACCAGCAACTTTGATGTGTGTTGGTGACAGTGACACTTGTTTGTTCCCTATCTATACCATTAGGTAAATAATCAATATTTACATGTGCCTGACATCATGCAAGGCAATGCAGAGAAGGTATAGATTTCAAGAAGATTCCAAGGATGTTCCAAGCAGAAGGTATAGATTTCAAGGAGATTCCAAGAAGGTTCCAACAAGAAGGTATAGATTTCGAGGAGATTCCAAGGAGTCTTTGTCCATCCTAACCTAGGAAACGTGGCAGGCAATTCAAACATTCACAATAAATTACCTGTGAATAGCTAGACAATAATGAACACAAGAAAGTCTGCAGATGCTGGAAATCCAAAGCGATGCACACAAAATGCTGGAGGAACTCAGTAGATCGGGCAGCGTCTCTGGAAAAGAATAAGCAGTCACCGTTTCGGGCCAATGACCTGGCTTCTACAGCCGCCTGTAGCAACAAACTCCACAGAAATATCATTGCATGTATCTCATTAAGGCATGAGGAAAGCCGAGGTAGTTGGCCAGCTGTGGCTAACAAGGGAAGGAAAAGAATAATGTTGTTAAAAAGAGGCATAAAACTGAGAATGTTGAACGTTCAAAATGGAAGTGCTATGTTTTGTACTTCAAAATATTAAATTAACTCAAGGGAACACAGGGGAGTCCGGAATGCTGGTCTAGCTTCACCTTTACTTCAAGCGAATCGTACTTGTATCACGTGATGGCGTGATCATGTACGCAATTAACGTATTTATACATTTAACCTGTGATAAATTATTTAAACAAAGATGCTTAATCAACCCATATATACACACAAGATTACTCAAATATTACTGAAATATTAAGTACACAACAGAAAGGAAAGAGAAAAGAAAGCCAAATTTGAGAATAGATTAATGGAAATCATACAAATACACTGTGACAGTTTGTATAATTGATGTTAAATGGAAATGATTAGGTAAAGTTCACATGGCTCCTTTACAGACTGAAACAGGATCCCAAATTACATCGGGATTAAGAAAATGCTAAAGAAATTAAACAAAGATTTTTTTGTGCCTTCGTGGAAGGAGGAACAGAAAATCTCCCACAAACAAAATCACCAATCTACAGCAAATGAGGAGCTCAAAGGAATTGACACTAGTTTAAAAAAATGCAAGAGAAATTAACCCAGTATCTGATTGCAAACAAGAGAAAATCTGCAGATTCTGGAATCTGCAATCCTGCCAAAGGGTTTCGGTCCAAAGCGTTGACTGTGGTTTTTTCCATGGATGGTGCCTGGCCTGCTGAGTTCCTTCAGCATTGTGTGTGTGTGTGTGTGTGTGTGTGTGTGTGTGTGTGTGTGTGTGTGTGTGTGTGTGTGTGTGTGTAACCCAGTATCAGATCTGTTTCTGTAAGTAAGTTTTTATGTGGCTAATCTAAGGTGACCCCAACAACACTGGTTATGTGGGAACCAGGGAACAGTAATAATTTAATTGAAAGCCATGGGAAACTGGTTACTAATTTTTTTAAATTGGGAGTGATTAGTGACTGGCACACATGTTGTCACATATCAGCCCAAGTAATTGCAATCAATAGCCCATCTATTGTGTACTTTGGCATCTAGCTCTCTGTCTTTAGAATTTTTCAGAATATCTGTGCCAACAGAGATGTTTGAACGTTCACAAACAAGAGAAAATCTACAGATGCTGCAAGTCCAAGCAACACACCAAATTGCTGGAGGAACTCAGCAGGCCAGGCAGCATCTGTGGAAAAGAGTGCAGTCGACATTTCAGGCCGAGATCCTTCGGCAGGACTGGAGGAAAAAAGCTAAAGAGTACATTTAAAAGGTGGGGGGGGGGGACAGAAACACAAGGTGATAGGAGGAACCTGAAGGGGGAGGAAGTAAAGAGCTGGGAGGTTGATTGGTGAAGGAGATACAGGGCTGGAGTAGGGGGAATCTGATAGGAGAGAGTAGAAGGCCATGGAAGAAAGAAAAGGGAAGGAGCTCCAGAGGGAGGTGATAGGCAGGTAAGGAGATCAGGTGCGAGAGAGAAACAGGAATGGGGAATGGTGAGGGGGAAGGGCATTACCAGAAGTTTGAGAAATCAATGTTCATGCCATCAGGTTGGAGGATAACCAGATAGCTTATAAGGTGTTGTTCTTCCGACCTGAGTGTGGCCTCATCACAACAGTAGAGGAGGCCATGGACTGACAGGTTGGAATGGGAGTAGGAATTTGAATTAAAATGGGTGGTCACTGCGAGATCCTGCTTTATCTGGTGGATGGAGCATACGTGATCAGCGAGGTGGTCTCCCGATCTGCTTCGGGTCTCACTGATATCCAGGAGGCCACACTGGGAGCACCAGACGCAGTAGATGACCCCCACAGACTCATAGGTGAAGTGTCATCTCACCTGGAAGGACTGTTTGGGGCCCTGAGTGGTACTGAGGAAGGAGGTGCAGGGGCAGGTTTGGCACTTGTTCCATTTGCAAGGATAAATGCCAGGAGGGAAATCAGTGGGGAGGGATCTTCACCATCTTCCAGCATCTCCAGTGGGATCCCACCACCAAGTATATTTCTCCCCGCTCCCCACTTTCTGCTTTTCATAGGGAATGCCTCCTACATGACTCCCCTGTCCATTCATGCCCCTCTCGCCCGGTTTCACTTGTCACACTGTGGTTCTTCCTCTCTTCCCCCCATTTTCTCACTCTGACTCCTCAACTTTTTCTCCAGTCCTGATGAAGGGTCTTGGCCCAAAACGTTGACTGTACTCTTTTCCTTAGCCTGGCCTGCTGAGTTCCTCCAGCATTTTGTGTGCATGTTGTTTAAACATTGAGAGGTGTCTCCCACTGTGGACATCTAATTCCAAGGAACCGTTTGTCAACCCAAAGTATTGAAGTAAACATGTCATTGCAACTATTGAAATTGTATTGAAACACCTGTTACCTTTGATCTTCAGGGTATACGAATGTGTTATACTTTTGGGGTTGTGAGCCTCTACCAAGAGTGTCTCCATAAGCACGTCTGTTTGTCGCAATGAAGAAGGTCTTCTACATGACCCCTGATGAAGCAGGATTAATGGGAAAAAAGACAATCATTCTGCGACCTGAGCGGTTTCAGCAACGGGCATCAAGAGGTTCGATGAGTCCTACAAATGGACAGCTCAATCCAAATTTTTGAAGAAAGAAATTCTTTGAAAAAAATACCCATTCAAAGACAGACTTGCACTCTTAGCAGTGTTAAGATCCTGCAGTTATGTGCCCCATTGAGGAATTGAGCGCAAAGTCCAAAGTGGAGTGCAGAACTGTTTCACTATCTACAACTCTATCTATTAACTGAGTTATTAAAGGTCCCATCTGGCCAAATGAATAGATGGAAAAAGATTTCATGCACAATTTGTGGAGCATGTAAATATTATTCTGTATTTCCTGTGTCAATAAATCCCATCAATCTACATTAGGAAAGGCATTCCTTTCTCATTGGATTTTATAGGACTTAAATGAAGAATCAGGTTTAATATCCACTGGCATATGCTGTGAAATTTGTTGTTATGTAGCGGCAGTACATTGCAATACATAATAATAAAAACTGCTAATTGCAGTAAGGATATATATATAGATATGTTAAATTGTACATTGTACTGCTGCTGCAAAGACACCACATTTCACAACCTATGCCAGTGGTATTAAATCTGTTTCTGATTCTGAAAGTAGTTTGGTAGTGTTCGTGGGTTCAATGTCCATTCAGAAATCTGATAGTTCAGGGAAGAAGCTATTCCTGAATCACCAAGTGTGTGCCTTCAGGCTCCTGTACCTCCTTCCTGATGGTAGCAATGAGAAGAGGGCATACCCAAAGGTGGTAGGGGTCCTTAATGGTGGATGCCACCTTTTTGAGGCATCGCTTCTTGAAGAGGTCCTGGATGCTGGGGAGGCTAGTGCCCAGGGTGGAGCTGACTGAGTTTACAACTTTCTGCAGCTTATTTTGATCCTGTGCAGTGACCCATCCCCACACCAGACAATGATGCAGCCAGTTAAAATGCTCTTCACTGTACATCTGTAGAAATTTGCAAGCAGTGACATACCAAATCTCCTCAAACTCCAATGAAATATAGCTGCTGTCATGCATTCTTTGTAACTGCATCAATATGTTGGGCCCAGGACCGATCCTCAGAGATATTGACACCCAGGAACTTGAAATTGCTCATCCTTTCCACTTCTAATCCTTTGATGAGGACTGGTATGTGTTCCCTTGTCTTACTTTTTCTGAAGTCCACAATCAATTCTTTGGTCTTACTGACATAGAGTGAATGGTTGTTGCTGTGACACCACTCAACCAGCTGATATATCTTACTCCTGTATACCTTCTGGTCACCACCTGAAAGTCTGCCAACAATAGTTGTGTCATCAGCAAATCTGTAGATGGTATTTGAGCTGTGCTTAGCCACACAGTCATGGACCTTGCTTTGTACAGATATGATGTAAAGCACCTGCTGATCATACTGGATTCTGAAGGAGTCATTTATAGTAAATGTTCAGCTTTCCTGGTAATGACAACTGCCTCACAACAGATATGGAGAGCCTTCTGTGGATCTCTCAAAATATTTGACTTAATTCTCCTCAGATGAAGTTCCTGCAAGTTGTCACTGAATGTAGGAAGAAAAACAATCAGCAGAGTAAACTCAGCCACTGTTCTCACTTCACACAAACATGGATGGATGGATATTGTAAACACACTGCAAGATGCATTTTCACTGCTTTTGCACAAATGGTTCCTTCCAGCTCCCATCCTGAAAGTCCCTGCACAGATCACACCATGTCCTCCTCCTTATTAGTACCGGAGATCGGGGAGGGGCAAGCAAGGGTTAAACACCATCTACATCGAGGTAAGACTCCACACATCCTTTCTCCAATTCACTGAACTGATGAGAGAGAAGGAACCAAGGAATAATTTCCTCCCCTTTAATTATTGGCCGTAGCCAAATTTTATTTTAAAGTTAGATTAAACAGACAGCTAAATAAAAAAAACACTAAATTTACTGCATTGCCCATTTTTAAATAGAATTATCATTTATTTGCTTATAAAATTCTTTGTCATTTACAAAACTCAATAAAAATTAATATCATTTTTGTCTATTGTATAAAATAGATAGAAGAAGCACTTCTTATGTCTACCATCACAAATCATACATAGATTGGGGATGTTTAAATAAAGTCTGAACTGTAATAAGCCTGAAGCAGAGGCTTGTACATCACGCAGTAAACCTTTTACATTCACCCTTTGCTCACTGGCTAGAATCCCAGCAGCTCTCAGAGGAGTGCAGCTGCCCAGGGACTCACCGTCCACATCACGGTGTCCCGCCAGGCTACAGGTCTCGGGGCACTGACTCTCACTGGGCTACGGTTCCATTGTCTCTGACTTTAACATGGCTACAGTTCTACAGATAGTGGTTCTCCCCAATACCAATTCCAAAGTTAGAAATTAAAAAAAACCCCAAACCCATGACTTAGTAAAAAAAAAAAAAAAAATCCATCGACTCTACTGCCTGTTGTTTGTATGAAAGGTATCAAACATACCTGGATTTAGGATTGGGCTTAAATAATTTATTTCTATTTTTATTTAGAGATTCAGCTTGGAATAGGCCCTTCTGGCCCTTTGAGTTGCATAGCCCAGCAACCCCTGACAACCCCCCAATTTAACCCTAACCTAATCACAAGACAATTTAGAATGAATAATTAACCTATTAACTGGTACATCTTTGGAGCATGGGAGGAAACTGGAGGACCTAGAGAAAGGCCATGCATTTCGAAGGGAGGATGTAGACATTCCTTACTGATGACATTGGAATTGTCAGAAACTTCGAAGCAGCTGGTCATGGTGGAAGTGACAGTGCCTTCGGAAGTCTGGATTGAGGAGGCATTTGAGCAAAAGAAAGCCAAATACAAGGAGCTGGTAGAATAGTGCCAGGGATAGGGGTGGAGGGCACGATGTGAGTCTATAGAGGTAGGGTGTAGAGGTTTTACTGGCTGCTCGCTCTGCAGAACCTACTCTCCCCTTGGCATTACAGGGGCGACAGAGAAAAGAGCCATCAGGACCGTCACAGAGGCTGCTGAGCAAGCCTCCAGATGGCTATAGACCAAAAGGTCTGACCCGTGCACAGAACTGGGACATAAGCTGGGGACTGATCAACACTGGTGGGTCACCTAGGTGAGAATATCTGATGTTAAAAGACCCCGAGACACCCTATGTCCACAGTTTACATCACTGATGATGTGTCCTAGTGCATCCTAGGATATTTTTCAGCATCATACAGGAAAGAGCACCTGTCACTGTCTCTCTACTCTGAATTAGGTATAACTCCATTTCTACGCTATCTGCTAAATTCTGTGTGGTGTCAAGGTAGCAAAAAACATGCAGTAAGTGCTGAACTGGAGGGAATGATTGAACGGCGGAATTATTTCTTTCAAAGGGAATCATTTCAAAAATTGTATTGGTGGAAGTTATAAGGATGGACAGTGTCATGCAGGTGTAGCTACATCTGGTTCCTGCGATTTTATTTAACATTGAGATAAAATAGCTCCTTAGCCCAACGAGACCCTACTACCCAAATACAACCACGTGACCAATGAAACCACTACCCAGTTCTGGTCCTGCACTTTATGAATTGGACCTTAGTTCACTTAGACTCTTTCAGTTTTATTTTATATTCTGTGTTTTTGTGACGCTGTTTGCACGACTTGCTTGTTTTTTTTCCATGGGGGGGGGGGAGGTTGCTACCGTTTGCACAATTTGGTTTTTGCACGCCGAGGGGATTTTGATGTTCTTGTTGCCGCCTGCATGATTAGTTTTTATTGTGTGCTCGGGGGAAGTTGATGTTCTCGTTGCTGTTTGCACCATTTGTTTTTTTTTTTGCATGCTGGGAGGTTGATGATTTTCTTTGAATGGCTTCCATGGTCTTCTTTGTTTCGTGGCTGTCTGCGATGAAGACGAATCTCAGGGTTGTATGCTGCATACCATAAATGTACCTTAAGCTTGAATCTGTACATATTTCGAATGTGGGAGGAAACTGGAACACCCGGAGAAAACTCACAACATCATGGAAGAAAGTACAATCATCTTCCAGGGAGCAGCAGAATAGAACCCAGGTCACTGGTATTGTGACAGCGTTACACTAATCACGACAACATTGTGCCACTCCATTTTCTAATGAATGACATCAGCTGGTGAATGGGGGTTCATCCTCTTCCTATCCCTCATGTCCCCCTCAACTACTGACCACCCTCTTGTGAGGCACTGCAGGGGTCAGGGAGAGAGCAGCAGAGAGGATGCTTAGGGGGAAAGATAATTCCTGCATCAGAGGCCCAGTACTTTGGTCTTAGGGAGTTGGTTTTGTTACAGCATCTGAATCTCCCATTTTTGAACTGGGTTCTGATCGTCATGTTTACAGATCATTCCAGAGTCCTGGTCATAAAATTTCCCACCTAAAACAAAGGAGGCAAAAAAGAAGTCATATATCTGACAAATGTGGTTGGCAAAGTTCAAAGTAAATTCATTAACAAAGTACATGTACTGTATATCACCACACACAACCCTGATAATCATATCCTGGCAGGCATTCTCAATAAATCCACAGTAGAGTAATAACCATAACAGAATCAATGAAAGACTATCCTACCATGGCATTCAAACTGTGTGTAAAAGACAACAAACTGCAAATACAAAAAGAAAGAAATTGTACGAATAAATAAACAATAAATATTAAGAACATGAGGTGAAGAGTCCTTGAAAGTGAGTCCATTGGTTGGGGCAAGTGAAGTTGAGTGAAGTTATTCCCTTTGGTTCAAGAGCCTGATGGTTGAGGGATAGTAACTGTTCTTGAATCTGGTGATGTGAGTCCTGAGGCTCCTGTACCTTCCTCCCAAAGGCAGCAGCCAGAAAGCAGTATGATCTGGGTGGTAGTGGTCCCTGATGATGATGTTGCTTTTCTGCGACAATGCTTCATGTAGATGTGCTCAATGATGGGGAGGGCTTTAACTGTGATGGACTGGTCTGTATCCAATACTTTTTGTGGGATTTTCAGTTCAAGGGCTTTGGTGTTTCCATATCAGGCTGTGATCCAGCCAGTCAACCTACTCTCCACCAACACATCTATCGAAGTTTGTCAAAGTTTTAGATATCATGCCGAATCTTCGTAAACTCTTCAAGAAGTAGAGCTGCTGCTGTGCGTTCTTCATAATTGCACTTAGGTGCTGAGCCTAGGACAGGTCTGCTGAAATGATATTACTTAGAAGTCTAAAGTTGCTGACCCTCTCCTCCTCTGATCCTCTAATGAGGATTGGCTCGTGGACTTCTGGTTTCCTCCTGAAGTCAATAATCAGCGCCTTGGTCTTGCTGACGTTGAGTAAGAGGTTGGTGTTGTGGCACCACTCAGCCAGATTTTCAATCTCTGTTCCATATGCTGATTTGTCACAACCTTTAATTCAGCCTACGACAGTGGTGTCATCAGCAAACTTGAATATGGCATTGGAGCAATGTTCCTTCTAATTTGTAATGACCAGTGTGTGCAAAAATCTTGTGCTGGGCAATTGTTTGCCCAGTGACAACAACATGTGCGCACTGAATAATTTCTTCAATAAAACAGAATAAATAAGCCAGTTCTAAAATCTGCAGACAAATCATTCTAAACTCCACATTGTCAACATGATCCGCAGCAGAGACTGGAAACAGAAATGTGGTTCTGTACGATCATGAAATATACCTAACATGCCAATGAGGTAGCACATGCTGTGTGCAGTTTAAATTCCTTTGTGCGCTTGTAGCAAAAGACGTGTGAGCGCACACCAGTCATAATGTAAAGCGAGTACAGAATGGGACTAAGCATACAGCCTTGTGGTACACGCGTGCTGATGGACATTGGGGAGGAGATGTTGTTGCCAATTCAGACTGACTGGGATCTGAAAGTGAGGTCATGGAGGATCCAATTGCACAAGGAGCTATTGAGGGCAAGGTCTTGAGGCTTATTGATCAGCTTTGGGGGGATGATAGTATTGAATGTCAAGCTGTGGTTGATAAAGAGCATCCTGATGTCTGCACCTTTGCTGTCCAGATGTTCCAAAGTTGAGTGAAGCGCCAATGAGATGGGATCTACTGTGGACCTGTTGCACCAGTAGGTAAAATAGAGCAGATCCAAGTTGCTTCTCAGGTAGTTGATATGTTTCACCATGTTATTCAATGGATAGAGGGTTCTTTACCCCATCTTTCTGAGGACACTGGCCCTTAAGTTGTGTTCATCACCATGACCACAGGCAATCTGCCTCTGAACTGCTGCTTCGGGTGAGAATTAATTGACGCTCACAGACCAAAGGATTGGATACCATAAGACCGAAGATCAAAGGAGTTTCCCCTTCCCTCGATTTAGGCAGTAATGGCTGGTGTTCTCTTGGTAATGGGGTGAATGTACGTGGGCTGCATGAAGGGATAGGGGCTGATGGATGGAAAGCCATTCACATTGTGCCTCATCTTTCTCTCTCAAAAACAAACTAGTTTTTATTCTGCTTTTGTTTTGAGCTATCTGTTATGAAGTATGAAAGCAAGGGGCAAACAAAAGTCTGCAGTGTGTGTCACAATCAGATTAGACAGTGAAGGGGAGAGGAAATTAGCAGCAGTACTGGTTTTGAGAAAACAAACTTCCCTGACATTGCTGAGAGTTATGAGGGGTGTGATACCAGAGGGCAGAAAGGGACAGGGTTTATATAGTCACAGGCTTTAGAGGATTGAACAAGTTTTCTCATGAATGAGATGGAGAAACAGACAGTACCAATAGAAGTCACATGGCTGAGGAAAGTAGTAATACTTTGCAGTTTTATGTAATTTTTAGGAAAATATCCCAAAGTAGAACATTGGGGGACAGCAAGTGTAGGACTGATAAAGATACGATTTAGGGGTTAGACTGAGGCAGGGGTGGAGATGGGTGAGATCATCTAGGCAATGATGCTTGTCGTAATCCAAAACAACACACACAATATGCTGGGGGAACTCAGTAGGTCAGGCAGCATCAATGGAGAGGAATAAATAGTTGATGATTTAGACTGAGACCCTTCATCAGGAATGATGCTTGTGTGTGTTTGAAAACTCATCTTAGAGTCTAATGATACCAAGCTTATGATCAATCTGGCAAAGTCTTATGCTAACTTCAGAAAAAGGAGTGGAGTTAATGTCTAGGCAGTAGAATTTGTCGCTTGGACTTGACAAGAACAGATCTAGTCTTCCCAGTATTTAGGCAGTTAAGAAGACTGGTGATACCATTGCTAATGGATATAGACACTGAAGCTAATGGATATAGAAGTGTTTTCTTCAGCAAAAATGAACAATAGGCATCATATTGAGACACTCTTGTAAGCAGAGGCCTGCCGGACCCACTATTAGATGACATTTTTATATGCTAAAGATCGAAGATAACAGCAGAACAATTCTTTAGTTACAATGTATCTACAATGCTTCCTTTGCATTACATACAGTTGTCACAAACGTCCTTCTTTACACCCACACTCTAAACACCGGAAATGAATGCTGATCAGCATTGCCTGGTTTTCAACCAACTACAGGAAAACTATCATTCAGGGCTGCATTCTAAGTTCAAGCTACAATCCAAGTTTGGGTCTGAAGATTGGTTGCTGGTGAAATTAATATTTGCTATTTACCCTAGCTCGAAAATACCCCGAACAACATGAGGAGCTAGCTTTGTCTGAGCTGAAGGAGCGACATACACAAACTCCTGGTTTATAGAACACTTACCTTTGATGCTGAGCACAAATTCTTCATACAAGAGGCTTCGGATGGTGCCACTGAATTCAAATGTCCAGCAATGCTTCGGCATCCGTGTGTCCGACCAGATCACCACCTTGCTTCCAGTGTCACCTATAGCGCCAATGGTCTGAAGACTCATGTCTGGGGCAAACTGCAAATCCAAACACAAATGAAGACATTTCTCCACTTTAAGTGCTGCCAGGCTTTCTAGTAACAGTTCTATCTTAAGACACTATGCATTCCAGCAGAACCCTCGGTGAGAATCAAAAAAGAATGCAGATGCTGAAAAGCTGAGCAAAAACAGAAAATGCTGATGAACCTCTGATAAAGGGTCTCAGACCTATTGCATTATCTCAGTTGCTCTTTTCACCTCTGTGTATGGACCTTTTGAGAGGTTCCTATTCTTATTTCTCATTTCCCCTAACTCTGGTAAAGCAACTTCCATTGATGAACACTGGGGAAAAAGATTTATCTAGCATCTTCTGCTGACAACAGTAGATCTTTATTTTGCTCACTACCTACTCTGGCAACCTTCTCACAGCAGATATCCGATAGACCACTGGTGGGTTTACTGTTTTGTTAGCTCCCAATCTATTTCCAAACCATTCTTGTCTCTATTTCTTCCTTTTCCACTCTCCTATGTTCTTTTGGGTGGCGGGGTGGAGATACATCTCTACCAAAGGAGGTGTAAGGTGTTCCTTCCCTCTGCTAGAGGGCAGGTCACCTTTGGGCAAGGTGTAGCACCTACTTAGCCCCCGCTGAGCAGGATCATGTGAAGCATGGGACCAAGTGGTGGATGGTCATATGAGCAGTTGGTGCATATCACAAGTCCTGGTCATGTGACCACTGATGCTAGGCAGCCAATCTCTGAAGAACATTGATAATGTTTGGGCCACCTGTCTTGTAAAGAAGAAAGCAATGGCAAACCATTTCTGTAGAAAAATTTACCAAGAATTATTATGGCTAATAGACCATGATCACCCTTATCATAAGACATGACACATGATGATGATGACATGATCTTTCTGCATACTGTCTGCTCTCTAGCATTTACCCTTTGACTGCCTCATATGAATTGCCAAATCCTCAATGTTTTCTGTCTTTGGAGAGCCTTCTTTTCTCCCTGTAGACTGCACCTAAACCATCACCTCATTGCAGCAATCTGCATGGGCTGTTTTTATGTGAGCCAGTTCTTATCTCCGATTGATTATATTAATTCTTCTCTTCTCTGGCTGCTGGCTTGGAGTGTGTGGAGCAGGGGTACTTAAGCTGTGGTCCGTGGACCGGCTCGGATAACGCTAAGGTTCATTAGCATAAAAACGTTTGGGAACCTCTGGTGCAGAGGTTAGTGTTTATCAAAATGACAATGGTCTTTAACGATGAACGGCCATCATTAAATCTTCAGAAGGCAATGCCTCAGAAAGGTTGGCATTCCTCATTAAGGACCACCATCTCAGAACATGCCCTCATTCTCATTGCTCCAATCAAGGAGGAGGTACAGGAGCCTGAAGGCACACACTCAACAATTCAGGAACAACTTCTTACCCCTGTCATCCGATTTCTGAATGAACATTGAACCCATGAACACCAGCTCATTCCTTTTTAAATTTTTTTACTCTCTTTTTGAACTACTTATTTAATATATTTCGTATTATAATTTATAGTTTTTATTATTATGTATTGTCACTTACTTCTGCAAAACAATATATTTCATGACATATGCCAATAATATTAAACCTGATTCTGATTTTGATTGTTTCCTAAATGAACTGAGGCAAGGAACAATGGTAGAGTGGAGCTGGAGATTGTGATCAAAGACCAAAAAGCCCTCACCACCTTAGCATTCCATCTTGATCCTGTCAACCCACAGTGCCACCCCACCCCAGTACCCTAAACTCCTGTCTCCTACCAGTTTAAATCACAGAGGTGAATAGAATAGAACTTATCGTCATTGCTTAAGGCATCAAGATTGTGGGCAACTCCAGGTCATGAAAAACAGGTACGTATTTACAATGCATGTGGTATGGCTTAATTTAAAAAAAAATTCTAATGTTTACATTCAACAAGTGACTTCAATAGTCCATAACACTCAAAGGCCATTGGCAAGCCGGGGTGTAGCATTATTCAGCTGCAGACCTGGGGAAGAAGCTGTTTTTCAGTCTTACTGTCTTGCCTAAGATGTTTCTGTATCCATTTCTGTTTCTGTAAGATGGCAGGAGATTGAATGAACAGTGTACAGGATGGGTTGGGACCACAATGATTCTGCAGATCTTGGAAATCTAGAGCAACACACACAAAATGCTGGAGGAACTCAGCAGATCAGGCAGCATCTTCTGCTGCCCATTAACATCCAACCCTCCAAATTGACACAAGTGTAATTGAGAAACATTTTTGAGCATTTCACGTTGAAAGGAGGGCCTTGATATTGAGCACTCCCTTAAGGCAGAGGTGGCATATGGATGATCACTAAGCCCTGGTGTACTACAGAAGAAACAAGTGATCCTTACCTTGGGCTTCAGCATCCCTTTCTCATAGAACCAGAGCTGCTCCAGTTCCCTACTCTCAGGAGCGATAATAACCCGCCCTGACTTTACATCTTCCCCACATGGAACTATGGACAGCAGACCACCATTCTCCTGGTTCTTGACGGTGAAGTATCTTTGTTTCTGTAAACACAAAATGTTTTGGCATTAAGCACAGGGCTTTGGAACATACAATACATTGTGTTAATCATTGCTTAAGAGGGGTCAGCAGAGAAACGATTGGGAGATGTCATAGTGCATTGCAAGTTGCTCAAAGGTCAGAAACTGAAGGTCTGGGCATGAAGGGACCATCTGATGTAATTGAGGGCAGAGTATAGGGTTAACAACAGGAAAATAGTATGGAAGATCAGAGGGATCATGGGGTTCAAGTCTATAGATCCCTCAAGTTGATAGGGTGGTTAAGAAGATGTATGGTGTGTTCATTAGTCAGGAGATTGAATTTAGGAGTCAGAACGTAATATTGCAGCTCTGTAGAACCCTAGCTAGACCACGCTTGGAAAATTGTGTTCAGTTCTGGTCACCTCGTTATAGGAAAGATGTGGAAGCTTAAGAGAGGGTGTAGAAGAGATTTACCAGGATGCTGACCGGATTAGAGAGCATATCTTACAAACACAAGAGATTCTGCAGATGCTGGAAATCCAGAGCAAGACACACAAAATGCTGGAGGAACACAGTAGGCCAGGCAGCATCGATGGAAATGAAAAAAACAGTCGACGTTTCAGGCCAAGGCCCTTCACCAAGGGCCTGGAAAGGTAGGGAGTAGATGCCAGAATAAAAAAGGCGGGGGAAGGAGGACGACAACAAGTTAAGTGAGCTGGGGTGATTCTCTTTGGAGCAAAAAGGAATGAGAGGCTTGATAGAGATGTATAAGATTATAAGAGGGATAGATAAAGTGAACACACAGTGTCTTTTACCCAAAGTTCCATTGACTAATATTGGAGGACAGCATTAAAGGCAAGTGCAGGAAAGTTTAGCGGAAGTGTCAGAAGTAGGGTTTTTTAACACAGAATCCACTACTGGAATACACTCCTGCGGGAGGTGGTGGAGTCTGATACATTGGGACCATTTAAGAGACTCTTATATGAAAGAAAAATGGAGGGTTATGTGGGACGGAAAGGTTAGGTTGACCTTAGAGTAGAATAAAAGTTCAGCACAGCATCTTGGGCTAAAGGGCCTGTATTGTGCTGTAAGAGAAAGACGGAGGACAAAAAGTGAGACAGTTAGACCTGCAGGAATGCATATTTGTGTCTAGCACAAGCCAGGCAGATACATCTGCTGGAATCCACGTTGTGTTTAACATAAGCCATTCAGATACACCTTCTGGAGTATATCCTTTGTGTTTAACACAAGCCAGACAGAGACACCTGCTGGAATCCACATTGCCTTTAACACAATTCAGACAGATGCACCTGCTGGTTGCACATCTGGGTTTACTGAGCCAGTTGTTTGGAGAAGAGAAGCAAAGTGTTGGAAAGGAAAAAGTTTTAAAGATTAAGGTTGGAGAGTTCCACCATTTAAAGGACAGGTAATCCAAATGAAAATGTTCATGCTTTGGAGATGAGTAGTTCTCTTGGCTTGTGGTCATGTATCCCATGGGTATGACATGAATTCACTGGAATTCAGAAGGTGGGGTTGGGGTGGAATCTCATTGAAACCTAACGAAAGCTGGAAGGCCTCGAAAGAGTGGATGTGGAGAGGATGTTTCCTGTAGTCGAGGAGTCTAAGACCAGAAACCACAGCCTCAGAATAAAGGGATGTCCATTTATAACGGAGGTGAGGAGGAATTTCTTTAGCCAGAAAGTGGTGAATCTGTGGAATTCATTGCCAAGCTGTAGAGGCCAAACCATTGGGTATATTTAAGGCAGAGTTTAATAGGTTCTTGATTAGGCAGAGCATGAATGATTACGGGAGAAGGCAGGAGATTAGGGCTGAGAGGGAATGGATCAGCTATGGCAGGACAGACTCGATGGGCCAAATAGCCCAATGCTGCTTCTATATCTTATGGTCTTATGGTGAATGATCCCAAAGTTAAGGTTGCAGAAATCCACAGGCACAGGTCAGTCTGCTTACTCATTCACATCACGGGGCTGGATGTTAGGGGTGACCAGTTTATTGCATTGTAGTCCTGATGGATGACAGGCTAGGGGAGAGGAGCCAGTGGTAACAGTCCAGTTACCACCACACTGGTGCTGAGGTTCACATTCCTTACACGTGCACCGCATTACCTTGGTTGGGGTTGGGACGGAGGTTCAAGCTGGGCAGCTGATGTACAGTATAAGGCCAGGGCCCTGCACTAACCTGACTGATTGGCATTAACGATCCAACCCTGGTGAAGCTGCTGTACTTGGGCCAGTTTGAAATCTCAATGGGTTCCAACAGAACCTGCCGACCTCGGAAGTTGCTGTACTCGAAAATAACCCAGCTGCGGACAAGAAGAGAAAGAGGACAAGGCTTTGAGTCACACCTTGGCAAACTAAAGCAAGCTCCCTCAGTGCTCTTAAACCTCTGTTCACCGTGTAGCTGCCAGCTTTGACAGTTTGGACAAGCATAGCCTGGAAACACAGTCCAAAGATGTACCGGTTAGTAGGTTAATTGGTCATTGTAAATTGTCCCGTGACTAGGCTAGGGTTAAATTGATGGGATGCTGGTGGTGCGGCTCGAAAGACTGCATGGGCCTCTTCTGTGCTGTATCACTAAATAAATAAGCAAGCACTCTATCAGTATGCACTCTAGCAGCACAGTTAGCAGGCGGGAGATGTTAGTGTGGAAGTTTTGCTAGTTCTGCTTGCTTGTCCAGGAGTGTTATCCAATGTCACGTGTAAAGACTAACACGCAACATAGAGTCCGACACAGGAGATTGTGCAGGAGCTGGAGATCACTGGACACATTTCATGGTATGTTTCGATGTACATGTGATAAAGAAACAAATCTAAATCTGATTCTTGAGCAATGCACACAAAGTGCTGGAGGATCTCAGCAAGTCAGGCAGCGTCTATGGAGTAGAATGAACAGTCTACATTTCTGGCCGAGAGCCTTCATCAGGACTGGAAAGGAAAGAGACAGAAACCAGAACAAGAAGATGGGAGGAGGGGGAGGAATACAAAAAGGCAGGTGATAGATGAGACCTCCCACCTTCTCCTTCCTTGAGGAGAACCACAACCTTGTCATGGTTTGGAGGCTTGCATGCCTCAATGGGCCCCGAGTGCTATGATGGCTGGAGTCACGGCTTGAGGCTTTGGCTCTTGGTAGGGTCACCCATGGCAAAGAGGTCAAAGGGTAGAGGACAGACTAAGAATCACCAGTCTTCCAGGTTTAGGGTTCAGCTTAGGGCTTACAACCCTCACTAGTAAAACAAAATTGTTACGGAAACAGCAGTGAAGAATCCTTCTACATCTAAGCTTGACCGTATTCCTGAGTCTCCACCCGGTGACTTGAATGACTTGACAGCAGTGAAAACTGAGAGGCAGTTACTGACATGACGAAGGAAGCCCTGAACACCGGCAGAGACGGAGGACAGCAGTGGCATAATGGAGAGTTACCTTCTCATTCTGACTTCTGCCTCCTTCCTTTCCAGTCCTGATGAAGGGTCTCAGCCAAAACATCTCACATTTATTCCTTTCTTTAGGGGCTGCCTGACTTGCTGAGTTCCTCCAGCATTTGTTGCATATTATGCTATTTAGCAGAGCAGAAAAATAGTCTACCCATCCCTCAGAAATCCCGAAAAATAGGGCATCTTCTCTAGGTTTCTGCTGCGAGCACCACAAAATAAAAATCACTGGGACATTTCAAAATTATATTTTTCACATTTAATGTTTATTTAACTGACAGCTGGAACTATCCAACCCGTGAAGAAAAAGAATGTTTGTCTTTCCAGTGGGTACAAGAAGAGGCTGTTCTGCAAAGGCAGCATGACGGAAACTGGAAGTCCCCTGATAATAACTGTTAAAAAACACACTGTCCAACCTGCATCTGCACTGAAATGTGAGGCCCTTCAATCCAAACAACTAATCATTTGGAACAAGAAGTGCTGGGTCTGCTTGCAATGTGTGGCCATGGTCAGACACCATCTTGAATTAAACGAGTGCATAACCATCATGACAACACGTGACAGAGCAAGAACAAGACTGTAAGACATAGGAGCAGAATTAGATGTTTGGCCCATCAGCTCTGCTCTGCCATTTCATCATGGCTGATTTATTTTCCCTCTCAGTTCCATTCTCCTGCCTTCTCTCCATAACCTTTGATGCCCTGACTAATCAAGAACCTATCAACCTCTGCTTTAAATAGATTCAATGAGTTGGCTTCCACGGTTATCCGTGGCATCGAATGTCACAGATTCTCCACCCTCTCGCTAAAGAAATTTATTTATTTATTTATTTAGGGATACAGTGTCAAATAGGCCTTTCCAGCTCTTCAAGCCACACTGGCCAGCAACTCCTGATTTAACCCCTGCTTCATCACAGGACGAATTAAATTGACCAATTACCCTATTAACCAGTACGCCTTTGGACTCTGGGAGGAAACTGGAGCATTCTGGCTAAAGAAATTTCTCTTCATCTACGTTCTAAACGTGTGTCTCTCTAGTCCTAGACTCCCCCACTATAGGAAACATCCTCCCCATATCCACTCAGTGGAGGACTTTCAATATTTAATAGGTTTCAATTGAGATCTCACTTCATCCTCCTAAACTCCGGCAAGTACAGGCCCAGAGCCATTAAACACCCTACATACATTAACCAGACTCCCAGACTCATTCTTGTGAAACTCCTCTGGACCCTCTCCGATGCCAGAATGTCTTTTCTTAGATAAGGAGCTCAAAGCTGCTCACAGTACTCTACTAACTATGTCACTGTGCTGTCCTTGATGGGCAAATATATAGCAGTCATGAATAAGAATCAGAATCAGTTTTTTTTTTGCTTAAGATGGTGCCAGTGAACACTGCTGCCCAGGGCAACATCTCCCAGGTGGTCCATGAAACCATTTCCTTCACTTCTTCCACATCTTTTTCTTTTATATGTGTTCCTGGTACCTTTGGAGCCTGGGAGTTACACTTTTACGATCAATTAAGTGATCTGACACTTTGCTGTCTCTGTGAAGGTTTCAGGAGGTGAGCATCCACGGGGTCCGGGAGCTTACAGAAGGGGTGTGAGCTCAGGATTGACTCCATTTCTCACCGATTAAAGTGCCAATGAAGATAGAGACATCGATGGGGATGCGGAATGCGAGCGAGGATTCAGTGCCGTCTGCTGGCCTCTCACTTGTTGCTACCGGAGGAGAGTATCTGTGTGCAACGGTCTCGCTGCTCCCATGGGAAGGCCCCTGCGTTTGGGTGGTCTCTCTCTCTCCCACAGTGCTGTTGGAGGATTACACCAGCGGTCTGGTCCACAATTTATCAATTGGACTTTAGCTCAGTTGGACTGCTTTATATTCTGTTTTCACCCATTATTCTCTTGTTGCTATTTGCACGACGAAGGGAGTTTGGGATTTGAAAAGAGGGCATGCCCTGGGTGATGGGGGTCCTTAATGATGGATGCTGCTTTTTTGAGGCACCGATCCTTGAAGATGTTCTGGATATTATGGGGACTAGTGATGGAGCTGACTAAGTTTACATCTCTCTGCAGCTTATTCTGATCCCGTGCAGATTACCAACTACCCTCCCTCCCCTCCATACCAGATACTGATACAGCTAATTAGATGCTCCCCACAGTAGATCTGTATAAATTTATGAGTGTTTTTGAACTCATACCAAATCTCCTCAAACTCCTAATGAAATATAGCCACTGCTGTGCTTCCTTTGTAACTGCATCGATATGTTGGGCCCAGGATAGATCCTCAGAGATATTGACACACAGGAACTTGAAATCGTTCACTCTCTCCACTTCTGATCTTTCTACGAGGACTGCTGTGCGTTCCTTCATCTTACCCTTTCTGAAGCCCACAAACGGTTCTTTGGTCTCACTGATGTGAGTATGTGAGTGTATACAAACAGTAGAGTAGAAATATTCCTTCCTTCACAGGAAAAAAAATCACTATGATAGGTTTGGCTATGCGGTTTCTAAGTCAGTGTAAGCGATATTGTTCATTAAATTTAGTTTTGTACTTACATCCCACCATGAACATGAAGAGACAGAACCTGATTGTTATAACCGTCGGAGATCAGATTCTTCACCTCCGAGTCCAATTCAATCTCCTTTCCTTCAAAGTTCTCCAAACCATGCAAAGTGATTAAAGGCTCAGAGAAGATCTGTTCAACACAGAGAATCAGTCAGTCAGTCTGCCTGCTGATGGACCCCTACCTACTTGACCATTACTTTCTGTTCCAAACCCACTGCCTTCCAGCACATTTCACATGAGAGACACATTTACTTTTAAAGCTCGAGTGTTCCAGAGCTCAGGGTTCAGATCTGTGAGGAGTCTCTGTACGTCCTCCCTGTGGAATGTGTGGGTTTTGTCCGACTCCTCTGGTTTCTGCCCACAGTCCAAAGACGTACCGGGTAGGTTAATTGGTGATTATAAAATGTCCTGTAATTAGGTTAGGGTTAATCGGTGCTTTGGGGGGGTTGCAGGAAGGGCTGGACATGCCCACTTCATGCTGTATTGCTAAATTAATTAATTATGGGAAAACGGAGTGGGGATCAAAGGCAGTTTTTCCTCAATAAACTAGCAATTCCACAGCAATCTCAGTGTGTCCCAGCATCCTTCAGAGGCATGAATTACTTTTTCATTGCAATAATTATTGTCAATTAATGAATCAGGTTATAACTAGCACACAGTTGGATACAAATTGACTGTGTTACATTCTGCCAAATGTTCTTTCTGTGTTCATTTCTTTATCATTCAGACACACACTCAGTGGCCACTTTAGTAGGTACCTCCTCCCCCTAATAAAGAGGTGTGTTAACATTAAAACATTTACAGCCACTTGGCAACAAAGACTATTTGCATGGGAGTGTTTCAGTTACTGTGCACCCACGCAGCTCAGAGGTAACTGGTACTGGCATCTTAAAACCTACCACTTCGAGCAGATGGGGCTTGCCAGCTCATCTAGGAGGAGGAGAACTCTAGTCTCAAACCTCCGCTGCCTTGTGTCCATAACCACTCATGGGGTAGGCTCTGGGAGTAAACTCCGAGGAGAAATCTGGAGTTAGGTTCTCTCAGGCAGGCTGGTGTTGAGCTGAACGCTGACTGGCAGCTCCTGCGATGCCACTAATACCAAACTTTATTGGTCTCGGCCATTCCTTTGGATTCATCACCTGAGTGGAGAGGAGAAGCCTGCTACACAGGCTACAGCTTGCTCTCCATACTGTACTGTCCTGGACTGCGTATCATGTAGACAGCTGGGACAAAAGCTATGGCTGACTCCAACCAATGGAAGACCTCAAAAAAGAGTAAAGGAGATCAGAAAAAAAAAACCCTTTTACACCCAGATAGTGGGTGGAAGTCCTGTATTCTGCCTGAAAGGGCATTGGAGGCGGATGGTCCAAGGATCCTTGAATAATACCAAACTGTACACTTGAGAAGGCATGTCCTACAGCATTAAATGCCGAAGGTGATATTAGACTTCTTTTCATTTAGCACCGACACAAAGATCCAGGAATAGTCTCAACATGGGTGAGATGGGTCAAAGTACTTGCACCGTGCTGTAAACCTCCATGGCTCCATGCAGTCAGGGGAGGAGGAAGAACAGTCTTTAACAAACATTCTTCCTGGATTCCACGGGGAGGAGAACAAGTTTAAAATAGCATAGTGGTTAGCACAGCGCTTTACAGCACAAACCATAGGACTGGGATTCAATTCCCACTGCTGTCTGTAAGTAGCTTGTAGCATGTTGTCCCAGTGACCACGGGGGTTTCCTCCGGGTGCTCTGGTTTCCTCCCACAGTCCAAGAACGTACAGTTAGGGTTAGTGAGTTGTCGGCATACCATGTTGGTGCTGGAAGACTCGCAGATGGTCCCCAGCACAGTCCTCACAGATTTGATTTGACCCATACAACATGTTTCACTGTATGTTTCAATGTACATGTGACAAATAAAGCTAATGCTTATCTTCGTTATCCCTCAAGACTAGTCATGCCATGTACACGGTAGCACTAGCAGTGTGCGGGACACTATTACAGCTAGTGGCTTCGGAGTTTGGAGTTCAATCCTAGCACCCTCTGTAAGGAGCTGCTGCAGGTGGAATGCCTGTGCTTCTTCCAGGTGCCCCAGTTTTCTCCCACAGCCCAAAGACACACCAGTTGGTAGGTTAATAGGTCATTGTAAATTGTCCTGTGATTAGGGCAGGGTTAAATCGGGGGTTGTCGGGGGCAGCACGGCTCAAAGGGCCGGAAGGGCCTATTCTGCACTGTATCTCTAAATACAACTAAAGATATAAATAAATTAAAATCTGAATGAACCAGTTGGCTTTGCATTCCAGAGCACAGAGAAATTCGATGTTGGACACTTACATGTGGAATAGTTTTGACACACCGGATGTGCGTGGTCATCCTGCAACCCATTGATTGGAGGTCTGGGTACTCTCCTTCACTAACCACAAAAACCCTTCCATTGTAGTCCTGGCCTTCATACAGAGCCCAGCTGAAAAATAAACCTCAGCTGCATCAGTGAACGCAAGACCAGACTGGAACACAAGGTTTTAGTTTCCTTCAAGATAGCGGACTAAATTATATATGATTGATCTCTGAGAACATGAAGACTTAGGCGTAACAGATCCACGTTCTTCAATAAGAGCCTCTTTCTATCCCAAGTCTAACTCTAGGAACATATTCTACCTTCTACTCTTTTACCCTCTTCGCAGCCACTCTCTCTCAATCCACATAACTCAGATCCTCCCAAGTGCAGAACTGATTGAGTAATTAATGGAATATTTCTCTTTACTCCAAGGTTTTGAAATGCAAAGAGAGAAAGGTGTTGCTTCATTTCACTTCATGTGTTCCAGTTTCCGGTTCTAGTCCTGGTGGCTGTTTCCTTACTATTTTTGGGTGGCTTTTGAATCGGGGCGGCCTGCAGATAATGAACACTAAGCTGAACTGCATTGAAGTATGCCTTTTGATTTTGTGCTTTTGCCCATTTTTTTTGGTTGCCTTTTGCGTTATTTTTGTGCATGGGGAGGCGGGGCTTGACGTTGGATGTTTTTCTTTGAACAGGTTGGTTCCATGGTTCTTTGTTGCGTGACTGTCTGTAGAGAAGACGAATTTCAGGGTTGAACACTGCATTCATACTTTGATAATAAATGTACTTTGACTCCTCGAATTTGTATGAATCACGTTCGAGCTCAATTCTTGCCACCGCACCTTGACAAGGAAGCCCGCACAATTTCAACAGAATGACTTCATGAGGGCAGGTTACACAGAACTGGCCTGCAATTCCTTGAATTGAGAATATTGACATGCTGATCAAGACGTCTACAGTGATAAATAAATCTATGTTTCTTCTAATGGAGGAGACGAGAATTAATGAGTAGGTTCTTAAAATTAGATATCACTCAGGAGACTTTTTCACACAAAGTGCAGCTGAAATGTCGAGCTCTCTTCCTCTGGACAGTGAATGCTTCAAGTCATTTAAAGCTACCAGAATAAAACTGGAGACATTATTATTAAGTTGCAGTCCTGGGGGCAATTAAATCATTTAAATAGAGTTGAGCTGCTGGTCAACTACAAATTGCAGAACAGGGTAAACGTTTGTTTAGCCTGCCCCAATTGCAAAATGAGAGCTTGCTGATTGAGGGATGCAGTGCTCTGGGCTTCCAGTGTGGGGAGCCATTGAGCAGAAATGCAGATGTTGCCTCTGTAAGGAAACAAGACATACAATTTCTGGATTTGTTACAGAGCTTCCAGCAACTAACTAGTGCACAGTGTCTGCAGAATGTCCTAGACCCTCTATTGCACACATCGTCGTCGTGGCTATCCCTCGAAGTCGAGGATCATGGTCTTTGTTCTGTTGATCTACTTATGGGCTCTCAAGTGGTTTACAAGTCCGATCTTCTCATACACATAACATTCCACAACTAGCTTTACAAAAATAGTGCCTCAGTTTCTGACATAATACAGTTCACTGAATACATCAGAACAGTGTTGCCTCTGAGGTGTGCGAGTGCACACATCTTTTGCTACGTGCGCACAAAGCAATTTAAACTGCACACAGAAGGGTGTCACCCTCGATCTCATTGGCACAGTAAGTATATTTCACGATCATACACAATCACATTTCCTTTGTCCTGTTTCTCATGCTGATGGTGTTGACAACATGGAGTTTGTGATGATTTGTCTGCAGATTTTAGACCTGGCTTATTTATACTGTTTTTATTGAAGAAATTATTCAGTGCACACATGGTGCTATCACCTTTTAAAGAGGCCCTCGATGCTGGGTAGGCTAGTGCCCATGATGAAGCTGACTGAGTTTACAGTCACCGGCAGTTGAATTCACTTTCTTTGGTCCAGCTGCTATTATTTAAATCTCCTTGTTTAATGAAAGGATCAGTTGATTGCCCTGCTCATTTAGAAATCTGATGACCTGTTTGCGTTATTAGCTCAGGCTTGGAGTAATTCATCAAAGTACTTGAGCTTAAACGTACAAAGGCGAACATAAGGCGGGAGGCGGGAGGAGAAGGTGGCGGCGCAATGCAGCGCGCGTGGCCTCTACGGTGAAATGATATCGTATTTGTTAAATAGGGGCCGTGCACAATTCTGATTTGACGGAGACAGCCGTGAGAAGCACGGAGGAACATCTGGAGAAACTTCTGAAATGCCCGCTTCGCTGCCGCTGCTACTGTGCGATCGAGAATCTCCAGAGGGAAGGCCCCAAACCCTCGGCTTTGCCTGTTGCTGGCAGCCGGGGCTGGAGTCGAAGCGCTTGGCAGAGATGGTGCTCAGTGTCGGAGGCTCGAAGTTTTCAGACGACTCAGAGTCAGACTTTGGTCTGGCATGGCAGGGAGAGTTTTCTTCTTTCTCCCGTCTGCGTGAGATGTGGGACTTTCGAGAGACTTTGAAGTTTTTTTTACCGTGCCCATGGTCTGTTCTTCATCAAGTTACGGTATTGCTTGCACTGTTGTAACTATACGTTACAATTATGTGGTTTTTGTCAGTTTTTCCGTCTTGGTCTGTCTTGTGTTTCTGTGATATCACACCGGAGGAATATTGTATCATTTCTTAATGCATGCATTACTAAATGATAATAAAAGAGGACTGTGTGTTCTCATAATCTAATCTAACAAAAATCAGACACTTGTAGAAGTTCTTTGGGAACTAAATCTCATCCAATGCATCCAGTATTTACCCTGTACTGACTGGCCCATTTATGAAGCAGGTCCTGGATAGAAACCAGCTCCAGGGTTGTCACACCGTATTAACTATCAGTAGTTGTACCTGCCACTTAGGACCCTGCAGTATTGACCTATCAGTATCAGAATTGACTATCAGTGGTTGTACCTGCCACTTAGGACCCTGCAGGACTGGAGCTTAAACTCCTTTGGAATCCCCATCTTGCTTTCTTCAATTTCTAAGCAGCGTCCGTTGAAGTCGTACTCAGAGAAGATCTGGATCTAAGTGGTGAAAGAAAAGAATTTGAAACTTGTTTTAATTGTACCTGCATTGGGACAGAAACAGGAAGTAAAAAGCAGACGATAACAGCAGAAACCAGCAAAATTGGAACCAAAAGGACAGGCAACAGATCACAAATTGAATTCTCCTTCCGGTAATTCGGCCCTCTCTTCCTGCGCTCTGCTTCTATTCCCCAGTCTGGCCTCTTACCTCTTCTCCTCACCTGCCTATCACCTCCCTCAGCTGCCCCTCCTTCCTCCCTTTCTGTCATGGTCCACCCTCCTGTCCTATCAGATTCCTTCTTCTCCAGCCCTTTGCCTTTTCTACCTATCAGCTCCCAACATCTTACTTCATTCCTCGCAGCCTCACACACCCACCTGGCTTCAC
The DNA here is from genome assembly GCF_030028105.1 of Mobula birostris. Classification (NCBI taxonomy): domain Eukaryota; kingdom Metazoa; phylum Chordata; class Chondrichthyes; order Myliobatiformes; family Myliobatidae; genus Mobula; species Mobula birostris. The sequence continues at coordinate 5,125,059 of NC_092399.1, forward strand.
TGATCGCTTTCGAGATTGTACTCCTTCTCGATCTGAAACATTGACTGCTTATTCCCTTCCACAGATGCTACCTGACTTGCTGAGTTCTTCCAGCATTTTGTGACTGACTCTGTACCAGTTTGACGACTAATCTCCAACGCAGACTATTAGGTGGCGTCATCAAAACAGTGATGCAGGTTGATGTCCTTATAGGCTTTTATCCCCCATTGTAGCTCACCACAGGATATGTCAGAATGTAAATAACTTACCCCCCCCCCCAATAAACACAACTTGGTCAACGCTAAGGGCTTACAGTAGTGTGGCGTTTAGCACAATGCTGTAACAGCTTGGGACATCGGAGTATAGCGTTCAATCCCAGAGTCCTCTGCAAGGAGTCTCTATACATCCTCCCCATGGATTGCATTGGTATTCTCCGGGTGCTCCGGTTTCCTCGCACAAAGACACACATCTTTCTTTGGTTAATTGGTCATTGTAAATTGTCCCATGATTAGGTTAGGGTTAAATTGGGGTTGTTGGGAGTTGCTGGGTGGTGTGGGTTGAAGGGCCGGAAAGGCCTATTCTGCACTGTATCTCATAAATTATAAAAAAAACACTTTACAGGTCAAATCTGATGCTTTATGTCAACTCCTTTTATCTGCTCTGGTTACTGCCAATAGAAAGTTTCTTTTCATTTTCATCCCCTTGTGATGTACTTCAACCAAATTTCCCCATCAATCTTTCTGCTTAGGGTGAGCAATTCCAGCTTTGCTGATCGCTGTTCATTTCTGAAGCCTTTCTGCCCCAGTCATTTTCCAGTTAACCCTTCCATATCCTCTCCAGGGCTCAATCGTCTGTGCTAAAGCGTGATACCCACTACTAGCCTGTATTCCCCGGCTGTATCCCAACCGGCATTCCATAAAGGATAACTTCCTTGCTTTTGTACTCTCTGTCTCTATCAATAAAAACAAATTAATCTTATTTAAAAAATAAACATAACCAGCTTACATGGAGAATAATTCTTACCTTCAGTCTGAACTGTTGACCACTTGGCTCCACCTGAACACACAAAAAAACGAGACAGTGTCACTCGAAGTCAGTTTGTGTCTTATGCATGATAAATAATACAGAAATCAGTAACGTGGGAATCTGTTGTGATAGGTTTATTGGCAGAGTTTTGATAGTTGTGAGAGTTATCTAACAAAGGTAGACCCCACAGTAGTGTAGCAAATGGCATGACACTAATACAGCTCGGAGTGTCAGAGTTCAGAGTTCAATTCCGAGGTCACTTGTAAGGAGTCTGTGGAATGCTTGGATTTTCTGCAGGTGCTCTGGCTTTGTCCCACAGTCCAAAGATATACCAGTCGGTAGGTTAATTAGTCATTGTAAATTGTCCCATGATTAGGTTAGGGTTAAACATAGGGGATGCTCGAAGCGGGGCCGAAGGGCCTGTTCTGTGCTGTATTTCTAAATAAATAAATGGATTTGTGCCAAGATCAGCAAAGAGATATAATAACTTCACAAGCTAAAAGTGGTGATGCGTGGGCATACTGGGGTGAGAGTGAAAATCTGGCTGAGTGGTGTTATAACAACAACCTCTCTCACTCAATGTCAGCAAGACCAAGGAGCTGATCATTGAAATGTTCCCACAACCAATGATCTCACTCTAAGGGCTATTGCTGTTTATTTATATTTGCATTTCTCCAGTTTGTTGCTATCAATATTCTGGTTAATTTTTCATTGATCCTGTTATTGGAGAAGGTTATTGGGGTCTCCCTACCTTCTGTCCAAGACCTCTTTCAGAGACGATGCCTCCAGAAGACACGGTACATCATTAAAGACCCCTCACACCCTCTCCATGAACGGTTTGTTCTTCTGCCATCAGGCAAACGTTACAGGAGCATCAAAACTAAAACCACAAGGCTACTAAACAGCTTCCTCCCACAGGCAGTCAGACTGCTAAATAGCTGCTCTACCTGACTCTGCTTTGGACACTTTTACCTTGCACTGGACACTTATAACTTGATTTTAAATGACATGTGGCTGTTGTGTTTACTATTTATTGTTATGTTTATTATTTAGTGTTGCATTTGTTATGTTATGACTGCACTGCTCCAGGGAAACGCTGTCTCATTCTGCCCTGCAGAGCTGATGTACGGTTAGAATGACAATAAAGTTTCTTGAATCTTGAATCTTTGAACCTTATAGTTACTATTCTAAAAGATTTGCTGGGTGTGCCCGCAGGATAATGAACCTCAGGGTTTTATATGGTGATAGATATGTACTTTGATGATAAAATTTACTTTGAACTTTACCTAATCCTATAATTTGTAAAGTTATTTTTTAAATGCTAGAAAAATTCTGCTGCTCCATTTCATAAGATCTAATTTGGACAGATTGGCTCCTTCAGAATGCTTAGTGTGGTGGCAGGCTTGTTCACATCCTTTCACAAGGTCAATAATTCAGAGTGGACACAATAACCTTTCTGAAGCTAGTTTCCATTACCATATACACTTTGCTAATACCAAAGTTAACATGCTGTCTCCAGTCCGCAAAGCTGCTGCAAGTCCCTGGGAATCCTTGCGACAGGCCAACTCCGTAAAAGGTTAGGCCGCCTCTGGGTATTTCAGGAGATTGCTTACTTTACCGAGATTGGGGAAATGGGCCTTTCACTCATGAAGCCTGGGAAGCACCAGTTTATACACACGGTATCCAGGTAATGATTCCGTAAGATTGTTATAGCCCATGGGGCCGTGTAGTGGAGATAAGTTCCCATTTTCTATTAAATGCTCCCAATGGCGTGTGTCTCAAATAGCCTCTGACAACCAAGTCCAGCTCCTGGCCATCACATTTGGCTTAGCTGTTAAACCCAGTGGAATCTTTACCGCTGATAGGAGAAGGGGCCAAGGTGGGCTCCTGGCACCTTAAAACTAGTTGCTTTGGACAGATGGGGCTTATCAGCCACAGTTGGCAGCTCATTTAGGAGAAGGAAAACTCTGATCTCAAACCTCCACTGCCCTGTGGCTATACCCACTCATGGGGAAGGTTTCGTGAGTGGAAGTGAAAAATCCAGACACAAGCAAGAGAAAATCTGCAGATGCTGGAAATCCGTGCACACACACAAAATGCTGGAGGAACTCAGCAGGGCAGGTAGCATCTGCGGAAAAGAGTACAGTCGACATTTCAGGCTGAAACCATTTTGCAGGACTGGAGAAAGAAAGCTGAGGAGTAGATTTAAAAGGTGGGGAAAGGGGAGAGAGAAACACAAGGTGACAGGTGAAAACTGAAGGGGGAGGGACGAAGTAAAGAGCTGGGAAGTTGATTGGTGGTCAAAGAGTTGGGGAGCAGCAGGGACCACAGAGGGGGAGCAGTGAGAGAGGGTCTCACTGAACTCCCATCAAAGGGAAGATTTAAACTTCTTCAGGGTAGGCATCCCTGGAAGAGACTTTGCAGTGTAGTAATCCAATCACAAACAAAAGAAAATTTACAGATGCTGGAAATCCGAGCAACACACACAAAATGCTGGAGGAACTCAGCAGGCCAGGCCAGGCCAGAGCTGGAGTCCCTAAGGCAGTCCAATGCTGAGTTCAATGCGGACTGGCACACTGTACCAGTCCTTGGTATTCCTATGGATTCAGCAGCTACGTGGAGAGGGTAAGCCTGTTACATGCGCAAACACGAGGAATTCTGCAGATGCTGGAATTTCAAGCAACACACATCAAAGTTGCTGGTGAACGCAGCAGGCCAGGCAGTATCTCTAGGAAGAGGTACAGTCGACGTTTCGGGCCCAGACCCTTCGTCAGGACTAACTGAAGGAAGAGCTAGTAAGAGATTTGAAAGTGGGACAGGGAGGGGAGATCCCAAATGACAGGAGAAGACAGGAGGGGGAGGGATGGAGCCAAGAGCTGGACAGGTGATTGGCAAAAGGGATATGAGAGGATCATGGGGGAGGTGGGGCATTAGTGGAAGTTTGAGAAGTCAATGTTCATGCCATCAGGTTGGAAGCTACCCAGACGGAATATAAGGTGTTGTTCCTCCAACCTGAGTGTGGTTTCATCTTTACAGTAGAGGAGGCCGTGGATAGACATATCAGAATGGGAATGGGACGTGGCCTCCAACCTGATGGCATGAACGTTGACTTCTCAAACTTCCGCTAATCCCTCACTTCCCCCTCGTACTCCATCCATTATTTATTTATATACACACATTCTTTTTCTCTCTCCCTCTGTCCCTCTGACTATACCTCTTGCCCATCGTCTGGGTTTCCCCCCCACCTCCTTATCTTTCTCCTTAGTCCTCCTGTCCTATGATCCTCTCATATCCCTTTTGCCAATCACCTGTCCAGCTCTTGGCTCCATCCCTCCCCCTCCTGTCTTCTTCTATCATTTTGGATCTCCCCCTCCCACTTTCAAATCTCTTACTAGCTCTTCCTTCAGTTAGTCCTGACGAACGGTCTTGGCCCGAAACGTCGACTATACCTCTTCCTAGAGCTGTTGCCTGGCCTGCTACGTGGGCACCAGCTTGCTCTCCACACTGTAGGACCCTAACTGGTGTATCACATAGACAGCTAAGGCGCAACATCCATGGTTGACCCTAACCAGCAGAGGGCCTCATCCAGGTGATCGCTGTACCTACCGGTAAGATAGGTTGCAGTGAGCCAATCTTACAGCTCTGAGCACCCCAGTCCTGAGGATTCCGATAAATCCCTTTCTCTACGATGTATTGAGCTCCGGAATAGTTGGCGTCCTCGTAGGCTACCCAGCTGAAAAAGAAGTGGTGAGTTTAGCAGAAACCAAAATGACATTGAAACATTCCTGTGAGCTGGGTATTGAAGAACGTCTCCCACAGTACTAGATACTGAAGGACAATCTCATCTTCAGACATACCCTCTCACCTCAGGGCTGAGTCCTGTACCACAGTCTGTCCTGTTACCTGCATACAAATTCTTCAGACATCTGATTGTATTTCTGCCATTTTCTCCCGGGGACATTGAAGGCCAATAGTCTCTTGTTTTTGTCAGGTAGCCAGAACTGACAATGGGTCACAACCCACTCTAAGCCCAAGTTCAACCGATACCAGTCTCACTAGGAACACGACGCTCCATAATAAACAGTTGCAAATTTCATTACACCCCTCCACCACACACAGATCCAAAGCACCTGAGATAGATTAGCTCCTTATTGTTTACCTGCACTGCACTTTCCCTGTAGCTGTTACACTTTATTCTGCATTGCTATTGTTTGACCTAGTCTGACCTCAATGCACTGCGTAATGATCTGATCTGTGTGAACAGTGAGCAAGACTAACGTTTCACTGCATCTCAGTACATGTGACAACGATAAGCCAAATCCATTTCCATTGCCAACAATATTCTGCATTAGGTTTTACTTGCCATTTGTACATACTTATACATGGAATGACTTGGCTGGAGAACTCCGCCATGAACGGTCCCAAGCTGGCTGTGGAAGGAGAGGGGCTGGGCATAGGGCTAGCAACCCATCCGGTAAAACCCAGAGCTACAGAGACACCAACAGAAGCTCCAAAGGCCTCATCGCAGGGTGAGGGAGGGTCTTTGTAGATGGGCTACACCTGGGGACAACCTATTTACACCCAGGACAGAGGACTTTGGCGAGCTGCTGTCGGGGCCTATGCCCCCAGTACGGGTGATGGGCTTAAGAAGAAGACTTGTTTGGATGGCAAGGAAACAAAAGCTTTTCACCGAATCTCAGTTCATGCGACAATAATAAGCCAATTATTAACAGTCAAAAAAACTGTAGATGCTGGAAATTGGAAATAAAAAAAACTAATTTCTGCAATCTTTGAGCAGTTCAGGTAGCATTCAGTGACCTGAAAAGCTAAGTCTACTCTTCTCTCTCTACATGCGCTGCCTGCCTCCCCAAGGATCTGTCAGCTGAAAGGATAACGCCAAGCTCAGATCCACCTCCTCAGAATGACCCTGCAACAGTATCTTTCCCTCTGCCACTAGCAGACCACACATGTTCAGCTGATGTAAAGAACGGAAGCTTTTCCTAAATGAAACAGCAGCCTAGGGTTTGTCACAGGGCACAGCTGTCCTCGAGTGGGCCTGCACACTCCGTGTCTGTGCTGATGAAGGTATAACTCAGCGTGCCTGCTCTTACTTACACGCCGCTCAGTACATTAATGGACTGTATAGTATCCCCAGAATCGGTTGCTTCCATGTCTGCCACTGAATCAACCGCAGTAGTTGAATCCTCTCCCTCACAATTATTTCCTGGGTACAAAATGATCATCGGGTTGGAAAAGTCCTTCAAAACAAAGCACATCAAAGACGGTCACCTTCCAAACATACTTTACATTAAGAACATTAATTATCAACTTGAACTCCCCTTATTCAACATTTTCATATGATGTAATTTGACCTTTCCGAATCCTTATTAACTTGAAATATATGAATAGCTGAGCGGAGTTGACGACATTATTGAACGTGTTCGATTTAAGATAATTGTCTTGCCTTGCTTTGTTCCGTTTGCTTTTTTTTGGGTTTAGTATTTAGTTTTTTTTTGTTTTTTTGGGGGGGTGGTTTTCTTTGTTTTTTTTCCTTTTTATTTCTGTTTTCTCTATGATTAATTATATCAAGAGTTTGGAAGTCTATTATACTTGTATTATTTGAAATCATTTTTGTATATGCTTATCAACAATAAGATTATTCCAATCTCTCCGTATCAACATTGTTATTCTGTTTATAATTTTGGAAAATTATTAAAAAGATTTAAAAAGGAAAGAAAGAATTCCCCTGGCACCGTAATCATACATTTGACAGTGCAACATTGCTCAGGAACTTATAGGTCCGTCCCTCAGGTTCTTATCCTTTTACCGACAAGGGTATTGGAAAATAGTTATTCAAACTGAAAACAAAGGCAACTTCCTTAAAGGAAAGAAAAGCTTACAGAGTGAGTGGATGCCAGACACTGGCAAGCTTCACATTAAGTTAATTGGTTTTCATTGTCATGTGTATTTTATTTATTTGTGCCTCGTATGTTAGGAAGCAGTTGCCGTCAGTGCAAAGTGCCTGCCCCCAGTCGCCAGTCCCCAGTCCCAATCACCACACCGAAGCACATACACCACGCCAATCCCTCCGCGTACACCAATCAGGAGCAGGAATCAAAGCTGATTTTTCCCCTGCCCCTGGGTCCAGGAGCTCCAGCACCCAATGTTACTACTTCCAGCAGAATCATACAGCACAGAGGTTTCCGCTCATCATATTCTTTGAAATTACATTCCAACTTGTACCAATCCCTTTGCTCTTTTCTCGATATTAGTCTCTTCTGGATTGCTACTTCATCTCCCACTAGCTCAGAGCAAGTGGTGCATGCCAGCTCGATTTCAACATTGAAGAGAAGTTTGGATAGGGACACGGATGGTAGGGGTATGGAGGGTATGGTTCAGGTGCAGCTCAATGGAAGCAGGCAGGTTAAGTGATTCAGCATGGACTAGATGGGCCAAAGGGCCTGTTTCTGTGCTGTACTTTTCTATGACCCTTTGAACCCCCCCCCCAACCAAGACGATCAACTGGAAACCAACCAATGGTCAGCCTTCCCTCCCTCGAGGCTGAACTGTTCCACAAGTCCGTAAGACATAGGAGTACAATTAGGTCATTCGGCGCCCATTGAGTACGTTCCACCATCCCATCATTGCTGATTTATTACCTCCCTCAACCCCACCGATCCTCAGCAGCTAAAGCACTGCTGCCCCCGTACGTGGTCAACACCTACCACCACCATCTCAACACTTACTGCCCGGATGACACGCAAGGACCTTAAATCCTCATCGTAGCCACCCCATGACCTCCAGTCCGGGTACTCGCCTTCCTCCAACAGATACTGGTGACCTCTGAACCCTTCCTTCGAGTAGCCAACCCAACTGCAACGACATTTTCAAGAACCAGTTGTCAGCTTTACATTGTTTTAATGTCAGCAATTGAAACCAAATATTTTCAGGAGGGAGGGAGCAGGAAGAAGCTCTGTATTCGTTCTTTCAGAACCTCATAGCCAATGAAATGCTCCAGAGTTACAGTCACTGTTGTACAGTGGAAAGGCAAATGTCAATTTCTTAGAGGGAGTTAAGTAACAGGTGAAGAGTAACAGGTGAAGTCACTCTTTCTACTGTTCTGTGATATTCGGTGAGCAAGGTTCCTTAAAATTGTCATAGCCGGGGGAGGTAGTGAGGATAAGCTATTAAATATTCCCAATATTGTGCACCTCAAATAGCCTCTAACAACCAAGTCCAGCTCCTGGCCTTCACGTGTGGCTTAGCTACTAAGCCTGCTGGAACCATTTCTACAGACAGGAGAAGGGGAATAGATGCTTAAAACTAGTTGCTTTGGGAAGATAGGGCTTGTCAGCCATGATTGGCAGCCCATCTAGGAGAACGAAAACTCTGATCTCAAACCCCTGCTGCCTCGTAGCTATACCCACTCATGTGGAAGGCTTTGGGAATAAATCCAGAGGAAAAGTCTGGAGCTGGAGTCACTAAGGCTGTATAGTGTTGAGTTCAATGCTGACTGGCAATTCCCGTGACATCGCTTGTACTAATCTGTCTTGGTCTCTGACAATCCTTTGGATTCATCAGCCTCGTGGAGAGGGGAGCCTGCTACAAGGGCAGCAGTTTGCTCTCCGTTATCATATTGCCCTGGCTTGTGTATCATGTAGTCCGCTGGGATGCAACATCCCAACCAATGGAGGACCTCACAGTGAGGGAGAAACATTGTTCCAGAAGAGAGACACAAGACACTGCAGAATCTGGAGCATCACACAAAATACTGGATTAACTCATCAGGTGGAGGAGCATCCATGGTGGGCCTCAGGTGAGGTGTAACATCCTGGTTAAGATTTACTGCTAATGTTGTAGGATATTTAATTTAATGGCGTTCTGTAGAAGCAGTATGTTCTGCTGGTAGTGTTTGGGTTACTATTGAAGATAAGGGGTTGTGATGCTCATGCTTAGGAATGTAGTGTCATCCAATCAGGATGGTGAAATTAGGAGAAGGTTTTAGAGAACGCCAGGCAGAGAGGTTTTGTGATGGACACTGAGACGGACAAGAGATGGAGAGAAAAAGCTTGAGAGAACTGGCCATAGGATTTGATCCAACAGGAATGTGCAACTCGATGGAGTCCAAGAGGGGAAATCCTATTGGTGATCAATGAATAGGAGTTGGCACCTGGATCCACCTACCAGCTCTTGCTCCGCCGCTTCCCTCTATCTTTTTACACTGGCTCCCCACCTCCTATATCTCAGTCCAGATGAAGGGTCTCACCCAAAATGGTGACTGTCCATTTTTGTCCATTAAGGCTGTCTGATCTGTAGAGTTCCTCTAGCAGTTATTGTGTTTCTCCAGAAGACATGAGAAATTAGTCCTACTCTTTGTTCAAACGGTTCAGTGCAATCATTTATGATGAATGGTGGGGCCAGGGGTGCCACAGTTTGCTTCATTGGAGAGGCAACATTGCCAGCAACACAGCACTCCATGGCTGCGTCAGCCGAGGTTTTGAACCACTTATCCTTTAAGTTATACCCAAGACCACTAAGCACAGGGACACATTTGGCAGTCAGTGCAAGAATGCCTCAGACTGGCGAAAACCCTTCGCTATGCCGAGGACACAATGATTTATTACTTACTTGGCAGCCAGCTCCCCAGGAAGTAGCTCCTGAACCAGAACTGGAATCACATTTATTATCACTGACATACAGTATGTCGTGAAATTTGTTGTTTTGTGGCAAGACATAAACGTTACAAGAAAGCTACAAAAATAGTTTAAAATAATCAAAATCAGAATAAGAATCAGAATTAATATCTCTGGCATATGTCATGAAATTTGTTGTTATGTAGCAGTAGTGCAGTCTAATACACAATAATAAAAACTGTAAGTATATATGTAATGCAAAAAGAGGAATAAACAATTTGTGAGGTGGTGTTCATGGGTTCAATGTCCCTTCAGAAATCTGATGACAGAGGGGAAGAAGCCGTTCCTGAATCGTTGAGTGTGTGTTCAGGCTTCTGTACCTCCTCCTGGACGGTAGCAATGAGAACCAGGCATGTTCTGGGTAATGGGGGTCCTCAGTGATGGACACCACCTTTTTGAGGCTTTGCAATTTGAAAATGTCCTGGATGCTGGGGGAGCTAGTGCCCATGAAGGAACTGATTGAGTTTACAACTTTCTGCATCTCCATCCTGTGCAACACGCACAACACGCTGGAGGAACTCAGCAGGTCAGGCAGCATCCGTGGCAACGATCAGTCAACATTTCGGGCCGGAATCCTTCATCAGGACTGAAGAGGGAAGGGGCAGAGGCCCTATAAAGAAGGTGGGGGGAGGGTGGGAAGGAGAAGGCTGGTAGGTTCCAGGTGAAAAACCAGTAAGGGGAAAGATAAAGGGGTGGGGGAGGGGAGGCAGGAAAGGTGAAGAAGGAATACTGGAAAACACAATGGGTAGTAGAAGGAGGTAGAACCATGAGGGAGGTGATTGTCTGATCGTTTCCACGGATGCTGCCCGACCTGCTGAGTTCCTCCAGCGTGTTATGAGTGTTGCTTTGACCCCAGCATCTGCAGAGTATTTTGTGTCTCGATCCTATGCAGTGCCTGCTTCCCCCATACCAGACGGTGAAGCAGCCAGCTCCCATACAATACATTATAATATTAAGTAGTGATTTGAGACAGAAGTAATTTGAGAAGAGGCCATGTCCTATATGGTGAGGGTCCATAACGATGGATGGGCGCCTTCTTGAGGTACTGCCTTTTGAAGATGTCCTTGATGGCGAGGAGACTTGTGACCACGTTGGAAATGGCGGAGTCTACAATCAACAGGAATTCTGCAGATGCTGGAAATTCAAGCAACACACATCAAAGTTGCTGGTGAACGCAGCAGGCCAGGCAGCATCTCTAGGAAGAGGTGCAGTCGACGTTTCAGGCCGAGACCCTTCATCAGGACATAATCTCCTGCATCCTCTTTTCCATCCTGTGCTTTGGAGCCTCTGCAGGAAGTGCGGATGCAACCAGACAGAATGATGAATCATAGTTCTTCCCCAGCCCATCCCAAAGGCCCTCCTTCACTCATCCCTGTACAGCAGGGGTTCCCAGTGCTTTTTTTTACATCATGAACCCCTACTGTCAACTGAAGGGTCTGTGTACCCCAGGTCGGGAAGACCTGCTCTATAGGATCGGTGGCGAGGAAGCTGCATTGAAGAGCAACTTTAATGCTTTTGGTACTTTAACAAATTTCCTGTGGCCAGGTACTTACATTCCTCCATGCACTTTAATAGAGCCCGCATTGGAGAGGGGTGACCCATTGCTGGGGTAACGGGACAGGAAGTCTGAGGAATCTCCACGCACGTCTCTGTTTCTTCCCGTGTAATAAAGCCTCTCAAAGATGGTGAGCTGAAAGAAAGAAGAGCAGCCTTTTACAAATCCGGAACCCGGGATACAGGAAGACAGCCCACCGGGAAGGAAGGAGTGAACATTACAACAGAGTCACTAACTTGGGCGCATGCAATTCGCGATCTAAACACCATGGAGTTCTGATTATGATGCCTTGTTAGTCCTGAGGGCAGGGCTATCCAGAAAACAAGCATTTGAATTCCACATTAGAAGCTTGGGCATGTTGCAACAAGTTTAAAAACTTAATAACATTTTCTTTAAGGCAAAACGTTCTCAGCACTGAGTTTGGTTGGACCCGGAACGTGCTGCCAGGAGAAATGATGGAAGCAGGTACAACAGGAACATTTTGCAGCATTCAGACAGGCACATGAACAGGCAGGGAATTGTGGGACACAGACCACGTGCATGCAGAAGGAATTAGTTTGGATTGACATAATGGATACAGACGTTAGGCCAAAGGGGCTGTACTGTTTTATGCTCCATGTTCTCGTGGGTAAAAGTGACCATTAAACCATAAATACACATCTGATTCAATAACTTCCTTCAGGGAAGGAAGCTTTTTACTAATTTTGAACCTGTTTACCCCCAAGAGGACAACAACCTTGTTGTGGTTTGTATGCCTCCAATGACCCGGAGAGCTATGTTGCCCGGATCCAGGGCTTTATGCTCTGGCTCTTGGTAGGGCCACCCATGCCAAACAGCTCAAAGGGGAGAGGCCAGACTACAAGTGGTCCACCAGTCCTCTAGGTTCGAGGGTTCAGTTCAGGGTTAACATCCCTGACTGGTAAAACAAAATTGTTATGGAAACAGCAATGAAGTCTCCTCCTCCATCTGAGTGTGATGGTATTCCTGAATCTCCAACTGGAACTTGCATGAGTGACTGTAGTGAAAACCGAGCTACTGACATGATGAAAGAAGCCTTGAACACCGCCAGAGACGGAGGCCTTCATTGCTGCCCTAAATGCCACGGGCAGTCGAGACGACCTATTTTACTACAGGCCCACATCAATGTGATTGAATCACAACGGGCATCCCAGGTGCCCTTTTGATTTCTCTCACAGGAGATACATGTTGTTCATCAGGGCAGAATTTAGTAGCCATCACTCACCGCATTTGAACAGCGGGTAATTTGGAGCTGTGCACCCAGGGCCATTTACAGAATGAGAAGGTTATTACAGGACTGAGGAGAGCAGTCAACCCTTAAATCTAATGACACTTCCCAACACAACAAGCCCATCAATCCAGATCACGAAACAACAGCAGATTGCCTTCCGTGAAAAGACATTGAACCCGTCAACACTACCTCACTACTTTTTTAATGTCCACTTTTGCACCACTTATTTAATTTAACTATTTAATATAGATGCTACTGTAATTCATTTTTCTTTTTCTCTCTATTACTGTGTATTGCATCGTACTGCTGCTGCCAAGACAACAAATTTCACGACATATGCCGGTGATATTAAACCTGATTCTGATTCTGATACCTTGCCACTCATCTCATTCTTATCATTAATAAAACTAACTCTTTATTCTGGAGTAACACACACAAAATGCTGGAGGAACTCAGTAGGTCAGGCATTATCTATGGAGCGGAATAAAGAGTCAAAGTTTCACCGGGACTCGTGGTGTTTTAGTTTGATTTGATTTCATTAGTTGAACTTAAACTTCCTATTTGCCCTGCTGGGATTCAAACTTATATATCTAGTCCAAGTATCTGAATTATTAGCTCAGAAACATAACTATGCTACGAAAGACCATTTATTACCATATTCTGCTACTGCATATCAGAAGTCTGAAAAGCTGAATTAAACTTTCAAAATGAAAAAGTAAAAAGTAAACAACTGAAGTAACCACAAAAATATTGTCCGTTGAAAAGACACAGTCCATCAGTGTTAATGCAGAATGAAACTCTACTGCCTTGGCTGAATGAACACGTGACTGCAAACCTACTTTGATGTGGTTGGCCCTTACACTCCCTCTGACGAGGTAACTTCAGAAGTATCAATCATCTCCTGTTGCTATGGTTCCCATCAAAGTTCAAAGTAAATTTTATTATTTAAATACAAGTATGTCACCATATACAACCCTGAGATTCATTTTCCTGTGGGCATACTCAACAAATCTATCGAATAGTAACTATAACAGGATCAATGAAAGACAAACCAGAGTGCAGAAGACAACAGACTGTGTAAATGCAAGTATAAATAAATAGCAATAAATAACGAGAACATGAGATGAAGAGTCCTTGAAAGTGAGTCCGTTGGTTGTGAGAACATCTCAGTGATGGGGTAAGTGAAGTTGAGGGAAGTTATCCCCTTTGATTCAATGGCCTGATGGTTGAGGGGTAATCACTGCTCCTGAACCTGGTGGTGTGAGTCCCATGGGTCCTTGCTTTCTTATTCTCATCAAGGCAGAACAAGCAATAAATGTCAGCTTTACCAGGTGGGAGAACAGGGTGAGAAGAAGACAGAGAAAGAGTGAAACTATTCTCTCTGGCAACATTTTAAAGGACCACGAACATCTGGAAATCTGCAGATGCCGGAAAGCCAAGCAACACACACAGAATGCTGGAGGAACTCAGCAGGCCAGGCTGCATCTATGGAAAAGAGTAAACAGTCAACGTTTCAGGCCGAGACCCTTCATCAGGACTGAGAATAAAGATGAGAAGTCAGAGTAAGAAGGTAGTGGGGGGAGGAAGAAGTACAAGGCAGTAGGTGATAGGTGAAACCAGGAGAGGGGAAGGGGTGAAGGCAGGAGGAGGGGGAGAGCTTTAACATTTTAAAGGATTTCATTTGCAAAAATGCAGAAATCTTCTCTTCTTTTCCCAATGTAGTTCAATGTTACCTATTGCCAGTAAAATAAATGATCCTTTCCAGCTGATGACTTCATACCTTTGGTTCGTATGGCTTCTCCACTCTGGGTCCACTCTGCAAATATATCAATAATAATATTTAACCACATGGTCCAATCCCCCGATTTAATCCTAGCCTAATCACAGGACAATTTACAAAGACCAATTAACCTACCAACAGGTACATATTTAGACTGTGGGAGGAAACTGGAGCACCTGGAGGAAACCCATGCAGACACAGGGGAGAATGTACCAACTCCTTACGGGCAAGGGTGGGAATTGAACCCTGATCGCCCATACAGTTACGTGCTGTGTTAACCATTGTGCTGCCTCAGTGGCGTAGTGGTTAGACATCAACAACTCAACCGTGGAGCACAGCATTGAGAAATTCCTCTAACCCCGAGTCTGAGGTGGCTTGGGATCACAACCAGACCCACAGCAATGGCTGGGGGTGAGAGACGTGGCATGGAAATTGTAAGGGTGGGGAGTGTGATGGATGGAGGGGGCTGTGACGTACAATGATCCTACAAAGAGCGGAGGGGAGGGGTGAGTGAAACTAACTGGTCAGCCTAAAGATTAGATTTGCTTTATTTGTCAAACATACATCAAAACATTGCATCATATGGTGAAATTGGCGTCAATGACCACCACGGTTGAAGGGTGTGCTGGGGGCAGCCCACGAGTGTTGCCAAGCCTCTGGCACCAACAAAGCATCTCCATAACTTATTGACCCATATTTACCCGTACACTTTTGGAATTTTCGAGGAAACTGGAGCACCCAGAGGAAACCCATGTGGTCATGGGAAGAGTATACAACCTCCAAGCACAACAGTAGGAATCAAACTCCAATTGCCAGCGCTGGGAGGTATTGTGGTAGATGCTACACTACGATGCCGTGCTTGTTTCAGCCCATCTATTCTTACCAACTGGCTGAGCTTTATGGCCTTCCCCAAAGCCTTGCCAATCTTTCCTCTTCAAGTATTCATCCAGTTCACCTTTGAAAGTTCTTACTGAACCAGTTCCCAGCAGCATCTGAGGCAGGGAAGGGAGCTGATCAGCTCACTGCGAATGCAGTTGACGAGCTTTAAAACCCGACCTAACCCCTCACTGCACAGGAATGGTTACTCCCCGATCTCCCGCTAGTTGGATTTTAATGCTGCATGAGTTTGTGTACCATTTGCAGGGGCAATAGTGACCCCACTTGTGCTTTCTCTGCTCCCCATTCCTGCAGTGTGCGATAGCCACCAACTTCCAAGGCACACAGCTGCCCTTCGAAGAAAGGTTCAGAGTAAACCAGCCATCTGCAGAGATAAACATACATTAGTTTCGATCTTTTAAACAGACTTTAAAATTCTCATCCTTGTACTCAAAATCCCCCCGTGTCTCTTTCCTCTTTCTACTTTGTAACCACCATGCCTACAACCCCCTAAAATCTTGGAGTTCCTTCAGCTTCAGCCTTTTGCATTTGTCTGATGCCCATCACTCTGCTGTTTGGTCAGCTGGACTAGTATCTTCCTTTGTGACTTGTTAATTCAGATTCAGATTCACTTATTGATCACATGTACATCGAAACATACAGAGAAATGCATTGTTTGTGTAAACAACCAATACAACCCACAGCCTTGCCGATCCTTCTTCTTCAAGTATTTATCCAATTCATCTTTGAAAGTTCTTATTGAACCAGCTCCCAGCAGCCCCTGAGGCAGGGAAAGGAGCTGAATAGCTCACCGTGAATGGAGTTGACCAGCTTCGAAACTCGACCTATCCTTTACTTCACAGGAATGGTTACCCCTTTATTTCCCACTAGTTCTACTTTTATGTTCCACAATTTCACTCGCTCTCCACAATCTTCACTCCTCTCTTCAGGGCACCAGAGCCTTTTGGTATTCCGTGGTTTGGACAATTTCAACAGCGGCCCAGATAAACTGAAAAGACAGAGTGTTGGCTTGTTCTCTGCAATAGTCATCTCCATGGTGCTGCTATGGAGACTGCCCCAGCTGCTGTGCTCCATGCCATAAACACCATGAACTGATAAGTGAGGCTTTAGGCCTACTCCAGGGTGCTCTGGGGTTCAGATCTAAGGACTCAATTTTGGTTTGGAATTTTGTTGTTCACTTCAGTTGGTTGCATGATTTGTATTTTTTTCTTTCTTTTGCGCATTGAGTGTTGGAATCTTATTTTTATTATTTTTTTTCTTTGAATGGGTTCTTTCATGTTTCTTGCTTTGTGGCTACCTATGAGCAAGCAAATCTCAAGGCTGTCTAATTTATACACTCTTGAATCTTCAATCAACGCTCAGTGGAACACTTCAAACACAACAAAGAAGAAAACAAGAAAAGCAAAACAAACCGCTTTCCTCCCTACCATCCACCCACTCAGGCCTTCAACCCCAGGACAGGCCGTCTTCAGTCTCTTGCTGACTCGTGGATTTGCAGACACTGGGTTTTGATTTTCCCAGTGGCAGCTTAACAAGCCTCCTCTACAACCATTTGGGTTGTTAGTTCAGGTTCCATATAATTTCAGTTTTATGTTGACCCTTTTCTCTCCCTTCATGAAGACGTCAGTTGTTTCTCAGTTAACTGCACATGCGTTGACTGCCCTCTGATAGTCCATGTACCCCTGTGGGGCCCTGTGCAGTGCAGATCGACATCAAAGGAAGCATTGTCAACCCAAAGTATTGAAATAAACAATATCTTTGTGACTATCAAAATCGTATTGAACCACCTGCTGTTATCATTGGTCTTCAGGGTATATGAATGTGATGTACTGTGAGTTTGTGGGACTCTACTGAGCGGGTCTACATGAGAATGTCTGGTTGTTGGGAATGAATAAGGACTTTCAGCATCTTCAATTTCTCCAGTGACTTAGTAACAAGTACTGTCAATGGCTGCAAATTTTCTCAAATTCTGCTCTGACTCTCTCACCTTAACTTAATCAGAAGCTTCCAGAATTCAAGTCAATGTCCAACCCTCAACTAACACATCTAAAGTAAATCATATTTAGAACATAGAAATCTACAGCACATTACAGGCCCTTCGGCCCACAATGTTGTGCCGACCATGTAACCTACTCTAGAAACTGCAGGATACTTGGTAGTGTGGAGGGGCAGAGGGATCTCGGGGTACATGTCCATAGATCCCTGAAAGTTGCCTCACAGGTGGATAGGGTAGTTAAGAAAGCTTATGGGGTGTTAGCTTTCATAAGTGGAGGGATAGAGTTTAAGAGTCGCGATGTAATGATGCAGCTCTATAAAACTCTGGTTAGGCCACACTTGGAGTACTGTGTCCAGTTCTGGTCACCTCATTATAGGAAGGATGTGGAAGCATTGGAAAGGGTACAGAGGAGATTTACCAGGATGCTGCCTGGTTTAGAAAGTATGCATTATGATCAGAGATTAAGGGAGCTAGGGCTTTACTCTTTGGAGAGAAGGAGGATGAGAGGAGACATGATAGAGGTGTACAAGATAATAAGAGGAATAGATAGAGTGGATAGCCAGCGCCTCTTCCCCAGGGCACCACTGCTCAATACAAGAGGACATGGCTTTAAGGTAAGGGGTGGGAAGTTCAAGGGGGATTTTAGAGGAAGGTTTTTCACGCAGAGAGTGGTTGGTGCGTGGAATACACTGCCTGAGTCAGTGGTGGAGGCAGATACACTAGTGAAGTTTAAGAGACTACTAGACAGGTATATGGAGGAATCTAAGGTGGGGGCTTATATGGGAGGCAGGGTTTGAGGGTTGGCACAACATTGTGGGCTGAAGGGCCTGTACTGTGCTGTACTATTCTATGTTCTATTACCCTACTGCATAGCCCTTTATTTTTCTAAGCTCCATGTACTTACCTAAGAGTCTCTTAAAAGACCCTATTGTATCCGCCTTAACCACAGTCGCCAGCCATGCATTCTACGCACACTCACCACTCTCTGTGTGAAAAGCTTACCTCTGACATCCCCTCTGTACCTACTTCCAACACCTTATGCTTCCTGGTGTTAGCCAATTCAGCCCTGGGGAAAAAGCCTCTGACTATCCAGGCGATCAATGCTTCTCATCATCTTTTACACCTCTATCAGGTCACCTCTTATCCTCCGTCGCTCCAAGGAGCAAAGGCCAAGTTCACTCATCCCATTCTCATAAGGCACGCCCTCCATTTTATTTTATTTTTTTAGTGATACAGCACGGAACATGCCCTTCCAGCCCTATGAGCGGCACCGCTCTGCAACCCCGACTACCCCTATTTAACAACACGGGACAGTTGCCTAATTAACCTACGCGGTATGGCATTGAACTTCAGGAGGAAACCAGAGCACTGGGGAGGACCCACGCATTGCACGGGGAGAAGGTATAAACTCCTTATAGAGAGCGTAGAACTGAACTCTGAACACCGACCCCCCCCCCCAAGCTGTAATAGTGTCACTCTAATTGCTACGCTACCATTGCGCCCATACTGCTTGTACCGTTTTAGTATTCGCAGAGTGCGAACTTGCTGCTGCTTTTTCCACATTACAAACACTTAATGAAAGCGTGTATTTGGCTGTAAGGCACCTGGAGGTTGTCCAGAGACTGAAACTGGTGCTACTGAAATGCAAATACTTTCATCAGATTTCCAAAACCATCACATAGCGACACGGACTGGTGGACAGTGAACAGCGTTCACCACCATTCTGTGGGGCCAGTGCCGGACGTAACGAGCACTGGAAGAATGACACCACCTTCGGCATTGCACACGCTCCAAGTTAGATTTAACGAGCCTTCCATAAGGTAAACGGCAGGGGTGGGGGACTCACAATCCAGAGTTCACGATGATGGATGTGGTTTTTGGTGGATAGCCAAATATTCGGATGTCCTCAGACGCACTGTAAAATGACAGCTTCTTCCCCTCTCCATTGGCATCTGGAAACAAGGATATTTGCGGTATGGTGTAGTCCTGAAACACAGTAATAGGTTTATCATGGAATTGTTCAAATTCATGAATAGTAATGAATAGAGTATTTTCATGAATAGCAATTTGTGAATAGTAATGAATACTGAGTATTTTCATGAATAATAACTTATGAATAGTAATAAATACTGAGTATTTTCATAGAACAGTACCTCACAGGAACAGGCCCTTCTGCCCACAATGTTGTGCTGATCCAATTAAATTAGTTATCAAAACTAATCCCTACTGCCTACACAATGTCCATATCCCTCCATTTTCCTCACACCCATGTGCCTATCTAAACATCTCTTAAAAGTCTGCCTCTGCCACCAATCTACTGTGCATTCCAGGCACCTAACACTCTCTGGAATACATTTGTCCCTCAAATCTCCCTTGCAATCTCCCCCTTTCAACCTTAAATGCATGCCCTCTGGTTCATTGGGTCTTACTTTGGCAGGCATGATTTTGATTTATATATTGCAGGAGGTCTACCTCAGCCCCACCAGACTGTCTGCCATTCAGTTAGATGAGGGGTGAAGCATCCTAACCCACCTATCCACCTCGATTCCAGAACCTGACCTTCTCCCTTGGAAAAGTTATATCAATATCAGTTTGGAAAGTTTCAATGGGTATCCAGTCTCAATAACCTGAAGAGAGGGGAATCCCAGATTTCCAAAAGCATTTTTGTGAAAAAGTCTTTAAGACCATAAGACTGTGATTCCCAATGGGGGCAGTTACGTGTCCTAAAGGGGCGTTAGGGGAAATAGAAGTCTTCGGGGGGGGGCGGTGTTCAAGATTCTTGGTGGGGGGGGGCGTGGTAAGCAGCACCCTAACTTGAGGCACAAGACCTGACCGACCGTTAGTAGAGCAGGCACTTCCAAAGAAAAGGATGAGGCACTGGGACACAGGAAGAACCATCGCTCTGCTTGCAGTGAGCACTTGTCACAACGCACCTGAATCTCCGTAATCTCATCCAACCCTACCAGCCAAACATATTATTGGGGATGCATAAACTAACATCCAGGGTACCCAATGGTTCCCCTTCCCTCGTGTCATAGTGCAAGTTTATGCAATTTAACAGCTGGTAAGTCGAGTACATCCTCTCAACTTTCTCTGCAGATCTACAGAAAACAGGTCGCACAATGGTACAGTGCTGGGCGGAACCAAACAGTGAAACAGAGCCAATCAGTGAACTTGCTGTCCCTGAGGATTCCTTTTGAGGTGTTCGAAGTGACCGCCGGTCAAGAGCCATCTTTGGGGATTATGAGACCTTACGTGATTGGTCAGTCGTGCTAATTGGCATGGTCTAAAAGTAACTTGCCGAACACCAGCTCAATCCTGACTAACATTCAGATTCCAATCTGAATCCTGGTCAACGTAATATTTGCAGTTCTGGTCGTCTTCATTTTTGCCTCGCCACTCCTTTGCACACCACTACCATCATTCCATCTGTGTCAGCTCACTGGCGTCGTCAACATCCAATAGGCGTTCCCAGTTTGTGTTAATTTTTAATTTTAATTTAGCCCATTAATGATGGATAAATATGTACGGTACAATCTCTAAGAGTCTGAAGGAGGTGAAGCTTTGAATTCTAATCCTGCTAAGAAACAGAAACTACTGAAAGTGCATCGATACAATGTTACATACCTGGAGTGTGGTTTTATTCCATTCCCGTCAGATCAGTGACGCCCCCCCCCCCCCAATGTGTCTTATTTGTAATACTGTACTGTCTAATGAAGCCATGAAACCATCAAGATTGCAGGAACACTTCCGTAAAAGGCACCCTGGATAGGCTACTTATGGTATTACTCAGTTCCAGAAGATGAAAGAAGCAATAGAAAAGCGTCACACACTCTAGTCATTTGCCAAAAGAGCTAAAAATGACCTTGATAGTGGTCTCATTGCTTCTTATACATTTCCAAAATGATAGCAAAGTGTGGAAAATCTCTATAATTGCTGAAAGATTAATAATGTCTGCTGTATCAGAAGTGCTCAATGAGGATCAATCTACAATGAGCTCAAAATATATATTGAGGATAAAAGTATTCCTATTAGGGACACGATTTCATGTGTAACAGATGAAACACCATATATGATAGGCTGCCATGCTGGTTTAGTGGCATTTTTGAGAAAAGAAATTTCAAGTCTGTTTGCAATCCATTGTGTCATTCATCACCAATGTCTCACAGCCAAATACCTCAGCCAGTGACATTTTTCAAGCATGACTCTCATAATATCTGCTATCAACAAAATTAAGGCTCATCCATTAAATAGCAGAATATTTCACTAGTTTTGCCAAGATAACAATGAAGAGTTTGAACGCTTGCTTCTGCACACTAAA
Source organism: Mobula birostris (assembly GCF_030028105.1). Classification (NCBI taxonomy): domain Eukaryota; kingdom Metazoa; phylum Chordata; class Chondrichthyes; order Myliobatiformes; family Myliobatidae; genus Mobula; species Mobula birostris. Next base: position 5,146,555 of record NC_092399.1, read on the forward strand.
GTGATTTGGTTGTCAAAAGGCTGTTGCTTAAAATGTTTCCTTGATCTTTTTGACACTGTGTCTGAATTTTTGCTCAAAGTTGACGAGCTTGGGAAACAAGATTGAACTTCTACATGGAAACATGGCATATATGTATGACAAAATGAACATTTTAACTATGAAACTGCAGGGTGAGAATTTCAATTTAATCCAGGCAAAAAGTGCAGTGTTCACTTTTATCAGAAAATTGGAAATATATAAGCAAAACATTGGGAGAAGAATGTTCTCATAGTTTTCCTGCATGGAAAGTACGGCACTCTGTTTCACAGACGGTGATTTGCCAGAGTACTGCTTATACTTACAGCCACTGAAGAGGGATTTTTAGAATTGATTCAATGATTTGAATGATCTGGAAATTCCAGACTGGATAATTAACCCATTTCTTTGCAAGGTGAAACAACAGGAAGAAAACTTACAAGAAGAAATTATCAAAATTCAGAATGATAAAGAAGCAAAAATGCTTTTCAAAAATGTCAGCTTTTATGATATGTGGCTATACTGGCAATTGAAGTTTCTTGGTCTTTGGAGAAGAGCCAAACTGTTCTTCATTGCATTTCCATTCTCCTTCCTTGTTGAAAGAAGTTTCAGTGCAGTGAACCACATACTCACAAACAGCAGCTCGATACGCACTGTGTCCAGCTCCTCTAGTGTTTCCACTAAAAAGCAATGCACTGACGAGGTAGACCTGCAGTACTTCAAGTTCTTAATTCCAGCAGAAAAATACATTTAAAAAGGACAATAACACCTTTGGTTGACCCGACAGAATCTGCTGTGATTGAATACACTACTATCTTATCGGACTTTTACTTTAAAACTGGTATCAGCTTCATCAATGTACCGAGATGCAGTGAAAATCGTTTCTTTTACACGCTACAACAGATCATGCCATACATAACAATACTGACGTTGTCAACTGAAAACAGAAAGTAGAATATGATGTGGCATGGCAGAATCGACATAATAAAGTGATCTAGTATGCTATTCATAACTGGACTGTGCAGTATATGTTCAGGAAGACAACTCACCATAATTTAGTAATGCAACTAACAATGATCTTGAAAATTAACTTGAAAAATGTACTCAGGAAATATTTCTTTGAACTTCTCTTACCCTGATGGCTCTCCGAAGGGAACCAATGACTACGGGTTTGGTAGGTGGTGGTTCGGAATCTTGATCTTCTTCCTTTTCTTCTGCCCACGGGTCCGCCAATTCCACCTCTTCCTCTGCAAGGAAGATCTTCTTTCCTTTATATTCTGGCTTCTCGTATATCACCCAGCTAAGGAAGATCAGGGTATCAGGCAAGCTTTTTACGGTTAGATGGCCATCAGGTTTCGAGTGACAGGTTCCTTTGTAAATAAAATCGCCTTTTCTGCCTTAGTGAATACCACGTACTCTTTGTTAAAAACTGGACATCTGATGATCATGTCATATGTAAAATGTGCTGCATGCTGGTTAAGATTTCTACCACTGCTCGCTGTGATGGATTTAATTTTAGCTGTTTTCTGTAAAAGCAATGTGTCCTGCAAGAAAGAGTGTTTTGTCTTCAGCTAAAGGAGCCACATGTTGTCCAACCTAGGAATGTGTGTCAGCCAATCAGGATTGTGAAATGTGAGAGAAGGTTCTGGAGAGCTGTGGGGGAGAGTTTTACGAAGAACTGTAGTCTGGTTTTTTGGGTCTTTTGGCAGGAGCTGCAGAGCGGAGCACAGGGAAGATGCTGCAGAATGCCGTTGGAAGAAGAGCCCCCATTGCAAGTATTGAGCAGATGAATAGCTCCGAGCAGGAAGGGTCAATACTCCTGAAAGAGAGCCAGTTCATTCAAGATCATTTCTGAGGGAAGTTCAGAATGTGGTGCATGCTTTCATGCAGACTGCGCATCCTGTGCGTGAGTAAAGAGATACACCCCCGACTACTCCAGAATGAGCTCCAATGTTTATGTGCATATTGGACTGGTTTAACTGTAATGAGATCTTTTATTCTTCTTTTCCTTTTCTGTAACTGTTTGTTAAAGTTAACAATTTGGTAAATATATATATTTCCAATATAATTTTATGCTGGTGTATGATCTGTTATTTCTGGGCTACTGATAACAGTGTTGGGCAGCAATTACACAGCATTCGCTACAACCCATGTTCCTTAATTGGAACATCCTAACTTTCCTCTTTTGTTGAACCCCAAGTCATACCGACCCTAGATGTATATTGCTTATGTAAGGTAGCTTTCTCACTACTGAGTCGTGTGGCTTTTCGCAGAGTTAGCTCACGAGCCAAGTCTGTATATGAGCCCTGGTGAGAGGGTTATACATGCAAGTAACATAATACTTATGTATCTACTGCTAAAAGTCTAGTGGTTAATTATGGAATCTGAGGAACTTCATTCCTGCTGGGAATTTCAGGATTTCCATGCAAACACCTTTCACCCAGTTATCCCGATGCAAAACTCTCACAGAATCCAAGAGAGACTGGTCTTCCATAGATTTCCCAGCAGTTATACTGGGAATTCTGTCTGCACAATATGCATCAGGTCAGACCCAATTCAAGAGCTGCGTTACCACCCATGTGAATGGCAAAGTCCTGTAGCAAGGGACGATTGGGGTAAAATCACTTAAGTACATTTAAACTAAACTTTCTAACATTTCATTTTTATTTTGTAACTTTTAGTCAAAAAGGGAGGAGCACAGTTACCTAACATCTGTCATAAAGGGTGCTTTCTTGGCTGCAGTCAGATGGGAAGTGGCCTTCTGGAGAAAGTTCTCACTAAACAGTTGATGTAGGTCAGAGCAGCAGGAATATGTGGTGGCAGTCACTAAACAGGCAAGGTTTTCAAATATTGTAAATCACATCACTTAATCATCACAAAACAGACTTTTTCTGTCCCATGTCAAGACAGTGATTCTGTGTGTTTCAGATGTTTAAGTATGGGTATACTGGAGCATTGTTTATTTAGTCAGTGATTAAGTGCAGAATAGGCTGCCTGGCTGCCTATGAGGCCTGGTGTCTACGAGGTAATCGCTAAGATCTGATGTATCAGCTTCTCTCTCAGCCCTTCGAGCAATGCTGCCCAACAACCTGACTGCCCCGATTTAACCCTACCCCAATCACAGGACAATTTACAATCACCAATTAACCTTCCCACTATGTCTTTGGACTGTGGGAGGACACCGAAGCACCTAGGGAAAACCCACCCATTCCATGGGTACAGAGACTCCTTACAGAGGATGCCAGGATTGAACTCTGAACTCCAACACTCTGAGCTGTAATAACATTGTGCTAACCACTATGGTACTGTGCTGCCCCCATTGTGCCATGCAGCAAACTATTAAAACAGCGAAGGGCTAAAGGTAAACACGAGATTCTGCAGATGCTGGAAATCCAAAGCAAAACACACTAAGTGCTGGAGGAACGCAGCAGATCAGGCAGCATCTATGGAAATGAATAAACATTCAACGCTTTTGGCTGAGACCCTTCTTCAGGTCTAAACACATGTTTGGATTTCATAGCAAGGTTTGGGATGCCTTTGAATATTGGACCATGGATGCCATGCTCAAGAAGCCAGGCTCAGGGAGCGCACAGTAATCGTAGGTGTGATGAGAAAAGTTGATACATCAGATCTCATAGGCTTCCTTGTGGACACCAGACCTTATGGGTTGTCATGCAGACAATCTAACTCATATTTCATGCTTGCCACCTGCTCTTTTCCAAAAGAGTGGACAACACTTCTTTCCAGGGATGCGCACGCACTTCCTGTTTGCCATTTTTGGTCCTGAGGAGACTGAGAAACACCTGAATGTTTGCACGCAGCCCAGTTTAACCACCCACAAATAGGAATTGCCAATAAAATAATCAATATCTATTGGGAGAGGAAAGGGGCATGGGGAGAAAAACCAGAGTGAGTGGTTAATCTTGCTTCAATCAAGTTCAATGTACTGTAAATATCTAATTGTGAAGTGTTAATTGGACTTACCATCCTCGAATAACCTTTATGGAGATGGCAGCTGGAAACTGCCAGGGCATACAATCAGGGACGTCACAGCTGATTTCTCTCTTGAAACCGGAGAAATTCGGCTCGTTGTATATGATGATCTAAATCCCGATAATAGTTTGGGAGACAGAAGATAATGAGAAACCATGAGCAAACATCAGTCAAACAGATGGTCCCTTAGTCCAACCAGTCTGGACCACAGTTTATACCATCTACATCTCTGCGCACTACACATCATTGCATCCTGTCACATCTCCTAACTTCTTTTGCACAAGGAACTTGTTTTTAACTCAAACAGCAGTTATGATATGAAACTCACTGGTTTGAGGGAGTGGAACTGCAACTTTATAAAACTCTGGTTAGGCCACATCTAGAGTATTGCATACAGTTAGTTCTGGTCGCCCCACTGCAGGAAGGATGTTGAGGTTTTGGGGCGAGTGCAGAAGAGGTTTAGCAGGATACTGCCTGGTTTAGAGGGCATGTGCTATCATGAGAGGCTGAACAAGCTTGGATTGTTTTCTCTGGAGCAGCAAGTGCTGAGGAGAGATCTGATAGAGGCTTATAAGATTTATGAGAGGCATAGGTGGAGTGGACAAGGAATATCTGTGTCCCAGGTAGAAATGTCTAATACCAGAGGGCATGCATTGAAGGTGAGGGGAGTAGGTTCAGAGGGGATGTGAGGGAGTCAGTTTTTTTACTCAGAGAGTGGTGGATCCACTGTGACGTTTGAGGCAAATCAATTAGAGACTTTTAAGAGACGTCTAGATAGGCACAAGGATGATGGAGGGATATAGACATTGCATAAGTACAAGGGATTAGTTTTTGGGGGTTTTCGATTTACTCTTTTGCTGACTCGGTACAACATTTGTGGGCCAAAGGGCCTGTTCCTGAGCTGTCCTGACCCATGTTCTATGAAACAGAATGGATCTGTGCCTACTGAAGAAAATTGGATAGGCAGTTATGGGAAAATAATTTGCAAAGCTGCAGGAGAGCGTGAGGAATGGAACTGAGGGGATTACCTTACTGGGAACCGGCCAAAAAGCTTCCTTCCATCTCGTAATAATTGTATAACTTCTGTTCAGCTCAACCACACAAAGTGGTTTTTGAGCTCCCCATTCTCACCACTATGTCAGTGTGTTATATGAATGACTGTTGAGTATACTTGGAGGTTGGTGAGAGTTTATTTAAATCTCCATGCCTAAATACATGATATAGTGGCAGTAGTATTCTGCTCTAAGGATTAGTTCAGAAGATCTCCATGTTTAATTAAAAAACATTTTTTCCTGAATTTCTCACTAGATTTATTAGTGATCCATTTAAAAGTTTTGCTGACTGGTTTCAGACTCTGATGAATGAAAACATTTTCTCCGCATCACACTATCAAAACACCTGCATAATTTTAAACACACCTTTCAGGTCATTTCTAGAGTCAACGGGATAAAGTTATCCCATTCCATCAATTATTTCTGCATGGTTATAAATTTCAGTTTCAATAATTGACATGATTTCTTATTTTTACGGCATTACAGTTCACCCTTGTGGTGTAGACACCAGAAATGCTAACAGTGTAGAGACATTCTGCGCACCAGCCAGCCTTGCTTTATAAACTGAGATTTTTACTTATCTTTAGTTAGAAATACAGCGTGGTAACAGGCCCTTCTGACCCAACAAGCCCACTTCGCCCAATTACACTCATGGGACAAATTAACTTACTAACATCTTTTCTCCCTTCTACCGTCTGCATGAGATGATGGGACTTTCGAGAGACTTTGAGGTCTTTTTTTTTACCATGCCCATGGTCTGTTCTCTATCAAAGTACAGTATTGCTTTGCACTGTTGTAACTATATGTTATAATTATGTGGTTTTTGTCAGTTCTTTTAGTCTTGGTTTGTCCTGTGTTTCTGTGATATCACACTGGAGGAACGTTGTATCATTTCTTCATGCATGCATTACTAATTGACAATAAAAGAGGACTGTATGCCCTCATAATCTAATCTAATCTAATCTTTTACCATACGTCTTTGGACTGTGGGAGGAAACTGGAACATGTGGAGGAAGCCCACCAGGTAACGGGGAGAACATACAAACTCCTTACAGACAACGGCCAGGAATTGAACCCATGTCACTGGTTACAATAGCATTGCACTAACAGCCACACTACTGTGATATCCCTTTGGTAATGAAATGCTAGAAGACAGGGTTTTCAGATTGAAATTTCCCTTTCAGTAGGTGCTGCCTGACGGGTTCAGCATTTACTACCAATTCCTGTTTTTATGTCAGATCTCCCACACTCATAATGCTTCTCCTTCAGCTCTAAATTTCACTTTAGGTGCACCAACTTGATTTGGTTTACAACTTTTCTTTTGATATGAGAGAACTGCTTTGACCCAACGTGAGGAGGAATTGGGTGCCGTGGTGCTGCAGAGTTTAGCGCGATGCTAATACAGCTTTGGGTGTTGGAGTTCAGGGCTTAATTCCAACGTCATCTGTAAGGAGCCTATATGTCCTCCCCTGTGGAACACATGAGTTTTCTCCAGGTGCTCCAGTTTCCTCCCACAGTCCAAAGACATACTGATTAATAGATTAATTGGTCATTGTAAATTGTCCTATCATTAGGTTAGAATTAAATGGGGTGGGACTTTATCTCCAAATAAATAAATAAATAAAATTATTTAATGAGTGAGTGGTGATTGTGTGGGATTCGTTGCCATGGATGCAGTGGAAGGCAAGACATTCAGCCTTTAAAATGGAGGTTGGTAGATCCTTGATTAGTCAGGGTGTCAAAGCTTACGAGGAGAATGGGGTTGAACGGGATAATAAATCAGCCATGTTGGAATGGCAGGGCAGACTCTATGGGCTGAGTGGCCTAATTCTGCTCCTGTGCCTTATGGTCTTATGGTGAAAGCATTTGATGGTGTGAGATGGACTATACTTGCCGGAAGTGTAAACATTTCTTTACGATTGTCGTGAAGTTGCATTTCATGTTCCATCTTTATCTGATCTAATTTGAAAAGGATGGACAGAATTTTGTTTCTTGAAAAACAGGTCATTAGTGTTGCGTGATAAACTCTGTGAAGCATTGGACTTGCAAACAATTAATTGCAATGCTTCTTTAAGAGGAGAGGAGCAAACAACCTGATTCTTTTAACAGTAAGTTTACAGCAGTGACGCAGTTCACTCAGGCCAATAACTCGAACCCAGTGTTAACCCTTTACAAGACCCCCAACTTTTCATCCCACTCAATCAACACGATTCTCTATTTGAATGCATGCTTCCAGCTTTGCCTTGAAGTAACTAATGCCACTCTCATTCAGACCACCCCCAGCCACAACCCCAGAAACATAAACATCTCCACCTCACCCTTCAGTCATTTTAAAGACCTTTGTTCGGGCACTCCTCAGTCTTCTGGTTTCTCCCAGGTGTGAATCATTGGCGAAGCATGAATGCCATTTCCAGACCACAAGGCCTCGGCTGTACACACCTGCATCTTTTACTGCTTAGGTACTTTGTACCCTTTTCAAGCTGCAGCTCACTATTTGAGACTTCAACTAAGTCCTCTTCCCCACCATTTATTCTCTCTGCAAGCTGCATTCCATGTTGAATCCTTGTGGGTTGAGTTAAGAAACTGCAAGGGTAAAAGGATCCCGATGGCAGTTATGTACAGAGGCTGGGATGTGGACCACAGATTACAATGGGAAATATAAAAGGCATGTCAAAAGGGCAACATTATGGGAGATTTCAACATGCAGGTCGATTGGAAAAATCAGGTCGGTAATGGATCTCAAGAGAGAGAGTTATTGAATGCCTGTGAGATGGCCTTTTTAGAGCAGTTTGTCATTGCGCCTCTTGATGGTACAGGACTGAGATTTTGGAGCATTCTGCTGATGTTGCTTGATCTCTCTCTCTCTCCAAGCATACGTGGACACCAGACTAGCTAAGTTCAATGCAAACCTGACACCATTCTGGAATCTACAGAATTCAGATCGTTTGCACACCTCAGATTATTATTATTCAGCCGCGTGACAAACATTAAGTGCCCCTGACATCATGCACTGGATAGTTTGGCCATATGAATACACACTGCTGTCATCACACACTATGATGGAAAACAAAGGCTGTTTGGGGTGGCTATTTTATTTATTTATTTAGTGTGGAACAGGTTATTACAGTCATAGAAAAGTACAGCAAAAAACCAGGCCCTTTGGCCCATCTAGTCTGTGCCAAACCATTTAAACTGTCTACTTCTATCGACCTACACCGCGACCATGTACTTATCTAAACTTCTCTTAAAAATTGAAATCGAGCTTGCATGCACCACTTGTGCTGGCAGCCCGTTCCACACTCTCAACACCCTCCGGGTGAAGAAGTTTTCCCTCATGCTCCCTTTAAACTTGTCACCTTTCACCCAGAACTTGACCTCAAGTTGTAGTCCCACCTAACCTCAGTGGAAAAAGCCTGTTTGCATTTACCCTATCTATACCCCTCATAATTTTGTATACCTCTGTAAAATCTCTTTCAATCTTCTACTGTATGTTCCAAAGAACAAAGTCCTAACCTATTCAATCTTTCCATTTAACTCAGGTCTTCCAGACCCAGCAAAATTTTTGTAGATCTTCTCTGAACTCCTTCAACCCTATTTATATCTTTAGGTGACCAAAACGGCACACAATACTCCAAATTAGGCCTCACTCATGTCTTATACAATTTCAACACAACATCCCATCTCCTGTGCTCAGTTGTTTAATTTATAAAGGCCAATGTGCCAAAAGCTTTCTTTACGACCCTATTAACCTGTTATGCCACTTCCAATGAACTATGGACCTGTATTCCCAAATCCCTTTGTTCAACCACATTCCTCAATGCCCGACCATTCACTGTGTAAGATCTACCCTGGGTGGCCCTACCAAAGTGTAATACTAAGCACATCTCTGCATTAAATCCCATCTGCCTTTTTTCAGCCCTTTTTTCCAGTTGGTCCAGATCTCACTGAAAGCCATGATAGTCTTCCTGTCCACTACATCCCCAATCTTGGTGTCATCTGCAAATTTGCTGATCCAGTTAACCACTCTTCCAGCCCTTCAAGCTGTGCTGCCCAGAATCTCACTAAATTAACCCTAGCCTAATCTCAGGACAAATTACAATGACCAATTAACCTACTAACCCCATTGTAAAGATGCAATTCTACAGAGGCAATTGAGCCTCATCTAAAATGGTGAAGTTGAAACTCTATTTAATCGCCTACTGTTATTTTTCTGCTTAAATGAATGTGTACTCTGAGTTCAAAGGGATTCTTTTGGAATGCTTGCTCATTTTGCTGAATAAGGATCTTTTACATCTCATCTCCATGTGGCTCATTCAAGCTCTAACAGCTGCCCCCTTCTGAATCAATCTTTTCTATTTCCCTGTACCACCCTTTCAAGCAATGCAATGCCAATCCTTAAATCTCTAGCCAACATTTACTGTGGTGAATGTTCTTTGCATACTCCATTATAACCCATCATTTTCCCACTCTGCTCCAATGAAAATGAACTTAGATCCTCCCAAATCTCCATATAAATGTTCTCTCCTCATTTCAGAAACTATAATATATCTAAGATCTTGAGAACATTTTGAAATTGGTTCAAAGTTTTAATTTTCCAAAATTTATTTATTTAGAGATAGTGTGTAGGCCCTTCCAGCCCTTTGAGCTGCTCCAACCCTAACCCAGCATTCCCCTGACATTAATCCTAGCCTAATCACGGGATAATTTACAATGACCAATTAATCTAACAATTAGTATGTCTTTGGACTGTGGGAGGAAACCCACGCGGTCACGGGAAGAACGCAAAACTCCTTGCAGGCAGTGGCAAGAATTTATCTCAGGAAAATATCCAGTTACCTCAGAGCACCATGAATTTGCCTTATTTTTGGAGTACAATTGAAAGATACCTTTATGATATTAAATCATAAACATAAGAGATTCTGCAGATACTGGAAGTCACACAAAATGCTGGAGGAACTCAGCAGATCAGGCAGCATCTATGGAGAAGAATAAAGAGCTGACATTTCAGTGTGAGACCCTTCAGCTCGTCCTGATGAAGGGTCTTGGCCTGAAACGTTGGCTCTTTATTTCTCTCCATAGGTGCTGGCTAACCTGCTAAGTTCCTCCAGCATCTTGTGACTGTTACACCTTATGTCAGTGAATTATCGACTCTCAGCGGTTCAGGGGCAGATTCAAAATTACTAAGGGAAGATAAATAAAGGCAAAGTGCACATTAAAATTCAGGATAGGCTCAGTCAATCTAAGAAATACAAAGGCATTCCTTCCCCTGCAGTTTACATTTCTTACCTTGCCAGGCCGTGGGGTAATTTTTCCCTGTTCTTTTGGTTTTAACTTCTGAAAAGCAAGGTAACAATTAGGTGAAACTGTTGCTTAATTAGAACTCCTTCATGATCAGTGACTCTGGTTATAAATTAGGTAGAGAGTGTTGAAATGAGTCTGTAACTTAATAACATACAGTTTTTATCTCTGTTTCATGGAGAGCATTCTAACAGGTTGCATCTCCATCTGGCATGGAGGGGCCACTGCACAGGATTGGTATAAGTTGAAGAAAGCTTACCCAACACCATCATGGCTACTAGCCTCCCCAGTATCCAGGACACCTTCAAAATGCGATACCTCTAAAAAGCAGCATCTGTCATTAATGACCTCCATTACCCAGGACTGGGATGGTGGGGTGGAGATACATTTCTAACAAAGTAGGTGTAAGGCGCTCGTTCCCTCCGCTAGCCTGCAGGTGACCCTTGGGCAAGGTGTTGGACCTGCTTAGCTCCCTCCCCCACCCCCCACCCCAATCAGGGTCACGCAAAGCCATGGGAGCAGGTGGTGGATGCATGGGTACGATGCGTATCACAGATCCTGGTTTACGAATGCTGACGCCAGGCAGACAATCTCTGAAGAGTATTGATAATGGTCGGGACCACCTGCCTTGTAAAGACAATGCCCAGAAGAAGGCAATAGCAAAAAAAAATTACCAAGATCAATCATTGTCTTAGACCATATTCACCCACATCAGACAACATGGCTCATGATGACAGTAATGATGATGATGTCCCAGGACATGTCTCCTCATCGCTTCTATTGAAGAGGTACAGGAGCCTGAAGACACACACTCAACATTTTAGGAATTGCTTCTTCCCCACTGCCATCAGGTTTCTGATGAACTTTAACTCTCTCATTAAAGCACAATTAACCAATTCAGGTCCTCTCAAAACCTTGGAGCCCAGTGCTCTCCGGTGCCCACACAGACCTGAAGAACTCATTATAACTGTGAAGTCAAGAGTCCTCCTTATTGCAAAAAGGGTTCATTCCATAGTCTGACAACAACAGGATTGAAGCTGTCCTTGAAACTGGTGGCCCATGCTCTCAGGCTTTCATATCATTTTCCCAAAGGCGAGGAGGAGAAAAGAAATAACCCGGAGTATGGGGGTGGGGGGGGGGGGAGGAGAGGAGTCGCTGCCTCACCAAAGCAGAGGGAAGTGTAGGCAGAGCCCATCGAGGGCTTACTGGTTTCCGTGACGAACAGGGTTGTGTCCGCAACTCTCTGCAGTTTCTGGTGTCGCGGCCAAGTAGTTGCTATACCAACCCATGATGCACTTCAAAAGGATGTTTTCTATGGTGCATCTATAAAAACTGATGAGGGTTAAACTGGACGTGTTGAATTTCTTTTGAGGTGCTGGTGTGGTTTCTTGGCATGAGGGATATGCACAAAATGCTGTAGGAACTCAGCAGGCCAGGCAGCATCTATGGAAAGGAGTACAGTTGACGTTTCTGGCCGAAACCCTTCGGCAGGACTGGAGAAAACTAGCTGAGGAGTAAATGTGAAAGGTGGAAGGAAGGGAGAGAGAAATGCCAGGTGATAGGTGAAACTTGGAGGGAGAGGGATGAAGTAAAAAGCTAGGAAGTTGATTGGTCAAAGAGACAGAAGGCCAGGGAAGGAAAAAGAAGGTGGGGGTGGGGGAGCAGCACCAGAGGGAGGCGGTGGGCGGGCAAGGAGAGAGGGACAAGGGGATGGGAAATGGTGAAGGGTGTGGGGGGGGGGGAGGCATTACTAGAAGTTCGAGAAATCGATGTTCATGCCAACAGATTGGAGGCTACCCAAACAGAATATAAAGAGTTGTTCCTCCAATCTAAGTGTGGAATGGGAAGTGGAATTAAAATGGGTGGCCACTGGGAGATCCCACTTGTTCCAGCGGACGGAGCGTAGATTGGTCAGGTCTTCCAATTTACATTGGGTCTTACCAGTATACAAGAGGCCACACAAGGAGCACCGAATGCAGTACTATGACCTCAACAGACTCACAGGTGAAGTGTTGCCTCACCTGGAAGGACTGTTTGGGGCCCTGAATGGTAGTGAGGGAGGAGGAGTAGGGGCAGGTGTAGCACTTGTTTTGTTTGCTAGGATAAGTGCCAGGAAGGAGATCAGTGGAGAGGGACGAATGGACAAGGGAGTCACGTAGGGAGTGATCCCTGCGGAAAGCAGAAAGTGGGGGGGGGTGAGGGAAAGATGTGTTTGGTGGTGAGATCCAGTTGGAGGTGGTGGAAGTTTCGGAGAATTATGTGCTGGACGCGGAGGCTGTTGGGGTTTCCCCTTCTCTCAATTCCTCCACCTCCGCTGCATCTGCTCTCAGGATGAGGCTTTCATTCCAGAATGACGGAGTTGTCCTCCTTCTTCTGAGAAAGGGGCTTCCCTTCCTCCACCATCAACACTGCCCTCTACCGCATCTCTTCCATTTCATGCACACCTCTTACCCAATCCTCCCATCACGCTACCAGCGATAGGGTTCCTCTTGTCCCCACCTACCACCCCACCAGCCTCCGCGTCCAGCACATAATTCTCCAAAACATCGGCCACCTCTAACTGGATTCCACCACCAAAAACATCAATTTCTCAAACTTCTAGTAATGCCTCTCCCCGCCCCCTTCACCATTTCCCATCCCCTTGTCCACCTCTCGTGTTAGATCCTTGCCCACCTATCACCTCCCTCTGGTGCTTCTCTCCCCACCCAGATCCTTTTTTCTTTCTTCCCTGGCCTGTTTCTTTTACCAATCAACTTCCTAGCTTTTTGTTTCATTCCTCTCCCTCCAAGTTTCATCTATTGCCTAGCATTTCTCTCTCCCCCTCCCCACCTTTCAAATCTACTCCTCGGCTTTTTTTTCCAGTCCTGCCAAAGGGTTTCAGCCCAAAATGTCGACTGTGCTTTTTTCCATAGATGCAGCCTGGCCTGCTGAGTTCCTCCAGCATTTTGTGTGTGTCGCTCGGATTTCTACCATCTGCAGATTTTCTCTTGTTTGTGTCTTGGCATGAGGGTTCATCTTGGAAGAGAAAAGAAGCAGGAATAGACCCACAGATACATGTATCTCATAATCAAACATATTGTGAATACTCTCTGTCTAGGTCAGTGGTTCCCAAATTTTTTTGTGCTATGGACCTCTACTATTAACAGAGGACTCTGTGTACCCTGGATTGGGAACCCTTGGTCTAGATAGTTGCTTGAAGAATAGTCACTGGTTGGAAGTATGGGGGTAGCTGTTGCTTGGAGAACTGCAAATTGGTAAGTGCAGATATTAGCATAGATTGGACATCATTGATGCCACAAACATCACTATCCATGTTTTCATCTGTGGAGTTTGTCAGAAGGATTTAACCTAACTCAGAGCATCATGAGAGTGTGGAACAAGCTGCCAGTGCAAGTGGTGCATGCAAGCTCGATTTCAACATTGAAGACAAGTTTGGATAGGTATATGGATGGTAGGGGTATGGAGACCTATGGTTCCAGTGCAGGTTTTTGGGAGTAGGCAGTTTGCATGGCTCAGCATGGTCTAGATGGGCTGAATGGCCTCTTTCTGTGCTGAATTTTTCTATGATTCTATGACTTTAAATGGCTTTAAAACATCATCAGATGTTTTATAGAGCCACATGAAGTTAACGTTGTGCTGGGCATCTTCAAAAAATTAGGGAAATGAGACAGGAAATAATGGAATGAAAGAAATCATATTTAATAATTTATTGAGGTCCTACATTACTGTGTTGCAACATCCTCTCTAGAGACAACAGGATGTTATTGGAGAGTGTCAGGGGGCAGAATTGCGTGTGGGCACCATTACTAAGGAGAAGGTGCGTGGGAGCTGAAATGTCTGATGGTAGATAAATCACCTGGACCAGATGGACTGAATATCACTCCACTCTTTAAGATGGAATATAGGAAATTATAGGCCAATTAGGCTGACTTCAGTGGTTGGTAAGATGTTGGAGCCCATTGTTATGAGTGAGGTTTTGGGTACTTGGAGGTACATGATAAAACAGGTCAGAGTCAGAATGGTATCCTTAAGGAACTCTTTGAAGAAATAACAGGCAGGACAGACAAAGGACAGTCAATGGATATTGTTTTCTTGGAGTTTCAGAAGGCCCATGACAAGGTGCCACACATGAGCCTGCTAAGTAAGACAAGAACCTATGGTATTACAGGAAAGATACTAGCATGAATACAAGTTTTGCTCACTGGCAGGAGGCCAAGAATGGCAATAAAGGGTTCCTTTTCTGATTGGTTGCTCATGACAATGTTTATCCTTGGATGTTAAGTTCCCAACTACGATCTTCTTCTGGTGAGCTGCTGGTGCGCTCGGAGGCAGCTGCCTCTTGTGAGCCAGCCAAAGGTGCTTTGTTCCATTGTTAAATGTCACTTTTACAATCGCAAGACAATGCTGGACTCCAAAAACTTAGGGCATAGCAAGTCTATGTAAGAAAAACATTGAAGGTCTAAGTATTTTAAAATCTGATGCTTGTAATGCAATAAATAAGATGAAGAAAGGAAAGTCAGTAAGTCCTGACGAATTAGTAATAGAACAAATTATCGCCCTTGAAGATTATGGAATTGAAAAATTACTGATTTATTTAATGACACTTAAAGAGACTGGAATAATGCCAGAAGAGATGAAAAAAGATCAGTATTTATCATTCTTCCTAAGAAACCTGGAGCAATATAATGTGAATTACATAGTACCAAAAGTTTAATGAGTCATATCACCAAGATACTTCCAAGAATTTTGATAACAAGAGCTAAAAGTAAGATCCAAGCTGAAATAGGTAAAGAACAATGTGGTTTTGTGAAAGACAAAGGTACAAGAAACACAATATTGATGTTAAGGATACTATCAGAACGAGCTATTCAAGTGCAAAAAGATTTGTTTGTTTTATCGACTGCACAAAAGCATTTGATAAAGTGAAGCACAGTAAGTCATTTGATATATTATAGGAAACTCTAGATCTAGATTCGAAAGACCTCCACCTAATCAGAAATCTGTACTGGGAACAAACTGCCACTGTAAGGATAGATGGAGAAGTGAGTCAGTTTACAAAAATCAAGAGAGGCATTAGGCAAGGGTGCATTTTCTCCTCTGATTTGTTTAATGTGTACAGTGAAACAATATTACAAAAAATAAGAGACATCTTGGGAATCAAAGTTGGTGGTGTAAACATCAATAATTTCAGATATGCAGATGACACTGTTAGTTGCAAGTACGGAGGAAGAACTACAAAACTTAATTGATATAGTTGTTGAAGAAAGTGCAAAAATGGGTCTATCTATCAATTGCAAAAAGACAGAATGTATGGTGATATTCAAAAAGAAGGAGAATCCTATCTGCAGGCTGAGAATAAACGGGGAAGACATAAAACAAGTACAGAACTTTTGCTACTTAGGAAGCTGGGTAACATCAGATGGCAGGTGTGTCTTGGATAACAAAAGAAGAATAGGGATGGCAAAAGACACCTTTACGAGAATGAAGATTATACTGACCACTATTAAACTAGGCATGACAACCCGCCTCAGAGTACTGAAAGGTTACGTTTATCCAGTTATATTATATGGCTCAGAATGTTGGACAATATCTAGTAACATGAGGAAATGAATTGAAGCAGCAGAGATGTGGTTTTTGAGGAGGATGCAAAGAATATCATGGACGAATCTGAATAACTAATAAGGATGTCATGAACAGAGCAAACACAAAAAGAGAAATAATGTATGAGATCATGAAAAGGCAACGTAACTTCATTGGACATGTGATTAGGAAAGAGGAGTTAAGCCTGGTTTATACTTCCGCGTCAACGCGTCGCCGTAAGTTCTGCGTCGCCACAAACCCCGTGCAAAGCTGACGCAGAACCCTACGCGAGAGCCTGCGTTGCTGCGACGCACACCTCTCCCAAAATCTAACCACGCATCGTGGCAACGCAGACCGTAAGAACTGTGATTGGTCTGCTTGGTAGCATCGCATTTCATCCTACGCTGCAATAGCTTCCCATTGGACGACTGAATGGCAGGGAAGGCACTCTGGCTGCAATGCTTTCCATAAAGCTTTACAGACCTCCGAAATCATGGAGGACACATTTCGCTTTTACAAAAAAAGACGCTCTCGTCTTGTTTACCCCGAGAAATACTACCATGACCATGAAGCCTTGCATGGACAGGCGAGTGCGCATGCGTGACGTGCGCAAATTGCAGAGCGACGCAGACACACCAACGCACAAGTATAAATGCTCACAACGTGCGTAAGTCACTTGCGTAGGTTACGGCGTCCAGTTAACGCAGAAGTATAAATCAGGCTTTAGAATGCACGGTAATTATGGGAAAGATTGAAGGGAAGAAAGCAAAAGGAAGACAAAGACAAATGATGATGGAGACAGCAGTCAGAGAACTGGAAATGAATACCAATGAATTGATCCACTTGACCTGAAACAGGAGTGTGTGGGCCACGGCAGTCAAAGCTCAAACTGGGCATGGCACCTGATGATGATGATGATGATGATAGCAAGCCTACCCCATCAGTGACTTGTTCATTGGCAGAGGTGCTGGACGGGGTGCTGCCTGCTAACGGAAGGCATCAAAGGTATCTGAGTTGCTGCACAAAGGTGGTGTGCAATATTACCCTGGGCGATTGTCTTGGACATTTCTCTTGAGATTGCGAGACCCTGTTGGGCACTGACACTGTAAGATGTTGCAGGCCTGTCTTCCTTGTTTGGTGACCCAAACAGATGACGGGGGAGCTGCGTGGCCTCGGCTGTAGGAAGGACTAGGCCTCAAGCCGCAGGCCTGTCTGCTGCTGCAGTCCAGGAGAGAGGGCACCGGAGGCTGTGTAGCATGGCTTCTGTGCTCAGGTGGGGGCTAGCCTCTCCCATCGGTGCTGCCCTCCAGTGTTCAATTGGTGGAATGATAAACTAGATTTGGTCCACACATTTGTCTGTTTGTCTGTGCATTGACAAGAAATACACCATCAATTTGCAGGACATTTCCCTCAATGATGTCCTAAAAGTTGTACCTGCTAATTTCTAACTGCACTACAAGATCATATTCCATATACTGTGTGCATTCAAATATAAAATCTTCAGTTCTGTATTCGTCACCCTTTGTTACTGAAAGCTAAATTCTTTTCCCTTTCTAAACCTTTTGACCTTTTTGGCCTTCCTGGCGACTTTCATAATCTCTACTGCACTCTCCTTCATTTTTACTTTATCCCCCACTTTTCCAAACCATTGAACTGCTGAAACTACTGTTTAGGTCAAATACACACTTCATCTTATTCCACTGCAATTTTGTCCTGTTATCTGCTTATCCTTCCTCACAATCTCACTGCACACTGTATCTGCTTGTACACCAGCAGCCCCATCTTCTGCCCTATCACTCCGGATCCTATCTCTCTCTCAAGTTAGTTTACACTTTCCCCAGAAGCTCTAGCAAACCAACCCACAAGGATATTGGCACCCGTTGACTTCAGGTGTAACCCCTCCTTTCCCCAGAAGAGATCCCAATGATCCAGGAATCTGAACCCCTGCTCCTTGCACCAATTCTTCAGCCACACATTCATCTGCCAAACCATCCTATTCTTACCTTCACTAGCACGTGGCACAGGGCGCAACCCAGAGGTTACTACCTTTGAGGTTCTACTTTTCAGATTTCTACCTGACTCCCTGGATTCTCTTTTCAGGACCTCATTGCTTTTCCGACCTATGTCATTGGCACCAATATGTACCACAACATCCAGATGTTCACCCTCCCCCTCTATAATGCTGAGGACCTGATTTGAAACATCCTTGACCCTGGCACCTGGGAGACAATGTGCCATCTGGGTGTCTCTTTCATGCTCCTGTCTGCTCCTCTAACTATGGAATCCTTGTCAATACTGCAATCCTCTTCTCCCCATTCTCTTCTGAGCCATACAGCCAAACTCAGAGCAGAGACCTGGTTGCTGTGACTTTTACCTGGTAGGTTGTTTCCCCTCCCAACAGTATCCAAAGCAGTATATTTATTATTGAGGGGAACAGCCATTTTACAGATGTTACAGGGACAATTTTCCATCAGGACTTGACCCCTGTCACCCACCCACCTCAGATATTAAAAAGGGTGGGACAACGGTTGGTTTGAATTAAGTTGAGAAATATCCAACTGGATAAAGGAAGATCTATTGGCTTCTCAGTCTGTTTGTGTGAAGGTGAAGATGATCATATCAGGTGACTAGTAAGTGGGCCAACAAGCTTGAGAGATTATGCGATGAAACGTCTTCGAAAATATTCAACCAGCACTTGTAAGTCCACATGACATACAGGGTGATATAATCTAGGAAACCTCAGATCAAACATTCCAGCAGATAGTCAGTCAAAATTCTGATCTCAGTCTCACGTCACAATTTGGAATACTTGACTTGGATTATTTGCATTCCCCAAAACCACATACCTGCTAAATAATTAAAAACAATAATTACCTGCTAGAGTATTGTACCATGTTTCAGATATTCAACAATGATCAATTCTCAGAATTAATGCAGTTGTTCCTGGAACCTATCCCACGCATAGGTTACTCATTCACTGGCCCCAGGAATGTGGCTCTACAGAACCTCTATAAACATCATCTAATTGAGTTAAAAGCATTTTTATAAGTTCAAGATGGAGACAATCGCAAACACTTAAGCTATTTGAGAGCTTTGCCACCTGGTTCAGCCTGGGGTTATGGCTTAACCGGTACTCATCAGAGCCACCACACCAGGATAGGGTTCCTCCTGTCCTCACCTACCACCTCACAAGCTTCTGCATCCAGCACATAATTCTCCATAACTTCTGCCATCTCCAACGGATTCCCACTAACAAGCACATCTCCCCCCACCCCCACCAATTTCTGCTTTCCACAGGGATCACTCCCTATACGACTCCCTTGTCCATTCGTCCCTCCTCCCCACTGATCTCCCTCCTGCTACTTATCCTTGCACATAGAACAGTGCCACACCTGCCACCAACGTTCCCTCTAACTTTTAGCAGTCAGTATGCGCAAAAATCTTATGTTGTGCAAATTTTTTCCCTGTGACAAAAGTACATGCGCACTGAATGCACGCATTGCACAGTTTATGTAGGTTTACAAAATATTTGACATAAAACTGCACAGAATAACAACAAAATAACATACATATTTAAGTTCCTGGGTTATTTTCTCTCTCTCCTGTCTTTGGCATTTACCCATTCTTTGTAAACTCTATCTAGACTACTAGAACTTCCATCCAATTGATAGCTTTTGATTCTCATTAACATATCCAAATGACATTCACCTAAACGGTTTCTCAGCTTGTTTTTGAGTTGTTTCATTAGGCTAAAACCTCGCTCACAGTTCGCACTAGATGCAGGAAAGGTTCCCCCAATGTCCATCAACTGTGCAAGGTCGCAAAACTGTTCATTTTGAAGTACAAATGCTACCATTTGAGCAAAGTTTGAAATCAGTTTGGATTTAATTTTTTCTTGCACGGAAAATTTGAAATCATTAATCTAACTATTACAATATTTTCAGCTAGAAAATCATGATATTTTAGACATAAGGCATTAACTTGTTCATCGCCAAATGTGAAGTCACAATCTGCAATTGTGGAGAAATCAAAAGCTGACCATTCTTGTACCTCATCTTCAGGAAACCTTTCTTCTAAATGAACATAAAGACTATTTATAAATGTCAGCAGTGAACTTGTATGTACTGTGACGTTTTGTTTACGTTGTTGGCTTAGCAAAACTTTAACTTTGTCACTCCACGAAACACTGTCTCCCCGATACTGCTTTCTTACCTTGATAATTTTACCTCGCGCAAGATGAAGTGAATCAGTCGGTGTCAGGCCACTGTTTTGCAGAATCTTGCACAGTGCAGCCAGTTCATCAAAGACATCACTTAAAGCCTGTAAAGCTACTTTGTACATGAGGTTTATCAATTTCTTGTGACAGTATTTAGCCACAGGGTCATTTGACTGATCTTTTTCAATCAAAACTTAGTGAGCTATCTACAGGATTTGAAATAGATCTTTGTAAACTTTACGATATGAACACTGTCCGCCAAAGATGGCTGCTGCTGTGATGCAGCTGTACAAACCGAAACAGGATAGGTGAGGTGATGTAAGTTAGTGACATGCATTGTGGTATTTGGAAAACCAACTAACTAGTTAGCAGAAACATTTAGCTAAAAGATTATTTTCAATAAGTATAATTATTAATTACTACATTATTTTAGGTAACTAACCTTTTGTGCACACATTAATTTCCTTTCTGCGCTGGTTGAAAAACATGTGTGCGCACGCACACAGCTTAGAGGGAACATAGCCTGCCACCACACCTCCTCCCTCGCCACTGTTCATGGCCCCAAACATTCCTTCCAGTTGAGGCAACACTTCACATGTGAACCTGATGGGGTCATCTATTGTATCCGGTGCTCCCGATGTGGTCTCCTGTATATCGGTGAGACCCGACCTCTTTGTCGAGCACCTTTGCTCCACCCGCCACACAAAGCAGGATTTCTCACTGGCCACCCATTTCAATTTTACTTTTTATTTCTATTCCGACAAGTCAGTCCATGGCCTCCTCTACTGCCATGATAAGGCAACACTCAGACTAGAGGAGCAACACCTTATATTCCATCTGGGCAGCCTTCAACTTGATGGCATGAACATTGACTTCTCGAAATTCTGGTAATTATCCGTCCTTCACCATTCCCATTCTTGTTTCCTTCTCACACCTTCTTTTCATACCTATCACCTCCCCCTTCCCTTTCTTCCATAGTTTTCTGTCCTCTCTTATCAGATTCCCCCTCCTCCAGCCCTTTAACTCTTTCACCAATCGACTTTCCAGCTTTTTACTTCACCCCCTCCCCTCTCCCATTTTCACCTATCACCTACCACCTTGTACTTCTCCCTCTCCTTCCCTCAGCTTGTTATTGTCACTGCTTCCCCCTTCCTTTTCAGTCCTGATGAAAGGTATTGGCCCAAAGCCTTGACTGTTTATTCACATCCATGGACGCTGCCTGAGCTGCTGAGCTCCTCCAGCCCATTGTGTGTATTGCACTAGATTTCCAGCATCTGCCTCTTTTGTCTAGTCATTACATTTCTGTGGATGGATGTAGGTCAAGCCATCCCTTCTGATAGGTTCTGACCAGAAAACATAGAAAATAGGTGCAGGAGTAGGCCATTCGGCCCTTCGAACCTGCACCGCCATTCAGCATGATCATGGCTGATCATCCAACTCAGAACCCTGCACCAGCCTTCCCTCCATACCCCCTGATCCCTTTAGCCACAAGGGCCATATCTAAGTCCCTCTTAAATATAGCCAATGAACTGGCCTCAACTGTTTTCTGTGGCAGAGAATTCCACAGATTCAACACTCTCTGTGTGAAGAAGTTTTTCCTAATCTCGGTCCTAAAAGGCTTCCCCTTTATCCTCAAACTGTGACCCCTCGTTCTGGACTTCCCCAACTCGGGAACAATCTTCCTGCATCTAGCCTGTCCAATCCCTTTAGGATTTTATATGTTTCAATCAGATCCCCCCTCAATCTTCTAAATTCCAACCAGTATAAGCCTAGTTCATCCAGTCTTTCATCATATAAAAGTCCTGCCATCCCAGGAATCAATCTGGTGAACCTTCTTTGTACTCCCTCTATGGCAAGGATGTCTTTCCTCAGATTAGGGGACCAAAACTGCACACAATACTCCAGGTGTGGTCTCACCAAGGCCTTGTACAACTGCAGTAGTACCTCCCTGCTCCTGTACTCGAATCCTCTTGCTATAAATGCCCCCTTACAGCCTTTTGTTGTAAGGGGGAAACCAGCATCAGAATTCAGCTATCACTTGAAGACTCATACTAGATAAATGTGGATCTAATAAGTTGTACCCAGCAAATTCCATCATCCATCTTTTCTCAAGTTATATATGGTAGTCAATAGTTTAGTATAAAATCAATATTTACAGTTCTGGGATCTCATCAAAAGGCAGAAAATCAAATGGCTTGATCAAATGACAAGTAAAAAGACTTGTTTGCAAAGGGGAAATTTCTTGGAATTAATGGTACTCTTGGATAAAAGAGAATTAACTGAGCTTATCAAATACAGAATTGATTTCTACAGGGCCACAGGGAGCCGATAGCTGGCCGGTGACATCCACACTGGACTTTGAACCGAGTGGCCCCATGGTTCGAATCCGGCCGGCTCAAATCTGTGCTGGGTTGAGCATCAAGCTAGAAACTTGACCTCGTAAAAAAAAACAGGCAAGCACTAAGGAAACGGACAGCTGATGCGCCAAACAAGGTGTGGAGAGGATTTAATTAGTTAATAGGGAGTCAATGTCAACACTTGCAAATGGTTTGAAATTAAAGGACTGATGCAGGAGTTCAGAGGAAGATTGTGGTCCAGCAGATAATCAGACATTGTCTGGAACTACGTATATATATTTAATGTTGGTAAGGGAAGTTCTCTACTCAACTTTATTCGCCATAAACATTTATATATGTATTAGGAATTAGTTGTAGTGTGTTAGTGCGACATGCAACAAAAATATTGAACAAACACAAAGAACTATATAAAAATAGAGTTAAAGGTTATGGACAGATATAATGTACTCACCCATCCATCTGGAAAAGCTGTCAATCTTGCTGGTTTCTTTTCAGAAGGAAAAGAAATCTTACTCTTCCGAAGATCCTGTCCACTATCTGACAGACAAGTGAATCCAGGTATCAGTTTCTCAGGGGTGCTGAATAGAAGGTTAGTCCTTCTGGTGCCCAAACTCCCGTTGGATGATTGGGCAAGTGAATTTGGTGTTGATAGTTTATCCAAAGCTACTGTTGCTGTGGGAACATCCTCTTGTGACAGGCTTCTCTGCATTCTATTTTGTAACGTTGCTGGTGCGGCACTGATTTGCTTTTCAGTCATTGAGAGATCAAGTGACCTGCTGGAGAACGATTCTGTAGGATTGCGATATAAGTTATACAAGAAACTGTTGCTAATCCTAGACCGAATGCTGTCTCCAACGAGGGCTTCCGTGCCTTCTGAACTTGCAATGTCATCTAATTTGTTTCTCCCAGATAAAGAAGATTGGAAGACTATGCTGTTTTGCACAGAAGCACGTTGGGGTCCAATTTCGGACTTCTCCTCAAGCAGCCTCTTCATCATGTGCCCAGGAGTGAGACTTGCCTTGTTTGTCGATACCATTGAGAATTTTTTTTGAGGAGGTTCCAAAACAGGTTGGGTGGGCAAGCTTGGCAAAAGTTTTCCATCAACTGCCACAGGCTCTGCTGCCTCTGGTGTTTCCAGTGGCTCCTCGGTGATTGAGGAAGATGGAGAAAGTATTGGATTAGTTTGATCCTCTTCAATGGGAGGCAGCGTGGCAAAGGGAGAAGTGGAGGAATGAGGTCTCTGGTTCCTTGCATTTTTATTACGACTCAAGAGTATGGGAACATCCAAGTTACGAATAGTATCAACAAAGCCATCGATTTCTGACTGACTATCAGAGTCATCCAGGGCATTTGTGAGACTAATCTTCATGTTACCATGAAAGACGGCATCATCGGGTGACAGCTGATTGTCTAACAAGGGGCTTCCAGATAGATGAAGGTGTTGAACTCTATTTCCTCCTAATCCTGTACTCACATATGGGAATTTGAGGGCTTCTCGTTGAGGCTCTGGATTCACTATTGAGGAGCTTTCAATCTTTATGTTCTCTGATTTATCCGTAGGTTTTTGCAGCAGCATACTTTGAGAAGTAAGCGTCAGGGTTTCAGCAGTTTGCACTTTCATAGACTCTTCGGGGAAATTTACAATACTTTGTGGTGGTCCTTCTTGGAGACTGCCAAGAGAGCTGTATGGTACTGAATCCAATTTTACCTTTTGAGATCCACTTTCCTCAGTGGTCAGGAAAGGAACAGTTTCAGTAATACGACCATTCTGGTCAGGACTCTGTTGATACAAAGTGTTCATCTGCTGAGCAGATCCAGAAGAATTCACATTCTTCCAAGAGCCACTTCCATCACATTGAGGGTCTTTGCCAGGCTGCTGAGAAGGTTCCTGCCTAATTGTCCCAATAGAGATAACTGAATTCATAGGACTCTGCTTTTCCAAACTCTCACTCCATGTTGGATTCTCTGGCAAAGAGAGAACCTTCTGATTGGTGCTGTCATTTGTTGTAGTTGGGTCAACTCCATTCACAAATATTTCATCCTTAATGAACACATTATAAACTTCATGCTTCAAACCTTCTTGTCTTGGCTGCAAGGAGTTCTCCGAATTTCCACTCCCACCATCACCAAGACCTCCACTGACGTTCTGCAGAGTGGCAGTGTCTGCTGTATGTGTAAAGTTAGCACTACCTGCAGGTTGAGAAGGCACGACACTGGATGGGTATAGGTCAGTCTCAGGGAGAAATCTGCTGTTAGTGCTCATTATCTTGATGTCACCTTCCTCTTGCTTGCAGCTGACTACCAAACCTCCTGCTTGCTGTAGGGGCTCCGGCAGGCTGGCCGGCTTCTGAAGGTCAGGTTTCCTGAGAAAACAAATTTCTAAAGATATAACACCGTTCTCCAGAAACCTTCAGATACAAGAAAGGTAGCTACAATACTTCAAAGGGAACACATTATTAGATAGACAGACCAAGTCTTAAGACAAGGTTAAGAAGCAATGCATTTCTCAGATCTGCTCAGCTGATCAAGTTCATATTTTTTTGTGTAACTTTGTTTACTGCTATTTGTGCTTTGTGCTGTGTATGACTGTTGGTTTTGTGTTTTGTACCTTGGCACTGGAGGAACGCTGTTTCATTTGGCTGTATTCATGAATGGTGGAATGACAATTATACTTGAACTTGCCAGCTCTCAGAGCTTTCAACCATTCCCGTCTCTTCATTTATAATCAATAATCTCTCACATACTCATCAAAGTGGCCCCTCTGCTATTTCACTGAAGCTCTGAGTAAAATTGGTCAGGCTGTGCGACATGATTGAAGGTGGAAACATAATGAATGGGGCTTGACTGGTGACAACTACAAAAGGAATGTTACTGTGGGTGAGAGAACAATTAAAGAACAATAGGCCCAAGCTTGCTATATATAAACTTGCTACAGTGGATTGAATAAAAGCAAATTCAAACTGACTGAATGTTTTAAACTACAAAATTGCACTTAGAACATAGAGCATAGAAAAGTACAGCACAGAGACAGGCTCTTTGGCTCACAATGTTGTGCTGAACCAGCTAAGAGGCAAATCAAAAACCCCTGAATAGTAATCCCTCCTACCTTGACAATATCAATGCCCAATGTTCATGATATCTTCCTCACTTATATATGCCTATTTAAACGTTTCTTAAAAGCCTGTAATATAATTGCCTCTACCACCATACAAGGCAGTGCATTCCAGGCATCCATGACTCTCTGAATAAAAAACTTACCCCCACATCCCCTATGAAACTACCCCCTCTCAGCTTCAATGCATGCCCCCTGGTATGAGACATTTCTACCCTGGGAAAAATATACTCCCTGTCTGCTCTATCAATGCCTCTCAGAATGTTATAAACCTTGATCAGATCTCCCCTCAGTCTCCGTCACTCCAGAGAATAGAACCTAAGTTTATCCAGCCTCTTTTGATAGCACATGTCCTCTAAACCAGG
Source organism: Mobula birostris (assembly GCF_030028105.1). NCBI lineage: Eukaryota > Metazoa > Chordata > Chondrichthyes > Myliobatiformes > Myliobatidae > Mobula > Mobula birostris. The sequence goes on from NC_092399.1 coordinate 5,172,543, forward strand.
CAGCATCCTGATAAATCTCTTCTGCACCCTCTCCAAAGCCTCAACATCCTTCCTGTAGTGAGGCGACCAGACCTGTATGCAATACATCAGATGTGGCCTAGCCAGAGTTTTCTAAAATAGAAGTGATCGGAACATAGGTCTAAACATTAGACTCAAAAAAGATAGAATGCTTTATTTAAGGAAATATCTGCTCCTGTTGTGTTTAATGATGCAGCTCTATAAAACTCTGGTTAGGCCACACTTGGAGTACTGTGTCCAGTTTTGGTTGCCTCACTATAGGAAGGATGTGGAAGCATTGGAAAGGGTACAAAGGAGATTTACCAGGATGCTGCCTGGTTTAGAGAGTATGCATTATGATCAGAGATTAAGGGAGCTAGGGCTTTACTCTTTGGAGAGGAGGAGGATGACAGGAGACATGATAGAGGTGTACAAGATAATAAGAGGAATAAATAGAGTGGATAGCCAGTGCTTCTTCCCCAGGGCACCACTGCTCAATACAAGAGGACATGGCTTTAAGGTAAAGGGTGGGAAGTTCAAGGGGGATATTAGAGGAAGGTTTTTTACTCAGTGAGTGGTTGGTGCGTGGAATGCACTGCCTGAGTCAGTGGTGGAGGCAGATACACTAGTGAAGTTTAAGAGACTACTATACAAGTATATGGAGGAATTTAAGCTGGGGGCTTATATGGGAGGCAGGGTCTGAGGGTCAGCACAACATTGTGGGCTGAAGGGCCTGTACTGTGCTGTACTATTCTATGTTCTATGTTTAATAGTTACAGCAACACCAGACATTAGTCAGAAAACAACAGAGATTGCAGATGCTGGCATCCAGAATAGTAAACACAATGCTGAAAGAACTCAGCAAGTCATGAAGAAGCTGTGTTGGTGCTGATGCAGATCTTCACCCAAAGCAACAATGTATTCAGATACACATGAACACAAAGGATTCTGCAGATGCTGGAAATCTTCAGCAACACACAGGCACAAATTTTGGAGGCACTCAGTCGGTCAGGCAGTATCTATGGATGGGAATAAACAGTCGATGGTTCAGGTCCGGACATTTCATCAGGACAGACACAGATACTGACTGACTTTACAGTTTCTTCCAGCATTCTCAGAGGGAAGCAGAGAGATTGTCATTACTAAAAAGGAGGAGGAGTTGGTGGGGCAGAGACTGATATGGGGGTTGGGTGGAGGGAGGGAAAGATGGGCAGATGGAGCCATGTAGAGAAGGGAAGATGGAGGGAATGGAAAAGTGCACAAAGAGAGAAGGACCAAGGATGAACAGGTGAATAACCTTATATTGGAACTTCTATTACATTTTAAACACTGCTACATCTGTGTTGGGTGTCGGGGTGGGGATACATCTCTACCAAAGGAGGTGAAAGGAGCTCCTTCCCTCCACTAGCCTGCTGGTCACCCTTGGGCAAGGTGTAACACCTTCTTAGTCTCCCTGGTCAGGGACATGTGAAGTGATGGGAGCAGGTGGTGGATGGTCGTATGAGCAGCTGCTGCACAACACAAGTCCTGGTTATGCGACCACTGACGCCAGGCAGACAATCTCTAAAGAGTATTGCTAATGGCTGGGGTCAGGGTCTTGTAAAAGCACTGCCTAGCAGGCAATGGAAAACCAGCTCTGTAGAAAAATTTGCAAACAACAGTCATGGCCATGGAAAGACCAAGATCGCCACGTTATACATGGCTCATAACGAATGAATGAACATCTGTGTGTGGTTGGTATCAATATTTTACATTATCAATCCCTACTTCTATTGCTATAATGGAAACTGCCTCAGTAACATAAAGGAAGATAAATCACCCTGGCATTGGAGACATTGAAGTCAGTTAATATAGGCAGTAGCAAGTTTAAAAATACACCATTGACATCCAACAAAAATGGCATTTGGAATATGTCTGGCCTCCGAGATGTTTACTTCTGGCCTTCTTCAGAGCTTCCAACATGACAGTAAATCCTCTAGATTAAGACCTTAAGATATAGGAGCAGAATTAAGCCAGTTGGCCCATTGAGTCTGCTCCACCATTTCATCATGGCTGATCCATTTTCCTCTCAGCCTCAGTCTCTTGCCTTCTCCCCATATCCCTTCATGCTCTGACTAATCAAGAACCTATCAAAACTCTGCCATAAATTCAGGCGGGTGTGGAGACTTGATCTCCACAGCCTCCTGAATTCCACAGATTCACTACTCTCTGGCTAAAGAAATTCCTCCTCGTCTCCATTCTAAATGGATGTCTCTCTATTCTGGGACTCCATCTTCTAGTCTTAGACTCCGGTCCTCTCCACATCCACTCTATCGAGACCTTTCAACATTTGGTAGGTTTTAATGAGACTCCCCCCCCCCCACCCTCCATTCATCTGAAATCCAGTGAGTAGGGGCCCAGAGCATCAAATGCTCGTCATATAACAAGCCTTCCAATCCCAGAATCATTTTCCTGAACCTCCTTTGAACCCTCTCCAACGTCAGCATATCTTTTCTTAGAAGAGGGGCCCAAAGCTGCTCATGAGGCCTCCAAGTGAGGCATCACCAGTGCCTTATAAAGCCTCAATATTACATCTTTGCTTTTATATTCTAGTCCTCTTGAAATGAATGCCAAAATTGCATTTGCCTTCTTCACCACTGACTCATCCTGCAGATTAACCTTTGTCTCTTGCCACATGAATATAAAGCTTCATGTTAGCCAATTGAAATGCTATTCTTTTGTGGAATTGATAATCCTTTGTAACATTCCTGCATAGAGTTTTTTTATAATTAAATTTGCCAAAAGCCAGGTTGCAACCACCTCATTGTCAGTGCAGGTTAGAAATACTAAAACCATTCCAGACTACCATACTTTGCAGCTTTCAATAGTCCAGTGACTAAGTGATTTTTATAGCTCATTCCTCCTTTCCAAGTATTCACTGAAACTGGCATCAGTAAATTATTAAAGACTAACTCCATATGCAGTCCAGCAGATGTATATTAACATGTTGTCTTGGTAAACAAATTAAACTTTTTAGAACCAGTCAAGAAAACAAATAGAATATTATGTTTAAGAATTAGAGCAACCATGCTTTGAACATTGCTACAATATTGCAAGTTCAAGTTCTGTATATTGTCATTCAACTCTACACATGTATACAGCCAAATGAAATCTTTCTTCAGACCAAGGTGCACATATAATTCACATACATGACACATAAAACCTAAAGTAATATTATCAGGAATAAATTAACAAATAATAAGGTGCATATATGATATAAGTTTAAAGTAAACAGTATAACACTACTGGCACTTCATACGTGATGAGATCATATGATGATATTCATACACGGTAGCAGGGAGTTCAGTAGTCTTATGGCCTGGGGGAAGATGCTGTTTCCTAGCCTAACAGTTCTTGTCCTAATGCTATGGTACCTCCTGCCTGATGGTAGGAGGCTGGATGGATGGGAAGATCATTGGCATGCTAAGGAGTGATGTCTATGAAGTTTGAAGATATGGTAAATTCTATAAAGAAAGGCACTGCACCAAATGTTGCTTTGCTCAGTAAATAATTAAATTAATTTAAATCAATCTAAATTGCTAACTATTTTCTGGTATTTCAGGGTCTGAATGGTAGAACATAATTTAACATGAGGTCATAAATGCCAGCTAATGAAACACTGAAAATTGGACATTATGCTCGGATCAGAACTTGGGTCAGGCTGTTCTGCTCCCTCTACACCCATGGCTATGTGGTTCAGCACAGCTCAAATGCCAACTATAAATTTGCTGAAGACATAACTGTTGTTGGCAGCATTTCTGATGGTGACAAGGAGGCGTACAGGAATAAGATACATTGGCTGGTTGAGTGGTGTCACAACAGCAACCTTGCACTCAGTGTCAGTAAGACCAAGGAACTGACTGTGGACTTGGCAGGAAGGGGAAATTGAGGGAACACACCCAATTCTCATTAAAGGTTCAGAAGTGGAAAGGGTGAACAGTTTCATGCTCCTAGATGTCAATCTCTCTGAAGATCTATCTTGATCCCAACGTATTGGTTGCAATTGCAAAGAAGGCATGACAGCAACTATAGGAGTTTGAGGAGTCTTAGTATGACTACAACAAATTTCTACAGATATACCATGGAGAGCATTCTAACAGGATGCATCACCATCTGGAGGATGGGGGCCACTGCACAGGATCGGAAAAAGCTGCAGAAGCTTGCAAAGTCACCAGCTCCATCATGGTACTAGTTTCCCCAGCATCAAGGACATCTTTGAAAGGCAATGTCTCAAAAAGGCAGCATCAGTCATTAAGGACCCGCATTACTCAAGACATGCTGTCTTCTTAATACTACCACCAGACAGGAGGTTGAGGAACCTGAAGGCACACACTCAATATTTTAGGAACAGCTTCTTCCCCTCTGCCAGCAGATTTCTGAATGGACATTGAAGCAACTCATGAACATTACCTCAGCATTTTCGCTCTCCTTTTGCACCACCTATTTAATTTAATTATATCTATAAAATATATTTATATATTTTTATTTCTATAATAGATATATATAGGTGAGGCCAAATTTGGAGTATTGTGTACAGTTTTGGTCACCGAATTATAGGAAAGATGTCAACAAAATAGAGAGAGTACAGAGGAGATTTACGAGAATGTTACCTGGGTTTCATCACCTAAGTTACAGAGAAAGGTTGAACAAGTTAGGTCTTTATTCTTTGGAACGTAGAAGGTTGAGGGGGGACTTGATAGAGGTATTTAAAATTGTGAGGGGAATAGATAAAGAGTTGACGTAGATAGGATTTTTCCATTGAGAGTGGGGGAGATTCAAACAAGAGGACATGAGTTGAGAGTTAAAGGGCAAAAATTTAGGGGCAACATGAGGGGGAACTTCTTTACTCAGAGAGTGGTAGCTGTGTGGAACGAGCTTCCAGTAGAAGTGGTTGAGGCAGGTTCGATGTTGTCATTTAAAGTTAAATTGGATAGATATATGGACAGGAAAGGAATAGAAGGTTATGGGCTGAGTGCAGGTCGGTGGGACTAGGTGAGAGTAAGAGTTCGGCACGGACTAGAAGGGCCGAGATGGCCTGTCTCCGTGCTGTAATTGTTATATTCATTTATTATTGTAATTTGAAGTATCTTTTATGTACTGCACTGTACTGCTGCAACAAAACAGTAGATTGCACAACTCACAGTATATTCAACCTGATTCTGATTCAGATTACCTACCAGTTGAGGCAACATGTGGCAGTGATCCAAGAGGTAGGGAATTATTCACTCGCCCCATCATTGAAATATTCCCACAACCTATGGACTCACTTGCTCAATATTTATTGTTTGTTTGTTTATTATTATTTTGTTTTCTTTCAGAAGTTGCACAGTTTGTTGTCTTCTGTACACTGGTTGAACGCCCAAGTTGCTGCGGTCTTTCAGATGAAGTGCAGCTTGATGGAATCAATATGGATGGGTGCTCACCGGTTCACATGGATGTTGTGGGCCGAATGGCCTATTTCACTGCTATACTGTATTACTCTAATTCTCTGTACATTAAAGAAGAAAATAACATTGACTTTATATTTGACAGCACTAGGAAAAGAAAGCAGGCTGTTAATAAATTAAGTTGTTTCTCTAACTACGCATTATGTAAGAACTAACAGTGATGTCGAAATTTAAATGCCTTCTTTGTGAGTGACCCTCGGAAGTCATTCGGAATGTCAGTCTCATCAAACTCTGGTCAAAAAGGAATGGAACCACACAGGAACCGGATCAGCTGGAAATGGTTACTGGATAATATCCAATTTCATTCCCTTAATCTACAATTCACTGTAAGTATACATTCCTCAAATGCAACATCAAACAAGACCATTTAAAAAGTTTACTTGAATCTGAATAAGAGAGCAATTATAATTAAAAAAAAGATACTGATCTTTTTACTTGGAACCAAATGTTAAAACATTTTAGCCAAATAGATTAGACGCTTCCTTGTTGCAGTGAATGATCGGTGTCTGTTCTACGCTGCCCCTTTTCATCCTTTTAATAACAATTCAAACCCATACCGCAAGATTGGAGATTCCTGTATTTCAAGACTGCGGTGGAAGTAATTAGCCACCTCTGACCTAACGATATTTAATACCTGAAACTTTCTATAAGACGACTGAGGTGACCTTTCACCCACTAAGGTCAAACTAGACCCTCTTTAACCCGCCCCGCTGCCCTTTAACCCAGCCAAACGGTGCCACAAACTCTCAACTTCTTTCCTTAAAATAATAAAGTTTCTGACGCAGGAGAGGTGCCTGTCTCTTTCCCTCCAACTTGATTAAACCAGACTCTGCTTGAAGGCTGTAATTAGGGCGAGAGTTTTGCCATCCTCAACTCGGACGTGGTCTCCTGTCTTTGACTCACCGCCCGGGGAGAAGCTGCTGACAAATCTTCAACTGCACAACCTACTTCCTGCGTCGAGTTACCCACAGAAACATAGCAACAAAACGAGAGAGGAGCAGGTTGATGCAGACCGCGCGGGAAGGACCCACCTGAGAGCCTGGGCGGCGGGCGACGGCGGTAGGAAGCGACTGAAGCCTGGGACCCGGTAGCTGGGACGTGGTGGGACGTGTAGCGAAGATTGTCCTCTGCTCTGCACTTGCTGCCCGGCGGATCCAGCGAGAGGCAGCTCCCGAGCGTTCGCCGCATTCCTCTGGCATTCCTCCGCGACTGGCTCCGCAGGTTCGTTCGGATTCGAGGTTCCGCTTTCTGCCATTAGTACCTGTGGTCTCCCTGGGTCACTTGTCTCTGTCGAAATTAGGCCACCCGCATGCCCACCTCCTCCCTCTTTGGAGAGTGTGATAATGACTTTCAATCTAGTCTTTGTCACCTTGGAAACTTTATCTCGGGATTGACTGGAGGATTCACAATGATCCTCTGAAACTGGGGCGGAACAACTGTGGAATCTTTGATCTGTGCACCCTATTCTTTCCAGGTGAGTACTTAAAATGTCCTCAGCCCAGTCAGGGTGGTTCTGTTGTGCATCAAATTCCGAAGAACTTGTTTGGTTTTGGGTGTCAGGAATGCTGCAAGTTGGGTACACGATTTGTTTCAGTGGGTGTGACTCGAGTCTCCCAGAATTTGAGAATAGATTCTGACAGTCTAATTCTGAACCTTGTGTGTGCGCGCAGTGTGGCAGTTCTACCTGACTGGCTTCTGAATTCCCTGCTCCCTTCTCCCTCTGCTCGGCCACTACCACCCGTGGCAGGGCTGTGGAGGAATCCGAGAGAACGAGACTCTTCCTACCCTCCCTCCGATTACCCAAACTTTCAAAATCTTCCAAAGCCTTTCTGTCGCCGCTCAGGTCTGTCTCGGAAAAGCGGAAATTTCGTTTCTGTGGAGGGGAAAGGGAACAAAAGAGAGCCATAAACGTGAGATTAAATTGCTCAAGAGATGCCGAAAGAATTTGGCAGGCTCTTCGCGATATAGATTTACAGTGGCATGCAGAAGTTTGGGCGCCCCGGTCAAAATTTCTGTTACTGTGAATAGTTAAGTGAGTAGAAGATGAACTGATCTCCAAAAGTCATAAAGTTAAAGATGAGACATTCTTTTCAACATTTTAAGCAAGATTAGTGTATTATTTTTGTTTTGTACAATTTTAGAGTGGGGGGAAAAAAGGAAAGGAGCACCATGCAAAAGTTTGGGCACCCCAAGAGATTTGAGCTCTCAGATAATTTTTACCAAGGTCTCAGACCTCAATTAGCTTGTTAGGGCTATGGCTTGTTCACAATTATTGTTAGGAAAGGCCAGGTGATGCAAATTTCAAAGCTTTATAAATACCCTGACTCCTCAAACCTTGTCTCAACAATCAGCAGCCATTGGCTCCTCTAAGCAGCTGCCTGGCACTCTGAAAATTAAAATAAATGATGCCCACAAAGCAGAAGGCTATAAGGAGATAGCAAAGCATTTTCAAGTAGCTGTTTCCTCAGTTCGTAATGTAATTAGGAAATGTCAGTTAACAGGGAATGGTGGAGGTCAAATTGAGGTTTGGAAGACCAAGGAAACTTTCCGAGAGAGCTGCTTGTAGGATTGCTAGAAAGGCAAATCAAAACCCTCGTTTGACTGCAAAAGACCTTCAGGAAGCTTTAGCAGATTCTGGAGTGGTGGGGCACTGTTCTACTGTGCAGTGACACCTGCACAAATATGACCTTCATGGAAGAGTCATCAGAAGAAAACCCTTTCCTGCACCCTCACCACAAAATTCAGCGTCAGAAGATTGCAAAGGAACATCTAAACAAGCCTGATGCATTTTGGAAACAAGTCCTGTGGACTGATGAAATTAAAATAGAACTTTTTGGCCACAATGAGCAAAGGTATGTTTGGAGAAAAAAGGGTACAGAATTTCATGAAAAGAACACCTCTCCAACTGTTAAGCACCGGGTGGATCGATCATGTTTTGGGCTTGTGTTGCAGCCAATGGCACGGGGAACATTTCACTGGTAGAGGGAAGAATGAATTCAATTAAATACCAGCAAATTCTGGAAGCAAACATCACACTGTCTTTTTTTTAAAAAATCTGAAGATGAAAAGAGAATGGCTTCTACAACAGGATAATGATCCTAAACACACCTCAAACTCCACAATGGACTACCTCAAGAGGCGCAAGCTGAAGGTTTTGCCATGGTCCTCACAGTCCCCCGACCTAAACATCATCGAGAATCTGTGGATAGACCCCAAAAGAGCAGTGCATGCAAGACGGCCCACGAATCTCACAGCACTAGAAGCCTTTTGCAAGGAAGAATGGGCGAAAATCCCCCAAACAAGAATTGAAAGACTCTTAGCTGGCTACACAAAGCGTTTACAAGCTGTGATACTTGCCAAAGGGGATGTTACTAAGTACTGAACATGCAGGGTGCCCAAACATTTGTTTTGGGCCCTTTTCCTTTTTTGTTATTTTGAAACTGTAAAAGATGAAAATAAAAAAGTAATCTTAAGATATTAAAGAAATGTGTTATCTTTAACTTTATGCCTTTTGGAAATCAGGTCATCTTTTACTCGCTTAGCTATTCACAGTAACAGAAATTTTGACCAGGGGTGCCAAAATGTTTGCATGCCACTGTAAATGTCAGGGTTAATTACGTCGTACATTTTCATGCACCTCTCTTGGGTCAAAAACAAATGAAAACTTGAAAAATCTCATTTGGTCATGCTAAAAGCACCCTTTTCACCACTCTGTCTACCAGTGTCCTTAATTTCAATTCCCCCACTCTTCCCCTACAACATGTGATATTTTTCCCGACCTGTAATTCTCAAACTCTTTTTGTACATTACAATTGAACATGGTTCCATTGCTTTCCAGATCACTCATGTAGCATGTATGGTGTTGCTCCCACTTCTTTTGCCAATCAATGCCAGACAATCTGCCACTAACAATTTCTCTGTATTTACTCCATTAAAAACAATCATGGATACATAGACAGCATATTCCAGGCACCCACTAGCCTCTGTGTTTTAAAAAAAAACTTGTCTCATAACTCTTTAAACTTCCACCCTTTAAACTTAAACCTATACCATTCAGTATTTGGCTTCATGCTGGGAAAAAGAGTCTCGTCAGTTTACTCTGCCAAACTACAGGGAAATCGTTGCTTTAATCCCACTGAATATTCACTCAGCGGAACTCTGAACTGATTCCATAATCTACAGACTCACTTCCAATGACCTCACAACTCATTTTCTCACTAATATTTATTTGGACATTTGATTCTTTTGCACATTGGTTGTTTATCAGCCTTGGTTTGAAGAATCAAAGATCCAGAGTATATTTATTATGTATGCAGTATATAACCCTGAGACCTGTCTTCCCGCAGGCAGCCACACAAAAAAAATGAAACACCGTGGAACCCTTTTTTAAAAAAAACCAAACACCCGACGTGCAAACAAAAAACAAGTCACACAAACTGCAAAAAAGTCAATATCAAACCATAAAGTCTTTGAAATAGTTTGGGAATGTTCAGTGTAGTTCAGTTCAAATTAGCACTGTGTTGTTCTTTGGCTGTAAGCTGCAGAGCCAATCCGTGTCAATGTGCCGGATCAAAATTGTGCAAAATAGCAATTACAAAAGGTGTAAGCAGAAAACAGAAACGGAGAACTGCAGTGTCTGAAAACCACTGCAATCCATAAATATGAATTTATGAGAAACTAAGTAGAGTTTTTCATAAATTCTATTGTATTTCTTTATTTTCTTTTACATACCTGCAAGAAGCCGAGTCTCAAGGAAATATATGGTGACATATACATACTTTAAATAATAAATTTACTTTGGCTTTGACGTTACAGGATAAACTAACAGAGTCCTTTTCTCAGATACTGAATAGGTTTAAGACATAGGTTTAAGTTTAAAGATGGAAAGTTTGAAGATTTGTGAGACAAGTTATTTTTACACAGAGGTCAGTAGGTGGCTGGAACATGTTGCAAGAGGAAGTGGGAGAAACAAATATGATAGTAAAGTCTGGTGTTTAGTGCAGGGGTTCCCAACCTTTTTTATGCCATGGACTAATACCATTAATCAAGGGATTAGTGGTTCCCAGGTTCGGGACCCCTGATTTAGAACAGGCAGAGAATAGAGGGATGTGGACCTTGTGCGGAGAGATGGGGTTAGTTTAAATTGGTGCCATGTTTAGCACAGACATGGTGCCTGTACCAGTCAATGTTTTACTAATTTCATTCTATTCCCCTCACTTCCCCATTGACTTATCACAGATTTCACCCTGCACCACACACAAGAGGCTATTTACAGTGTGGCCAGTTAACATTCCAAAACATAAACCGTTGCATTCTGTGGTGGGGGAGGGTGGTGCTGAGGCACCTAGGGGACACAAACATGGTCACAGGGAATACTTCCAAACTCCATGCACATTAGTGCCAGAGACCAGGGTTGAAACCATTGAATCTGTGAGAGGCAATTGCAATGGGAACATTTATAATTCAATCATTGTCACATTTTTTGTCCTTTGTTAATACAGCATAATCTCTGACTTGAAAACACATCACTATTACTATTGTGTGACGCTAGTGTCAACATTTCCCTTAATAGTTGCCAGTTTTAATCAATTTGCTGTAATTGCCCCTTAAAATATCCTTACCTTTGATTAATTGTCACCAACCAGTTAGTCAGATTTAGGGAGGCTTCTGCGTCAACTTAAAATCTCCTTGAGTTGATGTTCTTGGAAGAAATGCAAACCGTTTATGTAAGTTGCATTGTCAAAATGCTGGAATGATGTTGAGGCCTGTGCATGGACTCCCTTTTGGGAGTCTGTGATCCCAATGTATACCTTACTAAGTCTAGCTCTTAAATAAGTTTAAAATGGCATGATTTGATAAATCTCCTTCCCAAATTATTTCTTAATTCTGGTAAATATACGCCCACACAGTCATGATTGGCCAATCCTTGTGCTTTTTGGCTGACTTGACGTTTTATCGTGTAACTAGATGATGTTCAATCTCCTGCCTGTGGCAAAAATATAATCTGTATTAATTTCACTTCCTTAGTCAGCATTTATTTTAAACTTCTGACAAGTTTGAAAATTCTTTCCAATTCTACTTTAGACAACTTGATGGCAAGACTCCAGACTTTGATGTACCTGTGGTAAATTAGGGTGGTGGAATGAAGATACGTCTCTACCAAAGGAGGTGTAAGGTGCTCTTTCCCACCGCAAGCCTGCAGGTTACCTTTGGCCAAGGTGTGGCACCTGCTTTCCCCCCCAATCATGGTCACGAGGCAGCGGGAGCAGGTGGTGGATGGCCGTATGAGCTGCTGGTGCAATTCGCAAGTCCTGGTTCTGCGACCACTGACGCCAGGCAGACAATCTCTGTAGAGTATTGATAATGGCTGGGGTCACCCGTCTTGTAAAGACACGGCCCAGAAGAAGGCAATGGCAAACCACTTCTGTAGAAAAATTTGTCAAGAGCAATCATGGTCACCATGATCACCTACGTCATATGACACGGCATGTGACAAATCAATGAAAGAATGAACAAAATTACAGCAAAGGAATATATCATTCTGCATTGTTACTGATGTTAACCACCTACTTAATTCTTCTAGAAGATTCTGTTTGGAAGTATTTATGCCATTCCTCTCAAACAAACCAGGCTATAGTCTTTAACAACAAATTTAATGACAGTATGAGTTTTTAAATATGAAAAAGAAACATCAAAAGCTGGTCCAGTCCATTAGTTAGAATACAGGTAAAGCACTGTGTTCTCCTGCATTAGCTGCATAAAGGACCCAAAGATGATGGTGCAAAAGAAGATTTACTAATCAAGAACCTATCAACCACTGCTTTAAATATACCTAACGACTGGCCTTAACAGCCATCTATGATAATGAATTCCACAGATTCACCACCCTCTGGCTAAAGAAATTCCTCCTCACCTCTGCTATAAAGTGGTTTGAAAGTACTCCCTGTGACCACCTTTGTTTCCCCTGGGTGCTCCAGCAACTGCCCCCCACCCAGTCCTAGAATCTCCCACTATAGGAAAAACCCTCTCGGAATCAGGTTTAATATCACTGGCACATGTCGTGAAATTTGTTAACTCAACGGCAGCAGTACAATGCGTGATAATGTAGAACAAAAAATAAGTGAATCAATTACAGTAAGTATATATACAGTATGTAAATTAAATAGTTAAATTAAAAATAGTGCAAAAACAGAAATAATGTTTAAAAAAAAAGTGAGGTAGTGTTCATAGATTCAATGTCCATTTAGGAATCAGATGGCAGAGGGGAAGAGGCCATTCCAGAATCACTGAGTGTGTGTCTTCAGGCTTCTGTACCTCCTTCCTGATGGTAGCAATGAGAAGAGGGCATGTCCTGGATGATGGAGGTCTTTAATAATGGATGCCACCTTTCTGAGGCACCGCTCCTTGAAAGTATCTTGGATATTACAGAAGCTAGTAACCAAGATGGAGCTGACTAATTTTATAACTTTCCGTAGCCTCTTTTGATCCTGTGCCGGGGGTGACACAGCATGGTGTAGGCCCGCCTGACTCTTCAAGCTGTGCCACCAATTTAACGCTAGCCTAATCATGGGGCAATTTACAATGACTAAATAACCTACCAACAGGTATGCCTTTAGACTGTGGGAGGAAACCAGAGCACCCGGAGGAAATCCACACTGTCGCGGGGAGAACGTGCAAACTCCTTAAACAGGCAGTGGCAGGAATTGAACCCAGGTGACTTGGGAGTTTGAAGAAGACAATTCTAAATGCTTACTGTTTGGAGATGGCATTGACTGACATTTGAGTGACACAAGTATTATTTGCTACTTTTCAGCCCAAGCCTGAATGTGATAGAACTATTGATGCTTATTGATGTCACATCTAGTCAATAGCTGCTTTCTTGGCAAGGTGGTCATTTCACCCCCTACCAGTTTGTCCATTTTTACAACTTCCAAAGAATCAACAAAAACACAATACTCCAAGTGGTCTCCTTGCGTGCTTCGTTTTCCAAGTTACCAACAGGGAAACAAGGATCACAGAGAAAAGGCAGGAAAATGGGTTTGAGTGGAAGGTGGACTGCCTTCGAACGGTCTCTCTCTCTCTCTCTCGCTCTCTCTCTCTCTCTCTCTCTCTCTCTCCCCCTTGATGCATTCAGAGGGTGGTAGCGGAGCCTTGGGCAAGGTTTAAGTGACGTGGTTTGTGGATTGGAGTTCACGTTATGATGTGTATCTGCTTCCTCCTCCTTTTGTTGATATTTTGGGCACCTTTGATCGGGACAGATTGCAGATAATGACCAACACAGTGCTAGACTGAACTGAGGTGAACTGAAAATGCCTGAACTCTTCCAACTTTTGTGTTTTATATTTTGTGATTTCCCCTCTTTTTGTTGCTGTTTGCACAATTTGGTTTGTGTGTGTGTGTGTGTGTGTGTGTGTTTTTCTTTGAACAGATTCCATAGTTTTCTTTGTTTCATGGCTGTCGGTAGGAAGACAAATATCAGGGTTGGAGACTTTGATAATAAATGTACTTTGAATCTTGAGGAATGTTGTATCAGCTGTGACCCTGTTCAATGTGAAGCAAGCTTGAGGGTCCAAAAGGTAGCCAGAAAAGGGCCAAATACAAGGCACACAGAAATTTTATCAGAAAACTTCAAAATTTCCTGTAATTTCACCGAAGTATTCCTTACAATTCAACATAACTACAGATGAATTTTGACTTGTTCAGATAGTTTGTTCCTAACACTTTGTGGACAGTCAGATTTCATTGCTAATGCACACAGAGAGATGAAAATCTGATATATCAAGCAGACAAAGGGAGCTAATTGTATCACAGTCAATTCATTAGACTTCCTCATAGTTCTGAAAAATTACTATATATTTTCCTTCCCCATTCAAAGTGAATCAAATCTGCTTCCACCTTCCTTTCATCCAGTGTCTCCAGGATCTTAGCAACTCAGTGTGTGGAAAAACTCACATCTGGAAGATTTGTTTGTTATCCTGCAATCTGTGTGCTCTAATTATCACTCCTACAGTGGGTGTTTTCTCCATTATTCTGTCACGGCTGTGACCTTTAAAGCATGACTGACAGTGTGTGGCAGGTGTGACTGAGGGAGGGAGTCTCTCCTCAGATAGATTGTTTGGCGCTTTCTAAAGCAAGTACAAGATTGCGCAAAATCTTAATCATTTTTCTTACGGCCATCTGTGGAGTGACGGCATTTTATGATCAACGGGGGAAACTTACAGGGCCCAGGTCTTAGTGCGAGGAATGACCCGGCGTTTGGACGATTTAAGCGCCAGGCCAGGTGGATTGAAAGGCAGGGTGTTTGAAAACCATGGAACCTGTTCAAAGAAAAACATCAAACTATACCCCCTCACACAAAAAAAGCAAATCGTGCAAACAGCAATAAAAAGAGGGCAAATCACAAAATATAAAACACAAAAGTTGGAAGAGTTCAGGCATATTCAGTTCATCTCAGTTCAGTCTAGCACTGTGTTGGTCATTATCTGCAATCTGTCCTGATCAAAGGTGCCCAAAATATGAACAAAAGGAGGAGGAAGCAGATATACATCATAACGTGAACTCCAATCCACAAACCACGTCAGTTAAACCTTGCCCAAGGCTCCGCTACCATCCTCTGAATGCATCGAGGAAAAGAGAGAGAGACCGTTCGAAGGCAGTCCACATTCCACTCAAGTCCATTTTCCTGCCTTTTCTCCATGATCCTTGTTTCCCTGTTGGTAACTTGGAAAACGAAGCACGCAAGGAGACCACTTGGAGTATTGTACTTTTGTTGATCCTTTGGAAGTTGTAAAAATGGACAAACTGGTGGGGGGTGAAATGACCACCTTGCCAAGAAAGCAGCTATTGACTAGATGTGACATCAATAAGCATCAATAGTTCTATCACATTCAGGCTTGGGCTGAAAAGTAGCAAATAATACTTGTGTCACTCAAATGTCAGTCAATGCCATCTCCAAACAGTAAGCATTTAGAATTGTCTTCTTCAAACTCCCAAGTCACCTGGGTTCAATTCCTGCCACTGCCTGTTTAAGGAGTTTGCACGTTCTCCCCGCGACAGTGTGGATTTCCTCCGGGTGCTCTGGTTTCCTCCCACAGTCTAAAGGCATACCTGTTGGTGGGTTATTTGGTCATTGTAAATTGCCCCATGATTAGGCTAGCGTTAAATTGGTGGCACAGCTTGAAGAGTCAGGCGGGCCTACACCATGCTGTGTCACCCCCGGCACAGGATCAAAAGAGGCTACGGAAAGTTATAAAATTAGTCAGCTCCATCTTGGTTACTAGCTTCTGTAATATCCAAGATACTTTCAAGGAGCGGTGCCTCAGAAAGGTGGCATCCATTATTAAAGACCTCCATCATCCAGGACATGCCCTCTTCTCATTGCTACCATCAGGAAGGAGGTACAGAAGCCTGAAGACACACACTCAGTGATTCTGGAATGGCCTCTTCCCCTCTGCCATCTGATTCCTAAATGGACATTGAATCTATGAACACTACCTCACTTTTTTTTTAAACATTATTTCTGTTTTTGCACTATTTTTAATTTAACTATTTAATTTACATACTGTATATATACTTACGGTAATTGATTCACTTATTTTTTGTTCTACATTATCACGCATTGCATTGTACTGCTGCCGTTGAGTTAACAAATTTCACGACATGTGCCAGTGATATTAAACCTGATTCTGAGAGGGTTTTTCCTATAGTGGGAGATTCTAGGACTGGGTGGGGGGCAGTTGCTAGGGAAACAAAAGTGGTCACGGAGTACTTTCAAACCCCTTTATAGCAGAGGTGAGGAGGAGTTTCTTTAGCCAGAGGATGGTGAATCTGTGGAATTCATTATCAATGCTGTCGCTTGCCTTTATTGTTTGCATGATTTGTATCTTTTTTTCCCTGTCTCTCTCTGCATTGGGTGTTTATGTCAGTCTTTTTTTTAAATGGGTTCTTTTGGGTTTCTTGTTTTGTAGTTGCCTGTAAGGAGACAAATCTCAGGGTTGTATAATGAATACATACTTTGATAATAAATGTGCTTTTAACTTGCACACTCAGTGGTCACTTTATTAGGGACAGGAGTGAACCCGATGTGATCTTCTGCTGCTGTAGCCCATCCAGTTCAAGGTTTGAAGTGTTCTGTGTTTAGAAATGCTCTTTTGCACACCACTGTTGTAATGTGTGATTATTTGATTAATGTCATCTCCCTGTTGGCTTGAACCAGTCTGGCCATTCTCCCCTGACCTCTGTTATTAACATAGAGTTTTTGCCCATGGATCTGCTTCTCTGAAAACTCTAGAGCGAGAGTTCCCAACCTCAGGTCTACAGATCCCTCGGTGAATGGTAGAGATCCATGACATAAAATAAAGTTGGGAACCCTTGTTCTAGAGACTGTTGTGTGTGAAAATCCCAGGAGATCAGCAGTTTCTGAGATACTCAAACCACCTTATCTGGCACCAACAATTATTCCACAGTGAAAGTCACTTAGATCACATTTCTTCCCCATTCTGATGTTTGGTCTGAACAACAACTGAACCTCTTGACCATGAATGCATTCTTTTATGCATTTAGTTGCTGCCACATGATTGGATAATTAGATATTTGCATTAATGAGCAGATGTACCTAAAAAAGTGGTCACCGAGTGTAGCTTGTAGTCCATTTGGCTATCAAGGCCTTCTGATGGATGAATACACAAAGATAAATATCTCTTTGTAAAAGGATTCCAGATCGATTAAACTGCTGGCTCAGATATTTTTTAGTCGTTCGAACACACTGAATAGTGCCATTAATGACAACAAGTGACAAAGATGAAAAAGGACCAAGCAGGAAGTTCACAGGAGTAAGTATTATTTACTTCATACAAAATCTGAAGCTTCTTCCTACAGAACTGTGGAGAAATATGTTTTCCTAAGACCATGAGGAATGTCAATGACTTACTGTTTTGTGCTTTACCAGATGTGTTGTGACATGCTCACATTAAATTAGATTCGTTTGATGGTTCAGTCAAGTCCTGGATTGAACATGTTGGACATCTCCTTTCTTACAAATGACAATGCGCAAAGAAACATCCACCTTACTCTAATCAGTGAATGATAAAAATAGACATCTCATGTTTCAGAATTCCTCTTCTTTCAAACCAATGCCTAAAACAGATAATCCATTCATTAATCTAGTTGTAGCTGACATAGCAGATGCTATTTGATTGGCTCTCCACGCAACCCTGGAACATCTGGACAGCAAAGATGCATACATCAGATGCTGTTTATTAACTACAGCTCAGCATTCAATATTATCATCCTCTCAAAACTAATAAATAAGGTTCAAGAATTTGGCACAATAACTCCTTGTGTCATCGGATCCTTGGTTGCCTCACTTACAGACCCTAGGCAGTTCGGATTGGTAGTAACATCTCCACAATCTCCATCAGCACAGATGCACCACAAGGCTGTGTGCTTAGCCCCCTGCTCTACTCACTTTACACTTATGACTGTGTGGCTAAGCACAGCTCCAATGCCATATTTAAATTTGCTGATGACATTACTATCATAGGCCGAATCAAAGGTGGTGATGAATTGGCGTTTAGGAGGGAGATTGACTATCTGGCTGAGTAGTGCTACAAACACAACCTCTCTCTCAGTGTCAGTTAGTGTGTTTCGTACAGCAGGTGTTTTTCTCTTCACGCTTCAAACTGGTTTCGTCAAGCTGCCCTCCAGCTTGTGGCCGCATCAATGGACTGCGGCAAAGCACGCGGATCTTGGTGAGAGGGCATGTTTGGACCAGGTGGAGGACGTCCTGGGTTGGGGCACCACAGGGACTCATATAGTGTTCCCTGGCACCCGAACAGACAGACTCGCATCTACCCCTCCCAGGCCACACGTCATCGCAACTCAGTGTCAGTAAGACCAAGGAGCTGATTATTGGCTTCAGGAAGAGGAAACCGGAGGTTCATGAGTCAGTCCTCACTGGGGGATCAGAGGAGGAGAGGGTCGGCAACTTTAAATTCCTCAGTGTTACCATTTCAAGGGACTTGTCCTGGGCCCTGCGCATAAGTGCAATTATGAAGAAAGCCTCTATGGCCTTAGAAGTTTGCAAAGATTTGGCTTGACATTTAAAACTTTGATAAACTTCTATAGATGTGTGGTGGAGAGTATATTGACTGATTGCATCACAGCCTGGTATGGAAACACCAATGCCCTTCAACTGAAAATCCTACAAAAAGTAATGGATACGGACGAGTCTATCACAGGTGAAGCCCTCCCCACCATTGAGCATATCTATACGGAGCACTGTTGCAAGAATGCAGCATCCATCATCAGGGATTCCCATCAACCAAGTCATGCTCTCTTCTTGCCTCTGCCATCAGGAAGAAGGTACAGGAGTCTGAGGACTTACACCACCAGGTTCAGGAACAGTTATTATCCCTCAACCATCAGGCTCTTGAACCAGTGGGAATAACTTCACTTGCCCCATCACTGAACTGTTCCCACAACCTTATCTTTCAAGGACTCTTCATATCTGGCTCTCGATATTTATCACTTATTTATTTATTATTAGTATTTTTTTTCTTTTGAATTTGCACAGTTTGTTGTTATATTATGATTCATGGATTTACTGAGTATGCCCACTCAGAGATGTATATGGTGACGTCTATGCACTTCGATAATAAATTTACTTTGAACTTTCAACTTTGCTACACACAGACTGGCTACTTTATTTCTGTACTGCCTACACCTGAACACTCTGTAGATGGATTCCGTTGGTGACTTTGAGGCCTGTTTTCTAAATGTGGAGAAAATTCAAAAATCAGAGGTGCAAAGGGACTTGGGAATCGTCCAGGATTCTGTAAAGGTTAACTTGCAGGTTGAGTTAGTGGCAAGGAAGACAAATGCAATGTTAGCATTCATTTCCAGAGGACTAGAATATAAGAGCAAGGATGTAATGCTGAGGCTTTATAGGGCATTGGTCAGACTGCCCTTGAAGTATTGTGCGCATTGTGCCCCCCTTACCTGAGAGAAGATATGCTGGCATTGGAGAGTGTGCAAGAGGACGTTCATGAGAATGATTCTGAGAATGTAAGTGTTAACGTATGAGGACCATTTGATGGCCTTGAGCCTATACTTGCTTGTGTTTAGAAGAATGAGGTGCGGGGGATGGGGGGATGGCGGATCGGCGGATCTCATTGAAACCGACTGAATATTGAAAGTGGAGAGTTTGTTTCAAATAGTGGGAGTTTCCAGGACCAGAGGGTAAAGCTTCAGTACAGAGGGACAACCCTTTACAACAGAGATAAAGAGGAATTTCTTTAGCCAGAGAGTAGTGAGTCTGTGGAACTTACTGCTACAAGTGGTTGTGGAGGCAAGTGATTGAGTATATTTAAAGCAGAAGTTGATAGCTTCTTGGTTAGTCAGGACATCGATGGTTATGGGGAGAAGGTAGGAGGATGGGTTGAAAGGGATAATAAATCAGCCATGATGGAATAACAGAGAATATTCGACGGGCCAAATTCCCGAATTTTGCTCCTAGGCCTTAGGGTCTGATGGTCTCCCATGTTTATGAAGGTTCTAATTCAGTGCAAATATTTCTTCTTTTACTTCAAAAAATAATAAAATGGATTAACACACACAAAATGCTGAAGGGACTCAGGAGGTCAGGCAGCATCTATGGAGAGGAGTAAAGAGTCGATGTTTTAGACCGAGGCCCTTCATTGTGCTTTCTTCTCTCTCTGCTGGTGTCGGCTCAACGGAGCAACTGGTCTCGGGCTGAAATATCGGCTCTTTATTCCTCTCTGTAGACGCTGCCTGGCCTGATGAGTTCCTCCAGCATTTTGTGTGCGTTGCCCTGGATTTCCAACTTCTACAAAAACTCGTGTGAATAAGACAGATTTCTGATTTTATTGTCCTGATTGCTGGTTAGCATTTCCACAAAAACTCATACTGAGTGAGTCACTTTGAGTGAAGCCTTGGAGCTGGCATATTGTTTACTGTCAAAGGTATTAAGATTAGATTAGATTCAACTTTACTGTCATTGTGCCAAGTACAGATACAAAGCCAAATGAAATGCATATAGTACTCCAGCGAACCGTGCTGTATCTTTGCAAGGCTGCAGAACCAAGTGAATGGGATTATTACACCACTCTTCCCTGCTTGCTATCATATTTTTGTTTCTGTAATCTAGTTGAAGGATATTGCTTTGGGATATGTTTGCTCATGCGAGAGTGAAAGAAATCCAGTAAAAGTAACAGAGATGAAACTATTTCAGTTTTCATGGCAGCAGAGAAGTATTCTATTGAACTAGAGATTCAGTCTCTCTAATTGTTTGGCTGGTTGAAATGTTGGGCTTATTGTCCTAGAACCACAGTACGTGTTTCGTCATAGACTCATACTGCACAGAATCAGGCTCTTCAGCCCATTTGGTTAATCCTGACCAATATTTCCATTTAAGCAACTTTGCTTCACAGAGAATAGTCCATATAAGTGTCCCTCAGGTCCCTATTAAATCTCCCTCCTCACTTTGATATCTTTTAACCAATCTCTTCCATTTCCAGACACTTTGAAATCCACCATTCAGCTTATGTTCTTGACCACTTAATACTTCCTTGGGGAAGTCTTGTTAGGGAACTGAGAGGTTTTGAGTGTTTTACCATGATAAGGGTACTATACAAATTCAATTTTTTTTATGGTTGTAGGACTGATGTTATTCTGACTCTCTTCATGAGGAAATAATTCCGCTGTCAATACTGTTCAAACTCTTGCAAAAGAAGGGATGTTTGAACTAGAGAGCAGGAGATATTGAGAGAAGTCATATCTCAAGTGACGGCCTTAAGGGCGTATCGGAGGAAGGGGAAAAGGAACCAGCCCATCCAAAGGGCAACAACTTCAGTTTAATTGTTAACCCCATTGAAGCTTGGCATACAAGGATCCGGGAATGAAATAAACTGGGAGTAGTCACAAAAATTAATAACATCAGGAAGTAACAGGCTGAGGGATATTCACAGGTCCTCACCTCCCTCTGGTGCCCCTCCTTCTTTCATTTCTCCCATCATTCACTCTCCTCTCCTATCAGATTCCTCCTTCTTCAGCCCTTCACTTTTTCCACCTATCATCTTCCAGCTTCTCACTTCATCTCCTCTCTCACACTCACTTGGCTTCACCTTTCACTTCCCAGATTGTACTCCATCTCCTGCCCTCTTTGTTATTTTGATTTTCATTCAGTATGGAATAGGCCCTACCGGCCTTTCGAGCCGTGCTGCCGAGCAATCCCCCAACTTAATCTGACCCTAATCACAGGACAATTTACAATGACTAATTAACCTACCGACCGGTACATCTTTGGACCGAGGGTGGAAACCAGAGTACCTGGAGGAAACCCACGTGGTGACGGAGGGAACATACAAACTCCTTACAGGCAGCGGCGGGATTTGAACCGGCGTTGCCTATATTGCAAAGTGTTGTGCTGACCACCACGCTGCCTTGCCTCCCCAGTACATTCTGACTTCTCGATTTCCAGTCTCAGTGAAGGGTCTGGGCTTGAAACATTGACCGTTTAATCCTCTCCATAGATGTCGCCTGACCTGCTGAGTTCCTTCAGCATTTTTGTGTGCGTCACTCGGATAAAATAGTATGGTTTCACAGCACATATCCCCCACTTGTGCACAGGCATTCTTGCACTGACACTCACTTTCACTAGGACACACACTCACTCCCCAAGGTGATTGATTCATACCTTCAGTTGAACAGGGTTCGCATGCTAGCAACGGAGGTGCACAGATTTTCAGCAGAATTGCCGAGCAGCAACAGAACAAAGAGGACCTCTGTACTTCCATCAAAATACTATCAAATAAAGCAAGCTCATGGATAGAGAGGGCCTCTGCACTTTCATCAAAATACTACCAAACAGAGCAAGCACGTGATGAATCGTTGCACCCAAGGAGGAAGTAAACATAATTAATTCTTTAACTTTTGTTGATAGTTACAGAGTGGAAACGCAGCATTCATTGCTTCACGCTCGCCCCTGTTGTTCCAATCTGAGAACTTGCCCAAGGATCCTGTTTTGAATTGCACAGACCTTAACTGGAATCCAGCAAAGCAACCCCTGCAATTACTTAACAGCAACTCTGAATTCACTTGAAGTCACATTAAAGAGAGTCCAGATCTATTTGATGTGCACACAATCAGGTTTCCCTATCTGACCACCTGCAAAGAAAGAGCAAATTACTGGAGGTCACGACTGTGCAAATGAATCAGTTACCAAACTGCTCAGAAATTTTGATGCTCCTCCAACCCTGTTTTCTTGCACCTCTTCGATTTTCGTGGCACACCATGTTGGCCGACCAGTGCCCAAACTCTGGAATTTCTTCCCTATATCTTACTGTTTTACTTTTTTACTCTGAAATGTTCCTCACTACTTCACTCATTAACCAAGCTTTTGATTACTTGGTTTAAAATACTGCCTGCTGTAGCTCAGAATCAGAACTAGGATCAGGTTTAATATCAGTGGATATGTCACGAAATTTGCTAAGTTTGCAGCAGCAGTACACTGCAATACATGATAAAGAGAGAAAAAACAGTGTATTACAGTGAGTACAGTGGTGCTAGAAAGTTTGTGAACCCTGTAGAATTTTCTCTATTTCTGCATAAGCATGACCTAGAATGTGATCAGATCTTCACATAAGTCCTAAAACTAGTCAAAGAGAACCCAATTAAACAAATTACACAAAAAACATACTTGTTCATTTATTTATTGAGGAAAATGATCCAATATTACATGTATTTCATGGAAAAAGTATGTGAACCTTTGGGGTCATGCCTTCTACAAAAGCTATTTGGAGTCGGGTGTTCCAAGCAAAGAGATGAGATTGGAGGTGTGGGTTGTACAGGTGCCCTGCCCTATAAATAAAAGAGCATAAAGTCAGGTTACTGACAGAGCCTGCTCTTCTCAAGAAAGATCTGTTTATGTGCACCACGGAGCGATCAAAACATTCTTCAGAGGACCTTAGAAGAAGAATTGTAGAGATGCATGAAGCTGGAAAAGGCTACAAAAGCATTTCTGAAGACCCGAGTGTTCATCGGTTCACAGTAAGAGAAATTGTCTATAAATGGAGGAAATTCAGTACTGTTGCTACTCTCCCTAGGAGTGGGTGTTCTGCAACGATCACACCAAGAGTACAATGTGTTGAAGGAGGTGAAAAAGGACTCAAGGGTAACAGCAAAAGACCTGCAGAAATCTCTAGAACTTGCTGAAATCTCTGTTCATGTATTGACTGTATAAAAAAACACTGAACAAGAATGGTGTTTATGGAAGGACCCCACAGAGGAAACCACTGCTCTCCAAAAATGAAACATTGCTGCACGTCTCAAGTTTGCAAAAGAGCACCTGGATGTTCCCCCAACACTTCTGGGACAATGTTCTATAGACATATGAGACAAAAGTTGAACTTTTTGAGAGAAATGCACATTGCTATGTTTGGAGGAAAAAGGGTTGATGGTGACCTTAAAATCACTCCAGATCCTGACAGATCCATTTTTCTTAGCAACTGGGACCACTGGTGTTACCCTTGGGCTTCACTCAACCTTGGAAAGTATTCATTCAGCCTCCATGCTATTAAGCTCACTGGTTACTTTATCATGGATGCTATAAGGAACCTAAAGGGGTTTGTAAAACTTGGCATTTTCATTTAGCACTGCTTTACCCTTGATGTGTCTGAGTTTTCCAGTGCCATCCTTTAACACTGCTGTGGCACCATCCAGTATCTTTCTTAATTTGCTTTCAATTGACTTTATAGCAGGGGACGCAGCATAAAAAATGGTGGATGGATCTCCACTCAAGTTGTAGTTGTCTCAGCCAATCATAGTCCCACAATGCTGGCCTAGTTGTTTTTACCACATACGAGCCCAATGTGGCTTGTTGGTTATTGTATTTCACTGTTATGAAGGTCATTCCCACAGGATTTATCTTTTCTCCAGTATAAGTTCTTAGTTAGATAGCCTGCAGGCTTCAGGTCAGTATCTTTGAAATACCGTTCAAATCATTTTGTGGAATGACTGAAACAGCCAGGCCAGTGTCCAATTCCAGTTTAATTAATTTGCCATTCACTTCTGGTGTAAGCCATATTTCTTGTCTATTGTTAATCTTCACAATATAAATCTCAAGACTACCCTGTCCTGTGTCACACACATCATTATCCAATATTTCATCAATAGTATGCACAGTGGTGCTCTTTTTGAAACTGGAACTTGTACATTTATCTTTTTCTCTTCATTTATTTTTGTCTGTCCAACATGCTCGTTGTCTGTGTTCTACATTGTTGCATTTTCTGCAAGTTTTGCCTTTAAACCTGCACTGATCGGGTGTATGTGAGGCCCTGACAGAATAGTAGCAATATTTGTTCAACCTGGCTGGTTTCTGCCTAGACCCTGCAATTTTATTCATGCTCATTTTCATTCCTGATTGCAACTCAATTGTCTTTGTCTGCTGCTTCCGTTAATACAGCTATTTCAATTGGTCTTTTATATGTACGAGGGGTAATTGATAAGTTTGTGGCTTAAGGTAGAAGGAGTCAATTTTAGAAAACCTAGCACATTTGTTTTTCATTGTAGTCCCTTCCTACATGTACACACTTAGTCCAGCGGTCGTGGAGCATACGGATCCCTTCTTTATAGAAGTGGTCCACAGCAGGGGTGATTGATAAGTTCATGGCCTAAGGTAGAAGGAGATGAGTTATTAACTTCAAACTTTCTGCATAATCACTCAAAGAGTTGAACTGCACGTGCATGTAACGAAAGTGTCTTGGACCTCCAGGTGGTCCACAGCAGGAATGATTGATAAGTTTATGGCCTAAGGTAGAAGGAGGTGAGTTATACAGCTCTCGTTACATGCACGTGCAGCTGAACTCTGTGTGAAAATGCAGAAAGTTTGAAGTTAATAACACATCTCATTCTACCTTAGGCCACGAACTTATCAATCACCCATGCTATGGACCACTTCCTGGAGGTCCAAGACGCCGACTTCTACAAAGAAGAGATCCATATGCTCCACGACCGCTGGACTAAGTGTGTAATTGTAGGAAGAATAAATGTGCTAGGTCTTCTAAAATTAACTCCTTCTACCTTAGGCCACGAATGTATCAATCACCCCTCGTAAGTTGTGCTTCAGTTAGGAGCTGTTTTTGAATACTTTCTTGTAAGATTCCCCAAACTAAACAGTCTCTCAGTATATGATTAAGTCCATCATTGAAGTGACAATACTCAGCCAACTTCTTCAATTCAGCCACATACGCCGAAATGGACTCCCCTTCCTTTTGATTCTGCTTATGAGATATCGGTAATCAACAACGGTTTGGTTCTAAATGTTCCTGCATTACTTTCATAATATTAGCAAAGCTCATTTCATCTGGTTAAACTTTGAAGCAAACTATATGCCTTTAAATCCAATGCACTCAGCAAAATTGGCACCCTTTTCTCCTCCATTTGATTTGAAATACTGTTCAATTAACTCAGTATACAACACCCAGTTATCTCTTATGCAATCGAATGCATCAGGCTTATTTATGATTCTTATCACCTGGTACTGACAGTTTATGAACTGGTGAATTTGATCATTTCCTGCCTTTTTTCCAAAATGACAGTGTTCTTTTCCTTCCTGAAGAAGCACCTGCTGCACTTTCTTTTTTAACTCAACTGTTTCTCGCAGCACTTTTTAAAAGAACAAACATCTTGATGTGCTTTTTTAAAAACTCAAACGTCTTGCTGCACTTCAACAGGTAGTTAGTCATCTCAGATTCATTTAAAACTTCCACCATCGTTATGTTTTGTAACTCTAAAACCTAAAACTAATTGCAGGACAAAGATGGGAGACCAGGAGAAGGGGTTTAAGTTTCATTTTTATTTTGAGCAAGGCATGCCCTTATGACATGATGGCACGATGACATATGCTATGTATGTACTTTTACATAAAACCTGTCATGAATTATTCAAAGAATGCTTAATCAAACAATATTAAATATTACTGAAATATTAAATACACAACAATGTTACTGTGTTAATATTATTTTATGTGATATATGTATTGTGTTCTGCATCTTGGCCCCAAACAAGTGTTGTTTCATTTAGCTGTATACATGTGTATGGTTAAATATTAAATTCGAATGAATAAATGAATGTGAAACTTGAATCCTAAACAGGACTTGCTGCAGGTTTGGATACAGGTAGTAGAGTAATTGGATACAGTTAATGGTACGGTCAGTTCGAGGGTAATTGCTGCTCTTTTAGTTCACTTGAATTGAGAGGACTGGATAGTATTTTACCAACAGAAAAAAATATTGCACTATTAGTGTATCAACCAGTGAACTTTAACACAACAAAATCTGGAAACATAGAGGCTGTAGTATCTTCCCCGCCTCGGTGCAGTGTGAATGTATTGGGTACATTGTCCCTAAAACTCAAAAGAAGATTTTAAGCGCTATCTGATGTAGATATCTATGGGTACTCTCCCATACACTAGTTACACTGTATCAACGTACTCTTCAAAGACTAGCTTGCTTCTCCTCCTAGTCTCCACAGCAAGATCTTGCTGCCATATCCACTATTTGAGTGGTGGGTTCCCCCCTCATACGAAGGAGGAGATACTTCCAGCCAGCAAAATTGATTAAACACAATTTATTTTACTTTTAATGGTACACATTTAATTTTAGACAAACAGCTCATAACACATATTTAAAACTATCAAGGATTTCTGCATTGCAAAAGAAAATCTGAATTACAAATGATTTGTAAACTACAAAGAATTTCCAAACATAGGTTTAATATTATCAATTAAAAGAAATACCAAAAGTTGCAGATGAATGAATTGTCGACCGCAGAAACCGGAGGTTGAGGAATTAATTCTAATTCTCCTTTCTTTCACCCTGTTTTTCTGTCACTCTCCTTGTTATTTCTAACAATCCCCAATAAACTCTAGCATTTATACTGTTTTGCCACTATTTGACATTATTTGCATGTGATATGTGTTGGGACAAAGTGGTTCTCACAGTTGATCTTACAGCTTTTGAGGACAGAGATTCCAGATACCCAGAGTTAATGATTTGTGGGCATACTCTCTGAGTACTCAAATATCCCAACAATCAATTGGCCAGCTACACCCGCAACCATATTTGATGTGCTAAGTGGCAACAACAGTCTGGTCTGCAAACGTCCTTGAATTTAGTAACCAGTGTTGCCTGGTTTGATGTAGGCCAATTAACATAACCCCATTGTCTTACGTTTGACTGGTTTTGATGAAAACATCTCAGAGTCACTAAACTTTGCAAACCAAATCTGTTGAACAGTCAGTCAGCAAGACAGTTCTGTTTGTTTGCCAAGCTGTTCTTCTAACTTCAGGCCAATTAATGCTTGCTAGTTACATTAAGAACTGAAGACCTGATCTTGCTTACAATAAGAAGCTGAGCAAAGAATACTGGTTACAAATTTAACCTTATCACAAACAACACGGACCCTTTGGAAAGGTTATGCAGCTGTACCGGAAAGCTGAGGTTGGCAATACGCCTCTCGGGTCCTGGAAAATTAATATCCGTCACAACAGCTTGGCAAAGGAGACATGTCCAGCCCATGTCCAGAAATGTATTAAACACCATTAGCATTCTGAGCTAGAAATTTGTACAAAGTTGCCTGAAAAGTTGATTGAAATGCCACTGTATAGGAAGAATACGACAGGTCACCATGCATGGTGTACAACAGAACAACCCTTTTTCAAAGGACTTTCCTCTGTTAGCTCCTCCACTGTGGCAGAAGAGTTCAGTTTGTAGATCACAAACACAAAATTATTATGCACAAGCTGGAAATCCTGACTGACTGTCTCTTTGTCTCTGTCTCTCTGTCTCTGTCTCTCTCTCTCTCTCTCTCTCACACACACACACACACACACACACACACACACACACACACACTGCAGCAAGTCAAGTGGGATCTATCGAAAGAAAAAGCCGAGAACCTTTGAATTGTAGGTCACAGTTTTGGTGGTGAGGAAAGAGTCACAAGAGTGGGGTGACGGGCTCAGTCACAGAGGATCAGGGTTAGTTATGTCATTGGTTGTTGCAATGGTATGAGATGAGCCAGGAGAGTGGGCCTGAGGGTGCAGTTTAAATCTGGAACCAAGAGCCCTGAGAAGGTCAGTAGCAAAGGGTAGCATTGACAGATACCTTAAAACCTGTGGAATGAACCTAAATTTCGAACAGGCCTCACACACAAAATGCTGGAGGAACTCAGCAAGTCAGGCAGCATCTCTGGAAAACAGTCGACATTTCAGGCCGAGATCCTTCTTCAGGCCTGTTTCAATGCCAGTGGCCCCTACATTCTCAGGCCTTGTACGTGCAAAAGAAAATGTTGCCAGAACATAATATGCACAGCGTTTGACACAATTTCCTATTCCCAGCACGAGCACAGGATAACGAACACAAAATGCTGGAGGAACTCAGCAGGCCAGGTAGCAACTATGGAGAGGAATGAACAGTTGATGTTTTGGTCCCAGACCCTTCATCAGAAATGGAAAGGAAGGGGGAAGAAGCCAGAATAAGGCGGGAGAGAGGAAGGAGGGCAAGCTGGCAGGTGACAGGTGAAACCGGGTGAGGGGAAAAGTAGCTGTTTGGGGGAGGGAAGATGAAGGGAGAAGCTGGAAGGTGATTGATGGGAGAGGTAAAAGGCTGAAGAAGGAGGAATCTGATAGGAGAGGAGAGTACATGGGAGAAATGGAAGGAGGAGAAGCTCCGGGAGAAGGGAAGATTTAGAGGGGAGCCAAAATGTGGAATGGAATCAGAGGGACTGGGGAGGGCAGAAGCACATTACTAGCACCCACGGAATCCCTGACTGAATTTACAGAACTATACATGGAGCAGTCAGGTTTTTGATTAAGTTCACTTGCTTGTTACATTATATCGGGGAAATGTGATACCAGGTTATTTCATAGTTCTCAATGGCTATTTCTACAGCTCATTTGTGCTGTGGGATTTAGAGTCAAGTGAGCAAGTGACACTAACTAGGGTCTGACACCCGGTGATGTGTGGGTGGAAGGATCGCAGAACCCTCTGGATTAAGCAGCTCTGATGTTCAGAAAAGGAGTTCTGAATTGATGTGAAAAATATGAAATCTCTGGTGAAATCAGCTCCTTTTGTTTTCCTCTGAGGGTGATAGCCCTGGGTGAGTCACTTGGCTGACATTTAAAAGTACCCGGTTGTATAAGTTTAAAGTTATCCAGGTTATGAATGAAAATATCTGCATCAGCACCTTTCCAGAGTAGCAGGGTGTTGCCAGTTAATCACGTTTACATTATGAAATTCTGATAGAAACCGTATTGAGCTCCTCTCAGAGTTGTGTTGAAAGAAAGATTTAACCTTTTAGCTTTCCTAATCTGCTGACGGGAACAGTATTGTCATTATAACAAAACACATACCAAATGCTGGAGAAGCTCGGTGGGCAGTCATCACCTACAGAGAAGAAATTGTTTCATTCCAGTATGTTTCCCAGCCTTGAGTGGGAGCAAGGAGAAACAAAGGATGAGTATTTTTATCAAGTTATTGGAGAGATGGGAGCTGTATTAATCAATACTCTTTCTGCTGGACTCAGCAAAATTTGTTCCTTGTCTTATAATCATAGAGTCATTGAAAAGTACAGCTCAGAAACTGGCCTTTCAGCCCATCTAATCCATACTGAGGCATTTGAACAGCCTACTCCCAACAAACTGCACCAGAACCATAGCACTCCATAGCCCCATCTATCCAAAATTCTCTTAATCATTGAAATCAAGCTCTCATGCACCACTTGTGCTGGCAGCTCGTTCCACACTCTCAGCACCCTATAAGTGAAGCTGTTTCTCTGCATCTTCCCTTTAAACCTTTTCCTTTTCACCCTTAACCCATGACCATTTGTTGTAGTCCCACTCAACTACAATGGGAAAAAGCCTGCTTGCATTTACCCTATCTATATCCCTCATAATTTTGTATACTATTTTGTCCTGTTTATTAATTATTATACTGTCTTGCACTGTTTTGTGCACTTTATGTAGTCCCGTGTAGGTCTGAAGTCCAATGTAGTTTTGTGTTGTTTCAGGTAGTCTAGTGTAGTTTTGTGTTGTTTCTTGTAGTACTATGGTCCTGGAGGAACATTGTTTCGTTTTTACTGTGTTACTGTGGATGCTGTCCAAGTTGCATGCCATCTTGGACAATGTCTCCCATCCACTACATAATGTACTGGTTGGGCACAGGAGTAATTCAGCCAGAGACTCATTCCACCGAGATGCAACACAGAGCGTCATAGGAAGTCATTCCTGCCTGTGGCCATCAAACTTTACAACTCCTCCCTTGGAGGGTGAGACACCCTGTGCCAATAGGCTGGTCCTGGACTTATTTCCTGGCATAATTTATGTATTACTATTTAATTATTTATTGCAACTGTAATGAAAACCGATTTCCCTCGGGATCAATAAAGTATGACTATGACTATAACTATGACGGTACCAGCAGTTATGGTTGAAGTGACAATAAAAGCAACTTGATCTTGAACTTGAAATTTCCTCTCAATCTTCTACTCTCCAGGGAATAAAGTCTTAACCTATTGACACACACAAAATGCTGGATCAACTCAGCAGGCCAGGCAGCATCTATGGAAAGGAGTATAGTCAATGTTTCAGGCTGAGACCCTTCGTCAGACTGGAGTAAAAAAGATGAGGAATAAGAATTAGAAGGTGGGAGGTGTGGGTTGGAGGAAGAAACACAAGGTGATAGGTGAAACCAGGAGGTGGGGGGGGTGAAGTAAAGAGCTGGGCAGTTGATTGGTAAAAGAGATACAGGGCTGGAGAAGGGGGAATCAGATAGAAGGGCAGAAGGCCATGGAACAAAGAATAGGGGGAGGAGCACCAAAGGGAGGTGATGGGCAGGTAAGAGAGGGGAACAGGAATGGGGAATGTTGAAGAAGGACATTACCTGAAGTTCGAGAAAATAATGCTCATGCCCTTAGGTTTGAGTCTACCCAGACAGAATATAATGTGTTGCTCCTCCAACCTGAGTGTGGCCTCATCACGACAGTAGAGGAGGTCATGGACTGACATGTCAGAATGTTTTAACCTATTCAATCTTTTCTTATAACTTAGGGCCTCCAGACGCAGCAGCATCCTTGTAAATTTTCTTTTTGAGCACAAAATTGAACTGGTAGGCCCAGAGAGAGAGCTTTATTGTTGCTTATTTATTTGATCTTATTTAGAGATGCAACGTAGAATAGGCCTTTCCTTTGAGCTGTGCTGCCCCACTGATCTAGGAAAGCATAAGTAACCACTGTCTTGTTACTCTTCTTAGACTTCACCTGAACTGGAATTACAGGAAGCTTACAGCTCCTGTAAGGCCATTAGATACCAGGGCGGTACTCACTGCTGTGTTTGCTTCACTCACGGCTTGTTTCAAATCCACGTCCCTTTCATCAATTCCGGGTTCAGTTTAAGTTTCACTTCCCACAATGGCCACAGTAGTGGCAAAGTTGTTTCTTTTAGCTTGAGAATGAGCTTGCGATCCAGTCTTGTTCACACCTTTACTTACTGCTGGTAGTGTAACATTGTATTTTGTGCCAAAGACTGGGTGTGTAGCAATCTTACCTTTCAATAAAATCTACAATGTCAGTGAAAGTAACCTTACGGTTATGCCTTTCCTGCAGTTTACAGACTGCCAATCTCCATTTCTCCCCAAAGGTTATCCGGCAATTTATTCGCTACAATCCTCATATTAGCAGGCAGATCCAACTCACGCCTGTCCTACACATCTTCCATGGCATTGCAACAAACAGTAAGAAAAAGACTGTAATCTTGAAGAACTTTCACGTCTTCCGATTTGATATGCAGTTAAGAAAGAGCTTTTTCCATATAGGCAGCAGCAATTTTGGGCTCACCAGCAAAATGTTCCTGTAGTAAACCTTGTGGCTTTAGACATCCTTCCTCCGGACCAGCCCGATGTCAACTTTTGACAAGCACTCTAAGGGTAACTTCCAGTGAGCTGGTCAAGAAAATAGAGATAATTGCCATAGTTATCAGTCTTGTAGGCACGCGGCCAAGTGGTTAAGGCATTGGACTAGCGACCTGAAGGTCATGAGTTCGAGCCCCAGCCGAGGCAACATGTGTTGTGTCCTTGAGCAAGGCACTTAACCACACACTGCTCTGCGACGACATTGGTGCCAAGCTGTATGGGTCCTAATGCCCTTCCCTTGGACAACATTGGTGTCATGGAGAGGGGAGACTTGCAGCACGGGCAACTGCTGGTCTTCCATACAACCTTGCCCAGGCCTGCGCCCTGGAGAGTGAAGACTTTCCAGGCGCAGATCCATGGTCTCGCAAGACTAACGGATGCCTTCTCTTTTCTTTCTCTAGCAGTCTTGCCCTCAATGCTATTCTTGAAAGCTGTCATAAATGAGTGATATTGCAGTGGGTCACCATCGAAGATTTGGATCTCTCCATTAGTCAGAGATACAATGGGCTGTTGCATTACTATGCTTGTTATTTCCTTTCCTGTCCCTATGGCCTCCAATGTGGCATTTAGACCTTCATTGTCTGAAGCACCAATGTCATCACACAGTGCTACTGGATATGGTGCAGGCTAAGAATGAACATCCTGAACTACGCCTTGGGGTTCAAACTCATAGCTCAGAGACATTTGTGCCTCAAATGTATCTACATTGACATTGAGTATGCTGGATTTTTTCTGTTCCATGTCAACATCCCACCATAAAACTGCTCTGCTGGAGCACATTTAGCACCCATGGCACTTGACGCGCTTAGCACTTTAACTCTAGACACCTTGGCTGCAATTTCTTCCTCAACCTAAACTGCTTCATCTTTCTTTGAAGCTGTTCCATCTGTTTTTCCAGGTGTGTTTGTCCTTCAATATTTGTTATCCTGTACATAACTCAGCTAAATCAGCCTCCATTCAAATGAGGTATCAGGTGCATGGGTCACTCGGCTAGCAATAGAACCTGCTGCACTCATGTTAGATGCACTGTCTTTAGCTTTGTACACAGTCACAGCTTGTTCTATGGCTTTCTAAATATTTCCATTTCCTCCAGCAAATTGACCTTCCACACCGTATGTTTGTTTAATTTCTCTTAGTCTTGCTTTCAAGGTCACTGCTTCCAGTTTGATTCACGTTGTTTTCCTAGTGCATGAACCAGACAGAACACTGGTAATTTCAATTCAACTGTCGGCAGTGGAAGTATTTCATTTCAGCATTTCAACAGAACCAATGGTTGAACTACTCAGGCAAACACCACTATACAGCTTTCAGTCCCTAATTCAACCAGCAGCACTGACCATTCAAAACTGTGTTTCAAACCCAGACACACAGCATGAACCAACAAAAAGTCATCACTGGCCACAAGCTGCTCCAGGCTGCAGTGCATCTAATCTCACGGACATATCCGAATGCTGATATTCATTTGGTATAACTGCCGAAAACTATTGCTGACATAGTTTCATGGCCAAACCAAAACAATTGTCACTGCCAGTAAACCTACAGATTTGTTGTACTGGCATGATGAAACCTCATTCCATTAATGATTGCTCCAAAAGTCAAGGATATGTATTTGATCCTTTATTAGCATTTAGCAAATGTACAATCTTGAAACGATGAAACTTAAGCATACCCAAGTGTAAGCTAAGTGTAATTAAGTGTTATTGAGTAGTCAGCAAAAGATATGACCTCCAACAGTCCCTACTTACAAACAAACTGCCTAGAACAAAGCATGAAGATGTAACTTATTGCCTTCACTTTTACCATTCCCCCACCCATATGACTAGTTACCATAGCAAATATAATAGACACACAACTCAGAATATAATGCCAGTAGAGAACCGATGCATGGCTCCAACAAAAGCATTCTGTCTGGATGAATAATGACCTAGCTTGGCAACTGCAAGAAACTGCTGAGAGTTATGGACGTAGCTCAGCCCATAACAGGAAGCTCTCGCCGGCCTGGTAAAGCAGTCAGCATGATCAAAGATCTCAGCCACGCCGGACGTTCTCTGTTCTCCCCTCTCCCATTGGGCAGAAGATGCAGAAGGCTGAAAGCACGTCCCACCAGGCTCAAAGTCAGCCTCTATCCCACTGTTGTCAGACTCTAGGAAAGACTTCTTGTACGATAAGATGGACTCTTGACCTCATGATCTACCTCATTACGATCTTGAATTTCACTGTTTATCTGTTCTGCACTTTTTTCAGTAGCTTTTCCACTTTATTCTGCATTGTTATTGTTTTACCTTTGTCTAGCTCAATGCACTGGGTAATGATTTGATCTGCATAAACAGCATGCAGGACAAGCAATTCACTCTATCTTGGTATATCTGACAACATTTTTTCAAATTCACAAAATAAAATTTATTCATAATAAAAATGGTTTACACGAGTAAACATTCAGTACCTTTTCATTTTTATATACACAGCTAATGCTTTAAGTATTGTTCTATTACCTTCACACGCATCATTAGCACTGCTTCCACTCAATGTGGCTCTGTAGGGTGGTGTGATAACTGCTACAATAATTGAAGGGCTTCCTTGCCCCACCTAGCCCCTCCCTCACCAGAAGAAGAACCCTACATAGTGATTCTTCACCACTGAGCCCTTGCATGGCTGCATCAAGCTTCAATTCCATCTTTCAGCACCTACTCCTCTGCCCGCCAGCAGCGCTCCTTCACGGACATCTCAATGTACTGAGAGACCAACAAGTTTCAGGTCAACCAGAGAGGTGATGATCTGCC
The DNA here is from genome assembly GCF_030028105.1 of Mobula birostris. Classification (NCBI taxonomy): domain Eukaryota; kingdom Metazoa; phylum Chordata; class Chondrichthyes; order Myliobatiformes; family Myliobatidae; genus Mobula; species Mobula birostris. The sequence goes on from NC_092399.1 coordinate 5,207,790, forward strand.
AGAAGGACTTAGTGTATGTCTCAGTGAGTGTCCCTGGGACATCTGACAAGAATAAACCAATACCTGTACAATTTCTGGGCAGGCAGCAAGAAATGATTGGAGTGAACACCAGCAGGGTGACATGAGAGTGGTGCTCCCTCCTTGTGGTCATCAGGTACAGTACTGCATGTAAATATGTGTGACCCAAACCCAGCTCCTGAATCACGGCAGTCATCTGAGCAACCTTCCATTTCACCTGAAGATCCAAGATGCATCATATCCATACAGATGCAATATGCAGATACTCACAGAATCAGGTTTGATATCACCAGTGATATTTGTTATTATGTGGCAGCAACACATTGCAATACTTAATAAAATAGTCCTAAATAGTGATATATTACTAAATAAATAGTAATTTATTTAAATTAAATAAGTAGTGCAAAAAGAGATAAAAAAAAAGTAGTGAGGTAGTGTTCACGGTTTCAATGTCCATTCAGAAATCTGATGGCAGAGGGGAAGAAGCTATTCCTAAGTCGTTGAGTGTGTGCTTTCAGCCTCCTGTACCTCTTTCCTGATGGAAGAAATGAGAAGGCGAAGGGGATCCTTAGTGATGGATACTGCCTTTTTGAGGCATTGCTCCTTGAAGATGTCCTGGATGCTGGGGAGGCTATTGCCTATGATGGAGCTGACTGAGTTTACAACTTTCTGCAGCTTACTTAGATCCTGTGCAGTGACCACCCCCTCCCCCATTAGAATGCTCTCCATGGTACATCTGTAAAAACTTGCAAGTGTCTTTGGCGACATACCACATCTCCTCAAACTCTTAATGAAATATAGACACTGCTGTGCCTTCTTTGTAATGGCATCAATATGTTGGGCCAAGGACAGATCCTCAGAGATATTGACACCCAGGAACTTGAGACTGTTCACAGTTTTCACTTCTGATCCCTCTATGAGGACTGACGTGTGTTCCCTCATCTTGCCCTTCCTGAACTCCACAATCAATTCTTTGGTCTCACTGACCAATGGAGGTGGGTGTCAACCCTCCACCTGATGACTGTCTCTGTGTGTAGTTGCATCAAGCTGTGCATAGAATCCCAGTATACAAGCACCAAGTGTCAATACTTTCTGTCCCCACTGATAGGATGGATGAGTGTGGCCTTCCTCTTAGTTCAATCTTTACCACATACTCGTCCCCTGTTGAAACCAGCTCTCCTCAATCCTGTCTATAGATCCATCAAAGCTGTCACACAACTTGACAAGAGTTGTTAAGAATGCAAATGGTGTTGCTGGCCTTCATTGGTTGGGAGATTGAGTTCAAGAGCCACGAAGCTCTGTAAAAACATCTTTAGACCACACTTGGAACATTGTGTACAGTTCAAGTCACCTCATTACAGGAAGAATGTGGAAGCTTTAGAGAGGGTGCAGAGAAGATTTACCAGGATGCTGTCTGGATTGGAGAGCATGTCTTTTGAGTATAGACTGAGTGAGCTAGGGAGTGGCCTAGTCTCTGGAGCAAAGGAGGATAAGAGGTGATTTAACAGAGGTGCACAAGATGATCGCAGATATATGGTAGGCTCAATGGACAGCCAGAAGCATTTTCCCAGGGCAGTAATGGTTAATATGAGGAGGCATAATTTTAAAGTGATTGGAGGAAAGTATTGGGGGAGGTGTTACTGGTAGGATTTTTACACGGGGACTAGTGGGTGTGTGGATTGAACTGCCAGGGATGGCAGTGGACGCAGAAAGATCAGGAACATTTAAGTAATGCTTAGATAAACACATGGAGATAGAAAAATAGAGGCTATTGAGGAGGGAAGGGTTAGATTGATCTTCGAGTAGGTTAAAAGGTTGCCACAACATTGTGGGCCGAATGGCCTGTACTGTGCTGTAATCTTCTCAGTCCTATGTTCTGTCTGTTTCCCCTCTTACCAGGTGGGGAGCCCTGACCTGAAACGGTGACTATTTCCCTGCAAAGGATTTTCACTTTATTTGAAACTCTTTTTCTTTGTAGTTCGCAAATTAGTTTGAAAATGAGATGTCCTTCAAGATTCTTTTTGAGATTTTCCCACCGGGCTCTTCCTGAATGTTTGTGTTCATTTAAGACCTAGAACTCTTTCTGGAGCTCTGGTCTATGTGACTTATTCAAAGTCACAGCAGGAGGAATATTAGGAATTCTGCTCATGGGATCAAACTCCATGTGTAGGCTTAGCCTGTTCTCCAGAATGTCATCCCTGTATATCAGTGAGGGAGTACTGCAAAGTTCCAATGCAACAGTTTATCAATACAACGGTTTAAGGTCGGCGATCAAGGCAGAGTAGGGGTTGGAGTTGAGTGTTGGTGTGAGATGAAGTTACAAACAAAGCAGTCTGATGACAGATTCGAGCTGAGAAAACCAGGTGAGGAGAAGGAAGGTGGAATTCCTGATTGAGGGTCTACCAAATCTGCCAGACTTCCATCGAAGGCAGCAGAAGTGAGGGTTGGAGCATTTCCATAACCTGAGCCACCTCTCAATGCAGAGAAGTTGGCTGACATTCTTGAACCAATGAGCTGTCATCCACTGATAATGGTGAGGTGAGATTGAAAATGAAAACAAATCGTCCTATTGTAAACCTGGAGGAACAGGTGTACATGTATACACCACAAGCAAGCAAATTTGATGAGACTCTTCTGAAGTATATCCATCTCTCCAGGGGTTAGCTGAACATTACAATGTTGAAAGCTTTAATGCATCCTTTTTTTTGGCAAAGGGTCATATCAAGTCTTGGTTTTATTATTGCAATTTGAATCTGCTGCTAATTATAAATGTTCAGCAGCCAGGTAGTTTCAAAGTTGCTTTCTCAAGGATTCAACCTTTTCTTGAATTTGAGTAGCACATTAACAATGGTAACATACTTGAAGGCAATAAACAATTAAAATTTGACACTGAACATAAACATAGTGGCCACTTTATTAGGTACACCAGGGCGCCTGCTCGTTAATGCAAATATCTAATCAGCCAACCCAATGCGTAGAAGCATGCAGACAGTGAAGAGCTTCAGTTTTTGTTCAGACCAGACATCAAAATGGGGAAGAAATGCTATCTGAGTGACTTTGACTGTGGAATGATTGTTGGTGCCAGATGGGGTGGTTTGAGTATTTCAGAAACTGCTGATATCCTGGGATTTTCACACACAACAGTCTCTAGAGTTTACAGAGAATGATGCATCAAATAAAAAATGTCTAGTGAGTGCCAATGCCTTGTTAACGAGAGAGGTCAGATGAGAATAGCCAGACTGGTTCAAGCTGACAGGAGGGTGACAATTACTCAAATGACTGCATGTTACAACAGCAGTGTGCAGAAGAGCATCTCTAAATGCTCAACACATCGAACCTTGAAATGGATGGGCTGCAGTAGCAGAAGATCACGAGTATACACTCAGTGGCCACTTTATTAGGTACCTCATGTAGGTATCTAATAAAGTGGCCACTGTGTTTTTCACAGGGAGTATTGGATCAGGCACCCTAACCTTAGTGAAAGGTATAGATTTTAAGATACATCTTGAAGAACTAGAGTGAAGCAAAACAGATTAAGGAAAAAAATACTGAGCTAACCACCGAAGCAATTGAAAGGCAGATGAAATGAAGGTGCCCAGAAAATTAAGAAACATGCGAGTTTGCTTTCAACGTTTAAGAGAAATTTGGATATGTAGATGGATGGTAGGGATGTGGAGGACTATGGTACCGGTGCAGGTCAATGGGAGTAGGCAGTTTAAATGGTTTGGCACAGACTAGTTGGGCCAAAGGGCCTGATTCTGTGCTGTACTTTCAATGACTCTATGACTATGCAGTGTAGCAAAAATGAAAGAATGCTGAGTCATCAGAGGATAGTACAAAGAATGGAGTGAGAACTCGGATGAGAGTGAGAACAGGGATGAGACTTTTTTAAAAGAGGCATTGATTGGTCAGGAATGGGTAAACAGAATACACAAGCATTTGCTAAGCTGCTTCTTCAGTTTGCTAATGGAGTGTCACAGTTCATCTCCCATCCTTGCAGTGATTTCCTGTTTCATCCCATTGTCCTGAGTTCTGTTCTAGCACTCCCGGCACAGAGCTCTTGTTTTTCTGCATAATCAGGCCCATCGTTTCCATTGTCATTAAAATGTCATTAAAATCCAGGAGGCTTGTGGACATTCCTCTTCATCATTATGAGCCGTGTCATATAAAGAAGGCCATTATGGTCTCATGGGATTGAGGATGAGGAATCTTGACATCAATCAACCAATTTTCCAGACAGTTATTTGCTATCAAGTTTTTTGATGATTCTGTGGTGATTTTTGCTAAAAGTTGAATTTAAATTTTCATTATTAATAACATAATTTTCTGTAGTTTTGGAAAAAAGAATTTGATGCTCCTTATTAAAGAATTATGGACTGTTTCTATTATTATCTGAATCTATTCAGGAAATATTTTGTTTTCCTTTGGTATTTGCATTGAAATAAGTTTTTCAAAATGCTCCTAATATACAGTATCGCTTACTGTGATTAGTCATCATCATCATGTGCTGTGTCATATGATATGGGCGATTATGGTCTATGGCTAAGATTGTCTTCGCGATTTTTTTCTACAGAAGTGGTTTGCCATTGTCTTCTTCTGGGCAGTGTCTTTGCAAGACAGATGACCCCAGCCATTATCAATTTTCTTCAGAGATTGTCTGTCTGGAGTCAGTGGTCGCATAACCAGGACTTGTGATATGCATCAGCTGCTCCTACAACCATCCACCACCTGCTCCCGTGGCTTCACGTGATATGGATTGGGGTGTGGGTAGGATAAGCAGGTGCTACACCTTGCTCAGGGATGACCTGCAGGCTAATGGAGGGAAGAAGCATCTTACACCTCCTTTGGTAGAGTCGTATCCCCACCCCACCACCCAACCAGATCATTGGAGGCATTTAAAGGGGAATTAGACAAATAAATAAATGCCAGGGAATTGAGAGCAATCTGGAGCGAACACAGAAGTAAAGAACTGGAGCAGGTAATAAAGTATCATACTGAATGAGGAGCTTGTTCCCATTATCTTATATCTTCTAATTATTTCTGCAGTGGCAATAAATAAGAGGATTTGGAAAGAAGCCAAACATATGTTTTGGGAGATCAAAACTGCAGTTGAAAAGACAAAGTGCAAAAAGATCAATGATCTTTAGTGAAGGTGTCTCCTGGTTTATAGCAATTATGATTCATATATGATTGAATTTGAGAGAGAGAAGGATGGGATCAAGGTTAATATTTTAAAATTAAATAAGGGCAACCATGAATGCACAAAAGCAGAATGAGCTAAACCGAACTCGCAAATTAGTGAAGGCATCAGGTCAGGCAAAATGCAGCAGCAGGTATTTCAGAGTGCACGTATCAGATACAACTAGAATATGAAGGAGATCCAACAATCTGTGGTTAACCAAGGAAGTTAAGGGTGGTATCAAATTTAAAAGGAAATCACATCATCATAGAAAGATGGGCAATCATTATTTTCTGAGAGAATCAAGATCCTTTGAATCCCTTCCTCAGGACTGTGAAGGCAGAATCTTTAAGTGTTGGAGTGGAGATACGTCTCTACTTAAGGAGGTGTAAGGCGCTCTTTCCCTCTGCTAGTCTGCAACTCGTCCTTGGGCAAGGTGTAGCATCTGCTTATTGCCCCACCCCCACCCCCTTTCAGGGTCAGGTGAAGCCATGGGAGCAGGTGGTGGATGGTCGTATGAGCAGCTGGTGCATATCACAAGGCCTGGTTATGCAACCACTGACGCCAGGCAGACAATCTCTGAAGAGTATTGATAATGGCTGGGGTCACCCGTCTGGTAAAGACACTGCGCAGGAGAAGGCAATGGCAAATTTTTCTGCAGAAGTGGTTTGCCAAGTACTATCTTGGCCATAGACCATAATCATTCGATAGGGTACATAATGGTGAAGAAAGACAGAGATAGATGGGTTCTTGATAAGTAAAGCATGAAAAATGACCAGGAATAGGGTGTAATGCAGAGTTCAAAATACAATCAGATCAGTCACAATTTTATTGAGAAGTGGAGCAGGCTTGAGGAGTGGAGGGAACTAATCTTATCCCTGTGCGTACTAACAGAATTCTTATATTGCAATAAGCCACTACATTCCATTGGAAATTACTCATTCTTGTGAAGTGGCCATTGCTAGAAGGTCAGCAATTAGTAAGCAAATGATTGTGAAATGCTTTATTCTCCAGCACAGTGTTGTGAAATTAGATCCACCGTGCTGAGCATTGGCAAGGCCCCTGATATTGACCTGGTGATAACAAAGGAATGGAGGTGTGGGATGGAGTCTGACTTGGAGAGAATTCTGCAGGTGGCAGTAGTGTTCTTGTTCACACACTCACATTGCCATTCTAGGCAGTAAAGGCTGTAGGTTTCGTAAGTGCTGCTGAAAAACCAATGTGGGTTGCTGTGTTGAAGGTGTGCACTGCTAGTGATAGATGGTGAACTAATTACAGGCTGCTTTGTTCTGACTGGTGACTTTACCTGGCGATTGGTTAGAAATTTTGTCAGTAGAGATGAATACACAGTAGAGTCAATATCTATTGTTTGTTTATTTATTTATTATTATTTTTTTCTTTTGTATTGGCACAGTTTGTTGTCCTTTGCACATTGGTTGTTTGTCCATCCTGTCCGGTGTGGTCTTTCTTTGATTCTGTTATGTTTCCTGGATTTACTGAGTATGCCCCCAAGAAAATGTGTCTCAGGTTTCTCTATGGTAACATATACATACTTTTACAAATTAACTTTGAACTTTTAGCCTTTGGCACAGCATAAACCATGAAATGAGAGTTCTACATAACAAAAGTAAAACCTTAATCACAAGAGATCTTCATCAAATTATTTATTGTTTCACTTATTGAGATACACCGCAGGGTAGGCCCTTCGAGTCCTTTGAGCTGTGCTGCCTAGCAACCCCTGATTTAACCCTGGCCTGATCACAGGCCAATTTACAATGACCAATTAACCTACTAACCAATGTGTTTTTGGACTGTGGGAGGAAACTGGAGCACCTGGAGGAAACCCTTGCAGTCACAGGGAGAACGTATAAACCCCTTACAGGCAGCAGTGGGCGTTGAACGCAGGTCACTGGTACTGTAAAGTGTGCTGACCGCTACGCTACCGTGCCACCTGTAATGATATTTTATATCTCACTTTCAGAAAGGGAGACTAAAATATCCATTTTAGGAGATTGAAAAGGACATCAATATCCCTCGCTATTGAGAAAAGGCCAATAATTTTGTTGTAAGAGACCAGAACTTGAGAAAATCTTGCAATGTGTATGAAAATGACACAGCTCATTCAGAAACTAAGGTCTTAAATCTTAAAAGAAACTGTGAAGGTGTGAGGGAAGGGTTGAGTGGAAGAGGGTTCTTTTCACATAGAGTAAGTTATAGCATAGAAACAGGCCTTTCAGTGCATGCCAACTTGATCTCCTACCAGTCCCATTTATCTGCACCCAGGCTGTATCCCTCCATACCCTCTCATCTATGTACCTTTCCAAACTTCTCCCAAGTGTTACAATTGAACCCACATCTGCCACTGCAAGCATTCACTTTATTTATACCTCTATAAGATCTTTCCCCAGTTGCCAGCACTCCAGAGAATAGGGTCCTAACGGATTCAACATTTCCCTATAATGCAGGTCTTCTACCTCAAAGGTCCCCAACCTTTTTTGCACTGCGGACCGGTTTAATATTGACAATATTCTTGCGGACCGGCCGACCCGGGGGCGGGGCGGGTAGGGTTGCCAACGGACAAGAGTAGCGGTCAAATACATTGGGTTTACCCCGAGAACGACTACAATGACCATGAAGCCTTGCGCGGGCACCAGTGCGCATGTGTGTACCTGACGATTTTTTTCTACAAATCGTTTTTGGTGATTCTGTTTGGCGGGGGGAGGTGTTAATCACAACTGGAATATAAGTGATAAGTGGCTAATACACTCAATTTCGTTTCTAAAAAGGTTTATCTACCGAATTTAATATTAAACACACAGCGCATATTTTCCTCGCATGAATATAGTGATAAGTCAATTATCAGAGGAGGACAGGGGAGCTTGAAGTAAGTGTTGAACGAACTTCCAGTAGAAGTGGTAGAGGCAGGTTCGATATTATCATTCAAAGAAAAATTGGATAGGTATATGGACAGGAAAGGAATGGAGGGTTATGGGCTGAGTGCAGGTCGGTGGGACTAGGTGAGAGTAGTGTTCGGCACGGACTAGAAGGGCCGAGATGGCCTGTTTTCGTGCTGTAATTGTTATATGGTTATATAGGTCACTTTTCAGTCAATAGCATGATAACATTTTAAGTAACGTTTGGATATTAAACACACAGCACATATGAACATATGAACATATAAAATCATTGCAACACACCAATATCGCTGAATCAGTGGGAGCCCTGGGCTTGTTTCCCTGCAACAAGACGGTCCCATCGAGGGGTGATGGGAGACAGCGATACTCGAAGGGGGTTCCTTATGTCCAGTCTATTCCGCAATTTAGTTTTCGTTGCATTCATTGCAGAGATAAGTTGGAAATGGAAGCAACGTTTTCAGTGCTTTCGTGGCTATCTCAGGATATTTAGCCTTGACTTTGATCCAGAATGCCGGCAGAGATGCTATGTCAAACATACTTTTCAGCCCACCGCCATTTGCAAGCTCGAGGAGTTGATCTTCCCGCGCTGACATGGATGACGCGCGGGTAATGACCTTGCATATGTTCAAGCTCAACAGTGCGTGACAGGGAATGAGGAAAGGAGCAGCTGACTCATATCGCCAAATCATATCGTTTCCTCAAGGCCCAGTAGCAAATGCTTTGCAGTCCGGCACCGGTCCGCAGCCCGGTGGTTGGGGACCGCTGATCTACGTGGCAGCACCTTGTAAATTTTCTCTATCGCTATCTTTCCTGTAGGCAAGTGATTAGAACTGCATATAATATTTCAAATTTAGCCTCAACAACATATATACATCTTCAATATAATATTCGAATTCCTGCACTCAATATCCTGACTTATCAAGGCCAATGTTCTCAGTGCTCTCTTTACTATCCTATCTACCTGTGAAACCACTTTCAAAGAATTACGGATCTGTATTCCTAGGTCCCTTTGTTCTATCACACACCTCAGAGCCCTGGTTTGTCCTCCCAAAGTATAATACTTTACACTTGTCCGCATTAAGTTCCATCTGCCATTTTTCACCCCATCTTCCCAGCTGATCAAAACCAGGCTATAAGCTTTGATCTTCCAGTGGCCACACATTTTAATTCCACGTCCCATTCCCATTCTGGTATGTTTATCCACGGCCTCCTCTACTGTAAAGATGAAGCCACACTCAGGTTGGAGGAACAATACCTGATATTCCATCTGGGTAGCCTCCAACCTGATGGCATGAACATTGACTTCTCAAACTTCCACTAATGCCCCACCTCCCCCTTGTACCCCATCCATTATTTATTTATATACACATTCTTTTTCTCTCTCTCCTTTTTCTTCCTCTGTCCCCCTCACTATACACCTTGCTCATCCTCTAGTTTCCCCCCCTCCCCCTTTTCTTTCTCCCTGGACCTCCTGTCCCATGATCCTCTCATCTCCCTTTTGCCAATCAACTGTCCAGTTCTTGGCTCCATCCCTCCCCCTCATGTCTTCTCCTATCATTTCGGATCTTCCCCTCCCCCTCTCAAATCTCTTACTAGCTCTTCTTTCAGTTAGTCCTGACGAAGAGTCTCGGCCTGAAACGTCGACTGTACCTCTTCCTAGAGATGCTGCCTGGTCTGCTGCATTCACCAGCAACTTTTATGTGTGTTGCTTGAAATTCCAGCATCTGCAGATTTCCTCGTATAAGCTTTGATAGCTTTCTTTGCTGTCCATTCCACCCACAATCTTGATGTCACCTGCAAATTTGCTGATCTAGTTCACCAGCTTATCATCTCATAGAGTCGCAGAGACGTACAGCACAGAAACAGGCCCTTTGCCCCATCTAGTCCTGCTGGAAAAATGGCAGATGGAATTCAATGCAGACAAGTGAGAGGTGCTGTACTTCAGCAGGACCAACCAGAGTAGGGGGTCTTGCACAGTGAACGGTAGGGTACTGAGGAGTGTGGTGGAACAAAGGGGTCTGGGAATGCAGCTCTATAACTTATTGAAAGTGGTGTCACAGGTAGATACGGTTGTAAAGAAAGATGGGATGCAGAGAGAGATCCCTCTGTAAGCCATGATAGCCTTCCTCACTGTCTTTTACACCCCCAATCTTGGTGTCACCTGAATCATTAATATAGATCTAAATCATTAAAATAGATGACAAACAACAATGGACGCCTGCAGTAATCCCTACAGCACACTACTAGTCACAGGCCTCTAGTCAGAGAGGCAGCCATCTACTACCACTAATTGAATGTCCAATCCAATTGACTACTTCATCCTGAAACTCTATGACAGGTTATTTCATGGTGTGGATTGGAACAAATTAAAATTAGGCCCTTCAGTCTCTTTGGCCAGTCCCACCACTTTATTCCATCGTGGAATAAGGGATAAGGACATGTAAATCAGATTAAGTATGTATCATTTCTGTACTATCACCCAAGAATAATCTATTGATCTCAGATTTGAAAACTTAAGTTAACTCCCTCAACCCAATTCCTTAAAGTGGGGTGCTTTCCAAATTTCTTCCACCCTCCATTAAAAAAAAAGTGCTGCTGAATTTCCCTCCCAAAGAAACTCACCCTCGTATTAAGATCTTGCACTCATTTGTGTAAGGTCAGCCGTCTGGAGTGGAAATCAGACACATAGCCTGAGACTCAGAAATCATAGGGATAAAAGCATTTGTCCTCCGTTGTATCCTCTAATCAGAGTCCAAGATTGGGAACTCCTGCTCTAAATAGATGATGTGTATTGAACACTGCTTCTGAAGTTGATGCACCGGACTCCAGTGGAACTAGATTTTGGAAATGGAGCTTAATGCAATTCCAGCATTCTTTCGAAAAGGGAAAGGGCATTATTTTGCCAGGTACAGTTACACAGATCAGAAGCAAATTGAGAACTGCTCCTTCCCTTTATTGCATGGTTTACTGTCCTCTCCTATCGGACTCTGTCTTCTTTGACTCTTTACCTCTTCTACCTATGATCATTGCTTTTCATTGCCGCTCCCTCACTTACCCACCTTCCTCCACACCTGGATTCACCTATCACCTGCCAGCTTGTACTCCACCCCCTCTCCCCGCCTCCTTATTCTGGTCTCTGCCCCCTCCATTTCCTGTGTAGCATCAACAATCATTCCATTGTCAAAGTCACTTAAATCACATTTCTTCTCTATTCTGATATTTGAGCTGAATAACAACTGAATCTCTTCTTCTTCTAACTTTTAGTGTCAGTTTGCAGTCCAACTTACAGGTGCATTACCGCCACCACTGGACTGGCATGTGGTGCAGAGAGCTGGGAAATTAACCCCCTACTAATTCTTTATCAAATGAAATCTAAATTACCTAAAAAGCCCTATAGCTTGTAAATAATGAAAGACAATACTGTGAAGTAAATTAAAATCACTTCCATAACTTAAGTTTTTAAATGAAAATCCCCAAAGCTAGTAGTGCAGCTTGTATTTGCTTTCTTGCAACCTTGTATGCTTCATATTGTAAAAGAATGTGTTCAATGGTTTCATAATGGTGACAAAACCTACACACCCCAGAGTGTTGGTTTCCAACAAGATACAAGGACTAATTAAGTATAGTATGCTCAATTGTAAATCAAGTCAATATAATTCCTTCCTTTCTTGCCTTACCTCCTTCTCCCATCAATTCCACAACTCTTGCTATAATCCCAATTCTTAGCCCCACCAACCCACCCCTTAGCTTCTGATTTACTGAGTAGATGATCTATATCCACAGATGAACTTTTGACCACTCATTCCCCTCAGCACCTCTATGTGCTGGAACCCTTTAGAGGCAGACATGAAGACCAATACTTTGAATATGAAATAGTTTGAAGAGCTTCTAGCAGTAAATCTGACCTACTGCTAGAATGACCAGTTTTAAGATTAGTCAAAACTGAAAAGGAATCTGAACAAATTATAACTGAATCTCTTGACCATGTCTGCATGCTTTTATACATTGGATTGAAACCACGTGTTTGGCTGACTAGGTATTCACATTAACGAGCAGGTGTTCCTAATAAAGTGGCCACAGAGTGTTTATAAACAAGTCATTTATTGTGCTCCTGTCTGTGAATTAGAAACATATCAGTCAGCATTTTTATAGATATTCTCACCGTTACATCCTCATCTCACAATAATCACCACTGAAACTCCTATTGTCAGAATAGCTTCATATTTCAAAACAATTATAATTTGTAATTTGATTTGTCAGCCAGTTGGCATGAGAATCCAGATTCAGGGTGTGGAGGAATCCACTGGTGCATGAATTGGCAAGTGCAGCACACACAGGTGATCATCTATTTCCACTTCAGTAATGCTGACAGATTCTGCTCACCTATCACTGAAATAATCATCCCTGCTTTTGCTACCGTGGGACATAATAATTCTAGTGCATTCCTTGCTGGCTCACGATTTTACCCTCCAGAAAGGCAAGTTTGGCCAAAAGCCTGTTGGCCGCATCCCTAATCACGCCAAGTTCTATTAACCTTCATTCAGCCATTCAGGTTCCTAATCACCACTCTGATTTGGAAACTCTAACCCTCGTTTTTAAAATTCCTTACTTTAAGGTTCTCAGCCTGAGACCCCTGTGATCCAACAGTCAAGTTTTTCTGCACATGTACAGCATCCATCCTCCGCCTACAGTATCACATGTTCGTTCATCAACTCTGGAGTTCTCTCTCGATTGCCCCCCAACCCACCTTAAGGTCAGCCTTAAAATAACTATTGGAAAGAAAAGTAAGGAAAAAATAACATTGCAGATACAGGGGGATCTAAAAAGTTAGGTTCCAGGGTTTACTCAGGGTGCTGTGGATGCCTGGAACTCACTGCTTGGTATGGTGGTAGAGACAAACACACTAGAGGGTTATAAGAGATAGGAACATGAATGTAAGGAAGATGGAGGGATATAGACATTGTGTAAGTAGGAGGAATTAGTGCCTGGGTGTTTTTGATTTGCATTTTAGCTGGTTCGGCACAACATTGTGGGGCGAATGGCCTGTTTCTGTGCTGTACTGTTCTATGTCCTATGTCCTAAACTAAAACAAAAACATGTGAATATATTTAAGTGAGGCACCATGTGTGAAGAGAGGAAAATGTTAACATTTCAAGTCAAAAACGTTTCATTCAAGAGATGACCTCTCAAGTCAATGAAAGACCATTGACCCAAATGATTAGCATTGTTTTATTCTCCCAAAGGCTGATGTGTGACCTTCTGGGTACCTACAACCTCTGTCCACCTTAAAGCATACCTCTGACCAAAATCCTAGCTTCCCCTCAAAGCTTGCTGACAATTTGAATAGTGGCAAACGGTGTTAAAAAATACAAGTTGTTCATTTGCGACAAATAATGTGCTCTGATATATCTAAAGGTTCGGAGTGACATCTGGTGGTTCAGTGCAAGATGAAGAATCAGCTGCATAAATTAGAAAGGCAGAAGCAACCGAGGTACTGTGATAAGCGTCAGCCCAGACAGCGAGGATGATGATTGTGTTTCCTTGTATTCTCTGAAGCTCCGAATATCTACGGGCTCCAGCTGGTTAACAAGAGTTCTAAATTGCATTGGACACTATTGTGTTGGAAACTGAATTTTTAATTAGACTACTATTTATTTTTTTGATTTTTAGTTTAGGATAACTCACTCCTGTTCCTACTTTCCATTTGTCATCAGCACTCACACCAATATTTTATTTTTTATATTTTATTGCAATAGAGCACAGAGTCAGCCTTTGTGACCCATCGAGCCACGTCACCCACCAACCCCTGATGTAACCCTAGCCTAATGTCTGGACAATTTACCATGACCAATTCACCTACCAACTGTTACATGTTTGGACTGCAGGAGGAAATCAGAGCACCCGGAGAAAACCCACACGGTCACAGGGAGAATGTACAAATTCCTGACAGGCAGTGGCAGGAGTTGAATCCAGGTCACATGTCCTGAAAAGTGTGTGCTAGCTATTACGCTACCATGCTGCCACTAGCCCCCCTGCAAACTGGCAGAGCCTCCCAATTATCAGCTGGCATTGCCTTCCCCATGGATCAGCTATCAAAACCCTTCACCATTCACCATTCCTAAAGTCTGTTGGCCATTTCTCGCTGCTGCCTTCAGATACACACACCTGTCTCTTCCACATCTTACTCCATCTATAGGCTCTAGCCTACAATTCCCATTTGCCCTTTCCTCAAGCTATGGAATCATACAGACCACGGGAAGGCTTCACCTCTCTGCTCTGGCCCTAGATGAACATTAAGCCCTTTCCCTATTATCCTACTTCAAGCTTCATAGATTAAGCAACACACACAAAATGCTGGAGGAGCTCAGCAGGCCAGGCAGCACTATAGCCATGAATAAACTGCCGATGTTTCAGGATGAGACCCTTCTTCAGGACTGGAATGGAAGGGGAAAGACACTAGAATAACAAGGTGGGAAGAGGGGAAGGACGATAGCAAGAAGGTGATTGGAAAAGCAGCTGGGTGGGAAAGGTAAAGGGCTGGAGAGGAAGGAGCCTGATAGGAGAGGAGAGTGGATAGGAGAAAGGGAAGGAGGATGGAATCCACAGGGAGATGATAGGAAGAGTAAATTAACCTCACTTTTGGGAGTCACCGTCTATTCCCGTCCTGAGAAGCTCCCCCACCGAAGTCTTTGTCATCTCCTGACATAGCTGTATTTTAGTGGGGGATAAATATTGATGTCAATATGGAGCTGAGCTACAACACTTTTTGGAAATACTCGTGGGACCAGAGACACTTTGGGGCTTTAGCTGATCAGAGGTCAGCACCCCTAATAGTGCAGCACTCCCATGGTATTGCATTGGGAGTAGACCCTCAGATTACATGCTCTGGTCCCGGGGAACGTCAGTGGAGACAAAACAGAGCTGCTCTTTCAGGTCAATGATGTTACCACCAACCAGATGACCAGCTATTGACTTGTTTTTCTCTCCCATTAGATGCCTAGCCTGTTGAGTGTTTTCAGCATGCTCTAGCATCTTTAAAACATTTTGACCAAGGAGAATAGAGGTAATATTTCTGGTCCATGTTGGACCTCCAATTCACAAACTTCAGACAAAGGCTCCTACTAGAGCAGAAGTTTATAACATGGGGGAATGAATGGATTCCAGGGTGTCTGGGAACTTGGCTGGGGAAAAAATTCACATCTTTACTTTCACTAACCTCTAACTGAAATTTAGCATTTCCTTCAGTTATGAATGTAGGCAACAAACCACAGTAGCATTCGCAGTACCTGTGACTTTGTCACCAATAGAAATCACAGACATTTTCATATCACATTTCAGTTGTTACAAACATCTCAAAATATCGTTTACCGCATGCTCATCACTACTTTGAGGTTATGGTAGTTATTAGACTTGCCACTAGATCGAACATGATCAAGGTTTCCAGTCTGCAGATGCTTGTGCAATGTGGCTGGCCAACTATCAAACAGTCCTGTGCCTAGTGATTGTTCAGCCACCAAGCAGTCTTTGCGAATTAGGATTTCCAACCTTTGCAACCACTAAAACAAAAAAAAATTGAAATCGCTTGGATGGCCAACATGACATGCATGTTGCATTGTCAAAGACCACCCCAGTTTCATGTTCTTATTCCAGGTAAGTAACAACGGCTTCCCACTGATAGGTCTTGAAAAATAAAATTTAATTTTAACTTACCTGTATTTTAAATGTATAGTCTTATTTAATGTGTTAACAAAGAAGCACATATTTTACTATAGCACTATTTGTTTTTTGATATTTTGATAACTGTATTTCAATATAATTGGTTTCTCTTGTAATACTATGTATTTTATTTTATATATTTGAAAATATCATTCTGAGAAGGGGTTCATAGGCTTCACTGGACTACTGACAGGGATCCATGGCATCAAAATGGATGGGAGCCCCTGGTCTAGAACAATGGCTCATGGGCTAGATTGCTAACAGTGAACATCTACCCCAGCCAGACCTGCAATGAAAGTCAGCACTTGCCTCTTAGAATCTCCTCTTGGACCTGAATGTGGGGAGTGGTCCAGACGGTGTTATTTAAAAGAGCCAAAGCTGCAGCATTCTCAAAAGGTAAGTAATGCTTTCTTTAGCATTCCGGGAAGACACCCATTCCCTTTGCTCATTTATACTGCCACTTCATTCTTCTATCACCCTCCTTCCTCACCTCTGACTTTTGAGTGGAGTTCCAGTGGGAATCAGCCTCTGACTCCATGTCCAAAGATTTATCCATCCCATGTGAAGGATCCAAATGTTCTTTTTGTGAACCCCTGAACCTCTGTTTCCTCTGGCCCCAGTCCAAATACCTGAAATGAAACAAAATGGAGAAACGTTAAGGTGTCTGATTACTTCACCGTGAAGGCAAAAATTCTCTTCCCCTTTGAATCAGCCTTTAAGGGCTACACAGATGAGAAAGTTCTCACAAATCCATGGATTTTTTTTGTAATTGGGCATATTCCCAGATGCGTCATCATGGCATTTGCTGCATTCACCTGCCTCTCCTCTGCTACTGGTCTCCTAATATCAGCACTCTCACAGCACTCCACCTTCATAATTGTACCATCAGGCACATTCAATCTCATGACAACCTCCCTTCCTATCACGGATAAAGCCCTCCGAACCATTGAGCACATCTACATGAAACACTGTCATAGGAAAGCAGCATCCATCATTACAGATTCCCACCACCCAGGACATGCTCTTTTCTCATCACTGGCATCAGATAGAAGTTACAAGAGCTTCAGGACTCGCACCACCATGTTCATGAGCAGTTATTACCCCTCAACCATCAGGATCTTGAACCAAAGGGGATAACTTCATGTGCACCATCTCTGAAATGTTTCCACAACCTACAACTCACTTCAAGGACTCTTCATCTCACATTCTTGATATTTATTGTTTATTTATTTATTAATATTATTTCTTTCTTTTTGTATTTGCTTTTTGCTCACTGGTTGAAAGCCCAAGTTGGTGCGGTCTTTCATTGATGATGTACACTTGCTATAAAACTACATGAAACACTGTCGTAGGAAAGCAGCATCCATCATTAGGGATTCCCACCATCCTGAACGTGCTCCCTTCTCATTAATGCCATCAGATAGAAGTTACAAGAGCTTCAGGACTCACACCACCATGTTCATAAGCAGTTATTACCCCTCAACCATCAGGCTCTTGAACCAAAAGGTAGAACTTCACTCTAGTTTACTTGCCCCAACACTGAACTTTTCCCACAACCTATGGACTCACTTTCAGGACTCATCATCCCATATTTTCGTTATTTATTGCTTTTTGTTTATATTTACATTTGCACAGTTTGTTGTCTTCTGCACGCTGGACGATCCTGTTACTATTCTATAGTTTTGTTGAGCATTCCCACAAGGAAATATATCTCAAGTTTGTGTAGAGGGACACATCTGTACTTTGAATAAGATCATAGTTGATTTGGTCATGGACTCAGATGCACCTTCTTTCCTTTTCCTCATTAACCTGAATTCCCTGCTATGCAAAATTCTATCTAACCGTGTCTTAGCTATATTTAATGAGGTGGCCTTCACTGCTTAACATGCAGAGAGTTCCACAGATTCACTACTCTCTGTGAAAAGCAGTTTCTCCTCATCACCATCCTAAATCTATTCCCCCTAAATCTTGAGGCTCTGTCCAGCGTTCTAGACTCATTTGGCAGTGGAAACAATTTTCCTGCCTGTCCTACATGTTATATGTTTCTATGAGATCTGCTGACAATCTTCTGACTTCAGCGAGCATACTGTCAGGTCACTCAATCTCTCCTCATAGGATAACCACCTCATATGCACAATCAACCTGGCTTCCTTTGTACTGCATCCAAGGACAGTTTGTCCTTCCTCAACTAAGGAGATCAGAACTGCACACAGTACTTCAGATATGGCCTCACCTATACCCTGTACACTTGCAGAATAACATTCCTGTTCTTAAATCCAGTCCCCCTGGAGGAACCCAGTAGGCCAGGCAGCATCAATGGAAATGACTAAGCTGTTGATGTTTTGGGCCGAAACCCTTCTTCAGGACTGGGAAGGAAGGAGGAAGATGCCAGAATATAAAGGTTGGTGAATGGGGAAGGAGGGTAGCTAGAAGGTTCATCAGGATCTCGACCTGAAACGTTGACTCTGTTGGTTTCCACAGATGTTGCCTGACACGCTGAGTTCCTCTAGCATGTGTGAATTGCCTGGGATCTTTCACTGCTGTCACAAATGGACCAGCAGCCACTCTGCAGGTGTCACCTTTGAAGTTAATTAGATTAGATTAGATTATGAGGACACGCAGTCTTCTTTTATTGTCATTTAGTAATGCATGCATTAAGAAATGATACAATGTTTCTCCAGGATGATATCACAGAAACACTTGACAAACCAACTGAAAAACTGACAAAAACCACATAATTATAACATATAGTTACAACAGCGCAAAGCAACACCGTAATTTGATAAAGAACAGACCATGACACAGTAAAGAATCCCAAGGTCTCTGGAAAGTCCCATCGTCTCACGCAGACGGTGAACCTCCAGCGCCGCAAACTTGCCGATGCAGCATCCTGGAAGCATCCGACCACAGTCCGACTCCGAGTCCGTCCGAAAACTTCGAGCCTCCGACCAGCTCGCCGACACCGAGCACCATCTCTGCCGAGCTCTTTGACCCCGGCCCCGGCAACAGGCAATAGGCAAAGCTGAGGATTTGGGGCCTTCCCCTCTGGAGATTCTTGATCACACAGTAGCAGCGGCAGCAAAGCGGGCATTTCAGAAGTTTCTCCAAGTGTTCCTCCGTGCTTCTCACGGCTGTCTCCATCAAATCAGGATTGTGCACGGCCCCTAGTTAACACATACGATATCATTCGGAATGGCTGCGCGCGCTGCGTCATGCCGCCATCTTCTCCTCCCTCCCGCCTCAGGATGGTTAGGGGTAAGATTCTAGTGTGAATGAACTGCCATGGCTGGGACGCACAACACCTTAATTCAGACTGGTTGTTGAATTCATCACGATGCATTAAATTATGACTGGAACAAGATTGCCACCATTTGGAGTCCCCCAGTTTTGTAATTAGATAATAAAGGGGTCAAGGACATTGACTTTCTGACCCACATACATTGTGAGGTCTACCTACTGATAGCCAAAAGTGGTACCTAGGGACTGAAGGGGCTTTAGACCGGGATTGGGAATAATCAGTCCTTACCCCAGCTCACAGTGGCAACAGTTCTCAGTAACAAAGCAACACACACAAAACGCTGGAGGAACTCCACAGGTCAGGCAGCATCTATGGCAAAAAAAAATAAACAGCTGACGTTTCAGGCTGAGACCCTTCTTCAGGACTAAGAAGGAAGGAGGGAGATGCCCAAATAAAATGGTGGGGGGAGAGGGGAAAGAGGCTAGCTGGAAGGTGAGAGGTGAAGCCAGGTGGGTGGGAAAGGTCAAGGGCTGGAGAAGAAAGAATCTGATTGGAGAGGAGAGTGGACCATAGGAGAAAGGGAAGAGGAAGGAACACAGGGGAGTGATAGAAGTAAAAGATCAAAGTGAGGAATGGAGGAAGGAGGGGGGATTTTCTTTTAAAACCGGAAGGAGAAATCGATATTCATGCCATCAGGTTGGAGGGTACCCTGGCGGAAGATAAGGTGTTGTTCCTTCACCGTGAGGGTAGCTTCATCTCAGTAACAAAGCTTGCTGAGTCCAGCTGTTCTTTTTAAAAAGAGGAAGGAATTTCGCTTGCTGTTGCACTCTACATGACCTTTCAACCCTCATTGAGATGACTGATTCCTAACTGCAAACTGATGTGGTGCAGTGTGTCAGCTTACGACAGATCGATGGCAGGGTTTAAAGAAAACTCACCATCAGCTTTTCGAAGGAACAGTGGGCAATTCTGCTCTGCCTTTCACTTTTACTGATGGTTCATGCAGACTTCCTCAGCTCTACGTGCATTAGCTCTGTAACCTAGTATCCTGCCAATCCAAAGAAATCTAAGTCTTTCCCATTTTGAAAGTTCCAATCATTTCCACATGACCAGATAAGAATCACAGAGAAGTACAGCTCAGGAAAAGGTCCTTCAGCCCATCTAGTCCATTCCAAAACAATTTAAACAGCCTATTCCCATCGACCTGCCCCGGGACCATTGCCCTCCATATCCCTAGTATCCATGTACAAAGCTCTTCACTTTATGTTCTTTTTTATCTTGCCTGAACCTGCTTAACATTAGGTATTTGGTAATGGGGACAGAGAGCAAGGAGTCGATGATAAATACACACTCATGCAAACACAGACACACAAAGGTCACAAGGCAGAGTGGATTGCAGTTTCCTCTCGAGTCAAAAGTTTCAACTTTAAAAGCTGCCACTTGAGCATAAGATTCCAGGCTGGGACACCATTTCATGCTGAGGGGGGAAATATTCAGCCAGTCAAGCAGATTACGTGAGAAAGAACCATACTTCAATGTACTGGTGTGCTCGTCACTATCACCGGCTAAGCAGGCACAGTGAAACACAGGCAGAAGCAGTCCTTGGAGTCCCTACACTAACTCCAGACTCTGTGAACAGATAAAATATGTACAACCTTTCACCTTTGCTTCATTAATTTATTCCTAAATGTGACCCACACCTAGTGTAAGACATAGGATCATCCCTTCAAAATCAAGTTTGACTCCTGCACTCTGTTATGTCTCCCCTTCAGATGCATCATGAACTTAACAAAACAATTCAATGTTTAAACACAAAGAGATTCTGCAGATGCCAAAAATCCAAAGTGACACACACAAAATGGAGGAGGAACTCAGCAGGTCAGGCAGCATCTACAGAGGGGTAAAAACAGTTGATGGTTTGGGCCGAGAACATTCAGCAGGACTGGAAAGGAAGGGGTAAGATGCTGGAATAAAATGGTGGTGGGGGGGGGGGAAGGGGCAGAGGAATAGCTAGAAGGTAACAGGTGAAGCCGGGTGGGTGAGAAGGTAGAAAGGGAAGGAAGAGGGGAACCAGGGAGAAGTGATAGGCAGGTGAGAAGAGGTAGGAGGCCAGAGAGGGAAACAGAAGAAGAGGGAAAGAGGAAGGAATAGTTTTACTGGAAGGAGAAATTGATATTCATGTCATCGAGTTGGAGGCTCCCCAGACGGAATACAAGGTGTTGCTTCTCACCCTGAGGGTGGCCTCAATTTGGTACAAGAGGAGGCCGTGGACCGACATGATAGAGTGGGAATGGGATTTGGAATTAAAATGTTGGGCCATCTGGATGTTCCAGTTGTGGTGGACGCAGCAGAGGTACTCAACGAAGGGGACCCCCAATTTACACGGTCTCACTAATGTGGAGGAGGCCACATCGGGAGCACCAGACGCAATAGACGACCCCAGCAGACTCACGGGTGAAGTGTTACCTCACCAGGAAGGACTGTTTGGGGCCCTGAATTGAGGTGAGGGGGGAGGTGCACTTTAGCTGCTTGCAAGAATAAGTGCCAGAAGAGAATTAGTGGGGAGGGATGAATGGAGAAGGGAATCACAGAGGGAATGACTGCTGTAGAAAGCTGGGTGTGGGGTGGGAGTTGTACTGTGCATCCTCACAATGCATCTGCAATGAATCGAGGACTCCTTCCCCAGACGTCTCCGTTGTGAGCTCAGCAGTGGAAGATTTCCTTGCCAGGGAGCAACTACTATTCCAATAAATTAGCTTAACAAAACCTGAGAACCTTCTGGACAAAAACAAAGAGCACTGCAGCTGGGAAAGAAAAAGCTTGCCTAATTGTTCGGTGCATGTTCCTTTGACTTCGTGCTCTCTGCACTGGATAGTCAGCTGAAAACCAGCCTGAACTTGGCCGACAGTGGAGGTGGGGTTTCTCCCCAGTCTTTCACTCAGAGCAGGAACACGTAAGGTGGACCGGAAGAGCTGGGGGAGTACAGAAGGCAGATGACCGAGGGGATGGTCAGTGGTAATGTTCAAGATGTAGAGGGTGAGGGTGGGGGGTAGGAGGTTGCTGGAGGATTAGTGTCAACATTGGAAGGAAGGGTTGAAAGCAGTTATGGGCAACAAGTATGCCAGAGATATTAAACCTGATTCGGATTCTGGAGGGGAGTCTGATGGAGAGGAGATTCCTGGACAGGGGAGGGGGGTGACTATCGTACCTCTAAATTTATGGAAAATGGCAAAAATACGGCAAGAAGTCATTTTGAAGGAGGAGAAGAAGAAAATGTGAAAGGACTTGCATTTATGTAAAAAAAGAAGTCCCCCAGGAACACAAGGAATGTACTGTAACTAAAATCAGTGTGGTGAAGGGGGAGCACTTGTAGGACTGAGTGCTTAAAAAGATGTTTTTTTAAGAAGTCAAAGAGATAGAGAGGAAAGACAACAGTTCCAGACTCCACATCCCAGTCAGCTGAAGGAAGGCTCGTCAACGTTGGAGGAAGAAAGGACCCGCAATCAAAGCTTTACTGAAGGCAAAACCACATGAAAATAAAAACTAGGTGCTGGAATCGCTTGGCAGGGCAGGCAACATCTGCCTGGGGAAAGGTCTCTGACCTGGAACATCGACTCTGTTTCTCATTCTGCACCTTGTCTGACAGGAGCATTTTCTGCTTTCATTTCAGATTTCCAGCATCCACAACCTGTTTGTCTTTACAAGATTGCACTGAGGGTGAATGGGTTGTGAGATGATTCATTATTTAAGTTTGGGGAGTGTTAGCAGGCCACTTGGCTGCGAGCAGTCTCAAATTCTGACTTCATCACTAATTTAGACACAAGCGCCCTGCTGATGCAGGTTCAAAGCAGAAGTCAGAAGCTACAACCCTAATCTGAACTCATCTTCTCTTTAATGTTGATGGAGATGGAGACTGAGAGCAGTGGAGTGTGGGAATGCAGATCAGTTGGACATTATCAATCACTAGGAATCGATGCACCGTGGACCAAAGGTCAGACCAGATTTCCGTCGCTCATTCCTATTCTTGTTTTATGTTGACTGCACATTGAAGCCTTTCACACCATCCTCTCTCTGTCCTATGTGCCAATGCGATACAATGCCACAAATGGCGGGGTGGAGATACATTTCTACCAAAGGAGGTGTAAGGTGCTCCTTCCCTCTGCTAGCCTGCAGGTCACCCTTGGGCAAGGTGTGGCACCTGCTTAGCTCCCCCCCCCCCCCTTCCCAATCAGGGTCACGTTAAACCATGAAAGCAGCTGGTGCATATCACATGTCTTGGTTATGCGACCACTGATGCCAGGCAGACAGTCTCTGAGGAGCCTGGTAAAGCCACTGCCCAGAAAACAGCAATGGTAAACCAGGTCTGTAGAAAAATTTGCCAGGAACAATCATGGTCATGGAAAGATACTGTGCCAATAAGGCCTTTCGGGCCCTTCAAGCCATGCTGCCCAGTGGCTCCCCCGATTTAACCCCAGCCTAATCACAGGACAGCTTACAATGACCAATTAACCTACCAACTGGTGCATCTTTGGACTGTGGGAAGAAACCAGAGTACCTGGAGAAACCCACATGGTCAAGGGGAGAACGTACAAACCCCTTACAGGCAGCAACCTGTAATGGTAAGTGTGATAACTTCTACTTTGAAAAAGGGACACTCGACAACTTCATGCCAAAGAAACAACTTTATCTCAAACTTCAAAACCGTTATGTATATACAGAGGCTTTCACAACCCGTACGGCACGGCAGGAACACTATATACAGAGACCACCGGAAGTAAAAGAAAAAGAAGTAAAACGCCCCATTATCCTAATTAGTATTAACGTACTTTTAATAATGCTCACGTTACAACAGTAAGTGACACAAATGTGCGGTTAGGCCTCAAGTACAGAAAGAGAGACCTTGAAGCAGATGAACAGTTAACTGACTTTTAATAAGATCTGTGCAGAATTAAAGGAAATACTATAGAGGCTAGGCCAACAGGGATGTTAACTTAAACTCTCAAACTGAAAGCTAATGCTGACACTACAGCTTGGAAGCAGTAACTTAATACTAAATGAATACCGCTTGATAGATTTTTGATTGGTCGGGACATGAAGGGATATGGGGTGAAGACAGGAGATTGTGTTTGAGAGGGAAAATGGATCAGCCATGATGAAATGGCAGAGCAGACTCGATGGGCCAAATGGCCTAATTCTGCACCTGGTGTTGTGAATTATCTGGTTCCTACTTTTTCCCTCCTAGAAAATGCAACTCAAAGACGTAGCGGTTCCCTGATCACTTCTATTACATCTGTCAGTCTGTTTCCACATCTCACCTTACTCATCTTACTGCTAAGCCAAGACTTTCCAGCCTGTACTGACTGGAAGCTGCATGGTTTCTCCGAACTGAAAAAAGGAAAAATCTGATAAGCACTTGAACTTCTGTTGTCTAATTGCACAACATGTTTAAGGTTTCTGGTTTCTCAGGCACGTACATTGACAAATAATCCCTGTTCCTGCTCAAGATTCTGTTCAAGTGGGCTTGAAACTTACCGAATATAGAAACTTGCCAGGACATCATTCTTTAAGCAGAAGTTGTTTTCATAGTATTCTTTCGCATTTTTAAGAATGATAATTTTGCAGTTTTTAAAAATAATTTAAATTAGATGTGTCAGTTTACAATCCCCAGGTACAAGTGAGCAACTTTGTTTTAAGTCCTCAAAGCAACAGTGAAACTTATATAATAACATCTGTGTACAATGATCAGCTTCTGATTAGACTAAAAAAATCTATGATTTCAAACGATTTTATAAGTATCTTATATAGTTAGAGCTTTCTTGTCATTGGTGAGGACAATGAAATTGCAGTGAAACACTTGCATAATGCCATAAGGCATTGGAGTAGAATTAGGCCATTTGGCCCATCGAGCATTCCCTGCCATTTCATCATGGCTGATTCATTTCCTTCTCAACCCCATTGTCCAGTCTTCTCTCCATAGCCTTTCACAGCTTGACTAATCAGGGACCTATCAACCTCTGCCTCAAAAACACCCAGTGACCTGGCCTCCACAGCTGTCTGTGGCAATGAAAACCAAGGACTCGCAACCCTCTGATTGAAGAAATTCCTTCTTACCTCTCTTCTAAATGGATGTCTGTCTATTTAGAGGCTGTGCCAATGGTCCAAGACTCCCCCACCAAAGGAAACATCTTCTTCACATCCACTCTATCTAGACCTTTCAACGTTTGATGGGTTTCAATGAGATCCCTCCTCATTTTTCTAAACTCCAGCAAGTACAGGCCCAAAGCCTTTAATCACTACTCTTATGATAACCCTTTCATTCCCAGAATCATAAATAAGGGCCCAAAACTGCTCTCAGTACACCAAGTGAGGCCTCACCAGTGCCTTGTTCAGCCTCAGCATAACATCCTTTCTTTTATATTGTAGTCCTCTTGAAATGAATGCTTACTCCCTCACCTCTGATTCAAACTGTAAATTAACTTTTAGGGAATCCTGCAAAAGGATTCCCAATTTATCATTAAACCTAAAAATAACACTTCATGTCTAGGACCTCCCTCAAGTGAGCACAATTACTGAAGTCTACCAATGGGAATTAATTCAGTCTGAAACTCACTCACTGCCCATTACACCACTGGTGTTTAGGGCAGCAATGAATGTCCTTCGTCCTTGGCGGTGGTCAGGGCTTCCTTCATCATGTCTGTAACTTCCTCTTGCTTTTCACTACTGTCAGTTACACAAGTCCTGGGTTGAGACTCAGGAATACTGTCACACTCAGATGTAGAAAGATTCTTCATTGCTGTTTCCATAACAGTTTGGTTTGACCAGTCAGGGTTGTTAGCCCTTAGCTGAACCCCCAAACCTGGAACACCAGTGGACCACTCTTAGTTTGGCCTCTACCCTTTGACCTGTTTGGTATGGGTGACCCTACCAAGAGCCAAAGCACAAAGCCCTGACTCCAGCCAACATAGCTCTCCAGGTCACCGAGGCACAGAAGCCTCCAGACCACGCCAAGGTTGATATCCACTTGGAGGTCAGTCTGGAAGCAAGAGCAGTATTATTTTTTTGAGCAGGATTCTAGGATATTTGATTAAGAGTGAGTTTTGCACATTTCGTAATGTACACTTGACCTTCTGTGAGCACTGGTAATGGTTTGCCCGACTGCAAACAGACAAGCAAAAAGAGCAGCTTTACTGAACTAATCTCCAACTTCTTTCAAGGTTATTGTCCTGAAACATTTCAACTGTCTCTCTGTCCACAGATGATGTCTACTTCCTGATTGTTTAGAGCATTTTTCAATATTAATTATAAACCTTGAATGGTTATTCAATAAAGATATCTTGGCAAGGCTTGATCATTCACAAACCATACCACACCAGTGATGTGCAGGAGAGTGCAAATCACCAAAGACAGCCAGTGTAGACATCTTTTTCCCCTTAATTATTAACAATTTTGTCAAAGAAGTTTATTGTTAAAATAGAGCCAAGGCTTTGAGCCGATGTGAATAGGATACAGTGATCCATGCAACCTTTGTCATGGATAAGTGCTTGTGGTTACTTACAAAACATCAGCATTAGGGCTTCAGAGTAACGAATGATTAGGTGGAAGAGGGCTCAGCTCTCCTCGACCAGTGATGCTAGATGGGTTTCCATGGTTCTATTCTTTGCTGAATAATCAATAGAAAATCCAATAAATTGCCATCAGCCAATTCCTTTTCTGAAGAAAGGCGTGTTTCAGATTTGTAGGGTACGAGATCGTGTAGTTGGGTGTCCTTAAGCCAATTACAAGGATGTGGAGCATCCCTGGGTGATCAAGTGATGTTTAAATAGGAAAATTATTGACTGCAAACTAGCCTTTCCATCAACGTCCTTGTCTGGATTGAGCATTGTTTTCATTTAGAAATCCATTAAAGCACAAGAGCTTTCTCATGAAGCTGTGGCAAGGCAAAGACTGCCACTAACTGGAGAGGGCAATGAGTTATGCAGAGATCCAAGGAAAATGAAACAGCTTGGACTTTCATTCAGAAGGTCTGGAGAGAAAGGTCAATCAGAGGAAACACAGCGTTAAAGAAATGACGTCAGTCATTATAGAGAAATCTTTTAACAATTTGGGCTCCATAAATTGAATGACCACTTGGTAGATGTGGTTTAATAAAACTACAACTCAAATCTGAGTGAAGATCCTTAACAGGACAAAGAGAAACTCATTGATACCTCATACAAGATATAACAAGGAGCAATGGGGAACTTCATTTTCCATTTAACTCAGTCACGGAGGATCTAGATGTTACTTCCTTTCAAATTCTTCAATCACAATTTTGTCTTATTTAACAAAAACCTAATAACACTCACTTTTCATCTTTGAAATGAGTGCAAAACACATTTTGAAACTGAGATGAGATTGGGAAGGGAGAGATTTTTTCTCCCATGCGTCTGTATGCACAGTGGTGAACCCAAGTTCAGAGTAAGGTCTAGAATTGACTCAGACTCAGAATAAACAAGATGTCACACACACAATCCAAAAGTAAAATCAGGAACAGTAGCACTAGAAATTGAACTCCTACAATTGAGGACTGAGTGTTTGCATGAGGCTTTCCATGAGGGAATGTGACAGACAATAACTGGCAGTCTGACTCTTAAAGGGACAATGGCAGCTAACTGTACGCTGGGGAACTGGAGTGCCAAAACTTGGATGCCGGCCACTGTTCAGTCAGGACCGTCTCAGAGTATGTGGAAGTTCTCCGTGGCACTATTTGGACAACCATCTCCAGTAGTAGGACTGCATTCCCAATTATGGTCACCCAAATTCTCTGTCCTGCTTCAATTATTTCAATCACTTTTATACACAAGAAAATGCAAACTCGATCACCATTACCATATCTCATATATTTACTCTTCACTCTGGACTTTGTTCCAGTTAACCTGCCCAGCACCTTCTGCAGAAACAACTCTCCTATCTCAAGGGTACAGTGTGAGAATGGACCGCAGTCTTCGAGATTAGTTTGCACACCTGCCTTACCATTGGGCACTTTCACCCCAAGGACAAAGGCCAGTCCTCCACTTGCCATGGCTTTTAGTGATTTCTGTATATGACCTCCTCAGTCTTTCTACAGTCCCCACCCTCCAGTGTCAACTGATCTCACTTCGAGAGGACTAGAAAATATAAGTAAAGGTAGAATGCTGAGGTTTTATTGGTTGGACTGCACTTGGAGTATAGTGAGCAGGTTTGGGCCCTCTATCTAAGAAAGCATGCTTTGCCATTAGAAAGAGTCCAGAGGAAGTTCTCAAGAATGATCCCAGGAATGAACGAATTAATGTGGAGGAGCAGTTAATGGCACTGAGCCTGTACTCGCTGGAGTTTGGAAGAATGAGGGGAGGACCTCATTGAACCCTATTGACTATTGAAAGGTCCGCATGGAGTTGACGTGGAGAGGATGTTTGCTATATTAAGGGAATCTAGGATCAGAGTACACAGTCTCAGAATAGAGGGACGTCCATTTAGAACAGAGACGAGGAAAGATTTATTTAATCAGACGGTGGTAAATCTAAGAAATTCTTTGCCACAAACAGCTGTGCAGGCAAAATCATTGTGTATATTTAATGTGGAAGTTGATAGGTTCTTGATTAGTCAGGGCATCAAAGGTTATGGGGAGAAGGCCAGAGAATGGGGCTGAGAGGGATAATAAATCAGCCATGATGAAATGGCAGAGCAGGCTCAATGAGCTGAATGGCCTAATTCTGCTTCTAGGTCTTAGGCTCTTAGTATTGGCATATTGTGTTTAAGTCAGGTCACATAATTAACATGGGTGAGCCTGCCCCTTTAACCAATGGATCAAATCACTCTTTGCCATTTCAACAGAGGTTACCAGGGCATTCAACAAGTACTTACCATCCTGTTACGGCAGTCTGACCAGCAGGCGTTCTCCAGATTCTTCTGCGTCTTCTTCTAGACTTCTTTCCTCCCAGATGCCTCTTGTCCAACCTCTCTGCCTCATCGAATTCCCTCAAACTGCTCACTTCAGGTGAGTGGCTTGGAGATTGACTTGGGCTTCTGGGCGTGGTCAAGATTTCAGGAGACCCACTTGGATCCCACATTGTCTTCAGACCAGCTGTGCCGAGAGTTGGCTGAAACCAACGGCAGGTTCACCTCTCGGAACAGGAAACCAGAAGACTTACACACAAAGGGCGACACCTGCTTACTATCAACTCAGTGTGAAAACTACCTGAAAGTTAAATAAGGGAGGGAACCAATTAGATAAAGAAGAATCAACATGAGGGTGGAACAGCTGGTAATCTTATAGTAATTTGTTATTTACAATTAAATAGAGAATATGTAACATGAGAAAGGTGTTGGGGGGGTGTTGGGTGCAGGTTTATATCGACAGTAAGACAGGCAAAGACTAGAATGAAGATATTACAAACAAGAAAAATCTGCAGATGCTGGAAATCCAAGCAACACACACAAAATGCTGGAGGAGGCACCGTATGCCTTCTTAACCACAGAGTCAATCTGCGCACCTGCTTTGAGTGTCCTATGGACTCGGACCCCAAGATTCCTCTGATCCTCCACACTGCCAAGAGTCTTACCATTAATACTATATTCTGCGATCATATTTGACCTACCAAAATGAACCACTTCACACTTATCTGGGTTGAACTCCATCCGCCACTTCTCAGCCCAGTTTTGCATCCTATCAACGTCCCGCTGTAACCTCCGACAGCCCTCCACACTATCCACAACACCCCCAACATTTGTGTCATCAGCAAACTTACTAACCCATCCCTCCACTTCCTCATCCAGGTCATTTATAAAAATCACAAAGAGTAACGGTCCCAAAACAGATCCCTGAGGCACACCACTGGTTACCAACCTCCAAGCAGAATATGACCCATCTACAGCCCATCGTTACCTTCTGTGGGCAAGCCAGTTCTGGATCCACCAAGCAATGTCCTCTTGGATCCCATGCCTCCTTACTTTCTCAATAAACCTTGCATGGGGTACCTTATCAAATGCTTTGCTGAAATCCATATACACTACATCTACTGCTCTACCTTCATCAATGTGTTTAGTCACATCCTCAAAAAATTCAATCAGGCTAGTATGGCCTCATATAGCAGTTGTATTAGTCTGTTACTGAAAGTGCTCCTCTGTTTGGCCAAGGTGGCATGCAGAGGATGAGAAACATTGTCCAGAATTACCAGGATTTTCCATAGGGTCCTTTGTTTTACCACAGCCTCCAGTGTGTCCAGTTTGACTCCAATAACAGAGAAAGTCTTTCCAATCAGTTTATTGAGCCTGTGACATCACCTGTGTTGATGCCTTTGCCCCAGCACACCACCACATAGAAGATTGTACTGACAACGGCAGACTGCTAGAACATGTGAAGGAGAGGCCTTCTTTAATGGCTCTGGGTCTGTACTCACTGGAATTCAGAAGAGTAAGAGGTGACCTTATTGACACTTATTAAAAATATTGGAAGGCCTTGATAGAGCGGATGTGGAGAGGATGTTTTCTATGGTAGGAGAGTAAGACCAGAAGACACAGCCTCAGAATAGAAGGACGTCCTTATAAAACGGAGGTGAGGAGGAATTTCTTTTGCCAGAGAGTGGTGAATTTGTGCAATTCTTTGCCACAGACAACTGTGGAGGCTAAGTATTTAGGTTATATTTAGGCAGAGGTTGATAGATTCTTGATTGGTCAGGGCATAAAGGGAAATGGGAAGAAGGCAAGGGATTGAGGCTGAGAGGTAAATGGATCAACCATGATGAATTGGTAGAGATACTTGATGGGCCAAATGGCCTAATTCTATGGTCTTCTGGAGTTTATTTAAGATGGAGACGAAGAAGGATTTGGTTCTGATTTTGAGAGTCCTTGGAATTTTTTGCTCCCAAATGCTTGGGAGAAAGAATCCATGACCATAAAAAGCTGAGCTTTCTCCTCATCTCCATTATAAAAGGACAGCCCTCTATTCTGCAGCTGGGTTCTCGGGTCTTAGTCTCCCCACCACAGGAAACATCCTCTCTAAATCTACTCTATCAAGGCCTTTCAACGTTCGATAGGTTTCAATGGGATCCCCTCTTGTTCTTCTGAATTCCAGTGAGCAGAGGCACAGAGCCATCAAATGCTTTTCATATAATAAGCCTTTCAATCGCAGAATCATTTTCATGAACCTTCTTTGAACCCTCTCCAATGTCAGCACATCCTTTCTAAGATAAGGGGCCTAAAACTCCACGTGAGGCCTCACTAGTGCTTTATAAAGCCTGATCATTACATCATTGATTTCATATTCTAGTCCTCTCGAAATGGGTCTTTAGAACCCGTGTTGATTGTAATGTTTGTCTAGATGTTAACTTACTTGCTTTTTACCTTCGATGAATGTCCCTCTCTCTTCCTGGTTATTCTTGTTGGCACAGTCTTGATCTTTCTTTTGCTGTCCAACACCTGCTCTGGCAGTAACATGTCAGGTTCCACGAGGCCTCAACTTTGGAATCGTTCAAGAGAACAAAGATGACCCCATCTTTTTTTTCACTACCAAAGTTTTACCATAACTTCTCAACCCTGCTCTTTCCACCCTCAGCTCAGTTTATAAACTTCGTTCAGTGATCAAGGAACAAGCCTGCACTTTATTTGCGATTTACATTTACGTGTGTTAGGAACTTGCTGTGGTGTTTTAGTCAGGGTACGACATGCAACAAAAAACACTTCAAAAATTATAAATAATAAAGAATTATATAAAATAAGTTAGAAGTTAAAGTGCAGATTTGGAATAAAGTGTGCATAAATATATAAATTCAAGCATTAAGATTATGCAATTTCCTGATAATCTTATTCGAGTCTAGATTGCTTGTTGTCATTCTTCAGTACACTAGTGTAAAGGAGAACAAAATGATTGTTACTACAGATCTGATGCAGCATAAAAAAGCACAGTTATCATAATGAACACACGAAATATCAATGTAAATGCAATTCTATAAAACACAATGTACTAGTAATTGCTATATACATGAACTGATTGTATGATCATAAAGTAATGCAAGTGATCTATGAATTTGGAATCATTCTTGCTTTCCTCAGCATGGTAGCATTGTGGTTAGCACATCAATTTACAGTACCAATGGCCTGGGTTCAATTCCCACAGCTGCCTGTAAGGGGTTTATACGTTCTCCCTGTGACCGTGTGGATTTCCTCTGGGTGCTCTGGTTTCCTCACAAACAAAAGAAGATCTGCAGGTGCTGTAAATCCCAGTAACACACACAGATTGCTGGAACCCAGCAGGCCAGGCAGCAACTGTACTGTTTTCCGTAGATGTTGCCTAGCCTGCTGGGTTCCTCCCAAATTTGGTGTGTGTTGCTCTGGTTTCCTCACGCAGTCCATAGATGTATTGGTTGGTAGGTTACTCAGTCAATGTTGTGTGCATATATCTACTGATGCTGCCGGACACATCTTCAGTGATGTTCTTGGAATCATCGGGCGTTTTGGGTCTTTCAACATCATACAACCTCCTCCAGGTGACCCAGCCGGGTCTGATCAGACCCCAGCTTCTGTCCAGATGGCTAGCTATTTATGACTCCATGGCTCCCCTCTTTTGAGCCACAGCCATCTTGAGGCCCTCTCTGCCGCATCGGTGGTACTGCGGATGGCTCTCCTCTTCCTCTCTCCCTCGATGCCCAAAATGCTGAAGGCTCTAACTAAAGAACAGGCTGCAAATCCCCTACAACCAACCTCCACTGGGAGACACCTCGCTCTCCATCCAGCCTGACAGTTGCTGACCAGTCCTGCGTACTTGGAGAGCTTCCTTTCAAAGGCCTCTTCCAAGCTATCCTCCCATGGGACTGTCAGCTCCAGCAGCACCACTTGCTTAGTAGACTCAGACACTAGGACAATGTCTGGTCGCAGGGTGGTGGCTGCGATATGGTTGGATAAATTGTCCCGTGATTAGGCTAGGATTAAATTGGGAGTTTGCTGGGTGGTGCAGCTCAAGGTGCCTGAAGGACCTATTCCGCACTGTATCTCAATAAATAAACGAACAAACAAACACACAAACAAACAAATAAAATGCAACCAACACACATCAAAGTTGCTGGTGAACGCAGCAGGCCAAGCAGCATCTGTAGGAAGAGGTGCAGTTGACGTTTCAGGCCGAGACCCTTCGTCAGGACTAATGCAACACTTCGTTGTTTAGGTGTTGAGTTGGGGTGAGGTAAGCCCTAATGAAGTCATAATTTATCATTTCTTCTTGTGTGAGACTGTCTGCAAAATGGGAGAAATTATTCAGTTCAATCTGTAGATGGCGCTATTGTATGATTTATCCATATTGTCTCAGAGCCTGTGCACGCCTGCCCGATTGTTGATCCAGGTTCGAGCACCTTGTGTCTCCACTGTGAATTCCAGGTACAGAGCTGCAAATTTTTCTTCATGGAATGAGTGAATGAATTATAAAATCTCTTTCAAGATCTCGGGTTCTTTCAAAGCCCACACATTCTCACAGAGTGTTGCAAGTTACATGACAGAACCCCCGTAAAGTATATTGAGACAAATTACCAGGTAATCAATCTGTCTATTTCACAGAATCACAAAGCATGACAAATATTTCGTGCTGAGATCACTCACCCACGAAACATCATCAGAAGTTATTTTACTGTTCAGCCTTAGAGAGCAGATAATACATGTTTAATATTCCTTTTGAAAGATGTCTCCTCCAAGTCTTCATCTCTTCCTAAGTAGTATTATGGAGATTCTTAGAAAATGTTGCCTTCAGGTCTCTAAATTAGAATTTATGCAACGAAGAATGTCATTTATCTTACAAAAATCAAAAAATACCATTCATTCCACAGCTCTCAGTCCACAGCACTCTGCTTCAAGTTACAGTCCTTCAAATACTCATTCCACTTCTTATCTGCAACAAGGGGTTCAACTTCTTCTGTTCCTCCAGACAGTGAGCCCCAGAGTCCCACCACTTTACCGTTGAATATTTCTCTGTGACCTCCCCTGCCTTTCTATCATTGCAATAAAATCATTCACTGACCATCGATTTCACTGCAGCAGAATTCAAGTCCACAATCTTTTGACAAATAGATGAAAAGCAAACCACAGGCAATCATAAATACTAATTTCAGTTACTTTCTGCAAAAACAATCTAAATACTTTCTTTAACATAAAAATAACACTGGACAGCAAAGTTTATTTTAATCTGTTGCTTCCTCTGAAATGTTTTGTGGTTATGATAGACCACTTGAAGCTGAACACAAATATAATCTCAGACTACTATTATCACAAAACGGAATTTGGAGAAACAAAAAATTAACTTTTATTGAATATAATGCATTTATTTGAATAATGGTGTTGACACTTTGCAATAGTTCAACCTAGCTAAAAGTGTTTTTTTTTATCATTTTCATTTGTACTCGGTGACTGAGGCCTGCCTTTTAAGTGTCCAACAATAATCAGCCAGCATTGAAGAATTCCAGTTGCCCTGATACCGTTTCTCCATGACCGCAATGTCCTGGTGAAACCTTTCACTATGCTCGTCACTGACAGTACCAAGCTTTGCAGGGAAGAAGTCTAAATGGGAATGTAGAAAATGAATGTTTTGTGACTTGCTGCATTTCATGGTTTTGTATGCTTGAAGCGACGTTGTCAACCAGCTCTGTGGTTGCCAAGAAAATTTTCAACAACAGCCTAGAATGCCTTCCATGTGATTTTCTCCAGTTCCTCTTGAAGTTCTTCCAATTGTCTGTCCTTGATGACTTGTTTGATTTGTGGACCAACAAAAATGCCTTGCTTAATCTTGGCATCAGTTATTGTAGAAAACATCTGTCTCAAATATCAAAATCCTTCATGGAAATTTTTTGTGCCTGGAGACAGCAGATTCCATCCTTGCAGTCTTGAATCTGGTGGGTTTGCCATTGACAAACCCACGTTTCTGACTAGAGCATTTAACTCAGATTGAATTATCAGATGAGATTCACCCGACATAAAGGTTTGAAATTCTGTATCAGTATCAGTGTTGTTTTCCATTCCAGACTCGTGCATCATGGCATCTTCATCTGCGTCCTCTAGTCTCCATGTCTCCAGTGGCTTTGGTACTGGAAGAGTATCGTCATGCGGTATAAGTTTCATTGATGAAGGGAGACTGAGGTAGTCAATGGATTTC
Source organism: Mobula birostris (assembly GCF_030028105.1). Taxonomy (NCBI): domain Eukaryota; kingdom Metazoa; phylum Chordata; class Chondrichthyes; order Myliobatiformes; family Myliobatidae; genus Mobula; species Mobula birostris. Next base: position 5,243,003 of record NC_092399.1, read on the forward strand.
CTGTTTTTAGCAGAGAAGCCAAACACACCAGTCAGACAGAAATAGCGGTCTGTCACATGATCCTTCTGCTCTCGCCATATCACCGCGACAGCGAATGGCATTGACTTCCGAGTTTCTCTGAGCTAAGCTCTAAGGTCAACAGTGCAGACAGCATGACAAATGCGAGGAGCAATTTTACACCCGAAGTGGAGCTCATAGGCTTTCTTAATAAGAGGAGTCATGCTCTGTCTTTGAGATTTAAGTGTATATTAACCATAAATATAACAGAAAGTATCAGAGCTGATGCAATATTGACATAGAGTATAAGCATCAAAGTGATGGCAACCGATATACATGTAAACACAATGCATAGAACAGTGTGGTGTGATGCTTTTAAAACCTGCCCTGCCTAAGCATGTCCAGGCATGCCTGGACAAGCTAGAAGGCTTTTCAGCTGACATTGTGGCCAACATTTTAATTGACTTGAATTATGAATTGAAATAGAAAAAAATACCGGCACTTTCAAAAAAATGGCGTGTGATAGGGAAATTTCATGGTGATTTTCATGATCCGCAGCCCAAACTCCATAGGATACACCCAAAAGTATTCAGGAAGCAAAATATTTTTGTAGTCGAAAGACTAGCATAAGAAAATTATAGATTCAGAAGAAAATCATTTAATTCTTTGTTTGCCAGTGATGAATACAATTGTTCTAGCCATAACAATACGGTAATTTTTTATCTTCAGACTTTGAAGTGAACAAGTCATGGCAGAGTGATTCACTGAACACCTTGAAACTGTCTACACTCCTTCTTGGCCGTTCCATCCACTGGATGCAAAGAAGCAACTCTTCACATTTTCACCAGCACCATCTCCCAAATCCACAATCTCCATTGCAGATTCTTCTCCCTCCCCAGCTTACGGACGCCAAACTTAAGCAGAGCCCAGGAGATGAGGAATATGGATTTGGCCTACTGCTGAGATCTGCGGGCATGAGAGATCTTGTTTAGTGACTGCATTACCAGGTTGTAAACTATTTGTGTTAAGGACAGTTCACAGAAAAAAGTGGGCAGGACACCACAGCTCCAAGCTCCCCAAGTTAAACACCATCCAAACTTCCAATTATTTTTTTGTTTATTTTTTCATTGTTATTGGTTTGAGGTCCTGTAACTTCTGGCTTAACAGCATCTCTGCCAAGTGGTAGGCAGCAGACTGGATCCCCATCTCTGTGCCTTAATTTGTCTGCTATCATGTTCACCATCTTGCTGCTATCACTGGTCGCCTCTGTACCACAGCGGTTAACGTGATACCATAACAGCTTGCTGCGTCGGACTCTGGAGTTCAATCCTGGTTCAATCCCAGTGTCATTTGTAAGGGGTATCTGTATGTTCTCCCCTTGGAATACGTGGCTTTTCACTGGGTCCTCTGGTTTCCTCCCACAGTCCAACGAGGTACCGGGTGGGTTAGTTGGTCATTGTAATTTGTCCTGTGATTAGTGTTATTGGGCGTTACTGGGAGGTGCTACTTAAGGACCAGAGGGCCTATCCACCCTGTACCTCTGAATAAATACATAAAACCTTCATAGGTTTTGTGGACATTCTGCATCATCTTTTCTAAAAATCCTGTGTACTGTAGGGAAAAAATTACGTCAGATGTAATCTGTGCAAAGAGAGAAGGTAGTATTTAAAGTACAATTTGTCTTTATGACTTTGGCATACAAGATTATGAAGGGTATAGATAGGATTAAATGCAAGCAGGCTTGTTCATCGGAGGATGGGTGAGAATAGAACTGAGGGTGGTGAGAATTCAACTGAGGGGGGTGAGAATAGAACTGAGGGTGGGTGAGAATAGAACTGAGGGTCGGTGAGAATTCAACTGAGGGTGGGTGAGAATTGAACTGAGGGTGGTGAGAATTGAACTGAGGGTGGATGAGAATAGAACTGAGGCTGGTGAGAATAGAACTGAGGGTGGGTGAGAATAGAACTGAGGGTCGGTGAGAATTCAACTGAGGGTGGGTGAGAATTGAACTGAGGGTGGGTGAGAATTGAACTGAGGGTGGATGAGAATAGAACTGAGGATGGTGAGAATAGAACTGAGGGTGGTGAGAATTCAACTGAGGGTGGGTGAGAATTGAACTGTGGTGAGAATTGAACTGAGGGTGGTGAGTATAGAACTGAGGGTGGTGAGAATTCAACTGAGGGTGGGTGAGAATTGAACTGTGGTGAGAATTGAACTGAGGGTGGTGAGAATAGAACTGAGGCTGGTGAGAATAGAACTGAGGGTGGGTGAGAATAGAACTGAGGGTCGGTGAGAATTCAACTGAGGGTGGGTGAGAATTGAACTGAGGGTGGGTGAGAATTGAACTGAGGGTGGATGAGAATAGAACTGAGGATGGTGAGAATAGAACTGAGGGTGGTGAGAATTCAACTGAGGGTGGGTGAGAATTGAACTGTGGTGAGAATTGAACTGAGGGTGGTGAGAATTCAACTGAGGGTGGGTGAGAATTGAACTGTGGTGAGAATTGAACTGAGGGTGGTGAGAATAGAACTGAGGGTGGTGAGAATTCAACTGAGGGTGGGTGAGAATTGAACTGAGGGTGGTGAGAATTGAACTGAGGGTGGATGAGAATAGAACTGAGGGTGGTGAGAATTGAACTGATGGTGAGTGAGAATTGAACTGAGGGTGGTGAGAATTGAACTGATGGTGAGTGAGAATTGAGCTGAGAGTGGGTGAGAATAGAACTGAGGGTGGTGAGAATAGAACTGAGGGTGGTGAGAATAGAACTGAGAAGTGAGAATTCAACTGAGGGTGGGTGAGAATTCAACTGAGGGTGGGTGAGAATAGAACTAGAAGTCATAGGTTAAGAGTGAAAGGTGAAAAATTTAAGAAGAGCTTCTTCACTCACAGGGTGCTGAGAGTGTGGAATGAGCTGCTAGTGGAAGAGACGGATGCGGGCTAGATTCACCGTTGAAGTAAAGTTTGGATGAGAACACAGATGGGAGGAGCATGGATGGCTATGGTCCAGGTGCTTGTCGAGTGGACTGGGTGGAATAATAGTTCCAGTCCTGAAGAAGAGTCTCGGCCCGAAACATCGACTGTTCAGTCACTTCCTTAGATGCTGCCTGGCCTGCTGAGTTCCTCCAGTATTTTGTGTGTGTTACTTCTGATTTCCAGCATCTGCTGATTTTCTTGTGTTTCGAATATTGGTTCAGCATTGACCAGAAGGGCCCAACGTCCTGTTCTCTGTAGTGTTCTCTGACTCGATAACATTGACCAGAAGGGCCAAATGGCCTGTTTCTACACTGTAGTGTTCTCTGACTCGATAACATTGACCAGAAGGGCCAAATGGCCTGTTTCTACACTGTAGTGTTCTCTGACTCGGTAACATTGACTAGAAGGGCCAAATGGCCTGTTTCTACACTGTAGTGTTCTCTGACTCGATAACATTGACTTCAGTTCACAGCAATAATTAGAAGCTAAATATCATCATTATCATTTAAGATTCAACTACAATAATTGGTCATTTAAGCTTTTGTGTTAAATTTCAGAATACTTCCCAAGAAGTTTCATATTTAGAACAAAACATTTCCAAAATAAAACATGCTGGTTGAACAAGATGATGCAAGTTATGGGCAGGTGGGCTGATGTGAGATACTCTTTCCCATGACAAGGAAAATGGTAACCAAAGGACATTGTCATTAAATAATTGGCCAAGGAAGATCAGTACAATTATTGACACACACCATCCCCTTCCCATTGGCTAGGTGAAGTAGGTATGTGGATTTGTACCTGAGAAAAAGATCAGAAAGTATACCACATGTCTCATTTACAATGCAAGATGGTGTGGAATCCATGGCTGAATAGTTAACTCTTAAAAAAGGCAAATTTGCCAGACTCTGGGAAAAGAACATGGAGAATCGGACCAAATCAAAGAAAGTAAATTATTGACAATGGGCTGAAAGGCCTCCAGTTCATAGAATTCAACTGAGGGCAAAAAACAACTATAGAGGAATACACAAGATAGGAGATGGAGAATTAAGATTCACTCTCCAATCCATGTTGCACCAATCCTTTCCTTACAACTGTTCAGGTAGCATGGAAAAAAAAACAAGATTCTTTCAATTTAAAAAATAAGTTTTAATCATTATATATACTACATAGACAGACAGACACACACACAAACATATATAGTGCTAGGGTGACTAAGACTTTTGCACAGTACTGTATTTGTCACTGTGGAGTGGAGAGCGAGTTTATAAATCTGATGGGAGCAAAAGATGTTGAGAATGGTGAGGGTGGAGCGCTGTGGGACAAGTGGGAGAGAAGAATTGCTAGAGGAGGGGGTTGGCATGAGTGCAGACACACCCAGCCTTGAGGCACCGGGCAAGCACATTTGATTTCAAACCATTGGTTTATTAATCATTACAGAATGTCTCTCTGGTGCTTCCCGCTCCCTCACCTTTCCCTTCCCCTTTTCCCAACCATAATTTCCCTCTGCCTGTCCCCCTCCCACCCTTAACCCACAATAGATTCAGGTTTATCATTATTCTCATATGTTATGATTTTTTTTGCGACAGCAGTACAGTGCAATACATAGAATTACTACAGTTTTGTGCAAAAGTGTGAGGTAACCTATATTTTATATATATATATGTCCCTATGACTTTTGCACAGTACCCTATATACACATATCCATAAAAAAGAAAAAAAAGTAAAACAAAATCTTTACATACATGGTCGATGACAATTCCTTCTAGCACTAGGTTAGAGTGATTGGATCATCCAAAATCTTCCTTAAAGACAGGAAAGTAGGACCCAGCAAAAGAAAAGGGTACAAAGTACTTGTCAAGTGAGTATTAGCCATGAAGTGACTTTGCATAATGATTAGTGATGGTGTATGTGTGAAATTCTTTTGACTGTTAGATCTCTTCTTATTATTAATACTCAGATTGGAAACAAGATATGCAATGATAATTATCTATCAGCCACTCCGGAATTCGCTGATGTGAAGCGGGGTGACAATTCAAATCTGGATGGTGGCTATTAGCTGCAGGATGCTGACGATGTTTCTCATTCCATTGCACCAAATCCATGTTTTGAATGCAAGGAAAGGCACCGAATGGAAGCACATCAACAGAAAATGTTAGTGTCTAGCTGAGTATGTAGTTCAGTCATGTTAACCACATTGTTTTCAGTTTTATAATGCCTTTAACGTTCGTGTAAGTGTAATCATTGAAGAAAGCACAGCTGCACCTCCACTTAGAAGTTTGCGAAGATTTGACATGACATCTAAAAATTTGACCAACTTTTTGGATGTGTACTGGAGAGTATGTTGACTGGCTGCATCACAGACCGGTACGGAAGCTCCAATGCCCTCGAATGGAAACTCCTACAAAAAGTGGGCGGCAGCACAGTAGCGTAGTGGTTGGAGCAACACTCTACAGTACCGGCGGCCTGGGTTCAATTCCTGGCACTATAAGGAGCTTATACATTCTCCCCGTGACCGCGTGGGTTTCCTCTGAGTGCTCTGGCTTCCTCCCACAGTCCAAAGATGTACCAGTTGATAGGTTAGGGTTAGCCCGTGATTAGGCTAGGGTTAAATCGGAATGTTGCTGGGCAGCGCAGCTGAAAGAGCTGGGAGGGCCTACTCCACAATGTATCTCAATAAATAAATAGATAGATAAGTATCATGGATACAGCCCAGTCCATCACAAGAGGTTTACTAAAATGTTGCCTGGGTTTCATCTCCTAAGTTACAGAGAAAGGTTGAACAAGTTAGGTCTTTATTCTTTGGAGCGTAGAAGGTTGAGGGGAGACTTGATAGAGATGTTTAAAATTATGAGAGGGAGTGATAGAGTTGACATGGTTAGACTTTTTCCATTGAGAGTGGGGAAGATTCAAACAAGAGGGCATGGGTTGAGAATTAGAGGACAAAAGTTTAGGCGTAACATGAGGGGGAACTTCTTTACTCAGAGAGTGGTGGCTGTGTGGAACGAGCTTCCAGCAGAAGTGGTTGAGGCAGGTTCGATGTTGTCATTTAAAGTTAAATTGGATGGATATATGGACAGGAAAGGAATGGAGGGTTATGGGCTGAGTGCAGGTTGGTGGGAATAGGATAGGGTAAGAGCTCGGCACAGACTAAAAGGGCTGCGATGGCCTGTTTCCATGCTGTAATTGTTATATGGTTATAAGACAATCCCTCCCCGATCATTGAGCATCAACATAGAGCGTTGTCACAGGAATGGAGAATCCATTATCAGAGACCCCTGCCACCCAGGCCTCACAGGAGCCTCAGGACCCACAGGACCCACACCTCCAGTTTCAGGAACAATTACTACCCCTCAACATCAGGCTCTTCAACCAGACAGGATAACACTCAACTTCACTGGGGATGGGGCTGCGCTCACCTATAGACTCACCTTTAAGGACTCTTCATCTCATGTTCTCAACATTTATTGTTTAGTTATTTATTATTACTTTTTTTTTCCTTTTTGTATTTGCACAGTTTGTTTTTTGCACATAGGTTGTTTGTCCGTCCAGTTGGGTGCAGTCTTTCAATGATTCTATTGTGTTTCTTGTATTTAGTTCAAATGCCTGCAAGAAAGTGAATCTCCGGGTTGTATATGGTGATGTACATGTGCTTTGATAATAAAGTTACTTTGAACCTTTAAATGGAGCATTGTGAGATGAACATAAAACCAATACTCAAAAGGAAATACCAATGCTCTTGTTAAAGCGCCAGTTTTACAACTATCTTTACGAAGTAGGCAGAAAAGTTTAAGAATGGAATTCCAGAGCTTTGTTCTTGGTAGCAGGCGGCCCAACTGCCATAGGTGATTAAAATGGAGGGTGTGCAAGAGTCCAGAACGGAAGATTTCGGAAATCTCACTGTGCTGTTGGACAAAAGGAGGAGACAGAGATAGAACAGGGTGAGGCCATGGGTGATTTATGAATGATGAACAATGGGAGGTATTGTTGTGCCAGGAGCCAGTGCAGTTCCAGAATAGTAAATCATTTTCTTCTTCATTTGGTGAATTATACACAACTGTGTTGTTAACATAGTTTGCTGAAATCTTCAAAACTTAAGGATAATTGACAATTGTCCCGATGAAGGGCCTCGGCCCAAAATGTTAACTCTTTATTCCATTTGATAGACGCTGACTGACCTGCTGAGTTCCTCCAGCACTTAATGTGCGTTGCTCCAGATTACCAGATCTGCAGAATCTCTGGTGTTCAAAGATTACCAGTAAGTTTTCGCCTGCCTTCAGTAGTGCCAACTTAAACCAGAAGTGTCATTCATAATAAAACATTTTGTTGACTTTGTTTTGTTTTGAGAGTGAATTGGCCAACTTGTAACCAAGAGAAATTGAATTAATAATGGCAGGTGCCTGTTCGAACATGAGAAGTAGGGATTTTCCTCAGCTCAGGCTCAGAGAATGGAAAGTGTTGGTCCAGAAATAAGAATCCAGTGTTACGGCTATAAGCAAGGGTGAAGATCTCTGCAAAGGATGGTCTTGAAGCAGAGATGGAGTCAGCTAACCTAACCTGCAATAGCCTGTTAGCTGGTGCACAGGAAAGCAATTTGAATAAAAACAACAAAACGAAATAAATGCATAGTTTCGAGTGACAGCCATGCGCTAATTGCACTGACTCAACCCAAAGCCCTTCAACCACAGACAAGCTGTACAGAAATAGACAGTGACTACCATAACTGCACAAAGAATTTAATAAATACTGAAAATCACCAAGCAAGCTTTCACACCTCATTGGAAAAGAATTTTATTTTCAAATGTCAGTTGCTCTTCACTCCAATAGTCTAACTATTCTTCAGATAGTTGACTTCTTAACACTTAGCAGGAGGAGTATATATGAGACCAAAATAACAGAGTGCTTCTTCTTCACTTGATGAATTACATACAACTATTTTGTTAACATATTTTGCTGTAATCTTCAAAACTTCAAGGATAATTGATATTAAGGCATTTAATTGTTTTTGTTTTGAATTGAGATTTGGCCAAATTGTTAATGGGCCCAATAAAAAATTTCTCCTTATAACTTACCCTTAGTTCATCATCGGCCTTGATTTGCAACCCATCCCTAACCTCCCTTTACATCCCCTTGCACATGATTGCCTCCCAGTTCTACATCCATCCACGGTAAAATTGCCAGTCTGAAACCCACCAGTTTAAATCCATGGTATATTGCTACACAGTAAATGTTCCCTCAGTGAATTGTTTCTGGAGGAAATTGGTGACTTAGAATGTGGATTCCAAAGTCTTTTTTTTACTCAAAATCCTTTGTAAATCTAACACACTAGCATATAAAGAAGTAGTCAGCCGTGTGGAATGGCATTCAGTCGTGTGTAACACCCACAGGATTTCTTACCACACACGCATAGCCCTCTGATGCCTTGGAAGAGCCCTCCAAATCACATCCTGGCCTTTGTCCTTCCCTTTTTCTTAAACCATGTCCAACCCTGCAAACCCCACCACAACCTTTCTGTTTCCTGATTTCTGGTCTCTTTCATCTTGGCCCTATATTGACTCTATATTCCTCTCCATAGATACCACCCGACCTGCTGAGTTCCCCTTACATTTTCTGTGTGTGTTATACTAATCTCATTCTGTGCTTTCAGCTGCCGAAGCATTTAGTGAGACCTCCCACCCGTGACATCCTTGCATTCCCATTTCTCCATCTCCTGCTTTAAGATGCCACATTATACTATCTCAAGATCAAATTGTCAGTCACCGATCATGATGTCTGTGGCTTGGTGTTAACAACCAGCTCGCCCCACCCAATTACGTCTCGAGACCAATCAACCTACTAACCTGGATGTCTTTGGAATGTGGGAGGAAACCAGTGCACCCAGAGGAAAAGCTGATGAATCCGAAGGAACAGCAGAGAGCAACACAGTTTGGCAGCAGTGGTGTCACAGGAGTTGCCAGTCAGTATTGAACTCAAAGTAGGACTGCTTTAGGGACTCCAGCTCTGGGTTTACTCCTGGATCCTTCCCATGAGTGGGTGTAGCCGCAAAGCAGCGGAGGTTTGAGACCAGAGCTTCTCTTCTCCTAGGCGAGCTGCTAGCCGTGGCTGACAAGCCCTATCTGCTCAGAGCGACAGGTTTTAAGGCACCAGTAACCTGTTTTTGCCCCTTCTTCTGTCAGTAGAAACAGTTCCACTGGGCTTAGTAGCTAAGTCACATGTGAAGGCCAGGAACTGGACTTGGTTGTCAGCAGCTATTTGAGAGCACTTGATAGGTAGTAGAAGCTTATCCCCACTACCCACTCACTCCCCACTAATATGACAATCTTTAGGAACCACCAAATCCTAACCATTTGAGTAACTAACCATCCAGAATCCTCTTACAAGTCTCAGTGAGATCAAATGACATCAATTCTCCTGTTACTTCTCCATGGACTGCAATCTATTCTTCTTTCCAAGAATTTCTCCATTTCCATTTTGTAATTTACTGTTGGGTGTAATGAGCTCTTTGAGCCTGTGTGGGGTGCTGAAGAGGGTTGAGGTCTGAGGTGTTTCGGAGTACCTGAATTGGTTAATTGTTGCTTAATGAGAGTCATTAATCATTTAGTGTTCCTGCAACACACATAAAAGTTGCTGGTGAACGCAGCAGGCCAGGCAGCACATCTAGGAAGAGGTACAGTTGACATTTCAGGCTGAGACCCTGCATCAGGACTAACTGAAGGAAGAGTGAGTAAGGGATTTGAAAGTTGGAGGGGGAGGGGGAGATCCAAAATGATAGGAGAAGACAGGAGGGGGAGGGATGGAGCCAAGAGCTGGACAGGTGATTGGCAAAAGGGATACAAGAGGATCATGGGACAGGAGGTCCGGGAAGAAAGATGGGGGGGGGGACCCAGAGGATGGGCAAGGGGTATATTCAGAGAGACAGAGGGAGAAAAAGGAGAGTGAGAGAAAGAATGTGTGTATAAAAATAAGTAACAGATGGGGTACGAGGGGGAGGTGGGGCATTAGCGGAAGTTAGAGAAGTCAATGTTCATGCCATCAGGTTGGAGGCTACCCAGACGGAATATAAGGTGTTGTTCCTCCAACCTGAGTGTGGCTTCATCTTTACAGTAGAGGAGGCTGTGGATAGACATGTCAGAATGGGAATGGGACGTGGAATTAAAATGTGTGGCCACTGGGAGATCCTGCTTTCTCTGGTGGACAGAGCGTAGATGTTCAGCAAAGCGGTCTCCCAGTCTGTGTCAGGTCTCGCCAATATATAAAAGGCCACATCGGGAGCACCGGACGCAGTATATCACCCCAGCCGACTCACAGGTGAAGTGTTGCCTCAGCTGGAAGGACTGTTTGGGGCCCTGAATGGTGGTAAGGGAGGAAGTGCAAGGGCATGTGTAGCACTTGTTCCGCTTACACGGATAAGTGCCAGGAGGGAGATCAGTGGGGAGGGATGGGGGGGACGAATGGACAAGGGAGTTGCATAGGGAGCGATCCCTGCAGAATGCAGGGGGGGGGAGGGAAAGATTTAGTGTTCCTTGTGTTTTTCTTGAGTGACTCACTCTTTGTAAGGTGCTGCCTATGTTCTTTTGGAATTATTATGAATAAACTCTTGTCACCATCTCTACATTGGAGTCGGTCTTCCCTCTGCACTTGGGTTCCAATATTGCCAGCCTTCATTGTGTGAGTTGAGACAATCCCCTGCTGATGATCATGTATGGTAAAGACATCAGTCCCAAACTTTGAGCATGGATCTACACTAGGCTGGACTTTCCCTGCCCTCTGAAGGTCCCTATTAGGAGTGACGAGAATTTCATAGGTCACCAAATCAACCTAATTCTGATTCTGATAGTTGAACTCAAAATCACAAGGTGAATGTAACTGGCCAGGATTGAGTCATAACCTGGGGATGGAGGAGGTTTTGCTTGTATTGGAGTGTTATACCAAACTTTCCCTCAGGAGATATAATGGGTGGGGAAAATTCCAAATTTTTCCTTCTGTATGTCACTCATCAACATCATCTTAAAATAAACAATAACATCTACACAAAGGCATGCTTATTATATCCTCGATATAAAAGAATATTTGCAGAATCTTTCACAAAATATGTCTCACAGTGAATGAATTAATTGTGAATTGTTGACAAGGCCAATACATCCCTATGAACTCAGCAAGTTCCTAGAAATTCAATGATCGGAGGGCCTTTCATTCATATAGCACCTGTCAACGTAACATTTTCCAGCCAATATTTTGTGCCATGTGGAGATTACAGCTGTCAATATGCCCACCGAGCTCCAAAAAACAGTAAAATAATACACACAAAATGCTGAAGGAACTCAGCAGGTCAGACAGCATCTATGGAGGGGAATAAACAGTCGACTTTTTGGGCTGAGGCCCTTCATCAGGACTGGAAAGGAAGGGGGAAGATGCTAGAATAAAAAAGGGAGGGGGAGGGAAGACAGGCTGGAAGGAGATAGGTGAAGAGTACATGGTTGAAGAGTTGGTTATGACCAGATGATAGAGTCTCAGAGTAATGCAGCACTGAAATAGACCTTCAGACTAACTGGTCCACACTTGACTACAGCATCCTCCTGTTAGTCCCATTTACCTGATTTCAGCCCAAACCCCTCCAAGCTCTTCCCCTTCATGCACTTACCCGTCTCAAACTCTTCCTCTGCCAACACAATCCAGGCACTCACTACCCTTTGTGGAAAGAAGTTGCAGTACTTCTCAGATCTCTTTGAAATCTCTCACTTCCTATCTTATATCTCTGCCCCTATCTTAATTTGGCCACCCCAACTCCGGAGAAAGGACCATGATCCTTTCTGCCTTATCCATACTCTTCATGATTTTGCAAGCGTCTACGAGTTATTCTCCTATGTCCAAGGGATAAATTTCCATGGTGGCCAATCTCTCTCTTTAGCACAGGCCCTTTTGTCCTCATAATTTTTTTTCTGCACTTTCTCCAGCTTGAGAATTTTAGTAGATTTTTTTCTACCAAAGTTTTACAAAGGTGACCTCGTTTGAGGAACCTTCTCGGATACTCTCATCTATTAGTGCAGCACTAAATTCCTGAAGCAATATTTCAATATTTCATATCACCACACCCCCTCAACTGACCTGAGCGTTGAGTTCTTGTCTTCGCCAATTCAGTCATCTTTGCGATAGGCACAACATCATATTCATGGGCCTGAAGAGAATGCTGCAAATTTTGTGATCTTCTGCGTAAGGCCCTAATTTTCATAGAACATAGAACATAGAATAGTACAGCACAGTACAGACCCTTCGGCCCACAATGTTGTGCCGACCCTCAAACCCTGCCTCCCATATAAGCCCCCACCTTAAATTCCTCCATATATCTGTCTAGTAGTCTCTTAAACTTCACTAGCGTATCTGCCTCCACCACTGACTCAGGCAGTGCATTCCACGCACCAACCACTCTCTGAGTAAAAAACCTTCCTCTAATATCCCCTTTGAACTTCCCACCCCTGACCTTAAAGCCATGTCCTCTTGTATTGAGCAGTGGTGCCCTGGGGAAGAGGCACTGGCTATCCACTCTATCTATTCCTCTTATTATCTTGTACACCTCTATCATGTCTCCTCTCATCCTCCTTCTCTCCAAAGAGTAAAGCCCTAGCTCCCTTAATCTCTGATCATAATGCATACTCTCTAAACCAGGCAGCATTCTGGTAAATCTTCTCTGTACCCTTTCCAATGCTTCCACATCCTTCCTATAGTGAGGCGACCAGAACTGGACACAGTACTCCAAGTGTGGCTAACCAGAGTTTTATGGAGCTGCATCATTACATCGCGACTCTTAAACTCTATCCCTCGACTTATGAAAGCTAACACCCCATAAGCTTTCTTAACTACCCTATCCACCTGTGAGGAAACTTTCAGTTTTTAATTCTCCATTGAAATTCAATCACATAGAGTGGAAAATCTGGCACACCATGGTCCAATTTCCAAGAAGTTGCACATTTCCTTGCAATTCCCTGACATGGTAGTACCTGCCAATGCCTTCAGGGGACGCTCACTGTTTATAGCTGCAATTTATCACTGTCGCTATCATATGTATTTACTTTTGAAGAAAGTCAGTTATAACTTTCTCCTCATTTACTGCCAAGATCAGTGAAATTATTTTTAAAAAAGCTGCTGACACAGATTTCCGATTGAGGGGCACACTTTCTATTTTGCAGGAGGGTGCCTGAGTTAAAACTGCAGTTCTGACTGATGCCCCAGCACATGCCAGAAGAAAATAATGTCCAAGCTCCACTGGTTTTGACTTCAGCTGTTAAACGAGCAGAAACACAGGGGTTGAGGAGTGGCGGTGGATGGCATTTGTAGGACAACAGGAAGAAAGACAGTGAGAAGCCAACAGACAATGCGGAAGAAATAAAGAGGGTGCGGACGAGGGCAGCAATGTGGGGGTGAGTCAGAGAGAGAGAATCAAGGTTGACAGATAGCAAGCTAGGAATAGAGACAGAAGCAGAAGAATACAGAAGAGAGAGGAAGGAAGGAAGAGAGTGGCAGAGGGAGAGAGGAAAGAGAGAAATGATCATGCAGGATAAAGAGAGGAAGATGAAGGAAATAAAGAGATGAAAAACTTTTGGAAATCCGGGCAAGCTGCAAAGGCTCGGAAATATACCCAGGATAATCTTGCTGACTTTCTGGTGTACTGCAGTCTTGACCCACACTTGATCATGTGGGAGTGACACATGCCAGAAAACCAAAACTATTTTTCATTACGATATGAATCACATGCCTCAACATGCGATGTCAAATTAAATTTGCTTTACAGACATTACCCCTAGTTACACAAAATGCTGGAGGAACTCAGCAGGTCTGGCAACGTCTATGAAACTGATGTCAATGTCCCAGCAACACACATCAAAGTTGCTGGTGAACGCAGCAGGCCAGGCAGCATCTCTAGGAAGAGATGCAGTTGGCGTTTCAGGCCGAGACCCTTCGTCAGGACTGAGAAGGAAGGGGGAAGATGCCAGAATGAAAAGGCATGGGAGGGGATGGAGGAGAGCTAGAAGGTGATAGGTGAAGCCAGGTGGATGGGAAAGGTAAAGGGCTGGAGAAGAAGGAATCTGATAGGGGTGGAGAGTGGACCACAGAGGAAAGGAAAGGTAGAGGGAATCCAGGGGGAAGTAATAGGCAGGTGAGAGGTGGTTAAAGGCTAAAGTGAGAAATAGAAGAAGGGAGGCGGAGGGAAAAAATTACCAGGAGAAATTGATTAGTCATGTCATCAGCTTGGAGGTTACTTAGATGGAATATAAGAATACACTGCTCCTCCACCCTGAGGGTGGCCTCTTCTTGGCACAAGAGTAGGCCATGGACTGACATGTTGGAATGGGAATGTGCATTGGAATTAAAAGGTTTGGCCACCAGGAAATTCTGCTTCATGTGGATGGTGCAGAGGTGTTTGACAAAGCGGTCCCCCAATTTACAACCAGTCTCACCAGTGTGGAGGTGGCCACATTGGGAGCATCAGACACAATAGATGACGGCGGCAGATTCACAGGCGAAGTGTTGCCTCACCTGGAAGGATTGCTTTGGGCCCTGAAAATCCCAAGGTATTAACTACCCCTCACTGACAGAGAAACAATAGATACGTGTGATTTTTGCAGACATAAGCGACTGTTGATGCTGGAATCCGGAGCACAAAAGTCTACCACTGGGGGAGTTCAAAGAGTCAAATGCCATCAACAGTGGCAAAGGGATGATTGAGGCCTGCATTGGGATTGAGGGTATTGAGGAAAGGTATGACAAGAATCTGGTTGATGCTGACGAGTTGGGTTGGACCGTAGGCAGATGGATCTGGGGTGGGCAGTGATGGTGCTGAGACAAACTGGTGGGTGATAGGTGGAAACATTGTCATCATCATTATGTGCAGTGTCCTACGACCTGGACAATCATGGTCTAACCATGATCATGATTGTTTGGCAAATTTTTCTACAGCAGTGGTTTGCCATTGCTTTCTCCTGGGCAGTGTCTTTACAAGACGGCTGATCCCAGCCATTATCAGTACTCTTCAGATATTGTCTGCCTGGCATCAGTGATCGCATAACCAGGACTTGTGATATGCTTCAAAGTTGCTGGTGAATGCAGCAGGCCAAGCAGCATCTGTAGGAAGAGGTACAGTCGACGTTTCAGGCCCAGACCCTTCGTCAGGACTAACTGAAGGAAGAGTGAGTAAGGGATTTGAAAGTTGGAGGGGGAGATCCAAAATGATAGGAGAAGACAGGAGGGGGAGGGATGGAGCCAAGAGCTGGACAGGTGATTGGCAAAAGGGGATACGAGAGGATCATGGGACAGGAGGTCCGGGAAGAAAGACAAGGAGGGGTCCAGCAACGACCATGGACACCTTCACAGCGATTACGCAACCACCAACTGCGACGCCAGCCTTGAACTCCAGGCCGGGTCTTTATGTGCTGTTGTTGTGACTCCCGTCTCCCCTTCCCCCACCAATACTCTGCAATCCCGTCTCCTTCAGATCCCATCGTCAGCTCCTGGGTACTCAGAGGCTCCATCTTCCTCTCACCCCAACCCACCCCTCTCCACTGACACCCCCAGCCTCCCCCCTCTGATCCCAGCTCTCATCCGTGCCGGGTCTTTACCATCCCCTCCGACCTTCAACTGTCGGAGGCAGAACGCTCTGTCCTCAGTAAGAGCCTTACGTTTGTCCCCCTTCGCCCACACCTCAGCAAGTTCCGTGTTCGCCATGATGCGGAACTTTTCTTCCGCCGTCTCCGTCTCCGAGCCTACTTCTTCGGCAAGGACTCTTCCACCCCCACCGATGACCCCTTCTCCCGTCTTCAACCCTCCTCTTCTTCATGGACACCCCACTCTGGTCTTCTGCCTGCTCTGGATCTCTTTATCGCTAATTGCCGACGGGACATCAACCGCCTCGACTTCACCGCACCTTGTCCCCATTCCAACCTCACTCCTTCGGAACGCTCTACTCTCCACTCCCTCCGCACTAATCCTAACCTTATTATTAAACCCGCCGATAAGGGGGGTGCTGTTGTAGTCTGGCGTACTGACCCCTACCTTGCCGAGGCACAGCGACAACTCGCGGATACCTCCTCTTATTTACCCCTCGATCGTGACCCCACTAAAGAGCACCAGGCCATTGTCTCCCACACCATCACCGACTTTATCCGCTCAGGGGATCTCCCATCCACTGCTACCAACCTTATAGTTCCCACACCTCGCACTTCCCGTTTCTACCTCCTACCCAAGATCCACAAACCTGCCTGTCCTGGCCGACCTATTGTCTCAGCTTGCTCCTGCCCCACCGAACTCATTTCTGCATACCTCGACACTGTTTTATCCCCCCTTGTTCAATCCCTTCCGACCCATGTTCGTGGCACTTCTCACGCTCTTAAACTTTTCGATGATTTTAAGTTCCCTGGCCCCCAGCGCTTTATTTTCACCATGGATGTCCAGTCCTTATATACTTCCATCCCCCATCAGGAAGGTGTCAAAGCTCTACACTTCTTTTTGGATTCCAGACCTAATCAGTTCCCCTCTACCACCACTCTGCTCCGTCTAGCGGAATTAGTCCTTACTCTTAATAATTTCTCCTTTGGCTCCTCCCACTTCCTCCAAACTAAAGGTGTAGCTATGGGCACCCGTATGGGTCCTAGCTATGCCTGCCTTTTTGTTGGGTTTGTGGAACAATCTATGTTCCGTGCCTATTCTGGTATCTGTCCCCCACTTTTCCTTCGCTACATCGATGACTGCATTGGCGCTGCTTCCTGCACGCATGCAGAACTCGTTGACTTTATTAACTTTGCCTCCAACTTTCACCCTGCCTTCAAGTTTACCTGGTCCATTTCCAACACCTCCCTCACCTTTCTAGATCTTTCTGTCTCTGTCTCTGGAGACAGCTTATCCACTGATGTCTACTATAAGCCTACTGACTCTCACAGCTATCTGGACTATTCCTCTTCTCACACTGTCTCTTGCAAAAACGCCATCCCCTTCTCGCAATTCCTCCGTCTCCGCCGCATCTGCTCTCAGGATGAGGCTTTTCATTCTAGGACGAGGGAGATATCTTCCTTTTTTAAAGAAAGGGGCTTCCCTTCCTCTACTATCAACTCTGCTCTTAAACGCATCTCCCCCATTTCACGTACATCTGCTCTCACTCTATCCTCCCGCCACCCCACTAGGAATAGGGTTCCCCTAGTCCTCACCTACCACCCCACCAGCCTCCGGGTCCAACATATTATTCTCCGTAACTTCCGCCACCTCCAACGGGATCCCACCACTAAGCACATCTTTGCCTCCCCGCCTCTCTCTGCATTCCGCAGGGATCGCTCCCTACACAACTCCCTTGTCCATTCGTCCCCCCCATCCCTCCCCACTGATCTCCCTCCTGGCACTTATCCATGTAAGTGGAACAAGTGCTACACATGCCCTTGCACTTCCTCCCTTACCACCATTCAGGGCCCCAAACAGTCCTTCCAGGTGAGGCAACACTTCACCTGTGAGTCGACTGGGGTGATATACTGCGTCCGGTGCTCCCGATATGGCCTTTTATATATTGGCGAGACCCGACGCAGACTGGGAGACCGCTTTGCTGAACATCTACGCTCTGTCCACCAGAGAAAGCAGGATCTCCCAGTGGCCACACATTTTAATTCCACATCCCATTCCCATTCTGACATGTCTATCCACGGCCTCCTCCACTGTAAAGATGAAGCCACACTCAGGTTGGTGAAACAACACCTTATATTCCGTCTGGGTAGCCTCCAACCTGATGGCATGAACATCGACTTCTCTAACTTCCGCTAAGGCCCCACCTCCCCCTCGTACCCCATCTGTTACTCATTTTTATGCACACATTCTTTCTCTCACTCTCCTTTTTCTCCCTCTGTCCCTCTGAATATACCTCTTGCCCATCCTCTGGGTCCCCCCTCCCCCCTTGTCTTTCTTCCCGGACCTCCTGTCCCATGATCCTCTCGTATCCCCTTTTGCCTATCACCTGTCCAGCTCTTGGCTCTATCCCTCCCCCTCCTGTCTTCTCCTATCATTTTGGATCTCCCCCTCCCCCTCCAACTTTCAAATCCCTTACTCTCTCTTCCTTCAGTTAGTCCTGACGAAGGGTCTCGGCCTGAAACGTCGACTGTACCTCTTCCTAGAGATGCTGCTTGGCCTGCTGCGTTCACCAGCAACTTTGATGTGTGTTGCTTGAATTTCCAGCATCTGCAGAATTCCTGTTGCTTGTGATATGCTTAGTCATAGTCATAGTCATACTTTATTGATCCCGGGGGAAATTGGTTTTCGTTACAGTTGCACCATAAGTAATAAATAGTAATAGAACCATAAATAGTTAAATAGTAATATGTAAATTATGCCAGTAAATTATGAAATAAGTCCAGGACCAGCCTATTGGCTCAGGGTGTCTGACCCTCCAAGGGAGGAGTTGTAAAGTTTGATGGCCACAGGCAGGAATGACTTCCTATGACACTCTGTGTTGCATCTCGGTGAAATGAGTCTCTGGCTGAATGTACTCCTGTGCCCACCCAGTACATTATGTAGTGGATGGGAGACATTGACCAAGATGGCATGCAACTTAGACAGCATCCTCTTTTCAGACACCACCGTCAGAGAGTCCAGTTCGATCCCCACAACATCACTGGCCTTACGAATGAGTTTGTTGATTCTGTTGGTGTCTGCTACCCTCAGCCGCTGCCCCAGCACACAACAGCAAACATGATAGCACTGGCCACCACAGACTCGTAGAACATCCTCAACATCGTCCGGCAGATGTTAAAGGACCTCAGTCTCCTCAGGAAATATGACCATCCACCACCTGGTCCCATGGCTTTACTTGTCCCTGATCAGGGGGCTAAGCAGGTGCCACACATTGCCGGAGGGTGATCTGCAGGCTGATGGAGAGAAGGAATGCCTTACACCTCCTTTGGTAGAGACGTATCTCTAACCCGCTATCTGTGATAGGTGGAAGCACAAGTAGAAAAGACATTTTAACCCCACGGAGCCAGGTAGGGGAGAGGAAGGGTAGTGACTGAGGCTGGTAGGTGATAGGGAGAACAGAATGAGGGAAAATGATGGACAGGGGGAACCAGATGGGGAAAGAATAAGAAAGATGATCCAAGGGAGAAGAAACCCTTTGGGTGATGGTAGATGGAGCCAAATGGGGCAGAGTGATGAATCTGGACCAAGAGGGTTGGAGGGAGGATTGGAAATGGTGAACAATGGGAGAGAGCCCTTGGGTGGACTGTTGACAATGGAAGAGATCCACAGAGGAATGGGTTACCTGAAATTGATATCTATTTGGAAGCTGGATGAACAAGCCTAGCTGGCCCCAAACAGGAGTATGGACCTTCTATAAATATGCTGATCTGAATCAAATGACATCATCAGGACCAAACGGCAAATCACCAGCAACGTATCCTCATCCAGTCATAATGGTGACGAGTCTTAGTCCCCAGAAGACCTTACAGATGTGCATATTCTGTGACAAGGTATGGTACACGTGGTATAGAAGAAGTCAGGAAATATAGAGGGGGCTTGAGCAAAAACAAAGCAGCAGAGATGATTCAGCGGGGAGCAATCACTTTAATAATAAACTGCAAAATAACAAGCCATGAGGGGTCACAAATCAAGACAGAACAGATACTTAACACAACAAGGTAACTGAAGACTAGGAACAACTGGTAGAGGCTACCTAGTTCAACGGGCGAACAAGGACTATGGATGAGACCTGGGTTTAAATACGTTACAGGTATGGAGTTGGAAAAGAGTGGCAGGTGACTCCTGTTGCCTGGGTGGAGACTAAGAGGAGCTTGCTTGTGCAGGCCTGATGGAAGAATAACTGGGTGAATGGAGCCCCTGGTAGAGTGGAATGTACAAGGTCATCCGTGGGTTGGGTTGATATGGTGGAGAACACTTGAGACGTGCACATAACATTGGAGGTTACAGTCCATCAGATAGTTACGGTTGTAGGTGGATTGGTGAAGGAGATATTATGATTGTTAGTTTCAATGATTGAGTGAAGTTACTGTAGGCGATGGAAGAAATTGATAGGTGATATGATCAATAGAGTAAGGTTCAAATGTTGTTGGAAGTGTTTATTATTTAGGTAGTGTATATGAGCAGCAGGGTGGAGATACATCTCTCCAAAGGATGTGTAAGGCATTCTTTCCCTCTGCTGGCCTGTAAGTCACCCTTGGGCAAAGTGTAGCATCTGCTCAGCCCTCCAATCAGCATCATTTAAAGCCTTGGACAGATGGTGGGCAGTCGTATGAGCAGCTGGTGCATATCGCAAGTCTTGGTTATGCAACCACTGACGCCAGGCAGACCATCTCTGTAAAGTAATGGCTGGGGTCACCTGTTTTGTGAAAACACTGCCCAGAAGAAGGCAATGCCAAACCACTTCTGTGGAAATATTTGCCAAGAACAGTCATGGTCATAAGACCATGATTGTCCAAGTTGTACAACATGGCGCATAGTGATGATGTTATATGATACGGCGCATAATGATGATGTCATATGACTGCACACAATGATGATGAGGTGAATAGTAGATTAGTGGATAAGACATATCATGGGGCAGATCAAACAGGATTTGACACAGAAATGTATAGACAGTTCTGTCCAGTAATCTACTATTCATCTCATTAATGATGGGATAGGGTCTACATTGGCATGAGAAGAGATTGTTTACAAAGAACAGTGTCATTGATGTGTTGGCTGTATGCTTAGCCTTCGTTATTCGACAGGATGTGGGGATCAGAAGTATGGCCTACATTTAATTGCGTCTCTTGCTAGGCCACTTCCTTGTGAAAGTGGTCACTGGGCATGTGCCTTGCCAAGGGGGTCTGGGATCACATGTCAAACTTGAGTACTGACTGAAGATTTACTTGGAGGATGATTAGAGGGGCGATGGATGCATATTTTCTAACTGCGTCTTATCGAAAGTGTGATGGAGTCCAGTGCAGGGAGAGATTATATTAGTGGGTGGTTTCAATTGTGGGATTGACTCTATGTGCACTGTGCAGATTGTTGAACAGGCTCTAGTCATTTTGTGATTTTTTAAAAATTTCTACCCTAGACGATATCAGTTATGTGGTATTTTGCTATATTTTTGTGGTGCAGTGCTGTCACATTGACGAATAGCAGCAGTACTGGTTTTGACAGTAACTTTTTCACTTGTGCTCTTGTATGACTGTTCGCGTCAACTATATACATTATAAGAGTCAGCGTTGTCCAAATAACCCAGACAGGCAGGAATGGGACCAGGACAGCAAACCGCTGCCAAGATTTATGCAGGCCAGTTTTTGAGTATATTTAAGATGGTAGTTGATAGGTTCCTGATGAATCAGTGTGTCAAAGGTTATGGGGTTTGAGAGGGATAATAAATCAGCCATGATGGAATGGTGGTACAGACTTGATGGGCCGAATGCCCTAATTCTGCTCCTATGTCTTATGGTCTTATGAAATGTGGACTCAGCCCTCTGTCACCCTGACACAACCTTAATTAAACAAAGGTGGTGTTGAAGAGGAGAGTCAATGGAAAGCCAACGGCAATATTTCTTTCTATGTTATTTAATTCTTGCAACATTTATAATCAGATGACTTGCAACATTAAAGACTGGGTGAGTTAACTCATTGGTGCATGGGTTGTGCTTTTGCTCATGCTCTCGATCTGAGTCATGACTGCGCTCTATCTTTATCTTCACTGGGTGAAGCTTCGTTTCAAAGCATATTGAGAATTCAAATTCAAGATTCAAGATTGTTTAACGTCATTTGTAGTATACAACCATAAAGGAGAATGAAATAATAGTTACTACAGATCTGGTGTAGTATAAAAAAACACAATAAGATAAAAGGCACAGTAATAAAAAATGCAATAATTATAAATACCTAAGATAAAGTAGCACTAGGTACATAAAGTGACTGAAAGGAAATGGTGAAGTAGTGGTGGTGGGGGTGGG
This sequence comes from Mobula birostris, assembly GCF_030028105.1. Lineage (NCBI taxonomy): Eukaryota > Metazoa > Chordata > Chondrichthyes > Myliobatiformes > Myliobatidae > Mobula > Mobula birostris. Next base: position 5,264,929 of record NC_092399.1, read on the forward strand.
TGGAGTGTGGTCATCAGCCTTACTGCTTGGGGAAAGTAACTGGTTTTGAGTCTGGTGGTCCTTGCGTGGATGCTACGTAGCCTCCTCCCTGGTGGAAGTGGGACAAACAGTCCATGAGCAGGGTGGGTGAGATCCTTCAGGGTGTAACTGACCTTTTTCTGGAACCTCTCTGTCGATCTGTGCTTGCTGGCAGGTAGGCTGGGGCCAGTGATGTGTTGGACTGTTTCGATTACCCGTTGAAAGGCCCTTGTGTCTGGCAGGGTGCAGTGACCACACCATCCAGTGATGCAACATGTTAGGATGCTCTCTACCGCAAATCTGTTAACAAAGGTCACGAGCGTTGATGTGCATAGCCCAGCTTCGTTCAGCCTCGTCAGAAACTACAGGTATTGGTGAGCTTTCTTGACTGTGCAGGATTTGTTCTGTACAAGATGTGCTCTTCCAGGAGATTGAAACTGCTCGCAGTTTCCACTGCTGTGCCATGATGTAAAGAGGACTGTGAGGCAAGTTCTCCAAAAGTCAATAATAATTTTCTTTGTCTTGTTGACATTGAAGAAAAGTTTATTTGCCTAGCACCAGGCCTCAGGCTGTTCCATCTCCCCTCTGTAAGCCGTCTGATCAACGTTGGTGTTGAGCCCTGCCATTGGGAAGCATGTTGGCGAGTGTCCAGTGTGGCAGGAGCAGAGTTTTTGACATGTGCTCAAAGCACTTCATGATAATTACTGTCAATAGCACAGGGTAGTAGTTGTCCTCAGTCTCGGCCTGTGCACTTACAATGATCTTAACCAAATCTACTGAATATTCTCGTCAGCCACTTAAGCCTGTTTCTCATCCAAGGGCTTTCTACTCAGAAAATCTGTCCATTATTTCCCTTAATCCATCTCTATCTTTGTCATTGTCACTACCTTTCTCTCACATATGTTGTCTCTCTGTGGCTCTCTTCATTTTATTTTCTCTCTCTTCTCTTTCTTTCTTTGACTATACATCTCCCAGTCTGTATCTCCCCGTCTCTCTCTCTATCTCGTGCAAAATACAGACATGGGAATCTATAAACATGTGACCAAATTCTGTGAAAAACACATCTTGATGCATCAGCAACAAAGTCTTTATCTGCTCTTCAGTTACTGACCTAGAGGAATCATTAAATTCACCCTAGCCTCTTCAAAATTTAACCATATTTACCTTTTTCTATGTACCACACGCTCTTTCATCCAAGTTAGTTTTACTGCCTTGATCATTAAAAATGTTTTATTCAATATCATATAGTCTCAACCACTGGATATTTCCTGGTGTCAAAATTTGTGAAATATGAATTACGTAGCCCTTCAGACAAAGGTTTAAAATAGTTTTCGATAAAGATAAGACTGGTCCTGAATTGAATGTGCTAAACTGGGGAAGATTTAATTACAAGTGTACTCGGCAAGAACTGAAGAATGTAGACTGGGGGCGGCTAATCATAGAAAAAATCACATCTGGAGTGTGGGAGTGTTTTAAAGGCCAGTTGGTTAGAATTCAGATTTAGAATGATTCTGTGAGAGTGAGAGACAATGCTGCAAAGGCTGAAAACATTGGATGGCAGGAAATATTGTCAAAAACAAAAAGGAAGCATATGTCAGGTTTAGGAAGCTGAAGTTAGATAAGACTCTTGAGGAATATAAAAGATAAAAGCCCCATGGGTGACCCAATTCCTTGCCAATGTCGCTGACTGAAGCATCATGGGAGACTGAACCATTGAGACAGCAGTCGGGGTGTGTTGCTGTTGAAAGAAGGCCCCTGCTCTCTCCCTCTCTCTCTCTCTCTTTCTCTCAGGCAAGCGACATGGCAGATGGTAACATCAAAACAGCAGGCTCATCTGTTGCAGGAGTGATATCTCTCTCTCCCTTGCTAGTGAGGGAGAGAGAGAGCCTGTCTGAGTTGTCAAAGTGTTGAGGTAGACAGTAGTTTTTGATGGACTCTAGATCATGGTCTCTTTGGGGGCTTTGCTATTGCTGTATGGTGGGTGGTGGGGGTGTTGATGCATTTGCTGTTGCTTGTGTGTGGGAGGGGGAGGAGGGCTTTGGAGTTCTAATACTTCCTGTCATTCATTCTTTGGGTTTTTTCCTGTTTCATGGATGTCTGTGAAGAGTAAGAATTTCAGGTTACATACTGTATACATTCTCTGATATTAAACTGAATCAGGTAATGAAGTGCTCTTAGCAAGATGGTTGAAAAAAAATTCCAAAGTATCCTGATGTATATTAGGAAAGAGAGGGTATATAGGGGAACAATAGGTCTAATAAACCCAGGAGGGGATTTATGCTTGCTCCCAGAGGAAAAGGGTAAGGTCCTAAAAGAGTATATGCATTAGCTTCCATGAAGCAGAAGGACATGGATGACGTTGAGATACAAGAGAGATCTTCATATTCTAGAGAAGGGTTCCCAACCTTTTTTTATGTCTTGAACCAATACTATTAAGCAAGGGGTCCGTAGACCCCAGGTGGGGAACCCCTGCTTTAGAGCATGTCAACATCAACAAGAAGGAAGTATTGGATTGCATGAAAAACATGAAGATGGGTAAGTTCCCAGGGAATGCTGGAATCTACCCCAGGATATTGATAGAGGTAGGGGAGGAGATTGCAGGGGAGGCCTTGACAGAGATGTTTGTATCCCCTTTAGCCACAGGCAAGGGCCCAGAAGATTGGCAAATAGCTAAAGCATTTCCTTATACTAAACTAAGCAAGAGGGACAAGCCAGGAAATTATAGGCCAGTGATGCTTCCATCAATGATAGGGAAATTATTGGAAAAGATTCCTAGTGCCAGGATTAACTGACATTTCGAGAAGCATGGACTTACTGGGGAGTGTCAATATAGCATTGTATTGGGGAAGTCCTGTCTGACAAATTTGATTGAGTTTTTTTGAGAAAGTGTAAAGATAATTGATCGGGATAGGGCAATGGGTATTGCCTGGATGGAACTGGGGAGCTAAAATGCTGGGTGAGGGGGGCGTGTACAGAGTAAATCGCAGGACTTTAGGAGCAATCATGTACAGACAGATCTTGGCGTGTAAGTCAATAGCTTCCTGAAAGTGGCAACGCAACTAGATAGGGGGTGAAATCGGTGGACAGATTGTTTGCCTTCACTGGTCAGGTTACTGGATGATGAAAGTTAGCAATATATTTTAAAGCTTTAATTAGGCCATTTTTTGGTGCATTGTGTGCAGGTTTGGTCCGCACATGGTGGAAAGGAATGGAAGGCTTTGAAGTGGCTACAGGAGAGGTTCACCAGGATTCTGCCTAAGCTGAAGTATGTTAGTAATAAGGAGAGGTTGAACACACTTGGGTTATTTTCTCCAAAGCATCGGAGGCTGAGAGCTGACCTTACAGAAGCATATAAACTTGAGAGTGGAATAAATAGGGTTGATATGAAGAATCTTTAGAAATATCAAATACTAGAGGACATTGATTTAATGTAAGAAAGGGAAAATTCAAAGGAGATGTTTGAGCAAAAGAAAGTGGCAGGTGCTTGGAACAAACTTCCAGGGTTAGGGGTAGAAGCAGATAGGATAATAACGTTTAAGAAACATTCAGACAGCTCTCCCCACCACTGAGCACCCCTACAAGGAGCGCTCTTGCAGGAAAACAGCATCCATCACCCAGGATCTCCTCCATACAGGACATGCTCTCTTCTCACTGCCGCCATCAGGAAGGAGGTACAGAGGGACCTCAAGACTCACACCACCGGGTTCAGAAACAGTTAGTACCCCTCAATCATCAGGCTCTTAAACCAATGGGGATAACCTCTTACAACTTCACCTGCCCCATCATTGAAGTGTTCCTGCAACCTATGTGTCACAAGTGCAGAGCACGGGTGGACACAAATGCAGGACACAAACATGTTTTGTAGCGTTAACTAAAATAGAGTTTATTAATACTTACTAGGGAAGCAAGAAAGCAAGGATTGCACAGAGAGACATCAAGGAGTGAATGAAGTGGAAGCGGGAATATGCATGGCTGGAGTTAGGCTCAGACCCTGGACTTAGACTGGGACTCAGGGCCTGGGCTTGGCCTGGGACTCCGGACCTGGACTTGGACTTAGACTGGGACTTGGACTTGGAACTCGGAACATCAGAGCCTGGAGTTGGAACTCGGAACTGGGAACATTGAAACACAGAGCCAGGACTCTTCCTTGGATACAGGACACAGAACACAGAACACGAAGAGACAGTTCCCCACTCAGGGTAGCAGCAAATAGCTGGACCTACCCAGCGGAGACAAGGACATGAAGAGACAAAACCACACAACGATAGACAGTTCTTTTATCTTGGCACGAAGTGGCTCCAAGTAGCGGCGAGCTCTCGACTCAACCCTGGACCTACAGATAGCGGCTCTAAACTCACTCCGGCGGGTTAACTTGACGGTATCACTCCGGTGAGGTAGCATAGCAGGCTCACTCAGGTGCGGTAACTTGACAGGCTGGCTCTGGCGAGGAGAGACGACTTACTGGCACTCACTTCGGGGAGAGGACTTGACTCGCTCTGGCGATGTGAGTTAGCTCGCTCCAGCAAGGTGACTTACTCGCACCTGCTTCGGTGACGTGAGGTGACGGTCTAGCCCCAAGCAGCTGTAAGCCCGACACTATATACCGACCGTTCAGCTGAGAATCAAGTGCCTTTAATTACAGAGCCCAAGATACACAGGGAAACAATGAATTAAAGGAAAGCAAGGAGTCAACGGTCCCGATCGTAACACAAAGAAAATCTAAAGGGAACCAGGGAATAACCAATTGGGACCGTGACACTATGGACTCATTTTGAAGGACGTTCATCTTTTGTTCTCAATAGTTGCTGTTTATTTATTTGTTATTTCTTTTCTTTTCTTCTGTATTGGCACAGCTTGTGGTCTTTTGCACATCAGTTGTCTGTCCCTCCTGTTGGGTGCGGTCTTTCATTGATTCTGTTGTTTCTTGAATTTACTGCGTAGGCCTGCAAGAAAAGAAATCTCAGGGTTGTGTATAGTGACATATATGTACTTTGATAATAAATGTACTTTGAACATGAACTAACAGGGATTTGAGGGGATTGTTCCAGTGTTGCATCTTTTATATTCAATCACTCCCACTGAATGCTATGCCAGTTCTGGGTGCAGAGTAATTTCATCAGTCCAACTCCTAGTAGAAATGGACTTACAATTAAATTCCATCTTCATTCCAGTGATAAATCACACTTATATTCATTGTGGCCACAGGATGACAATTAAAGAGACTGGGTAAATATTGCATGAGTGCTGAAGTTGGTGATACAGGGACAGAAATGTCAGCCCAAGAATCTGCAATAGAAAATGGAGGCTCTTAATCTAATCTGGGCTGAACACTTTGCCTCAATACAGTACGTCCAATGATCGTTCTGAAGATTGGCTGCCTAATTGCCCAGAATTCTTTGTCTAAAGCAGAGGTCCCCAACCGTTAACCAAGGAAATCCCTGGGATGAAGTATGATTGTTCGTTTACATTAGAAGCCGGTTTTCTTGTTTCTTCCTCTCAAAATGTAAAGGTAAATTGGGAAAATTCAGGAAACACTCAGTAGCTGATATTCCTCATCCAGCTTTCTTCAGGCCATGATTTCAACCTTCCGATTTGGGTTAAATGTGAGAAGTTACTGAGTAACATGCAGCTAGATCATAAATGGTCTGATATCAGCTTCCAAGCTCCTGAGTTGGCAAAGGATCCTTTGTGGACCATGACCAACTACATGCATTAGATGGCTTTTTATATTAGTTGAAGGTATGTGGTGAATTTATGTCTCACACTGCTGGGATTCACATGTCAGATATGACAATATCCAGGTGAGCAATCACCACAGAACCAATCTCATGAAGTCCTCAGGAAGTTTTGAATGTACTGGAATGTAGAGCAGGTGGGAAGCTGGGAGGAGTAAGACAGGGGAATTGGAGGAAAAATCTAGGAGTAGATCAAGTGAAGGAGAGTTTCAATGAAGTATTTCCATTTTGAGGGTGGCAGGGTTGAGATATGTCTCCACCAAAGGAGATGTAAGGCACTCATTCCCTCTGCTATCCTGCAGGTCACACCTTGGGCAAGGTATAGCACCTGTCATGGGAGCAGGTGCTAGATGGTCGTATGAGTAGCTGGTGCACATCACAAGCCCTTATTATGTGATCACTGACACCAGGCAGACAATCTCTGAAGAGTATTGATTGTGGTTGGGATCACCTATCTTGTAAAGACATTGTTCAGAAGAAGGCAATGGCAAACGAGTGGAAAATTTGCAAGAACAATCATGGTCACAGAAAGACCATGATCGCCGAAAGACCATGATCGCCCACGTCATATGACATAGCACATAACGAATGAAAAATTACCATTTGAGGCACTATGCAGATTTAAGATCTACTCTACATTACAGTAGCATGTACAAGAGTGCAGGAATTGGAGACATTGATGGAATGGCGTTATCCTTAGGTCTGGAACAAAGTCAAAGTTCAAACCCAATTTATTATTGAAGTACGTATTGAGGTCCTCTGTTGCTCAGAGTTGACGATGGATGCTGAGCCCTAACTGTCTATGTGATACGCAAGCCAGTACGATATGGAGAGCAAGCTGTTGCCCATGCAGCAGGCTGCTCCACTCCATGCATCTGATGAACCCAAAGAAACAGCAGAGGCCAATACAATTTGGTACCCACCATGTTGCAGGAGTTGCCTGTCAGCATTGAACTCATCGTAAGACTGCCTTAGGGACTCCAGCTCCAGACTTTTCCTCAGGGTTTGCTGTAGAAGCCTTCCCCATGTGTGGGTATAGCCGCAAGGCAGTGGAGGCTTGAGATACGAGCTTTCCTTCTCCTAGATGAGCTGCCAGCCATGGCTAAAGAGCTCCATCTTCCTGAAGTGACTGGTTTTAAGGTGCTGGTAACCCAATTCTGTCAGTAGAAATGGTTGCATCATGCTTAATAGCCAAGCTACACATGAAGGCCAAGGCTGGACTTGGTTGTCAGAGGCTATTTGAGATGTACTCCATTGGGAACTTTTAATAAGTGGTGGGAGATTATCCCCACTACTACTCCCAATGTATGTATATGTCACAGTATACTACGTTAAGATTCATTTTCTTGCAGGCATTTACAGGAAAATGAAGAAATACAACAGAATTTATGAAGAACTATACATAAACAAAGACTGACAAACAAGCAATGTGCAACAGAAGATAAATTGTGCAAGTAAGTATTACTGAGAACATCAATTTTAGAGCCTTTGAAAGTGAGTTTGTAGGTTGTGGAGTCAGTTCAGAATTGAGCTGAGTGAAGTTATCCGAGCAACACTCCCAAAATGCTGGAGGCACGCAGCAGGCCAGGCCAAGAGCGAACAACTGGCACTTCAGGCCAAGAACCTTCCTGAGGATTGGGAAAAAAATGAGAAGTTAGAGCAAGAAGGTTGGGGGGAGGGAATTACAAGGTGGTAGGTGATAGGTGAAACTGGGAGAGGGGGTGGGGGTAATTAAAGAGCTGGGGAGATTATAGGTGAAAGAGATAAAGTGCTGGCAAAGTGGAAATCTGGTAGGAGAGGGAGAAGACCATGGAAGAAAAGGAAGGGGGAAGGAACGCCAGAGGGAGATGATGGGCAGTTAAGAGTTGAGAAGAGAGAGGGAAATGGGAATGGGAATGGTGAAGGGGAGGTGGAGGTGCAATTACTGGAAGTAATCTATATTGGTTCGTAAGCCAGATGGTTGTAGGGTATAACTGTTCCTGAACCTGGTGGTATGGGACCCAAGGCTCCTGACCTCCAGCCTAACAGTAGCAACAAGAAGAGGACGTGGTCTGGTTGGTGTGGATGTTGCTTTCCTGTAGCAGTGCTTGAACTGCTAGTGCCACCAACTGATGATGGCATTATGACAAATAGTTTTCTGGAGCTTTACAGCAAAAATGGCCCCGGTACCCCAGTCCATAAATGCAGAGTTTCTAAGGAATATTTTAAGGGCAAAAGAGGAAACACAAATGAGGGAAAAGGAATCAGAAAGTTGAAAGCTTGATGTAGCAAATGGGGAAAAGCTTGTAGAGTGGGTAAGCACCTGCTGAATGGGCCATTTCAGTACTACGTTTCTGCGTTTGTATTTCTCTATTATGCAAAGGTTTCATGAGCTTTGCGTAAGTAACACAGTGAGTGAGGAGCAGAGGTTGGCCGACACCTGCAGAGAAAGAGCCCTGAAAAGCAATTGTGCCTCATGGGTGGTGAATCTGTGGAATCATTGCCACGGACGGCAGTGGAGGCCAAGACATTGAGTATATGTAAAGTGGTGGTTGATAGGTACTTGATTAGTGAGGATGTCAGAATCAGAATTAGAATCAAGTTTAATATCATCATCGTATGTTGTGAAATTTGATGTCTTTGCAGCAGCAGTACAATGCAATGCACAATAATGGAGAAAAACTGTGTGAGTTATAGTCAGTATATATATGTATATATAAGATAGTTAAATTAAATATGTAGTGCAAAAATAAAAATAAAGAAGCAGTGAGATAGAGCTCATGGATTCACTGTCCATTCAGAAATTAGATGGCAGAAGGGAAGGAGCTGTTCCTGAATCGTTGAGTGTGTGCCTTCAGGTTCCTGTACCTCCTCCCTGATGGTAGCAATGAGAACAGATAAAAGGTAATGGAGAGAAGGCAGGAGAATGGGGTTGAGAGGGATAATAAATCAGCCATGATGCAATGGCGGAGCAGACTCAATGGGCTGAGTGGCCTAATTCTACTCCTATATCACACAGTCTTATGAATTGTAAACAGGCCCTTCAGACACTCCGTCACAGGGATTAGATTTGATGCAGCCTCTATTGTGAGCTCTCTGTGCTGGGGAGTAGCCTTCTGTGCCTAGTGCTGACAGCTACTTCGATGAACATGTGCACTGCTCTGCTCTAGTCATTCTCCCTATCGTCCGCTATTTATGTAAGTTGAGTTTTTCCCCGCCCCCCTCCTCCCATTGTTCTCAGGATGTGAGAGGATGAGGTTATTGGTGACTCCGTTTGTTGTGGTTCCTTTCATCATGTTGCCCGTTCCTTCTCAAACAGGAAGTAGGTTTAATTAGGTAGGAGCTTGGCTGCCTTGTAACAATTCGGGTTTGTCTTCATCTCAAACTGCGACCATGGTGCAAACCTCAAGAGCGGAGCAGCACCGAACTGAAGCCGGTCACAGCTGCAGAACTGCGTGGAAGACAAAACTGCACCCATGGAGAACCGCCAGCTCTGCTCGCGCTGCACCTTGTTTCCTACCCTCGAGCAGGCAGAAAGAACAGAGCTCTTGCATGGCACTGATTCTCTCTGCAGGTGGCTATTTACACTGACTGCCACCAGGATTCAGTTCCACTGGTGCTGACTCACTCTGTGGCACAGCTGCATGGGGCAAATGTTCAGGAACTGACTTAACCGAGGTGAAGTACCCACACTGAATCCTTGTGGGTACATTTCCACTGGTCCCACACTCCCATTCAATGGGTTACAGTTCCACACTGATGTCCATTGTGGGATGGTTCTGTAGGCACTGACCGGCACTGGAACAGGATTCCACAGGTTCCTCACTTTTATTGAGATTGTACCAGTGATGCACAGTCGAATAAGAGAATGCTCGTCGAATCTGTTCTGTCATTCAAAACCCTGACCCTGCCTCTCACCACTAAACTCTTACTTTCTCTCCTCATACTGCTTGATGCTTTTTGTGTCTTGAAGTTTATCTTTCTTAAGTAACTTCAGTAGCTTAGCCTTCACAACCTGCGCTGTCGCAGATTATTTAGATTAGTTTCCCACTGAGAGAAGAAATTTCTTCTCATATCAGTCTTAACCCCTTACTCTGTATCCTGAGGATGCTATTCATGGTTCTCGACCCACTGCTGACTGAAAACATCCTCCTTCGGTTAAACTGATGAAAATGTAAGGCACTGCAGATGCTGGATTATGAATCCGGAAAAAGAGTCTCCATTTGAAACAACTGACTCATTGAGTTCCTCCAGCATCTTGTTTGTGGCCTTTTAAAAAATTGTACATTTCAATAGAACGTTCTTTCATTATTCCAAGCTGTAGGGAATACAGGCCTGTTTGACACAATCACTCCTCATTAGACAATCCAGGAACGAGTCTGCAAACCCTTTGCAGCTGGGATATCTTTTATTAATAGGGAAACTAAATTACACACAATATTCCATATATCGTCTCACCAAGGCTCTACAGTCTATAGTTAAGGCTAGATTCTGTATTCAAAACTTCAAACTATGAAGGTCATCTTCTTTCTAAATTTCTTGCTGCGTTTCCGTATCTGCTTTTGGACTGGTGCACAAGGAGACTCAGATCCCTTTCTGCATCAATATTTTCTAATCTCTAAACATTTAAGCAACACTACTTTTTTTGTGAAAATGAATACTTCATATTTATGGTTCAAATGGTCCAGTTTAATATCAGACAATGTATACAGTATACAACCTGAAATTCTTACTCTTCACAGACATCCACAAAACATGAAACCCCACAGAATGAATGATAGATAAACCAGAACCCCCCCAATTCTGCATTTACCATTTATTTGTCCACTCACTCAGCCTGTCTAAATTGTCTGAAGCCCCCCACCCCCCAATTCTGCATCTCCCATTTATTTGTCCACTCACTCAGCCTGTCTAAATTGTCTGAAGACTCTTGACTCAACCTGGGGTCCATGGACCCTTCGGTTAATGGTAAGGGTCCATAGCTTGAAAAAAGATTGGGAACCCCTGGTCTAGAGGTACCGACTTTGAAAGGGTAAAATTTACATTGAGTTGTGATTTTGCAGGAACTGTCTATTATTCTGGTGCAAAAACACTAACTCCCATTGGAATATAGGTTCAAGCACACTAAAATTCATGAATCCACATCACCATGACCACCACATTTCAAGAGGGGAGTGGTTCTGCATGCACTGATTCTCAATGAGATACAATATCATAGGCACTAATTTACAGTTGTAAGGATTCTGACTCTAACTACGGTACAATTGAATGGATACAGCCATTGGAACACTGTGCTGTTGTGGTTTACCTGTACTGTTACTGTTACCTGTGCTGCACACTTCACATACATACTGAATTATATTTTATTAACTTATTTGTGGTAATACAGAATGTTGTTTGAAGTGCTGTGGTGCACTACAGTCCAGAGGAAGGTTGTTTTGTTTGCTGGTATATACAGTATGTACAGTCAGATGGCAATAAACCTGAACTTGAATTTGAGTCTTGCTGGGGAGCCACTCCAAAATGCCCCCTCTCTTGGGATACAGGTTACTCACCAATGTACAATTCCGTCAGTACAGAGTCTCAGAAGAGTACAAATTCAAGATGACAGGAAACCCTTTAAAGTACAATACCACACTGGAATACTGGCATTTGACCACTGGTCTTTCTTGGGATTTGAATACTTTTGGGTATATCTCAAGTATTTTGGGCTGCTGGTCATGAAAATCACTACAAAATTTCCCTCTCATGCACCACTTTTTAAAATCGCCAATATTTATTCTTTCAATTCATAATTGAAGTCAGAATAACTGATGGCAAGATTAAGAAAGGCATCATTTGTTGGTCCACAAATCAAAAAGGTCATCAATGACAGGCAATTCGAAGAACTTCTAGTGGGACAGGAGAAAATCACATTGAAGGCATTCCAGGAGGTTGTTGAATGATATCAGGGCAACTGGAATCCATCAATGCTGGCTCGTTATTGTTGGACACTTAAACGAGAAGCTTCAGATGCTGAGTACAAATGAAAATTATTAACAAAATATTTTTAGCTTAGTTGAACTATTGCGAAGTTTCGGCACTGTTATGTAATTAAATGCACTACATTCAATAAAAGTTAATTTCATGTTTCTCCAAATTCCTACGTGATACAAGTAGTCTGAAATTATATTTGTGTTCAGTTTCTAGTAGTCTTATCATAAACAAAAAAAAAGATCTGAGGAAGCAACACTTTCAAAAAAAAGATTGTTGTCCAGTGTAATTATTTGGTTCATCTGCTGAGTTTCTGATTAACTGTGTCCCTTCAGGTTATTTAATATAGAGTGTGTGGTGAAACTCTCCTTTGTTGGAGATGACCGTTGCCCAGTACACGTGTAGTTGCTATTTATCGGCTTTTGGCTGAAAGTTGTTGAAGTTTTGCAGCATGCAAATAATGACTGCTTCATTTGCAGAGGGATTTGCAGATGAAGCTGATGGTGAAGTTAATGAACCTTGCTGCTCATGGGGGAAGGAAATTCATTCATGATGGAGCTGCAGATGGCTATTCCAGGAACACGGCCAGGAGGAACTCCTGTTTTATTGAATCTAGTGTCAATGTTGAGGATTCCAAAGGGAACCAATATTTTTCACCCTTTCACCATTGGGCCAATGTTCTGGTGGGTCTGCTTGCTTGCTTATTTATTTATTTACTTATTGATTGACTGATTGATTGATTACGATAGATTTTGAATAGGCCCTTCGGGCCCTTTGAGCTGCACCACCCAACTTAACTTTAGCCTAATCATGGGACAGTTTATACAATAACCAATTAACTTACTAACCATCACATCTTAGGGCTAGGAGGAAGCCAGAGCACCTGGAGAAAACCCACATGTTCCATGGGGAGAAGCATACAGACTCCTTCCAGATGTGATTGGAATTGAACTGAGCTACCATGGTGGTAAATGGCTTCATTAGTTTGCCATTGAACAAGCTGTCTTCAAGGATTGTGGTGGAGGTACCTGGCACATTAGCTGTAAGCTATGATTCTGTGAGACAGTTTATGTCATGTTCTATCTTAGAGTCACAGAAATGTACAGCACAGAAACAGGCCCTTCATTCCATCTAGTCCATGCTGTACCATTTAAATTGCCTAGTCTCATTGACCTGCGCCAGGACCACAGCCCTCCATACCCCTACCATCCATGTACCCATACAAACTTCTCTTAAACATTGAAATCAAGCTCACATACACCACTTGTGCTGGCAGCTCATTCCACACTCTCACAACTCTCTGAGTGAAGAATTTTCTCCTCATGTTCCCCCTTAATTTTTTCACCCTTTGCCCTTAACGCATGACTTCTTGACTAGTCTGTTGGAAAGTTCTCCCAATGTAGATGCCAGTTACCAACATGTGTTTTTTTGAGTAGGATTTGGAAAAGGATGGGAATGCCAATGCAGATATTGATAGGTTTTCTAGGTTAATGCGCTATGGTCCAATTAATCATATATCTTCTCAGTTTTAAATAGCCTCTGAAGGAGATTAGTAGACAAAATGGCTATTATGACTACTTGGAGATTTCCATTGTCATCAATACAAGGTTTAGTTGATAGCACAACAGAATGATGTACCAGATCAAATCAGAGGTCACTGAAGAAACTGCTGAGGGCTTGTTCTTGCTGATAATCATCCACGCACTATGCGTCTCCAGGCCATGTCACTCAAGGACTTGGGCTACATGTATTTTTTTTGTGTGACTGTATGCTTACTGCTATCTTATACATGCTATACGTGCCTCTTGCTGTGTATGAATGTTGGCACTGTGTTCTGTACCTTAGCCCCGGATGAACGCTGTTTTGCTTGGCTGTATTCATGGGTATTTGTGTATGGTTGAATGACAATTAAATTTGAACTTGAACTTGAGTCAAACAGAAGGGATGGGCCTGATGAGTCACACTGTAAGTGGATGGCAGATTTCCTCTCTGAAGGAGATTAGTAGACAAAATGGCTATTATGACTACTTGGAGATTTCCATTGTCGTCAATACAAGGTCTAGTTGATAGAAAATTCATTCTTCTAAATGCTAGATTACTAACTGAATTTAAGTTCCTCAGCTCCTGTGTGGGATTTGAACGCCAGTCTATGGGTTATTATTCTTGATCAGAATACTGACTTGTACTTGGCTATAAACCCACAATTCCAAAGAAGAGGCATAAGGGCCTAATTCTGCTCTTATATTTTATGAGGTGTATGGGGTGTCCAGAAAGGGGTGGTACCTCTTCTAAGTGGCTTGCCGTGTCTATTCTGGGGCAGTTCACTCACCTTTGGTCCCCACCAGACACTCAGCTCTCACCTGTGGCTCCAAGTAGCGGTTTGCAAGGGAGAGCAGCCACACCTCAGTATACCACTTTGACAAGCGGGCTAAACCAGGAGATGGTAGCCAGTAGGCCTCATACCCCAGTGAGATAAAGACATGCCTGTCCTAGCATGTGAAGTCACCTCTGGCAGACTGGGTGGATGAAACAACCTCTCCTTATAATTCAGGTCCTCCAACCATGCAACATCTTGCAATTTTTTTCTACATTATTTTCAGTTTGACCATGTCTTTCCTATAACAGGGTACCAAAACTGTACACAGTACTCCAAGTGCAACCACACCGAGGACTTCTACAACTGCATCGTAATGTTCCAATTTCTCTCCTCAAAGCCCTCGCTGCTGAAGACCAGCATGCTTAAAACCTTTTTCAGCCTCCTGTTTACCTGTGACAGTGCTTCTATGAAGTACTGTATGCACCTGTACTGCAAAGTTCTTCTGTTCCATTACATTTCCCAGTGCTCCACTATTCATTGTTTAAGTCCACTGAAAGTTTGACTTCCCAAAATGCATCACCTCATTCTTCTCTGTATTGACATTTGCCACTCAGCCCACTTCCAAATCCCCATGTAATTTATGATAAACTTCTTCACTGTCAATAACACCTCTAAATTTTGTGTCATTTGCAGACTTACTGATCAAGACTCATGCATTTGCATCCAATTCATCTTGGGCACACTTTATTTGATTAATGCAACTATCTTTCTTTCTTTTTCAATCTTTTTATTAATTTCAGAATATATAAACAAAACATAGTAATAATACAAATAATAGGAGATAAATTGTTACACTTACGAACAGTAATCGTAAAGTCCAATATTGAAATTTGACAAAGCTCCCAATCATGTAGAACTAACAACGGATAATACAAATCAAAAAAAAACTAAAAAGAAATCATGAAAAAGAAAAACAAACAAAACCGAAAAAAAAACCCATCCCAAAAGAAAAACAAAATTAATCAACTAAACTAAAAGACTTGGGCAAATCTAAAAACTTAAAAATGAAAAAGAAGAAAACCTTAGTGCTGACGACTCCATTCCCCTCCAACAGCAATACAGAGAAATAAAACAAGTTTGGAAATAAACATATTACATTAAATGAAAATGCTGAATGAATGGCCTCCAAGTTTTTTCAAACTTAATGGAAGGGTCATAAACTGCACTTCTAATTTTCTCCAAATTCAAACACAGCATAGTTTCTGAAAACCAATGAAATACCTTAGGAGGGTTAATCTCTTTCCAATTCAACAAAATAGACATTCTAGCCATTAAAGTAAGAAATGCAATCAAATTAATCCAATATGTGACAGATGTCATTTCGAGATAGCTTCTCTAACCCACATGTTTTGGTCATGTCCCCTGTTGGAGAAATATTGGAAAGATATTTTTGATATTATTTCAACGGTTTTAAATATAGACTTACAACCGCATCCAATTACTGCTATTTTTGGACTACCAATGATAGATTTAAATAATTTAACCTCTTCATCACGAAGGATGATTGCATTTCTTACTTTAATGGCTAGAAGGTCTATTTTGTTGAATTGGAAAGAGATTAACCCTCCTAATGCAACTATCTAATCAGGCAATCATGTGGCATCAACTCAATGCATAAAAGCATGCAGACATGGTCAAGCGATTCAGTTGTTGTTCAGACCAAATATCAGAATGGAGAAGAAATGTGATCTAAGTGACCTTGACCATGGAATGATTGTTGGTGTCAGATGGAGTGGTTTGAATATCTCAGAATCTTCTTATCTCCTGGGGTTTTCACATGCAACAGTCTCTAAGAGTTTACAGAAAATTGTTCAAAAGCCAAAAAAACATCCAGTGAGCGGCAGTTCTGTGGGTAAAAATGCCTTGTTAATGATAGAGTTCAGAGGAGAATGCCCAGACTGGCTGAAGTTGACAGAAAGCGGATGCAACTCAAGTAACTATGTGTTACAACAGTGATGTACAGAGAACATCCCTGAACTTGCAACATGTCGAATCTTGAAGTGGATGGGCTACAGCAGCAGAAGACCATGAACATACACTCAGTGGAGTCTTTATTAGGTAGAGGAGGTAACTAATAAAGTGACTACTGAGTGTATATGAATAATGAATTACAGGAGTCCCAACACTGACCCGTGAGGCACACCACTTGTCTCCAGCCTTCATTCCAACATACGACATTTAATTAATACCCTCTGCTTTCTATCATAGAGCCAATTTTGAAGCCAGCTAACCAGATCTCCCGGGATTCCATGACACCTAATTTTCCTGACCAGCCTACCATGTGCGACCCTTTCCAAATAGACAACACCCACAACCCTACTTTCGTGTATCTTTTTGGTTGCCTCTTGGAAAAACTTGAAAGGTTTTTCAGGCTTCCCCATGCACAAACTATGCTGACTCTGTCTATCCAAATGCTGGTAGACCTTATTCCTCACAAGTAGAATTATTTTACAGGCCTAACTTTCCCACTACTAATGTCAGACTGATCAGTTCCCTGAATTGTTCGTGCAACCCTTCTTAAACAATGGAACAATATTAGCCCCACTTCCAGTCTTTGGGAACTTCACTAGTTGCTAACAATAAGGAAAATATCTCAGTAAGGGCTTCTGCAATTTCTTTAGTCTCCTACAAAGTCTAAAAATACTTGTGATCAGGCTCTGGGAAGTTACCCACTTTAGGAATGAAAGTACCCTCTCCTTAGCAATGTGAATATCTTCCAAAGCATTTACATTGGTTTCCCTTGTCTCTTGAGCAATCTAAGTGGACACTCTCCAGTGTGTAGATCTCGGCTCTGTGTTAATGAAGAAAACAGAAATGTGTCTATCACCCAATAACAAAAAGATTGTTTATTGTTTGAAAGATCTTTTCTCTTTGATGAAAGATGACATAGTGCTTGAGAACAGATTTTGCAACCGATTACCAAGAATTCCTGAATGAAATAAATTTGAGATATTATCTCAAATTCTTGTCATTAACACTTTCAATATGAGTTTGTGCTCACAGCTTAACTTGTTGTGGTAAGCCAGAGGACTAGGCAGGCTGGCTTTTAGACATTTACGCAGTCTGCTGGGCGTGCAATGTTTCAGGAGCTGATTCATTTAGAAAGTTTCTGCTGTTGTGTTTGTGCTGATGACTATGAGATATACGCTGAACTTAAACGGTTCCCTTCCACACTCCGCGGAAGTTGAGGCGCAGTGGCGACTGATTGACACTTAGTCATAACAGGCCTGGCTGTGCTGCAGGCTTGACAGGTGGATTCGAGGTTAACCCTTGAGGTCCTGGAAATGTAAGAAAAACTGTGAATACTGGAAGGCATAAATAAAAATACAGCAGAAGTTTAAAAAAAAATTAAGCAGTGGAAAAGATGCAAGGAAGAGAGTTATAATTGCGATCTGGATTGGTCACCAAATGCATGGCAGAAGAAGATTTTGAAAGATAATTGGATTGACACTTGAAAAAGAAACACTGCATGGTTGATCAGCCTTTGAACAGTATAAAAAGAAACAGTAAGCAGCTGATTAAAGAGAAGGGAAACAATTGAGTAATAGTTTAAAAGGGACAGCTGTCTGTTAGTCAGCGGTGGAATGGGACAAATAACCATCACAGTGGGAGGAGGAAGGGTACAGCAAGGAGGGGAAGACAGTAGCTTTAATTTAAGGCAAAATAAGGTCGGTGAGGGAAAGCAGCATTAAGTGTTATCGGGTAGCTGAGCATGTAGGTCTCAATGGGCAGAGCTGTGAGGCCAGAACAACTCAAGCTTCTGTACCATTCTGCACCTCAATGTACCTCTCGGAATCTACGAACCTCAAAGAACTTTAGAGCTCTTGGACAAGAGTCCAAAATGCCGACAAGAGGGAGCATCAGTGAGGAGCATCGTTATAGACACACTGACATGGGATGGATTCGCCCTACTCAAAAAATATCATTGTTTTCAAAGTACCATGCAAACATGCCCTCAATTAAAAAGTATTTTTACCATCTACTTATGGTGAGGCTAGCTGGTCAATAGTTCAACTTTCCATCCCTTCTCCTTTGATAGTGCTGTTACCTTAAACACAAGAGATTCTGCAGATGCTGGGAATCCAGAGCAATGCACACAAAATGCTGGAGGAACTCAACAGGTCAGGCAGCATCGATGGATGTGGAAGTCTCAGGACGAGGTCCTTCAGCAAGACTGGAAAAGAAAGGGGAAGGCACCAGAATAAAAAAGGTGGGTGGAGGGGAACGAGGACAAGCGAGAAGCCAGGTGGGTGGGAAAAGTAAAGGGCCAGAGAAGAAGGAATCTGATAGGAGAGGAGAGTGGACTATGAGAGAAAGGGGAGAAGGAGGAGCACCAGGGGAGGTGATAGGCAGGTGAAGAGAAGAGGTAAGAGGCCTGAGTGGGGAATAGAAGAAGAGGGAAAAAGAAAAAAGATGGAAAAAAAATTACCGGAAGGAGAAATCGATGTTCATGCCATTAGGTTGGAGGCTACCTAGACAGAAAATGAGGTGTTGCTCCTCCACTCTGAGGCTGGCCTCATTCCGTCCTGAACATCTGTCTGGAATTTACAATGTTCTTTCTGAGACTGCATGGGTTTATCCAGGTGCTCCCGTTTTCTCACACATTTGAAAAAG
The DNA here is from genome assembly GCF_030028105.1 of Mobula birostris. Classification (NCBI taxonomy): domain Eukaryota; kingdom Metazoa; phylum Chordata; class Chondrichthyes; order Myliobatiformes; family Myliobatidae; genus Mobula; species Mobula birostris. The sequence goes on from NC_092399.1 coordinate 5,283,625, forward strand.
TGAAATATGGTGGTTAATTTTTTTTTTCATTGTAAGTTGCCCCAGAGCGGCTTTGAGTTGCTGGGCATGTGAAGGACAGTTGGAAAGTAGACAGCAGGTAACTGTGAAATTAGTGGGTATATGAGATTGATAGGATTGCTCTCAGGGTCAGCAAAGGTTTGATAGCCTTCTATGTTGTAAGAAAGTATGAGAATTAACTAGGTCATGTTTGATGCTTTCCAGCACACAGGAACCACTGAAAAAATGGACAAGTCCAGCAGATAAAATCAACTCCTTTAATATTTTTAGCCATCTATTATGGTAGGTTATCAATTCCAGGGGAAATAATGGGCTTTTGACCATTTATTTTCCCAGTACTAATAATTACATTTCCTCACTCTCACAAGATGTAATGAACATTCAGAAACTTCATGTCCTTTATGCATTTAGATCAACCCCATACACTTTGATCTGAATACATTATGCATTCAAATATAATGCCTTCATATATTTTTCTCTGTATTTCAAACTTGTCCCGTATAATGACTTTGAAGCGAGAGTTGTAAAATAACAGAGACTATAAAATCTTGTGGTTTATAAACCTTTCTGACGCAAATGCTACAGGAACAGTTGAGAGCAGATATACAATTAAGTGGGGAAATCCAGAAGTTTCTGTCTGAGAAGTGCCAGTTCGCCGTTTGCTGCATAGCAACTTGCTGCCTGTTTCACTAGTAAGAGGCATAGAACAGTGTGAAGCTTACTTCATCAAAGTAAAACTTATACAGTAATTCAAAAACCTTTCTCTTCTCAATTTTCCCTTTCTGATTTTTTCTGTTGCAACACACAGAAATTGATGGAGGAACTCAGCAGGTCAGGCAGCATTACGGAAATGAATAAGCTGTCAATATTCAGGATGAGATCCTTCAGCAAGATTGGAAAGTGTTATGTTATCTTACTCCAGAAACTAATTAAAAGAAAACCATGGGAAAAGGTGTGTGTAGCACACACATATGATGCAGTGGCGTAATGACGTATACCAGTCGCATACTTTTATATGGAACCTGTACTGAATTCTGTAAACAACAAAGAATGCTTAATCAAGCAAGATATTTAAAATAGCACTTAAATATTACTGAAATATTATAAAACACAGCAGAAAGAAAGGGGAAAGATGCCAAGATAAGAGGGTGAGGGGAGAAGACGGACCAGCCAGAAGATGATAGTTGAAGAGGGAGGCAGCAAGGATCTCAGGTGAGGAGGAGTACAGCAGATCTCACTAAATCCCCATCAAAGCGAAGAGTTTGGTTTCTGGCATTTATTGTGAATGCCCACAAGAAAATCGGGGTTGCTATATGGTGACATAAATGTTGATAATAGACTTACTTTGAGTTTTCCAGCTTGTGACCTCAATCCTCATTTACGAATTCCCAGGGGTCTCAGTTTGCCCAAGGAGAATGCATGTGCGACCAAAACAATAATGAAAAAGAATTTCCCTCGGATCTGCACATAAATGAGTATGGTGTTTTGCTAGCATGCAGTCAATTCACCCTCTGCCCCAGGTACGCCTTCATCTCATTTCTATTGGATATATTCTTAAAGTCAGCACTTATTGCCCATCTTGAATTATTCTTTAAACGCCGTCACCTCCTTGAATAATGGCACTGTCTGCCAAAGAAGCTTCAAAAATTTTGGGAAATAGGAGTCCCAAGATTTAGATCCAATGATAATGAAGGAACAGTGCTGTATTTCCATCAGGATGGTGATTGTTACTTGGAGGAGAATTTGGAAGTGGTGACATTCACTTTGGGTGGTGGGGTGGAGATACATCTCTACCAAAGGAGGTGTAAGGTGCTCCTTCCCTCTGCTAGCCTGCAGGTCACCATTGGGCAAGGTGTAGCACCTGCTTAGTCCCACTGATCACGGTCGCATGAAGCCATGAGCGCAGGCGATGGATGGTCGTATGAGCAACTGATGCTCATCACATCCTATTTATGCGACCACTGACGCCAGGAAGACAATCTCTGAAGAGCATTGATAATGGCTGGGGTCACCCGTCTTGTAAAGACACTGCTCAGAAGAAGGCAATGGAAAACCACTTCTGTAGAAAAATTTGCCAAGTACAGTCATGGTCATGGAAAGGCCACGATTGCTCACATCTGTATGATGCAGCACATAATGATGAAGATCGTGTTCTCTTGCATGTCTTTTCCTTGATTTTTCTAGTGGTAGGATAAAGAATTTGGAATGTGCTATCAGCACATCCTTGATGGGCACTTGGAGTATATTTTGAAGATGTTATATGGTCTAGTCATGGTTCACTGGTGGAAGTAGTTAATTTTAAGGGGTGATGAATTGGGTAACAGTTGAGTGGGTTGCCTTGCCCTGACTGTCACAGAGCTTCTTGGATGTCATTGGAGCTGCATTCATCCAGAAAAGTGGAGAGTAGTACCCTACCCTCTGGATTTATACTTTATATGTGATGGAGAGAGCATTGGGTAACAGGAAATGAGTTAGTCACTGCAGGATCTATAAACAGAAGAGATTCTGCAGACCCATATCATCTTCAATCAAATTCCTTCTTCCTCAGCCCTTTCCTTCTACCATCCATCACCTCCCAAATTCTTACTTCATCCTCCCTCTGCCTGCCCACTCACTTTCCCTCTCACCTGGACTCACCAATTACATGACTACTTGCATTACTTTCTCTCCCCCCCCCCCACCTTCTTATTCTGGCGTCTGCCCCTTGCCTTTCCAATCCTGATGAAGGGATTTGGATCAAAGCATCATCTGTTTATTCCTCTCCATAAATGCTGCCTGACTTGCTGAGTTCCTCCAGCATTTTGTGTGTGGGATGTTCATCTTTTAACCAGATCTTGGAGTCCAGTTGAAGATCATTTCAATGATGATCTCCAGAATGGCTTTGTGTTATCTATCTAAATCAGTTTTTTGAAGTTGATAATAAGTCGTTCTCTTCAACCAGAGAAATCTTGAGAAAATAGTTGTGAAACATATGAAAGCTCAACAAGGCAATTCAGAGGGACAGTATTTTGATATGAAACAGGAGTCACATAGTGTTGAGGAAGGGTCTCAGCCCAAAACACCGACTGGTTATTCATTTCTATAGATGCTGCTGGACCTGCTGAGTTCCTCCAGCATTTTGTGTGTTTTCCTCTGAAAAGAAAAGCCAGTTTTTAACAACCATTTTATTAATTCTATATTCAAAAATTACTAAATTCCAGCTTTCATTTATTTAGACAACTGTGATCACTGGATTGATTCATGCTCTCTCTTGATTCAAAAATATTGAACTATGGAAATAATGTTCAGTATTGTGAAAAAGTCCTAGGTACATATATATAATTAGGGTGCCTAAGACTTTTGCACAGTACTGTATTTGTCAACATGGAGCTGAGAGCGAATTTATAAATCTGGTGGTAGCAAGGAATGTTGGGAATGGTGTGGTGGAGTGCTATGGGAGGGGTGTGGGACAGGTGGCAGAGAAGGAATGTTGGAGGTGGGGAGTGGCACGGGTACAGACACACCCAGCCTTGAGACACCAGGCAAGGTAATTTGGTTCAAAACAATTGGGTTATTGATCATTACAGAATGTCTCTCTGGTGATTCCCACTCCCTCCCCACTCCCTTCAACTTTTCCCAACCATGATTCCCCTCTCCCTGCCCCTCTTCCCACTCTCAGTCCACAATAGAGAATCAGATTTATCATCACTCACATATGTCATGAAATTTATTTTTTTACCGCAGCATTACAGTGCAATACATAAAACTACTACGCTACCATGCAGAAGTCTTAGGCATCCTAGTTATATACTCCATATCTGCACAAGACTTTTGCACAGCACTGTACTTTTAATTTATTCAAAACCTGAGCACCTTTGGCAAAACCAATATTTGCTGCCCAATTCCAGTTATCCCTGAGAAGGTTGGGGAGAACCAATTTTTTGAGCCAGTCCTTATAGATACCTTCAGTGCTGTTTGATGGGGAATACCCACTAGGGTTTGGACCCAACATCAAAGAAGGAGCTAACTATGACACACTTCTAAAATACAAAGAAAAAGTGCTGGAAATACTCAGCAATCAGGCCACATCTGTGGGAGGAGACACTAAGTTAACGTTTCAGGTCAAGAACCCTGCTTCAGAACTTGAATTGCATTTCTAAGTTTGGAAGATGAGTAATTTGAAAGGATGTGGCCTCCTCCACATCGGTGAGACCTGTTGTAAAGTGGCAGCTCACTTCTTCAAGCACCTCTGCAACATCCGCCACGAGTGGGACTTCCTGGTGGCCAAAGATTCTAATTCCATTTCCCATCCCGATTCTGTCATGTCGGTCCATGGCCTCCTCTTGTGCCAAGATGAGACCACCCTCAGGGTGGTGGGGCAGCAACCTGATGGCATGAGTTTTGCTTTCTCCTCCCGGTAAACAGATTCCCCCTTCCCTGCCCTTTTATTCCCCTTTATGATCTTTTACTTCTTCTCACCAGCCTATTACTTCCCTCTGGGTCCCCTTCTCTATCTCTTTTCCCTATGGTCCGTCTCCTCTCCTATCAGATTCCTTCTACTCCAGCCTTTGATCTTTCCCATCCACCTGGCTTCACCTATCACTCTTCAGCTAGCCTCTTTCCCACCCTTTTATTCCAGCATCTCCCCCCCCCCAACCTTTCTTCTCAATCCTAATGAAGGGTCTCGGCCTGCTGAGCTCCTCCAACACTGTGTGTGTGTGTTCATTTGAAAGGATGGCAGTCTTCTGTAGACTGATCTGTCCCTGTTTTCCCTCCGGCACTGTGTGTGTTTTAATTTGAAAGGGTGACAGTTTTCTGTAGACTGATCTATCCCTGTTTTTCTAGGTACTAGAGCCTGGCATTTGGAATGTGTTGTTGAAGAAGCCTTGACAATCTGCTGTAGTGTGTCGGATTACTGTTACACACTGCAGCCAAAGTGTGCAAACAGCATAAGGTGTTTAAAATGGAAGTTTGGATGATACTCTTTTGGCCTTTTTGTTGTTGAGATTTCTGAGAGGTGCTGGAGGTGCAGTCACCCACACTAAGAGGAGAGTAGTCCATCTGGGCGTGCCATGGAGTTGGTAGACTGCAACAGAGTCCATGAATTACCAGTCACTACACATCCAGCATTTAACTTGTTTTTGTAGCTCCAGTATTGGTGTGGTTGTTCAATAGTGCCCCCCTGGATTGATTGCCATGCTATCAAATGTCAGGAGGAGGTAATCTGATTCTCCTTCAGTCAGTCTGAGTTGTGTGGTACAAATGTTACATGTCACTAACCAGCCTTAACCCAAAAGCTGCCATTCTGCATACCATCACAGACTGTTTCACTTCCTGAGGTACTGAACATTATGCAGACATCAGCAACCATAACCACAGGTCAGACGCAACCTGGCCCATCGTGGGCACGGTCCGCTCCATTACTGACTGCCTCAAGAAGACAGCATCTATGATCAAGGATCTCCACCATCTGGGCCATGCCCTCCTGTCACTGCTATCGTTGGGCAGGAGGTATGGAGGCTTGAGGTCCACACCACCAGGTTCAGGAACAGTAACTGTCCAGCATCCAAAACAACACCCACAAGATACTGGAGGAACTCAGCAAGTCAGGCAGCATCTATGGAAATGAATAAGCAGGGGGAAGCGGGGAGATGCCTGAATTAAAAGGTAGGGAGAGGGGAAGGAGGCTAGCTGGAAGGCGATAGGCGAAGGGTCTCCGCTCGAAACGTTGACTGTTTACTCTTTTCCATAGATGCTCTCTGGCTTGCTGAGTTCCTCCAGCATTTTGTGTGTGTATTTTGCACAAAGAGCGTGTTTTCTGCAAGTCAGGCAGCATCTATGGAAATGAATAAACAGTTTACATTTCAGTCCTGAAGAAGGGTCTCGGCCCAAAACATTGATTTTTTTATTCATTTCCGCAGATGCTGCCTGACTGGCTGAATCCTCCAACATTTTGTGTGGTTTGCCTTGGGTTTCCAGCATCTGCAGATTTTCTCATGTCTGTTGTTTTATACAGTCATTTTATTCACCACCTTATAAAATCTATGTATAATTTATCTTTACTTTATGGCCTATATGTTGTTTGAATCTAGGTGTCTGAAATGTGGTTGCAAGCAAGCGTTTAATATACCTGTAGTGCAATGTGCACACGACAATAAACTCTACTTGACTTGATAAACTTGATACATAAAACTGTTTTGCATCAGACATAAAATGCTGGAGGAAGTCAGCAGGTCAGACAGCATACAATGGAAAAGAGTAAACAGTCGACATTTTGAGCCAAGACCCTCTTCCAGATCTGATGAAGAGTCTTGCCTGAAAGGTCTTTTCCATTGTATGCTGTCCGACCTGCTGAGTTCCTCCCGTAGCTTGTGTCTGCTGCTTTGGATTTCCAGCATCTGAGGACTTTCTTATGTTTATGATTTGTATCAGCATCTGATTGGTGGAGATGATTGAGCTTCGGACACCAGCTGACAGATCTAATGCACATTAAAACTTGGCCTCAGATGATGATATCTCTGTAAGACCATAAGAGCATAAGGTATAGGAGTGGAATTGGGCCATTTGGCCCATCAAGTCTGTTCTGCTATTAATTCATGGCTGATTTATTTTTCCAGCCCATTCTCCCACCCTTTAACCTTTAACCTCTTTACCAATTGAAAACCTATGAACCAATGTCACAGCCTCCACAGTCCTCTGTGGAAATGAATACTGCAGATTCACTATCCCCTGCCTATAGATATTCTTTCTCATCTTAGTTTTAAAGGCAATAATACAGTCGAAGTACCATGTACACTTTTGGACACTCAATTATTAGAAAAGATGTGGCTAAAATGGGACGAGTGCTGTGAAGATTTAGAAGATGTTGCCAGGACTGGAGGACATAACTTATAGAGGGGGGTTGTCTGTGCTAGGTCTTCATGCCGTGGAACATAGGAGAATGAACCCTTACAGAAATATTTAAAATTCGGAGAGGTATCGATAAGTTAGATGGTAACAGTCTTTTCCCCAGGGTAGGGAGGTCCAAAATTAGGGGCCATAGATTTAGGATAAGAGGGGAGAATTTTGAAAGAGACCTGAGGCAGCTTCTTCACACAGAGAGTGATGGGTCATGGAATATGCAGCCAGAAGAAGTGACTGAGGCAGGTACAATATTATAATTTAAGAAGCACTTGGATAGGTACATAGAGGGGCAGGGCTTGGAGCAGGGGTTCCTACCCTGGGATCCACGGATCCCTTGGTGAATGGTAGGAGTCCACTGCATAGAAAGGGTTGGGAACCCTTGATTTAGAGGGCTACGGGCCAAACAGTGGAAGTCACTACTAGCTGGGCGGACATTGGTTCAGCATTGGACAAAAGGGCCTGTATTTCTACTAAAATGCTCTGTGACTGTACGACTCTGAAAGAAACGTTCCATTATCTTGAGGCTTTGCCCTTGAATCCTAGACTCTTGTACTAATGGAAACGTCCTCTCCATATCCATTTTCTCCCTGCCTTTCAGTATTTAGCATCCAATGGGATCCGCCCCTACTCCTCTTCTGAACTCCATCAAGTACAGGCCCAGAGCCATTAATCATCCTTCATCCATCCAGCCTTTCGTTCTCAGGATCATTCTTGAGATCCTTTTCTGATCCATTCCTGGGCCAGCTCGTCAGTCCTTCGATACAGGGCCCAAAATTGATCACAATATTCCAAATATGGTCTGAGCAATACCTTAGAAGCCTCAGCAGTACACCCTTCCTTTTACGTTCTAGTCCTTTCAATATGAATGCCAACATCTCCAACAATCACACCTGTCTTGTTTGTGCTAACCATGGAGCGTTTTTCTCCTTCACTCCTAGTTCTCATTTCAGATTCACCAAGATTTCTTCTCAGTCAGATGTTGGCATGAGGTCAAAACCAGTAACTCTGAGCTTCATTTCTGAATTCATCATACCTTTGTAATAAGATATTGAAGTACGAATGTGCTGTTTACGATAACATGGCTGAGTGGCGTCAGAACAACAACCTCTCACTCAACATCAGCAAGACCAAGAAGCTGATTATAGACTTCAGTAGAAGGAAACCAAAGGTCCATGAGCCGATCCTCCTCAGAGGATCAGAGGTGGAGCGGGGCTGGCAACTTTAAATTCCTAAGTGTTACTATCTTAGCGGACCTGTCCCGGGCCCAACGTATAAGTGCAATTATGAAGAAAGCACAGCAGCACCTCTACTTCCTTAGGAAGTAGAGGAGATTCAGGATGACATCTAAAGCTTTAACAAACTTCTATGGATGTGCATCACAGACTGGTATGGAAACACAAATGCCCTTGAATGGAAAGTTCACAAAACGTAGTGGATTCAGCCCCAGTCTATCACAGGTAAATGTTGTCACAGGAAAGCAGCATCCATCAGACATACCCAGGACATGCTCTCTTGTTGCTGTTGCCATCAGGAAGAAGGTACAAGAGGCTGAGGGTACAGTTACTACCCCTCAACCATCAGGCTCTTCTACATAAGGAGATAACTTCACACAAATTCACTTGCCCCATTATTGAAATCTTCCCATAACCAATGAACTCACTTTCAAGGACTCTTCATCTCATGTTCTTGATATTTATTGCTATTTATTTATATTTTCTTTTACACAGTTTGTTGTCTTCTGCACCCTAGTTGGCTGATCTTTCATTGAGTCTGTTATAATTACTATTCCATAGGTTTGTTGAGTGAGCCCACAAGAAAATGAATTGCAGGGTACATTGACAATAAAATTTACTTTGAACTTTCAAAAGTTCACATGCTGATAAACTTTTTTCAGTTGCTACTTAAATTCCTCCTCTACCTCTCCAAATTCTTATCTTTCCTCATAAAAACTGAGCACTCCTGATGAAAACAAAAAGAGAGATATGCAAATATACACACAGGCAGTTTAAAGTTTACAAGTCTACTCCACCCAAAACGCCAAGCATTGAACAAACACCAGATCTGGTTATTACTTACTACGCTCTGGCTTGTTAGTCCTGCCAACAGATCGTTGACGTCAGATTTTCAACTGCAAAACATACTTGCATTTATACAGCAGCTTTCATATCATAAATTGAGTTACTGACAACATGGGCAACACAACTGCAGTCAGGCAGCATTTATGGAGGGAATCAGGTCTTGGGACCGAAACATAAACAGTTCTTTTTCCTCCATGGATGCTGCCTGACCTGCTGAGTTCCCGCAGCATTTTGAATGTGTTGCTCAAGATTTTCAGCATCTGCAGAATTTCTTGTGTATCTGACAACCAGGTGTTGAAATATAGGAAACGGGGTGTCCAATTTTCACAGAGCAAGTTCCAAAGGAACACCAATGTGGTCTTGGCAGGGTAACCACTTTTAAATGGTGTCGGTTGAGAGAGAAATATTAACTTGTGTCATCAGGAAGAGTACCCCAATCTTTCAGGAATAATGCTGTGTAATCTATTAGATCCACCTAAGCAGAAAATTCACAACTTTATTTGCAGAAATGTTAATAAAGAAGGGCTTTAGTTAGAGTGGTAGTAATAAGGGATCACCTCACTGTAAAAGTTGTGGTAATGAGGGATCTCCACACTATAGGAGTTGTGGAAATGAGGGATCCCTACACCATAATGTCTGGTAATGAGGGATCTCCTTTCAGTAGGATGTATGGTATTAAGGGATCTCCAGACTATAGAATGTCTGTTAATAAGGGATCACCACAATGTAGTTGGAGCAGTAATAATGGATCTCCACAGTACTGAAGGACTATCAATGAGGGATATTTGCACTGTGTGAGAAGTGGTAATGAAGGAACTTCACAATGTAGGAGGTGTGGTAATGAGGGATCTCCATACTGTAGAAGGTGTGGTAATGAGGGATCTCCACACTGTAGGAGGTGTGGTAATGAGAGATCACCACACTATAGGAGGTGTGGAAATGAGGGATCTCCACACTGTAGAAGGTGTGGTAATGAGGGATCTCCACACTGTAGAAGGTGTGGTAATGAGGTATCTCCACACCGTAGAAGGTGTGGTAATGAGGGATCTCCACATTGTAGAAGGTGTGGTAATGAGGGATCACCACACTATAGGAGGTGTGGAAATGAAGGATCTCCACACTATAGGAGGTGTAGAAATGAGGGATCCCTACACCATAATGTCTGGTAATGAGGGATCACCACAATATAGGAGGCTTGGTAATGAGAGACCTCCTTTCAGTAGGATGTATGGTATTAAGGGATCTCCACACTATAGAATGTCTGTTAATAAGGGATCACCACAATGTAGAGTGTGTGTTAATGAGGGATCATCTCACTTAGGACTTGTGGTAATGAGGGATCTCCACGCTGTAGTAGATGTGGTAATGAGGAATTACCTCACTGTAAGAGGTGTGGTAATGAGGGATTACCTCACTGTAGGAGGTAGTGGTAATGAGGTATCACCTCACTGTAGGAGGTGTGGTAATGAGGGATCACCACACTATAGGAGGTGTGGAAATGAAAGATCTCCACACTATAGGAGGTAGTGGCAGTGAGGGATCACCTCACTGTAAGAAGTGTGGTAATGAGGGATCACCTCAATGTAGAGATACGGTTATGAGGGATCATCACAGTGTAGAAGGTGTGGTAATGAGAGGTCTTCACAGTGTAGAAGGTGTGGTAATGAGGGATCTTCACAGTGTAGAAGGTGTGGTAATGAGGGATCTCCACAGTGTAGGAAGTGTAATGAGGGATCTCCACAGTGTAGGAGGTGTAATGAGGGATCTCCACAGTGTAGGTGTGGTAATGAGGGATCTCCACAATGTAGGTGTGGTAATGAGGGATCTCCACAGTGTAGGAGGTGTGGTAATGAGGGATCTCCACAGTGTAGAAGGTGTGGTAATGAGGGATCTCCACAGTGTACAAGGTGTGGTAATGAGGGATCTCCACAATGTACAAGGTGTGGTGATGAGGGATCACTACACTGCAGGAGCTGTGGTGATGAGGGATCTCTTCACAGTTGGAGATGCATGCATGAGGAATTACCACACAGTGAGGTATTAGTGCGTTGTTGGAGGTCTGGTATTGAGAATCTCTGCATTGCTCAGGAACTCTAATGTGATATTATTCTGATGAAAGTACGATACCAAACTGAAGCTTAATCTTGTCAAGGTAAACATAGAGATCTCCAGGCACAAGTAAAATAAAAGAGGGGCCTGCATTCATATCCCTTCCATGTTCTCATAACATCCTATCCCACTTCACTGAAAATGGCCTGCCCTTGTTTTACAGTCACCCTTCTCTACGTTCGTCAGGTTTTGAAGAACAAGATCCCTCAAACAGCGATGTGATTTTATAAAGATATTCTTTCTTTCAGAGATCCTCTCTTTGTATGAATTGGAAAGCACACTGTGGATAAGCCTGTTTTGTCTGAAACAGTGTTTTGTATCTCCGTGTGATTGAGCAGTGGTGTCCTAAGATTGTTTTGCCTGAGCGATGGCCCCTCCCTTCACCAAAAATAAATGAACTGTTTAATCATCATTCTGTATCTTGCAGCATGCAGTGACAGGTACTGCGCTTCAAAGATAACAAGCCCTTCTCTTCTATCTGCTCTAGATCTTCGCCCAAACCCCAGAGGTGAAAGTTGTGCCTTTAACAAACTACCACTCCCTTTCAAAGAAGCTGCAAAACAAGATGTACTTTCACTGGTTCCACCGGGGGTTCTGTCAGCTTGTGATCAAGCTGAGTTTAACAGTTCAATCTGAAATCTTAAAGTTTTAATCCTTCTGACTGGTTGCATCACAGTTGGGTATGGAGGGGCCTCTGCACGGGAACTGAAAAGGCCTCAGAGAGTTGTAAACTCAACCAGCTCCATCATGGTCACGAGCCCCCCCAGCACTACGACCCCTTTGAAGGGCGCTGCCTCAAAAAGGCAGCATCCGTCACTCAGGATATGCCCTCTTCTCATTGCTACCATGAAGGAGCAGCTACTGGGACCTGAAGACAAACACTCAACTTTCCGAGAACTGTTTCTTCCCCTCCCCCATCAGATTTCTGAATGGATAGTGAACCCATGAACACTATCTCACTACTTTTCCTCTTTTGCAAGGTACTGTAGTGATTAGCACAACGCTTTGAAGTGCCAGTAACCTCGGTTCATTTCTCACTGCTGCCTGTAAGGAGTTTATTCGTTCTCCCTGTGTCTGTGTGGGTTTCCTCTGGGTGCTCTGGTTTCCTCCCACAGTCCAAAGACATACCAGTTGGTAGGTTAATTGGTCATTGTAAATTGTCCCATGATTAGGCTAGGGTTAAATCAGAGGCTTGCTGGGTGGCACAGCTCGAAGGGCTGGAAAGGCCTGTTCCACACTGTATCTCAATAAATACATAAATACCAAAGCAGCAAATTTCACGACATATGCCAGTGGTATTAAACCTGATTCCAGTTCTGACTAAAATCTTATTATTCACAGCATTTGAAATGCATTGCTCTGAATAGGAAATAGTCCACTGAAAGAAGCTTGCTTCGCCTTTGCTTGTACACACAAGTTGCCAGCTCTGTTGAGTGAAAATTAAGCAAAGCCATTGCTTTGTGGGATGCCATTAAGGTTTTTTGGTGAGAAGGCAGAGCCCCTACTTGAAGCTTTAGTGGAAGTGGATGAAGTGAGGCCAATTGTTTCAGTGGGCCAGAGTTGCCAAGGCTCTTCTGATGTAAGATGGCGCTGGTGAGCTCAGCAGCAAACAAAACAAAGAAAACCACAGACTACTTCATTAATCACACTTTTTCTGGTAAACGATCACTTCAATCAATAGCCTTTCGGAGTAAAGCTTTTGAACCGACTTTATGACATGGCGTTTTTGCAGCCTGAACTGAAGTCTTGATGGTGCAGGTCGGTTGTGGCATGGTGTGTACTGACCAAATTGAGGTGATGGGACCTGGGCCCGAGAGCGGGCAACAAGTCGATGTTTGGCCACTGTTGGAGCAGACTTGGAGGCGATTTGATGCAGCAAAACTGAGGTGAGACAGAGTCAAGGTGGAGCCCGGGCCCCAGAGCGAGGAATGTCTTGAGGTTTGGTTTATTTAAGTGCCAGGCCGAATTGGAAAGGTCAGATATGGACCGAATCAAGGTGGCAGGGCCCAGGCCCGAGAGTGTATCAGAACGTCAGGGCCCAGGCCCGAGAGTGTATCAGAATGTCAGGGCCCAGGTCTGAGAGTGTATCAGAATGGCAGGGCCCAGGCCCGACAGAGTGTATCAGAATGGCAGAGCCCAGGTCTGACAGCAAGGAACGACCTAAGGTTTGGATAACTTAAGTGCCGGGCCCAATTAAAAAGGTCAGGGTGTCGGGGCCAGAGATGAGGGACGGGCCAGTTCAGCTCACTGCTCTGCAATGTTTACTCATCTCTATGCTGAGCAGAGGCTGTGACCTGCAACCAATAGGTTCTTGAATGGGCTGCTGGCTTCATGTCTGTGGACTCCCTTTCATGATCTTCAGTTCTGAATACTAGTTGTTTACTTTTATTGTTTGCACAATTTGTTTTCTTTTCTCTGCATGTTGGGTGTTCAATGATCCTTTTTAATGGGTTCTACTGGGTTTCTCTCTTTTGCCTGTAAAGAGACCAATCTCAAGCTTGTATAAATTAACTTTAAACTTTGAACTTTGAATTTCGGTTGTCATGTTGCTCTGGCAAATGGAATTATTTTACTTTAAAATGTAATGTGTGGACATCCCTGACAAGTCTGACATCTTCCTGGGCCTCTTCCAAAGGTATTTGAGAATCAACGTGATGGTTGGGATAGGGTTCAGAAGGCAGGTTTTCTGGAATGGACTAGTGGAAAAGATATGCTTTTCTCAGAAATCTACAATGCTTTGTGGTCACTTTTGCCAATATGGATTCCCTCCTTTGCCTTGGTGAGATTTGAATTCACATGCTCCGAGATCATTAGTCATTGCAAGACCAAACCCTGAACGTTTGGATAAACTGATACTGGATGTTTAGCAAAAACTGCAGTAGTATGAGTGACCCCCACCCACATCAGTTCACATTGAAAATCCATGTGCTCAGTGGGATACCAAAAAACACTTTTCAATCAACATTACGCTTCAAAAATCATTTAATGTCCTGATTTTCAAAGGGGATTCCTCAAGAAACTACACTTAGTTCACTATTAATGTGGGCCTGACTTTTCCAGTCTGTAGTTGTACGCAAGAGAAAATGGGCAGATGCTGGAAATCCAAGCAACACATACAGAATGCTGGAGGAACTCAGGAGGCCAGGCAGCATCTGTGGAAAAGAGTACAGTTAATGTTTCGCGCCTTTAGCAGGACTGGAGAAAAAAAGATGAGGAGTAGAGTTAAAAGGAGGGGGGAACTGGATAGAGAGGGCTGAAGTAAAGAGCTGGGAAGTTGATTGGTGAAAGAGATACTGTGCTGAAGAAGGGGGAGTCTGACAGAAGTGGACAGAAGGCCATGGAAGAAAGAAAAGAGGGGAGGAGCATCAGAGGAAGGTGATGGGCAGGCAAGGAGATAAGGTGAGAGAGGAAAAAGGAGATGGGGAAAGGTGAAGGAGTGGGGGGGGGGTGTCGTTACCGGAAGTTCGAGAAGACAATATTCATGCCATCAGGTTGGAGGCTACTCAGACGGAATATAAGATTTTGTTCCTCCAACCTAAGTGTGGCCTTATCCCATCAGTGGAGGAGGCCATGGACTGACATATTGGAATAGGAATGGGAAGTGAAATTAAATTTTGGGTCACATCTGTCTTTTGGAGAGATAAGAGTCACGTGTCTTTCCCTCTTTGATCTGTTTATGTTCTGGTTTCATCCTTGTAAATGTTAAGTAACTGGCTGGAGAGTTCACGGGCACTTCCAACATCTTACTTTTGCAGTATGAATTTCCCACTTGTTTTCCAGGTGGCATCAATTGTACTGGGTGCCCAAGAAGAGCAGGGTGACCTGCCTCAATGACTATCATTCAGTAGCACTGGGGTTTTACATCCATTGTAATGACTTGCTTTGAAAGGTTGGTTGTGACACAAGTCAACTCCTGCCCCAGCAAGGATCTGAACTTGCTTCAGTTCACTATATGACCAAAAAACCATATAATATAGGAGCAGAATTAGGCCATTTTGCTCTGCCATTTCATGATGGCTGATCTATTTTCCCTCTCAGCCCCAGCCTCCTGCCTTCTTGCCATATCCCTTCATGCCCAACATCCACTGATTCTCCTTTGTCTATTCTGCTTGTTATTTCTTCAAAGAATTCTAACAGATTTGTCAGGCAAGATTTTCCCTGAAGGAAACCATGCTGACTACAACATATTTTTTCATGTCCTTCCAAGTCCCCCAATCCACATCCTTAACAATCAGCTCCAATATCTTCCCAACTACTGAGGTTTATACTGAGATATAATTTTCTTCCTTTTGCCTCTCTCCCATCTTGAAGAGTGAAGTGATATTGGTAATTTTCCATTTGTCAGGAAACATGCTGGAATTTAGTGATTCTTGAAAGATCATTACTAATGTCGCACAATCTCTTCAGCCATCTCTGTCAGAACCCTGGGGTGTATACCATCTGACCCAGACGACTTAATGCCGCAATAGGTCTACAGCAGACATTGTCTTGCTGGTTCTTCATTTTGCTCTGGATCACTTGGATAACTGGAACACTTGTATCAAACTGTTGTTCATTGAATTCAACTCGGCATTCAACCCCACCATCCTCTCAAAACCTATCACCTGGGCCTCTGTACCTCCCTCTGCAATTGGATCCTCAGTTTCCTCACTGGGAGATGACAATCAGTGAGGATTGAAAACAACATCTGCCCCTCACTGAGCATCAGGAAGGGGAGGTCAGAGGAAGAACTAGCAGCTCTCGTTGAAGGATCTACAGTGGAAGTGGTGAGCAGCTGTAAGTTCCCGGGTGCCAGTATCTCGGAGGATTTATCCTGAGCTCCGTATATAAAAGTGTTATGTTTTGTAACTTCAAAACATTAAACTAATTCAAAGGAAGACACGGGAATCTGAGATGTGAGTGTAACTTTGGGTTTACTTTAAGCAAGGCGCACACATATCATGTGGTAGCGTGATGACATGTGCAATTCACGTATTTACGTATATAACCCGTAATGAATTATTTAAACACACAAGAATGCTTAATCAAAGAATATATATACAAGATTACTCAAACAGTACTGAAATACTAAATAGACAAGGTGTAAAATGAAGAAGGTATCTTTGTTTTCTAGAAGTGTAAGGAGGTTTGGTATATTGTCAAAGATTCTGACAGAGTTCTACAGTAGAACACATTCTAACTGGTTGCATCATGGTCTGCTGTGGAGGCTCCAATGCACAGCAGTGGATGAGACTGCCGAGAGTAGAGAACTCACCCAGTTCGATCACTGCTGCAGCAATTGCAGCCACCAAGGACATCTACAAGAGGCAAAGTCTCAGGTGGGTAACAACCTCCATTAAGGACATCAGACACCTGGGCTACGCCCTTGTCCCATTTCTGCCACCAGGCAGTTGGTTCAGCAGCCTGAAGACACACACCTCAAGGTTCAACAGCAGCTTCCTCCCCACTGCCATCAGGTTCTTGAACTAACCTGAAAAACCCCAATTCTATCCACTGTAAGATTATATCTTACTCAACTTGATTAATGCTGTTACGTTTATTCTTTTATAGGCTGTCATGTAAATTATGTATAATTTTGGTTTATATAATATATGTTGTTATGTTTGTAGAACGACGAGGCAGACTCAATGGACCAAATGGACTAATTCTGCCCCTACATAAACACGAGGAATTCTGCAGATGCTGGAAATTCAAGCAACACACATCAAATTTGCTGGTGAACACACACATCAAATTTGCTGGTGATCCACGGCTTTCTCTACTGTAAAGATGAAGCCACACTCAGGTTGGAGGAACAACTCCTTATATTCCGTCTGGGTAGCCTCCAACCTGATGGCATGAACATTGACTTCTCTAACTTCTGCTAATGCCCCACCTCCCCCTCGTACCCCATCCGTTATTTATTTATATACACATATTCTTTCTCTCTCTCTCCTTTTTCTCCCTCTGTCCCTCTGACTATACCCCTTGCCCAGCCTCTGGGTTTTCCCCCCCCCACCCCCTTTTCTTTCTCCCTGGGCCTCCTGATCCATGATCCTCTCATATCCCCTTTGCCAATCACCTGTCCAGCTCTTGGCTCCATCCCTCCCCCTCCTGTCTTCTCCTATCATTTTGGATCTCCCCCTCCCCCTCCCACTTTTAAATCTCTTACTAGCTCTTCCTTCAGTTGGTCCTGACAAAGGGTCTTGGCCTGAAACGTCGACTGTCCTTCTTCCTAGAGATGCTGCCTGGCCTGCTGCGTTCACTAGCAAATTTAATTCTGCCCCTATGTCTTATTGTCTTATGGCTTCTAAAGCTAGATCTCCATTTAACCACTTGTCCTCCACAACCCTGCCATAAATTCAGTTACTGAACACTAGCAGTATTACAAATTGATATGAATTTTTAAAGATCTGTGCTGAGAGTATCATCTATCCAAACTGAACCTATACCGGAACATAATAAACACTGGAATCATATGTACAATGACAGCGGTGCTGGTGAGTGTCCTGCCCCTTGTACACCAAGATGGGTGCCAACAAGCCCGTTGGGATGTTAGCCGACAAGATCTGATTGGTTCTGCTTTTTAAAAGAGGGTGGGAGTTGGGGTCTGTACCCCTCCTGGCTCCTGCATAAATGAAGTAAAAGAAGTCAAACTTAGCTTTTCAAATCAGTTTCTGGCTCTTTCTGATTCTGATGAAGAGCCAGTTCACGTCCAAAAGCTCAAAGGAAATTTCTTACCGAAGCCCTGAGATTCGTTTTCATGTGGGCATTGCACAGTAAGTCCAAGAAACGTCATAGGATCAGTAAAAGACCACACCCAAGGGGACAAACAGCCAACGTGCAAAAGACAGCAAACTGCAAGTACAAATGAAAAAAAAGCAATAAATGGGTGTATCTGTTGGTTTTGATCACAGCATCAATGTCTGAAGTCAGTATTTGTAAGACCATAAGACTGTAAGATGTAGGAGCGGAATTCGTTCAGTCTGCCCATTGAGTCTGCTCTGCTGTTCCAACATGGCTGATTTATTATCCCTCTCAACCTCACTCTCCTGCCTTCTCCTCGTAACCTTTGACACCCCGACTAATTAAACACCTATCAACCTCCGCTTTAAGCATACCCAATGGCTTGGCCTCCACAGCCATCAATGGCAATGAACTCCACAGATTCAGCACCCTCTGGCTAAAGAGATTCCTACCACCTCTAATCCTGTAAACACATAAAATTTGGAATTGTGGTTGATGGGGAAGGAACAAAATGAAAACTAAAAAAAGGACTGCACTGCAGTTGCAGCTACAAATCCCCAGCAATCTATACCTACCTATGCCAAAATCTGCAAACCAATAATCCAAAAGGACATTATGCAGGTACTGATGAGTAAGGACTTTGATTTGAAAGTCAGTGCTGACTTACCTATGCAAATCTTCAGCATTTATTTTCCTATTGGCCCAACATTGTTAAGCTGAACTGATCTCAACAAGTGTTGCTGTGTCTCCACTTCTCTGCATGGCTCACATTAATCTTTCAGCGTCTGCCCCTTCATATCTTCCATGTTGATGCACATGAGGAAGAATGATAGAGATAGACAAGGGCTCCTTTTGTGTCCCACATGGCATGTGAACCTTCAGCTTACCCTAACATAATGCATAGAAACATAGAAAACCTACAGCACAATACTGGCCCTTCGGCCCACAAAGCTGTCCTGAACATGTCCTTATCTGAGAAATTACCTAGGGTTACCTATAGCCCTCTGTTTTTCTGAGCTCCATATACCGGTCCAGGAGTCTCTTAAAAGACCCTATCGTATCCACCTCCAACACAATCGCCAGCAGCCCATTCCATGCACTCACCACTCTCTGCATAAAAAACTTACCCCTGGTATCTCCTCTGTACCTATTTCCAAGCACCTTAAAACTGTGCCCTCTTGTGATAGCCATTTCAGCCCTGGGAAAAAGCCTCTGACTATCCATATGATCAATGTCACTCATCATCTTATACACCTCTGTCAGGTCACCTCTCATCCTCTGTCACTCCAAAGAAAAAAGGCTGAGTTCACTCAACTTATTCTCATAAGGCATGCTCCCCAATCCAGGCAACGTCCTTGTAAATCTCCTCTGCATCCTTTCTATGGTTTCCCCATCTTTCCTGTAGTGAGGCGACCAGAATTGAGCATAGTACTCCAAGTGGGGTCTGACCAGGGTCCTATATAGCTGTAACATTACCTCACGTAGCTGCAACATTACCTCAAGTAAGTGGGACTGAAAGCCCAAGGTGTATCTACATAGAACAGTAGCATAGCAATTAGCACAATGCTTTACAGTAGATGTGACCCAGGTTCAATTCTCACTGCTGGCTGTAAGCAGTTTGCACATCTTCCCCAGGGAATGTGCGAGTTTCCTTCGCATGCTCCACTTTCCTTCCACAGTCCAAAGAGTTGCTGGGCCGTGTGTCTCGAAGGGACGGAAGGGCTTATTCAATAAATAGATAAATTATCCTCACGGGCCCCAGCTTGTAATCTCATGTACGCTCAAGGATGGCAAAAAAATATTAATATGATCTTTTTCCGCATCAGAATTTAAATATGTAAGAGATGTAAGGCCCTAGATAACTTACAGTTTAACTTCAGGATATAGTGGTTGAATAATAAGCAAAGAAATGAATAAACATTTGCCATTTTGGACTGAGGCTCGACTGGAAAGGAAGGGGGAAGATGACAGAATAAAGAGATGGGGGGAGGAAGGAGGATAGTTAGAAGGTGAAGTCAGGTGGGTGGGAAAGACAAGGGGCTGGAAAGGAAGGAATCTGATGGGAAGGGAGAGTAGACTATGGGAGAAAGGGAAAGAGAAGGGGACCCAGGGGGAGATGGTATGCAGATAGAGAAGGGGTAAGAGGCCATAAGAAGGGGGGAGGGGAAGAATTTTTTTTACCGGAAGGAGAATCAATGTTCATGCCATCTTTGAGGCTACCCAGGTGGACCACAAGGTGTTGCTCCTCCACCCTGTGGGTGGCCTCGTCTTGGCACAAAAGGAGGCCAAGGACCGAAAAGCTGAAACAGGAATCGGAATCGAAATTAAGATATTTGGCCACCGGGAAGTTCCAATTATATGCATATTTATTTCTTTAAGTTTAATCATTTTATACTTAAATCATGCCTTGGTAATTTGTTGCTTGTGTATCAGTATGTACATCTCTGTGCCCTGCAGCACGTTGCTCCAGTCCTGATTTGTAACAGACAAAAGGAGCCAAGAGGAAGTTTGGAAACCCCAGTAATGACTGAGAGCGTCAGAAATGACTGTGAGAGTCTGTAATTAGCGGGAGAGGGAGTGGCCGTATTTTCCTGTACATTGCAACATGAGGACTCATATTGCTGTATCTGTAGTCTCCCCATGTGGGCATTAGGTAGACCCTTAATGAGAAAAACCAAAACTTCTCTCCTACTGTAGCATCTGCCCGTCTATTAAATCTTTCCTGTGATTCTGTCCTGCTTCTGTAGCTGAGATGGAAACAGGCTGGGGTGATTTGTTCACTAACAGCTGCACAAGTACCACAAAAGGTAATGGATTCAGCTTAGTCCATCTCGGGAAAAGTCCTCCCAACCATTGAGCACATCTACATGAAACGCCATTGCAGGAAAGCAGCATCCATCATCAAGGACCCCCACCACCCAGGACATGCTCTCTTCTCACTGCTGCCATCAAAACAAAGCTACAAGGGCCTCAGGACTTGCACCGCCAGGTTCAGAAACAGTTGTTACCCCTCAGCCATCAGGCTCTTGAACCAAACTTCATTCAACTTCACTTGTCCCATCATTGTAAAGTTCCCACAACCAAAGGACTCACTTACACAGAGTCTTCATCTCATGTTCTCGGTATTTATTGCTTATTCATTTCTAATTATTGCTTATTTATTTATTATTATTGTTTGTTTATTTATTATTATTGCTTTTTTTTTACATTTGCACAGTAAGTTGTCTTCTGCACTCCAGTTGAATGTTCCAGTTGGGTGGTCTTTCATTGATTCTGTTATAGTTACTGTTCTATAGATTTGTTGATTATGCCCACAAGAAAATGAATCTCAAGGTTGCATATGGTGGCATATATGTACTTTGGTAATAAAAATTACTCTGAAATTTGAACTTTGAAGTCATGAAATAAAACTATTGTGTTTTTACATTGATCTCATCTGATTGAGTAATGTATATCATTACTTCCTATAAAATAAAATCTAACCGCATAAATGGCAGTTATGCCATTTTCTGTTGAACTCACTCTCCATAGAGCTGAGTTCAACCCCTTTTATGCACTCTTTGAAAGGAAGAATAAAACTAGACCCGTGTGAATCCCCACAGCATCTGGTAACCCTGTGACTTCTGTCTCAGAAACTGGCATCAGAAGATCACTCAGGATGCTGAACCCTGACAAGAAGTTAGAACAAGTTGGTGTATCTAGCAGATCACTGAAAACCTATGCCGACCAACTGGCCAGTGTATTCAAGGACATCTTCGATTTCTCACTGCTGCAGTCAGAGGCTCTCATCTGCTCCAAAAAGGCATCAATCTTACCAGTGCCCAAGAAGAGCAGGGTGGGGGGAGCTGCCTCAGTGGCTACCTCCCTGTGGCACTAACATCTACTGTGATGAAGTACTTTGAGAAACTGGTCATGGCCAGAATTGATTTCTGCATGAGCAAGGACTTGGACCCGGAACAATTTCCCTACTGCCTCAACAGATCTACAGCAGATGCAATTTCACCAGTTCTCCACTTGTCTTTGGAGTATCTAGGTATCAGTAAAACATAGGTTAGGCTATGGTTTCACAATTATAGTTTGGTGTATAACACAATTCTGTCAGTACTAATCAAAAAGTTTCAAAACCTGGGCCTCTGTATCTCCATCTACAAATGGATCCTTGATTTCCTCACTGGGAGAACACATTCAATGCTGACAATCAACATTGGCGCACCTCAGGGATGCATGCTTAGCTCTCTACTCTACTGTCTATACTCATGACTAGGTAGTTTGGCACAGCTCAGATGCTATCTATAAATTCACTGATGGCAGAATCTCAGATGGTGGTGAGGGGTCACACAGGAGCAAGATAGGTCAGCTGGTTGAGTGGTGTCACAAACACAACCTTGCACTCATCATCAGCAAGATCAAGGAATTGATTGTGGACTTCAGGAACAGGAAGATGGGTGGACACACACCAGACCTCACTGAGGGTTCAGTGGTGGAAAGGGTGAGATGCTTCATGTTCCTGTGTGACAACATCTTAGATGACCTCTCCCGGGCCCAACATATTGATGTGATTACGAGGGCAGCCTGCCAGCAGCTATACTTCATTATGACTCTTCAGAGGTTTGGCATGTCCCAAAAGACTCTAATAACTTTCTGTAGATGTACAGTGCAGAGCATTCTGACCGGTTGCATCATCGCATGGTATGGAGGCTCCAATGCACAGGGTCAAAAGAGGCTGCAGAGGGCCTTAGTCTCAGCCTGCTCCATTATGTCCTCCCCACCACAGATCACATCTTCAAAAGGCGGCACCTCTGGAAGGCAACGCCCATCGGAGAGCACCCTGTCCATCTGAGACATTCCCTCTTCTCAACGCTACCATCACAGAGGATGTACAGGAGCCTGAAGGCCCCAACTCAATGTTTTAGGGACAGATTCTTCACCTCCCTGATCAGATTCCTGAACAGCCCATGACCCCATGAATACTGCCTCGGATTAGCTCTTTTGGACTATTTATTTATCTGTTGTTTGCAACTTCCAGTAACAAAACAACAAATTTCAAGACAATTAGTCAGTGATAATAAACATGATTCTGATTCTCATATTCTTTGGAAAACCCTTAATCTGACCTCTTCTCTCCCTGAGGGAGGCAGGCATGATGGCAAGTTCCATTGCCTTTAAAGAGGCAGAGGCAAAATAGATTGGTGAAAAGGTGTAATCTTTAAGAAACGCATTCAAGAATTTTGTCTGTAGTGAGAAAAAGAGGAAAAGGAAAATTGTGACACTGAATCTAAGATGTCAGTAATAGAATTCAAGATGCCAAAATTAGAGGATGTGGAAATTCCAAGAACTCTCTCCTTTTCTCTGTATCTCTTTATCACCAGCTCTGCGCACGCTTGAGGTCGTTGACATAATAGATGGAAGAGGATGCTTCCTTTTATGGGAGAATGCAGAACAAGAGATCACTGTTGAAGAATGACACATTTAAGACAGACTGAAGCAACTTTATTTCTCTGAAACTTTCCCTCAAAAGGTGGTGGAAGCGGAGCCTTTGGCTCAAGTTGGCAGATTCTTGATACGCAAGTGTGGAAAGGATTGTGTAAAGTCACCGGGAACACAGAGTTGAGCTTACAGTCAGATTTTCCATGAGCTGATTAAGTGACGGAACAGGAGATGAAACTTTAATCCCCAAAGGTTCCAAAATATTCCTGGCAGGTTGCAACAGAACTCCACAATGTGGGCATATTCCCACTGAGCTGTAGGCAGCTGATAATATCTAGCATACTTTCATACAGTTCAGTGAAAGTGCTCACGGACCGGTTGTTCTGCATCTTCATTCTCCTGCTTTCTGTTGAAGTAGGTGACGTTGTGAATTATTAAAGAAGTCAGCTCATGTTTGTGCTTAGTGCAATAATAGAGTTAATTTCTGCTCTTTAAATTGTACTCTTGATTTCGAACTCAGCGTCTTGAATGGCAGACAGGCTCTCATGCTCTCCTGCTGTTAAGCAGCTGGTATGCTGTGTTTTCATTACACAATGCAGGCATTGGCACAGGTTGTAGAGTCGCCTACCTCTTTGCCTTTTTTCCCCATTGCCTTGCCTACACCTGTTGACTGGCAGACAACAATCTGGAAGGTTTATCAAATGTCCGTTCACATCTCATAACCCCACCCTCGCTCCCCCAACCTTGATTGATCGGTCAAACAACATGCCCACGGCAGCAGTAACCATCTCTTCCGTACAAATTGGAAACCTTTGTTACACCTCACTCCGAGTATTAACCAATATTAAAGGAAAATAGTACAATTTGTTGCATGTTGCAGTGTTCACCGAGCTGGCAAGCCAATTGCTAAACTTGGCGATCACCACAACAAACGCCTCAACCCAAAATTCACCACCATCATAATATAATTTCTTGGAACGCCAAGCTAGAAACATACCTTCTTGCAGTGACTGGACCATGCAATGATCCTCCCCTCCTTCCAGTTCACGAAAGGGTTATGCTGGGACAGCCAAAGGTGCCCAGGAATCAGGGGACTCAGTGATATAGAAACTAATGTCCTCCACATGATCTTCTATCCTCATCTGCAAGACCAATATCTGCCTGGAACCAAGCGGACGGCTGTCCAAGACAGTTGCAGCCATGGACTGGTTCAACTCCTGCAGCGGTCCGTTGAGCCGACGGGCGGTCCCCAAGTTCAGGAAATTTCCAGCTGCTCCAGAGTCGAAAAAAGCGTTCACCTCTTGTCGGTTCCTACCCGAGGAGATCTCCGTCCTCAGCATGGCATCAAAATCCATGAGATTTGGGGTAGTGGCTGCTACTGCCACAGTCCTCCCAACACTGGACGGTCTGAACAGCTCTCCTGATAGCTGCAGCTTTGGACGTTCGGCCCGCAGGTGACCTGCTTCCCCACAGTAATGGCAGCAACCTCGACTCCGATGCCGGAACCATGTGCATTGCCAGCGATCCTTACACGGCCGATTTGCCTGGGCTCGAGCAGGGGACAGGCTGGTCATGGTCCAAGATCAGGGATGGAACAACGATGCATTGAGGCCAGGCTTGGGCTAGCCCTGTTCAACTCCTTGAAGAAATCCCACTTACGCCCTGCCAGATGATTATCAAGACGAATGGACTGGTCAATCAGAACCTCTAAGTTCTCTGCTGGTTCTCCCACGGCAAGGGCATCCTTCAGTTCATCTCGAGTCTGTGGCGGTATGGAGTCGCCAAGGCCTCCACGTTCCAGCCATTCTCTTGGGTCAGGGTTCAAAACTCAATGGTGTAGTTAGCCGCTGAACATCCTCCCTGGTGAATCTTCATCTAATGGTCCGAGGCCTGGCTGGCTCCAGCAGGGTGATGGAACAGCTTCCTTGTGGCAGCCATGAATTCCTCCGAATCTGAGTAAATCTCTGACCTACATTCCCAATGCACGGTGGTCCAGGCCAGGGCTCTTCCAGTCAGAAGAGAGATCATGAAGACCACCTTTCCGTGCTCCGAAGGGAACTAGGATGGCTGGAGTTTGAACACTAATAAGCATTGAATGGGGAAGTCACAGCAAGGGCCTGGGTCACCGTTGAATATCTCTGGGATTGGAAGATGTACTGGCTCCACGGTGATTGACTGGCTCCCCCAAGCGACACTGACTCCCTCCTTGTGAAAAGTTGACAAAGGGCTACCTGGAGGTTGTGTATCTCCAGGCTCTGTCTGGAAATCTGCTCATGGTTAGGCACAGCTGACAAGAGACTCCGAAACCCTGCTGTGTCCATACTGGCTAAATCGTACTGTGACGAGAGTCCTTGATGAGGATGGTTTGGACCCAAATGCTGGAGTATCTGAAGCAAGGATAGAGACACGGAATAAAAATGGACCGAGAACTGAACACAAAACAAAACACTGGGTGAAATCTCTGGCCAGGCTTACAATTAATCACCAAGGCTCCATCCAGATGATCTTTCAATGCTGAACTCTTGATGTCCAAAACATGATTGCCAATTAGTGAATAGTCCTGAATGTTTAAAGGGGCAGTGCCATCTACTCATTCTCCAGAGTGTTAGAGCATCTAAACCCCTGAAGCTGGCATGGTTGAGTACATGTCATAACACAGTGTCTCTCTGGTGACTTTGATCACAGTCACATTAGTTTGAACAGTGGCCGATTTTATAAAAAAATAGGTTATTATGACAAAGTTCTTTCCAACTTGTCCTAGTGATTTCTGCTGACCTTATTCCATCTCAGGGCCATTAGCCCTCAATTAGTGTACTCTTTTCCAGAAACATGTGAGGTAAATAATCTTCAGTGCTTGGCATTACCTCGGCGGTCAATCAGAAATAACAAAGTGCATTGGCGAGGGCAGTGCAATTAACTTTGGTAATGGTTTTCATAAGGTCCCACATGAAAGGCTGTTCCTAAAGTTTGGAGGGTTGCCATTCATTGTCTATGTCTTAGCCTTATTTATCCCAACAGAATGCATCTGCCATTGCTCTGCCTGCCCACTTTTACAAACTGATTTTTACAAACATTCCGCAGCCTAACATTAACCACTGTTTCTTGTGCCTTCATGAACTTACTCATGACCACAATGTTCTTATCAAAACGATTAATGCATACAGCAAGCAGTGAGGGCATTGATCTCTGTGCTGGTCACAGGCTTTCAATTGTGTTAATGCCTTTTACTTCCAAGCCAATTTGCTATTTAATTGTCTCAAGTTCTTCCTCTGTACACTTCATGTACCAACCACTTCCTAGGTGAAAAGTTGACCCTAACATTCCTATTCAAACTCCTCCCTCTCACCTTAAACTCCTCGTTTTTCATTCCCAACCTTGGGGAAAAGACTGTGCATTGATCCTATCTGCACACCTGATCATTGCATAGACCCCGACCAAATTACTCCTCATTATCCTATATTCAAATGAAAAACACCCCAGACTGCATAACCTTCTCCATAACTCAATCTCTCAAGTTCTGATGACATCCTAATGAATCTCCTCTGCACACTATCCAGGTTATTGGCATCTGAACACTTGAGTTGAACTGAACTGAAATATGCCTTTTGATTTATGTTTTATATTCCATGTTTTCACTCTTTTTTGCCATTTGCATTATTTTTTTGCATGTGGGGGAAAGGTTTGATGTCTGAATGAGTTGGTTCCTTGGTTCTTCTTTGTTTCATGACTGTCTGTGAGGAAAACAAATTTCAGGGTTGTAAATTGTATACATACTTTGATAATAAATGTAATTTGAATCTCAAATCTTGAATCTTTGAATCTTTCTTTTAACAAAATTTACCAATTTACAAACCTAATGGCTGAGCTTTCTCCTGGATTGATATTTCAGTAATGGACTACAACACAGACTCATATCGATATTGCACTTGCAATGCCACCAACCCAGGATAAGTTGTGAAAGTTTTGAAAATTTTCCCAACATCCCAAAATAGGCCTGCCCCTGATATTTGTAGCATTGAGGGACTTTTCATTGCCATTATAGGAGCAATCGAATCTCAAAACAGACACTGGTTAAGAAAATGTGATGCAATTTAGTTTAGGCCAATTTCAAAACCCAGAGAGTGACACAGCAAAGATGATACTGGAACAAACCTTTCCAAAGCAAGAAAAAATCTGGAGCTTGCCTAGCACAAAAAGATGTGGAGAGTTGGAGGTAGGGTTCAATTAAAATGTTCAAAATGAAGGTTATTACTCCCTCAAAAACTGCTAATATCCTTACAGTTCTTCGTTTGAAGTTCTCTTGCCCTGCCACAGTACAAAATCTTCCTCCGTGCTTCTCCACGTCTGTCTCGATCAAATCAGGATTGTGCACGGCATCCTACTTCACAAATACGATATCATTCGGAACGGCTGTGCGCGCTGTGTCGCGCCGCCATCTTCTCCTCCCTCTCCCTTAAAGGGAGAGGGGTGGCTTTACTAGCCTGGGGAATGTCACGGTAGTGCTCAGTCAGGACAGACTGGAGAGCTCATCTAGTGAGGCATTATGGGTAGAACTGAAGAATAAGAAAGGTGTGATAATGTTAATGGGATTATATTATAGACCACCCAACAGTCTGCAGGATTTAGAGGAGCAAAATTGTAGAGAGAGCACAGACTGTTGCAAGAAACATGAGGTTGTTATAGTAGGTGAGTTTAACTTTCCACTTATTGACTAGGACTCACATACTGTCAATGGGCTGGATGGGAAAGAGTTTGTGAAATGTGTTCAGGAAAGTTTCCTTAATTAGTACATAGAAGTCCCAACTAGAGAGAGCGCGATACTCGATCTGTGATTAAGGAAATGAGACAGGGCAGGTGACAGAAGTTTGTGTAGAGGAACACTTTGCATCTAGTGATCATAATGCCATTAGTTTCACGGTAATTATGGAGAAGAATTGATCTGGTCCTCGGGTTGAGATTCCAAATTGGGGAAAGGACAATTTTGATGGTATCAGAATTGATCTGGCAAGCGTGGATTGGGACAGGCTGTTTTCTGGCAAAGGTGTACTTGGTAAGT
The DNA here is from genome assembly GCF_030028105.1 of Mobula birostris. NCBI lineage: Eukaryota > Metazoa > Chordata > Chondrichthyes > Myliobatiformes > Myliobatidae > Mobula > Mobula birostris. The sequence goes on from NC_092399.1 coordinate 5,311,921, forward strand.
GGGTTGCCATCAAGAATCAAATTTTCAGTGTACACTACATCCAAAGCCAGAATCAAAAGTTTGAGCATAGTGGGACCAATGTTCTGAGCTCCATATATTTCAATGTAAGAACTATTGTAGGAAAGATTGAAGAGGTTCAGGTGTGGATCAGCAAATGGAATTATGACATTGTAGCCAGTAGTGAGACTTGGTTTCAGGAAGGGCAGGACTGGCAGCTCGATGTTCCAGAGTAATGTTGTTTTATCCTTGCTAAAGCAAAAGGGTTAAAGGGGGAGGGGTGACTTTACTAGTTAGGGAAAATGTCACGATAGTGTTCAGTAAGGACAGACTGGAGAGCTCGTCTAGTGAGGCTTTAGGGATGGAACTGATGACCCTTTATGTTCCTGTCAGAAAAAAAAGCAAGGGTGACAGGTTTAAGGAACCTTGGTTTTTGAGAGATATTGAGGCCCTGATTAAGAAAAAGAAGGAGGTGCGTTGCAGGTATAGCCAGGTAGGAACAAATGAGGGGCTGATGGAGTATAAGAAATGCAAGAGAACACTAAAGAAAGAAATCAGGAGGGCGAAAAGAAGGCATGAGGTTGCCTTGCTGACAAGGTGAAGGAGAATCCTAAGAGATTCTACAAATATGTTAAGAGCAAAAGGATTGAAAGGGACAAAATTGGTCCCCTGGAAGATCAGAGATAACCTATGCATGGAGCTGAAGGAGATGGGGGAGATCTTAAATGGGTTTTTTGCATCTGTATTTACTCAGGAGATGGACACAGAGTCTATAGATGTGAGGCAATGCAGCAGCGAGGTCATGGACCCTATACAGTTTACAAAGGAGGAGGTGTTTATTGTCAAGGCAAATTAGGGCGGATAAATCCGCAGGGCCTGAAAATGTGTTCCCTCAGACCCTGTGAGAGGCTAGTGCAGGAATTATAGAGGCCCTAGCAGAGATATTTAAAACATTCTGAGCAATGGATGAGATGCAGGAGAAGTGGAAGATAGTTAATGTTGTTCCATTTTTTTAAGAAAGGCTCTAAGAATAGCCAGGAAATTATAGGCTGGTGAACCTGACATCAGCAGTGGGAAAGTTATTATGTGTGGTAAGTCATGTTCAACCAATCTTATCGAGTATTTTGAGGAAGTTACCTGGAAAGTGGATGAAAGCAAAGCAGTGGATTTTGTCCACATGGACTTTATGACAAGGTCCCACATAGGAGTTTCAGTCACTTGACATTCAAGGTAAGGTAGTAAATTGGATTAGACATCGGCTTTGCAGAAGAAGCCAAAGAGTGGTAGTAGATGGTTGCCTCTCTGACTGGAGGCTTGTGACTAGTGGTGTGCTGCAGGGATCGGTGCTGGGTCCATTGTTGTTTGTCATCTACATCAATGATTTGGATGACAATGTGGTCAACTGGATCAACAAATTTGCAGATGACACCAATACTGGGGGGTGTGGTGGACAAGAAGGAAGACTATCAAAGCCTACAGAGCGATCTGGACCGCTGGAAAAATGGGCTGAAAAATGGCCGATGGAACTTAATGTAGACAAGTGTGAGGTGTTGCACTTCAGGATAACTAACCAGGGTAGGACTTAAACAGTAGGCAATAGGGCACTGAGGAGTACAGTAGAACAAGGGGTCTGGGAATACAGGTACATATTCTTTGAAAGTGGTGTGACAGGTAGATAGGGTTGTAAGCAAATCTTTGGGCATAGTGGCTTCATAAATTAATGTATTGCCTACTATCACAACCCTATCTTTCTTGCAAAAGTTTCTGCTCCCTTGACTAATTTTTTTCTCTAAATCCTACAGTCTGTTGGGTGGTTCTATAATATAATCCCATTAACGTGGTCGTGCCTTTCTTAATACTCGTTCCACCCATAAAGCCGATGGGGCTAGACAGGTTAATGGGTTAGCACAGATATTGGATGAGACGAAGGGCCTGTATCTGTGCTGTAATGTTCAATGTTCTACGTTCTATGTTCTAAGACCCTTTATCAAAGTGATGAGAATTCACTGACGGGGCTTTGACCTTGGTAAATTGTTCCTTCAAATCAGCCTGTAACATGGTGAACCAACCATACCCTCCCATTGCTTCCCTGTCATTGAGCTGTGTGGGTGTGACCTCACCTGACTCCCTTCCAGATGCTTGGCATTAGTAGAAGATGGAGGCATGTTGCAGTTGTGCAAGACCTTGGTAGAGCAGCATTTGCAAAGCTGTGTTCATTCTTGGTGACGCTGCCGTAGGAAAGGCGCCATGAAGACCATAAGGCCATAGGAAATAGGACCAGAGTTAGGCCATTCGGCTTATCGAGCCTTCTCTGCCATTCCATCGTGGCTGATTTGTTATCCCTCTCAACCCCATTCTCCTGCCATCTCCTGTAACCTTTGATGCCCTGACTAATCAGGAACCTATCACCCTCTGTTTTAAATCTATGCAAATGACTTCTCCACAGCTGTCTGTGGGAATGAATTCCACAGGCTTGTCTCCATCTGGCTTAATAAATTCCTCCTCCTCTCTGTTCTAAAGGGATCGCCTTGTATTCTGAGGCTGTGCTCTCTGGTCCTAGACTCCCCCACTATCGAAAACTCTCCACATCTACGTTGTCTAGGTCTGATTGGTCTCAACGATATTCCCCACCTCCTCCCTCGTTCTTCTGAAGCTGGAGAAACTGCAGAAAATATTCACAAGGACGTTGGCAGGACTCAAGGGACTGAGTTATAACGAAGGTTTGAGCAGGCTAGGACTTCAGTCCTTAAAGTGTAGGAAAATGAAGGGTCATCCTATCAAAGTTTATAAAATCTTTTCCTCAGGATTCGGGAATCAAGAACCAGGGGGCATATTTAAGGTGAGAGAAGACAAATTTAATAGGAACCTGAGGGGCAATCTTTTCACCCAGAGAGTAGTGTGTGTAAGGTATGAGCACCCAGAGAAAGTGGCTGAGGCAGGCACATTTGCAATATTGATATGGCACTTGGACAGTTGCATGAATAGGAAAGCTATAGAGCAGGCCTTCCCAATCTGGGGCCCACTGACCCTCAGTTAATGGTAGAAGCCCATGGCATAAAATAAGTTGGGCACCCCTGGTTTAGACCATAAGACCATAAGACAAAGGAGCAGAAGTCGGCCATTTGGCCCATCGAGTCTGCTCCGCCATTTTATCATTAGCTGATCCATTCTCCTATTTAGTCCCACTCCCCCGCCTTCTCACCATAACCTCTGATTCCCTGGCTACTCAGATACCTATCAATCTCTGCCTTAAATACACCCAATGACTTGGCCTCCACTGCTGCCCGTGGCAACAAATTCCATAGACTCACCACCCTCTGACAAAAAAATTTCTTGCATTTCTGTTCTGAATGGGTGCCCTTCAATCCTTAAGTCATGCCCTCTCGTACTAGTCTCCCCCATCATGGGAAACAGCTTTGCCACATCCACTCTGTCCATGCCTCTCAACATTCAAAATGTTTCTATGAGGTCTCTCCTCATTCTTCTAAACTCCAAGGAATACAGTCCAAGAGCGGACAAACGTTTCTCATATGTTAACCCTCTCATTCCCAGAATTATTCTAGTGAATCTTCTCTGTACCCTCTCCAACGTCAGCACATCCTTTCTTAAATAAGGAGACCAAAACCGCCCACGGTACTCCAAGTGAGGTCTCACCAGCGCCTTATAGAGCCTCAACATCACATCCCTGCTCCTATACTCTATTCCTCTAGAAATGAATGCCAACATTGCATTCACTTTCTTCACCACCGACTCAATATGAAACAATATGAGCCAATTGTATACAGGTATGACTAGCCACGATGGGTATCTTAATTGACATGGATCGGTTGAGAAGAAGGGCCTTGTTCCACTCTGTATGAGACATAAGACAAAGGACATAGGAGCAAAATCTGGCCATGCTGGCCTCCCTGCTATTTCGTTCCTGCATTACTCCCTGTGTGATATTATCCAAAAGCATTAAAACGTTCGGTTATGGCCCAAGTGCGGAGAGAGAGAGAGAGACGAGGAAGTGGGTCAACAGTTCACTGAATTTAGTGAGAAATGTTGCAGAATTTACAGGAAAAGAAAAGCAATAAACACTAGGCCAACAGGGCCATTAACTAGAACTCTCACAATGAAAGTTAATGCCAACACTGTGGCTGGGAGCAATAACTAAATACTAAATGAAAACTGCTCCTTGACAGCGTCAGTCGAAATGGTCGTCCCCTTTCCCGGACAAGGGCGAGGGTAAGTAGGGAGGGCAAAAGTTGCTGTGCCTTTGGGCAAGTCGTGACAAGACTGGAATGAGAAGAAGGGAGTTAAATACCACCGTAAGGAAATAGTAATTAGCTGGTACGTGCATACTCATGAGCGTGAAGCCGAACCCACTCCACAGTCACCCCACACGGGCACAGAAACCCCGTAGCAGAGTCCATGTTTGTGACACATTTAGACTCGCAACACCCCTTCCCTACAGCTCTCCCTGGATCTCATACGGTACAGCATCCAACACAGAACAGGGAGAAAATTCCTGCAGCTGGACTTTGGGAAAACTGAAGCCTTCTCTTTTCATCTTACACCCTGGGAGACGTTGGGAGCTGAACCAGGTCACTGACAGCCTATTTATTCATTTCCAAGGTGAGACAAAACACACTTCCTTCCTCTGTCTCAACCACTGTCCCAGTTCAAACAAGATCGAAATCAACGAGGACGAGAGCGGAAGGCAAACGGATGCTCAGCGTCGCCTGCCTGCATTTGACTGGTCTCCCACTCCCTCTTGCTTGCTACTGCCAGAGGAAGGTGTGGACTGGACTCGTTTAGAGGACCGTGCAGTTCATGCAGTAAGTGTTTCTGGTTTCTGGTTACTCCTTTTTAATTGCTACTTGGTGCGATTTTGATCAGGCCGGACTGGCTCTGCGGCCTGCATTCAACGAACATCACGGCGCAAAATTGAACTGAACTGAACTGAACTTTTCTACACCATTTCAAGGCTTTGTGGTTTGATGCTCAATGTTGTATGTTTTCGCTTTTTTTTTGCTTTTTTTCCTCTTTTTTTGTGTGTTGGGTGTTTGATGCTTTCTTTGAATGGGTTCCATGGTGTTTCTTTGTTCAATGGCTGTTTGTGGGAAGACAAACCTCATGGATCTATACTGCATTAATGCTTCGATAATAAATGTACTTTGGCTGACTTTTTAAACTTAAACATGGTTGTTTTCAGAATCCCCCCTATCTCAGTAACTTCATTCAGCCTATAGGCTTCCAGCATCCTGCATTCTTCCACTTTTAATCTTTGCCAAACTTGATCATTCCATCTTGGAAGTTGTGCCTTTAATTGGCTAAGCACATAGCTTTGGAATGCCTGCCTTAGGCCTCTACTTCCCTGTGACCCTTTAGGATTCATAGCTAATGTCTTTGACCACATAATTTGTCCCCAGACATTCTGTCTTCCTTTGTGACTCATTGTCATTTATTATCTCTCCAGTGAGGCAGCTTAAGGCTCTTGAACTAATGGTTTATAAATATTTTTTGTCAGTATTTACAGGGCAAATCAGTTTCTGGAAGGAATCCTCAGACAGGAAAATATTTCTTGTTGCCTCACAAAGGACCATTGCTGACTCTGTTGTCACTCAAGAGTGCTTTTGTCTTGATTAAATGCATGAAGTCCAGATGGGATGAATGTTCAACAACACGCACAAAATGCCTGAGAAACTCAGCAGGCCAGGGAGCACCTATGGACAAGAGTACAGTCGATGTTTCAGGGTGAGACCCTTCATCAGGACTGGAAAGAGAGATGAGGAGTCAGGGTAAGAAGGTGGGGGGGGGGAAGGAGGGGAGAAGGAAGTACAAGGTGGGAGGTGATCGGTGAAACTAGGTGAGGGGGAGGGGGTGAAGTAAAGAGCCGGGAAGTTGATTGGAGAAAGAGATAAAAGGCTAGAGGAGGGGGAATCTGATAGGAGAGGATAAAAGACCATGGAAGAAAGTGAAAGAGGAGGACCACCAGAAGGAGGTGATGGACGGGTAAGGAGATAGGGTGAGAGAGGGAAACAGGAATGGGGAATGGCAAGGAGCGGGCAATAACCAGAAATTCGAGAAACCAATGTTCATGACATCAGGTTGGAGGCTACTGAGTCATAATATAAGGTGTTGCTCCTCCAAACTGAGTGTAGCCTCATCACGGCAATTGAGGAGGCCATGGACTGACATATCAGAATGGGAATGGGGAGTAGAATTGAGATAGGAGATCCTGCTTTTTCTGAGTGGACAGAGTGTAGGTGCTCAGTGAAATGGTCTCCAAAATATGTCCGGTCTCACCAATATGCAGGTGGCTACACCAGGAGCACCGGATACAGAAGATGACCCCAACAGTCTCAGAGGTGAGGTGTCGTCTTACCCGGAAGGACTGTTTGGGGCCCTGAATGGTAGTGAGGGAGGAGGTATGAGGGCAGGTAAGGCACTTGTTCCGCTTGCAAGAATAAGTACCAGGAGGGAGATCAATGGGAGGGGATGAGTGGACAAGGGAGTCACATAGGAAGCGATCCCTGTGGAAAGCATAGAGTGGGGGGAGGGAAAGGTGGGCTTGGTGGTGGGATCCCGTTGGAGATGGCGGAGAATTATTGCTGGATATAGAGGCTAGTAGGGTGGTAGATTAGGACAAGAGGATCCCCATCCCTGGTGTGGCGGTAGGAGGTCGGGGTGAGGGCAATGTTGATGGTAGAGAAAGGAAAGCCCTTTCTTTGAAGGAGGAGGACACCTCATTATTTTTGGAATGAAAAGCTTTATTCTGAGAGCAGATGCAGTGGAGACGAAGGAACTGAGAGAAGGGGATGGCACAGTGGCCTGCTGAGTTACCCCAGCATCGTGTGTGTGTGTGTTTGTGTGTGTGTGTGTGTGTGTGTGTGTGTGTGTGTGTGTGTGTGTGCGCGCGTGTGCTGTTTTGAATTTCCAGCATCTGCAGATTTCCTCATGTTTGGGATAAATGTGCTCTTTCTTTCTCTGTCCATCCCTGGCAATGCTGAAGTCAACCAGGGTTAACAGAACAATACCACAACCAACACACACGGAGCGCTGGAGGAGCATAGAGGCAGCATCTATGGACAGAAATGAATAGTAGATATTTCGGGCAATACCACAAATGAGATAGAAACCTGGCAAATCCTATACCTGAAGTTGTAAGTATAAAAGTATAAGTACATATCATTCTGACCTAGACAGAGATTGTAATTTATTGTTAGCAGTGTTATCCAATATACAGCTGCAGATTCATAACACAGTATAACTATGACAAACCATCAAGAAAAATTGACAAAACTTTATTACAAACTTGGAAATCTCAGGAGGGGAGGAGGAAAGCTCAGACGTATTCCTTCATTAGGTAACCAGACGGAACATTTCGAGTCAGCAGTGAAGATTGATTTGCTGTTTTATTTCTCTGAGGTACTCGTCCGTCCTCACTCCCCGTCGGGAAAGAGCAACAGAGGAAGGCTCCTCCAATACCAAGGAAACAGCTGGCTGTCCAGCCCACGTAAAGTGCATCTCCCAGCTCCCACTTCAAGTTCTCCGGCAGCAGTGGGTTATAAAAATCGGTGATGATGTTGTGAGCAGCCCATGAGACAGGAACCAGGACACACAGCCCAGCAAAGATGAAGAAGGAGCCAGCAACTGTGACGATATAACCCTTTGTTTTACGGTCATCTCCAGCACAGTAGGTGCACTTCATTCCCACTGTTGCTACCAGGATAGCTAGAAGTCCAGAGGAAATGGCCAGGCACATGAAGGCTCTTGCCAACTGTACATCCCCAGCGAGGTCGAGCACCGAGTCATAGCTATCACATACCAACCTGCCCGAAGTCTGTTGGTAGACGCAGGTCATCCAGATTCCTTCCCATGTGATCTCCGTGTTCAGTATGGTACTTCCAATGAATGGCGTGATCTTCCACTGTGGCATCCCTGTTGCCGCACAAGCACACATCCACCCTATTATACCAATGAGGAAGCCAAGAAATTCCAGGGCAGTGCTAGCCATTGTCTTCACAATCCCTCTGTGTATCTCACAACCAGTTTGTTTTCCCTACCTCTATCTCTCTTCGGTCAGCTGCTGCCGTTCGGTCTTTTTTTTAAATCTTTGTCTCTCTATTTTCTCTTATTTTGTCTGATTCTGTATCTCACCTTTCTTGTTGATGTCTCACTCCTTGCTCTTCTTTGCTGAGAGCCTCCAGCTTTGTTTCTCTGTCTTGCTTGTACTGTCTTAATATTTTTCTTCTCTTTCTTTTCCTCTCTCTCGGTCCCTTTCTTTCTCTCTGATCCGACGACACGTCAGTGAATGTTATTGCCTGGGTCACCCTCGCACGTTCCTGATTTGAGCCACTGACCAGATCAAAGGGGGGACAGGCAAAGTACCTGAAGCAAAATAAAAAAACAATATGGCTTGCTGCAGTGTGACCGCTGTGTATAGACAGAAGCTGGATGGTGGCGTCAGCAGCTCGTAGAACTATACCTGTCTCAGATGTCAAAGGATGGATTTCTGTTTGGGGGGATGGGGTGAAATGAAAGAAAGAGCAGAAATAGGGAACTGCAGACATCAGCTAAGCAAAAGGTTGAAGTCGTTCAATAACAATGTGATTGATACTGTGTATTCGTACAGCAACATCTTTTCAGCGACTCAAATTATATTGAAAGTGTTCACATCAATTTTTCCTGTTGTTAAAAGAAAGGGGAGTAGAGGGAAATATTGCAAAAATCATGTCAAACTCCCAGGACTGCAAGACACACACAAAAGTTGCTGGTGAACGCAGCAGGCCAGGCAGCATCTCCAGGAAGATGTACAGTCGATGTTTCGGGCCGAGACCCTTTGCCAGGACTAACTGAAAGAAGAGCTAGTAAGAGATTTGAAAGTTGGAGGGGGAGGGAGAGATCCAAAATGATAGGAGAAGACAGGAGGGGGAGGGATGGAGCCAAGAGCTGGAAAGGTGATTGGCAAAAGGGATATGAAAGGATCATGGGACAGGAGGCCCAGGGAGAAAGAAAAGTTGGAGGGGAGAAGCCCAGAGGATGAGCAAGGGGTATAGTGAGAGGGACAGAGGGAGAAAAAGGAGAGAGAAAAAGAATGTGTGTATATTAATAAATAAATAACGGATTGGAAGACTGTGTGAGCAGAAGTCAGGAGAACTCGGAGTTCAGGATCCCATCATCGGCTAGTCTGGGGTCAATACCCAAGATCAGAAGACTGAAGGCTGGTCAGAAGCCCAGACGTGAGAGCCCAATGGCTGGAGACTGGAGGCCCAGAGGCGTAGGGTTGGAGAACTGTCTGGGTGCAGGTGGCTGAGAGGCAGGAAAGGGAGCTTGCTATGCAGTTGTTGTTCTGCCGAGTATTGTGCACATTTTATTGTTGCGCCAGAATGTGTGGTGACACTTGTGGGCTTCCCACGGCAACCCCTTTGGTGTGTTGGCTGTAAATGCAAGCAACAAGTTTCACTGCATGCTTTGATCTACAGCACCGTGCAAAAGTCTTAGACACGCACTGTATATACAGCTAGGGTGCCTAGGACTTCTGCGCAGTACTGTGTTTGTAAACACGGAGTGGAGATCGAGTTTGTAAATCTGGTGGGAACAAAGGATGGTGGGAATGGTGAGGGTGGAGTGCCATGGGAGGGGTGTGAGGCAGGTGGCAGAGAAGTGCCAGGGTGGGCGATGGGGCAGGTGCCACTTCCAGACGACAGCCAGCCCTGACACCCCAGGCAAAGTAACTTGATCCCAAGCAATTGCTTTATTGATCATTACAGAATGTCTCTCTGGTGCTCCCCACTCCTAATTACTACAGTGCTCTGCAAAAGTCTTGGGCACTCTAGCTATATATATGTGCCTAAGACTATTGCACAGTACTCTAGCTGTGATAAATAAATCAAAATCTGAATCTAAATCTGAAAGTTGACATCAATTTGCCTCCAATCACCCTGAAATTTGTTTGGCCTCACTTACAGTGTACACTGAGTGGCCTATTTATTGGGAACCCATTTAAAGAAAACACCAAATGTCCAACACACAAAAAAAAGAACAAATCACACAAACAGCAAAAAACAAGAGCAAAACACAGATTATAAAGCATCACAGCGCAGAGTCGCTGAAACAGTCTAGGAAAGTTCAGCTTACTTCAGTTCAATTCAATTTAATGTTGTGTCGTTCGTCAACTGTGGGCCACAGAGCTAGTCTGCCCCAATCAAAATCTCGCAAAATAGCAATTAAAAAAAAGAAGTAACCAAAAACACATATGACATGAACTGCAAAGTCCCGTCCATAGACTCATTAACCCTTCCTTAAGGCCAAAGACTCCGGCTGCATCGAGTGAGAGTGAGAGAGAGACTGGTCAAATGCAGGCACCTTCTTCGGGGAGCAGTGAGCTAGCACAAGTGAGAAACCGGTCACACGCAGGCCCAGAATCCTAACCCAGTTTTACTCATTTGGTTTCAGGAGTATGAGCTGGTTGTCGTTTCCAAGACTACTGCTTACGGTGATCAACTCAAAATTCAAAGTAAATTTATTATCAAAGTTCAGATAGCAGGATGGAGATACGTCTCTAGCAAAGGAGGTATAAGGCACTTCTTCCCTCTGCTATCCTGCAGATCACCCGTGGTCAAGGTGCAGCACCTGCTTAGCCCCCGATCTGGGTCATGTGAAGCCATGGGAGCAGGTGGTGGATGGTCATGTGAGCTGCTGGTGCATGTCACAAGCCCTGGTTATGCAACCACTGACAGCAGGCAGACAATCTCCAAAGAGTATTGATAATGGCCGGGGTCACCCATCGTGTAAAGACACTGCCCAGAAGAAGACAATGGCAAACCACTTTTGTAGAAAAATATGTCAGGAACAAACAGGGTCATGGAAAGACCATGATCGCCTATGTCAAATGACATGGCGCATAATGAATGCACAATAATCAAAGTATATAAATGTTACCATGTACAACTCGGAGATACATTTTCTTGAGGGCATACTCAATAAATCTATAGAATAATTATAATAACAGAATCAATGAAAGTCTGTATACTACATGCAACCTCGAGATTCATCTTCTTGCAGGCAGCCACAAAACAAAGAAACACAATGGAATCCCCTAATAAACCCCTCATGACAAAGACCATCAAACACCCAATGTGTGAAAAAAGAACAAATTGTCCAAACAATAAAAACGTAAACAGAATCTCTCATGTTTATGACCCTCCCAATTTCCCTTCTGCATCATTATGGCAACAGATGTTACTATATTTTTCACTCTTGTGTAGTTTAATTTGTCTTTCTGTCTTTAACAAAGTTTCTTATTGTGAAGTCATCCTTAAACGTCAGCCCAGATCAGAGGTGAGAGCCAATTTTGCTCACTCGCCCATCACTTCTCTCTCCTCTTGCTGTTCCGTTGTTGGGTCAATTTAAATGCTGGCCCACATAGACTGAAAAGACAGGGTGTCAGTCAGGACGAGAGCCGATATCGCTGGTCCTCTGCGATGGTCATCTCCACGGGGCTGAGACTATGAATGCTGCCCCAGCTCCCGTGCTCCGTGCCCACTAATACAATGAACTGATAAGCGAGGCTTTGGGCCTACTACAGGCTGCTCTGGGATTCGGCTCTGAGGACTCCATTTTGATTCAGAGTGCTGTCATTCATTTCAATTGTTTGCATAATTTGTATTTTTTTTCTTTCTCTTGCCCATTGAGTCCTAGATCTTTTATTTTTATTTTTATTCTTCTTTTTCTTTAAATTGAGTTCTTTCAGGCTTCTTGCTTTGCCGCTACCTGTGAGCAAGCAAATCACAAGGTTGTATAATTTATGCATTCTTTGACAATAAATGTGCTTGAATCTTGAATCTTAAACAAACCAAGTTTTGAAAGACTCCCTAAAAGACCAGTGTTCCTCCAGCATTTTGAGCATATGAGCTCATTACATCCGACAACATTTTGGCATCTAGAGATGCCTGTTGCCATGGCTGCTTTGTCCTCACCCTTTCACAGATATTTCTTTGTCCCATCTATTCCTTCCTCCACTTTCTTGATTCAACATTATCAAAGGACTGTGTTGTGTATTTAATATTTCAATGACATTTGAGTAATCTTGTACATATATTGTTCAATGAAGCATTCTTATTCATTTAAATAATTAATTGCAGGTTATATGTAAAAATACGCTAACTGGCTATATCATCACGCTACATGTGATACGTGGGCGCCTTGTTGAAAGTAAAAGACAAAGTTCCATCTGCATTCTCGGACTCCCTGTTTAATGTTTTAATTTAATGTTTTGGCATTAGGGTTGGGATCCCCTGCAACAGGTCCATGCATGGTGATCATTCAGTCTGTGTTTAGTTCATTTCATGTCGAGGAAAGTAGTAACAAAAAAGAGCGACAGAACCAGAAACAGAAACAAGAACACATCATTAGCCTGAATTGAAGTCCAAATCTACAATCTGTATCGATTTAAACCTTGCTCTGCGCTATCCGCCGACTGCACCAGGGGAGAGAGAAATCACTTGAACACAAGGACCTTCCCTCAGGAGCAGCAAAGAGTCTTCCAACTGAAATGTTAACCATCTTTCTCCTTTCACAGATGCTGCCTAGCCTACTGAGTGTTTCTAGCACTTCCCCTCACACTTTAGAGTTCCAGTATTGCATTTTATTTCGTTTTGATAAACAGCTCATGGCACCACTGTCTAACCAGAAAAGACAATGAGGAAAGCTTATTCAAGAGAGCCGTCAAGTTCCCAGGCAAGGTTTAAGTTTGTCCTGAATCTAAAGTAAAGATAACTCAAGGACTATGAATTAATAGGTGATTTCTAATTGTTTATCAATGCTGAAAAGTCTGTCTTTTTCTTGCATTCGAGCATCAAAATTTTCCTTGAGCTGTCTGAATCCAACTCAGGCCTTACAAGAGCCTACGTCAGAAAGAAATTTCCTTTCTCTGTTAACTTGCATGCTAGCTGGGCAACTTCTTGTCTCTGTTAAAATATTAGGTAGATGTTTCTTCAATTAGGATATATGAATTGGTGCACTAGCACATCACCTTCAAAGTGTCACTGGTTAATCTGTTAGGTGTACTACTGAGCCTCACACCCTGATTCGGTGATCCATTGTCTCATTTCTATATACATTGTATGGTTATATACGTTACATATATGTATATAGTTAAATGACAATAAACCTAGCTTGATTTGGTATGAGATGGTGAAACTTCCAGGTATCATCTGGCAAAGACTTCATTAACTCTGCTGTGATAACTTCGGCTGAAATTCAGAGGTAATCCGAGACACTAATATTTATTTGTTGTGTCACACTTTCCCTTTTCATTATGTAGAAACGCTAGCTAGCTGTATGGAGCTTTCTCTTTTACCACATGTTGATTTGAAGAAAAGAATCCTCAATGCCTGAATGAGCAGAAAGCGCCATCTGGGTAGAAGTTCCCACCATCTTTCCCTTGGAATCATATTAAGCTCCAGTGTTACTGGTGTGAATCGACACCCACTACAGTGAGGAATTTGTTCAATTTTATTTTCTTTAATTGGGATACAGCGCGGAATTGTCTCCCAACAATCCCTAATTTAACCCTAGCCTAATCATGGGACAATTTACTACGACCAATTAACCTACCTAGTACACCTTTGGAGGAAACCAGAGCACCCGGAGGAAAAAATCATAGTCATGGGGAGAACTCCTTTACAGGCGGCGGTGGGAATTGGACCTGGGTTGCTGGTACTGTAAAGCGTTGTGCTAAACACTCTGCTAATTTTAATATCTCTTTTAGACTTTCCATCTACAGCCACAAAACCTGAATAATTAAATCGGCTCTTGTCACATTCCCCTTGCAGTCAGCTAAGCAGAGAGGGAGCATTTGGGCACGCAGTTAATAAACTGAGGGAGAGAACAGTGAAAAGAGTTCTAGATTGGCCTGACCGTTTCAGCAACAGTATCGTTGTCGGTGCATTGTGATCAGAAAGCTGATCCTGACTTCTGCTTGAAACATTACTTTAGAACATACAACAGTACATCAAAGTACAGGCTGTTCAGCCCACAAGTTATGCAGATCTTTTAACCTACTCTCTAAGATCAATCTTACCCTTCCCTCCCACATAGCCCTCCATTTGTCTTTCATCCATGTGCCTATCTAAGATACTCTTGGACGTCCATTGTGTATCTGTATCTACTACCACCCCTAGCAGATCGTTCCACAGCTGTAGGTGCAAAAAAATCCTCTGGCATTCCCCACCCCCCACCTCCGTACCTTAGGCATTTTCACCCTGGGAAAAAGTCTCTGGCTGTTACAGCAGAGAGCCCTGCTAGGCAAGACACCAAACTTCCAGTCTCACCAATGAAAACTATCAGCTTGTCCATTATTTCCACTTTATTTTCATTGCTGATCTCCTTCATGCCTCAGTTTAAATCCAAAGACATTTCTTTGTTTAATTCAAGCTCAACTGTTCCTGTTCTCACTCTGTAGGCTCATGTTTCTAACAAACTCACACCAAATTCCCTCGACCATCACTTCTAGAGGCTGCTACGTTTCCTTGAGCAATCCTCAATGTAAACTTGCTTTTGATCCATTTCCCTCTATTGCTTTGTGATCTTCCCCAGACCCACATCCCTCTGAAATTTCTGCCCTCTTCCAAATGTCAACTCATGTGTGCCCCAGTGCTCATTACCTTCAACACTCATTGCCTTTCCTTCAGTTAGTTAGTTCCTAAACTCCAGTACTGCCCCTCTAGCAGAATCAGAATCAGAATCAGAATCAGGTTTATTATCACCGGCATGTGACGTGAAATTTGTTAACTTATGCAACATATAATCTAGCAGAGGAAAAAAATAAATAAAATAAAACATAATAATAACAAATAAACAAGTAAATCAATTACGTATATTGAATACATTAAAAAATGTGCAAAAACAGAAATACTGCATATTAAAAAAAAGGTGAGGCAGTGTCCAAAGCTTCAATATCTATTTAGGAATCGGATGGAAGAAGCTGTTCCTGAATCGCTGAGTGTCTGCATCATCCTTTCTTAATATTAAAGATCCTCCTTAAAACTTATCTATAACATGGCTTAACTTCAAATATTGAGTGCTAAGAAATTCTAGGGAGTGCTACATAAATGCAAGTTATTGTTATTGGTGGTACAGATAAGAAAGTTGAGCTCAGTCTTTGTGCTTCAGATATTTATTTGTTTTAAAGTAAGTTTCCCCTCAATAAAATATTGGAAGTTTCTGGTTTCATTGTAGAAACATCTCTGGAAAATTCATGATAGTTCAGCTTTGATGCGAATGCTGGGTTAAGCTCATTATTTTATCCATCGTGGTTGTTTCCCAAAGAAATTCAATGTATTCAGACATGGAAATCCTTGGGACTGTTATACTGTTATGAAACTGTTACAATAAATAACAAGGACATGAGATAAAGAATCCTGCAAAGTGAGTCCAGAGGTTCTGGGAACATTTCAATGATGGGGCGAGTGAATTTGAGCGAAGTTATCCCCTTTTGGCTCTTGAAACTCTTGCTCGCTAAGCAAGCCAATCTCTGCAATGTCGGAGGGGGTCACAGATCTGATAATCTCACTTGCAGCCTGTTTTCTCTCTCTCTCTCTAACTCTGACTCGACATATTCTGACTCTCTCGCTCTGCTGTTCACTCGCCCCGCACCAGCTGTGATCCAACCTAAACTCTCTTGCCCCTGCATCAAGAAGATGCCCCTTTCATACCTTTCAAAACCCCTTACACTGGTGCTTTTTCATACATTTGGTACCTGCACCTGCAGGGTGACCTCACCTTCCCCAGAGAAACATGTTTTTCACCACTTTCATCTGTTATGGCTGTGGACTTGTACTCCCTTAACTTTCTCAAAACATGGTTCTCTTCTATTTTCCAAAACAATCCCTCTCCAAGCTAACAGCATTTTGCTTGACAGACCTCAGTTTTATTTTAGCATATACCAAGAAGGAATCACATTAACCTTTCTTCCTTACAAGCAGTGTTAGTTATATTAATCATATCTTCCATTGCAAATCTATTTTCTGCATAATACACATCAAAATTTGAAGAGAAGAGCAGCTCAGAATTAAAAGGAACCATAAGTATGCAAGACATAATTTATGCTTGGGTGGCGGGTGGAGATACATCTCTACCAGAATCAGAATCAGAATCAGGTTTATTTTCACCGGCATGTGACATGAAATTTGTTAACTTAGGAGCAGCAGTTCAATACAATACATAACCTAGCAGAGAAAAAATAACAAGTAAATCAATTACATTATTGAATAGATTTTTAAAAATGTGCAAAAATGGAAATACTATATATAACAACAAAGTGAGGTGGTGTCCAAAGATTCAGTGTCCATTTAGGAATTGGATGGCAGAGGGGAAGAAGCTGTTCCTGAATCGCTGAGTGTGTGCCTTCAGGCTTCTGTACCTCCTACCTGATGGTAACAGTGAGAAAAGGGCATGCCCTGGGTGCTGGAGGACACCCAATAATGGACGCTGCCTTTCTGAGACACCACTCCCTAAAGATGGTATAAGGTGCTCCTCTCCTGGCTTGCCTGCAGGTCACCATTGGCCAAGGTGTAGCACCTGCTTAGTCACTCCCCCAGTCAGGGCCACTTGAAGTCATGGGAGCAGGTAGTGGATGGTCGTATGAGCAAGTGGTGGATGGTCGTATGAGCAAGTGGTGGATGGTCGTATGAGCAGCTGGTGCATATCACAAGTCCTGGTTATGCGACAACTGACACCAGGCAGACAACCTCTGAAGAGTATTGATAATGGCTGGGGTCACCCGTCTTGTAAAGGCGCTTCCCAGAAAAAGGCAATGGCAAACCATTTTTGTAGAAAAATTTGCCAAGAACAATCACGGTCATGGAAAGACCACGATCGCCCACATCATACGACATGGCGCATAATTATAATGATGATGCTGGGGTAGAGATTTAATGAGTTATTGTTGCAGATGGAAACAATACAGTATTTCTAACGTTGTAATGGAGAGGAAAAGGATAGGAGGGATGGAGGAATGGATTTAGAGAGGGAAGTGTTCAGGACGGAGGACATAAGAGAGAGTGTTTAATGAGACTACATGTTAAAAGGAAGAATTTTATGGGAGAATAATTTGAGACATGGATTGTTAAACCCCAGTTATGGACAGAAGAGAGGTAGGGTGTACTTAAATCTGAATCGGAAACTGAAGATATGAAGATATCAGTTAAAAAATGATGAATGAGGATTGTAGAAGATCTGAAGACTGAGCAGATTCAGGAAGAAGAGCCAGTGTGGAGATGGGAGATGGGATATGGGTGATGGGTGATGGGTGATGGGTGATGGGTGATGGAAGATGGGAGATGGGTGATGGGAGATGGGTGATGGGAGATGGGAAATGGGAGATGGAAGATGGGAGATGGGAGATGGGTGATGGGAGATGGGTGATGAGAGATGGGAGATGGGAGATGGGTGATGGGAGATGGGTGATGGGTGATGGGAGATGGGAGATGGGTGATGGGAGATGGGTGATGGGAGATGGGAAATAGGAGATGGTAGATGGAAGATGGGAGATGGCTGATGGGAGATGTGTGATGGGTGATGGGAGATGGGAGATGGGAGATGGGTGATGGGTGATGGGAGATGGGAGATGGGAGATGGGAGATGGGTGCTGGGAGATGGGAGATGGGTGATGGGAGATGGGAGATGGGTGATGGGAGATGGGAGATGGGTGATGGGAGATGGGAGATGGGTGATGGGAGATGGGAAATGGGAAATGGGATATGGGAGATGGATGATGGGAGATGGGAAATGGGAAATGGGATATGGGAGATGGATGATGGGAGATGGGTGATGGGAGATGGGAGATGGGAGATGGGTGGTGGGAGGGGAGATGGGAGACGGGAGACAGGAGATGGGAGGTGGGTGATGGGAGGAGGGAGATGGGAGATGGGAGATGGGTGATGAGGAAACTTGCATATTTGGTGGTCAGAGTTTAAAGAAACACACACAAAATGCTGGAGGAACTCAGCAGACCAGGCAGCATCTATGGAAAAGAGTACAGTCGACGTTTTGGCCCAAAATGTCAACTGTAGTTTTTTTGCATAGATGCTGCCTGGCCTGCTGGGTCCTCCAGCATTTTATGTGTGTTGCTCTGATTTCCGGCATCTGAAGATTTTCTCTTGTTAGAGATTCAAGGAAGCCTGAATACAAAGAGGAGGTTCTAATAAGCATGTGTAATCAGGGCAGATCAGATCTCCTCTTCCATAAGACAAAGGAGCAGAATTAGGCCATTCAGCCCATCGAGTCTGCTCTGCCATTCCATCATTCCAATGAATATGCTTTAACTCTGACCAAAAGGAGCACCCCTATTAATGTGACAGCTGCATTCTCACTACATCAGCAATCCCAATGACTTGCCGATTTGTTTTAAAATATGAAGTACAACTTGAACTTGGAAAACTAATTTTTTCTCAAAACTAGTGAACCTGGTTAAGAAGGTTACTCTCTTACTTCCATTAGAGATTAGTTGTCACCAAACATTGGAAAAAGTACATACCTTATTGCATTAACTATAGTTTTTGTCCCCCACAAGGATTTTGTCTCTCCTATTTGCATTTAAACCTATGTACAAGGATAAACGTAATGACTTTACAGTTTCATTGAGTACAACATCTCCATCAGCACCGGTACACTGCAAGGCTATGTGCTTCACCTTCTCCCCCTGCTCTACTCGTTTTATACTTGTGACCGTGAGGCTAAGCACAGCTCCAATACAATATTTAAATTTGCAGACGACACCGCTGTTGTTGGCCAAATCAAAGCTGGTGATGGATCAGCATATAGAAGGCAGATTGAAAATCTCTCTCTCTATCAGCAAGACCAAGAAGCTAATTATTGACTTCCAGAGGAGGAAGCCAGAGGTCCATGAGCCAGTCTGCACTGGGGGAATCAGAGGAAGAGAGAGTCAGTGCTTTAAATTACTCAACTTCCCTCGCCCCGTTACCAAACTGTTCCCACAACCTTCTATACGGCCTCACTTTCAAGAACTCTTCATCTCATGTTCTCAATATGTATTGCTTATTTGCTGATTATTATTATTATTTCCTTTATCTTTTGTATTTGCTCAGTTTGTTGTTTTTTGCACGTTGGTCGTTTGTCCGTCCTGTTGGGTGTGGTCTTTCATTGATTCATTTATGGTTCTTGGATTTACTGAGTATGCCCGCAAGAAAATTAATCTCAGGGTTCGTATATGGTGATGTACAGTATATGTACTTCGATAATAAATTTACTTTGAACTTTGATATTTTAAACTTACTGCATTTTGTCAGAAGATAAAAACCTGAACAAATGTATCAACCTCCATAGAATGAAACACACCGGGACACCAGATTTCAGTTTGTCAAAAGAACTTTCTTTCTTATTTTATGATATAGGATGGTTAGATTTCTTTAATCTTCGCCATTCTCCAGTTTAAAACTATTGCAGGTCCCTGGGTGTTGATCCCGGCCCATGTTTCACTTCAGATTCAAATGTTGATCCTGGAAATAATAATAATTACAGCAGATACTAATTAGAACAGTAGCTTAAAAATTTGCTCACAATAAGCAATGTTCATTATGTGTTTCTAATATAGTGAAATGCCCCACAGTAATCCCTGTTACCCAACAGATTTTCCCTTTAGCCTGCTGTCCCCACATTCCCACCAATGCCCCTCAGATTCTACTTTTTTATTTTTTTATTTAGACATACAGCATCGAACAGGTCCTTTTGGTCCAACAATCTGCACCACCCAGCAAACCATGGTTTTAAATCTAGCCTAATCACAGGCAATTTAAACTGACCAATTACTAACTGCTACGTCCCTGTACTGTGCGAGGAAATCGGAGCACGTGGGGGAAACACACACATTACCGGGGACTCCTGAAAAATCCTACCCATTATTTGTTTACTTGTTCGTTTATTTGTTGAGATACAGCACAGAATAGACCCTCGAGCCGCAATCCTCCAATTTAACTCTGCCCTAATCACGGGACTATGTACAATTACTACCAATTAACCTACCAAGCTTTGGACTGTGGGATGAAATTGGAGCTTCCGGAGAAGCCTTGCAGCCACGGGGAGAATGAATTCCGTACAGGCAGCGGTGGGAATTGAACCCGGGTCGCTGGTACTGGTACCGAAAAGATACTCTGCCACCCTTAAGACTTATTTAAATACTGGGGACAATTTACAGCCCTCACAACTAGGGGACGTGGAAGGAAAACATAAGATCAGGAAGAAGCTCACGTGGTCACAGGGACAACATGCAAACTCCTTTCAGACAGTACTGCAGGTCAGACAAATTGTGGCAGAGCCACAGATGGAGATATGAGCACAAGTAACAGTGATTTCCTCACTGCCCGAGGCGTATTTTACCAAAGGTAAAAAATGTAGAAAGTCGGAGATAAATTAGCAAGGAATCTTCAGAGCTTAGGATCAATTAGCAGAAGTCACAAACCCTAAAAGATGGAGCAATTAAATCAGATATATGGTAAAAAGCTGAACTGGGGGTGGGGGCACAGAGATGACAAGGTTTTGTAGAACTCTAAGAGTTTACACAGGAAGGACGATCTCAAACTCAACAGAGTTCAGAAGGACGAGGGGGATCACAGCAAAAACTGCTGGATACAGAAAGGTCTTGACAGAATGGACATGGAAGAGATTTTTCCACTTGAGGACTCTGAAGTTACAGCTTGAGAGTAAAGGAATGTCCCTTCAGAAATTAGATGAAGAGGAATTTCTTCAGCTAAAGGGTGGTAAATCTGTGCAATTCATTGCTACGGACAGCCATGGAGGGCAAATGGTTGCTGTGTTTAAGGAGGATGTTGATAGCTTCATGATTGGTAAGGGATTTAAGGCTTACGGTAAGCAACTGGACGTGAGGAAAAAAATTTCAGCCATGATTTAATGTTGGAACAAGTTTGATGAGCCAAATGGCCCAGTTCTGCTTGTATATCTGATGGTGCTAGAGCTTATAGAAACAACGGGGGGTTTGAAAATAAGGATGAAAATTTTAATTCTGAAACAATGCAGGCCCAGGATCCAATGTGAAGACAGGGGTAATAAGTCAATCGGATGACAGTAAGATATGGAGAATAGAACTCTGGATGACTTAACATTTAGAGATGTCAGTCAGGAGATGGGGAGGTGTAAAATGTAAGGGAGGAAAATATACAGTTAAACCAGCAAATGAGAAAACTATCCCTGGGGGAGGGGGGGTTATTGCAACTGAAGTTATGCAAAGGACCCCCAACAGTCCTTCCAGGTGAGATGACACTTCACCTGTGAGTCTGTTGGGGTCATCTGTATCTGGGGCTCCCAATGTGGCCTCCTGTACATTGGTGAGACCCGACCTGGATTGGGAGACCACTTTGCTGAGCACCTCTGTCCGCCAGTTCAGTTCCACTTCCCATTCCCATTCTAACGTGTCAGTCTGTGGTCTCCTCCACTGCTGTGATGAAGCCACTCTCAGGTTGGAGGGACGACACCTTAATTGCTGTCCAGGTAGCCTCCAACCTGATGACACAAACATCGATTTTTCAGACTTCCGGTAATAGCTCCCTTCCCACTTCACCATCTCCCATTCCTGATTCCCTCTCTCTCCTATCTCCTTACCTGCCCATCACCTCCTTCTGGTGCTCCTCCCCCTTCCCTTTCTTCCATCATCTTCTACCCTTCTATCTTATCAGATTCCCCTTGCTCCAGAACTTTATCTCTTTCACCAATCAACTTTACAGCTCTTTACTTCACGCCTCCCCCTCTCTCGGTTTCACCTAGCATCTGCCACCTTGTGCTTCATCCTCCCCTCCTCCCACCTTATTGTTCTGACTTCTCATCCCCTTTTCCAGACCTGATGAAGACCCTCGGCCTGAAACGTTGACTGTTTATTCACTTCCATAGATGCTGCCTGATCTGGTGAGTTCCTCCTGCATTTTGTGCGTTTTGCAAGAGGTCGGATGAGAGGAGTGTAGAGATATTGGGACTTTGTAGAGTTGAAGGAGGTTACAGAGATAGGGAGAGGTGGACCAAGGAAGGATTTCAACCCAAGGATGAGTATTTTAAAATGAAAGCGTTCTCAAGCAGGGAGATTGGGTGAGTTTAAGAAAATGTTATCAGTGATAACATCTCCTTCTCACTGACTGATAACACAGGCACACTTCAAGAATGTGTGCTTAGCCTGCTGCACTTCTCTTTCTACGCCCAGGACTGCGTGACTAATTACATCTCAAATGCCATCTACAAATTTGCATTTGAAATTGTAGATGGTGACAAGGAGGCGTACAGGAGTGAAATAGATCGGCTGGTTGAGTGGTGTCGCAACAATGACCTTACACTCAATGTCAGCAAGACCATGGAATTGATGGTGAACCTCAGGTTAGAGGAAGTGGTGATAACACTTCGTCAGGGGTCAGCAGTGGAAAGGGTGAGCCACTTCGTGTTCCTGGGTGTCACATCTTGGAGGATGTGTTCGAGGTTCAGCACACTGATGCAGTCACAAAGAGGTCACGCCACTAGTTCTACTTCATCAGCAGTTTGGGGAGGTATGGTACGTCACCAAAGTCTTGCAAATTTCTATAGATATATGAAGCAGAGCATTCTCACTGGCTCCATCACAGCTTAGGATGGAGGCTGCGATGCAGACGTTGCAGAGGGTTGTAGAGTCTGCCAGCTCCATCACGGTCTTTGGACTGTGGGAGGAAACCAGAGCTCCTGGAGGAAACCCACGCGGTCACGGGGAGAGCGTGCAAACTCCTTACAGCAGTGGCAGGAACTGAACTGTAAAGTGTTGTGCTAACCACTGCGCTCTCGCAACGCTCCTGCTAGCTACTGTTCACTCCAGATCTCAGTGATGCCCAACTACCCAGTCCTGTATAACTGCCAATCACCAATCTTGATGATCTCCCAATGTCATTGCATCGTACTGCCGCTGCAAAACAGCAAACTTCACGTCATAGAGTGATAATGAACCTCATTCTGATCCTAATTCTCATAGAACTAGCTGTGGCCAATGCTGCAAACACCAGTTTATTTGTTAAGTGAGAACTATTTATAGGCAGTGAAAATTTCAACACAGGCTAGCCAGAATAGACAGTGAAGACTTGACCAAGACTTGCAGTGGAGATTGTTACCTGTTTCCCGAAGCTGTGGAATGATAGTGAGAGAGGTTCCTCATGTGCCGCCTACTCTTCCCGCTGTCTTCTGGGCAGGAACAGCAGAGGATGCTTCCTCCAAGGACCAGGACGAAAGTTGATCCCCAACCCAGGAACAGAGCGTCACCCAGTTCTGCTTTCATGGAGAGGGGAACCAGAGGGTTGTAGAAGTCAGCCACAATGTTGGCAGCAGTCCAGGAGATTGGAATCAGGACGCACATTCCGGCCAAGATGAAGAAAGCCCCTCCTGTCACGGCAAGCACAGCCTTCAACCTCTCCTCCTGCTCTGCGAACTTGATGCATTCCATGCCTGCGCAGGACACCACTATTGCAAAAATGCCCAGAGCCACAGCCAGGCACATGAAAGCTCGGGCTGCCTGAAGGTCAGACGGCAACCCCAATAATGAGCCGTAGACGTTGCAGGTCAAGAGACCCCCACTGTCAATAATGCAGGTCATCCAGATCCCCTCCCAGCCCTCCTGCGCTGTCAGAATTGTGCTGCCGTCTAAATTCCGGATTTTCCACTGCGGAATTGCCATAGCCACACAGGCCATGAACCAGCCAACCACAGCGGTAATGAATCCCACCACCTGGAAGCCGGCACTTGCCATTGCCCACTTGAAAATTCCCAACAGTCGTATGTGGATATGCTTCCTCCTGGCCGTCCGGAGCTCGGGGATAATTGCAGTTAGCGACAATTAAATTCTGGTATCAGACGAAAAGTTCTGGACATGACCTTCTCACACAGACAGCGACAAAAGCCTGCTGCACAAACCGAGGGATGGATTTCTGTGAGGGTGGGGTGGGGGGGGGAACACAGTGGATAATTAATGACTGTTTAAATGAGCCGTCAGTCTCATTTATATTGGCAGGTTGCCAGTAATTGATACATGAAGTGGTTGGCAGTGTCTCCTAACTATGTAATTTTGGAAATGGTAGTACCATTTTTTTGCAAGACAGATCAAATCAGCGGATCTGGAAGGAAATTTCTCTTGAAACACATTCTCTGCTGTATGGCCGCATGGAAAGGCTATAAGACCTTAAGGCATTCAACAGGAACAGAGTTAGGCCCTTCAGGCCATCGACTCTACACCATTCTATCATGGCTAATATATTATCCCTCCCAACTTCATTTTCTTTCCTTCTCCCCTTAACTTTTGATGCCCCAATGAGAAACTTATCAACCTCCGCTTTAAATATACTCAATGACTTGGCTTCCGCAACCATCTGTGGCAATGAATTCCACAGGTTTACCACCCTCTGGCTAAAGAAATTCCTCTTCTTCTCCGTTCTAAAGGAATGTCCTTGTATTCTGAGGCTGTGCCCTCTGGTCCTAGACTCCCCCCACCACAGGAAACATCTTCTCCACATCCACCCTATTTAGGCCTTTCAATGAGGAAAAAGATATAGGAGCAGGAACAGGCCATTTGGCCCATCAAGCCTGCACCACCATTCAATAAGATCATGGCTGATCTGGCCATGGACTCATCTCCACCTACCTGCCTTTTCCCCATTACCCTTAATTCCCCTACTATGCAAAATCTATCCAATAGTTGGTAAGTTGATAAGTTTCATTGAGATCCCCCCCCCCCATTCTTCTAAACTCCAGCAAGTGTAGGCCCAGGGCCATCAAATACTCCTGGTATGTTAACTCTTTCATTCCTGGAATCATTCTTGTGAAGCTTCTCTGAGCCCTCTGTAAGCCTCAGCATTATATCCTGGCTTCTGTATTCGAGTCCTCTTTAAATGAATGTTAAATAAAAAGCAGGAAATACATAGATCAGAAAATAAAAAGACACTTGTCCCTACTGCATGATCAAGCATCCAATGTTATTATCATGGCAGACCTTTGACCTCAACACACCACATTATCTTTTGTGTTAGGCCTTGATAGGTTCCATCGGGGAGAGGTGGTTAGTGGGGATAAACTCCCACTGCCTATTAAATGACGTGCGTCTCAAATAGCCTCTAACCACCGAGTCCAGCTCCTGGTCTTCACATATGACTCAGCCACTTAGCCCAACGGAACCGTTCCTATGACAGGAGAAGGGGCAAAGGCAGGTTACTGGCACCTTAAAACCAATCGCTTCGGGGAGATGGGGCTCATCAGCCGTGGTTGGCAGCTCATCTCAGAGAAGGAAAACTCCGATCTCAAATCTTTGCTGCCTTGTGCCAATACCTGCCCATGGGGAAGGCTTCATGAGTAAACCCCGAGGAAAAGTCAGAAGCTGGAGTCCCTACAGAAGTCCTACATTGAGTTCAGCACGGACTGGCAACTTCCGCGATGCTGTCGCTGTCCCTGTCATTCCTTTGGATTTATTAGCTGCGTTGGAGGTGGGGAGGCTGCTGCATGGGCAAAAGCTTGCTGTCCATATCCTACTGACTTGCTCTCCATATGTTCTGACTTGTGTATACATGGACAGCTAGGTCACAACATCCCTGGCCGGCCCTGCCTAACGGAGATCTCAGGAATATTCCCTGATACCTATTTGGTCATATTAAGGCACAATTGTCCAATGAGTTTGACTGGATTCCTTGGCCGCAGTCCAATCACAATGGATAGCTGGGCCTCCTTTGTCTTGGTTAAGTACAATAAAGTACTCTGTAGATAAGGGAGGTGAAATAAACCATATTGGCTGCTTCCTTCCAGTCAGTGGCTGAAGGAATTCATGCTAAAGGGAAGGGATTAGGAGCTGCCTCAGAGATTTCTGAAATAGTCAATTAAATCAGCGAATCCTCCAAGTACCCTGGCAGTTTTAAAAAGTGAGCGGGGCCTGTTGGGACTTGTTTGTGGAGTGGGTAACTGCGTGGGTTAGTAGTAACTAGGTTTAATTAGCAAGGGCCAACAAAAAAAGTGGGATTTGAGCAGATCAGCCATTGTTGCAGCGGCCATTTTTGTGAGTGGACAGTGCTAGAGTAGTCAGGCTTTCACTCAGCAAGTTTGGGCAAGAATTTAAGTGGCTGACAAGGGAAGTCAAAGACAGCATAAATGCAAAAGAGAGGGCAAAGATTAGCGGGAAGTTAGATGATTGGGCCACTTTTAAACATCACTAGCAGGCAACCAAAAAATCCATCAGGAGAGAAAAGATGAACATAAGCTAGGCAATAATATTAAAGAGGATACCCAAAGTTTTTCAGCTATATAAAGATTAAAAAAGAGGCAAGAGTGGATATTGGACCATTGGAAAATGACACTGGAGGGGTAATAATAGGGAACAAAGAAATGGCGGATGAACTGAATAAGTATTTTTGCATCAGTTGTCACTGTGGAAGACACTAGCAGTGTGCCAGAAATTTGTGTCGGGGACAGAAGTGAGTGTCACTGTTGTTACTGAGGAGAAGATGCCTTGGAAGCTGAAACTGCACCCTAGGGTTCTGAGAAAGGTAGCTGAAGATGCATCCGTAACGATCTTATGAGAATCTGATTTTCTGGTATGATTCCCGATGACTGGAAAATTGCAAATGTCACCCCATTCTTCAAGAAGGGAGGGAGGCAGAGAAAAGGAAGTTACAGACCACTCAGCCTGACCTTAGCGGTCAGGAGGATGTTGGAGTCCATTGTTAAAGATGAGCATTCGGGGTACTTGGAGGCACACTATAAAGTAGGCCAAAGTCAGCATGGTTTCTTTAAAGGGAGATCTTTCCTGACAAATCTTTGATGAATTAATTGAGCAAACAACAGGCAGGATAGTCCAAGGAGAGTCAGTGGATGTTGTTTTCTTAAATTTTCAGAAGGCCTTTGACAAGATGCAGCACATGAGGCTGCTTAACAAGATAAGAGGCCATGGTATTACAGGAAAGATACTAATATGGATAGAAGATCGGCTGATTGGCAGGAGACAAAGAGTTGGTACAAGTGGGGCCTGTTATGGTTGGCTGCCTGTGACTAATAGTGTACAGCAGGGGTCAGTATTGGGACCACTTCTTTTCACAATGTATATCAATGATTTGGATGATGGAATTGATGGCTTTGTGACCAAATCTGCAGATGATACAAAGATAGTTGGAGCGTCAGGTATTGTTGAGTAAGCAGGGAGTCTGCAGAGAGATTTGTCCAGATTGGGAGAATGGACAAAGACGTGGCTGATGGAATATAGAGTAGGGAAGTTTATGGTCATGCATTTTGGTAGAAGGGGGTGTAAAGGGACTTGTGGGTCCTCATGCAGGATTCTCTAAAGGTTAACTTGCAGGTTGAGTCAGTGGTAAGGAAGGCAAGTGCAATGTTAGCATACATGTCAAGGGGACTAGAATATAAGAGCAAGGATGTGGTGCTGAGGCTTTGTAAGGCTTTGGTCAGACCATACTTCGAGTATTGTGAGCAGTGTTGGGCCTCTTATCTAAGAAAATATCTGCTGACGTTGGAGAGGATCCAGAGGAGGATCACCAGAATGATTCTAGGAATGAAAGGGTTAATGTGTGATGAATATTTGATGACGCTGTGCCTGCACTAGCTGGAGTTTAGAAGAAAAAGGGGAGATTTCATTGAAACCTACTGAATATTGAAAGGCCAAGACACGGTGGATGTCGGGAGGATGTTTCCTCTAGCCTAGGACCAGAGGGCAGAGGGAATCCATTTAGAACAGTGTTGAGAAGAAATTTCTGCAGCCAGAGGGTGGTGAATCTGTGGAATTCATTGCCATGGATGGCTATGGAGTCCAGGTTACTGGGTATAATTAAAGCAGAGATTGATAGGTGTTTGGTTAATCAGAGTGTCAAAGGTTATGGAGAGAAGGCAGGATAATGTGGTTGAGAGTAATATGCATCCTTTCTGATGGAATGGTGGACAGGTTCAGTGGGCTGAATAACCTCATTCTGCTCCTCTGTCTTGTGGTCTAATTATTCCAGAATTAGTTGCTTCAACTAACTCTGTGATGTTTAAGGAAACTTGCACTGCTAATGCTAACTGCTACACTTTGCTACCTTGCAACACTTCAAAAACTATAAGCACAAGAGATTCTGCAGATGCTGGAAATCTTGAGCAACACACGCAAGATACTGGAGAAACTCAGCGAGTCAGCATCTATGGACAGGAATAAACAGTCAATGTCTCAGACCCTTCTTCAGGACCTGATGTCATGAACATCAATTTCACTATTTCTCTCCCCCCGCCCATTCTCTCTTTCTCCTTTCCCCATTCTGTTTATCCTCTCACCTCTTCTCCTCCTTCCCTTTCTCCCATGGTGTCCACTCCTATCAGATTCCTTCTTCTTTAGCCCTTTATTTCTTCCACCTATCATCACCCAGCTTCAGAGTTCATCTTCCCTCCTCTAGCTATCCATATTTCCCCTCACCTGGTTTCACCAATCACCTGCCAGCTTGCACTGCTCCTGCTCTCCCACCCACCCAATCACCTTCCCCCTCACCTGGTCTCACCAATCACCTGCCAGCTTGCACTGCTCCCGCTCTGTCACCCACCCAATCACCTTCCCCCTCACCTGGTCTCACCAATCACCTGCCAGCTTGCACTGCTCCCGCTCTGCCACCCACCCAATCACCTTCCCCCTCACCTGGTCTCACCAATCACCTGCCAGCTTGCACTCCTCCCGCTCTCCCACCCACCCAATCACCTTCCCCCTCACCTGGTCTCACCAATCACCTGCCAGCTTGCACTGCTCCCGCTCTGCCACCCACCCAATCACCTTCCCCCTCACCTGGTCTCACCAATCACCTGCCAGCTTGCACTCCTCCCGCTCTCCCACCCACCCAATCACCTTCCCCCTCACCTGATCTCACCAATCACCTGTCAGCTTGCAGTGCTCCCTCTCTACCACCCACCCAATCATCTTCCCCCTCACCTGGTCTCACCAATCACCTGCCAGCTTGCACTCCTCCCACTCTCCCACCCACCCAATCACCTTCCCCCTCACCTGATCTCACCAATCACCTGTCAGCTTGCACTGCTTCCGCTCTCCCACCCACCCAATCACCTTCCCCCTCACCTGGTCTCACCAATCACCTGCCAGCTTGCACACCTCTCATTTTCCTGCTGTGCCTTCTGCTCCTTTCTTTTCCAGTCCTGATGGAGGGTCATGGGCCAAAACATCAACTGTTTTCTCCCTGCCATAGATGTCTTGTGACTTAAGACCATAAGACCATAAGACATAGGAGCAGAATTAGGCCATTCAGCCCATCAAGTCTGCTCCACCATTTCATCATGGCTGATCCTGGATACCACTCAACCCCATACACCTTCCTTCCCGCCATATCTTTTGATGCCCTGACCGATCAGGAAACTATCAACTTCTGCCTTAAATATACCCACAGACTGGCCTCCACCACGGTCTATGCAGAGCTTTCCACAGATTCAATACTCTCTGGCTAAAAAAAAATCCTCCGTACCTCTGTTCTAGAAGGTTGCCCTTCAATTTTGAGGCTGTGCCCTCTAGTTCTGGATACCCCCACCATAGAAGACATTCTCTCCACATCCAGTCTATCTAGTCCTTTCAACATTTGGTAAGTTTTAATGAGATCTCTGCCCCCCCCAAAACATTCTTTTAAATTCCAGTGAGTACAGGCCCAAAGCTGCCAAATGCTTCTTGTATTTCAACCCCTTCATTCCTGGAATCGTCCCCGTGAACCTCCTCCGGACTCTCTCCAATGACAATGCATTCTTTCTGAGATCTGGGGCCAAAACTGTTGACACCAGTCAAAGTGCAGCCTGACTAGTGTCTTATAAAGCCTCAGCATTATCTCCTTGCTTTTATATTCTAGTCCCCTTGAAATAAATGGCAACATTGCATTTGCCTTCTTTACCACAGACTCAACCTGTAAGTTAACCATCCGGAAGTCTTGCATAAGGACACATAAGTCCCTCTGCGCCTCTGAATTTTGAACCTTCTCCCCATTTAGATATTAGTCCCCACTGTTGTTCCTTTTACCAACATGCATTATCATACATTTCCCAACACTGTATTCCATCTGCCACTTTTTTGCCCATTCTTCCAATTTCTCTAGGTCCTGCTGCAATCGCATTGCTTCCTCAGCACTACCTACCCCTCCACCTATCTTTGTATCAACCACAAAGCCATCAATTCCATTATCCAAGTCATTGACAAACAATGTGAAAAGTGGCGGTCCCAATACTGACCCCTGAGGAACACCACTAGTCACTGGCAGCCAACCAGAAAAGGCCCCTTTATTCCCACTGGCTCCCTCCTGCCTGTCAGCCATTCCTCTATCCATGCCAGTATCTTTCCTGTAAAGCCATAGGATTTTACCTTGTTAAGCAGCCTCATGTGTGGCACCTTATCAAACGCCTTCTGGAAATCCAAGTAAATGACATCCACTGCCTCTCCATTGTCCACCCTGCTTGTTACTTCCTCAAAGAACTCTAACAGATTTGTCAGGCAAGATTTTCCTTTGCAGAAGCTAGGCTGACTTTGACTTATTTTATCAGTAGTCTCCAAGTACCCTAAAACCTCATCCTTAATAATGGACTCCAACGCTTTCCCAATCACTGAGGTTAGGCTACCTGGCCTAAAATTTCCTTTCTTTTGCCTTCCTCCCTTCCTATAGAGTAAAGTGACATTTATAATCTTCTAGCCCTCCAGGACCATGATCATGACCAATGCTTCGATCATTTCTTCAGCAACTTCCCTCAGGACTCTGGGATGTAGTCCATCTGGCCCAGTGACTTATCCACCTTAAGACCTTTGAGTTTACCTCATACTTGTTACTTTGTAATAGTAATGACACTCACTCATGCTCCTTGACACTCAAAGAGCTCTAGCGCACTGCTACTGTCTTCCACAGTGAAGACAGATGCAAAGTACTCATTAAGTTCATCTGCCATTTCTTTGTCCCCCATTACTACCTCACCAGCATCATGTTCCAGTGTCCCAATATCAACTCTTGCCTTCCTTTTGCTCTTTATATAACTGAAGAAAAACTTTAAGTATCCTTCTTTATATTATTGGCTAATTTGCCCTCATATTTAATCTTTTTCCTTCTTATCGTTTTTTTAGTTGTGTTTTATTGGATTTTAAAAGCTTCCCGATCATCCAACTTCCCACTCACTTTTGCTACCTTATATGCCCTTTCTATGGCTTTTATGCAGTTCTTAAATTTTGTCAGCAATAGTTGCCTACCCTGCCATTTGAGAACTTCTTCTGTGGGGCATATCTGTCCTTCACCTTTGAACTATTCCCAGAAACTTCTGCCATCTCTGCTCTACCATCATCCCCGTCTGTTATCTTCCTCCAATCCACTGGGCAAGTTCCTCTCTCACACCCCTGTAATTCCCTTTATTCCATTATGATACTGATACATGTGACTTATGCTTCTCCCTCTCAAATTGCAGTATGAATTCAATCATATTATGGTCACTGCCTCCTAAGGGTTCCTTCACATTAAGCTCTGTAATAAGATTTGGGTTAATACACACCACCCAATCTAAGATAGCCTTTCCCCAAGTAGGCTCAACACAAGCTGCTCTAAAAAGCCATCTCATGGGCACTCAACAAATTCCCTCTCTTGCGATCCAACACCAACCTGATTTTCCAAATGCCCTTGCATATTGAAGTCTCCTGTTCCAATTGTGACATTACCCATACTACATGCCTTTTCCAGCTCCACTTGCAAACTCAACCCCATATCTTGGCCTGTACTTGGAGACCTATATATGATTCCCATAATGTTTTTTTATCACCTTTGCAGTTTCTTACATCCACCCACAAATATTCAATGTTCTCTGACCCTATGTCACCTCCTTCTAAAGATACAGTTCCATCTCTTACCCACAGTCACACCACCGCCTATGCCTTCCTGCCTGTCCTTTTGATACAAAGTATATCCTTTGATGTAAGGCTCCCAACTATGGCTTTCTTTCGGTCATGATTCAGTAATGCCTACAATGTCATACTGACCAATCTCTAATTACGCAATGAGTTCGCCCACCTTATTCTGAATGCTGTGTGCATTTAAATACAGCATCTTCAGTATGCATTCTTCACCCTTTAGAATTGTACCTGTGTGATACAACTTAACCCCTTGCTCTGTCTGCATTTGTACCGAATCATTGGCTTGTCCTTCCTTACATTCATGTTACACCCAACATCTACTTGTAAACCTGCTGGCTTGTCCTCAGCTCTACCATCCTGGTTCCCACCCTCCTGCGATATTAGTTTAAACCATTCCCTGCAGCTCTAGTAAACCTGCCCACAAGAATATTGGTCCCCCTTGGATTCTAGTGCAACCCATTCCTTTTGTGCAGGTCAGACCTGCCCAGAAGAGGTCCCAATTATCCAGAAATCTGAATCCCTGCCCCCTGCTTCAATCCTTCCAGCAACACATATGCCTGCCGCCTCATTCTATTCCTATCCTCACTGTCGCATGGCAGACGCAGCCATCGCAAGATTACTACCCTTGAGTTCCTACTTCTTAGCTTTCTTTCTAACACCCTGTATTGTTTTTTCAGCACCTCCTCCCTTTTTCTACCTATGTCATCGGTACCAATATGTATCATGACTTCTGGTTGCTCACTCTTCCTTTCCAGGATATTGTGGATGTGTCCAGAAACATCGTGGATCCTGGCACCCGGGAGGCAAACTACTATCCGTGTTTCTATTTGGCGTCCACAGAATCGTCTATCTGTCCCCCTGACTATACAGTCCTCCACTACTGCTGCCATCCTCTTCGGTTCCCCACCCTTCTGAGCCACAGGGCCCGACTCAGTGCCAGAGGCACGGCTGCTGTTGCTTCCCCTGGGACTTGCTGAGTTCCTCCAGCATTTTGTGTTTGTAACTTCATAAAAGTGCATTGATGGCCATGGAGTTATAGGAAACACTGAGATCGTGGTAACAAGCAGATTATTTTCTGCAGGGTTGTATGATTCAAGGACTTTGGAATCAGAGTGAGTAGTGATTTTTCCAGAAGGAATTGTTATTTATTTATCATTTATTAAGATACAGCACGGAATAGGCCCTTCTGGCCTTTTGGGCCACGCCACACAGCAACCCCCCAACTTAATCCTAGCCTAATCTTGGGACACTGTACAATGACCAGTTATCCCACCAAACAGTACGCTGTTAGACTGTGGGAGCACTCGGAGCACCCACACAGTCACAGGGAGAGCATGCAAATCCTTTACAGGCAGCACTGTGCTAACCACTACACTACCGTGCCACCTGCATGCATACAAAATGGAATTGTATGTGTGCAAAATCCTCGGATTTGGGGGAATTTTGTATGCTTTTCTCTCTCTCTCTGCAGATTGTAATGTAGGGCTCCCCCTTGTGGAGCAGCTGAGAAGGGTTACCATCAATTCTGTGAACATCCCTACCGGGAATTCCGTCCCATTGCCACATAAAGCAGGGAAGGGGCATTCAAGAAGGTATATATTATCTTTAGGTCATGCATTGGGAGCACAAAACGCCTTGTATAAGCAGCAGCAAACTATATCACTTAGGGCCCTTTTTCTGGAAGTGTTTGTGGTCCCACATTGGCCTCATTAACCACCCCAGAGCTCATAAGGCCAGAAAGGATCCCACGATCCTGAGGGAATACCTGTGGATAAGCAAAATAAATTAATATTGAGAAGGTCAGTCTGATTGGCACAGTACCGGAGAAAACATTGGGCCTTGGTTACTAGTGATGAGCTGCGATACGATTGTTCAGAATCAGAATCAGGTTGAAAATCATCGGCATGTGTTGTGAAATTATTTGTTCACATTGTGGCAGTAGCACAATGCAATGCATAATAATAGAGAAAAAACCTGTGCATTATATATATATAGTTAAATTAAATAAGTAGAGCAAGAAACTAGAAATAAAAAGAGTAACGTGGATTCAATGTCCATTCAGAAATCAGATAGCAGAGGGGAAGGAGCTGTTCCTGAATTACTGACTGTTTGCCTTCAGGCTCCTGTACCGGCTTCCCGATGGTAGCAATGAGAACAAGGCATGTCCTGGGTGATGGGGGTCCGTGGTGATGTATGCCACCTTTTTGAGGCATCACACCTTGAAGATGTCCTGGATACTGGGAAGGCCAGTACTCATGATGGAGCTGACTGAGTTTACAACTTTCTGCGGGCAACTTCGATCCTGCGCAGGAGCCCCCCGCTCCCCCAGCCCCACGCCCATACCAGTTTCATACATATGAATGAACGAAACTCAGTGAAATGGAGAACTGCAGATACAGAAACTCTGAAGTAAAGATGCAGCCATCAGTGAATGCTAGTATTTCAGGTTAATGCTCTTTTGTCAGTAAAATGGAATAGATAGTGCAGAGGAGAATGCAACAGGAAGCCAACAGACCATCCCATGTTAGTGCTTCTGTAGGTTTTCACAAATAAAAACAGCGGAGGTGTTTTATATTTCAGAAAAACCACAACAACTCATTTATTGTAACCCAAAACACTGAATACAAAGAGCAGTAAAAATTCTTTATGTAATTACATCATCACATCAGACTAGCCTCTTAAAGTGAACTCCAACTCCATGTCAGTAGCTGTGAATTATGCACGTTTCCACCAATTACATTACCCTGCACTGCCATTCATAGTCCCTGATCTTACCAGTTATCTTCCAGTAATAAACTTCACCTTCTATTGGACTCAGTATTGACTGAAACCCTCACTCCTAACCACAGACTGCATTAGAGGGATGTGGAGCATTACGGCTACTGCTATTTATACTTCCTCTGGACCCATCTTTTAGTTTTTTCTAACTTCCTATCTATCTATCTATCTATTTTTTCAATCATTCATCCATTTGCTTGTTTGTTCAAAGGTCAAGTCCAAAGTACATTTCATATCAGAGTATCCATCCAGTACACAATCTGAAATTCGTCCTCTTCACAGCCATCCACAAGGCAACGAAACCTCATAGAACAATAGAAATATCGAAGCCCCAAAGCCCTCCCTCCTCCCTCCCTGCGCACAAGCAGCAGCAAAAAGCATTGACCCCCCCCACCACCACCACCCACACCAGCAAAAGGAAAGAAAGACATGAGAAGAGGAATAGGTTGCTTTGTGGAAGAACCGGAAGAAATTGCCTGGCATCATCTTTCCTCAGTCCTCCTCCGACATTATTTATCTGTACGTTTGTTTATTGAGATACAGCGCGGAATAGGCCCTCCAGCCCTTTGAGCCGTGCCACCCAGCAGCCCCCAGTTTAACCCCTGCCTAATCATTGGACAATTCACAATGACCAATTAGCCTACCAACTGCTACGTCTTTGGACTGTGGGAGGAATCCACAGAACCCAGAGGAAACCCACAGAGTCACGGGGAGAACACGCCCTGCCCCTAGGGAGCGAGCATAACTTGTTTCCTTTCAATTTCTGTTTGTTCTGAGACCAATGTGAAACATATAAACTTTGCCATAGAAGGTGCATGCCGGGGCAGGCCAAAGGGTATATTGAGAGGAAATGCACTCCATCCACCATGATTGCCAGGCTTCTGTATGCCCCTGATCATAAGCTTGAGGTTCTCAGTGCCATCTTCAATGTCCCTTCTCCACTTTGAAGGCTTTTGGGGCCAGAAATTCTCAGGATAAATGGAGATGTTGTGCTTTTATAAGACGATTTTGAGAATATCCTTGAATTTTTCTTCTCTCCACCTGCCTATCTCTAAAGTAATTTAGGGCCCCGATGAGAGGAACATTAGGCTGGAATCAGAATCAGAATAATTTTATTGCCAGCATGTGAAACATCCCAGAAATTATTGTGGTTTGGTGCCAAACATAAAACACATGACAGTACCATAACAGACAACACAATAGCAAACAGCAAGTTACAAGACAACAGTGCCAACGGTCATGAGCAATCAACAATTAGCAGACCAGTCACATGGACAAACATCAATAATCAAACTTAGATCAATGTGAATATATGAAGAGACTGAATAGGAGGTTGACATTGGGTCAAGTACTCTATCAATGGATTTAGAGGGGTTCATGGAAACAGTAAAAATGGTGTCTCTCCGGTGCATTGATGTGTTTTCTGTTTAGAGTCCAAATCTAAGAAGTGTGGAAGGCAGGGATTTCTATGGTCTGGTAATATAGACTGATATTTCTACATTGAAGACTTGGTCTTCAAACGGCTTTTTCCTCAGCCAGCCCTGGACTTTGCTGGTACAGTGAAGGCAATGATTCGACCATATATGCATATATACAGTACTGTACATGCATTTTGAATTTCCCTCACCTCTGTGTGTGATATATACCGGGAGTGTTGCAGACAGTGGGCTCAAAGCATTGTTGAAGATCACCACAATCCCTTTGACCCACTGCAGTCAGGAAGGAAGCACAGGAGACAGACTGGGTAACAGCTCCTTCCCTTAGGGCTGTGAGACTAAGAAATACCCTGCCACCACAGAGGTCTTGTCACTAGCACAGTGAGCTGTTTACTGTTTACTACATGCATTTGAATCATAGTTTATTAACTTGTTCATAGTATAATACTTTGGTTTATATGCCGTGTGTAATATGTTGCGTGGGTGCACAGTCTGGAAGAACGTTGCTTCATTGGGTTGTATATATGCACAGAGAGACGACAATGAACTTGAATTTGCCACTTAATCTCTCCCACCTCCACCAATCACAGAGCTTCCCGTTGTTCTTTCCTATCCATTACTGCCCTCCCCCACCAACCCCTCTTCAACACCAATCTCCCTCCTCTCTACTTGCCTATATTTCTGTTAGATCACTAATATATTCCACTGTCGATCAAAGGTCACCAAGCTGCAAAGTTATTCTGCTTTCTCATTCACAGAAGCTGGCTCAACTACTTTGCAGTTCCTGCGTTCTCTATTTTTAATCAGCAAAAGAGGAAGGTTGCATGGCAACTATGTACAGATTGATGGCTTTACAGACGGCATATACTGCACATCAAGTTTAAAGAATGCAGGCTCAGCTGGAATGTTATTAATTACAGAACATGTCCGTTGTCTTTTATCCAGCAACTGCGCTGACTTTGGTGCCTGGTTGTCCATTGATGCTAATGGATCTTATTCAAATAACATTCACCTGGAGTCATGTATGATTTCATAGAGTTATCTCATGGGAAAGCAAGAGGGAGAAAGATAGAAAGAGAGAGGAAGGGCAAGAGAGTTGAGGGGAGAGAGACAGAGAGGAAAGGGATGCGAGAGAGGGAGGCAGAGAGGGGAGAGAGAGAAGGAGGGAGAGAGAAAGAGAGAGAGGGGAGGGGAGATGAGGAGAGAGAGGCAAAGACAGACAGTCAAACGACCAGAGAGAGAGAGAGAGAGAGAGAGAGAGAGAGAGAGAGAGAGAGAGAGAGAGAGAGACTGAGAGATATGGAGGCAGAGACACAGGGAGCGTGAAAGAGGGTGTTCATGATCTCACATAAATGTGGAATGAAGCATAAACTGAAAAGTAAAATGTTAGTGTCTGCACTGCCTACAAGATTCTGCTGACTGGTTGCAACCAACAGGGCTCTATGTCAATGTCACACTGCATCTCAAACAAACTAACAGTTTTAACTGGGCAAACCTGTCACTCTTACTTCCTGTTCAACAAAATCAGTCTAATTTGGGCAGGCTGCATTTTCACTAGGTTGGGGAGAACAGACAAGGCACAATCAAAAGGCAAGTTAGACTGAGCTGCAGAGTGATAGGAGCAGAAAGAGGGCATTCAGCCTCTCGAGCAGGTCTGTCATTCTGTCAGACCATGCTTTATCTGTGGCTTTATTTCATTTACCTGCTGTGGTTCTGCATCAGTACTTCTATCCAGCAAAACCCTGTCAAATTCAGCTTTGAAACCTTCTGGTGACTTCCTGACTGAAATTCCCCCTGTGTCAAGAAATGCCTCTGATTCTAATCTCCCCTCCACCAACAGGTTTCTGAACAATCTCTGAACACAGGAACACTACTTCATTATTCATTTTTTCCACCATCTATTTATTTCTGTAACATATAATTTTTTTAGGTTGTGCAATATACTATGCAAAAGTCTTAGGCACATATGCAGTATACAGCAAGGGTGCCTAAGAATATTTGCACAGGACCGTAGTGATTTTATGTATTGCACTGTAATGCTGCCACAAAAATACAAATTTCATGACATATGTGAGTAATGATAAACCTGATTCTGATACAGATCTCTGTTGTGGACTGAGAGTGGGAAATAGAATCATGGTTGGGGAAAGGGATAGGATAGGGAAGGACCAGAGAGACATTCGGTAATGATCAATAAACCAATTGTTGGGAATAAAATGACCTTGGTTGGTGTCTCAGGGCTGGCTGCGTCTGCACCCGCACCAACCACCCCTCCCACCCCTGGCACTCCTTCTCTGCTACCAACCCCACACCCCTCCCCTGGCACCCCACCCTTGCCATTCCCACCATCCTTTGCTCCAGCCAGATTTACAAACTCACTGGCAACTCTGCGTTGACAAATAAAGTACTGTGCAAACATCTTAGGTGGCCCAGCTATATATTTTTGCCCAGACTTTTGCACAGAATGGAATAACAAACCTGATTGATTCTGATCCTGATTCAGTTAACCTGCCTTTGCACTTTGTGCTAGAACTGGTAATTTTGATGAAGGGTTACCAATCTGCACCTTTAACTCAATTTTTTTCTCTCTCACAGATACTGCCTGGCCTGCTGATTAATTCCAGCAATCTCTTTTATTTCCAATTTCTGTACGGGATTTACAGGATTTCACTGTCCAGTGTTGCTTTACTTCCCTCACTCTCTACCCTTGTTCACCTTCTTCTCTTTGTATCTTCTTTGGTTCGAGTTCAAGTTTATTGTCATTTAACCTGTATACAGCTAAAAGAAACAATGTTCCTCTAGGACCAGTGGTTCACAACACAGTTTCAGTATCACATAAAACAATATTAACACAATAATATTAATAGATAGATAGATAGATATACTTTATTGATCCCGAGGGAAATTGGGTTTCGTTACAGCCGCACCAACCAAGAATAGAGCATAAATATAGCAAAACAAAAACCACAAACAATCAAACAGCAAAATGCAAGCTATGCCAGTTGGAAAATAAGTCCAGGGCCAGTCTATTGGCTCAGGGTGTCTGACCCTCCACGGGAGGAGCTGCAAGTTCGATGGACACAGGCAGGAACGACCTCCTGTGCCGCCCAGTGTTGTATCACGGTGGAATATGGCCGGAGTCCAACAGCAAAAAGTTCAATATCTGGTCTACAAGCACGTTCTTCGATCGTAATATGACCCGATTGCACCATCTGTTGTTAACCAGAACACTGAGCACCCAACTCCTTTACGCTTACCGCTCTCAGTGCGCTTCCGGTCAGCCCGAACGATCTGGAAGCCGTCCATGGAAAAGTTTTGATCGGGTATATCCTCGTGCAGCCCCATTCCAGTGAAACACATAACATTGCACTCCCGAAATGTTCTCTGACACCTGGCTAGAGCCGTGAACTCGTCCATTTTATTACCCACCGAACTCCTCTTCTCCATAAGTCTCTGTTGTCTCGACCTGGTCCTCTTTCCTCGACTTTGTGATCCCCCTCTGCATCCTCTGTGTGTTTTCCTCCAGATTTCAGAAGAGGCGTCCTCCGCTCTGCTTGCTAAACCGGCCGGCATAAGCACAAGCAGCTGGTCCCTGAAATAAACAATGCGACGATGCTTCTGTAAATAAAATAAAATAAAAACTATTCTGTAGATGTACAAGTTGACATAAAGTACAGATACAACATATAGCTAAATATACAACAGCATTACAGTAACTGGTGCTGGATGTTCAAAAGTCTGACATCCTAGGGGAAGAAGCTGTAACCCAGCCTGCCAGTTCTTGTTCTTACACGGTGCAGTCCTTTCTGCCTGATGGTATGAGGTCAAAGAGGTTATGGGATAGATGGGAGGGGTCCTGGATGGGGTGGGGGATGGATGAAGACACCCTGATGATTCTTTTAGGAGTATTCAAAAACCATGGCAGTCTTGCTGTCAGGTTCTTTAGAGAGAACATCTGCAAATAACAAGTCTTCATGAAACTCTCTCAGCTGGCAGCACCATCATGTGGATCATTCAGTCTCCTGTAGCGCCCATCTCATTGCAGATTCAGCCTTTGCTACCCCTTCTGTGCAACTTAAAACATGTCCATTTGCTAACCTTATCGGGTTCTGACCTGAAAATGGAACTTTGTAAATTTCTCTTGATCTGCCTGACTTGATGAATAGCTCTAACATTCTAGATCTGTGTTTCTAGTTTTAACCTTATATGAGTCTCATTCCTTTGGACTTCCCCAATAAAGAAAAAACTAAATCTGTGTACTTTATCAATTTATATAGTCATTATAAAACACTTAGATCAGATGTGAAAAGAGGACAAAGCTAGTATATTGCAACATTTATGATGCAATACTTTTTGTTCTCATTGCGTGGGCAGGTGAAGTAGACAGCAAACATAGAATGAACTGTAGAGAAATCTATCTCAACATTTAAGGAGTAATTTTTTTCCAAGAATCTCTGAGAATCAGATCCTGCTGGAGACAAAATGAAAAGTAGCAGTTATAGTCATTTCCCAACCTCTAATGGGACTTCCCTCCACACTCCATTCCATTGAACTACCTTCGTACTTATCTGTCACAATAATGTTCAAGTTTGTTTAATTATCACTGACTGTATCTGAATCCCAATGAATACAGCCAAATGAAACATCATTCCTCTGAGGCCAAGGTACAAAATGCAGAACCAACAATCATACACAACACAAGGAACAGCAGTAAACAGACTGTATAGGCAACAGAAAAAAATGTAGCCCGTGTCCCAGGGTGAGGTGTCAAGGGACTGTATATTGAAGGAGCATGGGTGTTGTCGGCAAGACCAGGCCGCAAATGAACACACACAATCTATCTTGTCTTCTACTGAGCGAGCACTGGAGAGCAGCCCCGACGGGAGGGGCGAGCCCTCAATCCAGCCACCTCAGGGTAATGTGCAAGATGGAGGGGAAGAGTTCACATCCCTGTCCCTCTTTACGCTTGTGAGGTGGACCCTGAACCTGTGGGACTTCATGTTTGGGAAGATGCGAAGATCCAGGAAACGGGGTGAGAAGATAATTCCTTCTCCAAGAGCTCCACATGTAAAGAGCAAAATCCTGCGGTGTTATTCTATCCCTCGACCTATTCTCTCAGTAACTCCCTTAACTTCGGCTCGCCTCTCCATGAGGTTTACTCATCTCTGCACAGACTTGGGCTGTGGCTTGCAATCAACAAGCTTCTGAATCAGGTGCCTCAGTTTGCATAATTTGTTCTTTTTCTTGCTCTTTCTCTCTGCACATTGGATGTTCAAGTCTCCTTTTGTTTAAATGGGTTCTATTGGTTTCTTTGTTTTGTAAAGAGATGA
Organism: Mobula birostris; assembly: GCF_030028105.1. Classification (NCBI taxonomy): domain Eukaryota; kingdom Metazoa; phylum Chordata; class Chondrichthyes; order Myliobatiformes; family Myliobatidae; genus Mobula; species Mobula birostris. The sequence continues at coordinate 5,353,359 of NC_092399.1, forward strand.
ATCTCGAGGTTGTGTGATGTATATATACTTAGATCATAAGAATGTACTTTGAACTTTGTACTTGTAACCTTACAACAACGTCATGGAAATAGGTGATGTTGATTTAATTGCTCAGAGATCGAGTGCAGACTTACATCGAACATTATAGCATGGTACAGGCTCCTCAGACCAAGATGTTGTGCCTGCCTTTAACGTACTCTAAGATCAATCTAATCCTTCCCTCCTACATAGCCCTCCACTTTTCTTTCATCTATGTGCCTATCTAAGATTTTTTAAAACGTCCCTAATGTATCTGCCTCTACCACCACCTCTGGCAAGGCATTCCATGCACCCACTGCCCACTGTGTAAAAACCTGCCCCTAACATTGCCTCTGTACTTTCCTTCAATCATCTTAAAGTTATGCCCCCTCATATTATCCACTTCCACCCTAGGATAGAGTCTTTGGTTGTCCGCTCGATTTAAGCCTCTTATCATGTGATGGGATGAATGATGTAAAAGATAGCGGATACGATAGGATCTTTCATGAGACTCCTGGATAGGTACACGGAGCTTAGAAAAATAGAGGGCTACGGGTAACTCTAGGTAATCTCGAAGGTAAGGACCTGTTTGGCACAGCTTTATGGGTCGAAGGGCCTGTATTGTGCTGTAGGTTTTCTATATTTCTATGAATTAGAAGGTCCTCTGAGATTTCTGCTCCATATCAGTTCTCGACTGCTGCACAGCCTCAGATCTTTTTGTATCTGCTGAGGCATGCCGTCCTTCAGTTGCCTATGTCTTGAGAACCACATGTTCCTCTGCAAAACCTCCACACTTCACCCTTTTCCTTTTAAACCTATTCTCTGAATGCTCACAGTCTTTTTCCCAGGATAAGCAAGTTTAAAACTAGAGGACGTAGGTTAGGGTGAGAAGGAAAGATTTAAAGGGGGCAGAGGGGCACGTGTTTCAGACGGATACTGGTAGGTATATAGAGCGAGCTGCCAGAGCAAGTGCTAGAGGCAGGTACCTCATCATTATCATCATTGTTATGTGCTGTGTCGCATGAGGTGGATGATCATCGTCTTTGACCATGATTGCTTTTGGCAAATTTTTCTACAGAAGTGGTTTTCCATCGCCTTCTTCTGGGCAGTGTCTTTACCAGACGGGTGACCCCAGCCATTATCAATACTCTTCAGAGATTGTCTGCCTGGCGTCAGTGGTTGCATAGCCAGGACTTGTGATGTGCACCGGCTGCTCATACGACCATCCACCACCTGCTTCCATGGCTTCACGTGACCCCGATTAGGGGGACTAAGCGGGTGCCACACCTTGCCCAAGGGTGAGACCAAGAGCCTAACATCATACGAGAGGTCTGGTCAAGAGCCTGATAACAGTGGGATAGAATTTGTCCTTGAGCCTGGTGGTAGGTGCTTTCAGACTTTTTTAATCTTCTGCCCGATGGGAAGGGAGAAAGAATGACTGTAGTGGGTGGGATCTTTAATCATGTTGGCTGCTTTACTGAGGCAGTGTAGAGTATAGGCAGACAGCATAAAGGAGAAGCTAGTCTGTTTCATTGCTGTCATGCTCTATGACTTTCTGGCCAGAGTTTTGGCCATTGGTCTTAATATCGCCTGACATAACTCAGTATCCATTCTTGTGAATGGAGTTGGGACTCTACTGTGCTAAAAGCAGTGTAAAATGTAAGCTGGAGCTGTTGTCATAACTTTGATTCAGCCATCTGTTACTAGGCGTAAAGCTGTTTCACACACATACCTGTTCCTGGAATCATCCTGTGCATAGCCACAGGTTTCGAGCGTAACCTGAGTTACTGGACATTTCTTGGCACCAGATCTGCTTCCCACATCTACAACAGCTGGTAACTATGCAAATATCTGATGAGTTCAAACATCCTGAGGAGTTTCACTGGAATCTTCTGAAATAGGCTTTAACAAAGTGTTGCCTGCCATGCTAAAATATCATTATACGACAGGGGTTCCCAGCCCAGGCTCCGCGGCCCCCTCGGTTAATGATGGGGTCCATGATATAAATAAGGCTGGGAACCTGTGTTATGTAATATGGAACATTAAGGCCATTTAAAGTAGAGCCAAAAGATCACAAACCTGGCTGCAATTAAGGATTTGCAAGGATTATTTAGTTGCCGCCCAAAACTATAAATCAATTTGAGACCTGGCTTTCACTAATGAGAGCATTCACAATTTATGACAAAGTTGTCTTTATAGCATAATCTGCCCAGGAGCTGGATAACAGTAATAAATTTCATTGTCATTGTGAAAGAGAGAACCTGAGAAAGAGTTTGAGGTGCAGGTGAATGAGGTAAATGCCAGCAGGGAGAACCCATGCGTGGACGGTGCTTTATGGCAGCATTAGGAGTCGCAGTCTGGATATGGACCCACTTTAACCGGGACACTGCAGACATTTTGACGCAGGCAGACATGGAGCAGGTACAAGTACTTTGAGAAGTGTGGTTCTCTTCTGATAACTCCATAAGCAAATGTATCGAAATAGACTGTACTTCCGGTAAAACCACCCCCACTCTCGCCATTCCCCACTCTCACCTTATCTTCTGAACTGCCCTTCACCCCCTCTGGTACTCCTCCTCCTTTTCTTTCTTCAATAGCTTTCTGTCCTCTTCTTTCAGACTCCCCCTTCTCCAGCCCTGTAACTCTTTCACCAATCGACTTCCCAGCTCTTTACTTCACCTCTTCCCCACCCCCACCCCCACCACTTCCCGGTTTCACCTATCATCTTGTGTTTTTCCTTCCTCTCTCTCCTCTTTCTTACTCTGACTTTTCTTCCTCCAGTCCTGATGAAGGGTCTTGCCCCGAAATGTCAACTACACTCTTTTCCATAGATGCTGCCTGGCCTGCTGAGTTCCTCCAGCATTTTGTGTGTGTGGCTTGGATTTCCAGCATCTGCAGATTTTCTCTTGTTTGTGATCCAGCTACGAACCCCTAAGAGCCAAAGAAATGCGAGCCAATAGAATTCAAAGATCAACAGAAGGGGTAGCCAATCAGGACTGAGGCAAGCGAACAGGGGTGGCTGGGGGTGGGGGGTTGCTATACAAGCACAAGCACTCGCAGAGAGGAACACCAACAACTGTGCATTGAGGATGTCACTCTGACTGGTGTCTGCAAGCCAATTGCCAAGCTCGTGGAACACTACGAATATTCACAGCCATTGACCCTTCTGTTTCTGACCAGGATCTGGGATAACTCTTATGTCTTTTCACCCAAGATTACCTGACCTGAAATATCTGGTAGATATCCAATTCTGTAATAGGCAGAAGCTATAGCATCTTTCTTAGAGTCACAGAGCACCGAAAACAGGCCCTTCAGCCCATCATGTCAATGCTGATTATCAAAACCTACACCAATCCCATTTACCAGCAGCTAGTAAGCAGCTTCCTGTTGCTCAGCAATTCAGGATCTCACGCAGATACCTTTTAAATGTTATAAAGAAGTCTCTGCCTCCACTACCTTCTCTGGCAGTTCATTCTCGACATGACAAAGTCTGCAGATGCTGGAAATCCAAAGCAATGCAAACAAAATGCTGGAGGAACTCAACAGGTCAGGCAGCATCTATGGAAATGAATAAGCAGTTAACGTTTCGGGCCAAGAACTGAGACTGAGAAGGAAGGGGGAAGATGCCTGAATAAAAGTGGAAGGAGGCCAGCGGGAAAGTGATAGGTGAAACCAGGTGGGTGGGAAAGGTCAAGGGCTGGAGAGGAAGGAATCTGATAGGAGAGGAGAGTAGACCAATGGAGAAAAGAAAGGAGGATGATAACCAGGTGAAGTAAGGCAGGTGGGAAGAAGTAGAAGGTCAGAGTTGGGAACTGAAGAAGGGGTGGTGAAATTTATAGACCAGAGGGAGAAATCAATGTTCATGCCATCAGGCTGGAGGTTACCCAGGCAGAATATAAGGTGCTCCTCCACGCTGAGAGTGGCCTCACATTGGCACAAGAGTAGGCCATAGCTCGACACGTCACCACAGGAGTGGGAATGAGAATCGGAATTGAAATGTTTGTCCATGAGGAAATCAGCGAAGCAGTCTCCCAATTTACGCCGGGTCTCACCAATGTAGAGGAGGCATGTCAGGAGCACCGATCATTATAGATGACCTCAGCAGACTTGCAGCGGAAGTGTTGTCTTTCTAGATTTCAACCACCACCTGGGTAAAAACATTTTTCTTCAGAACCTTTCAGGCAGCATGGTAGTGCAGCAGTTAATGGAACACTTCACCGTACCAGTCATCCAGGTTACTTCCTGCCGCTGTCTGCAACGGGTTTGCATGTTTGACAATCTTCTATAGATGTGTGGAGGAGAGTATAGTGATTGGCTGTTTCTGGCCAAGATCTGGGACAGTTTGTGTGTCCTTTCACCTGAGACTACCTGACCTGAAATATAGACAGGATGTCAAGCAAGGTACAAATTTTTTTTTTCGAAAGCGTTGCTTCCTCAGAATTTTTTCTTGTTTGTGATAGACTGCCTGAAGCTGAACACAAATAGAATTTCAGAGTATTTGTATCACGTAGGAATTTGGAGAAACAGGAAACTAATTCTTATTGGATATAATGTGTTTAATTGCTGATAATTCAACCGAGCAAAAAAATATTTTGTTGATGACTTTGTTTCTAATCAGTGTCTGAGGCTTCTCACTTTAAGTGTCCAACAGTAATCAGCCAGCATTGATGGATTCCAGTTGCCCTGACACTGTTTCTCCATGACTGCCATCTCACCATGCTTGACATTGGCAGTGCCAAGATTTGCAGGGAAGAAGTCTAGATGTGAACGCAGAAAACGAATCTTCCGTCACACGTTGCACTTCACGGTTTTGTGCGCTTCAAGCGTGTTAACAACCAGTTGCACGTAGTTTGATGCTCTGTAGATGTAAAGAAAAAATTCCAACAGCGTCCTTGAGTGCTGTCAGTGCGATTTTCTCTGGTCCCACTAGAAGTTGTTCGAATTGCCTGTCATTGATGATCTGTTTGACTTGTGAGCCAACAAAAATCCCTTCCTTAATCTTGGCATCAATATTCTGACTTGAATTATGAATTGAAATAACAAATACTTCAATAAGTCTTTACGTATAAGACAGAGGCTAACAGATTCTTGATTAGTCAGGGCATGAAGGCAGAAGATTGGGGCTGAGAGGGAAAGTCGATCAGCCATGATGGAATGGTGGAACAGACTCGATGGGCCGAATGGTCGAATTCTCCTCCTATAACTTATCGTCTTATGGTCTTATATAGATGATTTCAATAAAATGGTGCGTGAATGGGAAATTTCATGATCAGCAGCTCAAAATCCTTAAGATGCACCCAAAAGTATTCAGGAAGCAAAATCTGTTATCCAGTGTAATAGGCAGAAGCTATAGCCAAGCGTGAATCAACTGAAACGCATGTTTCAGTTTCAGTGAATCCTCCCATATTTGATTTAAAAAACAGCTCTTGCACAACGACAGGAAAGAAATTTAAACCTCACCTCCTACCTGCCCTGAACACATCCTCCCACCCGTCACTCCTCCCGCTCTGCCTCTGTGTCGTTTCTCTCTTTCTCGTTTAGTTTAATGAATGAATAGTCAGTAAGTGAATCACTTTCCATCTGATGTTCAATAAAGTTCGTAAATACGCAGCAGTGATGTATTATTTACAATAAACTGAGTTGATGATCTGATTTTGGTTTCGTATTATGATTGTGTTCCAGTTCCTCCCAATTTATCTGAAGCTTAATCTAACTTGCTTCACCATACATTAGAAGCAAATATATCAGCGGCTTTTAAGATATGTTTAGATGTAAGAAAGATGCAGGGATGTGGACATGGTGTAGGTAGGAGGGGTTAGTGTTTGGGTGTTTTTGATTTGCTTTTTAGCTGGTTCAGCACAACATTGTACTGTCCTATATTCTATGTTTATATTTTTTATCTTGTTAAGTACATTGCTTGAATGTCTAATTTGGACTGTCAGGCTTTGGACAACTACTAAGGGTGTGCTAAATTTTTAATTATTTTGTTTTATTTAGGGATATAGCATGGAACAGGCCCTTCCTTTCGGCCAACGATCCGCACTACCCAGCAATTTAACCCTAGCCTAATCATGGGACAACTTATAATGACTAGTCAGCCTACTAACTGATACGCCTTGGACTGTGGGAGGAAACCAGAGCACCCGGAGGAAACACACGCAGTCACAGGAAGAATGTAAAACCTTGTTACAGATGGCGTTGGAAATGAGCTCCGAACTCTGACGCCCCGAGCTGTAATAGCGTTCCGCTAACTGCTACGCTACTGTCATAATCAACGTTGACCGAGTCAGGTGGATGTAAGATAAGTCAGTTGGTGCTCTTTGAAGAGGAGTATGCAAGTCATAAAGTTGTAGAAACGTACAGCACAGAAACAAGACCTTCAGCCAAACCATTTAAACTATCAACCTGCGACCTGCACCTGCAAACATTCTAGTTTTAAACAACAATCCCAAATACTCTGGACTTGATGTACTTCTCATGAGAAAATCTGCACTAGTCGCCTACTCATCTGCTCAAGCTTTCCCTGCCATAAGATCATGGACAATTTGATGGTAATCTCAACTTCACATACCTGTATAAACTACAGTATTATGTCTCCTCTCCCGCCCTCCTTATTGAAAATCCATCCACTTTTGTCTTAAAAACTTTCAAAGACTCTGTTTCCAACCCCCTGCCCCCCTCAAAACTTAACCACCCTGAAGATTCTATCTCCTCCTCTCTTCCAATGGGCAAATCCTGAAAACACGTACCAACAGACTGAAGGAAAGTTTGTACCTGCTGTTATAGGACGATTGAATGGTTCCCTAGAATGTTAAAGTGAACTCTTGGCCTCACATCTACCTCGTTATGATCCAGAAAATTATCATTTAAAAGCTTCTCTGAGGCTTCTGCACTTTCTTCTCCATTGTTATTATCTCTTTTTATCCGACCTCAATGTACCCTGTAATGATTTGATCTGTATGAACAGTACGCGTTTCACTGTATGACAATGATAAACCATTCCAATTCTCTAAGAGAAGAGAATTATTAGCACAAGAGATTCTGCAGATGCTGGAAAGCCAGAGAAACATATGCTGAAGGAACTCGGTGGGTCAGGCAGCATCTGTGAAAAGGAGTTAACTGTTGATGTTTCAGGCCGAGACCCTTAATCATGTCCAAATGACAATAAATTTGACCCTGAGGTTCTTATGTATTTCAGTCAAGGTCCTCTCAGTCTACATCCCATGGGATACATGCCAAAATATCAAATAGTATTGTAGATACTGTGTTTTGCACCTTGAACCTGGAGGAACGCTCTTTCACTCAGCTGTTACAAGTGCATGCTTAAACGAGAACTAAACTTGAACTTCAATTTAAAAAGAATGTAAGGAATATTTAAGAGAATGTTGCCAGAGGTTATGTGCCTCGAGTTCTAGGGAGACGTTAGGGGATAGGTATTCCTTGAAGCATGAGTGGGTGGCGGGGGAGTAGCGAAGGGTGACCTTATATAGGTGTATAAAGTCATGAGGGACATACAGAAGGTGAAAACACACAGTCTTTTTCAGGGAAATGGTAACAAAAATTAGGGGTTATAGGTTTAAGGTGTAAGAAGAAAGTTTTAAAAAGAATCTGAGGGGGACCTTCTTCACACAAAAGGTGGTGTGTATATGGAACACACATCAAAGTTGCTGGGGAACGCAGCAGGCCAGGCAGCATCTCTAGGAGGAGGTACAGTCGACGTTTCGGGCCGAGACCCTTCGTCAGGACTAACTGAAATTACTAGCTCTTCTTTCAGTTAGTCCTAACGAAGGGTCTTGGCCCGAAAGGTTGACTGTACCTCTTCCTAGAGATGCTGCCTGGCCTGCTGCGTTCACCAGCAACTTTTATGTGTGTTGCATGAATTTCCAGCATCTGCAGAATTCCTCGTGTTTGCGTGTGTATATGGAAAATGGTTTGGACAGGTACAGTATCGTGCAAAGGACTTAGGCACCCTAGCTAAATATATTTTCCTAAGCCTTTTGCACAGTACTGTGCACTGACAACACTTAAGGTTACTGGACAAGTATGCAGATAGGAAAGTCTTTAGAGGTATACGGCCAAAGGTGGGCAAACGCAACTTGCTTAGATGACTGTCTTGGTCAATATAGATGGGTTGGGCTGACAGGTCTGTTTCTGTACTGTGTTACTCCAAGCCTCAGATCAGGAGATGGGCAGTCTGTGGGGAGGGTGGGCTGAATACCTGGTGGAGGGCCAGCACAAGAACATAAGTAAATATTTTACTGGGCACTACAAGGACACAGTGATCCAAGTTCAGTTCAGACCAGTCGAAAAGAAGCCTGAAGTGTTGACTGTACTTTTTTCTATAAATGCTGCATGGCCTGCTGAGTTCCTCCAGCATTTTGTGTGTGTTCGTGGATTTCCAGCTTCTGCAGGTTTTTTTCTTGTTTGTGATTTGACTGTACAATAGCTGGTGGCATCCTGTCACCCTGAAGTGGAAATTGTGTCAGGGTCCTCAGAGAACCCAACTGAAATTTCCAAGTAATGCAAAATGTCTAAGGAATAGTTCTTTTCCTGTTTCACTCTGGAAAAAGAAACAGAATTTTCAATTACACAAAACTGAGAAACTTAAATCTATTAAGTTACAGACTAATTTTCTCGTACGTCTTCAGCACATCAAATTTCAGAACCGAAGGGACTTTTCTATCCATCATCTCTCTGCCAATATTTTGTCTCAGCATCCCATTCTTTCCTCAGTTTCTTTTTCAGATATTTCTCATGTCCATTTGAAAAGATGTCATGAATTTTGTCTCTCCGGATTTTTGCATTTGGGGTAATTCCAAAGCTCATTCTCCATGCCTTCCCTTCAAAAGGAAAAATAAATGCATGTACTTAATCTTCAGTTCATAGGCCGGTGAAGGATCTTACGCCTATTCAACTTGCTCAGTTTATTCATTGTCTCTAACAGACTTAAAACTAACAGAGCTGAAGGCAAGATCGACAGCTGCAATTCAAACTACAGTTCTTTATGGGCAGTGGGTTCTCGTTCTTGGAATTGCCGAGCTGCTTGGCGTTTGATATCTCCAGGTGCGGCCTGGAAAACGTGTGCCTTCGGGGTGCATTCCTGAGGATGACCTGATTCCTCGCCAATGTCACCAACGGAAGCATTGAAGGAGGGTTGAAACATCGATACAGCAGGCGGTGTGCATTGTTTTCGATAAAAGGCCCCTACACTCGAACGATCTCTCTTTTGATGGTCAGTGAGAGCCTCTGGTGGTCCTTGAGTTGGGAAACTCGGAGAAGTGGCACAGCAGATTGCAACATCAAAACAGCGAGCTTCTGGTCTCCCTTCTCACCGTTGCAGGAGCCTTTCTGAGATGTTGAAGTGTTATGATGGACAGAAGATTTTGCTGAACTCTAGATCATACTATTGTTTGCATGCTGGGTGGTGAGAGGTTGATGCTTTTACTGCTGCCTTTGTGTGGGAGGGGGAGGGGTCTTTGGGGTTCTGATGTTTTCTGTTGTTCATTCTTTGTTTTTTTCTGTTTCATGGATGTCTGTGAAGAGTAAGAACTTCAGGTTGTATACTGTATACATTCTCTGATATAAAATTGAACTATTGAACCATTGATATGTTGACTGGGTAAGAGTCTGTGTGATTTAACAGCTGTAGGATACAGTGCACTTCAAAATGCATGTATTGGGTGGGATTGTTGATGCTTGTACTAAGACTGAGCAGTACTTGACAACTTTACTGTCGTGCCATGTACATGTCATGAATTATTACCACTCCCTCAAGGGAAGCAGGTTAGCAGACAAGGATCATGGCAACCTTCACAAGTATTAACCAGCCGCCACTTTGTTGCAATAAATTAAAATGTATGCATGATTTGAAAGGGAGAATAAAATCTGTGCGAATCCCTGCAGCATCTGGTGACCCTGTGATCTCTGTCTTGGAGGCCGAAGTCAGAGTGTGAACCCTCACAGGGCATTAGGACCTGAGGGTGTACCTGGTAGGGCTCGGAAAACCTGCGCTAAACAACTGGAGGGAGTGACCAGCGACACATTCAATCTCTCACCGCCTCACCGCTGCAGCTGCAAGTTCCCTCCTGCTTCAAAAGGGTGACAATCAGTGCTGAAGAACAGCAGGGTGAGTTGCCTCAACAAGCTGTAAACAACTGATTACAGCTCAGTATGCAACACAATCATACCCTTTGTTCTAATCGACAAGCTCCAAAACCCGGACCCTTGCAACGGGATCCTTGACTTCCTCGCCTGAAGACCAGAGTCTGTGCGGACTGGAAATAACTCCTCCTTGCTGACAATCAACACCGATGCACCTCAAGTACGTGTGTTCAGCCCGCTGCAGTATTACTGTGGCTAGGCACAGCTGTATGCTTGCTGATGCCACAGTTACTGTCAGCGGAATTTGAGATGGTGATGAGGAAGTGTACAGGAGTGAGATAGATCAGCTGGTTATGAAGAGTCACAACAACAAACTTGGCTCAATGTCAGTAAGAGAAAGGAATTGATTGTGGACTTCAGGCAGGCAAAGTCAAGGGAACACCCACCAGTCCTCAGTGAGGGTTCAGCAGTGGAAAGGGTGAGCAGTACAAGTCCCTGGGTGTTGACATCTCTGAAAATCTATTCCAGACCCGATATATTGATGCTGCTACAAGGAAGGCCAAGCAGCGGCCATACTTCATTAAGAGTTTGAGGAGAACTGGTATGTCACCAAAGGCACTCGCAAATTTGTACAAATGTACCGTGGAGAGCATTCTAACTGGTTACATCACCGTCTGGTATGGAGGGGCCAACACACAGGATCAGAAAAAGCTGCAGAAAGTTGTAAACTCGGCCAGCTCCATCGTGGGCACTAACCTCCCCGACATCCAGAGCACCTTCAAAAAGGCAGCATCCATCAGTAAGGACTCCCATCATCCAGGCCATGCTCTCTTCTCTTTGCTACCGTCAAGGAGGAGGTACTAGAGCTTGAAGACCCACACTTAACTTTTCAGGCAAAGTTTCTTTCCCTTTGCTATCAGGTTTCTGAATGGACAGTGAACCCATGAACACCACCTCACTATTTTTTCCTCTCTTTTTTGCACTACCGATTTAATCTAATTTTAATATTTTATTCTTACTGTAAATTTTTATTATTATGTATTGCACTGCTGCTGCAAATCAACAAATTTCATGATACAGTATATGCTAGTGATATTAAGCCTGATTCTGATTATAAACTTCCCTCTCCCATTTAATCTCTTCCCCCATTTCATGCAGGTTCTTCCCTAACATGTACAGCTTTGAAGCATATTTTTTCACCAATAACAGTGGTAAGTCTCAGGCTGTGACATTCCCATACTACATTAATGCCACACCGATCATGGGCTTTTGCATCAGGTCTTTAAAGGCATCTGTCCGTGGTAACCAAAGGCCAGCTGCTGAAGAGACTGCAACTGAAGTGAGGGTAAATGCAGGGGTTGTTCCTTTTGAGTGACCATCCCATTACAGTGAGTTACACTGGGATTCATGTACCACTATAAAATTTGAAGCCAAACAACAATGTGAGAAATAAAATGAAAATGCACCTGATTGTGGTTCTTCCACAAGAGGCTGTATTCTCTGGTGGACCGAACAGAAGAGGTATCCTGATGCTGACAGATGTTAGTGTAACGAAATGGAGACTCTTTAATTCAAACTACCACCAATCTTCAGAGGATTTCATTTCTAGTTTTGGTGTGACTGTTGTATCGTAGCCATTTCCTCAATATGGGAGGTCCAAATTCGGTTGATAGGGATGAAAGCATCTGTGCCAAAATTATGTAACATGCGTAAATTGTTGGAGGAACGCAGCTGATCAGGCAGCATGTGTGCAAAGGAACTAACATGAATTTAATTTAGATTTTTATATTTAGAGATGCAACACAATACCGGGCCCCTCAAGCCCAACCCAATTACACACGTGACCAATTAACATACTAACCCACACGTCTTTGGAATTTAGGAGGAAACTGCAGCACCCAACGGAAACTCACGCGGTCACGGAGTGAACAAACAAACTCCTTATTGATGGCGGTGGCAATTGAACCGCGGGGGCCCCTGGCACTGTAAGGCGATGCACTAGCCATTATGTCACCATGATGGTCCAGTCCAAGATCACTTATTAGGTCTTATGACGTTCCTTGAAAATGCATTGGATACTAAGTAAAGACCAGAAACTGAATCCTACACCAAAGTGCCTGATCTATTTTGTGAAAGTCAGGATTTCACCTGGAGGAAATCACTAGAATGATCTAGAGTCACAGAAAAGTACAGCACAGAAACAGGCTGTTTGACTCATCTCGTCTGTGGTGAGGAATTTAAACTGCCTACTCCCATCGACCTGCACTGGGATCATAGCCTTCTATACCCCTACCATCCAGGTACCCACCTAAATTTTTTTTAAATATTGAAATCGAGCTCACATGCACCTCTTGGACTGGCAGCTTATTCTTCACATTCCCTAAGTGAAGAAGTTTTCCCTCATGTTCTCCTTTAACTTTTCACCTTTCACCCTTAACCCATGGCCTCCAGTTGTAGTCCTACCCAACCTCAGTGGAAAAAGCCTGCTTGCATTTACCCTATCTATACCCCTCATAATTTTGTATACCTCTACCAAATCTGCCCTCAAATTTCTACATTCCAAGGAATAAAGTTATAACCTATTCAACTTTCCTTATAACTCAGTTCCTCCAGTCCTGGCAAAACCCTTGTAAATTTTCTCTGCCCTCTTTCAACATTATCTACATCTTTCCTATAGGTAGGTGACCAAAATTGCACACAATACTCTATGCTGGGTAATATCACTTTTTTATGAATGAAGCTACTAAACAAGAGGCTTAGTAACACACTCAAATGTAACACACAACATTTTGTGTGTGATACTCAGACTTGCGGCATCTCTAGATTTTCTCTTGTAAGAGGTTTAGTAAATCAGTAAAAACTAAATCACTTCATTTTATGGGCAAACAAATTTCTGACATTGAAGGGCAACATGGTAGCATAGTGGTTAGCACCACGCTTTAGATTACGGGTGATCTGGGTTCAATTCCGGCAGCTGCCTGGAAGGAATTTGTTACATCCTACCTCCGACCATGTGCGTTTCCTCTGGGTGCCCTGATTTCCGCCCCCCTCCCCCGCCACAGTCCAAAGACGTCGGTAGGTTATTGACGTTGGTCATGATGGTCCAGTCGACATTTCAGGCCGAGATCCTTTATTAGGTCTTATGATGTTCCTTGCAAATGCATTGGACACTATGTAAAGACCACGACGTTGGTCATTGAAAATTGAGATTGTTGAGCAGTGCAGCCCAAAGGGCCAGAAGGGCCTATTCTGTGCTGTATCTCAATCAATAAATAAACAAATAAATTTACACCTCAACACACCGGAATCGCTTGATTATCTTTAATAAAAAGCCTTCCAACTCTACTGCTACTTAGAACCAGATAGCTGTCTGGCATCTTCCTGAAGAAATTAACTTTGACCTTGAAATATTTTGGCAATGCTAATGGTTCAATGGTTCAATTTAATATCAGAGAATGTACACAGCATACAACCTGAAATTCTTACTCTTCACAGACATCTATAAAGCAGAGAGAAAAAACCCAAAGCATGAATGACAGAAAAACATTAAACCCCAAAGCTCCCCCTCCCCTCCCATGTAAAATCAGCAGTAAAAGCAACAACCTTCCCTCCTCTCCCTCCCCCCAACTTGTTCTAGCAAAAAGCATCAGATATCCCTCTCCCCTCCACCACCACCCACCAAGCAATAGCAAGTCCCCAAACAACCATGATCTATAGACCACCAAGAACTACTGTCCATCCGAACACTTTGACATCTGAACAGGCCCTTTGTCTCACTAGCAAGGGAGAGAGAGGTTGCACTCCCGCCACAGTGAGCGGGGAGGCCAACAGCTCATTGTTTCCATGATACAGTCTGCAGTGTCCTTATTTCGATTTTCCAACCTGAGAATCAGCAGACTCTCTTTCACTATCGAGAGAGAGCAATCGATTGAGTCAGAGGCCTCCGACAACCACACCCGCTGTCTCGGTCAGCAGCATCAGCGAGGAATCGGGTCGTGCACAGGGCCGCACCCTGAAGGTGTCCATCTTCCAAGCCTCTCCTGGAGATTCGGAAATGCAGGCCTCTTGGCGAGTTCTACAGATCAGATATTTACTGTCCATGAGGAACTTAGTTTGAGCGCAGTTGCAGATCGTTGCTTCCGACAGAACCCCAGCCACCTTGAATCGGAAAAAATAGACATGCAAACAGAAGATTTAAACTGTTTTGCTGGTGTACTCGAACAAGTCACACAGGTCCACAAAAGAACTTCTGGAGCTGTCTTTAGCTCCTAATTTTGCTGAATTAAAAGGATAAATAAATAAATGCATCCGTTAGTCTTGTGAGACCATGGATCTGCGCCCGGAAAGTCTTCACTCTCCAGGGCGCAGGCCTGGGCAAGGTTGTATGGAGGACCAGCAGTTGCCCATGCTGCAAGTCTCCCCTCTCCATGACACCAATGTTGTCCAAGGGAAGGACATTAAGACCAATACAGCTTGGCACTGGTGTCGTCGCAGAGCAATGTGTGATTAAGTGCCGTACTCAAGGACACAACACGCTGCCTCGGCTGGGGCTCGAACTCACGACCTTCAGATCACTAGTCCAATGCCTTAACCACTTGGCCTCGTGCCAAGGGTATGATGTAAGATAAAGTGAGGCACCTGAGAAAGCTGATGCTTCACAGATCTAATACCTTGTGTCGTGATCCCAGCTCCCTACAAGCATTTCCCTGGCTGCTCTAGCTTCTCCCCACATCCCAGAGAGAGTCAGAATCAGGTTTAGTATCATTGGACCGTGCTCAGTGAAGCAGCCTGTGTAATCAAAAATTCCGCTTACCCCACACATTCCCTCTGCTCCCTCGTCCATCGGGCTAAAGCCTAAAAGCATATACCACCAGGATCAAAGGCAGCTTCTGTCCCTCTGTTAGCAGACTCTAGAATGGATCTCTTCAGAATCAGGTTTAACATCACTGGCATATGTGGTGATACTTGTTGTTTTGTGGCAGAAGTACATTGCAGTAGATAATAATAAAAACTATAATTTGCACAAAGAAGTGTATATAATAAAGAAAATTAAATGAAGTAAGTAGTACAAATGAGAAGGAAAAATACTGAGGTAGTGTTCATGAGTTCAATGTCCTTTCGGAAACCAGATGGCAAAGAGGAAGAAGCTGTTCCTGAAATGTTGAGAAAGTGTCTTCAGGCTCCTTGATGGTAGCAATGAGAAGAGGGCATGTCCTGGGTGATGGGGGTCTTTAATGATGGATACTGCCTTTTTGAGGTCTTAGTGAGTACTACATCACAGAAACAGGCCCATCAGTCCATCTAGTCCAGGGGTTTCCAACCTGATGGCTACAGATCCCTCAGTTAGTTGTAAAATGTCTATGGCATAAAAAGGTTGGGAACTGCTGACTGAGTCAATGCCAACCTGATCTTCTGCACCTTCCTGCCTACCTGCATCCTCCAAGCCCCTCCCTTCCATGTATCTATCCAAACTTCTCTTTAATGTTACAATTGAACCCACATCTACCATTTTGCTGGAAGCACATTTCACACCCTGAGTGAAGAAGTTTTCCCTCAGATTCCCCTTAAATATTTCACCTATTGCTCTTAACCTCTAGTTCTAATATCACTCAGCCTCAGAGGAAGAAGGCAGGGGAAATCTGGGGAAAGTTGTTGGGATTAGAGGAAGAAGAAAGTGGGATCAATGTAAGTGGTTAGTACAGAGTCGATGGTCCGAAGGGCCTGTCCCAGAGCTGTATGATGCTATGATGCTATTATTGTTGCGGCTGGCGGGTAACTTTATGTTCTCTATTATGTGTGTGGCATAAAGTAAAAAAATCTTGTCTGTTTCTCACACCGTTTCTGATTTGTTAATTTAACCCTTTAATCATCAGACCGAAAGGACTGTGAGAATGGCTGAGAGGATCATTGGGGTCTCCCTACCATCCATCAGGGACACTTATCAGGAGTGCCGTGCATGCAGGGCCCCTAGTATTATCAAGGATCACACCCATCCGTCCAGCATCCTCTTTGACATTCTACCATCAGGCAGGAGACTCCAATGCACCAGGACAACAACAGCCGGGATGGGAAACAGCTTCTTCCCTCAGGTCATTAGACTTCTGAACTCCCTGCCTCAATGCGCTTGGAGTGTCACTGGATAGTCTGTACTGTACCATACAATTTTAATTTATGTACTTTGTTTATCTATGGGTAATTTATTTGTGGATTTAATTTACTTTCTTAAGTTATTGTGTGTTATATGTGCATTATATGCTACTGTTCTTTACACCTTGGTCCACCCTGACCTTTCACCTTCCCCCTTCCTTCTCAATCCTGATGAAGGGCCTTGGCCCAAGGCATTGACTGTTTACGCTTCTCTGAAGATGCTACCTGCCTGTGTTCCTCCAGCATTTTGTGTGTATTATCCATATCTTATTGGTGATCTTTGGCTGCTGTGATGATTGCAGTGAATCTCCTCAGTCCAGTCTTTGATTTCTAAATTCTCCCAGAAGCAACCCCTAGCCAAGTGGGTAAAAAATTTCATAAAATTGATATCAGGAGAGAAAGTGAAATGGATAAAAAGAAATTAAACTGAGAAAGGAGGGCAAAAGCAGTATCAGGAGAGATAAAATAGCAGGTATCTGCAATGTAAAGGGAGTTTCTGGAAAATACTGGAGAAGGAAACAGAATGCTTTTAAGTAGGCTGCTATCAAAGAGCTGGTTGAAGGTAAGTCCATGTACACAGTGTTTTATACAATATTTCGTCATCCTGCAGAATTTCAGTCATAGTTTATTTGCCAGCTCTGCGCTCTATCTAATCCTATTACCATGCAGGAGGCTGGAAGATTTACCCAAGCATGTTGATGCATGATGACTGGAAATTTCCTTGAGTTTCTGAAAAAATCTCTGGGCTTTTTCACCAGGATGAAAAGTTAAAAGACTTCAAGCGTTTTCAAAAGGGACACTGATGCACCCATCGGAGATTTGAGGAGCGGCTGTGACCTGTCAGAAGCAGGTCTGTTGTCACTTCTGTTAGATAGGATTGTGATCAGCTGTTCAAAAATACACTTATTATCAAAGTATTATTACAACCTTGAGATTCGTCTCCTAACAGGCAGCCACGAAACAAAGGAACCCAAAAGAACCCATTTTAAAAAAAAGACCATCAAACACCTAACAGACAGAAAAAAAACCAAATCATGCAAACAATAAACACGAACAAATAGCGTTCTGAACTGAAGTCCACAAAGAGAGTTTGGCCATGGACACTTAGTTCAGTGCAGAGTGGAGCAGTGAGCTAAACCAGCCCAACTCTCACCTCCGGTCCTAGCATCCTGACTTCAATCTGGCCCACCGACTAAATCGTTGTCCACACATCAGGTTCAGTCGCTTTGATACTCTCTGGGGTCTGGATCCCACCACCTTGATTGGTAATGATAATAATTACTATCATTAACAATGGAATAAGGAAATCCACAGTTTGAAGAGGCACTTTATTTTATGTTATTTCACACCCTTCCGGCCCAGTGATCCAGCGCCAACCAGTACGTACATGTGAACAATTAAGCTACTAACATCTTCGGGATGTGGAAGAAATCCACGTGGTTACAGGGCAAATATACAAACTTCTTACAGACAGTGTCAGGAAAGGAACTCAGATTGCTGGTACTTTAAAGCATCATGCTCTCTTCTCACTGCTGCTATCAGGAAAAGGGTAAAAGAGCCTCAGGACTCATAACACCAGGTTCAGAAACAGCTATTACCCCTCAACCTCAGGCTCTTGAACCATAGGGGATAGCTCCACTCAACTTCACTCACCCCATTATTGAAATGTTCCCACAACCAACTGTTTCACTTTCAAGAACTCTTCATCTCATGTTCTTGTTATTTATTGCTATTTATTTATATTTGGATTTGCACAGTTTGTTGTCTTCTGCACTTTGGTTAATCTTTCATTGACCCTGTTATAGTTACTATTCTATAGATTTGTTGAATATGCCCACAGGAAAATGAACCTCAGGGATGTATATGGTCACATATATGTACTTTGATATAAAATTTACGTGGAACTTCAACTGCTGCTCTACATGTTCATTCAGGAATTGCGTGCAGTCTCCAATACGTACATTTCAACCACCGCTCATGTTTTGGGAAAGAATCCAAGCTGTATGGTATAGGGGTGAGTAAGCCACTGCAGAGACGGGCGATAAGTAGAAGTGTGAACCCAGAAGGCTGTAGGACTGTGGGAAATTTGAACTAAAAGCAGAAAATGGTTGAAACACTTGGCAAGTCAGGCAGCATCTGAAGGGCCATTGCTGATTTTGTTATTGTTCGAAAATGCAGCCCACTCACCGTCCAGTGCTTAGACAACTCTGAGCAACAAGAAAGTACTCATGATATTCTACAGGTGTACAGTAGAGAGCATCCCAACAAGCTGAAGCATTGCTTGATATAAACACTGCATTGTGGCGGGCATTAGGGCTCTGCAACTTGTAATCAAAACTGCCCAAAGCATCACTGGCACCACCCTTTCCACCATCAAGGACACACATACAGAAAGGTGCCGGGAAAGGGCCAGTAACATCATGAAGGATCCCACCCACCCTGCTCATAGACTGTTCATCCCACTCCCATCAGGGAGGAGGCTATGCAGCATCCATGCCAGGACCACCAGACTCAAAAACAGTTACTTTCCCCTCACAGTGAGACTGATCAACACCTCCACCTACTAACTCCATCACGCTTTATTATTTTTTGTTAGTCACCTTATGTACAGCCTAGAGTAACTTTTTGGACATACAATCAATCTATGTGTATAAGATATTTTATGTATTTATAATTACTGTGTTTTGTTACTATTATTTTGTTCTTTATCTTCTGTTTTTTTTGTGCTGAATTGGATCTGGACTAACAATACTTCGTTCTCCTTACACTTGTGTACAGGAAATGACATGACTGTTGAAGTTTTGGAGGATTCGGGGAATAGAGGAAGAGAATTCTTGTGATCAGACGTCCAATTGTAAGTTGTTAATCGTCTCTTTAATGGAATGTTACTGGCTGTCCTCCAAACCCAGTGTACTTAGCAAATTTGAAAGTGAAATGCTAACTAATTTATTTTTTTGATTCTCTCAATGGAGTACTATTTTTCAATCACAGGATGTGGGTGGAAATGAGTATTTATTGTTTATCCCTAAATGCCCCAGACAAACCATCTTCCTGATTAACTCATTAATACCAGAAAGCCTGTAGTTGTTGGAAATCCAAAGCAATGCACACAAAATGCTGGAGGAAATCAGCAGGCCAGGCAGCATCTATGGAAATGAATGAATAATCGATGTTTTGGGCTGAGGCTCTTCATCAGGATTGAGACGTAAAGGGGAAGGTACCAGAGTAAAAAGGTGGGGGAAGGGGAAGGAGGCCAGCTGGAAAAGTGATAGGTAAAGCCAGGTGGGTGGGAAAGGTCTGGCTGGGTACATGGTCGAAGACTCAGAGGGCAGCAGAGATCACAGTGGTTTGAACAAATCACATGCTTGAGAGGGGTTTGGGGAGCTACAGTCCAGCTGCAGGCCAATGGGACTAGACAGGTTAATGGTTCAGCACAGACTAGATGGGCTGAAGGGCCTGTTCCTTGGAGTAGTGTAGTGTCCTTAAGCATTTTCAGAGGCAGCTACATTGCAATGGATCTGGAGGCACGTGTAACCCAGAGAGGATAAGGATAATGGGTTTTCATTTCTCTGGATGGGAAGTCAGATAGATCTTTACAACAATCCGGTAGTCTGATTATTAATA
Source organism: Mobula birostris (assembly GCF_030028105.1). Lineage (NCBI taxonomy): Eukaryota > Metazoa > Chordata > Chondrichthyes > Myliobatiformes > Myliobatidae > Mobula > Mobula birostris. The sequence goes on from NC_092399.1 coordinate 5,373,249, forward strand.
ATAGCTTTAGAATTCCAAGCTTGTTTAACTAACTGGCTTTCAGTTCCCCAGTTGCTGCAATAGTGGTGGTATTTGAGCTCATATTCCAAATTATGTTCTATCAATGATCTTGTCCATGAGAGGTGGACATTAACCCCTGTAACACACCCTACTGCTGTCAGTTATTGTCATTGTACATTGCTATCTGAATTCTGAGCTGGGAGTCACATTGAGGTTACCTATTGAAAATTCCACGGAAATCCTGAATAGTTGTCACTTCGAACATTGGACTTTAGTGTTCCATTGGTAGTGAAAGGTATTGGCTTGTAAACACCTCATTTTGGCGCTTGTGCGCATTATCCTGAACAAACTTTCATGGGGAGTCAGAACTGACAAATGCCTGGTGAAGCTGAGGCTTTATAAGTTATTGATCAGGCCGCACTTGGAATATTGTCAGCAGTTTTTGGCCCCTTAACTAAGAAAGGATGTGCTGGCGTTGCAGAAGGGCCAGAGAAGATTCAGAAGAATGATCCCAGGAGCGGAAGCCTTAACATACATGGAGCATTTGATAGCTCTGAGCCTGTGATTGCTGGAGATTAAAAGAAAGAAAGTCGATTGAGATGATATTTAAAAGGGCTTATTAGAGTGGACATGGAGAGGATGCTTCCTGTAATGAGGGAGTATAGGGCCCGAGGGCACGGCCTCAGAACTGAGGTACGTCCATTTAGAACAGAGATGAAGAAGAATTCCTTCAGCCAGAGAGTGGTGAATCTATGAAATTCATTTCCATAGACGGCTGTGGAGGCCAAGTCATTGGGTATATTTAAAGTGAAAGTGGATAGTTTATTGATTAGTCAGGGGGTCAAAGATTATGGGGAGAAAGCATGAGCATAGGGTTGAGAGATATAATACATCAGACATGATGGAATGGTGGAGCAGAGTTAGGTAGGCCAAGTAGCCTAATTCTGTTCCTTTATTTATGATCTAATGGAATCCAAATCAAAACTTCCTTTATATCTCTTCCTTTGGCATCTTTACCGTGTTCCCAAAACCACTAAACACTCATCTACAATTTTGTTACCCCTGACAATGATTTCAGTCAGTCATCCCAGCACGCTGAGATTTCCACGAATCTCAGATCCCTCTGCTAAATACACAATCTTATTCATGCAAACACCCGTTTCTCATCCCTACATCTCAAAATGTTTACAAATATTAAAATCATTGAGTCTCATTGTGATTGGTATTGATTTATTATTGTCTCATGCACCATCTTCCTGTATGCATGTGAGACATGGACCCTCACGGCAGGGCTACAGAGGAAGATACAGGTATTGGAAATGAGATGCTATCGTAACATCTTGGGCATCTCATACTTGGACCACATCACAAACGAGCAGGTCCGCAAGACCATCCAGCACCACATTGGCCCCCATGAAGACCTTCTCACAACTGTGAAGAAAAGAAAGCTGAGATGGTACGGCCACGTAACAAGGCCTCGTGGCCTTGCAAAGACCGTTCTACAAGGAACTGTGGAGGGGAAAAGAAGAAGCGGTAGACTGAGGAAAAGATGGACGGACAACATTAAAGAATGGACAGGGAAAATATTTGCGGTGACCCAGGCTCTGGCACACAACCGTGACAGATGGAACGACTGGTGCAAAGCTTGTCGTGACGGCACCCCAACGACTCCACCAGGAGTTAAGGGCGCAAGGCAACAAGAAACAGTGAAGTGCTGGTCCTGCATACTGACTATACAGATCGAATCATTACACAGTGCATTGAGCTAGAAGAAGGTAGCCCTGACGAAGGGTCTCGGCCGGAAATGTCGACTGTACCTCTTCCTAGAGATGCTGCGTTCACCAGCAACTTTGATGTGTGTTGCTTGAAATAATAACAATGCAGAATAAAGTATTAAAGATACAGAAAAAAAAACACAGCAGGTAAACAGTGAAGTTCAAGATCATAACAAGGTAGATGGTCAAGAGTCCATCTTATCATACAAGAGTTCTAACTGGCTGCATCATCATCCGGGATGGGGTGACCACTGCACAGGAATGAAAGAAGCTTCAGGAAGTTGTGAACTCAGTCAGCTCCATCATGGATACCAGTCTCCCCAGCATCCAGGAATTCTTCAAGGAGCGATGCTTCGAAAAGGCAGCATCCATCACTGAGGACCCCCATTACCCAGGACACGCCCTCTTCTCATTGCTACCATCAGGGAGGAGGTACAGAAGCCTGAAGACCCACACTCAGTGGTTCAGGAACAGCTTCTTCCCCTCTGCCATCTGATTTCTGAATGGACATTGAGCCCATACACACTACCTCACTATTTTCCTCTCTTCTTTCAGTACTTATTTAATTTAACATTTTTAATATATTACTGACATTTACAGTTTTTACTATTGTATATTGCAATGTACTGCTGCCTCATAACCATGACTTTCATGACTTATGCCAGTGACGTTAAGCATGATTCTGATTCTGAATCCGAATTTCCCTCTCTCATTTAATCTCTTCCCCTTTCTCATGTAGGTTCTTCCCTAACGTGTACAGATTTGAAGCATATTTTCTGAAGAGTTCCATTTAAGAGTCTGATAAGAGAGGTATTGAAGCTGTCCTTGAGCCTGGTGGTATTTCAGGCTTTTGTATCTTCAGCCACATGGAGGAGGGGAGAAGGGATAATGTACGGGTTAAGTGGGACTTCTGATAATACCGGCTGCTTTACTGAGGCGGCAAGAAGTAGAAAAGAAGATTTAAGTAGCACCAGATTGACAGTGACGTCAGGTTGGCAATTCAAGTAGACTATATTGCATACTGGTTTGGAAGCTCAACTCAGTCATATAGGATGCCAGGTATGAAAACTTTCTTTTTAGTCTCAGCGGTGGCCAAGGAAAGGGTGAGGCTGGGGGCAAGCAAAGTTTGCAACAAGAAGGGTTAGAGTTAGTATTAACGTTCAGTCATATGCCACTACAAACAAGAGCAGAGTACGGTGGCACAGGCAATACTGTCTGCTGGGAGCTTCCACCTTGTCCTTGTGACTGTAAGGAATTTGTCCAGGAGCTCCCGTTTCACCCTAAACGCATGCAGGTTGATTGACCACATGTCAGTGAATGGTAAAATCGAGGAGAGATGATGGGAATGTGAGGAGAGTAACATGCAAGTAGATTTATTGGGTGGCTTGGGATTGATCTGTGAGTTAGCATTAACTCAATGGGCTGAATACTCTCCTTCTGTGTCATAAAGAAATATGGGAATATGGAAATAGCTAGGCCTGTCTGCAGAGGCAGACATGCTCAGGTCATTCAAAATACATCTCCAACAAGGTTTAAAGTTCAAAGTAAACTTTATGATAAAAGTTAAAATATATGTCACCACATACGCCTGAGATTAATTTTGTTGTGAGTATACTCAATAAATCTATAGAGTAATAACCATAACAGAATCAATGAAAGACCAGCCAACAAGGGTGTTCAACCAGAGTGCAGAAGACAACAACCTGTGGAAATACAAATAGAATAAATAATAAATAAATAAATAAATAAATAAATAAATAAATAAATAAATAAAACAATAAATATTGAGAACGTGAAGTGAAGAGTCCTTGAAAGTGAGTCGATTGGTTGTGGGAACATTCCAATGATAGGCCAAGTGACCTGAGACAATTCCGGAATCTGCTGATGTGAGTCCTGAAGCTCCTGTACCTTCTTTTTGATGTCAGCAGCGAGAAGAGAGCATGACCTGGGTGGTGGATGGTGGTATTACTTCCTGAGTAGAGCATGCTTCCAAAGTTCGATGCAAAGCTCCATTTGAATAGGAAATAAGCTGGTAAGTCATAGACGTTGAAATGAGTGTGGTGTCACTGAGCTGCGGATGACTCAAATTGGATTCTTGCTTGGGGGCTAAACATCAGGTAAAGATAATGCCATATTTGTTTGTCAATGCTGGGATTTCTAGTATTAGCATACCTAGGAATTTCCCAGCATCTCAAATGCACACAAAATCTGAAAACATGTTGATCGTTCTCATAAACAAATTACAAAATTTCCAGACCTTCAGTAACAATCCCATGATTTTTTTCCTCTACACACTTGAAATCTATTATTAAATTTTAAAGCATCTTACAGATATGATCAGTTAATATTTGAGTGTGTGGGTATCGAACACAGAGTCATAGAAAAATACAGCACAGAAACAGGCCCTTTGGTCCATCTAGTCCATGCTGAACCACTTAAACTGCCTACTCCCATTGGCCAGCACCGGGACCATAACCCTCCATACCCCTACCATCCATGTACCTATCCAAACTTCTCTTAAATGTTGAAATCGAGCTCGCATGCACCACTTGTGCTGGCAGCTCATTCCACACTCTCACAGCCCTCTGAGTGAAGAAGTTTCCCCTCTTATTCCCTTCAAAATTTTCACCTTTCACTCTATCTGAATAGCTTTTGGGTGAATAGTTGTTTTTGTTTCTTTTCATTGGAAGAATTATGCTGGCTGTGGCCGACAGTTCCATGGGGATAGGCAGCATTCAGCCTCACTCCGTTAAGAAAGTTGTGAGTTTACGTGGAAGGCTAAGAAATGCTTGAAGGCATGCACCACCAGGCTCAAGGACAGCTTCCATACTGCTACTGTAAGACATCTGAATGGACACAGTATAATAACAATAAATTCTCGATCTCTCCATTGGCCCTGCCAAGGCCCTTGACATTTATTTGTCTGCCGGCACTGTAACACTATATTCCGCATTCTATACTGTTTTTCATTTTCATACAACTTAAATATATTTGTATATGGAATAATTAAAGACAATGTAATTTTATTTTTAAAGTACATACTGTATATGTCACCATATACAACGCTGAGATTCACTTTCTTGTGGGCATATTCAACAAACTCATGGAATAGTATCTCCAACAGCATCAGTAAGAGACCATCCAACTAGGGAGTTCGACCAGACTGCAAAAGACAACATACTGTGCAAATGCAAAAAAAAAATAAGAAGAAATAAAATAAACAATAAAAATCGAGTACATGAGATAAAGAGTTCTTGAAAGTAAGTCCATTGGTTGTGGGAATATTTTAATGATGGGGCAAGTGAAGTTGAGTGAAGTTATCCTGTCGGGTTCAAGAGTCTGATGGTTGAGGGGCATTAACTGTTCCTGAACCTGGTGGTGCGAGTCCCGAGGCTCTTGCAACTTCTTCCTGATGGCAGCAGAGAAAAAAGAGCAGGGTAGGGGTCCCTGATGATGGGTAATGCTTTCCTGTGACAGAATTTCATGTAGATGTGATCAATGGTGGGGAGGGCTTCACCCGTAACGGACTGGGCTGTATCCACGATTTTTTGTGGAGTTTTCTATTCAAGGGCGTTGGTGTTTCCATACCAGGCTGTGATGCAGCCAACCTATATACTCTCAATTTGTCTCTCTTCAACTCTCTTTCGCCACCTACCTCTCTCTCTCTCTCTCTCCATCTCTCTCTCTCGATCTCTCTCCATCTTTCTCCAACTCCCTCTCTCCACTCTCTCATCATCTCTCTCACTCCATCTCTCTCCCCATCTCCCTCTCCATCTCTTTCTCCATCTCTCTCTCTCGCTCTCTCCCTCCCCCACTCTCTCTCTCCTTTCCTTTTCTTTCCTGTTTTAACTTCCTATCACCCCTTTATTCCTTGGGCCTTAGTTTATCAACATTAGCCATTCACCTCAATCCTGGACTGGTGAGGTAAGGAAACTGTGGTGAACTGCACAAAAAAAAAAGAAAGCAGCACTGTGTGAATTTGCAGGTCCCAGCGATCACAGAGTGATGGTGGGAAAGGGGATATGAAAAGAATTTGGTTAAAAATGATTACTCAACCAAAGTTTGACAATTAGAATTGAAAGCAAAATCTCCTGGTGTTTTGCCTGTACTACTAACCTTTCATTAGCTGTTTACTGTTAAAACCTACTGACTCATTATGGTTTTAAAACTTACAAAAAGTATTCTTAAAGTAATAAATACTTTAAAATGTACAAACTTGATGTTTGTTTTATATATACAAGATTTTTTAAAGTTTTTTAAATAAAATACATCAGTCAGCAATTCAGAAGGGATCTGGGGTGTTCTGGCCTTTTGCCTGGTTTTGTGAGAGAAGCTTGGCCCTGAATTGATACCTAACGCTTCCAGTACTTGGTCTATTGGTCAAAGGTCAGGAAGATTGGAAGTAATCAGTTTGAAATGTGCAAGATTCTGCAACGGCTCAACAGAGCAGATGATACAAGGATGTTTCAACCCTTGAGGGTGTCCAGAAATCGTACCCATTTATGCTATTTGTGCTGTGTGCTGGGTGTTGTGTGCCGTGTGCTGTTGGTATTATTGCACAGAAAGCACAAACTCTATTTCTATTTCTTCAGGAGTCTGCGGAGGTTCAGCATCGAAAACCTTGGCAAACTTCTATAGATGTGTGATGGGAAGTGTGCTGACTGGCTGCAAAGTCCTGGTATGGGCACACTAATGCTCTTGAGCGAAAAATCCTACGAAAGGTAGTGGATTTGGCCCAGTACTTCAGGGGTTAAGCCCTTTCAACCATTGAACACATCTACATGAAACGTTGCTGTAGAAAAACAGCATCCATCATTAAAGATTCTCACCACCCAGGCCATGCTCTTTCTCGCTGCTGCCGTCGGGTAGGAGGTACAAGAGCCTCAGGACTCACACCACCAGGTGCAAGAAAAGTTACTACCCCTCAACCATCAAGCTCTTGAACAAAAAGGGATAGCTACACTTATTTAAGGACTTTGTTATGTTGTTATTTCATGCTCATTATTTATTGCTATATATTTATAGTTTGGTTACTGTTTACGGTTCCTTATTTTTGAAGTTTACAGTTACTGTCCTACAGATTTCCTCAGAATGCCCACAGAAAAAGCATCTCAGGATTGTGTGTGGTGACATTTATGTACACTGATATAAATTTTACTTTGAACTTTGAACTATGAACACTTCCTCACTATTTTCCCTCCCTTTCTGCACTGTTAATTTAATTTAATTTGCTTTTCTTACACATATATCATTGTAACTTATAGCTTTTATTATGCACTGCAACTCACTGCTGCTGCAAACCAACAAATTTCAGGATATATGCTGATGATATTACATCTGATTCTGATCATAATCAGCATATAGTTATCAGGTTGAAGTGTGAAAAAACTCAGTTGTATTGAAATTTTGCTGTGCATGTTCTTTATGTTTGATTAATATCAAACATTCCTTGAGTTAGCTAAAGCATAGTGAGATACAAACTAAATTCACTCGGCAATTCCAGGTTAGATTCAATGCAACACCCCCTCCCCTTCCTCTATTACCCACTCTGCCGTGCCTATCATCTCCCCTTGGGTCCCCTCCTCCTTTCCTTTCTCCTGTGGTCCACTCTCCTCTCCTATCACATACCTTCTTCTCCAGCTCTTGTCCTTTCTCACCCACCTGCCTTCACCTATCACCTCCCAGCTTGCCTCTCTCCCCTTCCCTAACCCTTTTAATCTGGCATCTTCCCCCCTTCTCCCCTTCCTTCTCAGTCCTGGAGAAGGGTCTTGGCTCAAAATGTCAACAGTTTCCTGTTTTCCATAGATGCTGCCTGACCTGCTGAGTTCTTCCCGCATTTAGTGTGTGTTGCTCTGGATTTCCAGCATCCACAGACTTTCTTGTGTTTGTGATTGACCTTTACATTCTTGTATTACAATACAACATGTAGTAGGTGGCCATTGATCCCAGAGGAGCATGGGTTTGCGCCTCTGGTGGACTGTGTCCTCTCCGGGGCGCAAGCCTGGGCCGGAAGATTTGAAGAACCGGCTGTTGCCCATGCAGCAGGTTCCCCCTCTCCATGTCACTGATGCAGTCTAAGGGAAGGGCAAGCACCAATACAGCTTGGCACCAGTGTCGTCGCAGAGGTTGCCAGAGTGAAGTTGTAAACAACATCAAACTGTCTTAGGGACTCTGGCTCTGGATTTCTTCCTTGGTTTTCCTCCTAAAGCCTTTCCCATGGGTGGGTATGCCCGCAAGGCAGCGGAGGTCTAAAATCAGAGTTTTCCTTCTCCTTGGCAGGCTGCCGTCCAAGGCTGACAGGCCCCACCTGCCTGAAGGCACTGGTTTTGAGACACCAGTGGTTCGCCTTTGCCCCTTCTCTTGTCAGTAGAAACAGTTCCGCCAGGCCTAGTAGTTAAGCTACACATGAAGGCCAACAGTTGGTCTTGGTTGTCAGAGGCTGTTAGAGTCACATACCAATGCAACATGCACATCATAGGATAGATAGAGAATATATGTCTACACTCCAGGGGCAGGCAGAACATGAGTTAGATACATACTAAAACTATCTGCATCGTGTCATTAAATATTCCACAATCAAACTTATCAATATAAAATTCCACCTTCTCTTACGTTGTCATTCTCTTAGTCTCAGTGCAATTATTTTCACCAACTTCTCCAGGGCAATGGCACACTTCATACCACTCTTTAGGGTTTTTAAGGACCTCCTGGTAACTGACGAGAGAAGCAAGAGAACTTCATAGAGATTAAATATTCAAAAATTGCGAGTGATAATGAAACACGTTCTTTCGGCGGGAGGAAATGAGAGCAAACACTCCAAAGTGCACAGTTCTTCGGAGGCAACCTGTTCTGGCAAAGGTAAAACTGTCTGAAGGGAAACCAGAGAAAATCTGCAGATGCTGGAGGAACTCAGCAGGCCAGGCAGCATCCATGGAAAAAAGTACCGTCGACGTTTCCAGCCTAGACCTTTTGGCAGGACTGAATGTCTACTGTCTCAATGGAGTTGGCCAAAATGGAGATTAGTGTTAAAGTGTTTGGTATGGGCCCTGGGCCAGCTCCTGAAGAATTCTGACTGAACCAGAACTGAGAACGTCGCAGGCCGGAAGCCTGGACACGAAGATTGCTGACAAAGATTCCCAGAGTGTGATGGAGGTGGGACTCCAGAGTGCATGATATTGCACAGGGGACAAAGTGGAGAGAATAAGTAACAGTGGGAAGCGTGGGGGGAAAAGAAGGAAACAGCCACAACAATTGTAAAGGAAAATGACAGCCAGATTGATAGCGCTGACGAGTTCTTCATGGCTGCAGTGTGGTTTGACCTCATTTACACTGCAGCTTTACCTTCGAAACTGGCAAGAGATATTCCCCATCCAGGATTGCTGCTGAACAGACAAACTCATTGGCCCAGTGTCACGTGATAAGGAACTGGAGCTGTAGCTTGATCTGCTTCTGCCCATACAGGAAAATGAAGAGGTGATTGATAGGAGCTACAGAGAGGTAGTCACCCCTAAGTTGTAGGAGACAGGTACCTGGGTGACTGTCTGGAGAGGGAAAGGAAATGGGCAGGCAGTACAGGGTACCCCATATGGCTGTTTCACTCAATAATAAGTCTACCACTTTGGATACCATTGGTGGAGGGGGATGACCTACCAAAGAGAAGCCACAGCAGCTATGTCTCTGGCTCTGAGGCTCAGAAGGGAAGGTGTGAGAAAGGGGTGCCAACAGTGATAAGGGATTCCATAGTCAGAGGAGTCGACTTGAGATTCTATGGACATGAAAGAGACACCTGGATGGAATGTCGACTCCCAGGTGCCAGGTCAAGGACATCTTGGATCAGACCCACGGCATTCCAAAGTGAAAGGGTGAGTAGCCAAAAGTCTTGGTGCATATTGGCAGCAATAACATGGGTAGGAAAAGGGAGAAGGTCCTGAAGAGAGAATTTAGGGAATTAGATAGAAAGCTCAAAAGCGGGACCTCCAGGATAGTAATCTCTGCATTGCTGCCTGTGCCACGTGCCAGTGAGTGTAAGAATAGGATCAATGTGTGGCTGAGGAAGTGGTGCAGGGGAGGAAGGCTTCAGATTTCTGGATCATTGTAACCTCTTCTGGGGTGGTATGACCTGTACAAAAAGGATAGGTTACACCTGAGCACAGGGGGACAAATATCCTGGTGGGCAAGTTTGCTAGAACTGATGGTGAGGGTTTAAATTAATTTAGCAGGAGTATGGGAAACTGGGTGATAGGTCTGAGGATGGGGCAGTTGGTATACAAGTAAGTGGATTGTATAGTGGGACTGTCCAGAGGGACAGGCAGATGATGGGGCAAAATTGCAGTCAGCGGGATGTGTTGCAGTATAACAGAGGGGACAAAATAGAAAAAAGTGACAATAACAAGACTGAAGGTGTTTATATTTGAATTCACACAGTATATCAAATAAAGTTAATGATCTTGTAGCACAGTTAGAGATTGGCATTGTATGTCAATGATTCAGTTGATGGAATTAACGGTTTTGATACCAAGTGTTTGGATGAAGATAAGTGGAGGGGCAAGTAGTGTTATGGCAGCAGGGAGTCTGCAGAAGGACTTAGGCAGATTAGAGAATGGGCAAAGAAGTGGCAGATGGAATACAGTGTCAGGAAGTGTATGGTCATGCATTTTGGTAGAGGAATTAAAGCACAGACGATTTTCTAAACGGGGAGAAAATCCAAAACTCTGAGGTGCAAAGGGACTTGGGATTCCTCGTGCAGGACTCCCTAAAAGTGAATTTGCAGGGTGAGTCAGTGATGAGGAAGGCAAATGCAATGTTAACATTCATTTCAAGAGGACTAGAATATAAAAACAAGGATGTAATGCTCAAGCTTTAGAAGACAATGGTGAGGCCTCACTTGGAGTATTGGGAGCAGTTTTGGGACCTTTATGTAAGAAAGGATGTGCTGACATTGGAGACTGTTCAAAGGAGGTTCACAAAAATGATTCTGGGAATGAAACGCTTTTCAGATGATGAGCGTTTGATGGCTCTGGTACTGTACTCATTGGAATTTAGAACAATATCCTTAATAATCAACCTGCCCCTCCACTTACCTTTGCTTCATCCGCACACTTAGTCACAAAGTCATTAATTGAAACCTATTGAATGTTGAAAGGCCTAGATAGAGTGGGTGTGGAGAGGATGTTTCCCATGGTGTGGGACTTTAGGTCTCAAGGGCACAACCTCAAAATAGAGGGATGTCCATTTAGAACGGAGAGGGGGAGGAATTTCTTTAGCCAGAGGGTGATGAATCTGTGGAACTTGTTGCCATGGGTGGCTTTGGAGGCCAGGTCACTAGGTGTATTTAATGAGGAGGTTGATAGGTCCTTGATTAGTCAGTGTGTGAAAGGTTATGAGGATAAGGCAGAAGAATGGGGTTGAAAGGGAAATGGACCAGCTATGACCAAATGACAGAGCATACTTAATAGGCCGAATGGCCTAATTCTGCTCCTACATCTTATGGTCTCATGTCTTCCCACTGACAGAAGCCACAAGGGAACATTAAGAATACACCAGCTCTTATAGCATGAAGTAAGGCAACACAGAAACAGGCCTTGAACCTAACTGGTCAATGAAGACTAAAATGTCCATGTCCCTCTCAACTTCCCTATCCATGTAACTGTCCGCATGCCTTTTACTTGTGGTCAATATACCAGCCTCAACCACTTCCTGTGACAGCTCATTCCATATACTGATCACACTATGAGTGAAAAAATTCTCTCTCAGGTTCCTATGAAATACCCACCCCTCCCTAAAGCTATATCCTTGATTCACCAACCTTGGGGAAAAGACGGTGATCTGAACACTGAAAAACACTGCCTCGTGATTTTATATGCCTCTACACAATCATCCCTCATTCTCCTACACATCTATCCTCTATTTTTTACAATATATTTTCCCAAAAGAAACCTAGAAACCTCCTTCAACATTTCAATTAACTCTCTACATCCTCAGCTGTTTGGAGAAAGGAATTTCAGATCTTTGCTGCACTTGGTTTGAAAAAAGTTATCATTGATTTGTCCCTAAAATAATCCTCTACAGATTTATTATTGTGTTTGCTTTCCCGCAATTCCTCCAGATAAAGTAGTTTATTTGTACTTTATCTACCAAGTTCTGTTCAACTGTTAACATCTGAAGTTTACTTATTTATTAAAGTATAATGCGGAATTGGTCCTTGCAGCCTTTCGAGTCACTCCCCCTCCAGCAACCCCTCATTTAACCCTCAGCCGGTGACTCCTAACAGGAATACAGGTTCTGTGTCCTAAGGGGGCTTTAGGGGAAATAGAAGTCATCAGGGGGTGTTCGAGACTCCTGCAGGGGTGGCAAAGGGCACCCTAACTTGAGGCACGAGACCCGACCGATCGTGTCAACTTGCTGCCATCGTCAACGTCCGATGGGCGTTCCCAGTTTATATTAAGTTTTTATTTTAATTTAGCCCTGTTAATGACAGATAAATATGTACAATACGATCTCTCTAAGTCTGAAAGCAGTGAAACCTTGAATTCTAATCCTGCTAAGAAACTACAGAAAGTGCATCAATACAATGTTATATCCTTTGATTCTGTTCCTGTCAGATCGGTCATGAACCATGTGTCTTGTTCGTAATACTGTACTGCCTAATGAAGCCATGAAACCATCAAGATTGCAGGAACACTTCCGTAAAAGACACCCCGAAAAGGCTACTTATGGATGAAAGAAGCATTTGAAAAGCATTACACACTCGAGTCATTTGCCAAGAAAGCTAAAAATGACCTTGGTCTCATTGCCTCTTATAACATTTCCAAAATGATAGCAAAATGTGGGCAATCTCATACAATTGAGGAAAGATTTATTAATGCCTGCATATTAGCATTTGGTAGATGTGAGTTTACACTGTGGGGGTGCTGCAAAGTATACCGTGCCCAAGAGGGCCTTGGCAAGTATGAACGTTCTTTAGGGGGGTGCTGGGAAACAATTAGGTCATGTTGATCATGGGTGCCAATGATAGCATAGTGGCTGGTGTGACTATTACAGATCAGGTGGCAGAGTTTAAAGTTCAATCCTGGCAGCTTCTGTAAGGAGTTTGTTTGTCCTTCCTCTGGAGTGCGTGGGTTTCCTCTGGGTGCTCCATTGTTCTCCAACAGCCCAAAGGCATAACGGATAGGTTGATTGGCCATTGTAAGTCATCCCATGATTAGGTTAGGGTTAAATCAGAGTTGTCAGGGGTTGCTGGGGCAAGGTGGCTTGAAGGGCCAGAGGGGTAGTTCTAAATTTCACCTTAGGTGCACCGGCTTGTTCGTTTGATGTGAAAGAACTGCTTTGACCCAATATGAGGAGGAATTGGGTGGCATGATAGTGTAATGGTTAGCTTGATGCTTTGGAATTCAAAGTTCAAAGCCGACATCATCTGTAAGGAGTCTGTACATCCTCCTCCATGGAACACATGAGTTTTCTCCGGTTGATCCGGTCTCCTCCCACAGCCCAAAGACATACTGATTAATAGATTAATTGGTCATTGTAAATCGGTGATTAGGCTAGGGTTAAATCAGTGGGTTACTGGGTGGTGCAGCTCAAAGGGCTGGAAGGGACGATTCCGTGCTGTATCTTTAAATAAGAATAAAATAAACTACATTATGCCAGATTAGAATGAAAATCGCAGAGGACATTTTCACTGTGGCCTGCAATACTGTTGCTCTGATGATGGGGAGGGTAATTTTTCACTTGCCTGTTTTACACACTTGACAGGGAAATTTAACTTCTCAACTAATTATTCAGCAGGTACTTTTGTAAATGTGTTTCTTAACTTCCTGTTGACAAACCTTTGCATCAAAATTATTTGCTCCCTATCAATCTGGTGGTCTGTGGACAGATTTGACAGACATCTTACGATCCACTGAGTGATCTGAGTTTGCAAAAGATTCACTCTGCTATTAGTAAGGCAGATGTGTTAGATAGTGTTAATGCCCACAGCAGTCCAGAATTTTCATCATTTTTGATGAACAATGGTTTTTGTGGTGATAGCTTCTCATGAAAAATAATTTTTTTAAAAAGGAGACACTTGACTTTCTACTGAACAAAATGTTCTTTCATTGGCTCAGCATAATATCACAAAGTAAGTTTTATTGTGGAGCAATAGCAATAGGGTCTTTTCAGAGACTCTTAGATAGGTACATGGAGCTTAGAGAAGTAACGGGCTATGCTTTAGGGAAATTCTAAGCAGTTTCTAGAGTAGGTTACATGGTCAGCACAACATTGTGGACTGAAGGGCCTGTAATGTGCTGTAGATTTCTATGTTCTATCTTCTAGTAGCACTCACATGTCAGCTAATATGTTCATGGTGGTGGGGTGGAACCAGAGGAGGTGTAAGGCACTCCTTCCCTCCAGTGGCCTGCAGGTCACCCTTGGGCAAGGAGTAACGGTTGCATAGCTCCCCCCCGCACCCAATCAGGGTCACATGGAGCCATGGGAGCAGGTTATAGATGGTTGTACGAGCAACTGGTGCATATCACAAGTCCTGGTTTTACGACCACTAACGTCAGGCTGTCAATCTCTGAAGAGTATTGATAATGGCTGGGGTCACCCAACTTGTAAAGTCACTGCCCAGAAGAAAGCAGTGGCAAACCACATGGAACCATGATCACCCATACCATACGACACAGCACATAATGAGGATAATGCCCACATCAGCTCATCAGAAGTGCGATACAGTTAGTCCCATGACACAGTTCTCTCACGGTGGCATTGACAATTTTGTCCTTCAATTATTTACCCAATTTCCCTATGAATGCTCATAGTTAATCTGCTTCGATCCACTGGCGGAGCAAACTCGACGGGCCGAATGGCATGATTCTACTCCTGTGCCTTATGATCACTTCATGCAGTAAATTCCAGATCACAAGATCTCACTGTAAACTCATTAGCACAAGAAAGTCTGCAGATGCTGAAAATCCAAAGCAACACACAAAGAATGCTGGAGGATCTCAGAAGGTCAGGCAGCATCTATTGAAATGAAAACACAGTTGCTGTTTCAGGCTGAGATCCTTCATCAGGACTGAGAAGGAAAGGGGAAGATGGAGGCGCAAGAACTTAAATTCCATCTGTGTAGCCTCCAAACTGATGTCATGAATATCGATTTCTCCCTCCAATAAACAAATTCCCCACTCCCATTCCCCAATCTGACCATTTGCTTCTTCTCTCTTGCCTAGTACTTCCCATGGGGTCCCTCCTCCTTCCGTTTCTCCTATGGTCCACTCTCCTCTCCTATCAGATCCCTTGCCCTTGACTTTTCCCACCCACCTGACTTCATCTATCACCTTTCATCTGGCCTCCTTTCCCCTCCCCACCTTTTTATTCTGGCATCTTCCCCCTTCCTTTCCAGTGCTGGTGAAGGTCTCAGCCCGAAACGTTAGCTCTTTATTCATTTCCATTGACGCTACCTGGCCTGCTGAGTTCCTCCAGCATTTTGTGTGTGTTGCTTTGTACTCCATTAAAATCTGTTTTTCCATTATTTCCTTCCAGTTGCATTATCAATCACCTTCAATCTATCACTCATTATTGATAGATCAGCTATTGGAAACTCTTATACATTATTTTGTCTATCAAGAGAGTCAATAATGTTTGCTCTTAACCACCTATGCTCTTAGGGGGCATATATTCTGCAGTATCTTTCCCCTTACCTAATCTTAGATCCATGAATCCAGGTTTGCTTAGTGTTCCTACAGCTAAGCCTATAAAAACTGGTGATGTGGCCTTTTTTGCTTATGTACCAGTAATCTGAAATACTCTACCGATCGAGATTCAGCAGGCTAGAACTGTGGAACGTTGCAAAATACTTCTAAAAACCGACTATTTTTAATTTGGACCTACTTACAGGATTACTTAGTGCCTGGTGATGTTGGTTATATTTATATAATGTGGTATATTTGATTACTTATTATTCTATATGATTGTCTTTACTTGTGATTACCCTCCACTTCATCATTCTCCCTTCTTGTTCCCCTCTTTCACCTTCGCACCTTCCTCCAGTGCTCCTCCTCCTTTCCTTTCTTCCATGGTTCTCTCCTTTTTGATTCCTCCTTCTGCAGCCCTTATCTCTTTTACCAAACAGCCTCTCTGCTCTTTACTTCATCACCTCCCCCTCTCCCGGCTTCACCTATCACCTACCTCATTGTACCTCTTCTTCCCTTCCCCCCACCTTCTTACTCCGACGTCCCCTCTCTCTTTCCAGTCCTGATGAAGGGCCTCAGCCTGACATGTCAACTATTTACTCTTCTCCATAGATGCTGCCTGGCCTACCGTGTTCCTCCAGCATTTTGTATGTCTTATGATTTTTAATTTTGGCTCATACTTTTTATGACTATATTGACATATCTTGGCAATCCATGCAAATCTCTTTAAGGCTGCATCTTAATGTATGAAAGGTGCTATTTTAAAAAAGTTATTATTATTAGTAGTAGATCCCTGGCCATCTTTGCTAATTTCTCATTCTGGGATCCATTGCATTACTTCTCTTTTTCAGCATCTTCACGGCCTAACTATCTTCTCCTAAAATGTAGAAGTCTGGTTCAACGCAGAACGCCAGCTGTGTTCTATAAGGACAGACTCAGAACAGGCTCAATGGTCCACCGAGATACAACACTTGGCGGCACGGGAGGTCGTTCCTGCCTGTCGCCATCGAACGTGCAGCTCCTCCCGTGGAGGGTCAGACACCCTGAGCCAATAGACTGGTCCTGGACTTATTTTTCATCTGGCATAGTTTGTATTTTGTTGTTTGATTGTTGGGGGTTTTTGTATTGCTGTATTTACGCTCTATTCTTGGTTGGTGCGGCTGTAACGAAACCAAATTTCCCTCTGGATTAATAAAGTATATCTATCTATCTATCTAAAGGGCCTAATTCTGCTGGAGAACTTATATCTTGTGGCTGAGCATGACTCTCTTTGATATTCTACACCAGCATTATTTCTAGTAATAAAGCTAAATGTACACTCAGTGGACACTTTGTGACGTTCCTCCTGTACCTAATAAAGTGGCCACTGAGTGTGTGTTCATGTCTTCTGCTGCTGTAGTCCATTCACTTCAATGTATTGTGTGACCAGAGATGTCTGTTGCACACCACTGTTGTAACGTGGTTATTTGAGTTATTGTCGTCTTTCCCATCAGCCTGAGACGGTCTGGCCGTTCTCCTCTAACCTCTCTTTAACAGCACTTTTTCATCCCCAGAACTACCATTCACTGGATTTTTTTTTTTTGGGAGGGGTGTTTGCACTATTCTCCATAAGCTCTAAAGACTGTTGTGTGTGAAAGTCTTAGCAGATCAGCCGATTCCGAGAAACTCAAACTAGCCCGTCTGGAACCAACAATCATTCCACAGTCAAAGTCACTTTGATCATATTCTTTCATGTTCTGATGTTTGGTCTAACCAGCAGCTGAACCTCTTGACCGTGTCTGCATGCTTTTATGCATTGGGTTGCCGCCACATCCTTCATTGATTATATACTTGCATTAAGG
The DNA here is from genome assembly GCF_030028105.1 of Mobula birostris. Taxonomy (NCBI): domain Eukaryota; kingdom Metazoa; phylum Chordata; class Chondrichthyes; order Myliobatiformes; family Myliobatidae; genus Mobula; species Mobula birostris. Next base: position 5,390,538 of record NC_092399.1, read on the forward strand.
AGCAGGTACACAGGTGTACCTAATAAAGTGGCCACTGAGTTTATGTTATGAATTTTTAATCATTGTCTGTTCATTATGTGCCATGCTGTATGATGTGGGGGATCATGATCTTTCCTTAACCATGATTGTTTTTGGCAATTTTTTTCTACAGAAGTGGTTTGCCATTGCATTCTTCTGGGCAGTGTCTTTACAAGACGGGTGACCCCAGCCATTATCAATACTCTTCAGAGATTGTCTGCGTGGTGTTAGTGGTCACGTAACCAGGACTTGTGATATTCACTGGCTGCTCGTACGGCCATCCACCACCTGCTCCCGTGGCTTCATGTGACCTGCAGGCTAGCAGAGGGAAGGAACATCTTACACCTCCTTTGGTAGAGAAATATCTCCATCCCTACTATCCTGAATTTTTAATACCTAACTCAACTTGTTTTTAACTTTCAACGGTTTGTTAATGGACTATATTTAAAATTGTGCCATTTGGTTAATTTTGCCTCCAAAAAGTATGAGTCTTGGGTTGGATTCTGATGCTTCTGTGATCCAGTTTTTTTTCGGAAGTCAAGAATGGAGCATAAAACTGGTTGCCTATGATTGCTTCATTAAGAGCAAAGGTCAGAAGGAAGAAGCATGACAAGCAAGAGCATAAAAGAGTGTGCAGACAAAGGAAAGAGGGTGGGGTAAGAGAGGGCAGGGAAAGACAAAATGGGGTTCGCTTCTGATAACAGTAAATTCCACTGAAATTTCAGTATAACGTTAACCAATGAAATAGCCAGATTCAAGTAATGTGACATCTGCAACTGAAAGCAAGAAGTTTCCAGAAAAATACAGAGGCAACTGTGTCCACTGAACAATCACATGTATCTACACTCAGTGGCCATTTTATTAGGTACACCTGTACATCTGCTTGTTCATGCAAATATCTAATCACCCAATCATGTGGCAGCTATTCTCAAGAGGTTCAGCGGCTGTTTAGACCAAACATCAGAATGGGGAAGAAATGCGATTTAAGTGATTTTGACTGCAGAATTGTTGTTGGTGCCAGACAGGGTGGTTTGAGTATCTCAGACACTGCTGACCTACTGGAATTTTCATGCACAACAGTCTCTAGAGCAGGCTAAACATGCTATCAGTTAATGTTAGGGGTCCATGGCATAAAAAAGGTTGGGAACCCCTGCTCTAGAGTTTACAAAGAATGGTGTGATAAACAGAAAACATCCAGTGATCGGCAGCTCTGTGGGCAAGACTGCCTTGCTAATGAGAGAGGTCAAAGGAGAATAGCCAGATTAGTTCAAGCTGACAGGAAGATGACAGTAACTCAAGTAACTTTGCCATCTAGCTTGTAACATTAAGATAGTCTTTAGAAGCCATCAGAAATCACATGAACATAAAGTTTATGTTTCACACTCCACCGGCTGAGCCCAAACAATTCTGGGAATAGGAAATCACTCTTGGCTTAATTTCCAGAAAATGCAGCACTCCCAGTCATTTCTGACTTCAGGGTAAAACATCATGGAATACACACCCACAAAGGTCAGGTCACATGAGCTAATAAAATGCCACATCTCGGTGCTGTCACAGTGGAGTCAGATGGGGTATGTCTCGTGTGTCTCTAAGCATGGGGTGGGTCCAGGAGATATTGGGTTCTAATGATAGATACCAGTGACTCAGACTGAGGAGCTCTACATCTCCTGTCAATATGAACAAGGTGTGTGCTGCACTGGAAAAAAAGACCCAGGGAATTTCCTGCCAATGTCAATAGTGCTGATGAAGTCACCTGTCAGCGTCAGCTATGCAAAATTGGTGGCACTTTTACCAATGAATCGAAAGTTTATGGTTATAGCCTATGTTGCCACACCCAGTGTCATGCTGAACTGACCTAAACTCTACATGCCTTTGCAGGTAGACAGAAAGGAACCCATGTCCCATTCCACACGGAAGTTATCTCTTTATCTCTGGACCTGTACTTGCTGGAGTTTAGAAGAATGAGAGGCGATCTCACTGAGATGTACTGAATATTGATAAGTCTAGACGGAGTGAACATGGAGAGGGGGAATCTAGGACCAGAGGGCACAACCTCAGAATAGAGGGAACACACACAAAATGCTGGAGGAACTCAGTAGGCTAGGCAACATTTATGGAAAAGAGTACAGATGACATTTCGGGTGGAGATCATTCAGCAGTACTGGAGAAAAAAAGATGAAGAGTAGAGTTAAAAGGTGGGGGAGGGGAGGGAGAAACACAAGGTGAGAGGTGAAGCTGGGAGGGGGAGGGGTGAAGTAAAGAGCTGGGAAGTTGATTGGTGAAAGAGATACAGGGCTGGAGAAAGGGGAGTCTGAATGGAGAGGAGAGAAGGCCATGGGAGAAAGAAAAGGAGGGAGGGGCACAAGAGGGAGGCAATGGGCAGGCAAAGTGATAAGATGAGAGAGGGAAAGGGGGATGGGAAATGATGAAAAAGTGGAGGGAGGCATTACTGGAAGTTTGAGAAGTCAGCGCTCATGCCATCAGGGTTAGAGGCTACCCAGACAGAATATAAGGTGTTCAGAGTAGAAGGTTGTCCCTTTAGAACAAAGATGAGGAGAAATTTCTTTACCCAGAAGGTGGTGAAATGGTAGAATTCACTGCTATGGAGGCTAAGTCACTGGTTATATTTAAAATGCAAGTTGATAGGTTGGTGATCGGTCAGGCTGTCAAAGGGTTGAGAGGAATAATAAATCAGCCGCGATGCAATGACGGAGCAGACTCGCTAGGCTGAATAGCCTTCAGGAATTCAGCCCAGTACCTTGATCAACCTTTGTACCCCAGCTGAACCGTAAGATGTGTTCCTGATCATACTTTTGCCTGCAAGGACCCGGCCACCCTCAGATTAACTATCGTGTGGATTCGGACACAGAGTGTCACCTCCCAGCAGAATGGAGTGACAATTTGCTCCTGAAAAAGGCAGCAAAGACCTAAATCTTCTTGTTCAACCTTGGTGAAAAAGATACTTTCAACAGCAGTGGGATGGAATTTCTTGCTAGTGGCGAGATGCCTATCAGTGTCTCCTCTGAGTCATGGGTACACTTTCACCACAGATTATGATTCAGGCCTACGCTGCCAACTCGAGGACGAGATTCAAGATTGTTTAATGTCATGTGTTGGACAGCTTTGACTACCCATTGTAATGCCTTCCTGTCCACCACAGTGCAGTTTTCGTACCAGCTTGTTAGGCTGCTCTAAAACTCCACATCTGTAGAATGACACATGTCCGGCCCTCTTCAGCCTTCTCAGAAAGTAGATGCATTGGTGAGCTTTCTTGACAGTGTAGGATGTGCTCTGGGACCATGAGAGGTTGTGTGTGATGTGTGCTCCCAGGACTCTGAAACTGATGCAATTTTCACTGCTGTGCTGCTGATATAAATGGGCTTGGAAATGGAACAAGCTCTTTTGAAGTTGCTAACCTTTCCTTCGGTTTAGATGACATTATAGAAGATACTTGCCTAGCACCAGACCTCAGACTCTTACACCTCCTCTCTGAAGTCCGTCTCATCAGGGTAGGTGATAAGCCCCCAGCACTATCATGTCATCAGCGAACTTGACGATGTGTTTGGCCCTACAGTCATGTGTGAGCAGTCTACAGCACACAGCCTTTCGGCAGTGGGGGGTGTTGGGGAGGAGGGGTACCTGTGTTGAGGATGTTGAGGAAGGAGGAGTGTTTGAGCACCCTGACTATCTGAAATCTGCTTGTTAGGAAGTCCAACAACAAGTTGCCCAGTCGTGTATTTAGACCGAGGAGTAGGAGTGTGTTCCTCAAGGTCTATGGGAATGCTGAACTGAAATCTAGAAACAGCAGTTTGACGCAACTGTACTTGTTTTCTGGGTGCGTCAGTGCCAGGTGCATGACAGATGCTATCTGTCAGAGGGTGTTGCTGTCAGCAAGCATATTGGCGATATAGCCAGTGGCATCTTCTGAATATTGACCTGGGCGCCATCTTTGTCAGAGGGTTGTCTCCAGATTCTATGTAAATACTTAAGGCTGATTTATACTTGTGTGTACTAGCTTACGCCACAGCCTACGCAAGTGGGCTACGCCGTTGTGAGCATTTATACTTGTGCGTTGGTGTGTCTGCGTTGCTCTGCATTTCACCACCAAAATGCTAGTTGGTGGTGGGGTTTCTATGCCAATGTGTTGAGTTTCTCAAACTTCAAAACAATGGCGACTGTAACCGAAGGAGGGTGAATTTTCTGTGCTTGTCTGGCCACTGAGAGACATGGACGAGGAAATGCATTTCAAATATTTTCAGATGTCAGCAGGTAGATTTGATAATTTGGTTCGTTGTCTCCAACCATTTATTTTGCATCAGTGTACGCACAGTATACTCAGAGACTGGCAATCACCATTCAAGTTTTAGCTGCAGGTGGAAGTCAACAGGCTGTAGCAACTAGCTACAAACTGGTGTCAAGCACAGGGCCCTCCATAATTTCGGAGGTCTGTAAAGCTTTATGGAAAGCATTGCAGCCAGAATTCCTTCCCTGTCCCTCAGTCGCCCAACGGGAAGCTATTGCAGCGTAGGAAGAAATGCGATGCTACCAAGCGGACCAATCACAGTTGTTGCGGTCTGCGATGCCACGACACGTAGTTACATTTTGGGAGAGATGCGCGTTAGGCTATGGCGTAGGGTTCAGCATAGATACAGCGTAGGGTTTGTGGCTGACGCACAAGTAAAAATCAGCCTTTCGTCCTCAACCAACACTGGAAACTGATCATTTAATGATTTTCACAATTGCTTCAGGCCACACTCCTTTAGTACTTTCCCTCCTGCAGGACAATGAATCATAGACTCACAGAGTTACACAGTATGAAGACAGGCCTTCAGCCCCACTCATTGAGCTGGTCCCAATTGCCAACATTTGGACCATATCCCTCCCAGGGGTTCCCAGCCTGGGGTCCAAGCACGCCTTGGTCAATGGTACTGGTCCATAGCATAAAAAAGGTGCCCCTGCAATCTTTCCTATACTAGAACCTGACTGAATCAAGCTAAATATCGTAACTCAAAATTCAAAGTAGATTTATTGTTAAAGTACACATCTGTCACCATATACAACCCTGAGATTCATTTTCTTGTGGGCATTCATAGAATCAATGAAAGACCCACACATGACAGTGTCAGGACAGCAAACTGAAAATACAAAAAGAAAACAAAGTAATAATTATTATTATAATAACTTTAATTAATAAATAGGTACTAAATATCAAGAATATGAATTGAAGAGTCCTTAAAAGTGGGTCCATAAGTTGTGGAATCATTTCAGTGATGGGGGCGAGTGAAGTTATCCCTGGCTCAAAAGCCTCATAGTTCAGATAGTAATAATTTCCTAAACATGGTGGTGCAGGACTTGAGGCTCCTGTACCTTCTTCCTGAGGGCAGCTGTGAGAAGTCAGCATGACCTGGGAGGTGAGGGTCGCTAGTGATGGGTGCTGCTTGGTGGAGAGGGCTTAACCCATGATGGACAGGTGCGTATCCACTACTTTTTGTAGGGATTTCTACTCAAGGGCACTGATTGGTGTTTCCGTACCACGCTGTGATGCAACCAGTCAGTACACTCTCCATCACACATTGATAGAGGTTTGTCAGTTTTAGTTGACATTCGGAATCCGCCCAAACTCCTAAGAAATTAGAGGCACTGCCGTGCCTTCTTTGTAATGGCACCTGTGTGCTGGACTCAGAACAGATCCTCTGACGTGTTAACACCAAAGAATTTAATGTTGCTGACTCTCTCTACCTCTATCTCCAGATGAGGACTGGTACATGGACTGGATAATGTAATGGGTGACAGATGACACGTATTGTTCATAATACAAAACTATTTGACATAATTTACAAACACCGTCATTCAGTTGCTGTGTTCACTTTAAGAGACGGTGTCTGACATAGTGATGTTAGTGTAAGGTGACTGGTTTTGGGTTTTGTTCGTAATGGAAGGGCTGCAGCTTTTGTTAAGCACACAAAATGACTCCTCACATGTTTTATTCACAAAATCCTACATTGGTGACCTCAGCATGTTCGGACGATTCCGAAGTTACTCAATGATATCTTGACCAAAGCTGCCAGAGTTCTGGGAGCAGCACTCTACTGTGGAGTTGGCACGGGCGGAAGCACGGTTCGTGTTGCGAGAAATCACCATATTTGACAATACCAAATTTTACTACGTCATAACATTACTAAGTAATAATGTCTGACTGCGGCCAGAGTCTACTAGAAGATCCTCCTGCAAGTAATAAACCTGTCACTCTGAAAACTCAACCATTACAGACTTTGGAACTATCTGAGTCTGAACACGCCATACAGTTGCTCTCTTTGTTCAGCCCGGATAATGCCGGGCCCTCAGAACTGATGAATCACATGCTATCTCTCCTGGGTAATCACCTTGCTTTATTTTTAAAGAACTCATTATACAACAAATGCCTGACTAAGTTCACACAGACCTTACTTATACACCCATGAAGGACTATAAGGAGCTGGCTAAAATGGCCAATAGTTTACATTCAGCCAGGCAGCACGCATCGTTTCTCTTCCTCACCCTGTCTAAATAAACCCTGCCAGCAGAGCCTCCAGCAGACTCACGCCCGCGGCTCCAAACCAGACAAGGTTCGGTCTATGTTTTTACCACACGTGCTTCAACAAGAACGCCAAGGAGTGCCGAACGCCAGGCAGCTTCAACAGTGGCAACACATCGGGACCTTGGAGGTCTCTGAACGCCATGGGTTTTAGCTGCCAGGGTCAAGACGACCCTTTCAGGGCAACGCATCCTGTGTGAGATGGGCACTCCAGTGAGTGCACTGCCAGCATCGTCCATTGATTATAAGGTATGTAGTGACAGACCCTCACTGGAGGCCGCCAATGGCAGCAGGATCTGGACTTATCGGACATGAGGCATGGGACTAAGTTGCTCAACCTCTGCTCAGTGCAGATTCACCCTGCACCAAAGGACTGTTAGTAGAACTGAAGAATTGCCAGCTTGTGGACTTAAAGGGCTTTAGGTTGTTACCCTGCACCCAAAGTGCATGCATCGCTACGTGTGAATTCCCATCCTCACCTAGTCCACATTTTCCACTGCACTCACAGAGCATGGGGCCAAGCACCACATTGCCACAACTGGCTTGTCGGTCCATGCCTGCGCATGTAGACTAGGCCCAGAGAAGCTGGCCAACGTGAAGGTTGAGTTTGTTAACATGGAAATGCTTGGCATTGTATGCAGGTTGAATAGCCCTTGGGGTTTACCCCTGCACGTGGTCCCTAAACCTGATGGTTGTTGCCAGCCACGTGGCAATTACCACCACCTTAACAAGGCCACCATCCGTAAGCATGACTCAGTTCCACATATTCAAGACTCTTCAGTACTTTTAGCCTGTAAAGATCATTTTTTCCATCATTAGGTGCCTGTGTATAAAACTGCTGTTACAACCCATCTGGCCTAATTGGGTTTCTGTGCGTGCCACAGGGCTGAAAAACACAGAACACAGACTTTCCAACAGCTGATGGACCCTGTGTTAAAAGACTTAGATTTCTTTTTCTCTACCAGGACGACATTTTTGTTGCCAGTACATCCAAAACCGAACACTTAACACATCTCCACACACTTTTCAAGTGCTTGAGCCAGTATGGGCTGATTATGAGCTCCACAAAATGTCAGTTCGGCTTGGCTACTATTGACTTTCTTGGCCACCGCATCACTGCAGTAGGAGCGACGCCTATGCCCTCAAAAGTCACCACTATTACAGACTTTCCACTGCCTCACACCCCCAAAACACTGCAAGGGTTTTTTAAGGTATGGTGAATTTCTATCACCATTTCATTCCACAAGCTGCTGAATTTATTGTCCCATTGTACAGTACCCTTAAAGGCAGTGATATTTCTTCCAACCATGGACCCTAATTTACGTCAGACCTCTGGGCCACAATAGCATGGACCTTGGCGTTAAATTGATTCACGTCATGGTGTATCACCCACAGTCCAATGGCCTGTGTGAGCAGTTTCATCATTCCTTAAAGGCAGCTCTGAGGGCCTCCCTGACAGATGAGTGTTGGAATGATCATCTCCCATGGGTCCTGCTGGGTCTCAGAACAGCCTCTACGGCTGCCACGAGATTTTATTCCTGATGCCATGACTACCTGTTCTGCCCTCCTCAGCGAACTCAATTCTTTTACACCTATTTCTACCTCCCATCATGACGTACAGCACTCTTGGGTTTCAGTTGACCTGCGTTCTACCTCATTCATTTATGTCCACCAGGATACTCATCAACGCCCCCTTAGCTCCCCTTATGATGGCCCATTCCACGTTTTGGAATGAAGTGAAAAGACTTTTATTGTTGATCGGAAGGTATTTCTATAGATCGCCTTAAACTGGCCCACCAAGACCCGGATGGTTCCACTACCAAACCCTCTGTATCACGACATGACCATGTGTGGATTAGTACATTCTTGGATGAGCCAGAGGCACCTGCTGTTACACCAACCAAAGCACATGGGACCTGTGCTGGGCGGATCATAGGAGCTCCAGTCACTGCTTTCGGTGAATTCTTGGGGGGCTTGTATAGGGTAATGTAATAGGTGACAGCTGACACATACTGTTCATAATAGAAACTGTTCCACATAATTCACCGACACCGTCATTGAGTTGCTGTGTTCACTTTAGAGATGGTGTCTGATGTAACGGCGTCAGAGCAAGGCAACTGCTTTTAGGTTTTGTTTGTAATGGAAGGGCTGCAAATTTCGTTAAGCACATAAAAGGTCTCTTGCATGTTTTGTTCACAAAATCCTCTAGATCTCTGGCTTCCTCCTTCTGTGGTCAATAATCAGCTCTTTGGTTTTGCTGACATTGAGTGAGAGGCTGCTGTGTGGCACCTTTCAGTCAAGATTGTCAATCCTCCTCTTGTATACTGACTCATCACCACCTTTGATTTGGCCCACAACTGCGGTGTCATCAGAAAACTTAAATACTGCTTTGGAACTTTGCTTAGTATAAAGTGAGTAGAGCAGGGGGTTAAACACACCGCCTTCTGGTGCGGCTGTGCTGATGGAGATTGTCGAGGAGATGCTGTTGCCAATCCGAGCTGACTGGGGTCTGCAAGTGAGGAATGTGAAGATCCAATTGCACAAGGAGGTATTGAGGACAAAGACTGGAAGCTGACTGATCAGTTCTGAGGGGATGATGATATTGAATGCTGAGCTGTAGTCAATGAAGAGCATCCTGATGTATGCATCTTCACTGTCCCGATGTTCCAGAACTGACGGGAGAGCCAATGAAATGGAATCTGCTGTCGACCTTTTGTGATGGTATGCACATTGGAGCAGGCCTCTTGACAATAGTCATTGAGGCAGGTTACCAAGTTCTTCTTGGGCATCAAGAAGCCTGCTTGAAGCAAGTGGGTACCCCAGAATGCCAAAGGAAGAAGGTGTCGATGAACGCACCAGGGAGTTGAATTTGCACAGGCCTTCAGGTATCCAGTCTGGGCTGAATGTTTTCCATGGATTCACCTTCCTGTGCGATGCTCCACGTCGGCCTCAGAGACTGAAATTACAGGGTCACTGGTGGCTGTGGGAGTTTACGAGGTCCTTCCATGTTTCAATTACATACAATTGTACCTGCCTCTACCACAAGCCTTGGCAACTTGTTCCACATATCCACAATATCCTGCCGCTAAACTTTTCCCACAAGCTGGCCTCTCAGATCCCCTTTAAACTTCTCCCCCTCTCACATTAAACTGTTGCTTATTGGTGTTGCTTCAGGTTGCTCTACCCTGGAAGAAAGATGGTGACTATCCAAAGTGCATTGGACGTTTCACACTCTTCATCTGTTATTCCATGGTCTACTTCCCCAGATGATCTGGATCCATTTGTGACGCTGTACAAAACCCTTCAATGCACCACTAATTATGGTGTCTTGTTAATTCAAATTTAGATTCATTTATAACACCCCATAATACAGGAGCAGAATTGGGCCATTTGGCCCATCGAGTCTACTCGGCCATTTCATCATGACTGATCTATTTTCCCTCTCGGTACAATATGTTCTACCTATTTTCTGTATCCCTTCAAGCCCTGACCAATCAAGAATTTATCAACCTCTGCCTTAAATATACCTAATGACTTGGCCTCCACAGATTTCCAGATTCACCACTCTCTGGCTAAAGAAATTCCTCTTCATCTCCGTTCTAAGTGGATGCCCCTCTATTCAGAGGCTGTGTCCTTTGGTCTTAGACTCCCAGAAGAATATCTGTCGCATGTAAATCAAAACGAACAGTGAAATACAACCCATGCAACCTAAAGGCCCTTGCGAACAAGGTTAACTGGACTGCTCCCCAGTTGTGACGGAGCTGAAGAGGCTAACGTGGGGCTTACTGATTCTGCCACAGAAGATACTTAATGGGTCACAGGGGTCAGTCAGTGATCTCCTTCAGGTCACCAGGGTAACAGCTGCTCTTGAGGCCTTCTTGTTTCCTAATTGAAAAATAACCACTTTTCCTTCTTTCGCAAGTGTCGTCACACATTCTGGCACCAGCATAGATTGCCCACAATGCTCACAGAACAACCCAAACAACAACAACGGATCTACAGCAACAAAACAACAAGAGCAAAACAAGCCCCATTCCTCCATCCCTCCCTCACATCCTCCAAAAGCAACACCACCCTCAGTACAATTGAAATGATGGCACAGAACTCCTTTATTATATCCCTGTGAACGGTATTGAAACATTGCAGCACTCCATCTCCTTCAGGCAGCTCTCCCTCAGTACGGCCCCTCCCACAGTGTGGCACTCCATCAGTAGTTCTTGCCTGAGAGGGCTGCACTCCCTCGTCTGCCCCTCAGGAAGTAATGCTCCAAAACAGAATTGTTCAGTAAAATTCCACTTACAGAGCAGCACTCCCTCAATGCTGCCCCTTGACCCTACAGAATCCCTCAACAATGCACTTGAAACACATTTAGATTTGAACCTGAAACCTCAGTTCTCCGAGTCAGAAGCTCTGAAAGCTACCTCCGAGCCATGGCTGATACTATGCTTGGTAAATATTTTGGTATCTTCCTGAGATTGTAAACCCCAGTTTACTAAAACTGGGAACAAACTGAACTTCTTGTTAAAAGTACTGTGGCTTGGCCTCAACATACAAGGAAAAGTGGAACTATAAAAATAATTAATTACTATAATCTGTCTTCTTGATTTTTAAATGTTCATCCTCATGTTTAAATCTCACCGTGTCCTAATTCCCAGGATTGGGGAATCAGGAAGTAAGGGCATAGATTTAAGGCGAGAGGGAAAACATTTAACTTTTTACATGGAGGGAGATAGTTACACAGAATGAGCTGTCAGAGGAAGTGATTATGTGTATTAGCAACTTTTAAAAGATAGTTGGACAGGTAAATGAATAGGAAAGGTCTGAGCAGGGGTTCCCAACCTTTTTAATGCCACGGACCAATATCATTAAACAAGGGGTCCGAGGACCCAGGTTGGGAACCACTGGTTTAGAGGAATATGGATCAAAGGCAGACAGATGGGCCAGGCCATTACGACCAGCACAGACTGGTTGGGCTGAAGGGCCTGTTCCCATGCTGTATCCTCATGACAACTCTGTGAACCTCTTCAACTCTGCTGCTCACCAAGATCCCTAAGTAGTCTCTCACTTCTCTTCTCTCTCAAACTGGACCGCTCCCCAGTTGTGACAGACCTGAAGAGGCTAACGTGGGGCTTACTGATTCTCCCACAGAAAATATTTAATGGGTCAGAGGGGTCAGTCAGTGATCTCCTTCAGGTCACCAGGGTAACAGCTGCTCTTGAGGCCTTCTTGTTTCCTAGTTGAAAAATAACCACTTTTCCTTCTTTCCGCCGGAAATATAGAAGAAGGAAACTGCAAACCACTTCTCTAGAAAAAGAACAATCATGGCCATGGATAGAGAAAAGAATAAGAACAACCACATGGAGGTGGTCTTCCCCACAGGCAATGATCAGGTTAAAGATAAATGGAAGGCCTTGATCACCCATGTCATGTGACGCAGCACATAATGATGATGATGATTGCCAGGAATATCTGCAAGATTGGACTGGACAATGGGGTGAAATCGAGGACACTCATATCAAGAACGGAATTCTCTGAGGGGGCACAAACTGCCTCTCTCTCTTTGTAACATTCAACTCCATTTTTAGCTCTCATTGGGGTGAGCCATTTGCGTTTGGACTGTAGATGACCTAAAGAGCTCCAAAGAATCTATGCAAGTCATGGTTGCCAGCCCGTTGCTGGATCCTCTGAACTCTTCCCATCATCCATCTGTTCTTTAAGGAACGGTTTTCTGTAAGACATGTCCATCAGGTACCAGCAGAATGTTTCTATTTCCCTGAGGCCCGGTGGAATTTCAGGGACAAGAATACCTGGCATGTGGGGTTAATTATCTCCTGAATCTTCTGGTTACTCCCAACAAACTGCTTCAGCTGGCTTCTGCTAAAGAAAAAATCCAAGAGTTGGTTTGCAAATGACAATTATAGTGGATGTCAAGATAGTGCACTTTCTTGTCAGGGATTGTCAGATTGTCTGTGAAAAACTATCATCGTGGAGCACTTGAGGCTTCAACACTCATTTTCTTGTAGCAACATGTCTGTTGTCTCTATTGTTTTGCAGGCAGAGGACAGAGCAGATGAGGTGGTGGTCAGGTCAACAGGAAGCATCCTTGCATGTGACATAATCAAGAAAATTGCTCTTAAAAGTACAATAACTGCATGGCCAAGTACAGCCCATTCAACCTCCCAGACCATTCATCCATTCACTTACATATTTAAAACATTGTTTCAGTGATGTGACCAGAAAAACCACGGCTATTTATTGCCCTGTGTGGTGGTGTGGAGGTACGTCTCTACCAAGGCAGGTGTAAGGCGCTCCTTCCCTCCGCTGGCCTGCAGGTCACCCTTGGGCAAAGTATAACACCTGTTTAGCCCCCTGCCAGTCGGGGTCAAGGGAAGCCATGGGAGCAGGAAGATGGTGTATATCACAAGTCCTTGTTATGCGACCACATATGCCAGGCAGACAATCTCTGAAGAGTATTGATATTGGTTGGGGGTCACCCAGCTGGTAAAGACGCTGCCTGGAAGAAGGCAAGGCAAACCACTTCTGTAGAGAAATTTGCCAAGAACAATTGTGGTAATGGAAAGACTATGATCGCCTACGTCATATGACACAGCATATAACGAGCAAGCAAACTGATCGGGTCTTGCCGGAGAGTCATTTCTTTTATAACCTCTAGCACTGAAACCACCTAATTTGTCTCCCTTAGGTACTATGGGCCTAGGTTTCTCCAAAAGTATAGTGGAAGTCCTCCTGACAGCATCCATGGTATCCGGAGTGGGCTGATAACAATGGCATAGGGCTTTATGCTGGAGTGAGTTGAAGGTTATGAGATGCTACTTCCGTATTCTCCTTTTCCTCAATCCCTTCTATCTTAGCATTTTCTCCTTTCCCTGTTCTCTCAAATCCAATATTTTTCTAGCTCAACTACTTAGAAAGGTGAGTTCCAATCACAAAGGGTTGGGTTGGGTGACGGATGAGTGTTATTAGCAGTCTCAGGTCAGTGGACAGTGTGCTACAGCCCTCCAGCTCAACAACTTCTCTCAGTTCCCAGTCACATGCTGCCTCTCACTGCTTCAACTCCCAGTCCCACGCCTCTGATTCCTTATCCCATTTCTGCACCACTCCTAGACCAACTCCCAGGCGCATCCTTGTTCAGCTCCTGGCAAAATTCCTGCTCCACTGAAGGGGTGCCCAAAGCCACCCTCTTGCTCCTGTGCTCACTCAGTAACAGAGAGTACAAACCTGAGTTGTTAATAGGCGTCCTGCTGTCCCAATGCATCTCCATTTCTGTCACTGCTACTTGAGGTCTCACCTGCAGCTGCCCAGCTTCTGTATTCTGAACCTTGTACATAGAAGGTGAAAACAATCTTTAAGCAATCATAGACTGATGCAAATATCAAAACTGAATCTAATCCTCGTGATGGGAAAAAATTCCATACATAGAATTTTGTTAGCTTAAAATTTTATTTGCATTTCTATCATGCATTGCATGACCGCAAGATATTTCAAAGTGCTTAAAAAACAATGGTTCAATTTCTTTGGAATTGTAGTCATTGTTGGAAAGTAGGAAATGTGTCAAGTCGATGACATCAAAATTCCCCACAAGCTAATGACTTGATAATCTTGGTACTATTAAGCAGTCAGTAAGGACCACCTTTTTTTCAAGCTAATGTTAAAGAACCTCATTAGAGTTCAAAGTTCAAAGTAAAGCTTAGTATCAAAGTACATATATGTCACCATATAGAACCCTGAGATTAATTTCCCTGCGGGCATACTCAGCAATTCTACAGAATAGTAACTATAACAGGGTTAATGAAAGATCAACCAGAATGCAGAAGGCAACAAACTGCAAATGCAAATATAAATAGACAGTAATAAATAATGGGAACAACAGGAATTCTGCAGATGCTGGAAATTCAAGCAACACACATCAAAGTTGCTGGTGAACGCAGCAGGCCAGGCAGCATCTGTAGGAAGAGGTGCAGTCGACGTTTCAGGCCGAGACCCTTCGTCAGGACTGACTGAAAAAAGAGTGAGTAAGAGATTTGAAAGTTGGAGGGGGAGGGGGAGATCCAAAATGATAGGAGAAGACAGGAGGGGGAGGGATGGAGCCAAGAGCTGGACAGGTGATTGGCAAAAGGGATATGAGAAGATCATGGGACAGGAGGTCCGGGAAGAAAGACAAGGGTGGGGGGGTTCGGGGAAAGACAAGGGTGGAGGATGGGCAAGGGATATATTCAGAGGGACAGAGGGAGAAAAAGGAAAGTGAGAGAAAGAATGTGTGTATAAAAGTAAGTAACAGATGGGGTACGAGGGGGAGGTGGGGCCTTAGCGGAAGTTAGAGAAGTCGATGTTCATGCCATCAGGTTGGAGGCTACCCAGACGGAATATAAGGTGTTGTTCCTCCAACCTGAGTGTGGCTTCATCTTTACAGTAGAGGAGGCCGTGGATAGACATGTCAGAATGGGAATAAATAATGGGAACTGAATATCAAGTCCTTAACGGGAGACCACTGGTTGTGGGAAACATCTCAATGGATGGGCAAGTGAGTGTATTTATCCCCTTTTGTTCAAGAGCCTGATGTTTGAGAGTTAGTAACTGTTCTTGAATCTTGTGGTGTGAATCCTGAGGATCTTATACCTTCTAGCTGATGTTAGCAGTGAGAAAAGAGTATGGTCTGGGTGTTGTAGATCTCTGATGATGAATGTTGCTCTCCTATGACAGCTTTTCATGTAAATGTGCTCAATGGCTGGGAGAGCATATCTACATGAAAAGTTACTAGGCCGAATCCACTACCTTTTGTATGATTTTCTGTTTAAAGACATTGGTGTTTCCATACCAGGCTGTAATGCAGCCAGTCAATACACTTTCCACTACACGTCTATGGATGCTTGTCAAAGTTTTTGATATCATGCCAAATCTCCGCAGACTCCTACTGAAGCAGAGGCGTTGCTGTGCTTTCTTTACAATTACTTTTACATGCTGCTGCGGTCTCAGTCTGATATCAGTTATTACCCCTCAATCATCAGGCTCTTGAACCAAAGGGGATCATTTCACTCATCTTCACTTGCCCCATTATTGAACTGTTTGCACAACCTGTAGACTCACTTTCAAGGACTCTTCATCTCATCTCCTTACAGACAGAAGCGGGAATTGAACCTGGATTGCCTGTACTGTAAAGCGTTGTGCTAGCCACTCTACTGCCATGCTGCCCCCATGCTGAACGTTCTAGAAGCATGCAGCATGCTACCTGACCTGTTTTTGTTTCACGTATCCAGCACCTGTTTTTTCCTTAAAATAGTGTCACTTACTACTTCAGATCAATGTGCTTGATACAAGGCCTAACTGAGAGATACTTAATTAATTGCAGAAGGCTGCAGCCCATAAGTTTTACATTCACGATTGTTTAATGACATTTCTAGGACACAAGTGTAAAGGAGGATGAAATAATTGCGGATCCGATGCAGCTCAGAAATAAATTTAAGATAAAGAATGCAATAATTAAAAAAACACAATATATGTAAGTATGTAAGACAGCTTATATACAGATTGATTGCATGTCCATAAAGTGACGCAACACACAGAACAGTCTGTAAATTTGGTGACTCTGACAGGAAATGACAAATTAGTTCCCTGGAAATGTACTTGGGAATTGAGGGACAGTTTCAGTCTTCCTGCTGTTCCACAGCAGATCTAAAGACCAATGCCAGGCTATTCTTGTACACCCCTGCCTGATTCCTTGCTTTTTCTTCTTTTGCATTTGCTTCTCCTAGCATCCACTTCCCCAGATCTGCTTAAGGACAATTGGGCCAAGTCCGAAATAAGTTGACTGCTGAGCCACCTGCTATCCGTCAGCAGCTTCCCAGCCCTGTGGAATATCAGGTGAGCCAGTAGTTTTAGTCTCCACAAATTTTAAACTTGTTTTTATACCAACTTGACATACACTAAGGTCACAAAGTTAAAACGTATCAGGGTATTCCCCTGTACACATACAGTATGTGTCCATTGTGTGCTGTTGGAAACTGTTCAAAGTAATCAGTCATTTCTTTTTTTTCTCTCTCATGGTTAACACTTAAATACCAAGCTACAAACTTTCCCAGGGAAATTATCCTTGAAAGTGTTCTCTGCCCACACATTCAGGCACCTTCAAACTATGATTGCGCACTTGTTACACTATAAAAAAAACCTGTAATTATAATTATTAAAACGATTGGTTTCCACGCCAGGAATATATATTGAACCAAAGGTTTTGGTGTAGATTTTGAGCAAAATAAAACAGGGCTTGCACCAGGCTCCAGAACCAGAAGGGATAACTTCACTTGCCCCATCCCATACCACAGGGACTCACTTTCAAGGACTCTTCACCTTATGTTCTTGATATTTATTTCTTTTCCCTTTCTTTTTGGGATTTGCACGCTTTGTTGTCTTTTGCATGCTGGTTGTCCAGCCATGGGCTTCCATTGATTCTATGCTGGCTATTCGATTTATCTCAGGGTTGTATATGGTCACACACACGCGCACACACACACACACACACACACACACATATAAGGCCTCTGCTTCACCAACTATTGCTGGGCAAGTGGTAGAACCAGGGTATTTCATAGGTCCAAGGGAACGGAGGCCTGTAGGCATTGGGAAAGTGTTGTAAGTAAAGTCAGTCAGCAAGACATCAGTGCTTCCGCTGGGGCATCATGTGCAGAGCTGTTCAAGAGACGTTAGGTAGACACATAAATATGCAAGGGCCAGTCCTGTTAGTGGACGGGGTTGCAAGCACTATGCCCAGCTTTCTCTTTTTGCAGCCATGCTGGGCTTGGAAACGTCCATGGCAGAGTTTGTGTCTCTGCTGATAATCTTTAATGGATTGATTGATTCATTAATTGACTACTAATTCATTTGCTGCTAATTAACTGATTATTAATTAAGCATTGATTGGCAGGGGGTGGGAACTGGAGTGATAGGGCTGAGAATGGGGCAATTGGAATACATCTAGGTGTAGTGTGTCATGACACTGTGAGCAGGGCCGGACTTTAGGCAGGGCTAGGCTGGGCTGCAGCCCGGGGGCCAGAGCTGCAGAGAGGCCCAAAATAGGTAGCTATCATCATGGCAGACAAAAAAAAATATGAGAGTGGAGCACAGAAAAGAAAAAAGGAACAAGAAAAAGAGGACCGTGAGAAAGAAGCATTAAAAAAGACATTGAAATTGACAGAATTGTTTGAACCTGTTCTCGATGGTGCAGCAGTACCATCGCTCTTGTCACAGTCTGAGACCGGTGGACAAATGGAGACTTGTTCAACAGCTAGCGCTAGCACCAGCATTAGCACAGGACCACCGTCCTTGCCACAGTCAGCAGCTAACGTTGAAGGGGCAGAGAGCATGACTTTGGATTCCTGACCACAGAGGCCTCCGAACAACCAAATCGGGCTGCCATTAATGTTAACGTTACCGCTACTGAGAATCCTTACAGCACTGATCCTGCTCGCTGGGGAAAGGAAACATTAGATGATTCAGTCTGTGCATACTGGGCTAAGAAAGGGCCAGAGTCCTGCCCCAGAATAAGGATGTGGATATCAAAGCTTTGGAACGAGTATACAAACAGCAGAGACATTTTTTTTTCCTCCGAATTTCACTTCAAATGCAAGCTCATAAATAGTGAGTATATATCAAGGCAATGACTCTTATGTTCCCCTTCCACCGGCATTGCATTCTTCAGCACTTTGAAAGTGCAAGTGTTGCATTGCAAGCTGTAAATCTAGACCCGTGGACTTGGTGAGATCATTACAGGGATACATAGCAAGCTTGCGTGATCAATTTGATACTTTTGAGACCCAGACTAAAACTATGTCTCCAACAGTCTCACAAGTGTACAAAGAAGACACCCAACGAAAAAGAAAACGTAAAGCCTTTCTGGGTGAATCCACAGCACCTGATGTTGGCTTATCAGCCAGAGAAAATTTTTCAGCTACTGTTTTTTTTGATCGTGATGGATAGATTGATTGCAGATTTGCATCATATGATGACCTTAACAACACATCTGGCATCCTAAACAATATCCCTTCTCTCTAGGGTTGCCAACTGTCCCATATTTGCCGGGACATCCCGTATATTAGGCTAAATTGGTTTGTCCCGTATGGGACCAACCTTGTCCCGTATTTCCCCCACTAAAGTAGAGCGTTCCTATGAAACCTTTCTTGCCAAAATGGCGTGAGGTGAAGAAGCAACTACCATTAATTTATATGGGAAAATTTTTTGAGCGTTCCCAGACCCAAAAAAATAACCTACCAAATCGTACCAAATAACACAAAACCTAAAATAACACTAACATATAGTAAGAGCAGGGATGATATGATAAATACATAGCCTGTATAAAATAGAAATAATGTATGTACAGTGTAGTCGGGAAGATTAAGGCAAAAGCGATTTGTGGGGGAAAAATTGGCACGCACGTGCATGCGCACACTGGTGCCCGCGAAAGGCTTCATGGTCATGGTAGTCTTTCACAAGTGTCCCGTATTTGACTGCTTCCTTTGTCCCTTATGTGGGAGTGAGAAAGTTGGTAACCCTACTTCTCTCTCTGTACAAGATCTGCGCAAGAGAGCATCTGATCTCCAAAGCAGATATTCAGCTGACCTGGAGTTAGACTTTGTGGAGGACATTGTCCATTTCAGGGAATTTGTAAGTGGCAAAGATAATTCACCCGCAACAGAGCTTTTACGCTTCCTCAGAGAAAAAATACTTGCAGGTCATCTTCCCAAATGTAAGCCTTGCTTTGAGGTTTTACCTGACTCTCCCTGTCACAGGTGCAAGTGGTGAGTGATCTTTCTCCAAGCTCAAGCTAGTGAAGAATAGGCTCAGACCCACAATGGGACAGGACAGGCTGAATCATCTTACTCTGATGTCACCTGAAAGTGATCTTGTTCGGAAACTGGATTTTAATGATCTGATCAAGGACTTTGCTGCAAAGAAATCCAAAAGAACTAGGCTTTAATTTTGAAAAACAAGTATTTGACTTTGTAAATATCTAGGCTTATGTGTCAGTGCTGTTCCTGTTTTTGTGGCAATAGGCTAATAGTTGACTGTTTACAAACCTAGTAAGTAATAAGTGGTCTTTACTCTGAAGCCACACAGCACAGCAATAGGTTAGTATGTGCTAGATCTCATTTTTCAAAAAGATTGTTGGAGTATTGTCAAGTTTCCTAGTTTGCCATAGTGCCATCTCTCTTGGCCTTTTTGTCTCTCATTTCCATTTTACTTTCTTAGAACACACAGTTGAGAAAAATACCTAGATAAAAATGCAAACAACAGGAATTCTGCAGATGCTGGAAATTCAAGCAACACACATAAAAGTTGTTGGTGAACGCAGCAGGCCAGGCAGCATCTCTAGGAAGAGGTGCAGTCGACGTTTCAGGCCGAGACCCTTCGTCAGATAAAAATGCTTTGGCATTGTTTGAGAAATAAGGCCTATGGTATGTACAGCAATAGCTAAATAAAGATTTAAGATTGGGTACATCATACTTCGTCTCCCTCATAACTTTACTAAGCCAACTAAGCCTAGGTCAATTTTTGAGTGCTGTAGATGCTGTCCTTCAAGCTAAGAGTCTGCATTACTTTCTGTCCTCCCTCTTAAGGCCTGTAAGTTTACAGCCTACGTATTGTACTGAACCAATGCCTTGGTCCACAGCTTTGATATTTAGACCAGTACGACCTTTGCTCTTGTTCTTGCCTTTTTTTGCTTGGTACAGCAGCATTTTACGGTGTCGTCAGGGGCCCATCGGAGCCTCCAGCCCAGGGGCCCTGACCCCACTAAATCTGGCCCTGACTGTGAGGAAGGATGGGCAGATGATATGGTAAAATTGCAGAGCTGGGACGAGTTAAAGTGTAACAGGGGGTCAGGATCAAAAACGATGATGA
Source organism: Mobula birostris (assembly GCF_030028105.1). Lineage (NCBI taxonomy): Eukaryota > Metazoa > Chordata > Chondrichthyes > Myliobatiformes > Myliobatidae > Mobula > Mobula birostris. Next base: position 5,411,038 of record NC_092399.1, read on the forward strand.
ATTCAGGATGAAGGCGTTATATTTGAATGCATGCAGTATACGGAACAAGGTGGATGATCTTGTGGCGCAGTGAGAGATTGCCAGGTCTGACGATGTGGCATCAATGGGTTGTGCCCGAAAGAAGATCATAGTTGGGAGCTTAACATCCAAGGATATACATTGTATTGAAAGGAGGGACAGGTCGGCAGAGGTGATGGGGTGGCTTTATTGGTACAAGATTACATTAAATCCTTGGAATGAGGTGACATAGGATTGGAAGATGTAGAATCCTTGTGGGTAGAGTTAAGAAACTGCAAGGGTGTAAAACTCTAGCCAGGATGTGGGCTACAAGTTACAGTAGGAGATAGAAAAGTCATGTAAAAAGGGCAATGTTGTGATAATCATGGGGGATTTCAATATGCAGGCAGGTTGGGAAAATCCAGTTGGTACTAGATCCCAATAAAGGGAATTTGTAGAATATCTGCAGAATGGCTTTTTCAAGGAACTTGTGGTTGAGTCCACTAAGGGATCAGCAATTCTAGATTGGTGGCAGCCGTAGGGAGACTTACTTGGCGCAAGTCGAACTGGTTGCATGGCATGACGGGTGGAGCCCCACGGAGATGTCGTTGCACCTTGCCCTGGCGCTGCAGGGTGATGCCCTGGGGGCCCTCCTTGAACTAACGCTGGCTGAGCAGTGTGTCTACAGGGCCTTTGTCGTGGTGTTGGAGAGTTGTTTAGGGAGTAGGTCACTGAGAGAAGAATTGGGGAGCAGATGGCGCCATGTGGGAGAAATTCTGGGGGGGGCAGGGGGAGGGCTCACAGCAGATCTCCACCACTGGGCTCAGCATGGCTACCCCCAGCCAAGGACAAGCTTGCCCTCCACGCCTTTGTAAAGACGCTGATGCCGGAGTGCCTTCGGCAGCATGTCCACCTGACATCACCATCGTCGCTGGCCGAGGCGGAGAGGGTAGAAGCAGTTTTAGTCCCCCGAGGTATTCCAGCATTGCTCCGCACACCACAAGCCTGGGCTTGTGTCTCCGAGGCAGAGGATGGAACTGACAAGGAGGAGCCCGTGAGACAGGTCCGACCAGTGCCGCAACGGTGCCACCGCATGCTGTGGAGCACCTCTGTTACCGGTGTGGCGAGGCAGGCCACGTGGCCCAGATTCCCCCGCACCAACGCCACTCCACAGCACAGCGCAGCCACTGGGAAACCCCGAGTGGGCAGTACCGCCTGGGTCCTCCCGCAGAATCCCTCTGCTATTGCCCCTCCAGGTGGGCCGTTCAGGCAAAGAACAGGGCTTATGTGTGGACTGCACGGTGGGGGGGCGTCAGATGTCGTGCATTGATGGATGGGCAGCCAACCCCACCTGGGTGGACGACGACAGCGGTCCAGCTGGCTACGGTCACCAGCAGCTGTATGGTGATGAGAGGGAAGTGGGAGCTGTGGAGAAAAACACAGCAGGGCAGGAGGTCTGCGCCTGGTCTGTTATTGTGCTTGTTGCAATAAAAATGGCTGTTGAGTTAAATGAGCTTTTCTTATCTGTCATCATGGACTGAATGCTCGCCACAATATAAAAGAGGATACGAAATGTACTTTCGGATATAGGGAGAGTAAGAGAGAGATGAGAGTGGATATTGGACTGCTGGAAAATAATGCTGGAGAGGTAGAAGTGAGGGACAAAGAAATGGCGGATGAACTTATGAGGTATTTTGCGTCAGTCTTCACTGTGAAAATGCCAGCTGATCGCGAGACGGTCAAGGGGTAGAAATGAGTGCTGTTGCTGTTACTAAGAAGGTGGTGCTGGGGAAATTGAAGTCACCTGGACCAGATGGACTACACCGCAGGGTTCTGAAAGAGGTAGCCAAAGGGATTATGGAGGCATTAGTAATGATCCCTCAAGGATCACTAGATTCTGGAATAGTTCCTGAGGACTGGAAAATTGAAAATGTCCCTTCACTCTGTAAGAATGGAAGGAGGCAGAAGAACAGAAATTATAGGTCAGTTTGCCTGAATTTAGTAGTTGGAGAAATGGTGGCGTGTGTTATTAAAGATGAGGTTTCAGGGTACCCGGAGGTACGTGATAAAATAGGCCAACATCTGCATGGATTTCTCAAGGAGAAATCTTGCCTGAGAAATCTGTTGGAATTCTTCGAGGAAGTAACAGACAGGAGAAACAAAGGCGAGTCAATAGATATTGTATACTTGGACTTTCAGAAGGTCTTCGACAAGGTGTCACACGTGAAGCTGCTTAACAAGATAAGAGGCCATGGTATCACGGGAAAGGAACTAGCATGGATAGAAGATTGACTGACTGGCAGGAGGCAAAGAGTGGGAATAAACGGGACCTTGTTTGGTCGGCTGCCGGTGACTAGCAGAATGCCACAAGGGAGGGTCCTTTCATGTTGTATGTCAATGATTTGGAAGACGGTTGCTCTCCACTGTACATCTATAGAAGTTTGCCAACATTTTAAATGACATGCTGAATCTGTGCAAGCTTCGTAGATAGTTGAGATGTTGTCATTATTTGATCATGGTCAAGTGTATCATTGAATACATTTAACCATCGTCAAAGATCCCCACCACCCAGGTCATGCCTCCTCCCACCATCAGGCAGTAGTTTCAGAAGGCTGAGGTCTCACACATCCAGTTTCAAAAACTGCTACTTCCTTTCAACTAATCGGTTCTTGAACCAACTGATACAACCCTAATCACCAGAGTTTAGCAACACTATGATCACTTTGCAATAAAATGGACTTTGTTGTTCTTTGTTCTAATTGTGCTCTTTCTTGTAAAGTTTGTGTACAATTTATGTTCAATTAATGTTTTTCTCCTGTATGCTGCTTAAGTGATGCTATGTGCCTGTGATGCTGATATAAGTAAATTTTTCATTGCCCTTGTGCAAAGTTGGACTTGTGCAGATGACAATAATCTTGACCTTTTCTTTAATTAGTTTTATTTTGTATACTCCTCTACACAGAGGAAAATGACTAGTATTCTCTTCATAAAATTTTGCTTGAGATTTCAGAGAGATGTTGTGGAAAAAGTGTTACTGCTTTGTGTCAAAGACCCTAAGATGTAGGAGCAGAATTAGCCCATTTAGCCCATCGAGTCTGTTCCGCCGTTCCATGATGGCTGACCTATTATCCTTCTCAATCACATTCTCCCGCCTTCTCCCTATCACATGTGATGCCCTGACTCATCAAAATCCTATCAACTTCTGCCTTAAATATACCCTGCACAGCCAGCTGTGGCAAACAAATTCCACAGATTCACCACCCTCTGGATAAAGAAATGTATTTCATCATCTCTATTCTAAATGGATGTCCCTCAATATGTAGGCTGTGCCTCCGGTCCTAGATTACCTCACTAAAAGAAATATCTTTTCCACATCCACTTTAACCAGAACGTTCAATATTCTGTAGGTTTCAATGAGATTCCCCCATCAATCTTCTAAATTCCATCGAGTACAAGCCCAGAACTATCAAACACTACTCATATGTTAACCCTTTCATTCCTAGGATTATTCTTGTGAACCTCTTCTGGACCCTTTCCAATACTAGCACATATAAATAAGGGACCCAAAAGCTGCTCACAATAATTCAAGTGCAGTCTGACCAATGCCTTATAAAGCCTCAGCATTACATCATTGCTTTTGTATTCTAGTCTTCTCAAAATGATTGCCAACATTGCATTTGCCTTCCTTACCACCGACTCAACCTGCAGTTAACCTTTAGGGAATCCCATACAAGGACACTTAAGTCCCTCTGCACACCTGATTTTTGAAATTATTCCTCACGTAGAAAATAGACGATGCCTTTATTCCTTCTGCCAAAGCGCATGAACATGCAGTTTCCTACATTACTTTCCAACTGGCACTTCTTTCATGCATCCTCCCAATCTTTCCAAGTCCCCTTCAGACTCCCTGCTTCCTGAACATCACCCGCCCCTCCACCCATCATTGTATCACTTGCAAACTTGGCCACAAAGCCATCAACTCCTTCATCCAAACCATTGACACAGAACATGAAAAGAAGCAGTCCCAACACCAAACCTTGTGACATGCCACTAGTCAATGGCAGCCGACCATAAAAAGGTATCACAGCCTGGTATGGAAACACCAGCACCCTCGAATGGAAAAGCCTAGAAAAAGTGAAGGACACAGCCCAGACCATCATGGGTACAACCCTCCTCACCGCTGAAAGTTGCTACAAGGCATGCTGCCACAAGAAAGCAGCATCTCTCAGCAATGAGCTCCACCATTCAAGCCATTGTCTTTTCTTGCTACCACTATTGGGATGGTGTTACAGGAGCCTTACGTCCCACACTACTAGGTTCAGGAACAGTTATAACACTACAACCGTCAGACTCCTGAACCAGCATGGATAACTTCACTCACTTCAACTCTGATTCCACAACTTATGGACTCACTATCAGGGATTCTACAACTCACGTACACGTGTGAAATTTTTCATCGATTCTGTTGTATTTCTCTGTTCCACTGTGAATGCCTGCAAGAAAATAAATCTCAGGGTTGTATATGGGTGACATATACGTACTTCAATAATAAATTTACTTTTGAATTTCGAACATTTGCCACATCATTGAAATTTAAGTTCATTCTATGACCCTGGAAATTTTTGATTTCTATGAACAATAAACTCAGATTAATCTGTGAGCAGTAATTTCTGCAAGTGCTTGGCATAACATCTCCACTTTGCAGAATTCATTATTCTCCTTCCCAGCCATCAAGACCGACAAGAGCAGAATTACTGTAAGGTGAACTTGGGTGGGTTTTACTTTTCATCTTTCTCTTGCATGCAGCAGTCTAATATTTTCCGCTTTATTGAATTTTATTTCCTTGTGGCCCGGCTAAGAGGAAAGCCCCCGATGATTTGCTTTAGCAAGAAATTAACCGAGATGCCACAGAATGTTTCCAGATGTCCCGGCGTGAGAAATATGCACTATTCACAAGACAGTGGCAGGCACACAGCCGTCTTCTGCAAGGATTATGCTGTAAATGACGTAGGTTAACGTCAGCTGAGAGTAAACCGTGAGATAGATTAGGGTCTTCCGGTGCTAGCCCTGTTTCCTCTTTCTTCTCTGTTGTGAGGTTTTTATAATCTTGCTGTGGTAAACCTGCCACATGTCTCTGTGTGCCTCTAGAGGAAATCGTCAATTCCTGTTCAGTGTACAGCCCTCTTCCTTGAAATTTGATTTGATCATTTGGAACTGATTTTACTTTTTTTTTGGGTGGTGGAAACATGGGGTAATTCTACAAAAGCCTTTCGAGAAATGCAAACAGTTTTCTTTTGGTGAAGCATACGAAGGTAATCACTGCTATCACATAGATGATGTCTATTGAGCAATAACAGTTGCTTTTTCCTGTATATGTTCCCTCAACTTTACTGTCATTCTAGGTTACACACTCAGTGGCCTCTTTATTAGGTACACCCTGTGTGTCCAAAAGCTGATGCATCAAAGAGGTGCCATCCGTCATTAAGGACCCTCATCACCCAGGACATGCCCTCTTCTCATTGCTACCATCAGGGAGGAGGTACAGGAGCCTGACGACACACTCTCAACGATTCAGGAACAGCTTCTTCCCCTTCGGCATCAGATTTCTGAATGGACTTTGAACCTCTCTAGTTTTGATGCTCCCTTTTTGCACTACTTACCTAGATTAATTTTTATATAACAATATACTTCTGATTGTAACTTTTAGCATTGCTTTGATTATTATATATTGCAAAGTACTGCAGCTGAAAAACAACAAATTTAGCCACAAATACCAGTGGTATTAAACCTGATTCATTTTTCGTGGTCTTCTCCTGCTGTAGCCCATCCACTTCAAGCTTCGGAACGTTGCGCATTCAGAGATGCCTTTCCACACACCACTGTTGTAACGCGTGGTTATTTGAGTTACTGTCGCTGTCCTGTCAGCATGAACCCGTCTGGCCATTCTCCTCTGACTTCTCTCATTAACAAGGCAATTACACCAACAGAATTACTACTTACTTGATCATTTTTTGTGTCTCTGTAAATTCTGGAGCAGGGGTTCTGAACCTTTTCAATGGCCCTATCATTAACCGAGGGGTCTGTGGACCCCAGGATGGGAACCACTGCTCCAGAGACTACTGTGCATGAAAATCCCAGGGGATCAACGGTTTCGGAGATACCCAAACCACCCTGTCTGGCGCCAACAAGCATTCTATGGTCAAAGTCACTTTAATCACATCCTTTCCCATTCTGATGTTCGGGCTGAACAACAACTGAACCTCTAGACTATCTCTCGATGCGTTTGTGCATTGAATTGCTGCCGCATGATTGGCTGATTAGAAATTTGCATTAATGAACAGGTGTACAGGTGAAACTAATAAAATGGCCATTGGGTGTTGACGTGTTCTGCACTTTCCCAGTATTGAGTCATACATTTGTAGAATCACACGATTATTCAGCACAGAAATGTGCTCTTCAACCCAGCTCATTCATACCGCCCATGATATCTGACTACACTAATCTAATTTGCCTACACTTTGTGCCAAGGCTCTTCTTTGAGACCCTTCTTCAGTCCTAATGTTACCTGTTTATTATCCTTCATAGATGCTGCCTGGCTTACTGAGTTCCTCTGGCATTTTGTGTGTGTTGCTCTGGACTTTCAGCATCTGCAGAACCTCTTATGTTTTCGCAAGGCTGGGAAATAGTTTGAGTCCAGGATGGACACTGTGACAAGAATGATCTCCCTCTTGATGCAAGTTTCTGTAATTCCAGCCTGCATACCAATGCTGGCTCTATTCGGGAGAGGTTCAATTGACTCAGCAGCTTACACCCAGTGCAAACATTTCCTCTTTCAAGTAATTTATCCAAATCCATTTTAAAGGATATTGTTTATCCACTCCCTCTATCCTTTTGGGACATTCCGGAAACCAACTACACAATGCCAACATTCTATCCTAAGTTGTGTTACAGGAACAAATTACCAGGTGTACAGGAAAAGATTCAAGGAAATACTTAAAGCAACCCTTTATGAATTCACTGTTGCCATTGACTCCTGGGATCCCCTGACGCACATCTGCTTAAAGAGAAAAGCATTTTGCAGTGGTACTGAGATACTTACAATGAAGCCTCAGGAGCACAAAGAGATGCAACATCAGTGCCATCTTTTTTTTCATCAAGATGGCGCCAAGTATGGCGGCCATATTGAGAGTTCTGTTTCAAATCCACAGAATACTACTAACTTCTATGATTTTCTTAGCATTTTCTGTTCAGGTAGCTAATAGTCGCTTCAGTTGCGATAGACTGACCCTTCTGATCATTTACCCACTACGTGCCACCTTTCCTACACTGGGATCCCCTGCTTGCGCGATCCATGAGAGACTCATCTCTTACACCACCACTACCTCGGAAGAAGAGGCGGAGGCGAAGGAGAAGGGCCGAAGTCCTGGTGAGGCTGAGACGGCGTGCAAATCCGCAGCCGCTCCCTAGCATCGTCCTGGCAAACGTTCAGTCCCTGGAGAATAAGCTTTGTGAACCGAGCTCCAGAATCTCCTGTCAGCGGGAAACGAAGGAATGCAACGTTTTGGGCTTCGTGGAGACCTGGCTGATGGAGGAGATACCGGATCATGCCATCGAGCCCTCTGTGTTCTCCCTGTTCCGGGGAGACAGGTCAAGAAAACTCTCTGGGAAGAGTAGAGGAGGAGGGGTGTGCTTCATGGTCATCAGTACTTGGTGTGACCCCCAGAATGTGCATGTGTTCAAATCCTTTTGTTCCCCAGACCTGGAATACCTGGTGCTGCTGTGCAGACCCTACTGGCTGCCTAGGGAGCTCACGGCTGTTATCATCACAGCGGTGTACATTCCACCGCAGGCTGATACTGACCTGGTTCTCGAGGAACTGTATGAGACCATCAACACGCTGGAGACTGCACACCTAGAGGCTGCCTTCATCATCACCAGTGACTTTAATCAAGCATCACTGATGAAAATCTCTCCAAAGTTTTGTTAGCACATCCAGGTGAGCACTCGTGGAGATAACACACTTGACCACTGTCACACTCCCTTCCACAATGCTTACAAAGATCTCCTTCGTCCAGCTTTTGGAAAATCAGATCACTCTTCGATCCTGCTTCTGCCGATGTACAAGCAGAAGCTGAAACAAGAGGCAGCCATAGTTAAAACCGTCCGCTGTTGGTCTGACCAGTTGGCCTCCGTGCTGCGGGACTGCTTCGATGATGTCAACTGGAATGTTTTCCAGGATGAGGACATCTCCAAGTTCACTGATGGAGTCACGTGCTTCATTCGGAAGTGCATTAACGATGTTGTCCCCCAAAAGTCAGCCAGTGTCTTTCCGAACCAGAAACCCTGGATCAATAGTTCCGTGCGAGCAGCACTTACTGCGCGACATCGAGCTTACATCGCTGGAGATCAACTAGAGCTCAAGAAAAGCAGCTATGATCTGTGAAAAAACAATATGGAGAGAAGATTGAGTCAAGATTCACAGGAAATAACACAGATGACTTGTGGCGAGGGCTCCATACCATGGTAGACTTCAAAGCCAAACATAATGGTGCCACCAAAATCGAGGCCTCTCTCCCCGATGAGCTCAATCGCTTTTACGCTCAGTTCGATGTCACTAGCTCTGAGCCTCTGAGGAAAGCCACCGCTACAACCTGCAACCTGGTCATCTCTGAGGCTGAGGTACACAGATGAGTGGACAGTCGCAAGGCTGTGGGCCCGGACGACATCCCAGGGCGAGTACTTAGGATGTGCGCAGCACAACTGGCAGGTGTGTTTACAGGCATTTTTAATCTCTCCCTCTCCCAGTGTTGAGTGCCCTCCTGCTTCACATTATCCACCATTGTCCCTGTACCAAAAAAGACCAAGGTAACATGCCTGAACGACTGGCGTCCTGTTGCATTCACCTCAATAATAAGCAAATGCTTTAAGAAGCTGGTCAAGGATTACACCTGCAGCGTGCTACCACCCAAACTAGACCCTCTACAATTCACCTACTGACACAACTGATTGACAGATTATGCGTGCCCTTCTCTCTCCACAGAGTGTTGGAGTACCACCTTCCTGGCCATAGGGTCTCACTGTAGATCTCATCCCTCCAGCCTGCTGATACTGACTTCATTTGCTGGGACAGGCATGTCCCTATCTCACTGGGGTTTGAGGCCACCAGCTACCCTCAACTGGCTTAGCCTGCCTGTTGGAGCAGTGTACCGGGATGTGGCTGCATCACATGGGAACAGCTACGCCAAGGCACAGAAGACATCATCCACTGCAACCAAGGAAGACCCCAGTTTGTGATGCATGTTCGTACCATTGGACCCGGACTTCCGAGGTCAAGAGAGTGGGACTGCCCCAGTGCAACGAATTTTCCATTTTAAAAACTCTCCACACTGGTTTCTTGTGATCATTGGACACAGCGGACAACCACCACCACCACAGTTTATTGCTGAAGACCAGCGTTAATGCAATATCAAAGTTGTTTTCATACCATTATCTTCATCCCCTCATCTTCATCCCCTCCGCCACCAGATTCCTGAATGAACAATCAACCCACAAACAATACCTCACTATGTTTTCCCTCTCATTTTGCACAAGCAGTTAATTTTATTTTTATATATGCTTCTTATTGTAATTTATTATTTCATTGTTGTATTTTGCAATGTACTGCTGCCACAAAACAACAAATTTCCCAACATATGTCAATGATGTTAAACCTGATTCTAATTCTGAGCTTTAACTACTGCCAAGAAAAAGTCACGATCATACCCTTAACCATGCATCTTTATTCCAGTCGCAAAAGCTTTCTGTACTTTGGTCCCACGTGTAAAGTTACAAAGCCAGAGCATTCTCACGTCTAAGCATTAACAGGTATAAACTTATTTATGACTCCAACACTATTTTGAATCATATTACTGTAACTGACTTAAGGACTACCTCTTTAGGTCTAACTTCATTCTAAAATAGTGTTTATTAAGTCATGTGAGAACTGAGCTCTGTGTTGCAACCTCTTTTGATTTCTATTTTGATTAGAAAGTTTGGCTCTGTTATAGGAGTCAAACTGGACACACTGGAGGCTGTGGTAGACCAAAAGACCCTACGGAAAATCGTGACAATTCTGGACAATGTTGCTCGCCCTCTGCGTGCCACCTTAGCTGAACAGAGGGGCACTTTTAGTAACAGACTAAGGCAAATGCACTGCTCCAAAGAGCGCTGTACGAGGTCATTCTTACCCTCGGCCATTAGGCTCTACAATGAGTCAACCTATGGCCGGGGAAGTGATGGCCCCTCCTGTTAGACTGATTGAGGTAACTTATTTTTTATTCTTTCTGCTTCTCTTCTAGTATTTATGTCTGTGCACTTCTAATGCTACTGTGACACTGTAATTTCCTTTGGAATCAATGAAGTAGCTGTCTATCCATCTAATATTTTTCTACATAACCTAGACCCACAGACAATTCACTGTGCTGGGTCTGAAATTACTTAACATGACTCTGTCTTACACTGCCTGCTGCTCCTGCCAAAATTGCAACATACCTGCTTCCAGCTGACTGAAATATCAATAAATGCAGATATTAAAATGTGTTTATTAATACTCCTTTTTGCTTACCATCTCTCCTCAGCCCACTCCTACTGAAAGTTAGAATACACTTCCAAAGTTGCCAGTACCCACACTATTTCACTCAGTATCCATTTTGGTATTCCTGCCTGAGTTTAGTTCTTTCTAAATTGGAAGTTTTAAAGTGAGACCTGATTACCCTTGATATATTCATTTATTTGTAAACATATTTTTTGTGGGTTAAGGGGTCACTGTCTGAGAAAATGGTAATGAATTACTTCTTGAACCACCACAGTTACTCTGATGAAGTTGCTTCCAAAGTAAAGGTAGGACAGGTGTTCTGGGAATTAAACCCTGTAACTACCAAAGAACAGCAATGCACAGTCGATTTCAGTTAATTGGGCCATTGATTAATCAGAAAGCTACTTATCAGGGACATCTCTTAAAGAACAAGCACTAATTAGTGAATTAACTGGGATTTCCTTCATTTATTTGGGACAACATGCTGCTTAGTTGGGAGAGGAGACTGCTGCTGACCAGTTTCTAACCAGCTTCAGTCATGTGGCCGTCAGTGATTTTTGTCACTGATAGTTGGCGAGTAATGAATGGTAAGATAATTCAGAACTGTTTTGCTAGCTGCGATTTTGTGTTTTCAGGCTTGGAGATGCCAGAGACGGCTGGGAGTGAAAATGAAACGGTTTCACTACTTCAACAAGATCGGAACTACAAAGAATTTGAAGATATTGATAATCATCTTGAATGTTACAATTAAGATGAAGATTTGGAGGATGCAACCAACAAAAGTACTGCTTGAGGGCAGTGTGTTATCTGCACTAATTTTGTTCATTTACAGTCAATCGAAAGATCGCAGCAGCATACACTAAATGAATTCTTCGAATAACAACTATTAGGATCTAATACACAGTTTCATAATAATATAGTACTTTCGAAAATGCTCTAATTTATTATGTATTTTATTTAAATACATAATTTGTCACTCAATTAAATGGTAGTTTGTCTTTTTTATACCTTTTTAATAATTTCCTTGAAGCTTCAGCTAATTGGGCCAATGTACTGGTCCCAATGTGTGACAAGTAACCGGAATCCGCTGTACGTTCAACTCAGGCAATGTCTAACTTGGAGGCAAACATGCAGATGGTGGTGTATTCTGATGTCCTTAATAGAGGAGTCAATGAAAGAAGGCTTGATGATTTAATATTGTGTGATCATTGATGCTGCAGGGTGTACTACTAGTTGGCAGAGTGAATGTTCACTCCAGTAGGCATGGTGCAAATCAAGCGAGGCTGCTTTGTAGTGAATGGAGCAGAGACTCCTCGGTGGTGTAGAAATATAGAAACATAGAAAATAGGTGCAGGAGTAGGCCATTCGGCCCTCCGAGCCTGCACCGCCATTCAGTATGATCATGGCTGATCATCCAACTCAGATGGTTTGTTCATCCTGCAGCGTGTGGGAAATCAGGGATACTTCCAGTGTCCCTGATGCCTATGTGTGCAGGAAACGTGTCCAGCTGCAGCTTCTGGCAGACCGAATTGAGCGGCTGGAGCTGCGATTGGATTCATACTGGAGCATCCGCGATGCTGAGACGGTCGTGAATAGCACGTTCAGTGAGTTGGCCACACCACAGGTAAAGGCTACACAGGCAGAAAGGGAATGGGTGGCCACTAAACAGCGTAGCAGTAGGCAGGTAGTGCAGGAGTCCTGTTTTGTATACTGTTTGGGGAGATGTCTCATCAGGGGAAGACAGCAGCAGCCGAGTTCATGGCACCATGGATGGCTCTGCGGCACAGGAGGGAAGGAAAAGGAGTGGGAGAGCTATAGTTATAGGGGATTCAATTGTAAGGGGAATAGATAGGTGTTTCTGTGGCCGCAAACGAGACTCCAGGAGGGTATGTTGCCTCCCTGGTGCAAGGGTCAAGGATGTCTCTGAGCAGCTGCAGGACATTCTGGAGTGGGAGTGTGAACAGCCAGTGGTCGTGGTGCACATAGGTACCAACGATATAAGTAAAAGATCGTATGAGGTCCTACAAGGTGAATTTAAGGAGTTAGAAGATAAACTAAAAAGTAGGACCACAAAGGTAATAATCTCCGGATTACTACCAGTTCCACGTGCTAGTCAGAGTAGAAATAGGAGGATATATCAGATGAATACATGGCATGAAAAATGGTGCAAGGGGGAAGGATTCAAATTTCTGGGGCATTGGAACCAGTTCTGGAGGAGGTGGGACCGGTACAAACAGGACGGTCTGCACCTGGGCTGGACTGGAACCAATGTCCTAGGGGGAGCATTTACTACTTTTGTTCAGGAGGATTTAAACTAATGTGGCAGGGGGATGGGAACAAGTGCAGAGAGACAGAGGGGTGTAAAATGAGGGTAGAAGCAAAAAGTAGTGTGAAAAGTAAAAGTGGCAGGCAGGCAAATCCAGGGCAAAAATCAAAAGGGCCACTTTTCAACATAATTGCATAAGGGCTAAGTGTGTTGTAAAAGCAAGCCTGAAGGCTTTGTGTGTCAATGCAAAGAGCATTTGTAACAAGGTGGATGAATTGAATGTGCAGATAGTTATTAATGAATATGATATAGTTGGGATCACAGAGACATGGCTCCAGGGTGACCAAGGATGGGAGCTCAATGTTCAGGGATATTCAATATTCAGGAGGGATAGATATGAAAGAAAAGGAGGTGGGGTAGCATTGCTGGTTAGAGAGGAGATTAACGCAATAGAAAGGAAGGACGTTAGCCTGGAGGATGTGGAATCGATATGGGTAGAGCTTCATAACACTAAGGGGCAGAAAACTCTGGTGGGAGTTGTGTACAGGCCACCTATCAGTAGTAGTGAGGTTGGGGATGGTATTAAGCAGGAAATTAGAAATGCATGCAATAAAGGAACAGCAGTTATAATGGGTGACTTCAATCTACATGTAGATTGGGTGAACCAAATTGGTAAAGGTGCTGAGGAAGAGGATTTCGTGGAATGTCTGCGGGATGGTTTTCTGAACCAATACATCGAGGAACCAGCTAGAGAGCAGGCCATTCTAGACTGGGTATTGAGTAATGAGGAAGGGTTAGTTAGCAATCTTGTCGTGCGAGGCCCCTTGCGTAAGAGTGACCATAATATGGTGGAATTCTTCGTTAAGATGGAGAGTAACAGAGTTAATTCAGAAACAAAGGTTCTGAACTTAAAGAAGGGTAACTTTGAAGGTATGAGATGTGAATTAGCTAAGATAGACAGGCAAATGGTACTTAAAGGGTTGACGGTGGATATGCAATGGCAAGTATTTAAAGATTGCATGGACGAACTACAACAATTGTTCATCCTAGTTTGGCAAAAGAATAAACCAGGGAAGGTAGTGCACCCGTGGCTGACAAGGGAAATTAGGGATAGTATCAATTCCAAAGAAGAGACACACAAATTAGCCAGAAAAAGTGGCTCACCTGAGGACTTGGAGAAACTCGGAGTCCAGCAGAGGAGGACAAAGGGCTTAATTAGGAAAGGGAAAAAAGATTATGAGAGAAAGCTGGCAGGGAACATAAAAACTGACTGTAAAAGCTTTTATAGATATGTGAAAAGAAGAAGATTGGTTAAGACAAATGTAGGTCCCTTAAAGTCAGAAACAGGCGAATTGATCATGGAGAGCAAGGACATGGCAGACCAATTGAACAACCACTTTGGTTCTGTCTTCACTAAGAAGGACATAAATAATCTTCCAGAAATAGTACGGGACCGAGGGTCTAGTGAGATGGACGAACTGAGGGAAATACATGTCAGTAGGGAAGTGGTGTTAGGTAAATTGAAGGGATTAAAGGCAGATAAATCCCCTGGGCCAGATGGTCTGCATCCCAGAGTGCTTAAGGAAGTAGCCCAAGAAATAGTGGATGTATTAGTGATAATTTTTCAAAACTCTTTAGATTCTGGATTAGTTCCTGAGGATTGGAGGGTGGCTAATGTAACCCCACTTTTTAAAAAAGGAAGGAAAGAAAAACCGGGGAATTATAGACCAGTTAGCCTGACATTGGTGGCGGGGAAAATGCTAGAGTCAGTTATCAAAGATATGACAAAAGCACATTTGGAAAGCAGTGAAATCATTGGACAAAGTCAGCATGGATTTGTGAAAGGAGAATCATGTCTCACGAATCTCAGAATTTTTGAGGATGTAACTAGTAGAGTGGATAGGGGAGAACCAGTGGATGTGGTATATTTGGATTTTCAAAAGGCTTTTGACAAGGTCCCACACAGGAGATTAGTGTGCAAACTTAAAGCACACAGTATTGGGGGTATGGTATTGATGTGGATAGAGAATTGGTTGGCAGACAGGAAGCAAAGAGTGGGAATAAACGAGACCTTTTCAGAATGGCAGGCAGTGACTAATGGGGTACCGCAAAGCTCAGTGCTGGGACCTCAGTTGTTTACAATATATATTAATGACTTAGACGAGGGAATTAAATGCAGCATCTCCAAGCTTGCAGATGACACGAAGCTGGGTGGCAGTGTTAGCTGTGAGGAGGATGCTAAGAGGATGCAGGGTGACTTGGATAGGTTAGGTGAGTGGGCAAATTCATGGCAGATGCAATTTAATGTGGATAAATGTAAGGTTATCCACTTTGGTGGCAAGAACAAGAGAACAGATTATTATCTGAATGGTGGCCGATTAGGAAAAGGGGCGGTACAATGAGATCTGGGTGTCATTGTACATCAGTCATTGAAAGTGGGCATGCAGGTACAGCAGGCGGTGAAAAAGGCGAATGGTATGCTGGCATTCATAGCAAGAGGACTCGAGTACAGGAACAGGGAGGTTCTACTGCAGTTGTACAAGGCCTTGGTGAGTCCACACCTGGAGTATTGTGTGCAGTTTTGGTCCCCTAATCTGAGGAAAGACATTCTTGCCATAGAGGGAGTACAAAGAAGGTTCACCAGATTGATTCCTGGGATAGCAGGACTTTCATACGATGAAAGACTGGATCAACTTGGCTTATACTCGCTAGAATTTAGAAGATTGAGGGGGGATTTTATTGAAATGTATAAAATTCTAAAGGGATTGGACAGGCTAGATGCAGGAAGATTGTTTCCGATGTTGGGAACGTCCAGAACGAGGGGTCACAGTTTAAGGATAAAGGGGAAGCCTTTTAGGGCCGAGTTGATGAAAAATTTCTTCACACAGAGAGTGGTGAATCTGTGGAATTCTCTGCCCCAGGAAACAGTTGACGCCAGTTCATTGGCTATATTTAAGAGGGAGTTAGATATGGCCCTTGTGGCTAAAGGGATCAGGGGGTATGGAGGGAAGGCTGGTACAGAAAAAAAGAGCTATACTGACCACGCAAAATACATGAGAATAGCTCATATAATCTGTCCCAGGTCAATAGTGGAAAGGCTCTGGGCTATCAGGAGTTAATTTGCCCGCTAGTGAATAGTCAACATGGGTGAGATGCCAGGGAACTGGAGGACAGCTAATGTTGTTCTGTTGTTTAAGAAAGGCTCTAAGAATAAGCCAGGAAATGATAGGCCTGTGAGCCTGATATCAGATAATGGAAGATTATTGGAAGATGTTCTAAGGGACCAGATATATAAGTATTTCGATAGACAGGGGCTAATTAGGGATCATCAATATGGCTTTGGGCATGGTAAGTTTTGTCTAACCAATTGTATAGTTTTTGTTGAGGAAGCTACCAGGAAAGTTGATAAAGGCAAGGCAGTGGGTGCCGTCCACTTGGACTTCAGCAAGGCCTTTGACAAGGTCCCGCATGGGAGGTTGGTCAAGAAAGTTCATTCGCTCGGCATTCAAGGTGAGGTAGTAAATTATATTAAACATTGGTTTCGCAGAAGAAGCGAAAGAGTAGCTGTAGATGGTTGCCTCTCTGACTGGAGGCCTGTGGCTAGTGGTGTGCCACAGTGATCGCTGCTGGGTCCGCTGTTTGTCATCTATATCAACAATCAGGATGGTAATGTGGTTTACTGGATCAAAAAATTTGCAAGGATGAGTCCAAGATTGGAGATGTAGTGGACAGCGAGGAAGACTATTATGGCTTGCAGTGGGATCTGGACCAGATGGAAAAATGGCAGATAGAATTTAATGAAGACAAGTACGAGGTGTTGTATTTTGGGAGGAGTAACCAGGTTAAGTCTTACACGATGAGCAGTAGGGCACTGAGGAGTGTGGTAGAACAGAGGGATCTGGGAATATAGATCCATAACTTATTGAAAGTGGAGTCACAAGTAGATGGGGCGTAAAGAAAGCTTTTGGCACATTGATCTTCATAAATCAATGTCTTGAGTGCAGGAGATGGGATGTTATGTTGAGGTCGTATGAGACATTGGCGAGGCCTCATTTAGAGTATTGTGTGCAGTTTTGTTCACCTACCTACAGAAATTATGTAGATAAGGTTGAGAGGGTACTGAGAAAATTTACAAGGATGTTGCTGAGATTTGAGGACCTGAGTTATAGGTAAAGGTTGAATAGGTTAGGACTTTATTCCTTGGAACGTAGAAGATTGAGGAAGGATTTAATAGAGGTATACAAATTTTTGAGAGGTATAGATAGGGTACGTGTAAGCAGGGTTTTTCCACTGAGGTTGGGTGAGGTTACAACTAGAGGTCATGGGTTAAGGGAGAGAGGTGATCTTTTAAAGAACAGAGGGACTGTTGAGTACACATATATGGCTCACTGAAAGTGGAATCCCAGGTAGACAGTGTGGTGAAGAAAGGTTTTGGCACACTGGCTAACATGAGTCAGGCCACTGAGTATAACAGTTGTCACATGATGGCGCAGTTTTACAGGATGCTCTGAGGCCACACTTGGAGTATTATGCTTAGCTTTGGTCGTCTTGCTAAAGGAAAGATGTTAGGAAACCGGGAATGGGTGCAGGAAAAATTTACAAGGATGTTGCCAGGACTTGAGGGACTGAGTTAGAGGGAGAAGTTGGACAGGCTAGGAATTCAAGGTTCAAAGTTCAAAATAAACTTATTTTCAAAGTGCGTACATGTCACCATATACAACCCTGAGATATACCACTTTCTTGTGGGCATTCAACATAAATACAAGAAACACAGTGAAAGACCGCACCCAATAGGACAGACACTCAACCAGTGTGCAAAAGACAACGAACTGTGCAAACACAAAAAGAAAAAAAAACGAGGTATAATAAGAAGAAATAAATAAGCAAGAAATGTCGAGAACATGAGATGATGAGTCCTTGAAATTGAGTCCATAGGTTGTGGGAACAGTTCAGTGATGGGGTGAGTGAAGTTGAGTAAAGTTATCCCCTCTGGTTCAAGAGCCTGATGGTTGAGGGGTAATAACGGTTCCTGAAGCTGGTGGCTTGGGTCCTGAGGCTCCTGTTACCTTCTTCCCGATGGCAGCAGTGCCCTAGGTGGTGGGGGTGCTCGATGATGGATGCTGTTTTCCAGTGACAGCATTACACGTAGAAGTGCTCAATAGTGGGAAGGGCTTTATCTGCGATGGACGGGGCTGTATCCACCTCTTCTTGTAGGCTTTTCCATTCAAGTGCATTGGTGCTTCCATACCTAGCCATGATGCAACCAGTCAATAAACTCTCCACCACACATCTATAGA
The DNA here is from genome assembly GCF_030028105.1 of Mobula birostris. Classification (NCBI taxonomy): domain Eukaryota; kingdom Metazoa; phylum Chordata; class Chondrichthyes; order Myliobatiformes; family Myliobatidae; genus Mobula; species Mobula birostris. The sequence goes on from NC_092399.1 coordinate 5,429,171, forward strand.
CATTTGCCGAAGTTTTTGATGACATGCCAAATCTTCACAAACTTCTAAGAAAGTAGAGGCGCTGCCGGGCTTTCTTCATAATTGCCCTTAGGTGCTGAGCCCAGACAGCCCGTCCAAAATAATAATTCAGAGAAATTTAGTTGCTGACCCTCTCTACCTTGGATCCTCCAACGAGAACCAGCTCACGGACCCCTGGTTTCCTCCTCCTGAAATCAATAATCAGCTTCTTGGTCTTCCTGCCATTGAGTGAGAGTTTGCTATTGTGGCACTACTCAGCCCGATTTTCAATCTCTCTCCTATGTGCTGACTTGCCACCGCGCTTGATTCGGTGTCATCAGCATTTTTACATGTGGCATTGGAGCTGTGCTTATCGTCACAGACATAAGTGTAAAGTGAATAGAGCAAGGGGCTAAGCACTCAGCCTTGTGGTGTACCTGTATTGCTGGTGATTGTGAAAGATTTTATAACTTCGAGTATAGGAGACAGAGAGATAATCTTACAGAGGGACACAGAGGGTGCAAATACACCTCTGTTCAAGGTGAGTGGGGAAATTGGCTCTTGAGTGAGGAACAACTCTTTTTACACAAATAATTTTTACAATGAAGACTCAGCTGCCAGAGGAAGTAGTTAAAGCAGATATAGTAACAGAATGTTAAAATACATTAGAACAGGTACATGGATTGGAAAGGTTTAGAAAGTGATGGGCCAAAGTCTAGCCAATGGGAATAACTCAGATGGGACATCTTGGTCAGCATGGACAGGCTGGGCTGTACTCTACTACTCTCTCCATACTGTATTACTCTTTCACTTTACGACCTTCAAAAACCACACTGATTTTCCTTTGTGCTCGGTATGACTCCAGACATCAAACCATAGCTTTTGATTCCTCTTGTATGTGTCAATTCTTATTCTATGTTTCTATTTATTTCAAAGTGGGGATTCAGGGTTAAATAAATAATTAGCTATAGAGGACAAAAGTGTGGCCTTTTCTTGCACTCCACAATGACCCTGAAATAATGAACTGCTCTAGATGGGGCTTGCTGGTGCACAGTTTGGAAATTAAGAATGTGATCAAAATTGAGGTCTAATAGGAAGACTTTAATTCCAGGGTGTGTGCAGCAAAGGTGTGGCTTGGAAGGGGAGAGGAACTTGTTGAGGAAAAGGATGCAAGGAGGAAATCCCTTTCTGACACATTGGAATTATAGAGATGACATGAATTCACCTACGCTCTGTCCGCCAGAGAAAGCAGGATCTCCCAGTGGCCACACATTTTAATTCCACATCCCATTCCCATTCTGACATGTCTATCCACGGCCTCTTCTACTGTAAAGATGAAGCCACACTCAGGTTGGAGGAACAACACCTTATATTCCGTCTGGGTAGCCTCCAACCTGATGGCATGAACATCGACTTCTCTAACTTCCGCCCCACCTCCCCCTCGTACCCCATCTGTTATTTACTTTTATACACACATTCTTTCTCTCACTCTCCTTTTTCTCCCTCTGTCCCTCTGACTATACCCCTTGCCCATCCTCTGGGTCCCCCCCCCCTTGTCTTTCTCCCTGGGCCTCCTGTCCCATGATCCTCTCGTATCCCCTTTTGCCAATCACCTGTCCAGCTCTTGGCTCCATCCCTCCCCCTCCTGTCTTCTCCTATCATTTTGGATCTCCCCCTCCCCCTCCAACTTTCAAATCTCTTACTAACTCTTCCTTTAGTTAGTCCTGACGAAGGGTCTCGGCCTGAAACGTCGACTGCACCTCCTCCTAGAGATGCTGCCTGGCCTGCTGCGTTCACCAGCAACCTTGATGTGTGTTGCTTGAATTTCCAGCATCTGTAGAATTCCTGTTGTTTGAGATGACATGAATTAGCAAGATCAGATGAGTGAGTACAAGTGTGCACTTTAAATTCATCCATTTTAAATGGTGAGAGAGGTTAAGGGAAGAGAAGGAGACAATGAATTTAGTAGAAAGAGAACATGATGAAATGAGATATACATTGCGAGGTTTCACTGACAATGCAAGGTTTGTTCAAATACAGGCGGAGGGTGGAGATACGTCTCTACCAAAGGAGGTGCAAGGCACCACTTCCCTCCACTAGCCTGCAGGTCACCCGTGGACAAGGTGTAGCACCATCTTAGCCCCCAATCGGGGTCATGTGAAGCCACTGGAGCAGGTGGTAGATGGTCGTATGAGCAGCTGGTGCACATCACACATCCCGGTTACGCGACCACAGACACTAGGCAGAGAATCTCTGAAGAGTATTGATAATAGCTGAGGTCACCTGTCTTGTAAAGACACTGCCCAGAAAAAGGCAATGGCAAACCATTTCTGTAGAAAAATTTGCCAAGAACAATCATGGTCATGGAAAGACCACGATTCTCCAAGTTATATGACACAGCACGTAACGATGATGATGAATGTACTGCTGCTGCAAAAAAACAAATTTCACGACATTTACCAATTATTTTAAACCTGATTCTGATTGTATTTTTCTGATTGCCATCATCAGTTTCATGGTGTTTGGTAGTCCTCTGTCCAGTGGTAGATAGGCAAAGCATTCCAAAACCAATTACTTAGGCTTCAACGGACAACAAAGGAAAAGGAAGCTTCTTCTGTGCTGCCATCACACACAAACTGACCTATGGAATGATAACAGGCCAGTGGGATTCGTTTTGGACTGATTCAAGAAAGAAACTCAAAGAAATAAACATAATGGTCTCTTTCTTGACCATATTTTTTTTCTGAGGTCCTGCAGAAACTACAGTGCAAGAAAACTCCACAGTTCAGGTCTCACAAATGAGATAAATCTATTTAGTCATTCCCACATACCATCTGCTTTCAAGGGTAGACCAATTTAACAGAGTTGCACCACAGCACCTGTAAATCTCTTGTCTGTTTTAGGTAAAATAATCAGTCTACTTTCACTTGTTCTTTCTCACCAAAATGAAAAATAAATTCACTTCTGTGCTTTTAAGTAGTTTTGCTATAAAAATGCACCTCCACCTTGCGAGGGAGACTTGAACTGAGAACCTTCCTTCGCTCATGGTCTGTGGGAACACAACTTTCAAAAATACAACAGAATATCCAATCTTCATTTCTCCATATAGTAATGCTGTGACTGTGAGATGATCCCTAATTAAAGGTAGATTGTGTGTTTACTCTTGCTTACTCAGCTTGAGTTTACAATGCAGATATTTAATTGTAGTATATGGCCCCATTTGTCAAGGTGTGCTAATGGAAATGGTATTTGCAGTGCACTTAAGAAATTAGGAATAAATAGAAGCATAGAATGAAAATTGAAGTGCATAAGAGGAGTAAAAGCTGTGGTTTCATGTCAGGTCATTGTAAGGCCAAGCACAAGGTGTGTCTGAAGTGCAAAAGGGATCTGCTGGCACATCAGTATCAAAAACATAAAAATTAACAAGTGATAAAAGATCATCTTGTTTTTCTTCTTTTCTGGTTTTTGCATGGTGCACGCAATAATGGAGCTACTGGCTAATCGTGGCAACCAATCCAAGGATTCGGGTAGTGGTTTAGAGGTTGCTTAACGATTGTATGTGTCTGCTGTTTCTCAGTTGGTAACATTATCTTCATCAGCCATCTGAACCTAAGAGCCATCGTAGCCACTCTTTTTTTCTCCTCAATTATCTTTTCAAAGATCATATTGGGTAGAGAGGTAAAGATTCTTCTCCACCAAAGGAGGTGTAAGGCGCTCCTTCCCTCCACTAGCTTGCAGCTCGCAATTGGGCAAGGTGTAGCACCTGCTTGGCCCCCCCACCCCATCAGGGTCATGTGAAGCCATGGGAGAAGGTGGTGGATGATCGTACGAACAGCTGGTGCGTGTCACAAGTCCTGGTTACGCAACCACTGATGCCAAGCAGACAATCTCTGAAGAGTGTTCATAATGGCTGGGGTTACTCGTCTTGTAAGAACCTCGCCCAGAAGAAGGAAGTGGCAAACAAGTTCTGTAGAAATACTTTGCCAAGAACAATCATGGTCAAAGACCATGATCACCCATGTCATAGGACACAGCACTTAGTGGTGATGATGATTCAAACATCCTTTGAACGTTGCCCTTGAATGTGCACCACCTCTTCAAGTTGTGCGTTCCTGGTCATAATAACTTACTATATAAAACAAAATGATTCCTTGTGTCATTGTTGATCCTGCTGTCAATCACTTTAAATCTGTGTCCCTGGATGAATAACCTTCAACTATACACCAAAGGTACTTTGTATTGATTCAATTTTGAACAATGCCATTAAATTTCTTCTTAAGTTAAGAGTCTTAACTTCTTTTCAACTGTGAAAAATGACCCCAGTGCTTCAAGTCTCTCCATGTAACCCCCATTTTAATTGTAGAAAGCTTCTTAACACTGACAATCTTTTCAGAATGTGGCACACTGTGCACCAACTGTAGCTTAAGCAGTGATTTTAACATTATTCCCAGGTTTTATACTCTCTGGCTCTATAATAAATTCATTTGTTTCCTAGGGCTCCAAGGTCCAGTATGCAACACTCATTACTGCATCTATTTTTAAATGTTCTTTCTTATTAGACATCTTTGTGCCTTACTATATGTGTATCACCCTTCATTTGTTCTTTTGGTGACCAAGCCTCTGATCGCAGTCTCTGTCACTGGAACTCATGATCAAAAATGGAATAGGCCGCAGGCCCTTCTCCTCGAGAAATGAAATGGTGAACAGGTAATGCTTCCTCAGAAAATGAAAGTGTTTATAGAGTTTACACAGAAATGGTGTACACACTTGCAGTCGCAAACAAGAGGAAATCTGCAGATGCTGGAATTTCAAGCAACACACATAAAAGTTGCTGGTGAACGCAGCAGGCCAGGCAGTATCTCTAGGAAGAGGTACAATCTCGACGTTTCGGGCCGAGACTCTTCATCATTGTATTGAAGTTGTCCTGACGAAGGGTCTCGGCCCGAAACGTCAACTGTACCTCTTCCTAGAGATGCTGCCTGGCCTGCTGCGTTCAGCAGCAACTTTAATGTGTGTTGCTATACATTTGCAGTTTTGTTTTGTGGAGCACCTTTCAGACACTGTCCCAAAGTGCATTTTGATAAAGTCTGAAGGATTATTTGAATGATATAGTCCTTCGTGATGAAGCGAAGATCCCAGCATTCAAACTACACAGAAATAGTTCTCACTGACTTTCAATTGTGATAAATTATCACTTAATCTCTTTTGTTGCCATTAATTAAGGAGAAACATAATCAATGGCAACTTAATCAATAGACTAGTGCCCTGAGCTGTGTATATTTCAATGTAAGAAGTATCAAAGGAAAGGCAGATGATAGTACTGAAGATGAGGTAGCTGGTTTACAGAGACAATGTGGAGTGAAGAGAGGCTCTTGACAGGGCAAGGTTGCAGACAACAGGATGAGATGCAATGTAAAAGGTGGACAAAATCGAAAAAGGGTGAATACAGGACTCAAGATGTTATAGTTGAATGTGTGCAGTATATGGAATAAGGTCGATGACCTTGTAGCACAGTTACAGATTGGCAGGTAGGATGTTGTATTCATCACTGAATCATGGCTGAAAGAAGATTATAGCCAGGGGCTTAATGTCCAAGGATACACATTGTATTGAAAGGTAAGACAGGAAGACAGAGGGTTTGGTGTTGCTGCGTAAAAAATGACATCAAACCATTAGAAAGAGGTGACATAGGGTTGGAAGGTGTTAAATCATTGTGGACAGAGCTAAGAAACTGCAAGAGTAAAAAGACCCTGATGGGGGTTGTATACAGACCCACAAACAATAGAAAGGATAGACTCTAGGAGATAGAAAATGCATGCCAAAGGGGAAGGTTACAATAGTCAAGGGGGATTTCAATATGTAGGTATATTGACTGGCCACCCCTGAGATACTGTTGGTGCCAAACTGTATCAGTCTCTGCCATTCCTTTGGATTTACGAGCTGCACAGAGAGGGGGAGCCTACTGCATGGGCAACAACTTGCTCTCCATATCGTACTGCCCTGGCTTGCGTATCATGTAGACAGCTAGGAAGCAATATCCATGATCCACCCTGACCAACAGAATGCTTCTTCCATTCCAAACATGCACCAACCATTGCTTGAAGAAGCTGCTCTGATGTCCCATTTAAATCTTTCACCTCAGATCTTAAACCTCTGCCCTCCTATTGTTATCATCCCCTCCCCGGGAAAAAAAACTCTGTGTTTTCACCCTGTCTATGTCCGTCTGTCACGCCTCAATCTGTAGGGAATAAGGTCCCAGTCTATGCAACCTCTCCCTGTAACTTAGGTCCCCAAGTCCAGACAACATCCTGAGAAATTGTTTCCGCACTTTTTCTAGTTTAGTATCATCTTTCCTATCACTGGGCAACTAAAACTGTACACAATACTGAGGGTATGGACTCATTAATATCTTACATAACTACAACATATTATCTCAACTCCTATACTCACTACCCTGACTAATGAAGGCCAGAATGCCAACACCACCTTCACCACTCCATCCACCTGCAATGCTGTTTTCAGTGACTTGCTCTTCTCAGTCCCTCTGTTCCACAGCATTCCTCCAGACCCTTCTATTCATGGTATAAGACCGATCTTGCTTTGATCTTCCAAAAGGTATAAGTTCAAAGTTCAAAGTACATTTCTTATCAAAGTCTACGTTACACAACCTTGCGATTATTTCTTACAGGCAGCCACAGAACAAGAAACCCTAAAGAACCCATTAAAACATAATGAATACCCGATGTACAGAGAGGGGAAAAAAACAAACCATGTAAGCAATAAGAGTAAGCAAATAGCAATTAGAATGGAAGTGAGTCCTTAGACGCGAAGGCAAGTGCAACCGGAGCAGGCCCGCAGCCTCAGCCTCGGAGCAGGCCCGCAGCCTCAGCCTCAGAGCGGCAAAAAGTGGAGTAAATGTTGAAGACCAACAAGCAGAAACGGCCTGACCCTCACCTCCGGTCCCAAAACCCTGACTTTCCAATCCATCTGGCTCAGTGTTTAAATCGTCCAAACATCGGGACATTCCTTACTCTAAGATCCGGGCCCTGTTGCATCGATACGCTCTGGGCCTGGACCCCGCCGCCATGTTTCGGCTCAAAACCAACTTTTCCAATTAGGCCTGGCACTCAGATCAATCAAACTTCTCTCCTGGTTTAGGTGAATGGTCTCCAAATCTACCTCTCCTCCACTCCGACTTTGCTCTGTTCCACATGCTCCAACTCCATCTTGAACATGCCTTGTCCTTTCCCCAACTCACATCCACAGGCGTCAACCCTCAACTCAACTTTGCTCTCGCACCCCCCCCACCCCCGCTTCATTGTTCATGGTAATCATTTACCATATTTTTTTCCAGAAAAAGTATTTAGTTGTATTTCTTGCTTTGGGAACTTCCAATAAGTTGTCACCTGCTTGCAGCAGTGCCATATTTTTGTCTGGATTGAAAACCATTTGCCAATTTTCAGCCCGCATACCCAGCTGATTAAGGATCCTTGTAATTTTGCATATTCTTCTACACTGTCTACAAAACCATCTGTTTTAGGACCATCTGCAAACTTTCTCATCATGCCTTGTATATTCACATCTGAATCATTTATATTAATTACTAACAACAAGTGTCCCAGCGCTGAACCCTGTGGCACACCAATAGCCACAGGTCTCCTGTCTGAGAAATCACCCTCAATCATCATCTTCTCCTTCTACCAATGAGCCAATTAGCAATCCAAGTCTGCTATCCCTCGCTTGATCCCATGAAGTCAACCTTCCAGACAAGCCTGCCAACCTTGTCAAAGACTTTGCTAAAGCCCCTTTAGAGGACATCCACTATTCTACCCTCATCTACCCTCTTAGTTATCTCCTCGAAGAACTCCAAGAATTTTGTCAGCGACGACTTCCCATGCACAAAGCTGCGCTAACTGAATCAGACCTAATCTCTCCCATTGAAGGTAGATCCAGGCCCTCAGAATTAGTATACCCACCACCAATGAAAGACTCACCAGCCTGCAGCTAACTGGCTTGTTTTTGCTACCCTTCTTAATCAGTGGTACACAGTAGCCACTCTCCAGTCCCCTGAAACTTCAGCTGTGGCCAGAGATGAATCAAAAATCTCTGAAAGGGTCTCTGCAATTTCTCTCCAGCTTCCCACAAAGCCTGAGAATGCACTAGGTCTGGCTCTGTGGAGTTATCCACCTTAATACATTTTAAGGCCCCCAGCACCTCCTCCCCGTTAGTTTGTATGTGATTTAAAACAACATCATTTCCCCCGCTAACTCATGCCTAACCAATCTTATAGAGTTTTTTGGGGAAGTTACCAGGAAAGTTGATGAAGGCAAGGCAGTGGATGTTGTCCACATGGACTTTAGCTAGGCCTTTGACAAGGTCCCACCTGGGAGGCTGGTCAAGAAAGTTCAGTCAATCGACATTAAAGTTGAGGTAGTAAATTGGATTAGACATTGGATTTGTGGGAGAAGCCAGAGAGTGGTAGTAGATAGTTGTCTCTCAGACTGGAGGCCTGTGACTAATGGTGTACTGCAGGGATCGGTGCTGAGTCCGTTGTTGTTTGTCATCTATATCAACGATCTGGATGATAATATGGTTAACTGGATCAGCAAATTTGTGAATGACACCAAGATTGTGGGTATAGTGGACAGCGAGGAAGACTATCATGACTTGCAGTGGGATCTGGACCAGCTGAAAAAATGGGCTGAGAAATGGTCGGCAGAATTTAATGCAGGCAAGCGCGAGGTGTTGCAGTTTGGTGGGACCAATCGGGGTAGGTCTTACACAGTGAACGGTAGAGCACTGAGGAGTACGGGAGAACAAAGGGATCTGGGAATACGGTTCCTTAATTTATTGGAAGTGTCATCACATGTAGATCGCGTCATAAAGAAAGCTTTTGGCACATTGGCCTTCATAAATCAAAGCATCGAGTACAGGAGATGGGAAGTATGTTGAAGTTGTATAAAAAGTTGGTGAGGCCTAATTTGGAACATTGTGTGCAGTTTTCATCACCTACCTACAGGAAAGATGTAAATGAAGTTGGAAGATCACAGAGAAAATTTACTATGATGTTGCCAGGTCTGGAGGGCCTGAGTTATAAGGACAGATTGAACAGGTTAGGACTTTATTCCTCGGAACATAGAAGACTGCGAGGAGATTTGATGGAGGTATACTGAATTATGATGGGGTGTAAAGATAGGGTAAATGCAAACAGGCTTTTTCCACTGAGATTGGGTGGGACTACAACCAGAGGTTATGGGTTAAGGGTGAAAGATGTAAAGTTTAAAGGGAACGTGAGTGGAAACTTCTTCACTCAGAGAATAGTGAGAGTGTGGAACGAGCTGCCAGCACAAGTGGTGCACGTGACCTTGATTTCAACATCGAAGAGAAGTTTGGATGGGTACATGGATGACAGGGGTATAAAGGGCTAGGGTCCCAGTGTAGATCGATGGGAGTAGGCAATTTAAATAGTTCTGCATGGATTGAAGGGCCTGTTTAGGTCCTGTACTTCTCTATGATCCTATTAAAAATCTCACCCACTTCCTTTGTTTCCTCATGCAGATGGCCCTCTGAATTTTAAGGGGACCTATTCTCTATCTAGCCACTTTTTTACTTTTAAAGTACCTGTGGAATCTCATCTCATCTTGCCTGCCAGGTGCTTCTCATGTGCTCATTTTGCCATCCAAACTTCTCTCTTAAATGCATTCCTACAGTTCTTGTAATCATTGAGAGATTTACAGTACGCGGCGCCCGTTGCTTCAGTGTATGTGAATGCCTCCATCTTTTTCTTAGCCAGAGCCTCAATATTGTGCAGTGTAGAATTAGTGCAAAATGGTAGCGTGGTGGTTCGCAGTACGCCTTAAGCACAGGTGACCGGGGTTCAATTCCCGCAGCTGTCTGTAAGGAGTTTGCATGTTCTCCCCGTGATCGCATGTGTTTCCTCCTGGTCCAAAGACGTACTGATTGATAGGTTAATTAGTCATAGTGAATTGCCCTGTGATTAGGCTCAGATTAAAGTTGAGGATTGCTGGGGCATTGCGGCTCGAAAGGCCAGAAGGGCCTTCCTCGCAATAAGTAACTCTGATCACTTGGAATTTTTCCAACAATTCCTCTGTTACAGACACCAGTGTCAAATTCCATATTTTAACGTGAACTTCATGTAATTTGCTCCACTGCCACATCATTGAATAAAGTGTTTGCTTCTCTGACAGTGACACTAGAGGGAGGACATGTGGAAATTTCCTGTGCTCATTGAGATACAACAGTTCAAAGTCTGCATAAAATAAATGTAGTCAACAGAGGCTCAGGGAAATTCTTCAGTTGCCCTCTAGGAGGAAGGTTCTGGCAAGCAATTCAAAAACACTGCTTCTCTGTTACATTTTTCTTTTAAATATTTCATTGTACTGCTGGATCGAATCCATGTGAAACTGGCTTGGGGGCGATTATACTGTGGTTGGGAAGAAGCAGTTAAGGAAGACCCCCACAGGGTGGGTGAAATACTGAAAAGGGCTCAGAGAAGGTCTACATGAGTGATGCCACCTTTAATTTGTCTTCTTTGCACATATTGATACTTTGATACAACTTTGTGCTGAATTGCCAGTTAATAGCAGTTGTGGCTCATTTTTTCTGAGTCAGAGTTTTGTGGGTTCTGACTACTCTGAGAACTTTTGCACAAATAATTAAACTGATGCATCAAGAGCTTTGGGAGTGATGCACCATGGGATGTATAATTTTTCAAAAGAGGATTTGAAGTGAAGCCCTACAACCCTCTCAGGTGCATGTAAAAAAAATCTTAGCAGCGTTTTCAAAGGGCTTCAACAGAGTTCTCCTTGGAGTTCCAGTCAAAAGTTTCCTTCAAATAACTGATGCTTATCATTATTTTATGGCCAATATGGTTCCTTCGTTAACTCTTCAAGACCTTTTTTGAAGGATAAGTAGTGTTGTTATCTAAAATCTCCAGATATATTTCCTTCATTAACCCTTAAAGAACTTTTTTTGAAGGTAGTGCTGCTGTCTAAAATCTCCAGAGACATGGGTTTTTGCTTATTTCGAGAATAAGCTTTGTTCATAATAAAAATATGTACAAAATAAAAAACAAAGATTCAAAGCACATTTATTATCAAAGTATGTGTGCAGTATATAACCCTAAGATTCGTCTTCCCACAGAGAGCCACGAAACAAAGAAAGGCATGGGTCCTGTTCAAAGAAAAGAATCATGCGGCCCCAACCCCTACATGTGAAAAAAAAACAAATCACGCAAGTGGCAAAAAAACGAGCAAGAAACACAGAATACAAAACACCAACCCACAAAGTCATCATTGAAAGAGTCCAGGCATATTCAGTTCAGCTCAGTTCAGTTCCGTCTAGTGCTGTGCAAAACTTTTACGTTCAGTAGTCATAGAGTAATTGGGCATCAATTCAGGCCATTCGGCCCAGCTGGTCCATGCCAGCTACGCTTTCCTCCCTGACAGTCCCAGTCACCTGTGCTTGTCCCGTAACCTTCCAAGCCCCTTCCCTCCATAAACGTATCCAAATGCTGTAGCTTTACCCTCCTCATTCCAGCTCATTCCAGGCACTCAATCCCCTCGGTATGTGAAGCTATTTCTCTGGTCTTTTTGTAATCTCTCCCCTCTTGTCTTGTATCTGTCCTTTGCCTTTGGACCCACCAATGCCGGTGAAAATACTATGACTGTCCTCCTTATCCATCCCCCTCATATTCTATAAATTTTCATGAAGTCACCCCTCACTCTCAGTGTTCTAGGGAATTAGGATCCAACATGACCAGCCTCACCCAATATAACTCAGGCCCCCTGGATCAGTCAGCATCCTTGTAAAACTTTTCTGCACTCTCTCCAGCTTGACAATGGTTCTTCTATAACCGGGTGACCAAAGCTGTATGCTCCAAGTGCAGACTCATCAATGACAGCAAAAAACAAAACTCAGTGCCCTGACTGATGAAAGCCAGCATGATAAACACCTACTTCACCTCCCTTTCATCTTGTGTGGCCACCTTCACTTGAACATCCCGATCCCTCTGTCTACAACACTTGTCAGTGGCCTGCCGCTCACTGGTTCACAATATAAATCTTACCCTGTCCAAAATGCATCACGTCGCACTTCTCTAAATTGCCATTCCTCAGCCCATCTCAGAATCAGATTCAATATCACTGGCATGAGAGCAGGGCATGTCTTTGGTGGTGGGAGTCCTTAAATGATCAAGCTCTCTTCGCAATATTTGTAGTGCTTGTAAGCATTAACTTAAATTTTAAAACCATAACACCATTGCCACTTACATGTCCCTCCCCCGGGGTGACACACACTTCCATTGTTCCAGGGTCTTGTTCGACCGAACTCAGCCCCTCCACATGTGGGGACCATCAGTCCCTTGGACTTGTTCAATCATTCACTGTCTAATTTGCATTTTATTTTGATTGTATTTATAGATACAGCACAGAGTAGGCCCATTGGCCTTTCGAGCTGGGTCACCCAGCAACCCCCGATTTAACCCTAGCCTAATCACTGGACAACTTGCAATGACAATTAACCTACTAACCTTAGGTCAGAGTCTCAGGTCTCTGGGAGGAAATCAGAGCACCTGGAGGAAACCTGCGCATTCCCTGGGGAGGATGCACAAACTCCTTGCAGGACACCGGGACTGAACTCTGAACACCAAAGCCCCAAGCTGGAATATTATATCTCCACCTATTCACTTAATTTCACAACCTTGCTACACTTATGGTAGGGTTGAGTTGTTTGCTAACCTTGGCAATTTACTTGCAAGCGTTTCATCTCTAGGTTAGGAGACATCGTCAGTGCGCTGTTGACTGGCAGTGAACAATGTCTCCTCACGTGGAGTCGAAATGCTTGCAAGTAAATCGCCAAGGTTGGAGAACAACATCAATCGCCCGAGCTACACATTTTCTGAATTATTTCCAACATAACACTTATCATAATAAAGATTTACCAATGCTTGGTTTTGACATCTTCAATTCACTCTCAAGAGAAAATCTGCAGATGCTGGAAATCCGAGCAACACACACAAAATGCTGGAGGAACTCAGCAGGTCAGGCAGCATCTATGGAAAAAACCCTTTGGCAGGACTCATCTCAGCAGATTTTCAGGAACATATTCCGAGCTGCCACTCCCATCTCAATGAAGAAATGTTACCTACAAGAGCAAAATGTTCCAGTCTCACCAGGAGGTCTTTAACAATTACATCTTGCTTTGATGGTGTGCTTTTAATTTAGTAAAATGTCTCAAGGCGATGTGCTGCGGAATAAGTAATATTGAATCACACACAAGAATATTGGGCTCAAAAAAGAAGTGTAAAAGATGTCAGCTCTGCCAAGGAGAATTTTATTTTAATAGAGACACAAGAGACTCCAGATGCTGGATTCTAGAGGTTAAAAAATAACCTGCTGAAAGAACTTAGCATCTGTGGTGGGGGCAGGGTGGTAAAGAATTGTCAAAGTTCTGGGTTGAGAACCTGATGGATGAGCCCCAGCAACAATTCCTCACCGCCCAGAGATGCTGCCCAACCCGTTGAGTTCCTCCTGCATATCATTTTTCAACCACTTTCCTCTTTTACTTTTATTCTTTCACTCAAGTAATTAGTTTCCATTTCAAACCTATCAGCTGCTTTCTCCCCTTTAAAGACTGGAAAGCACCTTAATTTTTCATCTTGAGGAATTTAAGGTATGAATGTGGCTCAGATGGAAAAGACTGCTGGAAATTAGAATGAATGCCAGCACTTATTTTTCCTGATCTACTAGTATTTACATATTTAGAAATACTATTGTCACATTTAAATCTCACCATGACCTTGCCTCTTCCTGTCTCTCTTACTTCCTCTCGCCTTACAAGCCTCTGAAAGCACTGTGCCTCACTGACCACTGTGACTGGTGGTTGAGCCTTCAAAGTTCAAAGTTCAAAGTTCAAAGTTCAAAGCACATTTATATTTAAAGTATGTATACTTTATACAACCCTGAGATTCATCTCCTTACAGGCAGCCACAGAACAAAGAAGCCCAATAGAACCCATTTTAAAAAAATTAATCTGTCAAACACCCAATGTGCAGAGAGAAAGAAAGCAAATCGTGCAAACAATAAAAGTAAGCAAATAGCATTCAGACCTGAAGTTTACCAAAGTGGGTCCACAGCCACGAAGCCAGGCATCACGGCAGCCGATTCAGGAGCAGGCCATAGCCTCAGTTCAGTGCAGAGATGACCAAATGCCGCAAAGCAGCAAGGTGAACCGGCCTGAACTTCCCCTCCGGCCCAAACACCCTGACCTTTTCAATCTGGCCCGGCCATCCAAATCTTGAATTCCATCCCCACACCTCTCCATTTGTCACTAACACATTACTTTAACTTTACCCCTTTGGCCAAATTCCTTTACTAACCCAGAACTCAGTGATAAACATGGTTTAATATACTGCCTGTAAGATGGTTCATGGCATTTTACTACATAAAAAGAAAAAGCATCAAAGCTAGCTAGTATTGTTGTGAAGAACTTTCTGTTGAGAATGACGCACTTTGCCTGTGCATTGTACCTTGGCCAAACCCATGTGTGTTAGTAAGCATTCCTGCCTTTCACTCCTGATCAGAGCCCAGATATTCAAGGTTAGAAACAACAACAGTGAAAGTAGAAATATTGAGAAACCAGTCTGCAAAGCATGAGTCATTCCATTGTAAGGAACGCTTGGAATTACCCTGTGGGATAGTTTCAAAGATTAGTGTCATTAAAGTGAACGTCAAATTACTGTAACTGAGAAGGATATGATTTGCTGTTATTACTGTAAACACATCAATTGTCCTGTGGCTGCTGGTTAGACTTAGATATTCCATGGGTATGACAGGGTATCTCCACCAGTAGAGTGGCGTCAAGATTTGGCCTGCTTCCTCTTCTTGTTATCTGTCAGACAGTGAGTTGTTTGTTTTCTGGATCAATAAATAATCGTGCACATGACGTGTGAAAGGTGACAATTGAGGAAGCATCTCAAGGGATCCTTGTTTTAATTCTGGAACTAGTTTTTAGGAAAAAAGGAAAGACTATGATTCAGAAAAATCTTCCCAGACTGGAGGTGGGTGGGTGGGGGTTGGGGGGGGTTGTGGTGGTGCGAGTGGGGAGAGGAGTGAGAGGGCTTGGAGAGTTGGGGAAAAAGAAGAGTAAGAGCTTTGTGGGAGATGTCATGTCCACAGTGGGCTGGATCTCAAATCATGACAAGACAGAGTACAGGAAGGAAAAGGGAGTCTAGTGGCATGGTGTTACGACAAGAACTTGCCCTTCATTTTCAGCAAGATGAAGGAGCTGGTTATTGACTTCAGAAAGTGAGATGGGGTACATGTTGTGATGCTGAGTAGACATGGTTTCAAACTCCAAGTCCCCAGGTGTAAATACCACCAGCAATTTGCTTTGGTCCAAGCATGTGAAAGCTAGAAAGCTTACTGATGCCTCTACATCCACAGAAATCTAAGGAAATTCACCATGTCCACTCTGACTGTTACTAGGTTTTTTCGTAAATCCACCACAGATTGAATTCCATGTAGATATATCACAGGTTGGTATGGTAACTGCTCTGCCCAGGATCTCAGGTAATTGCACAGAACTGTGAACACAGCCCAGTCTATCATACAAATCAGCCTTCCCTTCATTGACTCCACCTCCATTTCCCATTACTTTGAGAAAGCATCAACCTAAGCAAGGACCAATACTTTCTCTCTTTTTCCTTCTGCCATTAGGCAGAAGATATGAAAGTTTGAGAGCAAGTGTCACTAAGTTCAGGCAGCTTCAAACACTATTATTGGACTATTGAATGGACCTCTAATATGGAAAGGGATAGACTCTGGACCTGCCTATCTACATTAATGTAGCCCTTTCACCTGATTTGTCTACCTGCACTGCACTTTCACTATATAATATGCTTTGTTTTCCTTTTATAACCTCAATGTACTCATGTTGGAATGGTCCGTCTGAGTGGACTGCACACACACACACAAAACGTTGCCCTGTACCTTGGTAAGTTTGATAGTATAAACTAATATCAATATCAAACAAGCTGGGTCTCCCGCGTTTGGAATTAAAGTGTGGTGTGTGTCAGGAAACGCAGAGGAGGCTTGACCCAAGAGCAGAGCAGCGGAAACGATTTTGCGGTGAGCGATAGCTGTAATAATAAACTGCAAGATAACAAGCCAGAAAACAAGAGATAACAGGTAGTAAACACCGTAAGCAGCAAGGTAACTGAAGCCTGGAAACAACAGGTTAAGGCTGCCTGGTTCAATGAATGAACAAGCGCTGAGGGTGAGAGCTGGGTTTAAATAGGCTGCAGGTGATTAGTTGGAAACGAGTGGCTGTCCATTCCTGTTAGCTGGGTGGAGACTGGAAGGCACCTGCCTGTGCAGGCCTGACATTCGGTATTGGGGGTAGAATTCATGTCAGGACAGGACTAGACTGTCGTTAAATGTAAAGCCCAAAGCCTCCTTCTCCCCTTTCACCTCCTCCATCAGTTTATCTACCACATGTCACATTGTGTATTTAATAATTCTGTAATATTTGAGTAATCTGAGTAATCTTGTAAATATATATATTGGTTGATTAAACATTCTTGGTTGTTTAAGTAATTCATTGTGGATTATATGTATACATATGTGAATTACATTTGTCATTACGCTATCATATGATACCACATGATATGTGCATGCCTCGCTTAAAGTAAACACGAAGATAGTCTCACGTTTTGGACTCCTGTGTCTTCCCTTGAATTAGTTTAATGTTTTGAAGTTACAAAACATAACACCAAAAATAGCAAGTAGAATGAAAATGCTCAGCCAGCCAGTGAGCATTAACGGGATGGGATACCTCAGGTCAAAGACCTTTCTTCACACGCTGCTCTCTTTACTGATCTATATTCTGCATTTTTTTCCCGAGATAATCAGTAGCGCTTTAGTTTGATACTTTATGCAAAGAGCGGGTGAACTCTCTAGTATAGAAATGAAACAGTACCACCTGCGCTGTCAGATGTGTTTTAAAACCAATCTTATATATTTTTAAAATGTACTTACTTAGAGATACAGCCTTCTGGCCCATCAAGCCCGTGCTGCCCAATTATATCGGTGAGACCAACTAACCTGCTAATCCCTAAATCCTTGGAATGTGAGAGGAAGCCTGAAGGAAGCGCACGCGGTCACGGCAAGAATGTACAAACACCTTACAGACAGTGGCAGGAATTGAAACCTGGTTGGTGTTGCTGTAAAGCGATGCGCTATCTACTACATGACAATGCTCCTTATCTTGTATTCATGTAAATTTTCCTGTGCCGCTCATTCACAAGCAGGGCAGGGGCATTCTGACCACTGCACTACCACGGCAACAGGCACTTCAAAAGATATTTTTGTCTTCTTAGTATTAAACTGAGAAGCCTGAAGTTGGGAATGGTACGATGTATGTGACCTTTCACCATTTCAGTTTCAGGTATATGAATTGGTTTAATATCGGTTTTTGTTTGCAGATGATAACTACACTTCAGCAAGAATGAAAAAAATGCTTAGAAACTGAAAGTTTCACTTAGGAGGTTTTATCACATTAAAAGGGCAATGTTCCTCAATTCAACCTGACAATAGCAAACCTATGTTTTTTTTTTGCTGCTCTCGGGGAAGCCCCACATAGAGGAAATGAAAGTTAAAGTTATGGATTTTAAGCTAGCATATGCAGGCATCCTAGTGTCACCAGTCACTCTCCATTGCTTACATCAGCTGTTGGTTATTTTTATATATTGGGAAACAGTGCAGAATTAGGCCATTCTGGTCCTTCGAGCCTCTTCGCCCATTGACCTCCAATTTTAACCCTAGCCTAATCACAAGACCATTTAAAGTGACCAATTAATCTCCCAACTGGTATGTCTTTGGACTGTGGGAGGACACTAGCACACCCAGAAGAAACCCACCCACAGTCACAGGGAGAACATACAAACTCCTTACAGACAGCAGCGGGAATTGAACACTGGTCACTGGTACTGTAAAGTGTTGTGTTAACCACTGCGCTGCCATGCCACCCTTACTATCTCCTGCCTACTCCAGAGTGATGTCACTTCCTTAGTGATGGCCCATTACCCAGTCCTGTTACTGTCAAACACCAGACCCGATTATCTCCCACTGCCCAGCTCAATCACCCACTGTCTGCAACTCACCGAGGATCATCACTTTGTTGTGGTGGAGAGGCTTGAGACTCCCTGAGATCGCAAGTGTGATGCCGCCTGGAGTTTAGCCATCTGGTTCCTAGCTCCTGATAGGGTCACCCATGGTGGTAAGGACAAGGAGGAGGTTTCAGACAAAGAGATCGAACCAAGTCCTCAGCAGTGGAACTACCAGAAGATGATGACACATCACAATGGTAGTGAAGGGGGAGGAAGTCTGCAGCAGTGTAGTGTCCCCAGGCACCTTGCATTCTATGCCACGGGACCATGACGCAATCTCTCAAGAATCATGTGGTGGCTGCCCGTGTAACAGCCTCCCCATGTTAAACAAAGACACACATAGCCATTGTCTAACAACCCAGATAGGTGGATCATGGATCGGCTTCTGCAGTTCCTGAGGACCCACCAATAGACAATCCGTTAGGAGAAAGTCATACTCGACCCAAGTGATTTCACTACTACCACAACTCATCCTAGTGATATTGCTCTACCCAGCCAGGAATTGCCCATTTCCTTCTCCAGGGATCTCACCATCCACTCCTATCATGGTCAACTGCTAACCCTACTGTCATGTGCTACCCAGTCTTTGTCTACTTTCTACTTAGTAACATTACATTGACCATCCTCAGACTTTAATCACTGTCTATTCTGTGTGTGTGTGTGTGTGTGTGTGTGTGTGTGTGTGTGTGTGTGTGTGTGTGTGTGGTGTGTGTGTGTGAGAGAGAGAGAGAGAGAGAGAGAGCGAGAGAGAGGAGATAAGGTGAGTGTGTTTGACATTGTGAGTATGAAATGTTACATATTTTCAAACAAGATATATTTCATAATTCTCCTTCCAATCCTTACTCATCACCCAAGACTTTTATGCTTTCTGGGAGGAGCTGACATATTGGCAGGTTGAAATCAGCAAGAGAGGTTGTTCATCGATGATGCAGTGGAAGGTTTTAAAAGAGCTCAGGAGCTCTTAGCTTTTCTTTTGGCAAGCTGAGATCAGCGCAAGAGGTCTTTTATCAGTGACGCCGCAGAAGGTTTAAAAAGAGCACAGCTGCTTTTGTTTTTTTCCCAGGTTACAATCAGGGCGGGGCCAATAAAAATAAAAGAGGTGCAAATGGAGCGGCCATTGTGTGAGTGCGCCAATGTTAGAGTGGTCCAGCTTTGCTCAACAGGCTTAGGCAAGAACAGGCTTGGGCAAGCATAGGCTGAGGTTCTAAGTAAGTAAGAAAGTTTCTAGTAAGTTTTTTTTCCTGTTAGTATAGCTAGTGCACTGAGAATGGGTCTGGAGGTAGAGGTATGTTGCTTTTGTGAGGTGTGGCAACTTTGGGAGACCTCCAGTCTCCGTGATAACTACATCTGCACAAAGTGCATCAAGCTGCAGCTCCTTAGGGAACATGCTAAGGAACTGGAGCTGCAGCTGGATGACCTTTGACTCATACGGGAGAATGAGGAAGTTATAGATAGGAGCTACAAGGAAGGTAGTCACCCCGAACTTGCAGGAAGCAGGTCCCTGGGTAACTGTTAGGTGAGGGAAAGGGAGTAGACAACCAGTGCAGAGTACCCCTGTGGCCAGTCCCCTCAATAATTACGTCACCACTTTTGGTACTGCTGGGGGTACGACCTACCAGGGGAAAGCTGCAGCGACCACGTCTCTGGCTCTGTGGCTGAGAATGGAAAGGGGAGGAGAGGAGTGCAGCAGTGATAATTAGAGGAGCAGAAAGCAGATTCTGTGGACGTGAAAGAGACACCCAGATGGTATGTTGCCTCCCGTGTCCCAGGGTCAGGGATGTCTTGGATTGGGTGCACCGCACTCTAAGGAGGGAGAGTGTACAACCAGAAGTCATGGTTCATATTGGTACAACGATTCCATAACGATCCCAGTCCATGTCGAGGTAGACCAAGTGACAACATTAAATGACTGTCAAGCCGGTATAGCAGGAAGTTTGGGTTAGGGGTACAATAGGGGGATTCTGCATGCAATGGAGTGAGGATGGATTGAGCCACAGATGAATGATCCTATATACACACACACAAAATGCAGGAGGAACTCAGCAGGTCAGGCAGCATCTATGGAAATGAATAAAACAGTCAACGTTTCAGGCCGAGACTCTTCTTCAGGATTGCAAAGGAAGGGGGAGGGTGCCAGAATAAAATGCTGGGAGGGGGGAAGAGGAAGGAGGATAGCTAGACAGTGATATGTGAAGCCGGGTGATAAAGGGCTGGAGAATAAGGAATCTGATAGGAGAGGAGAGTGGACCATAGGAGAAAGGGAAGAAGGAGCAAACCCAGGCGGAGGTGACAGGCAGGTGAGACTAGGTAAGAGGCCAGAGTGAGGAATAGAAGAAGAGGAGAGGGGAAGGGAATTTTTTTTTTCCCGAAGGAGAAATTGATATTCATGCCATCAGGTTGGAGGCTTCCCAGACGGAATATATGTGTTGTATCTCCACCCTGATGGTGGCCTCATCTTGGCAAAAGAGGATGCGATGAACCGACATGTCAGAACGGGAATGGGAATGGGAATTAAAATATTTGGCCAGCAGGAAGTTCCTCTTTTGGTGAATGGAGTGGAAGTGCTCGATGAAGCAGTTCCCCAACTTATGGCGGTCTCACCTATGTAGAGCAGGCTGCATCTGGGAGCGCTGGACGCAATGAACAACCCCAGCAGATGCACAGATGAAGTGCTGCCTCACCTGCAAGGACTGCCTGGGGCCCTGAATCAAGGTGAGCGAGCTGGTGTATGGGCAGGTGTGGCACTGAGGCTGCTTGCAGGGGTAAGTGTCTGGAGGGAGATTGGTGGAGAGGCACGAATGGACAAGGGAATCACGGAGAGAGTGGAGAGATAAAAATGCATTGATTGGTAGGGTCCCTTTGAAAATGGAGGCATTTGCAGTGGATAATGTGTTAAATGTGGAGGCTCATGGGGCAGTAGGTCAGAACAGGAGGAACTCTATCACTGTTAAGGCGGTGGGAGGATGGAGTGATCGCGGATGTTGGGGAAATGGAGGAGATGCGGGTGAGGGAAGCATCAATAGTGGAAGAAGGAAGACGCCGCTCTTTGAAGAAGGAGGACATTTCTGATGTCCTGAAAAGGAACTTTACATCTCCTCCCTTGGAGGGTCAGACACCCTGAGCCAATAGGCTGGTCCTGGACTTATTTCTATCTGGCATTATTTACATATTATTATTTAATTATTACGGTTTTATATTGCTATATTTATATCCTCTTCTTGGTTGGTGCAACTGTAACGAAACCCAATTTCCCTCCGGATCAATAAAGTATGTCTATCTATCTATCTATCTATCTGAAAGCCGCATCCAGGGTACAGATGCAGCGGCTGAAAAGGAACTAAGGAAAGGGAATAGCATGTTTACAGGAGATTTGGTGGGAAGGGGTATAGTCAAGATAACCATGAGAATCGATAGGTTTACAAATGATGTCAGTCAACAGTTTGTCTCCACAGATAGAGACAGAAAGATTGAGAAGGTGGGGGTGGGTAGGTGTTGGAAATGGAGCAAGTGAATTTAAGGGTAGGGTGGAAGTTGGAGGCAAAGTTGATGAAATTGATGAGGTTAGCATGGGTGTATGAAGCAGTACCGATGCAGTCATCAATATAGCAGAGGAAGAGTTGGGAAGCATTACCAGAGAAGGCTTGTTCTGTGTAGCCAATCAGGAGCAAGCATAGTTGGGGCCCATGGCTACCCCTCAAGTCTGAAGAAAGTGGGAGGGACCAAAGAAAAATTTGTTGAGGTTAAGGACTTGTTTTGCCAAATGGAGGAGGATGGTGGTGGATGGGGAACTGATTGGTTCTTTTATTGTGAAAGAAGCGGAAAGCTTTGAGGCCTTGTTGATTGGGATTTGAGGTGTATGGAGAGTGGACACCCATGGTGAAAATGAGGTGGTCAGGGCCAGGGAATTGAAAGTTACTGAGGAGATCGCGAGCACGATATGTAACTATAAATGATCCTGTATGTATCTGGAAGAGAAGGAAGTGATCTTGCAAACATCTGGGGAGAAAAATCACGGTTTTGAACCAGCTGAAAAGGCAACGTGACTCCACAAACATCGAGATTGAGAAATACCTGATCCACAAGTTAAATTTGTGGATTTCAAATGAAATTTACTCAGATCCCAGACAGTCTGGAAATCCTGCTGATCTCATAAGCTAGTGAAGAATACTTCCTCACTGCCAGGAACATTGCGTGATATACGTGGGCTGATATCCTGCTTGTACCTCATTCAGGGAGCAAAGAAAAAGCACTAGCAGGAGAGGAATCAGAGAAATGAAGTTCATCCCCCTTCCACCACCTAACTGAAACTGACTGATGACTTAAGATGGAGGATAACTGCATGATGGAATTTATTGGGAGCCCAAGGAATTTGCACAGGACCTTAAAAGGGACCTTCAATCCTGTTCCATAAAGGTTTTTTCTTTGTTCGTACACTAATAAAACAATTACCCACGAATTTATGGCAAAATGATCAAGAAGAAATGATCCTTGAACAACTAGTTGACTGGTGACTTAAGGCATTGATTGATGACAACATTTTGTTTTATGTGTGAATTCCATTAAATTTATTTTTTATTCTTGAAAACAGAAAATCAGAGACTTTGAAAGTTTATGTGGCTGTAGGAAGCAAGATACAAATTCGGCAGTCAAGGTTCTAGCTGGGAAATTCCCTTCTCACATTTCCTTACTTCCTATTATGTAGCCAACCATGTGTAAATTGATTACTACTTTCCTTCATATCCTTCTTGGAATGAATCCATTTCACCAAGGTTTTATTCATCTGACATCATCGTGGCGTAAAGCTAAATTTTAGAGTTAGAAGGACATAGAGTTGCAGAGAGCAGAAATAGTCCAATTGGCCCACCAGGTCTGCTGACCTTTTTAACCATCTACACCACTTGACCGCATTAGGACCATCTCCTTCCAAGCCTTGCCTATTAATGTACCCATCTAAATGCCTGTTAAAGATAGTAATTTCATCCATTGTATCCCTTCCTCCTCCATTGATGCCACCCTCACCCACATCTCCTCCATTTCCCGGACATCCATGCTCACCCCATCCTCAGACTGCCGTAACAGGGCTAGGGTTGTTCTTGACCTCACCATAACACCACAAGACATGGCAGCAGAAGTAGGCCATTCAGCCCATTAAGCTTTCTCCATTATCCCATCGTGGCTAATTTCTTATCTCTCTCAACCCCACTGCCCTGCCTTCTCCAGATAATCTTTGAGGCCCTGATTAATCAAAAACCTATCAACCTCCACCTTAATTATACCCAGGGACTTGGACTGTCTGTGGCAATGAATTCTGCAGATTCAGCACCCTCTGACTAAAGAAATTTTTCCTCATATCTGTTCTAAATAGATATCCCTCTATTCTGAAGCTGTGCCTTCTGGTCCCAGAATCATCCACTATCGGAAACTTCCTCTCCACATCCACTCTATCAATGATTTTCAATATTCAATAGGTTTCAATGAGATTTCATCTCCCCCCCCCCCACCCGATTCTTCTAAACACCAGTGAATACAGGCCCAGAGCCATCAAACACTCGTTATATGTTAACCTTTCATTCTTGGGATCATCTCAGGAAGCTCTTCTGCACCATCCCCACTGCCAGCTCATTTTTTCCTTAGATAAGGGGCCCAAAATGCTCACCATGCTTCTAGTGCAGTCTGACCAGTGCCTTATACAGCCTCAGCATTGCTTTTATATTCAAGTCCTCTTGAAGTGAGTGCTAACATTGAATTTGCCTTCCTTGCCACCAACTCAACCTGCAAGATGACTTTCAGGGAATCCTGCACGAGGACTCCCAATTCCCTTTGCGCCTCTGATTTTTGAATTTTCTCCCCATTTAGAATATAGTCCACACCTTTATTCCTTCTACCAAAGTGCATGACCGTGCCCTCCCCACACTACATTCCTTCTTCCACTTCCTTACCTATTCTCACAATCTGTTTAAGTCTTTCTGCAGGCACTCTGCTTCCTCAGAACTATCTGCCCTTCCACCTATCTTCGAACCAGCAACAAACTTGGCCACAAAGCCATCAATTCCATCATCCAAATTGTCGACATTCAATATAAAAAGAAGTGGTCCCAACACAGGACCCTGTGGAACACCACTAGCCACTAGCAGTCAATCTGAAAAGGATCCCTTTACTTCTACTCTTTGCTTCCTGATAATCAGCCAATCCTCTATCCATGTTAGTATTTTTCAGTAACATCCTGGACTCTTATCTTGTTTAGCAGTCTCATGTGCAGCACCTTATCAAATGCCTTCTGAAAATCTAAGTATACAACATCCATTCATTCTCCTTTGTCGATCCCGCATGTTATTTCTTCAAAGAATTCCAACTGATTAGTTAGGCAAGATTTCCCCTTAAGGAAACCATGCTGACTTTGGCCTATTTTATTATGTGCCTCCAAGTACCCCAAAACCTCATCCATAATAATAGACTCCAACACCTTTTCAGCCACTGAAGTCAGGCTAACTGGCCCATAATTTTCTTTTTTATGCCTCCCTCACTTCTTAAAGAGTGGGGTGAGATTTGCAATCTTCCAGTCCTCTGGAAACATTCCAAAATCTACTAATGCCTCCACAATCTCCTTGGCTACGTCTTTCCGAATCCTGGGTGCCCATCTGGTCCAGGTGACTTATCTACTTTCAAACTTTGCAGTTTCCCAAGCACCTTCTTCTAGAGTAATAGCAACTAAACTCACTTCTGCCCCCTGACACTCACGCACTTCTGGAATACCACTGACAATAATGTCTTCCACGGTGAATGTGGTTGCAAAATACTTATGAAGTTGATCCATTATTTCTTTGTACTCCAGTATTACCTCCCCAGCATTATTCTCCAGCAGCCCAGAATTCACTCTGACCTCTGTTACTTTTCATATATCTGTAAAAACCTTGATACCCTCTTTGATATCATTGTCTAGTTTACTTCATATTTCATCTTTTCTTTCTTATTGCTTTCTAATCGTCTTCTGTTGGTCATTAAAAGCTTCCAAATCCTTTAACTTCTCATTAATTTTTGCTTTTGTACTGTCTTTGATTTCCCTTGTCACCCATGTTTGCCTCGTCCTCCCTTTAGAATATTTCTTCTTCTTTGGGATGTATCTATCCTGTTCTTTCCAAATTGACCCCAGAAACTCCAGCTATTGCTGATCTGCCATCAGTCCTGCTAGTGTCCCCTTCCAATCAACTTTGGCCAGCTCCTCTCACACTCTGTAATTCCCTTTACTCCACTGTAATACTGATACATCTGACTTTATCTTCTCCCTATCAAACTGCACAGTGAATTCTATCATTTTATGATCACTATCTACAAAGGGTTCCTTTACCTTAAGATCCCCATTAAATCTGGTTCATTACACAACATCCAATCTCAAATTGCCTTTCCCCAAGTGGACAACCACAAGATGCTCTACAAAGCCATATATACTGTATATAAAATATTAAATTAAATAAGTTGTGCAGAGAGAGAGAAAAATATAGTGAGGTAGAATTGATGGGTTCATTGTCCATTCAGAAATCTGATGGCAGAGGGGAAGAAACCGTTGCTGAAATTTTGATGTGGTAGGACTACCTGTCATACCATTGTGCCACTCTCTTTTGTCCTTTTCTCTTCTGATGGGTCCAGTTTTAACAGTCTTAATCCTCTTCCAGTCATAAAAGCAAAGGCATTTTTGAAAATGATAGTGTTTTTATAAATAAGTACTTTGTTTATCGCAGTCTCACTTCTGATTCAGAAACTTGTGGGTGCAAAGCCTGCTTTGAAGAACTGAACATCAGACTTCAGCTGCTCTGTTCAGTGGGCGTAGCTCTGCTGGTGATGGGATATGATGTTAAAATGAGCTTGTGGCTGCTTCCTGAGATAAGGAAAACTGGGACCTCAGCATCATCAGTGATCTCTCCCATCTGTCCAACAATCTCATTGACCCCCTACCATCAGGCAGGAGGTACCATTACATTAGATCAAGAACAGTTAGGCTGGGAAACAGCTTCTTCCCCCAGGCCATAAGACTACTGAACTCCCTAGCACCACCACCCAGGTCTCATCACATATGAAGAGCCAGTGATGTTATACTGTATACTTTTTAACTTGTATCATATATGTACTGTGTTATTTGTGATAATATTACTTTTTGTGTTATGTCTCTGAGTTATATATATTGTGTCGTACACCTTGGTCCAGAGGAACGTTGTCTTGTTTGGCAATATACATGTGTACGATTTAATGGTAATAAACCTGAATTTGAACTTGAATGGTCATTGGGACTACTTCAGAGAAAACCAAATAAGTTTTTCTTGTTGCCCTGGGTAACAATTATCCATCAACAAGCCTTACTTAAGCACATCAGCTGGATTTAACATATTGCCGTCTGGTAGCCGACCATGTGTAAATTGATTAATGTTCTATACGATCATAGATACATTTCAAAAATACTTCCTTGGTTGTAAAGAATTCTTAGCTGCTCTGATAGGTATGTGACAAAACCCATTTTCTTTCTTCTGGTAATGTCTTTGTAATCCATGCAGGGAAGGTTATGTCAGGCTACTGTTTATCAATTATAGCTCAGTGTTCAGAACCAACATGCCCACAGTACTAACAGCCTGGTCCAGTCATCATCACGGACCTCCACCATCCAGGCTATTCTCTCTTCTTGCTGCTGCCATCAGAAAAGAAGAACAGGAGCCCTCAGTTCCACCCAACTAGATTCAGGAACAGTTACTAACCCTGAACCATCAGGCTCCTGAACCAAAGTGATGAACTGCATCCACCTCAACACTGAACTGATCACTGAACACAATCTATGGACTCACTTTCAAAGACTCTACAACTCCTGTTCTCAGTATTATTTAATTATTCGCTGTACTGTGCTGGTGCCTTAAACATGTATATATAGCTAACGTGCCTAAGTCTTTTGCAGAATAGTGTATTTGTCAATGTGGAGCAGAGAGCAAGACTGTAAATCTGACAGGAGCAAAGGATGCTGGGAATAGCGAGGGTAGAATGCCTTGGGAGGGGTGTGGGCCAGCTGGCAGAGAAGGAGTGCCAGGGGCAGGGGGTGCTGCGGGTGCAGATCACAGCCAGCCCCAAGTCACCAGGCAAACTCATTTGATTCCAAACAATTGTTTTATTGATCATTACAGAATCTCTCTCTGGTGCTTCCTGCTCCCTCCCCTCTACATTCCCCTTTTCCATACCATAATAACCCTCTCCCTGCCCCCTTCCCACTCTCAGTCCACAATAGACCCATATCAGAATCAGGTTTATCATATACGTACTTTGATGATAAATTCATTTTGCACTTTGAACTTTGGACCTCTTTAACTCTGTCTGCAAATGGATTCTTGACTTCCTTATTGGGAGATCATAGTCAGTGCAAGTAGGTAATAACATCTCCTCGCTGACTATCAACACAGTTGCACCCTCAAGAATGTATGCTTAGCCCATTGCGATGCATTCTCTCTACACTCATGACTGTGAGGCTAAGAACAGTACAAACACCATTTATAAATTTACACTTGGCGCCACTACTGTTGATATAATCTCAGCTGGTGACAATAAAGCATGAGATGGATTGGCTGGTTGAGTGATATAACAATAACAATGTCACACTCAATGTCAGCAAGACCTAGGAAATGACTGTGGACTTCAGAAATGGGAAGTTGAAGGAACACACACCCACTCCTCATTAAAGGATCAGCAGTGAAAAGGGTGAGCAACTTCAAGTTCCTGGGCATCATCATCTCAGAAGATCTATTATGGGCCCAACATATTGATGCAATATTAAAGCAAGCATGCCAACAAGTCTATTTCATTTTGAGTTTGAGGAGATTTGGTATGTCACAAAGCCTCTTACAGTTGCACAGTGGGGGAGTATTCTGAACATTTGCTTTGCAGCCTTGTACGGAGGCTTTGTTGCCCAGAAAGAATGCAGGAATGGAGACGGCCATTTTGTGAGACTGTCCTTGCAGCAGCCATTTTGTGAACTGTGTGATGAATTGATTCTTGCTCTGGTGTAACTTAATCAGAGTAATTGAATGTGGATACAAGGACCTGCTAAACCCAAAACCACTCTCAGACATGTAGCTATTTATCATGTAAAGTAGCAGGCTGACGGGAGAACAAATCTGCAATCTCTTTGGACTCAGTGGCTGGGTCATCTGGTTTGACTGGTTTGAATCAGTTAGACTTAGAAAGAGCAAAGGCATGAGGCTGAGGGTAGAGTCCATAGACCAATACTGGTTGTAGCACTGGGCCAGAGCAATAACAAGGTAATCCAAGTAAGTCAGGTGACCTTGAGCCAATGGGATGGAAATGCATCATTTGAATTGATAAGGAACACTGTAAGAGTTCCGAACTTCGAATGCAAAACAGCGACAACTCTCCAGAGACCAACTATTGTGGATGTGGAGGAGTCCATGGATATGTGGAGATCGGAGTGGGACCTACAGGAATGCCTGGCCAATGTAGACTCCGTTCCCAGGTAATACCTTTTCCCTTCATTGACTGTTCATGAAGGGTCAGGAAATCCCAGTGGGTGGGTTATTTCTATGGGGTATATCCGTATAACAGCTCCAATACATAAGATCACACAACTCTCAACACCATCGTGGGCATCTTCAAGAATCTGTGCCTCAAGAAGGTGCCATTCATTATTGAGAACCTTCACCAAACAGAACATGTCCACTTTTTGTTGCTACCATCGGGGAGAAGGTACAAGAGCCGGAATAGCAATGCTCAGCAAATTAGGAAAGCGTGCTCCCCTCCTCCATCAGATTTGTGAAAGGCCCATGAACCCATGGACACCACCTCATTGTTTCTTTGTTTTCCCTCTTTATTTATTTTTGTAATATATAGAATTTTATGTTGTTACACTGTACTACAAAATTTTAAAAAATGATGTCACATGTCTCTGATAATAAACCTGATTAATTGCTCTCTGTTTTGCAACTGCAGGAGAGACAATACCTGCTCTTTTACCTCCTTCCTTCCCAACACTAAGGGTTGCAAAATATCTTTGCAGAGAAAGCAACAATTTGCTGTTTCTATTCAAAGCAACACACACACACACACACACACACACACACACACAAAATGCCGGAGGAACTCAGTAGGTCAGGCAGCATCTATGGAGAAGAATAAACGGTTGACATTTTGGGCTGAGACCCTTCATCAGGACTGCTTCGATTCAGACCTCCCACTGTGGTCTGCTATAAACTCAGGGGTGGGCAAAGGAGCCAAGCACTGATTCAGATTGCGGAAAAAGCAGAACTTCCCAGTGGCCAAACATTTTAATTCTGACATGTTGGTCCATGACCTCCTCTTGTCTATGATGAAGCCATGCTCAGGGTGGAGGAGCAACACCTTATATTCCATCTGCGTGATCTCCACTCTTCTGTTCCTCACTTCACCCTCCTAACCCTTAATACCTGCCTATCCCCTCCTCCTTCCCTTTCTCCCATGATCCACTCTCCTCTCCTAGCAGATTCCTATCCTCTCCAGCCCTTTAACTTTGCTACCCACTTGATTTCACCTATCACCTTCTTCTCCCCCCACCTTTTTATTCTGGGACTTTCCCCCTTCCTTTCCAGTCCTGAAAAAGGGTCTTAGCCCAAAATTGCAACTGTTTATTCATTTCCATAGATGCTCTCCGGCCTACTGATTTCCTCCAGAACTTTGTGTGTGTTTTTTGCATTACTGATTCCGGTCCCTCTATTCTGCTCATGTGTGTGACCCAAAGCTTCCAGCCTCTCACTCCCACTGGTACCTCTCAGACCCAGGTCTCTAAAAATACACTAAAAAAAGTTCAATGAAGCTTGGGAATTACATTTATCTTCTGACCATTTCCATTACTGCCTATAGGACTCAGTAACTGGGATTAACAATTACAAATAATTAGTAGTTTCTGTTCGTATTTGTACAGCTTCCAGTTTCCTGTAAAGGGAGAAACCGAATCAATATATTTCAACTAATGCATCTGCTTTTACCTACGTAACTTCTCAAATTCAAGTTCAAGATCATTGTCATTCAACCGTACACATGTATATGGCCAAACAAGACAACGTTCCTCCAGACCAAGGTGAACCACACAGTGCGTGTAGGACTATGGTGCCTAAAACTTTTGCACAGTACGGTATTTGTCGACGTGGAGTGGAGAGCGAGTTTTTAACTCAAGCAGGGTCAAAGGGTGTTGGGAATGGCGAGGGTGGAGCGCTATGGGAGGGGTGTGTGACAGGTGACAGCGAAGGAGTGCTGGGCGGGGTGCTGCAAGTGCAGGCACACCCAGCCTTGAGACACCAGGCAAGCTTATTTGATTCCAAACGATTAGTTTATCGGTCATTACCAAATGTCTCTCTGGTGTTTCCCACTCCCTCTTCTTTCTCTTCCCCTTTTCCCAACCATGGTTCCCCTCTCCCTACCCTCTTCCCACTCTCAGTCCACAGTAGAGACCCATATCAGAATCAGATTTATCATCACGCACGTATGTCATGATTTTTTTTTTGCAGCAGTACAGTGCAATACATTAA
Source organism: Mobula birostris (assembly GCF_030028105.1). Classification (NCBI taxonomy): domain Eukaryota; kingdom Metazoa; phylum Chordata; class Chondrichthyes; order Myliobatiformes; family Myliobatidae; genus Mobula; species Mobula birostris. Next base: position 5,459,897 of record NC_092399.1, read on the forward strand.
ATTATTACAGTTCTGTGCAAAAGTCTTAGGCACAGCCACACACATGGAGTGGGAAAATTCCTGCTAAGGATGACTTCAGGACTCTCTCAGATGGAGAAGGTCAGCTAATGCTCCTGCTTCCCATTATAATCCAGTCCCTTGTGTGTGGACGGTATAATATTCCTTTAAATTCAGCACAAGTATTGGAATGCATCGCTGGCACCAGCCTACCTGTTATCAAGGCTTTATAAGGCATTGGTGAGCCCTCACTTGGAGTATTATGAGCAGTTTTAGGCTCCTTATCTAAGAAAGGATGTGCTGACATTGCAGACTTTTCAAAGGAGCGTCAGGAAAGTGAGTCTGAGATTGAAAGGCTTATTGTAAGAGGAGCATTTGATGGGTCTGGGCCTGTACTCACTGGAATTAAGAAGAATGAAGGGGGATCTCATTGAAACATATCAAATGTTAAAAGGCCTCAGTAGAGTGATGTGGAGAGGATGTTTCCTGTGGTGGGAGATTCTAAGACCTAAGGACACAGTCTTGAAATAGAGAGGCCTCTTTTAAGAATGGAAATGAGGAGGAATTTCTTTAGCTAGAGAGTGGTGAATCTGTGGAATTCATTACCACCTGTGGCTCAGAGGCCAAGTCATTGGGTATATTTAAGTCAGCAGTTGATGGATTCTTCATTAGTCAGGTTGTGAAGGGATACGGGGAGAAGGCAGGAGACTGGATTGAGAGAAAAATGGATCAGTCACAATAAAATGGCAGAGCAGACTCGACAGGCCAAATGTCATAACTCTGCTCATACATCTTATGGTCTTATTTACAGAAAGGTACTGGAAAACAGCCAATACCACCAAGGACCCCACCCAACCTGTCCATGGACCGTTTGTCCTACTCCCATCAGGGAGGACGCTACGTAGCATTCATGCCAAGACCACAAGACTCAAAAACAGTTACTTTCCCAAGCAATAAGTCTGATCAACACCTCTACCCACTAACTCCACCACCACTTTATTATTTCCCATCAGACACCATACGAAGGGTGATTGATAAGTTCGTGGCCTAAGAGACAAGGAGTCAATTTTAGAGAACCTAGCACATTTATTTTTCAGCATAGTCCCCTCCAACATTTACACACTTAGTCCAGCGGTCATGGAGCAGACGGATCCCTTCTTCGTAGAAGTCGGCGTCTCGGACCTCCAGATAAAGTGGTCCACAGCAGGGGTGATTGATAAGTTCATGGCCTAAGGTAGAAGGAGATGAGTTATACAGCTCTTGTTACATACACATGCAGTTCAACTCTTTGAGTGATTATGCAGAAAGTTAATAACTCATCTCCTTCTACTTTGGGCCACGAACTTATCAATCACCCCTCATACAGCCTAGCATCATGTGATAGACATGCAATCAATCTATGTTTAAAACTTATCCTAGGTATTTATATTTATTGTGTGTGTTTCAATGTCATTATTGCATTCTTTATCTTTTGTGTTTTTTGTGTTATCTGCATCAGATCCAGAGTAATAATTATTTCATTCTCCTTACACTTGTGTTCAGGAAATGAAATTAAACAATCTTGAAGTCTGTAAAGTATACCTGATGTTTGGTGCCCTCCCACTTTGCCCTGACTTGTGTGCGAAGCTGTTTTAGAGACAAGTTAAAAGCCGTCCACAAAGCTCTGGGCCTTACTGGGTGAAGGCAGCAAGGTAGCGACCCTGGTTCAATTTCTGCCGCTGCCTGCAAGGAGTTTTTGCATTCTGTGTGTCACCATCTGGGTTTCCTCCGGGTGCTCCAGCTTCCTCCCACATTCCAAAGACTCTGGGTTAGTAGGTTAACTAGTTACATGGATATAATTGGACAGTGTGGGCTCATTGGCTCAGAAGGCCTGTTACCATGCTGTGTCTCAAACAAAATGTTTTAAGTATTTTTCCCTAAAATAAGCTGAATGTGGTTTTAATAAAAGACAATCATTTCATCACCATTGTCAATACCACTTCTTCCTCCAGGTTTATCAAATTAACTAAATAAAACTTTGCCTGAACCCACAGGACTGAATGATTATCTTCCTCCTCCTGTGAATTAAGCACAATCCTTCCATAATGGATAGCCTTGGGTCAGATTGCCATACAGTTCAAAGTACCCTGACAGGACCTTGAGGACCACCATTGGGGTCAACCATGGATGTTACGTTCAGTTGATATGCAAGCCAGGGCGATACATTATGGAGAGAAAGCTGTTGCCCATGCAGCAGGCTCGTCCCCCCCACCAACCCCCAACTCCACACAGCTAATGAATCCAAAGGAACAGCAACGACCAACACCGTTTGGCACCAGCGGTGTCGCAGGTGTTGCTAACAGCGTTGAGTTCAATGTTGAGGGACTCCAGATCTGTATTTTTTCCTTGGGGTTTACTTCTGAAGCCTTCCCCATGAGTTGGTATAGTACCAGGCAGTAGAGATTTGAGATCAGAGTCTTTTTTCTCCTAGGTGAGCTACTAACCATGACTGATGAGCCCCATCTGCCCAAAGTGACTTGTTTTAAGGTGCCCCTTCTCCTGGCAGTAGAACGGTAGAAGCAGTTCCACTGGGCTTAGTAGCTAAGGCCAGGAGCTGGACTTGGTTGCCAGAGGTGATTTGAGATGCACGCCATTGGGAGCATTTAATGGGTAGTGGCAGCTTGTCCCCACTGCCCCACTCCCCAGCTATGACAATTTTAAGGAACAATTGGTGAGATACTGAAGAGAAGCTGTGGTAAAACAGCAACTTATCAGCAAGCCTCTTTTGCACTATTGTTAACAAATCTCCTTCAGTCCACCAGCTCTACTTGAGAAAGGGATGACTTAATTTCCTTTGCAGCCAACTCATTTGCCTGCTTCTTTGCTTATTTATCTCACGACCATGCACACTGCACTCTGCAATGTTATTAATAACCTGTTGCTTCTCACCTAGTTGCTGTCTGTATTCTGATTCTCATCTTGCCTCAAGTTTCCTCTCAAGAATTTAAGAAGAACGCACTAGCATTCCTCAGGCAATTTTTGACACACTTAGAGCAAAGCAGGGGTCCAGTGACCAAGCTCTTTACTTTTGTACTGTGGTCACCATTAGAGTGACGGAAAAGAAATTGCTCTTCAGATGAGGGAATCTTTTATCTGTACACCCATAATGCACTGTACGGAACCACAGACCCACCAGCCTAGTGGACATTTAATGGCTCCTCAACTCAAGGACAGATAGAAATGTTTAATAAAAGCTAATATTGAAGGGTCTCGGCCCAAAACTATTTATTCGTTTATATTGATGCTGAGTTCCTCCAGCATTTTGTGTGTGTTACTCTGGACTTCCAGCATTTGCATAATCTTTTTTTGTTTATGAAATGACAATTTTGCTGTTGATGTCCACATCCTGTGGATGAATAAAATAATAGCAAGCAATATGTGTACAGCAAAATGTTACACAGAGCAGCTGAGGGTTAATACAAGTTAACAGAGCATGTAATTACTTGGGGTATTTAAGAGATACTCCACTCTTCACCTGTCAGCAGTACCCCCAAATTTTCTTGAACTAAAGTCATGGCTTACAGTTCTGAAGAAAGAAAAATGCAACTGTTTTCAAACACATCGTCTCCAGTTGCTATACAATTAATGACTGCTCATCAGAGACATTGACAACATAACCTAAAAAGACTGCAAGTGCTATCGCATTTGCTTTACCACCCACATCTCAGATGCTATCAGTACAAAGAGAATAGGATTGAAGTTTCACACCCTGAAAAGCACGGGTGCAGAAGATGCTAACTTGCTTTTTGACCCTTTTGAATTTAGAGTGCTAGTGGTTAGTGACAGGTTCCTCAAACTTCTTGTGCTGCTTCTGAACAATTGCCATAAATTGAGACCATCAAAGGCTCTTGGTTACCAGCTGGATGGACCCACAGATAATCATTACTTTCCTAAACAGAAGAGGTTGTGCAGATTCTGGAAATCCAGAGCAACAGGCAAAAAAAAAAAATGCCGGAGAAACTCAGCAGGTTAGGCAGTATCTGAGGAGAGGAATCAGCAGTCGAAGTTTTGGCCGGAGAGTCCTGACCAGGACAGGTCTCAGCCCAAAATGAATGTAATTTTCCCATCTGGCCATTTGCTTCTTCATGCAATACCATTGTAACTAAGCCTTCTATTACAGAGTAGATGCTGCAGTATGCAGTATTAAGCTCCCTCCACATTGACAAGTCAAACTCTGTCAGCACCGGAACAGCCAATGGGAATTAGCAAACTCCTTATTTCCCTCCTAATTTTTTTTAATTGCTTTTTTAACTATAAGAAGTTTTGCTTGGAAAGTCAGTCAACTGCTGATTGACAGAAGAGGAGAGGAACTTTTGCACTGGGCTTCAAAACTTTTGGCAAAGTGGAGAGAAGATGAATGAAGGAAAAGCATTCCATTTCACTATTGGACGTTTATTGAGATAGAATCCTGGAATTTGCAATCTTAATAAGTGGTTTCTCTTCAAACTTCAAAGTACATTCATAATCAAAGTATGCATACATTACACAACCTTGAGATTCAACTGCTTACAGGCAGCCACAAAACAAAGAAACCCAAAATACTCTATTAATAAAAACAAGACCGTCAAACACCCAATGTTCAAGAAAGAGAGCAACACGTGCAAACAATAAAAGTCAGCAAATAGCTCTCAGAACGCAAGTGAGTCCACGGACACAAAGCAGATGGAGCAGGCCACAGCGTCAGCCTCAGCTCAGTGCAGAGCCGAGCCAATGTTGCGGAGTAGTGAGCTGAACCGGCCCGAACCTCGCCTCTGGTCCCAACACCTGCCTTTTCAATCCAGCCTGGCGCTAAAACCATCCAAACATAAGGTCATTCCTTGCTCTAGAACTTGGGCCCCATCACTTCAATATGCTCTGGGCATGGACTCTTCCTCGCCTCCGCTTGCCACAAACCTGCCTTGACCTCGCCTCAACTTCACTTTGTACGTGCTCGCTTCAACCTCAAGTCTGCTTTGCCTTTGCCCGCCTCTTCATTGTTTGTGATGATCATTTACTATAACTTGTACCTGAAAAAGTGTTAAAGTACTTAGTGGTATTCTTTGTTTTGTTTGCTGCCCATAAGTAGAAGCTGGGCTTCACCAGCAGCATCTTAAACCAGAGACATTCAAGAGTAGCTAAGATGGAGAATAAATATTGCTTGTACCAATATTTCATGACAAATAAACAAAAATTTTGTACCAAGAATGAATGTTTCTCATAACAAGGACTGGAAAGGATTGGCCTAAACCACAACAGAACTGAATAAGTTAAAAAAAAGAGCGGGGGGGGTGGGTGTGGTGGCTGAAAGTCAAAATGTGGTTTCTTAATCTGAATAGGAGAAAAGGCACACTTGATATCTACACTAACAGAATTAGGGTGGCAGGGTGGAGATACATCTCTACCTAAGGAGGTGTAAGGAACTGCTTCCCTCCGCTTAGCCTGCAGGACACCTCTAGGCACCTGTTATCACCCCCCACCCGCCGATCAGGCTCACATGAGGCAGTGGGAGCAGGTGGTGAATGGTCGTATGAGCATCACAAGTCCTGGTTATGCGACTACTGACGCCATAGAGACAATCTCTGAAGAGTATTGATAGTGGCTGGGGTCACCCGCCTTGTAAAGACACTGACCAGGAGAAGGCAATGGCAAGCAACACACATCAAAGTTGCTGGTGAACGCAGCAGGCCAGGCAGCATCTCTAGGAAGAGGTACAGTCGACGTTCCGGGCCGAGACCTTTCGTCAGGACTGGGGTCTGAAACGTCGACTGTACCTCTCCCTAGAGATGCTGCCTGGCCTGCTCTGTTCACTAGCAACTTTGATGTGTGTTGCTTGAATTTCCAGCATCTGCAGAATTCCTCTTGAAGGCAATGGCAAAGTGTTTCTGCAGAAAAATTTGCCAAGAACAATCATGGTCATGGGACCATGATCGCTCACGTCATATGACACGGCTCATGAGAATGATGGTGACTAACAGAATTTGAGGAGTATTTGAAAAATGCTAGTGTGTATGCCAGGATGCAAAATGCTGGAACATGGTCAAAGCAAATAGCTTTTTACGATAAATAATTTGAGAGTGAAACATGACAAGGGTAAGGAAGAGGCTAAGTGAGTAACAGTTATAACGATATATTGTGGAAAACAAAGAGAACAACATTAATTTACATTGCGTCTTCCACATTAATCTTAGGAGACCTAAAAGGCATTTCAGTGCCAAAATCTTTTGGAAATATTCCTTTTTCATAAGGTAAGAAACACAAACCTAATTTGTATTCCAGGAGCCCTCATAAACAGAGTGTGATAAAGTGCAGATGATCGATTTTTGCGAATACAAAGTGACTGTAAATGTTGGCCAAGTTTCTGTAAATAGTTCCCTTCAACCCCCCCCCTACTCATGCCAGTACTTATTGCATCTACTTAAAAGTGCAGTCATGACCTTTATTCACACCAGAGCACTTCCAGCATTGCAACTTGATATCAGGGTTACGTTGGATTGTCGTTCTAAACTTCTCCTCTTGAGGCAACGGTGCAAATAAGTAAGATACAAGATAACATTTTCAGCAAATAGGAGCTTAGGAGTACTAAGTGGTGACCTTGCAGAAACTTATAAAATCATAAGAGTATGGATGAGATGAACAGTCATAGTCTTTTCCGCAGGGTTCCTATTCACACCTTGAGGTGCATCATGTTGCAAACCACGCCATTTGTTTTTGGCCATTGGTCTGTTTTTTATGACGTCGTGTTGCTAGCTCAGTGTTCAGCCCATGTGGATGGAAAGCATGCAAGGAGCCAGCTGTATTTGAATCTGGGACCACTCACCCGTGCACCTGCCACTACGCCACCGCCCGGCTTCTCCACAGGGTTGGGGGAGTCCAAGATGAGAGGGCTGACAAACAGAGGGTAGCGAATATCTGAAGCGAGCTGACAGAGGAAGTGGTCAAGGCGGGTGCACTTGCGTCCTGTAGGAGGCATTTGGAGGGGAAAGGTTGGAGGCTTATGGGCTGAACCGGGGCAACTGGAACTAGCAGAGAGGATGCTGTAGGCAGCATGGAGCAGTTGGGCTGAAGGGCCTGTTTTCATGCTGTACTTCTCTATGGATCAATGTAAGTTAATTCTCAATGTCAGAAAATGCCTAAAAAAAAATCAAAGGCAAGTTGATTGGCATGTATGAGAGAGAGTAAGTTACAAGAGTACAAGGAAATATAACCAAAAGGAAAAGGGAAGTAATGAAAATGCTGCCTCAGGAGCTAGTATGGATCTAATGGCAGAACAGCCTCTTTTTGAAGTTCAAAGTTCAAAGTATATATAAGTCACCATATACAACCCTGAGATTCATTTTCTTGAGGGCATACTTAATAAATCTATAGAATAATAACCATAACAGAATCAATAAAAGACTAGACATCTTGAGTGCAGAACTGTGCAAATACAAAAAAAGAAACAAATAATAACAATAAATATTGAGAACAAGGGGTGGTCCTTGAATGTGAGTCCATTGGTTGTGGGAACATTTCAAAGATCACACAAGTGAAGTTAAGTGAAGTTATCCCCTTTGGTTCAAGAGCCTGATGGTTGTGGGGTAACAACTGTTCCTGAACATGGTGGTGTGAGCCCTGAGGTTCCTGTATCTTCTTTCTGATGGCAGCAGTGAGAAGAGACCATGTCCTGTGTGGTGCGGGTCCCTGCTGATAGATGCAGCTTTGCTGTGACAGCGTTTCATGTAGATGTGCACAATGGTGGGGAGGGCTTTACCCGTGATGGACTGGGCCGTATCCACAACTTTTTGCAGGATTTGGAGTTGCCATACCAGGCTGTGATGCAGCCAGTCAATACACTCTCCACCACACACCTATAGAAGTTTGTCAAAGTTTTAGATGAGATGCTGAGTCATATTAGGATAAGATAAATGTGTGTGAATTTGGGACACAAAGAAGCCTGGTGAAAATATGGAGCTGTATAAAATACTCAGCTCTTTCTGTTATGGTGTTTTGGGCTGTGATAACTGGTGTAGATATCAAACACTTCCTGCTGAATGCTTAACTTTCATTAGCTGTCAGCTTTGTGGCTGTCAAAAAAACACTTTACTTCAAACAGCTTTAGCACATTGCCTGTGGCAGTGGCTTAGTGACATTAAAAGGATGTGTTGAGGGCTGGTGGCCTAAAGAGTTTAGTGGTTAGGAGATTCACTTCATGTCCTGTGGTTGACTTGCTGGGTACATTTGGCAGAAATGTCAATAGTCTTCAGCAGATTCCATACTGATTTTTATAAACTGGTGGGCCTAAGGAGGAAGGCATTTTAATGCCTGCAGGGAATTTGAGGTACACTTTATAAAATTGTAGAGATATTGAAAACTGGGTTGAATGCGAGGCCGACAGAGTTAAATGTTTTAGTGCTGAGCTTTGAATCATTCTTGCTGGAGTTTGACCTTTTTCTTTATCGAAGAATAAATCAATGTCAACAGAGATGGCGACGAATGAAAGTGGTGCAAATTTGCTCCATCTGGTAAGGCAAGACTTTTCTCCATTTGATTCAGGTTTCCTTTCATGAAGTTAATTGCATGCAAGCCAATTAAAAAAATACGTGTTTGTGTCAATTCGCGCCTCAAGGCAAAGGAGCAATGCCTCGTATTCCATCTAGGTAGCCTCCAATCTGGTAGCATGAACATCAATTTCTCTTCTGGTAATTTTTTTCTCTTTTGTTCATTTCCCTTTCCCCTTCCCTCTTCTTCTATTCCCCACTCTGGCCCCATACCTCTTCTCACCTGCCTATCACCTCACCCTGGTGCCCCTTCTTCTTCCCTTTCTCCCGTGGTCCACCCTCCTCTCCTACCAGATTCCTTCTTCTCCAGCCCATTACCTTTCCCACCCATCTGGCTTCATTATCACCTTCCAGCTTGTCGTCCTACCCCTCCCCACCATTTTATTCTAGTGTCATTCCCCTTTTTTGCACTCCTGAAGAAGGGTCTCAGCCCAAAATGTTGACCGGTTTCTCATTTCCATAGAGGCTGCCTGGCCTGCTGAGTTCCTCAAGAATTTTGTGTGTGTTGCTCTGGATTTCCAGGATCTGCAGAACGCCTTGTGTTGCGTGTCTGTGTTTAACCCTCCTGTCCTGAAGTGCAAAGTCAGCTTTGCTCAGAAAAGCAATGCATCACCTTGTTCACCGACCTTTTTGTGTCCAATCCTGACCAAAAACCTTCTGAAAATCTATATCACATTCGCAAGCTTCCCCTCACATTCTCTGGGAGAAGACGGGAGGGGAGGGGTGGATCAAAGAGTTGGAAAGTTGATTGGCAAAAGAGATACCAGACTGGAGAAGGGAGAGGATCATGGGATGGGGCCCTTCCCTCCTGTCTTCTCCTATCATTTTGGATCTCCCCCTCCCCCTCCTACTTTCAAATCTCTTACTATCTCTTCTTTCAGTTAGTCCTGACAAAGGGTCCTGGCCCGAAACATCGACTGTACCTCTTCCTATAGATGCTGCCTGGCCTGCTGCGTTCCACCAACAATTTTTGTGTGTGTTGCTTGAATTTCCAGCATCTGCAGATTTCCTCATGTCTAGAACTAAAGATTACGGGTTAAGGATGAAAGGTGAAATGTTTAAGGGAAACTTCCTAACTTAGTGGGAGGTGAGAGTGTGGAATGAGCTGCCAGCAGATGTAAGCTCAATTTCAACATTTAAGAGAAGCTTGGATAGGTACATGGATGGGTGTGTATGGAGGGCTATGGTCCAGATCCAGGTTGGTGGCACTAAGCAGAACAGCAGTTCAGCATGAACTACAGGGGCAACAGGGCTTGTTTTGGTTTTATGATTCTGTGACTCACTTACTACATACATCCTCAAAGAACTTCTCAAGGTAAATCAAACATTACACTTCCGTGCTTATGTTAAATTTGATTGATCACTATATTACTTTTTAAGTTGGCATGAAAGTGTTAGGCCAGACGGCCCAGTTCCATAGTTTCAAGTATTCCATCCCTTATTCTAGATTCCATCATTTTCCCAACTGCTGTTATCAATGCTACAAGGAATCTGCAGGAACCATTTCAAAATGAAATGAGTTTGGGAAGATAATACCTCAACCATTAAAGTCAGCTCTTTAAAAATTCTGGGAAGCAAATCATCAGGTTTTTACTATCTGCCATAAATATTTTCTATTGGTACTAACTTTTTACCCTTTCTCATTTAGGTTCTTCAATATTTCTGGAAGGTTCTGTGTTTTCCAGGAAGACCAAAACAAAGTACTGATGTAATTCCTGGGCCATTTCTTTTTATTCCTCATTGTAAATACAAAGTTCAGAAGTTCAAAGTAAATTTTGTTATCAAAGTACATATATGTCACCATATACAACCCTGAGATTCATTTTCTTGTGGGAATACACAATAAAACTGTAGAATAGTAACTATAACAGGATCAATAAAGATCGACCAGAGTGCAGGAGACAACAAACTGTGCAAATGCAAATATAAATAAATAGCAATAAATATCAAGAACATGAGATAACAAGAGTACTTAAAGTGGAATAAATGGTTGGTGGGAACATCTCAATAGATGAGCAAATGAGTGCAGCTATCCTCTTTTGTTCGAGAGCCTGATGGTTGTGGGGTAGTAACTGTTCTTGGACCTGGTGAGACTCTTGTACCTTCTACCTGATGGCAGCAGCAAGAAGAGAGAATGGTCTGGGTGGTGGGGATCTCTGATGATGGATGCTTGGCTGAATCCACTACATTTTGTAGGAATTTCAATCCAAGGGCATTGGTGTTTCTATACCAGGCCATGATGCAGCCAGTCAATACACTCTCCACTATACATCTATAGAAGTTTGTCAAAGTTTTAAATGCCATGCCAAATCTCTGCAGACACCTAAGGAAACAAAGGCTCGGCAATGTTTTTTTCACATTTGCATCTAACTTCTGGGTTCAGGACAGATCCTCCGAAATAGAAACATCCAGGAACTTAAAGTTGCTAACCCTCTTCACCTCAGATCCTCCGATGAGGAATGACTCATGAACCTCTGGTTTCCTTCAACTGAAGTCTACAATCAGTTCCTTGTAAATTCACTCATTTGCATCTTAGTCTTCCTTCTTACATACCTATATAACCTCATACTATTTTTTTTTGTTTCACTCTTATAATACCTTTTTATTTGTGAACCTTAGCTGAGCTCTAAGTCTTCGGATTGCCGCATTTCCTGGCAGCATAATAAAACTTCTCTTAAATTGAATATGATTTTTACTTACTCCTATAATCCATTAGTTGGGCCCCTTTTAATAAGGATTGTATTGAAAGGATAGGCAGGTAGGCAGAGAGGGCGGGGTAGCTCTGTTGGTTTAAAATGGAATTAAATCCTTAGGAGGACATTGTACAGGATCTGAAGATGTAGAATCCGAGTGGGTAGAATTAAGAAACTGCAAAGGTAAAAAGACCATGATAGGAATTGCATACAGGCTTCCAAACAGTAGTCAGATTGTGGGCTATAAATTGCAATGGAAGATTGAAAAGGCATGTAAAAATAGCAATGTTGCAATAATCATAGGGGATTTCAATATGCAAGTACGTTTGTAGATTAGGAAAATCTGGTTGGTGCTGGATCCCAAGAAAGGGAATTGGTAGTATGCCTATGAGATGGCATTTTAGAACAGCTAAGGCAAGTGGCAATTCTGGATTGGATGTTATGTTATGACCCAGACTTGATTAGGAAACTGAAGGTAAAGGAACCCTTAGGATATTGTGAGCATGATACAGTAGAATTCATCCTGTAATTTGAGAAGGAGAAGTTAAAATCGAATGTATCAGTACTACAGTAGAGTAAATGGAATTACAGAGGCATGAGAGAGGAGCCGGCCAAAATTGATTGGAAGGGAATATTAGCAGGGTTGATAGCAGAACTGCAATGGCTGGAGTTTCTGGGAGCAATTCAGAAGTCACAGAATGGATACATCCCAAAGACCATAAAACCATTAAACATTGGATCAGAATTAGGCCATTCAGCCCATTGAGTCTGCTCAGCTATTTCATCATAGCCAATCCATTTCCCTGTCAACCCCATTCGCCTTCCTTCTTCCCGTAACTGTTCGTGCCCTGACTAGTCAAGAACATGTGCAACCAGTGTCCTGGCCTCCACTGCTGTCTGTGGCAATGAATTCCACAGATTCACCCCTCTGGCTAAAGAAATTCCTGCTCATCTCTGTTCTAAATTGACATCCCTTGATTTCGAGGATGCGCCTACTTGTCCTAGAGTGCCCCAGCAAAGGAAACATCCTCTTGACATCCACACTATCTAGGCCTTTCAACGTTTGAATGGTTTCATGAGCTCACACTCATTCTTCCAAGTTCTAGTGAGTACAGGCCCGGAGTCATCAATCACTCCTCATATGATAACTCTTTCATTCCCAGAATCATTTTTGCGAACCTCCTTTGAAGCCTCTCCAATGTCAGCACATCCTTTCTTAAATAAGGGACACAAAACTACTCACAATACTCTAAGTGACGCCTCATCACTGCTTTATACAGCCTCAGGATTATATCAGGATGAATTCTAGTTCTTTTGAAATAAATGCTAACATTGCATTTGCCTTCCTCACCATCGATTCAACCTGAAAATTAATCTTCATGGACTCATGCAAGTCAATTCCCAAATCCCTCTGACCTCGGATTTTTGGTTTTTCTCCCCACTTAGAAAATAGCCTATGCTTTTATTCCTTTTACCAAAGCGCATGATTATACATTTCCCAACACTTTATTCCAAATGCCATCTTTTTGCCCTTTCTCCTAATTTATCTAAGTCCTTCTTGCAGCCACTCTGTTTCCTTAACACTACTTGCCCCTCCACTTATCTTCATATCATCCGCAAACTTGGCCACAAAGTCATCAATTCTATCATTCAAATCGTTGACATATAATGTAAAAAGACCCCTGTGGAATACCACTAGTCACCGGCAGCCAATCCAAAAAGGATCCCTTTATTCTCTCTCTTTACCTCCTACCGATCATCTTTAACCATGATAGAAACTTTTCTGTAATACTGTACTCTTTTTTAGTAGCCTCATGTGTGAAAATCCAAGCACACAACATCTACCAATTCTCCTTTGGCTATGCCGCTTGTATTTCTTCAAATAATTCCAACAGATTTGTCAGGCAAGGTTTCCCCTCAAGGAAACCATGCTGACTTTGGCCTATTTTATCACATACTTTCAAGTACCCCAAAACCACATCCTTAAAAATCGACTCCAACATCTTCCCAACCACTGACATCAGGACAACTGAACTATAATTTCCTTCCTTCTGCTTCCCTCTCATCTTCAAAGTTCAAAGTAAAATTTATTATTGGAGTACATGCATGTCAGCACCTAAGAGTTTTCTTCCTGTAGGCATACTTAGCAAATCTATAGAACAGTAGCTGTAAACAGGATGAGCAACAAACTGTAACAAATGCAGATATAAATAAATAGCGAGCATGAAATAACAGATAAAGAGTCGTCAAAGTGAGGCCACCTCCCTCTTAATAGCAACTACACTCACTTCTGCCCCTTGACAATCTCAAACCTCCGGCATACCATGAGTGTCTTTCGCAATGAAGACTATGCGAAACACATGTCCAGTTCACCTACCATCTCCTTGTCCCCCGTTACTATCTCTCCAGCGTCATTATCCAACATTCCAAACTCTACAGTTGTCTCTCCTTTACTCTTTGTATGTCTGAAAAAAATCATTTGGTATCATGTTTGATATTATTGGCTAGCCTACTTTCATATTTCATCTTTTGCCTCCTTATGCTTTTTTTAGTTGCCTTCAGTTGGTTTTTAAAATTCTCCCAATCCTCTTACTTCCAATTAATTTTTGCTGTATTTTATGCCATCTATTTTGCTTTTATATTGGTTTTGACTTTGTTTCTTAGACACACTTGCATCATCCTTCCTTAAGAATACTTGCTCTTCCTCGGGATATATCTATCCTGCACCTTCCAAATTGCTTCCAGAAATTCCAGACATTGCTACTCTTCCATCATCTCTACTAGTGTCCCTTTCCAATCAACTTTGGCCAGTACTTCTCTCATACCTCTGTAATTCCCATTACTCTTGATACATCTAACTTTAGCTTCTCCTTCTCAAACTGCAGGGTGAATTCTATCTTATTATGATCACTGCCCAATCCAGAATTGCTTATCCCCTAGTGGACGTAACCACAAGCAGCTTCAAAAGTCCATTTGAAAAGGCATTCCACGTATTCTCTTTCTTGGTATCCAGCATCAACTTGATTTTCCCTATCCATCTGCATGACTAACATAACATTGCCTTTTTGACGTGCTTTTCTCTATGTATCTCCTGCTGTAACTTGTAGCCCACATCCTGGCTACTGTTCAGAGGCCTGTATATAACTCCCATCAGGGTCTTTTTACCCTTGCTGTTTCTTAACTCTAGCCAAAAGGATTCTACATTTTCTGATCTACGTTATTTCTTTCTAAAGATTTGATTTCATTTTCTTACCAGCAGAGCCACTCCGCCTCTCCTGCCTACCAGTCTGTCCTTTTAATAGATTGTGTATCTTGGGATAGTAAGCTCCCAACTACTGGCTCAAGGGATTGGTCAGAATGGGAAGGCCTTGACCACTCTATACTGCCACAGACTCCAAGATGAACTGAAGGATGCCTTCACCTTGGGAGAGTCAGCAGAGAACTTAAAGGTTCTGACCGAACAGGCCATCTGTCTCGTTAATCATCTGGCAGGGCAAAAGTGTAACCACTTCAGGAGGTCGAGGGGAGCTGGTCTGAGCCTGGTCCTAATGCATCGCAGTTCTGCTCCCCAACCTCAGACCACGACCAGCCCATCTCCTGCTCAAGGTCCTGTCGAGCCCACACAGGTCGGCTGCACTAGACTCTCCACTAATGAGAGGTCCCAGAGGTCAAGGTCACTGCTTTACTGCGAGGAAGCAGATCTCCTGTGGGCAACCGTCGGGAGTACTGCTAAGACTGTCAAGAGTCAGGAGGACAGTGATGGCAGGAACCCTTATTCCCAATCCCACTGACTGTGGCTTCATGCTGATGGCGGAGTTCACCGGGTATAAGAACCTGTGGCAGGTGAAAGCCCACCACCATCAGCCCTGCTGCTACCCAGGTTTATCAAGGGGGAACAGGTCTTCATGGTGAGAAGTCTTTTGAACACATGTACTGCTTGGGGTGTTCGGCAATTCCTCGAGGACTAGGAAGGACTTGGACCCAAGGGGAGGTGTCAGGCGCCTAAAAGAGACATCTAGGATCCAGCTTTCATCCACGACTAGCATCACTGGCTCCCTAAGCAGCCAGGGCCGTCAGGGGTCAGCCGTAAGGGATGGGGGTCCTGTTACGAGACGCTCCCAACCTCGCCATCTTCCGGGATTTAGACATTCTAACTCTCTGGAGTAGGGATAGCTGGCCAGCCCCTTCAACAGTTCAGGACGGTCCTGCTAATTGACAATCATTTTCTGGATTTAGGAACCGCCCGTCGCTGCAGGAGTTGAGTCAGTCCATTCCCGCAACTGTCTTGGTTGGCCGCCCGCTAGGCTCCGGGCAAATCCAGCAACAGACAGTGGTTTTGGAGATGAGTATAGGGGATCGTGTGGAAGACATTAGTTTCTACATTATTGACTCTCCACTCATACCCCTGATTCTTGGGCATCCTTGGCTGATCCAGCATAACCCTTATGTGAACTGGAAGGAAGGGAATATCATCGCTTGGTCCTGTCATTGTAAGAGGGCTTGTTTATGGCATGGTGTTCCAACACCCAGACTCCCCCATGCTCGACGACCAGTAAAGGGGCAGCCTTCAGGGTGAGGTAACCTGAGGCCTTCTGCAGACTAGTCCTGCACTCAAGGATGGACAAGCCAGTTCTGGCCAACAGGACAGTGTGAGTGCTGATACCGTCCAGTCGGGACCGCATGGGAACTAGAAGGAGGGGATCTCTAGTTTAAGAGAAGGCCCAGGAGATGTCCGAGCAGTCTGGAAAACTCAGCTAAGCCTAAAGAACCCAGTCGCCAGGTGTTGAGGAAAGGAAAGATTCCTCTACACCGATCCTTGAAGCCTATTGCTTGGGGAGGAGGGGTTCAAGGAGCACCTGTAACGTCTCGCTGCCGTCGCCTGAAGATACAAACGGGGATTTTGACTCTGATTTGGCCACTGGTTCTACAAATGAGGTTTGTGAACCTAGGGAGGGGACTCTGGGGTCTGTCGAATCACCTCTGTCGCCTAAGAAGCCTCAGAAGTCGTCCTCGAAGTAAGGTCAGGAGGAGATAGCAACACCCAAACTGTTTGAAATATGTTCCATTTCCCTTCAGCAAAGGAAAGAGCTAGACTCTTCCACCGCTCCGACCCTATGACTGTGCTATAGGCCTGGTACTTGTCCCCCACGGTACACGCTTGTGTATTGTACATCCTTTCAGGCCCAGAGAGAAGTAGAATAGAAGAGTACATAAAGGAGGCTGTTGACATGGGATTCCCTTGGCCCACCACCTCACCTGACAATGCAGGCTTCTTCTTTGTACAGACGAAAGGTGGGAACCTAAGGCCATGCATTGATTATGGGGGGGTTAAACCGCATAACAGACAAGAGTTGTTACCCTTCGAGACGGCCTTCGAGATCTCTCAAAGAGCGAGAATATTCACAAAGGTAGCCCTATGGAGTGCCTACAATCTGCTCCGTATAAGGAAAGGCGATGAGAGGAAGACTGCATTCAATACACCGATGGGGAACTAGGAGTACCTGGTTATGCACTTCAGCCTTGCAAACACTCCAACAGTTTCTCAGGCCTTTATAAATGACCTGCTCTAGAATACTCTCCATAAGTTTGCCTTTGTCTACTTGGATGATATCCTAATCCTCTTAAAGTCCATGGAGAAGCACATCGCTCACATCAGGGACATTTTAAAGAGGGTATTTATGTAAAGTTGGAGAAATCTCAGTTTCACATGACTGTTTCACTTTTGGTTTTATCATCTCCAATGGGAATGTCAAGAATGTCAAGATCCAGGCAGTCAGAGACTGGCCACCACCATCCAGTATCAAACAAGTCAGGTGATTCCTGGGGTTTGCAAACTTCTACTGGAAATTCATCAGGAACTTCAGCTCAGTGGCAGCGACACTGATAGTGCTAATTTTTCTCTGGACTATTGAAGCAGAGGCTGCTTTTGCAGAGCTTAGATGACAGTTCACATCAGCTCCTATCTTGGTTTCTCCTTACCCGGACCTTCCCTTCGTCATGGAGGTGGACACGTCAGACATCGGAGTGTGTGCAGTGTTGTCTCACCGATCACCTTCAGTCTGTAAACTGCATCCGTGTGCATTCTTCTCCAGGTGACAATCCCCAGCAGAGAGGAACTGTGACCTCAGGAATCGGGAGCTTCTTGAAGCTAAGTTAGCTTTGGGAGAATGGCATCATTAGCTAGAGGGGTCCAAGAACACTTTTATCGTTTGGACAGACCACAAGAACCTGGCTCACATTCAGGATGTCAAGGGGCTGAATCCCAGGCAGGCTAGGTGATCTTTGTTCTTTAACAGCTTTGACTTCATCCTGACCTAGTGACCGGGGTCAAAGAACCAGAAACCAGATGCTTTGTCCTGTCAGTTTAACGCACCAGAACGAGAGAAGCAGCCTACCACCATTTTGCCCCATGCCAAGTTGGCAGAGCCAATTTATTGGGGAATCGATGCTCTTGTTCGCAGGGCTCAAACACAAGGGGAGATTCCTAAGAATGTTCCTCTCGGTCAGCTGTTCATCCCAAGTTCCATCTGGTCCCAAATACTCAACTCGTCAAGAATAACCATTCACCCAGAGATTGCCAGGACCCTCGAGTTTATCAAGAGGTGGTATTGGTGTCCTGGAATGATGAAAGAGGTTTGGCAGTACCTGCAGGCATGCAAGATGTGCACTCGGAACAGGGAGCCCTGTATCTGACCTCAAGGGCTCCTCCACCCCCTACCTGTTCTGGAAAGGCCATGGGCGCACGTCTCCATGGACTTTGTCACGTGCCTCCCACTATCCAAGTGTCATCTTGGTAATTGTTGATCGATTTTCGAAAGCCTGCAAGTTCTTTGCCTTGGAGAAGCTACTATCAGTGGCAGAGACAGCCGAAATTGTCCAGGACCAGATCTTCAGGATCCATGGATTCCTGATGGAAATTATCTCAGGTCGTGGTCCACATTTGCATCACATTTCTGGAAGGTGTTCTGTAAGCTGATAGGGGCAACAGCAAGTATTTCCACTGGATTTCATCCATAATCCAACGGCCAGGTAGAACAGATGAACCAAGAATTGGAATGTACCCTGAGATGCCTGGGCTCAGAAAGACCAAAGTGGTGCGACCATTAGATGTGGGCAGAGGTTGCCCACAACACCTACAACATTCAGCACATTGTTCAAGTGCCAGTTTGGTTATCCTCATCCTCTCTTTCTGGAATAGGAGGTCAAGGGTGGTGTCCCTGCAGCTGAAGATCTCATCCAAGACTGAAAGCAGAAGTGGATTATTGCAAGAGAGATTTTGCTGGCCTCTACCCAATGGGCAGGGACCAAGGTGAACTGAAGGAGAAGACAGTGACCCACTTTGCAGCCTGGGCAACAGACTTGCTGTCCTCTCATGATTTGTCTCTCGGGATGGCGTCAAGAAAGTTGACACCCAAGTTCACTGGACCCTTCAAAGTTCTGAGGAAGGTAAGTCCGGTGGCTTACACCTTGCAGCTCCCCAAGACCCTAAAGATCAATCCCACCTTCCACATCTCTAAATTAAAATCTGTCTGCACCATTCCTTAGCCCCACCACCATCAGCCTCACTGCCACCTGGATTTATCAATGGGGGAACAGGACTTCATGGTGAGAAGACTTTTGGACACACGTACTGTTTGGGGCTTTCGGCAGTATCTCATGGACTGGAAAGGATTCAGGCCCAAGGAGGGGTGCTGCATGCCTGGAAGAGACATCTTAGATCCAGCCCTCATCCACGACTACCATCACTGCCTCTCCAAGCAGCCAGGGCCATCAGGAGTTGGCCGTAGGGGAGTAGGTCCTGTCATGAGACACTTCCAACCGCACCAGCTTCCGGGATGTAGACCATCTAACTCTCTGAAGTATGGGCAGCTGCCGTGGCCCCTTTAAGGGTTCAGGAGGGTCCCGCTAATTGGATGCCAAGAATTGAATAGCTAAAGAACACCTGAACTGAGGTTTGGTGCTCAGTTGCAAGCCTACTGGTGATTTTGTCTAGTGTTTGTTTTATGCTCAGTTCTCAATCCAGTTTGATACTGTGTCTCGATCCTTACTTCAGACACTCCAGGATTTGGGTCCAAGCCATCCTCAACAAGGACTCTCGTCACAGAGGCCTTGTCTGGTTGGACGCTGGTGACTAACGGTGTGCCACAGGGGTCAGTTTTGGGACCTCTTCTTTTCATGTTGTATGTCAATGATTTGGATGAACGAATGATGGCTTTGTAGCCAAGTCTGTGGACAATACGAAGATAGTTGGAAGGTTCGGCAGTCTTGGGGAAGAGGGGTGTCTGCAGAAGGACAGACAGATTGAGAAAACAGGCTCAGAGGTAGCAGATCGAATTCAGTGTAGGGAAGTTATGGTCATGCACTTTGGCAGAAGCAATAATGTCATGGACTATTTTCTAAATGGTGAGAAAGTTCAAAAATCAGAGGTGCAGTGGGGCTTGGAATTCCTCTTGTACAATTCCCGAAAGGGTAACTTGCAAATTGAGTCTGTGGTGAGGAAGACAAATGAAATGTTAGCATTCATTTTGGGAGGACTAGAATACAAAAGCAAGGATGTAATTTTTAGCTTTATAAGGCAAAGGTATGTGGACACGTGACCAAGTGGTTAAGGCATTGGGCTAGCGCTAGCGACCTGAAGGTTGTGAGTTGGAGCCCCAGCCGAGGGAACGTGTTGCGTCCTTGAGCAAGGCACTTAATCACACATTGCTCTGCGACGACACTGGTGCCAAGCTGTATGGGTCCTAATGCCCTTTCCTTGGACAACACTGGTATCGTGGAGAGGGGAGACTTGCAGCACGGGCAACTGCCGGTCTTCCATACCGTGAAGACTTTCCAGGCGCAGATCCATGGTCTCGCAAGACTAACGGATGCCTTTGCTTTACTTTAAGGCATTGGTCAGACCACACATGGAATATTGTGAGCAGTTTTGGGTTCCTTTTTTAAGAAAAGATGTACTGGCATTTGAGAGGGTGCAGAGGAGGTTCACAAGAGTGATTCCAGGAATGAAAGGATTAACATATGAGGAGTGTTTGCAGGCTCTGGGCCTGTATTCACCGGTGAACAAGGGGGTATCTCATTGAAACCTACTGAGTATTGAAAGGCCTGGATAGAGTGGATGTGAAGAGGATGTTTCTTATAGAAGGGGAGTCCAGGGCACAGCCTCAGAAAGGAGAGATTTTGGAAAGTAATGCAATGTATTGCACTGTACTGCTGCCACAAAGAAATCCATGACACACATGAGTGATGATAAACCTGATTCTGATGTACTGAGAGAGGGAAAGGGGCAGGGACAGGGGAATCATGGTTGAGAAAAGGGGAAGGGAGAGAGAAGGGAACAGGAAGCATTAGAGAGACATTCTGTAATGATCAATAAACCAATTGTTTGGAATCAAATGACCTTGCCTGGTGACTCAGGGCTGGGTGTGTCTGCACCCACGCCACACCCACCCCACCCCCAACCTCCCTGGCACTCCTTCTCTGCCACCTGCCCCACCCACCTCCTATGGCACGCCGCCCTCACCATTCCCAACATCCTTTGCTCCTGTCAAATTTACGAACTTGTTCTCCGCTCCAAATACAGTACGGTGCAGAGGTCTGAGCACCCTAGCTAGATACTGTATATGTGCCCAAGACTTCTGCACAGTATTGTATATACTGTATACATCACCATACACAACCCTGAGGTCCATTTTCTTGTGGGCGTACTCAATAAATCCATAATAGAATAAAAACCATAACAGGATCAATGAAAGACCGCACCGACTTGGGCGCTCAAGCAGTGTGCAAAAGGCAACAAACGCTGCGGATACAAAAGGAAAGAAAGATCAATAATAATTTAAAAGTTCTCTAAATGTTTCTTCAATATACTGATCTATGACTCCATTTTGTACGTAGTCCATGAATTTCATCCTACATCTCGTAGCACCTGTCTCTATGTAGGTTAAAAGTTCCCTGTGATTATTGTGCATCTTACAATGACTTTGAATTTCTTTACTTCTCTTAGCCTACATTGTAACCCCTGTTCAGAGGCTGATGGTATCTCCAGCCATGTACAGCTAGATTAAGAGGACTGTGATTATCAGCCCCACCCTGGTTACAATAAACAGCAATAACTAGAACTGAAGCCACAATACCAACAGCAGTTGTGAAAGAAACATCTCCAACAGCAATATTCATGACAGCCTAAGCCACAATACAAACTACAGCAGTAGTACTAACAGAAAAAACTAACAGAAGCAGCAATGACAGTTATAACCGTAGGGTGAGCTTGAATCTATGTCTGTTTTATGCAGTGGGAGTTTTACTCTAGATACTTAAGTTTGCTGTTGGCACCATCGTCGTTAGCCGAATCAAAGGCTGTGATGAACCAGCACAGAAGAAGGAGATTCAAAATCTGGCTGAGTGACACCACAGCAAGCTCTCACTCAATGTCAACAAGACCAAGGAGCTGATTATTGAATTCAGGAAAAGGAAACAGGGAGGCCCATGAACCTGTCCTCAACAGGGGCGGGGTGGGTCAGCAACTTGAAATTCGTCAGTGTTATAGTTTCAGAGGATCTGTGCTGGGGACAGCATGTAAGTGCAATTATGAAGAAAGCACCGCAGTGCCTCTACCTTCTTGGAGCTTTGCACAGATTCAGCGTGTGATCTAAAACTCTGACAAACTTCTCAATGTCTGGCAGAGTGCTGGAATCATAAAAAAGACAGAACTGTCTTTGGTTGTCCCTGGAGAGGCTGCTACGTCTGAGCGTACTGCCACCTTGGCGGAAGGTCTGATCTGACAGGAGAAACACGAGCACATAGCACTATATAAGCAGCATTCGCAAGAAAAAGAAAATTTATGATTAATTTATACAACATTTTTTAAAGAAAATACAAATCGAAAAAAAAGCAAGTCCATTTTAGTGCAAGGTGATGAAAATGGTTATAGTGTTACTACACTGTAGTGATTAGGATTTTGCTAGTTGTTTCAAGAATTGAATGGTTAAAGGGAAGTAACTACTCTCGAACCAGGTGGAACAGCAGGCATCTGCGCCTCCTGTCTGACTGTAGCTGCGTGATAGTGGTGCATTTTGGATGGTGGAAACTTTCGATAATAGTTATTGCATTCTCGGGGCAGCAGCTTCTGTAGAAGCTGCTTCAAGGAAGCCTGTGGGAGCGATGTGCCCATGACGTTTTGGATAGAGACCACTACTCAACAGCTTCTTATGTTCCTATGCATTCAAATTGCTGTTTCAGGCCACGATGCAAGCAGTCAGCACACTCCAACAATACGCCTGTAGAAGATTGTTAGTGTTCATCCTTAGCCTCCTAAGGAAGTGAAGGAGCTGGTTCACTTTCCTTATGGCTGCAACTATGTGCTGGGCCCTGAACAGGTCTTCTAATGTGCGAACACCCAAGAATTTAAAGCTGCTGACTCCACTGCCAAGCCCCCAGTCAGAAGCACATTCGTCCTCCTTCCTCTTCCTGAAGTCAACAATCAGCTCTTTAGTTTTGCTGACATTGAGCAAGATGTTGGTGGTTTTTTTGCAGCACTACACAAGCAAGTGATCTACCTACTTCCAGTAAAGTGACAGAATGCCACCTGTGATTCATTCGGCAGTGGTAGTGTTGCCAGCAAGTGTGAAGATGGTACTGGAGCTGAGCTTGGCCACACGGTCATGTCTGTATAGGGAGTGGAGCAGGAGGGGCTAAGCACGCAGCCTTGAGGTGCACCTGTGTTGACCATCAGTGAGAAAGAAATATCATTACGAATCTCATTGAGTCCTGTTGACCCACAATGTCTGGGTGAAGTATGACACCAAATTTAACAAAATCTCTTCTGCCTGCAAGTGATTCATATCCGTCCGTTCCTTGCAGATTTATATGGCCATCCAAGAAGCTTCTTAAATGCCGATATACAGGGCTGTGCATAAAACTTTTGTACGGTACTGTAGTAATTTTATGTATTGTGCTGTGCTTCTGCCACAAAACAAAACAAACTTCATGACAAATGAAGTGATGATAAACCTGATTTTCATCTGGGTCTCTATCATGGACTGAGAGTGGGAAGGGGGCAGGGAGAGAGGAATTATGTTTGGGAAAAGGGGAAGGGAGAGGAGAGGAGGTGGAAAACACCAGAGGGACATTCTGTAACGATCAATAAACCAATTGTCTGGAATCGAATGACCTTGCCTGGTGCCTCAGAGCTGGGTGTGTCTGCACCCGCACCACCCCACCCACCTCTGGCACTCCTTCTCTGCCACCTGTCCCGCATTCCTCCCATGGCACTCCACTCTCACCATTCCCAAAGTCCTTTGCTCCCGCCTGATGCATAAACTCGCTCCCTGCTCCACGTTGACAAATACAGTACTGTACAAAAGTCTTAGGCACCCTGGCCATATATACGTGCCTAAGACTTTTGCACAGTACTGTATCATGCTCCACCACTACCCCAGGCATCCTGTTCCAGACGCCTACCATTCTCCATCTAAAGAAAAGATCTGTCCTGCACATCATGTTCCCTCTAATTTTCTTACAGCTGCGTGGTCCAACCATTGCTCTGAACAGGAAATTTTTACATAGCTTGAAAACCGCACAGCACTTTAGTTTTTTTAAAGTGCATACTATGAATATTTAAAATGAAAATTGAAAAATCACATTCTTTTGATTTTATTTATTAATTGAAGGGTATAATGAAATACAGTGTAACAAAAAACTTTCACATTTCATAAACTTTTAAACTTAGAGGGCATTGGCATTCAGCAGGCTGGCAGTTTATCAACAATGAGCTACTAACTTTCATTCTGTGATTATTGTTACAATTTGTAACAGTGCCGTAACTTGAAACACTGACAATGTAAATATGTTGAAGCTCTAAAATGTTTCAAAGTAAAGGTTGTGGTACATTTATTATTTAGAAAATTTATGAATTATATTCATTAATACATAATTAATTGCAGGGTATTTCACAATTATATTAACATTGATTTCAAAATTATATTAACGTTATATCAAAGAAAATTCCAGCTGTGTAGCAACAAAGGCTATGTGCTCGGGAACATTTCAGTTACTGCACGATTGTGCACCCATGCAGCTTAGAGGGAACAGTGCCTGCACATCTCCTTTAAATTTACACCCTCACCTACTAACAAGCTGGAGCTTAAGTTGGCCGCTTAAGGTGAGAGCTCAGGACTGCAATTGCTCCAAAAGGGAAGGGAAAAAGGAAGACTTAAATTCAATATGGGAGCCTCAACAGAGTGGCAATAAGACGAACAGGAGCCACCATTTCCAACATGCTACCTCCTCCTTCCTGTTTCCCTCTGTAAAAAGAGACTGGACTGCAGTGCAAATCATTCTTTTGATATGTTTATATACTGCCCCATCCTTTCATAATGTAAAAGACTGGTGCTTACAGAGATGTGTGTTGGAGGGGCACATTAAAGACATACATACTGTATAAAGCACATTCACTTGTATGCTGTCTGTTCTTCATGTGCTGTTGATTGTGGTGAAGGCCCTTAACCCATCTCACAATTTCCCTCTGGCTAAACATCACTTGTAGTCTCTTTCTAATGCAAGCAATTCCATGTTTTCGAATCTGTATATTTCTGTTTCATGATGAAGCAGAGATGTAACATCTATTATACAAAGCCTTGAGAATGTACAATGGAAGAGTGTGTGAGGGTTTCTGACTTATATGATATTGTTTCCATAATATGGAGTTCAAACCCACACACTCTTCCATTGTAATCTCCCTAAGGCTTTGCATAGGATCTCTAACTTTGCCTTTACATTCTACTATAGTACACTCGATTCCATTGGCTTTTTTCTTGCCCTTTTGTAACTTCGTTGAAGCTTTTAATATCTTGCCAAATTAACTATTCAAATCTTTGTTTTTAATTCGTAGCATTCTTGCCTTTGGACAGGAAAATTACAAGTTCAATTCCCATGTATTTGAGTCAAAACCATGTTGACTGACGCTCCAAGTGCATCGTTGAAGGATTGTTGTGCAACTCGAAATGTCAGGTTTTATGTGAGGTAAATTTGGGTAATTCTACATTGCATCTTGGATGATGTTTATCAGGCAGTCTACCCTAAAGAACCGATGAACCTATGGTGGATTTAGGTCTCCAGAAGGAACCAGTGCATTTGAGAGAGGGAAGAAAAATAGGAAGTAAAGGGATAGGAGCAAAATTATGTCACTTTGTGGCGGTATAAAAAAGAACGTTTAATTTAAGTCATATCTACATATGAATCACAAGAGAAACATAAATAAAGTATAAACCACATGTAAACATAACTGTAAAAAATTCTTTTTGTACAAAAACACCTCTGATGATACACAAAATATATGAAGTTGTCCAGAACATGCAAATAATCAGTAACTTTGGTGCAACTATGTCGATCAATCGCAAGGTAGCATTTCTGACTTGCTAGTTAAGACAGAAAACAGAACATTTCAGCTGAGCTTAGTCCAATATCTACCAGTCAGTCCCAGATATGTATCCAGCAAGATTTGGGTTTCATTGAGGGGATGAGATGGTGGTGCAGTGATCCAGTGCAAACTCCTTCATTTCAATAGCCACCATTTCCTTTTTAATTGCATATAGAAAACTGTCAGGCAATTATTCTTGGACATGACCATGGTGTCAATTATTTCTTTCAGTGGGGAAATAATACTTGAGCTCCTGTATTCTAAGTGAGAATGTTACTCATGTTTTTTCTTTGGCACCATGGATATTTACTGTCACTCATTCTGATCAAATGAGTCTGATCATGAATTTAAAAATAGGCTGACTGAATTTAGCAAAATCAAACTTTCAAACAAAATGATTCTCCTCTGTTGTTTCTTGATATTTGTGGCAGGGCCTTCAACTACAGATTAGAAGTCACCAAGGGAGCATGCAACGTGCAATTAGGTTCACTCTTCTAATATTCACTGGAACATAGGGAATCTTACATTCCCTAAGTAAGGAATTAAAGCTTTTTTTATACTTTGACCACCAAATTTAGCAAAAAAGTGCTTTCAAATCAAACCGATTACAGATGCTCTAACTTGCAATAGAAACAGGGCATGCCCATGGAGAGAAAACGTCCGCAAGAAATATTTTATAAAGCAAAGGATAAACTGTGGCCAGATTATTCCATTATAGTCTGAATTCTACTCCTCACAAACCCTAGCCATCATATGTGAGATCTTGTTGATCTCCTTTCTGTTAATGGCATTACTTTAAAGAATCTTTCCTAAAACAGAGACATATCAGCTGCCGGATTGAGAAAAAATCATGTTGTTTCAATAAGTGGACAGTTTTCAATCTTTTCTAACTGTGCCTTTTTCCATCAACCAATGGCCTCTTTACAGACCCTAATGCAGGGGTTTCCAATCTTTTTTATGCCATAGACCAATACAAATAAACAAGGGAGCCATGGACCCCAGGGTGGGAACCTCCTCCTGCATTTGTCCAAGTGTGTGTGTGTGTGTGTGTGTGTGTGTGTGTGTGCGCGCGCACGCGCGCGCGTGCATGCGTGTGAGAGAGAGAGAAAGAATGTTGATTGTGAGATATGGGTGCAAATGCGAGAGACTGCGTATTTGCAGCAGCAAAGGTTACAGTTTGTCTCCTAGTGAGTGCAAGTCATGATTAGAAGTGTGTGAAAGAAGTCGTGTGAAAGCACACTCGAGAGAGTGAATGTCAGTGTGCATGGAAGAGCGTGAGCAGAAAGTACAAGTGTGAAGCAAGATTCCTGTAAGCGAGACCTTCAGTGTGCGGGAAAAACCGTGTGTGTGTGTACACGTGTTTGGTATGTTAATGGTGAAACTGAATGAGCCTCACTTAATATATTGGGTTTTTTTCAGCCTCGCCTCTCCTCTGTACGAATTCGCCATCCTGAGAATCTGTAAGTTGTTTTCCAGTACCTTTCCATTGAGATCATTCAAGACCCAGTCTTGGTCTTGATGCAATAGTTGATATGGAACTCTGAAATGGGTCCAATGGATCAACGTGCCTACGTGTTCGGCTTAGCTTTAACCCATGGGGCAGCACATTCCACAGGCTATTGGAATGCTGAGAAATACTTAGATGAAGTCACTGCACCTTGCATGAAGGAATACTGCAAAAGGAAGAGTAATTCAAGGGAGGAAAGGGGGCTTGCATTTTTAGTATAGAAACAGAAAACCCAGAGGTCTTTAATTAAAACTATGGAATCCAGTATAGCTTTTTGACAGTACCTACAAAAACTACAGTAGCCATGGATACCTCTGAAATAAGGAAAGTTAGATTAAAAATCTTAATAGCCTTGAAATCAGTGGTAACCATGGGGGCAATGGACATTTTAGAATATTATACAAGAAAAACCACAGTACCCTTTCTGCTTCTCTTTGCTTTTTGACAGAAGAGGCAAATTGAGGCATGAGTGACCATTCAGTTTTATTGGGCCAATTGTGGCGCAAAGTTGGCAACACTACTGGCTTCCACTGCTGCAGTGAACTGGGCTTTTTAGACAATACCACTCCAAGATATTCAAATCCAAATCTGGTGTAAACAGCAAAAGGTTAATCATGTTCACAAAGCAACAGATTAAACCGTGAAATGGAATCTCTCCATCTTTCTGTCCCAGTGTATGACTACCTTATGTTGTTAGAAAGCTTCCACACATCACTGATTTTCTCCCCATTTACTAATACAAAGACTTTTTGTCTATTTTTTATTTTCAGAAAGAAGTTTGTCCTGAGCAGCTTTTTGCTAGTTCTTATCACAGTAAGTGACAACTCACTCCAATACACACTTTCTATTTGAACACTTGTTCTTGCCACGTCTACCCTCAAGGGATTTTTTTTTGGTATTTTGATAACTCATCTATATGATCCTTCTGTAGAAATACACTCACCCACCCACCTCCATCCCATCGCACTCCAGTTTGGCAATCTCCAGGCAACACAGCTGCACACAATTTCTAATAATTCCTCTTTCTGTTTCCGAATCGACCTCAGTGCATAATCTTTCAGCCAGCCAGTAAAGTACTTCAGATTTGTGGAAGTCCTTTTTTAGCTGTTTAGGCACAGCAATTAGTGCCATTGAATGATTTTGCTATTGGGAGGATTTGTTTTCTCTACCCTGCCCTCAATCGTACAGTAAACCACCACAGAGACTGTTGGCCCTACCAATAGTTAACTTATTCCGGTGCAAAGATGTCCAGGAGGACAAAAACCTTGTCATAGGGATTGCGTGCCCCAATGCTTCAGTGAGCTACATTGACTGGAGTCAAGGCTTTATGCTTTGGCCCGTGCCAAACAGGTCAAAGGGTAGAAGCCAAGCTAAGAATAGTCCACTGGTCCTCCAGGTTCAAGGATTCAGCTCAGGGCTAACAACACTGATGGGAAAACTGTTATGGAAACAAAAACTGTTATGGAAACAGCAATGAAGAATCTTTCTACATCTGAATGCAACAGGATTCCTGAGTCTCAACCCCTCCACCAGGGGCTTGCATGACTGACAGCTGTTAGAGCCAAGAGGAAGCTACTGACATGATGAAGGAAGCCCTGAATGCCACAAGAGATGGAAGACCTTCAGTGCTGCCGTCAATGCCAGCAGCATAATGAAAAGTGACTCCCCAGTGCACCCTCCTTGAGTATGTAGTCTGGTCCTGAATCAACCAGTTTTAACACAGTGTTAGACATCAATGACACAAGGTCAGTTTCATTTAGTAGCTCTGACTGTAAGTTGCATGCTGAGAGGAAACTTCACTTCAATTCCAGCCAACTGAAAGAGCTTGGTTATTAATATTAGGGAGGGGCGGCTTTGCGGACCACCAATGGGGCAAAAAGCTTCAAAGTTGAGGGAGATTCATCTTTATTTTACCCTTTATCCCTGAATTACACCAGATAAAAAGAGAAGAAATGTGATGGAATGTGCTTCAGGTAAATACAAAGTGAAAACAGCCTCTTCTCCAGGACTGTAGAGTGAAGGAACACTGTCTTACCTCTGCCTGTCCTCCATTCCATCCAACCACGTTCTGAACAAATATAGTACTGTGCAAAAGTTTTGGGCACATATATATAACAGTACTGCTATATATACAGTACTGTGCAAATAGTCTTAGGCAACCTAGCTATATATATGTGCCAAAGTACTGTATAGTAAACCCTGAGACCCCTGTCCCAGAAATTCATCATTATCCTCCCCATTCCTAACCGCCAAAGGTCACCTTCCTAGCCAGACTTCAGGAGTTAAGCTTCTGGGATTGTATGAGTACAAGTTTCTGGTCGGATTCAATTGCCTGTCTTTATATGACACATGATCTTGCCATCTTACTAACACTACATCACACCTATTGTGTCTACATAATTTTCCACAAGCAGCACGCAGAATCCGAAAAATGCAATGTCACTGACACGGATGCCAAGCATTAATGACTATTGGCCTTTACCATGTCCATTTGCAAGAGGAAATTTTAAATAATTAAATTATTTTCTCATCAGATACTGGAGATATCAATCAAGATTTTGTCATTGTGAACTTTATTTAAAAAAAGAGAATGTTCTGTTTCTTAATAAATAAGAGATAGACCTTAGAAGAATAAACTCATCCAATTGTCTCTTAACTGATAAAAAATATATACCATTTTCTATTGCATAAATATATGTAACACACCCTGAGAAAGCAGAGAAAGCACAACTGGTTATCACGGCAAAGGCTGGGTCTGTACATTATCAGTACCCAGGAATGGCCATGTGTTGGGGGAACTTCCTTTTTGGTCTGACTGAATGAAAAACTTATTACAAATGCAGGGACCCATTAGCAATTTCTCAGACCACATTGGGAGAGACTACTCCCTCTGGGAAAAATAGACAAAACACGCAAGAAAGAGCTTGGAAATAGTCTGAGTCCACATTTGATTTTTTTTTCCCCTGCAGTCATTTTAGTTCAATGTCATGAATTATCCTGCTATTTTATCCAAACACCTTCCTCTTATAATGTACCATTGTTGGTGATGAGTCCCACACATGATAATGATCATTGTACAATTATAGACTGGCTTCTTGCTTGACACTGATGGGGACCAGGGTTGCTGGACCATGGTGAAACTGTATTAGGCTGGAAGTCTTGACCCTGTCATGGAGGTCAGAGGGGGGATGGTTGCCTCCATTGTTCTTGTGGTATTCTGCTCTGAATTGTTCCTCTTTATGGTCTTTGTCAAGGCCATACATTTGAAGTTGCTCGGTTACCACCTCCATCTCCGTTGCTGTGGCAGCCTTGTCCAACCTTTCTGCACTTTCACTCATGTCGAACCTGTTGATTTCGTCGTCGATCTTGAGGAGATCCTCCTTGGACCGGCTGGTCTCTGGCGCCATGCAGCAGTTGCCGTTTAGGTGGATCTTCAGGCTGCACTGGTGGATGTAGCTCTTGGAGCAGAGGTGGCACTTGTGTGGCCGCTCCTTGCTGTGTAGACGCCTGTGCAGCTTGAGGTGGACGAACTGGGTGAACTTGGCTGAGCACTGCTTACAGTGGTAAGGTCGCTCTCCGGAGTGTAGACGAAGGTGGGTCTTCAGGTTGCTGGTGCTACTAAAACGCTTGTGACACACCTGCCCGAGCAAAAGAAGGAACGGTAAGTCAAGCACTTGGAAGAAAATCCAAACTGTGCCACACTAAAATGAGTTTCTTTCCTGTCCCACAGGGTATGTGGGTTAAAACGGAGGCAAATGTCAATGTGACACAATCCTATTCTACTTTTTCTCTAAATGTTCTATGTTATGACCTGTATTTCATTAACATCCTTTCCTTTCCTCACAACCACAGCCACCCCCATCAGTTCCACTCTCCTGAAGGCAATGAGCCAGAGGCTCTTCAGGTGCCATCTATAATCTGGAGCCTCCTTCAACTAAACCAGCCCCTTGAGGGTCTCCGCAGTGAGAAGTGGCAACCAATACAGTTCTGCCCTCAAGAAGCATGCCACGCGAACAGTCTAACAGCACACCGGTGAACTCTGCGTATGATGCAGATTTGTCAGTAATTTGTGAAATATTCTAGGTGTGAAGGCCAGGTGAGCTCTCTGCCTGTGCACCCAGGTTCCAATTGATGGAACCCATGACATTGGCCTTGGCCATTCAGAGCCTGTTTGGAAAATCTCAGGATCAGTTCACTGGAAAGATTTCGAGGTACTGTCTGCACTGGTGCCAGAATGGACTCAATAAAATAAGTATGGCCAGTTAGACTCTGACTAATTTTGTCTGGATCATTGCAAGGCAGCTACCAGAAACAGAAGGACAGATTTCCACTCCCCCATCAAAGTTCAAAGTAAATTTATTATCTAAGTACATATAGGTCACCATATACAATCCTGAGATTCATTTTCTTGTTAGCACTATCGAATAATAACCATTACAAAAATCAGTGAAAGACAGCCCAACCAGGGTGTCCAACCAGACAGCAAACTATGCAAATTGGAAAAAAGAAGAAATAATAATAATAAATAAATAAGCCATAAGTATCAAGAATATGAGATGAAGAGACCTTGAAAGTGAGCTCATGGGTGTGGGAACTTTTCAATGATGGCGCAGGTGAAGTTGAGTGAAATTATCCCTGATGGTTGAAGGGTAATAACTGTTCCTGAACCTGGTGGTGTGGGTCCTGAGGCTCTTGTGCCTTCTTCCCAATGGCAACAGTGAGAAGAGAGCATGGCCTGGGTGTGGGGGTGGGGGAGTGTCGCTGATGATAGATGCTGCTTTCCTACAACAGTGTTTCATGTAGATGTGCTCGATAGTTGGCAGGGTTTTACCCATGACGGACTGGGCTGCAGCTATCTATTTTTTTGGGATTTTCCATTCAAGGGCATTGGTGTTTCCATACCAGTCAGTACACTCTCCACTACACATCTATAGAAATTTGTCAAAGTCACCCCACCCATGACAGCAGTGATGGTATTCGAATGTGGGGTGTGCTGCCTTTTGCAATTAAGGTCAGGAGCCATGGCTGACTTTTAATCACCTCAGTTTATTTCCCAAGTCACCTTGCATGCACTCTCTTACCTGACACTGGTGAGGCTTTTCCCCAGTATGTACAAGGTAATGCTTCTGGAGATGGGCCAGTTGTGTGAACGTCTTACTGCAAGTGTGGCAGGAGAAAGGTCTCTCTCCACTGTGGACCCTCAAATGCACCTGCAAGGAAAGGAATGGAGTTAGATCATAGTCTGCTAGAGGCTGGGTCCTACGTTCCATTAAAATTGCATTAGTAATAGCTAGACCAGATATTAGCTCTCTTTATTGAGAGATGAGTCATTCTCTTAAAATTTCCTTTACGTCACAGGCTAAGGCTTGTAAGCTAGCAACTCATTACCAAAAGGGTACGTGGCATACGCCACATAAAGGAAAGAAAGAAATGCATGACAACAGCACTTTTCATAATTTCAGGATGTCCCAAAACAGTCTATATCCAATTAATCATTTGTGAAGTATAGTTCTTACTACAAGTAAGAAATGCAGCAGCTAATTGTGTGCCACAAGTTTGCAAAATAAGTAATATGATAATGACAAGTTTATCTTATTTTGGAGATAATGGTTGAAGGGTGTTGTCCAGGACACCCTGGGAAAAAAAAGATTGCTCTTGCTTAAAGTTGCTTTAAGAGATCTTTTACATCCCCTAGAATCAGCAGATGGAATCTGAGAGCAGTGCGGAAGCTCCGCCAGTGACATCCTGGAGTGTCGGCCTGGAATATATGACCAATTGCTTGGAATAGAGCTTGAACCTAAGACCTTGTGGTCCTGAGGTATGTTAACCCACTGAAACATTGAAGGCAGATACTCCACCTCCACCTCGCAAGGAACCCTCCAACAGTCATGTTGTTCTCTGTACCTGCTAGCTATTTTCCTCAGCAGTTAAATAAATTTACTTGATGCCATCATTGCCTCGGAAGCTAGAACATCTGAATTTTAGGACAGTTTGTCTTTAAGTTGAAACATGGGGAAAGTCTCTTCCAACCAGTTTGCTCCAGGCTTAAGCCATCAGAAAACATTTGCAGCATTTTGTGTTGTTTCAGCATTAAAAGATACAAGCATAGCAAACTTCTAAAAATATATTTTGTGGATGGTGGGCTTCACTGGTAAGGCCAGTACTTAACAGCCATCTGCACATTGAAATGGTGAAGGGCTGCCTCTTTCTATCATTAGCCTTTGTAATGGACCAGTGTCAGTTCAGGGGGTAATGAAGAATCAATCATAATTCTGTTAGACTGGAAACCCATTGAAGGCCAAAGTGGGGAAGGAGAACACATTAGTTTTCCTAATGATGCAGGCATTATGTTTAGATACTGCATAATATCTAAGATATTGCTTATTGACATGCACCTGGACCAATAGATATTGGTCTTTGGGACTAGACAAAATCATGGTTCGCACACACTAGATGGGCTGAAGAGCTTCTTTCTGTGCTGTAGTGCTCTGTGTCTTTAGATAACACAAAAGTGTATGGCCACTTTTGCAGATATCGGTTTTTGAAAACTAACTTTTATTTATTTGGGAACTGTTTGAACAAGCGTACCAACACCAAATTCTATCCAATAATGATGAAACCACTGATTTGGTTATAGAAGCATGTTGGGTTAATTATAGAGCAATTTCACTCATACTTTTATTGAGATGCACCAGATAATTTGGCATCAATTTAAACACAGCGTTTTAGATTACCCTGCGCTGCCATCCTTTTGGTCATCACATCTTGCTTGGTTTGGACACAGTCACAGTCCAACCCCTTTTGTCCACTCCCTTTCTCCGTCCTTCCTCTGTGTCTGTAACCATTGCCTATTATAATGAAACATCAGTAACCTGAACCCTTAACATGGCTTCTCTCTCCTCTGCTTGACCTTCTGAGTATTTCCAGAACCTTCTGCTTATTTTTCTCCTCAGGTTACAGTTGTGTGCTTCATATTTCAGTAATGCTTGTGTACTACTGTAAATATATTGTTTGATTAAGCATCCTTTGTTGTTTAAATCATTAATTATGGGTTATATGTAAAAGGGCATCACGCCACCACATCAAACGTGCGATCCTCACTTAAAGTAAAAACAAACATACATGTGTTGTCTCCTTGTTTTCCCTTCAATTAGTTTCCATGCTTTGAAGTTACAAAACATAACAGTATTCAGTATTTCCTTTTTTATATTATAAGAGCCATCAGTATCCTGGTCTCAACAATTTATGGGAGAACATAAACAAATGCAAGAGCTTGCCTTTCTACCCTTCATCCCTGTACAGCATTCAAAAAGTTCATG
The DNA here is from genome assembly GCF_030028105.1 of Mobula birostris. Lineage (NCBI taxonomy): Eukaryota > Metazoa > Chordata > Chondrichthyes > Myliobatiformes > Myliobatidae > Mobula > Mobula birostris. The sequence goes on from NC_092399.1 coordinate 5,494,384, forward strand.
GCAATCTTTTACCTCAGCACAGAGTAGGCCCTTCCAACCCTTCGAGCCACACTGCCCAATGTTCCCCTCATTTAATCCTAGCCTGAGCATGGGACAATTTACAATGACCAATTAACCTACCAACCAGTGTGTCTTCGGACTGTGGGAGGAAACCAGAGCACCCGGAGGAAACCCACGCATTCACGGGGAGAACGTACAAACTCCTTACAGACAGTGGCGGGAATTGAACCTGGGTCACTGTCGCCTTTTAATACCGAAAGGTATTAACCCCTTTCCCCTTCATTTTCTAACAGCTAAGCACCAATTATTCAACTGCTTTCCTGAATGTGTTAAGTGACTTAGGTGCCACAACCCCAATTAATAGAAAAGTGCAAAAGCTCAGTATTCTGGGTGAAGAAATCTCATTTCACCAGACTAGCAAACCGTTTATTTTGAAAGTGCTCTCTTGTTCTAAGTTATCAATCCCTATTTATCCTGTCAAACCTCATAGGAACTTTGAACAATATACTTCAACAAAGAAGCAGTTGGAAATCCCCACAGTTTCTGAGGGTATTTAAGTGCATCTTCCACAAATAATCCCTTTCTCGGAAGAGGGAAGGAGAGAACAATGCCCTTCACACAAGTAGTTAAACGCTTCTACATGTCCCACCCTGTCAGCAGTGAGGAAGCACATGCGAGTTCCAATGCAAAGAGTGGTCTGAGCTGAGAATGCAAGCCAGTGCAAGTTACTACAAGTAAAAAGATTGTAAACAAAATACTTACTTTTAGGTTAGATAGTTGACCGAAGGTCTTCGAACACACGTTGCACTCGTATTTGATCTTCCCATTCTGTTTCTTTAGCGGGTAAGGAAGTGACTTATAACCAGGGAAATCTGCAGAAGAGGTCTTTGGTTTGCTCAGATTCATCGCCTCCTCACTCCCCGGAACCCATGAGGTAGCTTTCAGATGCATTGACAGTTCTGAGTTTATTGAGGTACCTGAAGTTGGAGGCTGGGTGAGAGGCATCTCCTTCAGGCCCACCCCGGGAGCCATGGGCGAGAAGGCGCTGGTGGGAGCGGGGATAAGGACGCCTTTTGGCTGCTCTGAAACATGACACTTCTGCCGCTCTTCTGGAGGCAGCATGACGGGCAGCATAGTCCGACTCATTATGGGGTAGGAGAGGCAGTCTCCTGCTGCAAAGCCGCCACAAACCGGAGGCATCTTGCCAAACAGGCTGAGGTTGTTCATGTTGTTGAAAGTGGCTGGGCTGCTGAGCGGATGAAAGCTGTTGAATCCAGGGGAGTGGTTAGGCAATACAAGTCTGGTATAGTGAGGAGACAGAGTGCTGTATGGATACATGTACTGATGCTGGACGTGGCCTGCAGGTGCATACATTGGGTAGGAAACCAAGCCCTCAGCATAGCTAGGATGCCCATTCATGGGTAGAGGGAGTTTGTTGGGAGGGGAGGTTGTCGGACTAGGAGAAAGAATGCAAGGGGTTTGTTGAATTACAGAAATTTTGGATCTTTGGTTTGAATTGTTCCTATCCAGTGGCTGTTCATCATCCTTAACATCATCGAACTTTGAACCATTTTTGTCTGACGCAGGTCTGCTGACAACATCTGAGTAAAGTTTTTTACTGAAGTCCATTATTTGGCTGTCTGGAGTGACGGGTGGGGTATCTCTTTCGATCACCTCTACGTCCACTTTTTTGTCCTCATTCTTTGCATTGTCGTCATTTGGGTTTTGGCCTTCTTGAATATCTTCTTGGCTCTGAGGTAGCTGGCCACTGTATTCAGGCACCAGATCTTTGTATCCCTTGAGATTTTGTTCTAGGAGGACAAAGACAAACCAGATCGTTAATCAGGGGAAATGAAGACCAGGACAGCAGGATAACATTGCGATTAGCATAATGCTCTACAGTACAGGTGGCAAGGATTCAATTCCCACCACTGCCCGTAAGTAATTTGTACATTTTCCCCGTGACCGTGTGGGTTTCCTCCGGGTGCTTCAGTTTCTTCCCACAGTTCAAGGACATACCGGTTGGTAGATTAATTGGTCTTTACAAATTGTCCCATGATTAGGCTCGGATTAAATCGAGGTTTGCTGGCCCGCGCAGCTTGGAGGGCCGGAAAGGCCTCTTCCACATTGTATCACAATAAGTAAATTTTTTAAATAAATAGATTGAGGTGGTAGATGAACCATGACACACAGTATAAGATACCAGCAAAAACTAAAGATGGTTGAAGAGAAGAGATAACAAAGATGTAATCATTCAGTGAAATTGTGCTGTAGTTATGGGCTAGTTGGTAACACAGAAAACCATGGCTTTCTCTGCCATTCCAGTCTAGGCCAACACTTCATGACAGTATACAAAATGGACACCTAAGAGGATGTAATAGATTTTTTGACACTATTGTGAAGAAATGCAGGAAATTCATCCCCCTTCCCTGACAAACTTAGCTCTGAATAAAAATAAAATGCCAAAAACAGACTTATCCCACTTCTTTGCTGTTGTGCGGTCCTAACATGCACAAAGATGTTTTCTGTGTTTCCAACGAAAGAAAAAGGTTACTTGGCTTGAAACAGAGATAACAGACTGTGAAAGATATTGTCACTCCGGGGTAGAGAAAGGAAGGTGTAATGAGAAAAGAGGCCTTATATTTTTGGATTATGGAGTAAATCAAATATGAAAAATTTGAGGTGTTTTTCATCTTTCTCATGTCTTGCATTGTCGGACAACTTGCATTTGTCTTTCCCCAGTGACTGAGAGGATTGACGCAGACTGAGAGGGCACTAGCGTCAAAAACGTGGTCGCAGAAACAAAACAAAAATAAGATTAAGATGATTGATGCCGAATCATTGACATATTTCCCCACCTATGGAAGGTCAATGGATAAAATTTCTACTGAGTTTATATATTTTGGATCATCAAAATATTTAAAAGCCACTTTGCACTATATTATCATCCAGGTCAATTTAACAATACATGGATGGGGCTAGGGTACTGAGCCAAGCTTCGGAGACGTTTGAGAGATGAGGCAGGAAGACCTAAATTAAACCCAGCTCTTTCAGACAGGATGGGATTGGACAGATGGAACGCTGGTGGGTTTGGTGCTGATTAGGCACATAAAGAGTTACAGTCAACAAACCCAGCGCTTTGCAGAACTGCTGGAGTAAAAGTGCTTCTGCTAAAAAAAAATAACTATGCTTTGATCTGTGACCAAAGATGAGTCTTCTGATAGGAGGCAAGTCGCACTGAACCAGAGCTTCCTCTTTCACTCGCCAAATCATTTCAGAAGAAACTTAAGTGGGTGGGGTCTCGGTACAAGGGGCTGACTAACCGTGGAGAGATCACAGTCATTCTGAATTGTGCTGAATCATATAATGACACTGCGTGGAATTAAGTTTCTGAAGCCAGTAAATTAGGAGGAGATGAAAGCACCAAGTTTAGTTTACTACCGAAACACAGAAGGTAAGAAAGAAACCATATTTACTGAGTTATTGACTTCTAATTCCCCAATCTTTCCATTGATCGGAAGACAATAGATACAATTTTTATTTAATATACTTTGCAAACGCAGGTTCAGGAATGTGATTTTAGGAAAGTATCAAGCCTTACAGCTAGGCTAGACTAGACTTTTAATTAACTATCTAATGTAGTGATGCATTCCCATATAACCTTTGACAGTCTTTGGATGTGTGTCCTTTCTTCTTTTTGTTACTTCAACAAGTATACCATCCTGTGTACCATTATCACCATTAGTGGAAAGTCGTCTGAAGCTCGTCGTTGCCTTTCATGTCTCACACCCAGTGCTGCCTGTAAGGAGTTTGTAAGTTCTCCCCGTGACTACATGGGTTTCCTCTGGGTGCTCCAGTTTCCCCCACAGACTAAAGATGTACTGATGGGCAGGTTAATTGGTCATTGCAAATCATCCGGTGATTAGGCTTGGATTAAATCCGGGGATTGCTGGGCAGTGCGGTCAAAGGGCTGGAAGGGCCTACTCCACACTGTATCTCACTAAATCTCAATAAAATTCTCACACATGGGTTTAAACTACAGCTTATTGATTTGGGCTCTTTCGTTGCCCTTTCCTGCTCTATCAATGCACCATCCCTTGAATCCTGTGGCAAAGTACTGCTCCATTAGCTATTCACTCCTCTTCCCCTTCCACCCAAAACATTGGCACCTGCTACAGACTGTATGGTGGCCCATGGACCAGCAACCACATGGCATCAACCCATCACGCGCAGGATTCATTGGCACCTTCATCTCACCACTTAGCACCATTTCTGATAACTGCAGAACACAACCAATATTGCAAAGCTCGTCTCACAAATGAAACTGGACTGATCTTAGTACACATTGTAAAGAATAACTATTCCTCATTGGAGTAACCGGGGTGCATCTACCACCCTCTCAGGCCATGCATTCCCAGTCCCCGATATCTTGCCATCTTTTTCCCAGCCCGTTCCCCTTCCTCCTGTCACCAAAACTGCTTCACTTCTTCTATACAAGTAGCTAGCACACTTGGAAACGCAAAATACTGCAGAAACAAACATGAGAAAATCTGCAGATGCTGGAAATCTGAGCAACACACACAAACACAAAACGCTGCAGGAGATCAGCAGGCCAGAGAGCATCTATAGAGAGAAGTACAGTCGACGCTTCGGGCTGAGACCCTTTGGCACGACTCCCGTAGACGCTCGAGTGTGGAGCAACAAAGAAGCAGCTCGAGGAACTCAACAGAGTGTGTGGGGGAGAGGAATTGTTGACAGTTCCTTTCCCTCCATGGATGCTGCTCAACCTGCTGAGTTCCTCCAGCAGATTGTTAGTTAAACCAGCATACTTACCTAGTTAAGGCTCTTGCTCCATACAGCACCCTCAAATTTTCAAGCCAGCCTAAGAACAACACCCCCAAACAACAGGAAAAATAGATGGCTCTGATATCCGCTCCATATGTTACCTTCAAGCCAGTCACCTAGTGCCTCAGCTCAGCATTCAAAGCTGCAGAGTAATGTAGCAGTTAACGTAACTCTGTTAAAGTGCCAGTGATTACTGATCAGGGTTCAATTTCCACAGCTGTCTGAAAGGAGTTTTTACATTGGCCCCATTGCCGCATGGGTTTCCTCCAGGTACTCGCACAGCGCAAAGGCGCCCAGTGAGTGTTAGCAGGTTGTGGGCGGCAGAGACGGCAAGGCTTGCGGGCTGCCACCAGCACAACCCTCTCTGATCTGATTTGATGCAAAAGGACACACTTCGCTGTAAGTCACGATTCGCGTGTGACAAATAAAGCTGAACTTTCCTTTTGACGTGAGTAAATCGCAGATTGTAGAACAAACACACTGGGCTGAAGATCGATGGTTTCAGGACTGGGGTCGTACAGGGCCAGCACTGCAGTTGCTGGTATTGACTGGTGCATCAGTTCTGAGCACGGTAAGTACCAGGCTTCATCTTAATGCAAATGCAGAAAGTAACTTGTACTGAGTAATATTTAACCTTCAGGCCTAACCATAAACCTATATTAGAGTCAGAGACAGAGCACAGAAACAGGCCCTTTGACCCCACATTCCCATGAACTGCCCCAGCGTTCAACCACCTGCCTACACACTAGGACCAACTTCTTGCCAATGGATAGTCAACAGCTTTGGGATATGGAAGGAAAGCAGAGCACCAGGAGCAAAACCAGGCAGTCAAGGGAGAACTCTAAGCCCGCCAGAGTTGCAGTTTTAACATTCTGATCCCAATTTTCAAATCCCGCCCTGCCCCCAGTGCCCGTAAACTTCATCTCTTCAATCTTCGAGATTCCAGAGTTCTTCCAAACATTACTGTTGGGATATCCTCACTTAATTCGTTATTCCCCCATTTCAGTGAAAAAGTTTTAAACACTGGAAATCTCTCCCTAAATGTCTTCAGCTCACTTTCCACCTATAAAACCTACCTGATTCACTAAACCCTTGGTCACCTCTCCTTTTATCACCTGATGTACTTCAGTATCAATTAAAATACATACTTTTTTCAGGCATTAAAGTAATTATAGAAATGCAAATTATTGTGGTAATGAATACATGGGGTTACTTTTGACAAGTCATGTTCAATTATGAGTGTGAGTCACACACAGCTCTTTCACAATACACCTCATTCTTAGACTCTAATGGTGATGAACATTTGATAATATGTCATTTATAGACAGCCTCATTTATATTTTGTTACACAATGACACCCATCATTTGAAACCTAAAATAATGAATGTAAATTGGATTACTCTGTAAATTAAATATTAGCTTTACTTTCAACACATAGTCACAATCAAGTCCCGGACTGATGGGCCATACATTTCTCTGCTCAATAAGGAGATACGTAAATTCTTTTAATAGTTCATGGTTCAATAGTTCCACTTAATATCAAAGATATCAAAGAATATATTTAATATACAATTTTTGAATGGACGTTGAAACCATGAACACCACCTTATTATTTTTTTATTTCTATTTTGGTGCTATATATTTAATATATATGTATATATACTAACTGTAATTCACAGGGTTTTTTCCAACCTCACCACATATTGTGTTGTATTAGGGCATGTGACCAAGTGGTTAAGGCATTGGACTAGCTACCTGAAGGTCGTGAGTTTGAGCCCCAGCCGAGGGAACGTGATGTGTCCTTGAGCAAGACACTTAATCACACACTGCTCTGCGATGACACTGGTGCCAAGCTGTATGGGTCCTAATGCCCTTCCCTTGGACAACATTGGTGTCGTGGAGAGGGGAGACTTGCAGCATGGGCAACTGCTGGTCTTTCATACAACCTTGCCCAGGCCTGCGCCCTGGAGAGTGAAGACTTTCCAGGCGCAGATCCATGGTCTCGCAAGACTAACGGATGCCTTTTACTGCCACAAATTTAACAAATTTCAAGAATTACACCGTTGATATTAAACCTGATTCTAAATCTGAGAAGGTATACAATATAGAACCTGAAATTCTTACTCTCCGCAGACATCCATGAAACAGAAGAAAAGCCCCCCCAAGAACGAATGACAGAAAAAACATAAGAACCCCAAAGCCTCCCTCACCCCCACTTATTTCAGCAAAGAGCAGCAGCCTCACTACCCACCATGCAAGCACAGCAAAGCCCCCAAAGAGACCATGATCCAGAGTCCATCAAAACTAGTGTCCATCCCATCGCTTTGACATCTCAACAGGTCCTCTCTCTCACTAACGAGGAAGAGAGAGATCGCGCTCCTGCCATAGCAAGAGGGAGACCTACAGCTCACGCTGTTTTGATGTTACAGTCTGCAGCGCCATTTTAATTTGCATTCCCCCCGACTCAAGATCAGCAAAAAACCCTCTCACCGTCGAGATGAGTTCTATAAACAGAGCCCCTGTTTGCCTGTTGGATTAATTTGTAGATCCTCAACAGCATTAAAAGGTAAGTGGGAGAAAAAGATGTCTCTACTATTTACCAGAATTTATCTCTCAATCACCTTCATGAGAATCAGATTATCAAAACGCTGTTGATTGAAGCTTGCCGTGTGAAAGTTAATTCCTGCATTTTCTACACTATTATAGCAGTGATTACATTTCCAAAGCATTCTATTGGTTGTGAAGCATCCGTGGATTCCTGAGGTGGTGAAAGACACACTGAAACTCCAAACCATTTATCAGCCTGAGGTTGTGGAAAGGAGATCATTTGGAGGAAGGCAGCAGCAAGCTATTGCCAACTAAGAAATGGCACACTGCTTATGGCAAGTCATTAGGGCGATACGATCTTGATAACTAGAATAGAAATAGGAGAAATATCGCTTGGTGTAGTTGAAGCGTGAGGCGGTGGTGCAGGGCGGGGTGGACGGATAGCGAAAAACATCAGTTTACTTTCTCACAGGGTTGCATTAATATCTGGAGAGCTGCAATCAACTGTCACCAACTCAATGAAGCCCACATGAACAAAGCTCTCATGGGCTCAGCACCATCAAGCTGGCCTTTGCATTGATTTCTCTTTGTGCATTATGCTGTCATTTAATAAACAGAGTCAATATTTGAGTCAATTAAAACCTCAAATTGTTTTTGGACTTTGTAATGAAGTGGATCCTAACTGACTGATGTTTAACCCCACTTTCTTTTTCAGTTTGAATGTAGTGAAACTGGCTAGAGTGACAGGAGAATGAGGGTGGAAATAGCTTTCAATGCAAATATTGTAAGTTATTTTCAGAGGTGAAAAGGCACCATGGTGTCACCTAATTCTCTGCAACTCAGCATTTCCACCAGTAAAATGAACATCCTTTCCTCCAGAACACAAGTTGCCTATTTATCCAGTTTCACACAACTATCGACCTCAACGCCAAAGGAAATGAGTCTCACTGCGATTTTCATGTGACCATAAGGCACAGGAGCAGAATCAGGCCATTCGGCCCATCAAGTCTGTTCCAACAGATTTTATTGAATTTGAGTGCAGTGGCGAAGCATTTCATTCAATTGCCTTTGGACAGTGACTTATCTTCTCCACATCAAAAGGTTTTTGTTGTTAAAACAATGACAACATTTCTGTGCTCGTGACAGCATACAGTACTTCTAACATAGTAAAACATCCCAATGCCTTTCATTATCATTATCAAGTATAATTTATTTATTTTTATTTCAATTGGGCTGTTTTAATACATTAAGTACAATCTGAGACTATAAAATCTCTTAAGGGAAATACTAAGGGGCCAAAAATTTGGTTTTAAGCTGTAAATGAGAGGGAGAGAGAGAAAGACATCATCAAGGAGATAACAGAGTCAAAAGCTTAGTCCAGAAGGGCTTTGGCAGTGATGGGTACAACTCCAAAGGTTTTTGAGTTGTTGGTGGTGGGAGTTGTAAGGTGAGGGGCATTGTAAAGTGGGGAGGGGGAGTGTAAAGTGGGGGGGGAGTGTAAAGTGGGGGTTGTAAAGTGCGGGTTGTAAGGTGGGGGAGTTGTAAAGTGGAAGAGGTTCAGGAAGTAGGAAGGGGGCAATGGCCATGGGTAGCTTTGAAAAAGTGTGTGAATTTTTATTTGTTTTTAATTCATGGGCTGGAGACATCATAGGTCAACCAGTTTGCTTGTACAAGTATACGTTAGACTTGATGCGAGTAAGAGAGAGAGAGACAGAGACACAATTACCAGACATCAGCAAATTTTCATTGCTGGCAGTTTGGGCATCTGAACTAAGAGGGGCCCTATTCTCAACACTGTTCAGTCACCCTTGGGTGGATATATTGAGCTGCAGAAGCAGTGGTCAGGAACCCTTAGCTTGCTCTGTTCTCGAATCCACATCAAATTACAGCAAGGCAGATAGAAGGTCATTTGCAACACACACAAAATGCTGGAGGAACTCAGCAGGTCAGGCAGTATCTACAGAAACAAATGAATAGTCAACATTTCAAGTCAAGACTTCTTTAGGAATGGAAAGGAAGAGGGAAAACAACACAATAAAATGGTGTAGGGTAGGGGAAGGATGATAACTAGAAGGTGTTAGGTGAAGCCAGGTGGGTAGGAAAGATAAAGGGATGGAGAGGAAGGAGTCTGATAGGAGAAAGGGAAGGTAGAGGGGACCCAGGGGAGGTAATAGGTGAGAAGAGTTAAGGGGCCAGAGTGGGGAATAGAGGAAGGGGGGGGCGAGATTTTTGCCAGAAGGAGAAATCAATACTCATGCCATCAGGTCAGCGGCTGCTCTGATGGAACACGTTTAACCAGAATCATCTGCTTGTTTGTGACAAGCAATGAAAGTATGATATTGACAGACTTACTAACACCCTAGGGTAGGGAGAGAGGGGAATATCAGGACAAATTAAGTTTTAAATTGGTGGCTGCTATATGTAATAAAAACCTGTTTGGCAGGGCTAACACTTGTCAAACCACAGCAGAAGAAAACAGAAAATTGTTGCTCATTACTCAACCAGCACCAACAAGGTTTCAGCTACAAAAATTATCTTTTTCAAGAGAACACTGAGCCCAGATGAAGTCACACCTTTCTGATTAACTTAATCCAAACAGCGAATAATAGAAGGTAATTTTCAGATGTGCTCTGAGTAAACTGGACCAACAGATAGATTTGTGCACACCAGTGTGCATTCCTATACAAATATAAATATGCAAATATGCATTATCATACATATAGGCTAAAGTACACACTAATGAATGCGCACACATTGGCATGTACACAAACGCGTGTATGCGTAATCGCACCAAGGCATACAAACGCAGGAATTTTCATCCTGATTCTCCGTCACACTCTTTCAGCTTTAGTTTGGACCTTGTTTTAAACGCTCATCTGTGACTCAACAAAATCCTCAGCCTCGACACATTCACTTGCGTTCTCAGTTCTAGGTTGGATATTCCGTATAAAATATCTCTTCCCACGGGTTTCAACAGTGTTATTTTCAACAGCTGGATGACCAGATCCTTTAAACCCATACTGGACAGTACGGGGCAAGGCCACTCTTCTTTTAACGGGTCCTGTTTAAAGGGTGTGCAGTTGTACTTGGATAACTTCTTTTGGAGCCCTCTCACTTGAGCACTCCAAACGGGGAGGGGGGGCTACCACCCCACATCCTATTTAAAAATACCACCCACTCAATAGGACCTATAAAAAATTCGGATAACTTTCAAAGTTTCTGGATGAACATTGAACCCATGAACACTACCTCACTACTTTTTTAATTTCTATTTTGCATTACTTATTTAATCTAACTATTATATATTATAATTATTATATATATTTTACTGTAATTCACAGTTTTTCTCTATTATTATGTATTGCATTGTACTGCTGCCTCAAAGACAACAAATTTCACAACATACGCCGGTGATATTAAACCTGGTTCTGATTCTGAGCGAAAATGGAGAAATTTCATTGGAGAAATTGTATTCTACAATTGAGAAGAACACAATGAAAATGGAGTTGGGGAGAAACACAACTCCATCATTTTAATAAACCTTCACTCTTCCCAACTGTGCCTTCTAATCTCATCTCTTAAAAAACAATCCCCACTCCACAAATCTTTGAAGTGTTTAAAAGGCACAGACAGCCTCCAGCTGCAGGACATAATATGGGGTGGGGGACTGTTTGAAAGTGTAAATTATTTCTCTTAAAGGAAGGTTTATCTCGCTAACCGCATCTCAGGGTTAAAATAAAAGGAATAACCGCGCTGCCGGGTCTCCCCTTTGCATCAGCTTTGATATGCAGGAAATTTGAAACTTCTTGCAATCACACCATGAAATCTGGATTTAACATTTTAGTTCCAACACTTTCCCCTCTTGTTACGTGAGTGGGAACAGGTACGACTATTTGAACCTTTGATTGCTGAATTTCAAATGCCTTTTTTTTTAAATCTGATCTCACAGAGCAATGAAGTAAAAATTGCTGCCTGCTGACGCCAACCCATGCCCATTGACGGGTGACAGGAGGTTTGGGGCAAAGCAACTGTAACGAAAACCAGTTTCCCCCGGGATTAATAAAGTATGACTATGCGATGATGGGGTGGGGGTTCGATATGGGGAGCATTACACGTTCATCAGTCAACCCATTTCCCCCGCCGCTCTCAAACGGCTCGATACACGAAGTGAACCAGTGCGTCCAATTCGAACGGGTTAGACATTTAACGTGAGGTTTGGAGCGGGTCTCCACTGTTTCAGCATAGCACTATCACCACAATCACCGGACTTACTAAAGGGTGACTTGCAACGTTTAAAATATTGCTTATCTCCCGTGACCATTCTCCCCGCCCCCCGTTCTGTATTCAGCAAACGACCGGCTCTTGTCAGTCACATCCTCCTTCCCCGCTATCAAAAGTCCTTCTATGCTTTGAATTCTATACGTGACTGGGAAAATACTACAACAATAAACAGTCCCGTGGTGGGGTGCAGATAGAGAGCGTGGGGCAGCGGCTGCGAGACGAATTGACAGCGGCCAAAACCAAACACGGCCAAGGACAATCCCAGCTGGTGAAAACCGCTTGGCCGCCGAAGGGACGCATCTTGCCGCTTGCTTGGCGGGGTACGGGGAGAACAGGGAACAGGGTTAACCTGGGGCGGGGTGGGGGGGGGGGAGATGACCAGTAGAAGGGAGGGGAACTTTTGCAATTCTGTCGATAGCAATCAACCCAACTCAATGCCTCACGGTGGGTAAGACAGCAAACCACTCGGGCCCAACTTCGGGAAAAAGTTGCAGACCTGTTTGAATGACCACTGCGAGGTGAGGGGAAGGGAGGTGGGGAGTTCTTATTTTAAACTGAACAAGAGTAGAAGCAAATTTCCATTCTCGGCAACATCGATAAAAAAAAATATATAGTTCAATTAAAAACGGAAGACTCACTGAATTTAAACATCACCATGTCGCTTGGGGGGTAATTCAATCTCTCGGTAAACTCTCGGCTGTACCAGACCAGCAACTCATCGCTGCGTGGGATTGGTTTCACTGTGTAGAAGTAAATGTCGGTGCCTTTCTGACAAGCGACGAGATTCTGCTCCGCCGCCGAGTGTGCGGGGTTCACGTACCGCATCCAATTACTCTTACACTCGTTGTAGCCGTCCAGAAAATGATGCAGCCGCCCGGAAGAATAAACCTACGGTGAAAATTACATTAACGTAAACATTGGGTGAATGCTTTAATGTAACGATCGAGTATCGCTGGCGTCCCTGATTCCATTAAAGAATCGGATCAGGCGAACATAATCAAAACAAGTTCTCAACCTGCTCCATGTAATCACAGGTCCACTCTGCGCTGTTCAGTGTTACAGCGAGCGCAACAGAACCGGGAGTACAATCACTCCTACGACTCCCCCTACGTAGCAACACTTGACAGGTCTGAGACTAACGCTGTCATGATAAGCGAGTTATTTATAAGAGCTGTCACGTGACAGGGTTGGATCTTTCTGTGCGTATTTCTTTCACGTCCTTTTTTTTTAACAATCATTTACCCCACCCTATCTGACAGGCAAATCGCCTCTCATCTTTGTCCGATAAAGTGAATGCCTCTCTGGAGCAGGAAGTAGAACAGCAGCGTTCGAACAGCTGATGTAATTTGTTGTTTCTTTTCTGAATGGGGGAATAGCGGTGAGCCAGGGGATATTGAACAATCGTCATCATAGAATTTACACTTCGTGTTGGATTCCTATCAGACTCGAGTCCGAAATCCTGCAGGAAGGAAACACTGAGGAACTCATACCAGACCGCCAAATCCCGGGTGGCGTTTTGCCCACAAACCTGCTCTCTGAGACACCCGTTTTGCGTGATTCCCGCTCATCTTGGATTTAAACGCTGCTGAGGCCCATAGCACGATCCCGGAGCTGAGAATATTTCTGTCAAGATTTTTCTTTCTTTCCCCCTTCAACCCGCTGCCACCAGCTGGAGCACAGGTCCCATAGTTAAACTGTACTGGGTCTCCCATTGTCCCCTACTCCTGAGGTGTAGGTCCCACAGATACCATGGGCATGGCTCCGTTCCCGTATGCGTCTCTCAGGTAGCCATGGGCATCAGCCTTCAATGGGTGCTCCTCCTATCTCACCTAGTCTGACCAAGGGTCTTGGGTCAAAATGTCAAATATCCATTAATTTCCATAATGCTGCCTAACCTGCTGAATTCCTCCAGCATTGTGTGTGTGTGTGTGTGTTGCTTTGAATTTCCAGCATCTGCAAACTGTTCATGTTTATAGGCTGACCAAGGCACAGATCCTACAGAGATTGGCACCTGAAGGGAGGGGTCTCAAGAGTTGTGTCCCACTGGCAATCAAAACACAACTTCCAGCCCATGGTCTCCAATAAAGTACAGGTCCCGCAGTCCCCAACTTTCTCTGAAGCAGGTCCACAGCACCAAGCTGTTCGTGTCTCATTGAGCCCTACCGAAACAAAGCAGCAAAGCTCACTTTCGAATACCACGTTTGGCAGTTTCACACAGAGAATGAAACATTGAGACGATATGCAAAAACTTGACCAGGCATTGAAGCTTTTCGAGGCATGCCATACATGAAGACAGCCATAAGAAGAGGTAGGGAAGTTTACTGGGGATATTTCAGAGTTTTACAACTCCAACTGTGGCTGCCAATGGCAGCTCCACTAGAAATGAAAAGAGCAAAGATTTAGAGCTGGAGGCAAAGGTATCTCAGAGGCTGGGTGAAATGTGGATTTGATCCTTGGCTGACATTAATCCAGACTGTGGTAACATTTTGATCACATGGATCATAGAATTACAGAGGCAACTCAACACAAAGACTGTGCATTTGTCCCAAGCTGCCAATGCCAGCCCTCGTGCTTGATGGACACAAATGTGCATTTCCTTCTCAGAATATATTTGCATAAGTACAGTCTCACTTGTACCCACACACAAACCAGCTTTCTCTGTGGACGAGGCACAAAATCAACAATGTATTACCAAATCAGGATGCTGTATGACTTGGAGGTGTTCTCATGCACCTTCTACTCTTGTTTTTCTTGGTGATGGAGCTCACAGGTTCAGGAGGTGCTGTCAGAATAACTCAGCAGCAGTCCATGTTGAGGGAGACAATGCCAGGGTTCTATGGGGAAGGACTATGTAGGGTCCCTCCACCACTACGCATGGAAAAATGGAGCTGGATGGAGACCCCCTCCCCCAGACTATGAAAGAGGCACAAGTATTATACATTATTTTTTTCTTTAGAAGTTTATGCTACTGAATGTAATATCAATGTAAAAGCTTTTTTTGCATTGTCTTTTTCCCCTTTATATATATTTTTTTAATTTTGTATGGTTTACTTCTGAAGTTTATAAAAATATAGCCCTGGTGGTGGAGGGAATGAACGTTTGGACAGTGGCTGAGGATTTGCCCCCAGTGGTATCAAGCTCCTTGAGAGTTGGAGATGCATTCATCCAGCCAATGAAAATATTCCATCACACTCCTGCATTGGGCCTTGCAGTTCAAAGTCCAAGGAAAATTTCTTTACATTTGCGTTCAAATAAAGTAAATAGATTGCCACTGGTGGGGTTTCTTTGGGGTGTCAGGAGGTTTGTCTCTCAGAATCAGAATGAGAATCAAGTTTATTATCACCGGCATGTGACATGAAATTTGTTAACTTGGCAGCAGCAGTTCAATGCAATACATAATCTAGCAAAGAAAATAGTAATAATAATAATAATAAATAAAATAAAAATAATTCTAATCAATAAACAAGTAAATCAATTACACATATTGAATAGATTTTTAAAAACATGGAAAAACAGAAATACTGTGTATTAAAAAAAAGTGAGGAAGTGTCCAAAGATTCAATGTCCATTTAGGAATCAGTTGGCAGAGGGGAAGAAGCTGTTCCTGAATCGCTGAGTGTGTGCCTACAGGCCTTCGTATTCCTACCTGATGGTAATAGTGAGCAAAGGGCATGTCCTGGGTGCTGGCAGTCCTTAATAATGGACATTGCCTTTCCGAGACACCGCTGCAAAATTTTCATCATGTTAGGGAGCCCTCAGGAACCAGAATGACCTGCACCTACTCTTGGCTTTGGAGGTCAGAAGCCACAGAGTCATAAAAAAGTACAACACAGTAACAGACCCATCAGCCCAAGGTCCACGCCGAACCATTTAAACTGCCTACGCACATCAAGTGGCTGATGTGTCCAGTGGGAACTGCAGAGTTCATCTTAGGTGTGACAAGAGGTGCTTGAAAGGTCAGGTGGGTGAATAATTTGGGAGATGATGTTCCCCTCTTTATGTTGCCTTTCTATGTGCCCATTGATTGAGGACTGGATAACAGACAAGATACAATGAGCTGAGGTAACTGAGTCCTCTTCTGGTTGGGATGCTGGACCAGGACCAGGACCAGGACCAGTACCAGGACTTAACATTCACAATCTATGTCAGCAGTTTGGTGAGTGAATTGTGCAAATGAGTTGGGAACAGGAGTAGGGCATTAGTCCCTTTTAAAAGTTCAAAGCTTCATTTATCATCGAAGTATACAACTCTGAAATTCTTCTCTGTGTAGCCATGAAATCAAGAAAGAAAAGAAAGGCAGCAAGGTCATTAACCCCCAAATCCATCCTCCCTGCACAAAAAAAAACAAACAAAATGGAACAGGCACATCGACCCCCAAATCCCCCTCCCTGCACCAAAAGTATGAGAAAGATTGGGTGAAACACACAGAATATAAAAAACAACAAGACTTATAAAAGTCTATAGTACAAGTCCACGTCCAAAATGCAGAAAATAAATTTTCTTTGTTAATATGATTGCAACTGTTATTCTATATTCCTGTCTACCCATGGCAATCTAGAACCATAATATTTACAATTTAGCTGGATGAATCAAAAATTCTAAATGGGACTGCATATATGCAGTGATAAGGGAGTAATGAGGCTTCAAGAGGATGTAAAGAAACAGAATTCTGCAGATCACAAGCCCTGGCTACGTGACCACTGATGCCAGGCAGACAATCTCATAAGAGAATTGATAATGGCTGGGGTCATCTGTCTTGTAAAGACACTGCCAAGAAGAAGGCAATGGCTAGCCACTTCTATAGAACTTGTCAAGAAGAATCATGGTCATCGACCTTGATTGCCCATGTCATATGTCATGACACATAAGGATGATAATGAAAGAAACAGAATGAATGGACATCAACTTGGAAAGCAGAGTGTAATATGGAAAAAAATGTGGGGAAATCCATTTTGACAGAAGAATCCCAGAAATAATGTGTATTTGTTGAATGGTGATGACTGCAATGTACTGATATTCAAAGGGACTTGGTTTCCCTATATACATCATCATCATCATGTGCTGTGGTCATGACATAGGCAATCATGGTCTCATGACTATGCCAAATTTTTCTGCAGAAGTGGTTTACCATTGCTTTCTTCTGATCAGTAACTTTACAAAACGGGTGACCGCAGCCATTATCAATACTCTTCCGAGATTGTCTGCCTGGTGCCAGTTGTCACATAACCAGGACTTGTGATGTGCACCAGCTGCTCATACGACCATCCACCACCTGCTGCCATGGCTTCACGTGACCCTGATTGGGGGCTAAGCAGGTGCTACTCCTTGCCCGAGCGTGTCCTACAGGCTGGCGGAGGGGAGGAACACCTCACACCTCCTTTGGTAGTTGTGTATGTCCACACAAGCCACTGAAAAACCAACTCTAGGCACAGCAGGTAATAATGAAGAACAAGTGGTTGATTACAAGAGGATTTTAGGTACACTAGAAAAGCTATTTTATTACAGCGGTACTGAGATCGAACTGGACAATTCTTCTGAAATCATTCCCTGTTACTAGAAATGAGTTCCCAATTGCTATAGATAATTAACCAACCTGGTCCTCAGTTGCAGGTTGATTGTAGGAGAGGTGAGATTGAGTAGGCTGAGCTTCTAGTCAGGAGTTAACACAATGGGGAGGACCTGTTGAACCACATGAAATTCTCAGAAGCCTTCTCAGGTTGGGGCATAGGATGTTTTCCATTGGGTTTGGGGAGCTTAGAACACAGTCACAATCTAAACCTTTTTTTATGCCATGGATCCCTACCATTGTCTGAGGGGTCCATGGACCCCAAGTTGGGAAGTAACCATTTAGGAGACAAACAAGCGGAACTTTCTGCAAGAGAGTAGGGAGTATCATTTGAATTCTCTACCTTGGGTGTGTGAGTGAGTGAGAGTGTGTGTGTGTGTGTGTGTGAGAGAGAGAGAGAGAGAGAGAAAGAGGGTGCAGTCACTGATACCATTTAGAAAGGAGGTCTGGATACTACAGAGATCGAGAAATATCGGGTTAGGATAGGAAAAACAGCAATGTGGTGGGTTAGTCATACTCTTATTGAGAAGCCAAACGGTCTACTCATGTGCTTCACAGGTTGGGTTGTCACGGCTTTGAGTTCCCAATAGCAAGCGGGAATGTTCGTACTTGTTTCCAAGAATGCTTTGGCAGCTTCGCTGGGTGGTGTTCTGTGTCCTGATCGTTGCTCGGGGCAGAGCGACGATCCTCAGACCGATTAGCCTGAGGATTCCTACCCTCCTATAGATCTAGTTCATGTGGCACCTCACCATCGTCCCAAACACCTCACACAAAACTCATGAGGTTTTTTTTGCTGTTACGTTAAAGTTTCGGATCGTCAAAACCAAACCAGAAAGTTGGTTCCCTTGATTTTCTCCAATGTCACAATAATTCCTGGCACATGCGTCGCTGTGGACTTGGCGGTTATCGTTGATCCTTTCAGGATTTCCTTGTAGTAGCGTAGCGTACCGCACCACACGGTCCATTTTTAATGCAATACTTTATTATTCTGAAGGCGGGAGAAATCGCAGCAACAAATAACTGCGGATATTCCCCGAGCTGGGATTAGTTTTAACAATTACTCACTCTTGGGAGGATTTCGCAGAGTTTCTGATGTCAACGGGTATCGTTATTCGAAAGAGTTAGAGCCGGGGTTATATAATGACTCGAATCAGCGGGCGTGAGGATGGGATGCCGTCGGCAATGTAAAATGCAGGAGTGGGGAGTGCCACCTCAAGAACTTGTACACAGACACTCCGTTCCCCATCACCCAAACACCAAAAACAAAACTTAGCCGCTGGCAGATCTGGCTGCGGTTTCCAGCCGTTCCAATTTACAGATTTTTTTTACCGATCAAGTTGCACTTGTAGTTACAATTAAGCAATTAATGCGTTAAAAAGGACTTCGAATCCGCCGCGTCCACTGCTTGAACTAAACTAAATAGAATTCGGTCAGGTCCAGCTCACAGTTTTAAATGCGAGGGGAGGAAAGGGGGTCAGATATCACCCGGCACGAATTAAATCAGGAAACCAGGTTAAATCATCAATTGGACAGTTTGAACGGAACATAATTCTTCAAGTGGGAAATTTCTGGAAAAAAAGCTACTTAATGGAGCTCCTTTAACCTCCGAATTGATTTAAACACGACAAATTGTCTTCGAAACGGAGTGGGCCTAAAGAACAGGAGGTAAAGTGACAAGGTGGACATTAGGGTTAAGATCAATCAGAATCGAGTTTATTATCGCCGGAATAAGTCGTGAGATTTGTTGTTTTGCGGCAGCAGTATAGAATCAGATTCAGGTTTATTATCACCGGCATGTGATGTGAAATTTGTGCAATTACGTAAAAATGCTACAAGTTGCATGAGAAATAAGTTAAACTCAATAAGTTACAATGAGAAATATATTAAATAATAAGAAACAGCTCATATTAGCTTTCGTTTCCCCCATTTTAGAGGAAACGAGGCAACCAGGGAACTGTCTTGGCGGCAAACGCCCAGGAGAGGGCGATGAGTGAGCTGGTTTAGTGATGAACACAACCTGGATGTTATGTTTGTAGTACTGGGAAGCCGGGTGGTCGTGAATGACACACACACACACACACACACACACACACACAGGAGACGAAGAGGTGAGGGACAAACGTGCAGCTGTTTATTTTCCTTGTAGAAGGGTCTTGGCCCAAAACGTCGACTGATTATTCTTTTCCATACATACTGCCTGGCCTGCATTGCTCTGGATTTCTAGCATCTGCAGCATCTCTAGTGTTAATGATTTACCCGGAATGCCTATGATTGAGGTGGCACGGTAGCATAGCGTTTCAATTCCCGCCGCTGTCTGTAAGGAGTTTGTACGTTCCCCCCATGACTGTGTGAGTTTCCACTGGGTGTTCCTGTTTCCTCCCACAGTCCAAAGACCTACTGGTTGATAGACTAATTGGTCATTGAAAATTGTCCTGTGACTAGGCTAGGGTTAAATCGGAAGCTGTTTGGTGGCACCAGCTCGAAGGCTGGAAGGCACTGTATCTCAACAAATAAATAAATTACATTCAGTACATAATACATGTGGAAGCTTGATGGCAACATATAAGGGTCAAACATACATTAATACATAACACTGCCTCCTCACACATTCACCATGGAGCAAGCAGCATTCTTGCTCAGTTGCATGCCCGGCAAAAAATGAAACACAAAGTTGGCCAAGGGTACTTTGCAAACAGCATGGTGGTGGCTTACACTGAAGTAGAAGGGCCCATGGTGAACTTCAGAACACAACACGCAGGAATGCAGCTGAGTGAGTTCCCACACATTCAGGCAAAGTTCAGATTTCATGTTCTCATGGCAGGGGATATTTAAACAGACAATTAAGTAGACAGTAATACATACAAACTGCTGGAAGAACTCAGCAGGACAGGCAGCATCAATGGAAAAGAGGAAACAGTTGACATTTCAGGCTGCTTCATCAGGAGTGATGAAGCATTTCGGATCCAAAATTCTGCCTGACTTGCCAAGTTCCTCCAGCATTTAGTGTGTATTACTCTGATTTCCAGCATCTGCAGACTTTCTCTTGTTTAAGTAGACAGAGTTGATACAATAATATGCAGTGAGGCAAATGGAATTAGTGTAAATGACACTGGGAACAAAATGGCCCAATTATGCGCTTTACAAGTCTTGTGGCTTTACAACTCTAACATACATCAGAGTGACCTGTACATCAGCAAAAAATGGTTGCTGTGAACTATTTCAGTAACAGGATCAGGGATTCACTCATTTATGCATTATAACCAGTGCAGGTGGGCCTGTGAGAAAGATATGAGGTGCTGTTAAATGCCATAAAATCATTAACAGCCAAAAATGTTCATCAGCTGTAACAATATCTACCAAAATAAGAAACAGTTAATATTTCAGGTCAAGGACATTTCTTTGGCATTGACTCTCCTCTCCCTACCGATGTTGTCTGACCTGGTGAGTATTTCTAGCATTATTTATTTTTATTTCAGATTGACATATCCGAGGTTTTTAACTTTTAGTTTTTAAATAATGCTGCTGTAACAAAAGAATTTCCAACTCAGGATCAATAAAGTACTTGTTATCATTATTATTATTATTATTATTATATTCCATCTTATCTTTCTCAACTAATTACTGGGAAATTTTTTAAAAAAAGAATATTGTGTTGAATTCTGGTCACTTACCTACAGGGAAGATTGAAAGAGTACAGAGAAAATTTTGCAAGGATAGGTTAAGACTTTATTCCCTGAAGCATAGGACAATGAGGGGAGATTTGATAGAGGTTTTCACAATAATGAGGGTAAAGATGAGCAAATACAAACAGGCCTTTGGGTTGGGTGAGACTGGAACGACAGGTCATCCCTCTTTTTCTCTGGCTATCCATCCCATAGGATGATGATGGTTCCTTTCAGTCAGTTAGTGGGATGGTACCCCACTCCTCAGAAAGGAACAGCGTGTGCGTGAGTGGATTTTAGCTGAGCAGGGGGTTGCACAGGTCCAGACCCACCCTCTCGACATCCCCTCCCGGATCCAGCAGCATGATGGAGTCCAAGATGGCTGGGGGGAGTTCTGTTGCAGTGAATGGCCAGACCAAGCTTCGATGCAAGGGATGCCCTTCCCACGCTTCACGGCACATGTTTGCTAGATGGCCATTGACCCTACGAGAGGGTTCATCCGCCCTTTGACAGGTCTTGTTTTTCATCCTGCAGGGTGTCTAGCCACCCTCCTCACCAGGAAAGCCTGGTGGGGGAGCCGGTTTAGTCGCCGACCACCCGACCATGCGACGGGTAGTACTGGGTTACATGGTACCAGCAGCACTCCGATGAGTGACCTGACTAGAGGTCATATGTTCAGAGTGAAAGGTGAAACATTGAAGAGGAATCTGAGAAGGAACTTTCACTCAGAGGCTGGTGCAAGTATGGACAAGCTGCCCATAGAAATTCAAAGTTCAAAGTAAATTTGTTATCAAAATACAGATATGTCACCATATACAACCCCGAGATTTATTTTCTTGTGGGCATACTCAATAAATCTATAGAATACTAATGACAGGATTAATGAAAGACCACCCTACTGGGGCATTCAACCAGAGTGCAAAAGGCAACAAACTGTTCAAATACAAAAAGAAAAATATAATAATTAATAAATAAATAAATAAATAAATAAATAAGCAATAACTGTTGAGAACGAGATGAAGAGTCCTTGAAAGTGAGTCCATTGGTTGTGAGAACATCACAATGATGGGGCAAGTGAATTTGAATGAAGTTATCACCTTTGGTTCAAGAGCCTGATGGTTGAGGGGTAATAACTGTTCCTGAACCTGGTGGTGTGAATCATAAACCTCCTGTACCTTCTTCCTGATGGCAGCATGAGAAGAGAGCAGGAGCTGGGTGGTGGGATCCCTGA
The DNA here is from genome assembly GCF_030028105.1 of Mobula birostris. Classification (NCBI taxonomy): domain Eukaryota; kingdom Metazoa; phylum Chordata; class Chondrichthyes; order Myliobatiformes; family Myliobatidae; genus Mobula; species Mobula birostris. Next base: position 5,516,516 of record NC_092399.1, read on the forward strand.
CGATGGATGCGGCTCTCCTGCAACAGTGTTTCATGTTAATGTGCTCAATGGTGGGGAGGGCTTTACCCCTAATGGACTGGGTTGTGTCCACTACTTTTTGTTGGATTTTCTGTTCAAGGGCATTGGTGTTTGATGCAGCCAGTCAATATACTCTCCATTACACATCTATAGAAGTTTGTCAAAGTTTTAGATGTCCTGCCGAATCTTCGCAAACTCCTGCAGAAGTAGAGGCACTGGAGGTTCAATTGAAACATTTAAGAGAAGTTTGGATAGGTACATGGATGGGAGGGGTATGGAGGGGTATGGTCCAGGTATGTGTCGATGAGTCTATGCAGAATAATAGATCGACCAAAAAGCCTGTTCTTTGCTGTTGCTCTCTCTGACTCTATGATTCTAAACTTGTCAATGTTGACATGGAGAGTGGCAATGGTCTTTTGTCCAAATTGGATACTCTAAATAAACAGGATTCTTGTAAAAAATTTCACTCAGCCATCCCCGGGGCAAATCTTTGGTGTATTCTCACAAGGAAATCCTCTCTTAGATAAGTTGAGCATAGCTGTACACATAGTTGATGTTATCCCAGGCTCTACATTAAAGACAGTCAGATCTCTTTACTCATCAACTCAATTTTCCCACAAAGGCTTTCCTAATCTCTTGCTGCATTGAAATGATCAATGTAAAAGGACACATGCCTCGTTTTGAACATTAATGTTATCTAGACATCTATTGCTTAAAAATATTCTATTTGCATGTTGTGCACTAAAGGAGATGACTTCACATTTTTCCATCAGCAATCTTCTTGCCATTTACTCAGCTTGTCCCCTTCCTCCGGATTCAGATTCAGATTCAGATTGATTTATCACAAGAACATCACAACGTACAGTGAAATGTGTCATTTGCATTAGCAACCAACACATGCAAGGATGTGCTGGGAACAGCCCCCAAAGGGTCTCCACATAATCAAGCACCAATATAGAAAGCCCCACAACGTTCGACAACAAGATAAGACAAGATTACAACAGCAAGAGAAACCTCTTCCCACCTGCCCACTCTCTCACTTCCCCTCAAACATCTTGCGACTTACACACAATCAGCCTCTGTTTCATATCAGAGGCAGATTTGGAAATGAACATCCTCAGCTGCCAAGGAGAGAAGTACAGTAGTTTAAATATGCATTTCTTATCCAATCTCTGATCTTGACTACCCCTCAAAAGAGGGTAATTCTCTTCACCAGAATAGTTGCTGACAAAAAGAGGCCAATATTCAGACTGAAACAGAACTCTTATTGAGTCACAAGCAGAAGGCAGACAGTGATTTTTCAGCAAAGGTTTGTCTGCACTTCTTCGTACCCTGCAGGATGTTGGAGGTGTAGTTACAGTTCAAATCCTTTCATGGTTAATGTAATGATGCATTATCGGTCCGTCCCCCCATCCTGGTTTTTAATCATCAAGCCACCACTTTGCAAACCCAACCAGCAGGATTGGGTTGATTAAACAGCCAGGCTGATCCACTCTCCATGGGAAAGAGTTGCACATTTTCCCAAGCCTTGGAGACTGAAAACCTTTCAAAGTTCAAAGTAAGTTTATTATGGAAGAGTGTATCTGTCACCATATACAACCATAAGGTTTGTTTTCTTGTGGGCATTCACAGTAGATGCAAAGAAGCACAAACAAATCAATGAATAATGACACACAAAGAAAGACAAACAATAGATGTGCAAATTAAATGATAGGCTCAAATGAATCCACAGACAATCATTTTTCTCCCATCTACCTACTTCCCAATCCTTCATCTCCTACAGTTTTTAATCCCAATTTTGCTCTTTCACCTCAACCCTAACTTTCCACTTTCCCCACAGAAATGATAGAATCTTTCCTGTAATACCATGGGCTTGTAGCTTGTTACGCAGCCTTATATGTGGCCCCTTGTCAAAGGCCTTCTGAAAATCCAAGTACACAGCATCAAATAATTCTCCTTTGTCCATCCTGCTTATCATTTCTTCAAAGAATTCCAACAAGTTTGTTAGGGAAGATTTTCCCTTGAGGAAAGCATGCCGGCTACTTCCTATTTTATCATGTGCCTACAAGTACCCTGTGGCCTCATCCTTAATAATCGACTACAACATCTTCCCAACCACTGAGGTCAGACTAACAAACCTACAGTTGCCTTTCCTCTGCCTCTCTCTCTTCTTGAAGAGTGGAGTGACATTTGCAATTTTCCAGTCTTCCAGAACCAATCCAGAATCTATCAATTCTTGAAAGATCATTACTAATGCCTCCATGATCTCGTCAGCCACCTCTTTCAGCATTCTGGGGTGTCCACCATCTGGTCCAGGTGATTTATCTACCTTCAGACCTTTCAGTTTCCCAAGAACCTTCTGTCTAGTTATGGTAACTTCACACACTTCATGACCCCTGACACCTGGAACTTCCACCGTACTGTTAGTGCCTTCCACATTGAAGACTGATGCAAAATACTTATTCAGTTCATCCGCCATTTTGTTGTCCCTCATTACTACCTCTCCTACATCTTTTACCCGTGGTCCAATATCCACTCTCGCCTCTCTTTTATACATTATGTATCCGAAGAAACTTTTGGTATCCTCTTTAATATTATGGGCGAGCTTTCTTTCGTGTTCCATCTTTACCATCTTAATGACTTTTTTAATTGCCTTCTGTTGTTTTTTAAAAGCTTCCCAATCCTCTAACTTCCCACTAATTTTTGCTGCATTATATGCCCTCTCTTTGTCTTTTATGTTGGCTTTGACTTCTCTTGTTAGCCATGGTTGTGTCATCTTTCCTTTAGAATACTTCTTCCCCTTTGGAATGTATATATGCTGCAACTTCCAAATTTCTTCCAGAAATTCCAGCCATTGCTGATCTGCCATCATCCCTGCCAGTGTTCTTTTCCAATCAATTCTGGCCAGCTCCTCTCTCATGCTCTGTGATTCCCTTTATTCCACTGTAATACTGATACATCTTCCTTCTGCTTCTCCTTCTCAAATTTCAGGATGAATTCAATTATGTTATGATCACTTGACCCCTAAAGGTTCATTTACCTTAAGCTTACTAATTAATTCTGGTTCTCTGCACAACACCCAATCCAGAATAGCTGATCCTCGAGTGGGCTCAACTATGAGCTGCTCTAAAAAACCATCTTGTAGGCACTCTAGAAATTCTCCTTCCTGGAATCCAACACCAACCTGATTTTACCAAGCTACCTGCATATTGAAATTCTCCATAACTATTGTAACATTGCCCTTTTGACATGCATTTTCTATCTCCCATTGTAATTTGTAGACCACATCCTTACTACTGTTTGAGAGTTTGTATATAACTCCCATCAAGGTCTTTTTACCCTTGCAGTTTCTCAGCAGATTCAAAACCTTCCAACCCTATGTCACCTCTTTCTAATGATTTGATTTCATTTTTTACCAACAGAGCAATGCCATCCCTTCTGCTTTCCTGTCTGTCCTTTCGATACAATGTGTACCCTTGGACATTAAGCTCTCAGATATAATCTTCTTTCTGCCATGATTTAGTGACAACTATAGCATCATACCTGCCAATCTGCAACTGCGCTGCAAGTTCATCAACCTTATTCGTAAACTGTGCGCATTCAAATATAACACCTTAAGTCCTGTATTAACCCTTTTCAATTTTGTCCACCTTTTACATTGCAGCTTGTCCTGGTAACTGCAGTTTTTACCTGTCAACAGCCTCTCCTCACTACACTTTGCCTCTGTTTGTAAACCAGCTACCTCATCTTCAGCACTATTATCCGCCTTTCCTGCAATACTTCTTGCATTGAAATATCAGCAGCTCAGGACACTGCTCGCACCATGCTCAACCTTTTCATTTCTAACTTTGTCTGAGGTCTTACGACATCTGCCTCCACAACCTCTCCACTAACTGTTCTGGCACTCTGGCTCCCATTCCCCAGCAGCTGTAGTTTAAACCTCACCGTGCAGAATTGGCACACCTTCCCCCTCCAGATCAGGTGCAAACCATCCCTTCTGCACAGGTCCCACCTTCTCTGGAAGAGAGCCCAAAGATCCAAAAATCTAATGCACTTCCGCCTACACCAACTCCTTTGTCACTTATTAAACTGTATAATCTTCCTTGCTCTGGTCTCACCTGCACACGGCATGGGTAGCAATCCTGAGATCATAACCCTGGGGGTCCTGCCCTTTAACTTAGCACCTAACTCCCTGAACTCCCTAAGGAGTACATAGGGCCCTACACCACCCCGCCCCCAATGATCTCTCAAGGCTCACCTCCATCAACAACTCTTAAGCCCACTGCAAACATTCACCACCTCCCCATGAGTATTAGGCACACCTTCCCATAGCCCAGCCAGGGCTCTCCATTCTAACCTCCGAACGTATCTTCTCACCTGCCTAGAAACGCAATCCTGCCTCCCTATTTCTTCCTGTCCCTCAAATCAAATCTCTCCAGCTTTCACTTCACTCCTCAGCCCTCTCCCTTCACTTCCATCCCCTCAACTCCTCTTCGAACCCTGCATTTCCCAACAGCTCAAGACCCCAGAACCTCTTTTCCTATAGACATCAATCCAGCGTCCATGCTACCCAAATCTGTCGAGCCCGCAAACCCAATATTCCCACTCTGGCCTCATCCCCTCCCTTTCCAACTTCCCCGTATCTTTCTATCCTGCTCCTTACAGCTGTCAATCTACTCCCCATAACCCAAAATCTGTCTTCCCCTATGCCTTGCAATTCCATATCACCACTTTTCCATATCTATGGATACCACGTTTCCATTCTTCCACCCTCCCCCCTTCTTGTCTCAATTTCCATTCAGTCCTCAACCCACATCCACCATTATCCCATTTTATAAGGCATAGTACAAATGTTTGTACAATAGAGCAAAGAAATAGGATTTTGACCCGTCTTCCCTCCGCTAGCCTTCAGGTCACCCTTGGGCAAGGTGTGTCACCTGCTTAGTCTCCCGATCAGGGTCATGTGAAGCCACGGGTGCAGGTGGTGGATGGTCGTTTGAGCAGCTGATGCTTATCACAAGTCCTGGTTATGTGACCACTGACGCCAGTCAGACAAACTCTGAAGAGTATCGATAATGGCTGGGGTCACCCGTCTTGTAAAGACACTGCCCGGAAAAAGGCAATGGCTAACCACTTCTACAGAAAAATTTGCCAAGAACAATTGTGGTTATGGAAAGACCATGATCGCCTATTTCATACAACATGGCACAAAATAAATCTCTGTGCTAAACATGCCAATCTAATCCCATCTGCCCATATAAGATCCATATCTGTTCATGTGTTTGACTAAAAAATTATTAAATATTATTACCATATCTGTACCACCTCCCCTGACAGTACATTCCAGGTGCCCACTGCTCTCCGTGTCAAAGAATACTTGGCTCTCACCTTCCATCTTTCATTCTTACCATAATCCTTAAGGGATGACTGGAAGTCACTTCTAAAGTAATTGATGTTTCTAAAAAGTATCTATCTGACTGTGGAACCAGGGTCAAAAGGTCGTACCTGGTTCCACTAAGTTACAGAGTCATGGAGAAGTACAGCAGAGAAACAGGCCCTTCAGCCCATCTAGTCCATGCCGAACCATTTAGACTGCCTCCTCTCATCGATCTGCGCCGGGACCATAGCCCTCCATACCCCTTCTATCCATGTACCTATCCAAGCTTGCCTTAAACGTTGAAATCGAGCTCGCGTGCACCACTTGTGCTGGCAGCTCATTCCACACTCACACAAGCCTCTGAGTGAAGAAGTTTCCCCTCATGTTCCCCTTAAACTCTCACCTCTCACCCTTAACCCATGATCTCTAGTTGTAGTCTCATCCAACCTCAGTGGAAAAAAAAACCTGCTTGCATTTACTCTATCTATACCATTCATAATTTTGTACACTTCCATTAAATCTCTTTTCAATTTTGTACATTCTAAAGAATACAGTCCTAACCTTTTCAATCTTTCCTTATTAACTCAGGTCCTCCAGACCCAGCAACATCCTTGTAAGTTTTCTCTGTAAGTGATTGGAATTACTGTGGGATAACTCGCAATTGCTTTGCTCCTTTTCTGTCAGTGACTCTCCACCCTCCACCACTTCCCCCGTCATCACAGCCCCACAACCCCTGTTCCCCCCTGCTATCTTCATCTTCCTGTAAAATTCCATACCCCTCAATCACGATGACTCTATGATTCCGCCCCCCACCCCCAAACGCTCTGAAAAACCTCTATGGTAACTACTTCCACATCTCAGTGAACAAGATAGCTCCTTTTCACTTCCCTTCTTCTAGCTTCCTCACTTTTTCATCTGTGAGCTGTGAGCTTTCACCATGCTTTTGCAATGTGTCCGGGCCAGCCTTGCCATGCTCTTCCATAACCACAAAAACCTCAAGTGCCTCATGAGGTAGCCAGCTCTGAGACACAGTACAGAGGCGTCCTTTCAGTCTGGAGATGAGGAGGAAATTCTTTTACCAAAGAGTGATGAGTCTGTGGAATTCTTTGCTACAGGCAGCTGTGGAGGGCAAGTCTTAATGTATATTTAAGGCAAAGGTTGATAGATTCTGATTGGTGAGGGTATAAATGGATACGGGGAGAAGTCAGGAGACTGGGGCTGAGGGGAAAATTGGATCAGCCATGATAAATGGTGGAGCAGACTCGATGGGCCAAATGGCCTAATTCTGTTCCTGTATCTTATGGTCTTTCCAAACAGATTATGCACAATTTCCAGTTCAATTTAAAACTGCTGATCTGAGAAATCATGTTACAGACCCTCTCAAGCCAATAATATTTGACTACTGTCCAAGTTCCGCAATAATCCAGGTTGTTTCCAAACAACTCAATAAACAACATCTGTCCTGCACACTTTCAGTCTGGGGGCTTCATGATCATATCAAATAAGAGCATCCTCCACTCCTCAATAGATTTCATTCTAAACCCCAATGATCACGGTCTTTCTTCAAGACCCACTCAACAGCATGTGTGCAAGGTCACAAGATTGCCCAATCTCAACAAAAACCATCCATAAAATATCTCCGAAAATGTGTAGCTCGAGTGGTTGATGTTTGGGTTGAGTTGTTCTCCAATCTTGGAAATTTACTTGCAAACATTTCATCAACATGCGAGGAGACATCATCAGTCTGCTATTGATTGTGGTTTGTCTTCCAAGTGCTTGGCCCTTATATATCTATCAGTCAGCTTATTGGCCAACATTACGGAAACTCAATTGTGATGTGGGGAGGAAAGCTCATCGCTGACGGGTTATGTGGCGAACGTTGTGCATTGTGGTCTGGAATTTTGCCCACATTGGTTCATATATCTGATTTATGACAATGTCTCCTCATATGGAGATGAAATGTTTGCAAGTAAATTGCCAAGATCAGAGAAAACTCAACCCAGTCATAAAATATCTTCAAGTTGGGTTTAGGGTGCATGCGAGCATTGGTTGTGAAAAGGTAAGAGCATTAAGGTGTGTACTTCCCAATGGCAATAGATCTAAGTTCCAACACATCCCTAATTCTCTTTCAAGATATGAAACAATATAAAATTAGCACCACTGTCTGATGCACTCCAAAAGACTGGAAGTAGAGTAAATACTGAAAGGCTTTTATTAACAGTAAAATGGACCCACGTCCATGCTGAGTATCTGTCCTGGACTGAGGGAGGAGCAGTGACACAACCGCCTTTATTCAGGGGTCTGTGGGAGGAGCCACAGGAGCAGTCGGCAGAGGGGCGTGTCCAGGCGTTTCCAGACAGGTAACCCAGTTACAACCGATGTACATGGTTTACCACACTGTCGTTGGCCGAATCGAAGGTGGTGATGAGTCAGCATATAGGAGGGAAACTGAAAACCTGGCAGAGTGGTGCCATAGCAACAACCTATCACTCAATGTCAACGAGATCAAGAACCTGATTGGTGACTTCAGGAGGAGAAAACCAGAGGTCCATGAGCCAGTCCTCATCAGAGGATCAGGGGTGGGGAGACCATAAGATATAGGAGCAGAATTAAGCCATTCAGCCCATCAAGTCCACTCCACCATTTTATCATGTCTGACCCCAGATCCCATTTAACGCCATACACCTGTCCCCTCATCATATCCCTTGATGCCCTGATGAACCAGGAGTCTGTCAACTTCCACTTTAAATATGTTAACCCCTTCACCACGGACTTGGTCTCAACCGCAGTCTGTGGCAGAGCATTCCACAAATTCACCATTCTTCGGTTAAAAAATTCCTCCTGTTCTAAAAGTGCCCCCTCAGTTTTGAGGCTGTGCCCTCTAGTTCTGGACACCCCCACAAGAGCAAACATCCTCCCAACATCCACCTTATCTAGTCCTTTCAAAATTCAGTAGATTTCAATGAGATCCCCATGCATTCTTCTAAGTTCCAGCGGGGGGCGGGGGGGGGTACAGGCCCAAAGCTGCCAAACACTCCTCATATGTTAACCCCTTCGTTCCTGGAATCATCCTCGTGAACCTCCTCTGGATTCTCTCCAACGACAATACATCCTTTCTGAGATATGGGGCCCAAAACTGTTGACAGTACTTCAAGTGTGGCCTGACTAGTGTCTTATAAAATTTCACCATTATCTCCTTGTTTTTATATTCTATTCCTACCGACCCCTCCACCTATCTTTGTATCATCTGCAAACTTTGCCACAAAGCCATCCATTCCACTATCTACACACATCAAAGTTGCTGGTGAATGCAGCAGGCCAGGCAGCATCTCTAGGAAGAGGTGCAGTCGACGTTTCAGGCCGAGACCCTTCGTCAGGACTCGAAGGGTCTCGGCCTGAAACGTTTAGTCCTGATGAAGGGTCTCGGTCTGAAACGTCGACTGCACCTCTTCCTAGAGATGCTGCCTGGCCTGCTGCGTTCACCAGCAACTTTGATGTGTGTTGCTTGAACTTCCAGCATCTGCAGAATTCCTGTTGTTTTTCATTCCACTATCTAAATCATTAACAAGCAATGTGAAAATTAGCAGTCTCACAGGAACACCACTAGTCACTGGCAGGTAACCAGAAAAGGCCCCTTTTATCCCCACTCTCTAGGTCCTACTTGTCAGCCATACCTCTATCCATGCCAATAGGTTTCATGTACACCATAGGATTTTATCTTGTTAAGCAGCCTCATGTGAGGCACCGTATCAAGTGCTTTCTGAAAATCTAAGTAAATTACATCCATTACCTCTCCCTTGTCTAGCCTCCTTATTACTTCTTCAAAGAAGTCCAACAGGCAAGATTTCCCTTTACAGAAACCACGCTGAATTTGGCTTATTTTATCATTAGTCTCCAAGTATTCTGAAACCTTGTCCTTAATAATGCACTCCAACACTTTCCCAAACACTGAGGTTAGGCTAACTGCCCTATAATTTTCTCTTTTTTGTCTTCCTCTTAAAGAGTGGAGTGACATTTGCAATTTTCCAATCCTCTGGGACCATGCCAGAATCAAGTGATTCTTGAAAGATCATGACCAATACATCCGTTATCCAGGTGACTTATCCACTTTAAGACCTTTCAATTTGCCTTGCACTTTTCCCTTTGTAATAGCAATGACACTCACTCCTGCTCCCTGACACTCACGGACCTCTGGCACACCGCTAGTGTCTTCCACAGTAAAGACTGAAGCAAAGTACTTATTAAATACTGCCATTTCTATGTCCCCCATTTACTACCTCACCAACATCATTTTCCAGTGGTCCAATATCAACTCTCACCTTCCTTTTATTCTTTATATAACCGAGAAAACTTTTAGTATCCTGCTTTATGTTATCAACTAGTTTGCCCTCATATTCAATATTTTCCCCTCCTATAGCTTCTTTAGTTGCCTTTGGTTGGACTTTAAAAATATCCCCATCATCCATCTTCTCACTTACTTTTGTGACATTATATGCCCTTTCCCTGGCTTTCAGGCAATCCTTAATGTCCCTTGTTTGCCACAGTTGCCATTTGAGAACAACTCCTGTGGGACATATCGACCATGTGTAAAGCCCTTTCATGTGTCCGTCATGTGTAAAGCCCTGTCCACCATTAAGCACATCTATACGGAGCGGTGTCACAGGAAAGCAGCATCGATCGTCAATGACCCCCGTCATACAGGACATGCCCTCTCCTCACTGATGCCATCAGGAAGAAAGTACAGGAGCCTTACAACTCACCCCACCGGGTTCAGGAACTGTTACTACTCCTCAGCCATTAGGGTCTTGAACCAGAGGGGATAACTTCACTCAACTTCACTTGTCCAATCACTGAACTGTCCCTACAACTTATGGACTCACCTTCAATAGCTCTTCATCTCTTGTTCTCAGTTTTTATTGATTATTTATTATTATTATTAGTAGTAGTAGTAGTAGCAGTATTACTTTTTATAGTTGGGTGCAACCTTTCATTGATCCTATTGTGTTTCTTGCATTCACCGTGATTTCCTACAAGAAAGTGAACCTCAAGGTTGTATCTAGTGACATATATGTACTTTGATAATAAATTTACTTCAAACTTCAACAGCTTCGGCAACCATAGCTATCTCCAGTGGAGTATTCTGGGAGTCAGAAATTCAGCAAATTCAACCTGCCCTCAATTGAAGTGAAAAGGTACCTCAGCACTATTTTGGCAAAATACGTTATTCTGGTATCTTAGCTGACATCATTAAAAGGGAATGATCCCAGACACTGCAATTTGTAGGAACGTGCTTAGCACAAATTTCCCATCAGAACAATAACCATTACCCCAATGAACTGACTGGATACTCATTGGCATCTCCTGAAAACCACAATGTAAGTACAAACTCTTCCTTTCATGCAGGGACAAGGATAAGATTTGTGGCCTTGCGGGGGGCGACACTACAGTCATGTGGTGGCTAGCTTGGGGTATTCCAGAGTCCGGAGTTCTGTAAGGAGTTTGAGTGTTCTCCCCATGGCCATGTGGGTTTCCTCCGGGTGCTCCAGTTTCCTCCCACAGTCCAAAGACGTACTGGTTGGTAGGTTCATTGGTCGTTGTAAATTGTCCCGTGGTTAGGCTAGGATTAAATAGGTGGGTTGCTGGATGGTATGGGTCATTGGGCCTGCTCAATGCTGTACATCTAAGTAAAAAAAAAAATAAATAAATATTACTCACCCTCCAGAAGTACTTTCTGCTTATGTTCTTTGGGACGTTATCTTTGGTGTAGATATCCCCAACCAATGGGCCGAAGCGTGTCCCCTGGGGGATGTATTCTCTGCTAATTACTCCAATCACCTGCCGGTCAGGAGAGAAAGGTTTGCTCAGGTTAACATCCGGAAGGCCAGGTTAGCGTCATAGGCATTCAGTCAACAGCAGCAGGGTCAACGTTATGGGTGCAGGGCCCTCCAAAGTGTAGGTGGAAACTCCAGTGCATTATTGAGGGAGTAATTATTGATTCATTAATTTGCTTATTTAGAGTTAATGCACAGAACAGGTCCTTCCAGCCCACCGAGCCACACTGCCCAGCAACCCACCTATTAAACCCTGGCCTAATCACGGGACAATTTACAATGACCAGTGAACCTACTAACTGGTACGTCTTTGGACTGTTGCAGGAGACTGGGCACCCAGATGCATTCCACAGGGAGGACGTACAAACTCTTTACAGAGGATGAACTGCGAACTCCGACGCCCCGAGTTGTAATAGCATCACGCTGACTGCTACGCTATCGTTGCGCCCATACAACAGTATAGTGCAAGAACAGGCCATTCGGCCCACAACGTTGTGCTGAACTAGTCACTTGTAATTAAATGCCTCACTAATCCTGAGACACAGATGCTGAAAATCCTGAGAAACACAGACAAACAGCTAGAGGAACTCAGTCAGTCAGGCAGCATCTATGAACAGGAATAAACGTCTAATCCTTTGGGCCAAGACACTTCTGCCTATACAATGTACACATCCCTCCAGTCTCTGCATGTTCACGTGCCATCATGTGCTGAATTTAGGGTGATCCTCAGAGCAATATGTTATGCATTAGCAAAGACATAGAGCCCAAGTGTAGCACAGCCCAGAAACATTTTCTTCAACCCAACCGGTTCTTTCTGATCCAAGACGCAAATCTATGCTCAACCTATTTATCCACATTTGGATCGTAGTCCTCTAAGCCTTTACAATCTAGGTACCTACCAAATGTCTTTTAAATACTTCACCTCTTCCACCCACTTTGTGAAGAGGTTTCTCCTCAAGATCCTTTCAAACCTTTCCCTGTCCCCATAAAACCATGACCCTGGTTTTTGATTTCCTTTCCCTGGGATAAAGACTCTAGTTGCAGCATCACCAATAGCTTACACAAGTGCAACATAATGTATTTGATTTTTTATTTATTGAGCTACAGTGTGGGTACAGCAATCTCAATGGCTCTTCTCAAGGCCATAGCCCACCTGGACAATATAAACACCTATGTCAGGATGCTGTTCATCGACTATAGCTCAGCACTTAACAACATCATTCCCACAATCCTCATTGATTAGTTACAGAACCTGAGCCTCTGTACCTCCCTCTGCAATTGGATCCTCAACTTCCTAACTGGAAGACCACAATCTGTGTGGATTGGTGATAACATATCCTCCTTGCTGACAATCAACACTGGCGCACCTCTGGGGTGTGTGCTTAGCCCACTGCTCTATTCTCTCTATACCCATGACTGTGTGGCTAGGCACAGCTCAAGTACCATCTATATATTTCCTGATAATGCAACCACTGTTGCTAGAATCTCAGATGGAGTCGAGAGGGCATACAAGAGTGAGATATACCAACTTGTGGAGTGGTGTAACAGCAACAACCTTGCACTCAACATCAGTAAGACAAAAGAGCTGATTGTGGACTTCAGGAAGAGTAAGAAGAAGGAACACACACCAATCCTCATAGAGGGATCAGAAGTGGAGAGAGTGAGAAGTTTCAAGTTCCTGGGTGTCAAGATCTCTGAGGATCTAACCTGGTCCCGACATATTGATTCAACTATAAAGAAGGCAAGACAGCGACTATACTTCATTAAGAGTTTGAAGAGATTTGGTATGTCAACAAATACACTCAAAAACTTCTATAGTTGTACTGTGGAGGGCATTCTGACAGGCTGCATCACTGTCTGGTATGGAGGGGCTACTGCACAGGACTGAAGGAAGCTACAGAGGGTTGCAAATTTAGTCAGCTCCATTTTGGGTACTAGCTAACAAAGTACCCAGGGACATCTTCAGGGAGCGGTGTCTCAGAAAGGCAGCGTCCATTATCAAAGATCTCCAGCACCCTTTTCTCATGCCCTTTTCTCATTGTTACCATCAGGCAGGAGGTACAGAAGCCTGAAGGCACACACTCAGTGATTCAAGAACAGCTTCTTCCCCTCTGTCATCCGATTCCTAAATGGACATTGAAACCACGAACACTCTACCTCACTTTTTTAATATATATTGTTTCTGGTTTTACATGATTTTTAATCTATTCAATACACTTACACTGTTATTTATTTATGTATTCTTCTATATTATGTATTGCATTGAACTGCTGCTGCTGAATTAACAAATTTCATGATACATGCCGGTGATAATAAACCTGATTCTGATTCTGGAATAGGCTCTCCAAGCTGCTCCACCCAGCAGTCCCCCAGTTTCATCCCAGCCTAAACTTGGGACAATTTACAACGACCAATTAACCCTCCAACTGGTACATCTTGGGACTGTGGGAGGAAACCCACGCGGTCACGGGGAGAACGTACAAACCACTTACAGACAATTGAGTGAACATTACCGATCAACTCCCAATTATTCAGTATCTGATTGATAATGGCCATTGTGTCAAATGACTTGGGCACCACCCCGTCTATAAAAGATGCCACTCTCAGGAAACTAGGTATTTGTACCGTGAGGTCATTTTGTTCTACAACACTCACCGGAGCCCTACCCTTCATTGTGAAAGCCCTATCATGTTTTGATTTCCCAATGTTTCGCACATAAACCATTTTCATTCCTCGGCCCACTTCGTAATTGATCAACATCTCTTGGTAATCTTTATCTTTTTATTTTATTGAGACACAGCGTGAAGTAGGCCCTTATGGTCCTTCGAGCTCCACCACTCAGTAGCCTGATTTAACCCTAGCCTAATCACGGGCAATGACAACCTACCAACCAGTAAGTCTTTGGACTGTGGGGGCAAGCCAGAGCACACAGGGAAAACCAGAGCACACAGAGGAAACCCACACAGTCATGGAGAGAATGTATAAACTCCTTACAGGCAGTGGCAGGAATTGAACCCGATCGCCTGTACTGCAAACTGTTGTGCTAACCACAATGCTACTGTGTATGCTACACGACAGTGTCCATGATAACACCTATATTAGCTTCATCAGCAAACCTGTGATTGGTCCATTGTTTTTACTCCCCACCTCCCCCCCCCACCCCACAGTCCACATTAAAGGCGTTGATTTTGAGTGGTGTGCAAAATGTAAATTTGTAGATTGCAGGAAGTTTGCAGTATTGTGAACTGTAGAAAGCACAGTGTCAAACTGCAGCGGAATATGAACATATAGTCTGGATGGACAGATGAATTACAGATAATATATATTTTGGGGAAATATGCAGTGATACTTTCTTGGTACAGTGGTATTTCCTCAATTGGGAGAGCGGAACCCCAATTGGATGAGGACTAACCAATCAGGAGGGTGGGAATACGGGGCTATAAATACCACCAGACTAGATAAGAGAAAATTTGCAGATGCTGGAAACAAAAACAACACACACACACAATATGATGGAGGAACTCAGCAGGTCAGGCAACATTTATGATAAAAAGTACAGTCGACGCTCCGGGCCGAGACTCTTCAGCAAGACCTTCATCCCGAAACTGTACTTCTTCCATAGATGCTGCCCTGGCCTACTGAGGTCCCCCATTATTGTGTGCGTGTTGAAAATGGCATCGCTGCCTGTACCCGGGTGAAAGCTTGAGAAGAGTTTATAAGCAGTTCTTTGGCTGTGCGCTAGTTTGGAATATCTCACTGATGTACTTGCGTGCAACGGAAGTGTAGCTTCCTTGTTCCTTATTCAATATACAGTATCTCCAATGATCTAATGACATTATCTTAAATACTCAAAGGCCGGTTAGTCTGTTTTGCACTACTATTAATTCACAAAGTGACTGTGTATGATAACTACTAATGTGGGGAAACTGGATTAACAATTTCTTTGTAGGAAATCAGCATCATGAAATTAAACAGTTTGGATGTCAGCAATACCAGTGAATGACAATGTCGCAACTTCCTGCTTTAAAGATAAAGAATCATTTCATTTCTCTCTTTCATTTGACTAATGGTTTCAAGAATTAAAGGGGAACCACTGAATTCTCACAGGTGGGTGAATTCTGTACCAGTTTAATCTCCAGTAGTTGCTTCCCTTCTGTATCTGTTGTGGTGCTCTGAGTCAATGGATTACACTCAAAGTTACATGGAGTGAGTGGGAAGAGTCGAGTCAACCCTGCCAGCCAGCTGGCTCACCCACTTATACCCTGGTTGCTCTTCAACTCATCTCCTTTCACCATCTTGGTTCCACATCCCTCGTAAACCTTCTCTTTTAAAAAAAAGCATTTCACACACAGAAGCTTCTTTTGATGTCAGAACCAATCCAGTGTTCTGGGAGGAAGGTCAAAATTTCTCCCCTCTTCTCTCAGTTATCACCCCTGAAGAGACTGGCACTAACTCGGAATCAAAATCAGGTTTAATATCACTGGCGCATGTCGTGAAATTTGTTGACTTGGCAGCAGTAGTACAATGCAATACATAATAAGACAGAAAAGAAACATGAATTACAGTAAATATATATATATTAGATTGTTAAATTAAATAAGTAGTGCAAAAATAGAAATAAAAAGGTAGTGAGGTAGTGTTCATGGGAAATCAGATGGCAGGGGGGAAGAAACAGTTACTGAGTCATTGAGTGTGTTCTTTCAGGCTCCTGTGCCTCCTTCCTGATAGTAACAATGAGAACAGGGCATGTCCTGGGTGGTGGTAGTCCTTAATGAGGGACATCGTCTTTTTGAGGCATCACACTTTGAAGATGTCCTGGATACTACAGAGGCTGGTGCCCATGATGGAGCTGACTAAGTTTACAACTCTCTGCAGCTTACTTCGATCCTGTGAAGTCCTCTTCCTGCCCCTTCCTCCTTTCATGAAGGAGGGACGAAGTGGAATGAGATTAATTCATAGACACACATGTTCATGGGAAACACCTCACAATGACGATGATGAAGCCTCAGCTGACACAGAGGTCCTATTGTCTGAGAGAATTAAGAAGGATGGGGACTAGAGGATAAATGGAGAATAATCCCCCCCCCCTCCGAGGGGGGTGGATTCAAATGGATCTTTTAATAGACTCTAAGATAGGTACATCGGGCTTAGAAAAAATGGAGGGCTATGCGGTCAGCACAACATTGTGGGCTGAAGGGCCTGTAATGTGCTGTAGGTTTCTATGTTCCTTTGTTTCTATGGTTCCCCCAAATATTCATCGGGTGGAGGGTCTTGGCCCAAAACATCGACTGTTTACTCTTTTCCATGGAGGTTGCTTGGCCTGCTGAGTTCCTCTAGTGATGCTGCCTGGCCTGCTGAGTTCCTCCAGCATATTGTGTGTTTTGCTTGGATTTCCAGCGTCTGTAGATTTTCTCGTGTTTGTACACTTTCAAGACCACATTGTCACATTTAATTGCGTTGAAGTTTGGAAGGTGACAGTTACCCTGTTAACAGGCAGGTGGGAAGCAGCCTGGCAGATGGTTTCAGGCAAATATTGGTGGCAAATGCGGGGAGGGGGGCAATTGGCAAATGGAGACCAAATGATGAAACATTACCAGTTCACCCAGCTATAGCTAGTAATTCTCACCACATCAATCAGTCATGTCATCATTCAGAAATGCACTCTTACTTAACTGGAACACAATTAACTACAAAATGGAAATAAGCTAGTAATGTGATGGAAACAAAGGTATTGTACTGAGTCGCAGTTAGAGCATTATTGGTCCTCAGACAAAGAACATGAATGAGATCACTCTTCCCTTAAATGTGATACATGAAAGACATCAATTTGGAAATAGGGTATCAAAACTACTTTGATCTTTAACTGTGGCAATGAATGCAAGACTTTCATTGAGATGCAGAAACTGATGCAGACTGTACGCAGCTCAGGCAGGGATGGCAGCAGAGCAGCAATGGCTGGAATTTCTGGAAGAAATCGGAAGGCACAGTATATATACATCCCAAAGAGGAAAAAGTATTTGGAAGGAAAGACGACACAACCGTGGCTAACAAGAGAAGTCAAAGCCAAAGAGAGAGCATATAACAGAGCAAAAATTAGTGGGAAGTTAGAGGAATGGGAAGCTTTCAAAAGCCAACAGAAGGCAACAGAAAAAGTATTAAGAAGGTAAAGACGGAATACGAAAGTAGGCTAGCCAATGATATTAAAGAGGATAGCATAAGTTTCTTCAAATACATAAAGTGTAAAAGAGAGGTGAAAGTGAATATTGGACCACTGGAAAATGATGCTGGAGACATAGTAATGGGGGAAAACAAAATGGTGGACAAACCAAATAAGTATTTTGCATCAGTCTTCACTATGAAAGACACTAGCATAATGGTGGAAATTCCAGGTGTCAAGGGTCATGAAGAGTATGAAGCTACCATAACTAAAGAGAAGATTCTTGGGAAACTGAAAGGTTTAAAACTAGATAAGTCACCTGGACTAGATGGTGTACACCCCAGAGTTCTGAAAAAGGTGGCTGAAAGATGATGAAAGCATTAATGCTAATCTTTGAAGAATCACTAGATTCTGGAACGGTTCCGGGAGACTGGAAAATTGCAAATGTCACTCCACTCTTCAAGAAGGGAGAAAGACAGAAGAAAGGAAACTATAGGCCAGTTAGACATACCTCAGTGGTTGGGAAGATGGTAAAATATTATTAACAATGAGGTTTCAGGATATTTGGAGGCACACGATAAAATAGGCCATAGTCAGCGTGGTTTCCTCAAGGGAAAATCTTGTCTGACAAATCTGTTGGAATTCTTTTGAAGGAATAACAAGCAGGATAGACAAAGGAGAATTGGTTCTTGTTGTGTACTTGGCTTTTCAGAAGGCCTTTGACAAGGTGCCACACATGAGGCTGCTTAACAAGCTACAAGCCCATGGTAATACAGGAAAGATTCTAGCATGGATAAAGCATTGGCTGATTGACGGGAAGCAGAGAGTGGGAATAAAGGGAGCCTTTTCTGAATGACTGTGGTGTTCCACGGGGGTCTGTGTTGGAATCGATTCTTCTTACGTTATATGTCAATGATTTGGGTGATGGAATTGATGGCTTTGTTGCAAAGTTTGCAGATGATACAAAGATACTTGGAGGGTCAGGTAGTTTTGAGGAAGTAGAGAGGCTACAGAAGGACTTGGACAGATTAAGAGATTGGGCAATGAAATGGCAGATGAATATAGTGTCTAGAAGTATATGGTCATACACTTTGGTAGAAGAAATGAAAGGGATGACTATTTTCTAAATGGAGAGAAAATACAAAAAACTGTGTTGCAAAGTCCTTATGCAGGACTCTCCATAGGTTAATTTGCAGGTTGAGACTGGTGAGGAAGGCAAATGCAATATTAGCATTCATTTCAAGAGAACTAGAATCTCTCTCTTCTCTTCAGCTGTCCATTAATTTTTGATGATGACTGAGGCCTGGAGAGGGTTGTATGGAAGACCAGCAGTTGCCCATGCAGCAAGTGTCCCCTCTCCACGCCACCGATGTTGTCCAAGGGAAGGGCACTAGGACCCATACAGCTTGGCACCAGTGTCGTCGCAGAGCAATGTGTGGTTAAGTGGCTTGCTCAAGGACACAATGCGCTGCCTCAGCTGAGGCTCAAACTGGCGACCTTCAGATCACTAGACCGACGCCTTAACCACTTGACCATGCACCACACTGGAGGACTAGAATATAAAAGCAAGGATGTAATGTTGTAACTTTATAAAGCACTGGTGAGACCTCACTTGGAGTATTGTGAGTAGGTTGGGCAACTTATCTTAGAAAGGATGTGCTGAAACTGGAGAGGGTTCAAAGGAAGTTCATGAAAATTATTACAGCATTGAATATCTTCTCATACAAAGAGTGTTTGATGGCTCTGGGCCTATATTCACTGGAATTCAGAAGAATGAGGGGTGACCACATTGAAACCTACCAAATGGTGAAAGACCTTGATAGGGTGTATATGAAGAAGATGTTTCCTGTGGCGGGAGAGTCAAAGACCAGAGGACACAGCCTCTGAATAGAGAGACATCCTTTTAGAACGAAGATGAGGAGGAATTTCTTTAGCCAGAGAGTGGTGAATCTGTGGAATTCTTTGCTATGGGCAGCTGTGGGGGTCAAGTCTTAATGTATTTTTAAGGCAGAGGTTGATAGATTCTTGATTGGTCAGGGCATGAAGGGATAGGAGTAGAAGACAGGAGATTGGGACTGAGAGGAAAATTGGATCAGCCATGATGAAATGGCTGAAAAGACTCGATGAGCCAAATGGCCTAATTCTGCTCCTGTATCTTATGGTCCTAAGGGCTGAACAATAAGAAACAAAAGAAAGAGAGAAGAAAGGAAGAAAGGAAAATTAATGATGAACTTCAATGCCTCACTTCACAACTTTATCACATGATGTAATTCTTTACAGATGGGAAATGTAACTGTAGGGATGCCAACATTGTACTTTCTAAATGGGGACTAGATTGTGAGCAGTGGTTGTTTTGGGTAAAATTCCAACATTTCCCAATGATTGCTCAAAACTGAATTCCTGTTAATTCCTATTAGTCTAACCTTGATATTCAGTATCATTACTATCACTGATTTCTTCACCATAAGCATCCTGGGAGTCACCCTCAGGACAGAAAATTAACTGTATAGACACACATGCTCTCAGTGGCTACTTTATTAGGTACACCTGTACTCCTGCCCCCAAACATAAATGTCTAATCAGCCAATCATGTGACAGCAGCTCAGTGCATAGCAGCATGCAGACATGGTCAAGAAGTCCAGTTGTTGTTCAGGCAAGACATCAGAATGGGGAAGAAATGTAATCTAAGTGACTGAGATCACGGAATGATTGTTGGTGTCAGATGGGGTGGTTTGAGTATCTCAGAATCTGCTGATCTCTTGGGATTTTCATGCACAACAGTCTCTGGAGTTTACAGAAAATGGTGGGAAAAAAAACCCAGAAAACATCCAGTGAGGGGCAGTTCTGTGGGTGAAAATGCCTTGTAAATGAGAGAGAGGTCAGAGGAGAATGAGCAGACTGGTTCAAGCTGACAGGTAGGCAACGGTAACTCAAATAACCGTGCGTTACAACAGCGGGTGTTTTGCACGATGCGCCACATGGCACGGAAAGGAACAACACAACAGTTGTGTGCAGAAGAGCATCTCACAATGCACAACACATTGAACCTTGAAGTGAATGGTCTCATCAGCAGAAGGCCGCCAACATACTGTGCACTCAGTGGCCATTTTATAAGGTACAGGTGTGCCTATTAAAGTGAACACGGAGTGTGCGTGGTCGCTACAAAGGTTGGGTGGATGTCACTAGTGACATCTGCAAGACAAAATTCAGGAGTTGGAACAACACTCACCTATTTGCATGGAGGATTACAGTTCCAGCAACACTGGAAAAGCACAGCATCAACAAGGACAAAGAAGATAGCATTATTAGAGGCCCATTAACTGCAGCAAGCATTCACTTCCTCCATCACTGGGATACTGTGACTGCATTGAGTGCTCTCTATGTAATGTACTCCAGTTAATCATTTGGGTTATTCTTACAGCAACTTCCAAACCTGTGATTGCACTATTGAGTCACGAGATATTACAACAGAATTAGGCCATTTGGCCCATTTAGTCTGCTTCACCTTTCAATCATGGCTGATTTTTCTTTCAGCTCCAGTCTGCTGCCTTCTCTCTGTAACCTCTCACTCCTTCGTCAATCAAAACTCTGTCAATTTCTGCCTTAAGTATACCCAATGACTTGGCCTGCACAGCCATCTATGGCAATGAGTTCCATAGATTCACCATCCTCTTGCTGAAAAAGATTCCTCCTCATCTGAGTCTTAGAGGGCCATCTCTTTATTCTGAGGCTGTGCCCTCAGATCATTGACTCTCCAACTAATGGAAACTTCCTCTCGACATCCACTCTATCCAGGCCTTTCATTATTCTGTAGGTTTCAATCCGATCCCACCTCCCGCCCCCCAGCTATTTGAATTCCAAGTGCAGGCCAGAGACATCACATGCTACTCTCGTATATTCAGTATTCCATTCCTGGGATGATTCTTGTGAGCATCCTTTGGACCCTCTCTGGGACCAGAACATCTTTCCTTTGACACAGCCTCCAAAATTGCCTACGATATTCCAAACGTGGGCTGACCAATACTTTATAAAACCTCTGCAGTACATCCTTGTTCTTATACCCCACTCCTCTCAAAACAAATGCTAACATTGTATTTGCCTTCCTCAGTACTCACTGAACCTGCAAATTAATCTTAAGGGAATCTTGAACTAAGACTCCTAAATCCCTTTGCACCGCTGATTTCTGAACTCTCTCCCCATTCAGAAAATAATCCAGTCTTTCTTCTTCCTACCAAATTGCACAACCCAACATTGTATTCCATCTGCCTCTTCCTTGCCTCCTCTCTCAACCTGTCCATGCCTCTGTAACACTACCTGTTCCTTCACCTTTCTTTGCATTGTCATCTGTCACTAAACTAACAAGGGAAACTGATGACTGGGAATGTATCTGCAGGTTTCCCTCCTCATCATACACCATGCTCACCTTGGAATATGTCCTTCTGGTTTAAGATGGTGCTGACCTAGCAATTACTTATATGTATATATAGGCATCCGTTAGCCTCATGAGATCATGGGTTTGCGCCTTGGAAGGTTTCCAGGGCGCAGGCCTGGACAAGGTTGTATGGAAGACCAGCAGTTGCCCAGGCTGCAAGTCTCCCCTCTCCATGCCACCGATGTTGTCCAAGGGAAGGGCATTAGGACCCATACAGCTTGGCACCGGTGTCGTCGCAGATCAATGTGTGGTTAAGTGCCTTGCTCAAGGACACAACACACTGCCTCAGCCAAGGCTTGAACTCACGACCTTCAAATCACTAGAGGAACGCCTTAACCACTTGGCCACAGCAACTACTTACCGGCAGCAAAATACAAAACAAAGAAGACTACTAAACACTTTATTAATAACAATCACCGCTATCAATGGAGAAGTGTGCAGACACAAGGCTAGGCATGTGGAGGCAGGAGGAGACGAGACATACCAGAGGCAAGCGGAGCCCGGAGCAAGACAAGTCCTGATGCCTGATCAATTGAAGCACCCGTCCAGATTGAAAAAGTCAAGGTGTCGGAATCAGCGGCAAAGTATGGACCAGTTCTGCTGGTTCTGTGCAGTTATTCTCACTGCTCCAAGATGTTTACTAAACTCTGAGCTGAACCGAGGCTGTGGTCAGCCCGAACTGCAGTGATGCCTGGCCTCATCTCTGTGGTCCTGTGACGTTTGCTCAGCTCTGAGCTGAACCGAGGCTGTGGCCAGCCCGAACTGCAGTGATGCCTGGCCTCATCTCTGTGGTCCTGTGACGTTTGCTCAGCTCTGAGCTGAGCCGAGGCTGTGGCCTATTCCAGCTGCAGTGATGTCTGGATTTGTGTCTTTCATAAAACCTCAGTTCTGAACCTATTCGCTTACTTTTATTGTTTGCACATTTTTTTTCTCTCTGCATGTTGTGTGTTTAATGCTCTTTTTTTAATGGGTCCTTTTGGGGTTTCTTTGTTTTGTGGCTGCCTGTTAGGAGACGAATCTCAAGGTTGTGTAATGATAACAAATGTACTTAGAACTTATCACTGCTCATTCATCATTGCTGGGTTCGAAATCCTAGAAATCCCTGCCCAACGGCACTGCGAGAGAATCTTCAGTACCCTTATGAGAAAGTCTGCTGTAGCTCAACATAATGGCTCACCAGCAGCTTCTTAGGTGCAATTGCAGATGGCTAGCACAATACAGATGATCCTTCTAATGGTGCCCAGATCATCAAAAACTAATCAATGAATAGAACATAAAACAATATAAACATAAACACAAGATTCAGCAGATGCTGGAAATCCAGAGTAATATAAGCAAGATGCTGGAAGATCTTGGTAGGTCAAGTGGCATCTGTGCAAAGGAATAAAGAGTTGACTGGGCTGACACCCTTCATCAGGCCCTGAACAGTTCCATGAAAGAGCATTCGAACATAGTAAAATCATTAAAATATTTCTGTGCATTTGCCTTTCTCCTCATTGTCAGCATTTCCAGTTAAATAAATGGAGCCACCATCATCAAAGCCAACCAGTCCCGATCTGAGGCAAGGAGCCACAGATGTGAAACGTGCCCAGACCCTCTCTCCAAAACAGCAATGCTCCGTGAATGGATGAATGGAGAATCCTCGAGTAGAATGGGAGATGAGGTGAGCAGCCATTAGACCACACGACAGGTCACTTCCAATTTCCACATGTGCCCAAAAGCCCAAAACAAGCTGAGGTCTAAATCGTGAACAGCTGATGAGTCTTTGTCCACCAGCTCATTTCAGCTGATTGTTGCTTTTTATGGGAAAAGTTTCAACACTTTATTCGATCTCATTCTTAGTCATCAACAGTAAATTATTTTATTTGCCTACCTGGTATGAATTATTGGTAATTTCCTATCTAAAGTTTAACAATGAAATGAAGTTTCTTGGGAAAAGAAATACAGCTCTCAGTTTCCGGGCCATCAACGTATCTAGGCCAAAGCATATATTTTGCAGAAGAGTATCAGGAGTTCTTGAAATTACCATTCACATATATTTTTAGAATATGGTAACCTGGGTTTGTGTTACAAGTCCTAATGTCAGAAAAATCATGATCAATATAGTTGTGAAAGCAACTTTGAAAGAATCTGTAACTCGTGGGCTAAGAAGAAAAAGAAAAGATGAAAGTTTATCGTTAGATGTGTAGAAAAAGGATGAGCAGGTGGCTGGCGTTTGGAGTCACTTCCACCATTCAATACAAACATGATTGATCCTTTATCTCAAAATAATTTCCTGCCCTCTCCCCATTACTCTCAATACCACCTATGCTTTAAAATCTATAACGTGAACACTCTATTAGTAGCTGCATGGTAGCATAGTGGTTAGCACAATGCTTTACAGTTCCACTGACCTGGGTTCAATTTCTCTACTGCCACGGTCAAAATTATTTAGATTTCTTCCCCATTGTTTGGTCAGAACAACAACTGAACCTCTTAACCATGTCTACATGCTTTTATGCATTGAAGTGCTGCCACGTAATTGGCTGATTAGATATTTGCATTAATGAGCAGGTGTACAGGTGGTCCTAATAAAATGGCCACTGAGTGTATTTTAGATAGATACATATGCATGTAGATATATATGATATAGATAGATAGATATATCATTTATTTCCTACTTTTCTCTTTCTCTAGGTCTTGATACTGGTCTGCTCTCCTCAAAAGTATTCAGTTATTTTGCTTCTGTGACGGAGACTAGAAAGACTGCAGGAAGGATTTACCAGGATACTGGCTGGACTTGGAGACCCAAGTTACAAGGAGGTTGCAGAACAAGACTTAATTCCCTGGAACGTATAATATTGAGAGATAATATGATAAAGGTGTATAAAATCATGACAGGCATAGACATGGTGAAACCACATGGTCTTTTACCTAACGAAAGCAAGAGGGCATAGGTTTAAGAATAGAAACGAGATATTTAACGGGGACATCAAGGACATCATGCAAAGGGTGGTCATATGTAGAATGAGCTGCCAGAAATTGTGGTTGAAGTGGGAGGAGCAGCAACAGTTAAAAACCATCTAGATGACCAGATGGATAGCAGAGGGTTACAGTACTGTGAGTGAAACATGGTCAGATGAGACTAGGTCATTGGGCAACACAGTCGCAATGGTTCAAACTTCAAAGTAAATTTATTCTTAAGGTACAGATATAGGATGTCACCTTATACAACCCTGAGATTCATTTTCTTGCAGACATACTCAATAAATCCATAATAGAATAATAACTAGAATAGAATCAATGAAAGACCACACCAACTGGGCGTTCAATCAGAGTGCAGAAGACATCAAACTGTGCAAATACAAAAGAAAGAAATAATAATAATAATAAATAAATAAGCAATAAATATCAAGAACATGAGATAAAGAGTCCTGAAATTGTTCCCATAGGTTGTGGAAACATTTCAGTGATGGGGAAGTGAAGTTGAATAAAGTTATCCCCTCTGGTTCAAGACTCTGATGGTTGAGGGGTAGTAACTGTTCCTGAATCTGGTGGTGTGAGTCCTGAGCCTCCCATACCTTCTTCCTGATGGCAGCAGCGAGAAGAGAGCATGCCCTGGGTGGTGGGGGTCTCTGACGATGGACAGCTTGAGTTGGTGGGCTTGTTTCCAAACTGAACAGCTCTACCAGGCTACTTTGCCACCATATGAAGAAGTTTCTCTTCTTCTTAATCCTAAATTGTACCCCCAAATCCTGAAACTGTGAACAATTTCTAGTTGTCCCAACCAGGGGGAAACATCTCCCTTGCATGCAAACTGTTAAGCCATGTCAGAAATTTGCACAGTTCCATTAGATCATCTCTCATTCTTCTAAACACAATGGAATAAAAGTTGGGTTGACCTAATCATTCCTCATACAACAGTTCTACCATCCCAAGATGAGTGTTTTTTGCACTCTCTCTATTTAAGTATACCCCTCCTTAGTGTAGTCTCACCATGGCACTGTATAATTGCAGTGAGACATCATGGGCACCCAGAACCCTCTGTACATCTGCTTTGCTCAGTCAATCATCAGGCCAAGAACACCCACCTTTCTGTTTTCCAAACAGTGGATAACTTCACATTTATCTACATCTGAATGGGGGACATCAGAGACAGGTTTTTCACACAGACAGTGGTGGGTATGTGGAATATGCTGCCAGAGGTGGTGGTAGAGGCAGATACATTTGGGACATTTCACAGACTTTTAGATAGGCACATGAACGATAGAAAAATGGAGAGCCCTGTGTGAGAGAAGGGCTAAATTGTTTTAAAGTAGGTTAAAAGGTCAGGGCAATATTGTGGGCCAAAGTGTCTGTACTGGGCTGTAATGTTCCATTCATTGATTTATTTTTAGGGATCTGGGCATCAATAGCAAGACCAGCACCGAGTTTAGTTTAATATCAGGTAAATATCCAACATGATTTGTTAATGCTTTTCAGGGAAGGGATGGTGCTAGTCATTCCCTATTTGACGTATATTTATACCGTGTTTGCTCCAATTCTGGCCAAGTATCAATGAGGGAAAGAAGGTGGCCCAGTCACATTTGATCAGTTTCCAACAACGAACAGGAGCTGAAGTGAATCTTACCACGCTGGAGATGCACAGCATGGGTCACATAACCAGAGTCAAGCACCCCGCCACACGTATTCCTATCAAACACTCCCTGTGTAGTACAAGTTCTATTCGGAGGAGGGGTTCCCAACCTTTCTTATGGCATGGACCCCCTACCATTAACTGAGGGATTCGTGGACGCCAGGTTAGGAACTCCTAATTCAGGATAAGGCTTCCGCTGCACTGTTTCATCAAAAATTCCTCAAGCATTTATAACATAGGTAAATATCCTAGGTTCTACACAGAGATGAATTGGGATTCTTTGTCAAAAAGATACAAAGTGAGGTCAGGGTGCAGTTTAAAGTTGATCATTTGAAGAAGCGGATTTAGCGATATGAAGGGGATAGAAGCTGAACTGCGCGCTCTATATATTTATTGTATCATGAGCATCTACTGCAAGTAAATGCAAGGCATACACTGTATTTGAGATCAGAAAAAAATACACGTTACCTTGAAGCTGCAAGTCAGAATCATGCCAGGAGACCAAATTTCTCAAATTATGATGAGTTCAGTTAATTTTAATCCGATTTTGAATGTGGCCATAGTTTAACATTCAACCATTAATCTTGGAAGGGACTTCCAAGGACTCTTCATCTCAAATTCTCAATATTTATAGCTTATTTATTTATTTTTATTATATATTTCTTGTTGTATTTACACAGTTTGTTGTCTTTTGCACATTGGTTGAACGCCCACATTGGTGCAGTCTTTCATCGATTCTATTATGGTTATTATTTGATTATGCCTGCAAGAAAATGAATCTCAGGGTTGTATATGGTGACATTTATCTACTTTGATAATAAATTTGCTTTGAGCTTTGAGTCCCAGAGACTCAGTGACATTTACCTTAAAACGTTTCTCTCCTTCCCCCTCGTGTTTATCCATGGTCCCTTATCTGTCATCCTTCAGCTACGGAAGACAATTTGCTACACTGCTGCATCTTTTTACTGACCTAATCATATTGCTCTGTAAAAAGTATTCATTTAAGGAAAAGGAGAGGCTGCTTTTTCAGAACCTGTTGTTTATTAGTATATTTTCCATATCAAACAGTTTCCTGGCAATTTTGGTCTATATCCTAACTCAGGGGTAGGCAATCTTAAGCACAAATGATTTTCTAGCATGTGTTGTTCATTAATTTGAGTCCAAACATAACTAGATGCATTTAAATGGGTAATTCCCATATTTCAAGTTTTTTATGGCATTTATCTGGCCCACCGTCCGCTCGTTAATGTACGATCCAGCCCACAGAGGCAAAAAGGTTCCCGACCCCTGTCCTCACTGAAGCCACAATATTTTTCCTGTAGCATAGAGAGCAAAGATACGCAAAATCATCTGAGGCTTATCTGGAAAATACTCTCTTACATAGAGAAAGCAGCTGGAATTTGGCATAATCAGCCAAAAGATACTTGGGGTCCATACGTTTTTCTTAAACAGGGAATAAATCCCTCAGAGGAATAGTAAAAGAATCAGGGACTCCAACAGGCAAGTGGCTTTTCACTAAATGTCCACCAGTGATCTTATGGAAGAGGACACCATGGCAGAGTTGTAGTTGTTACTTTAACAGTTGTAGGTCAATTATTGTATCCAAGCTGAGGGATACGAACTCTGGGTGTGGAGCTTTGGAAATTTCAACACCGAGGCAATCTTCTTCTTCTTAAGCCCATTACCCCTACTGGGGCATGGGCCGCTGACGGCAGCTTGCCAAGAGTCCTCTGACCTGGGCCGACAGAAGTCTGATCAGTCCTGTGTCTTCAACTTTCTGCACATGACGTCATACATCTTCTCGGTGAAGATCCTTCCTCTCCCAGAAATGAGGTAAGTGGTCCATGGTGCTTTCATAGCTCTGAGTTTTTCCAGGATGTGTTTGCTAGCCCCATGCCCAACTGTTCTCCTTTCACAGCCAGGCTTGGGACCATCAACGGCAGAGTTCACAGAGGAAATGCCCTTTTATCCCACCTCCTGAACTTCCATAGCCAAAAAAAAACCCTAAAATTAATTGTATAAAACCCAGTTTTTCCATGTTTCCATGATTTTTCTCACACTGATGGCAGCAGTATCCAGAATATCACTCTTCAGCTCCTGGAGATTCCTGAGCCATCTTAGAGAATTGGAAGCCAAGTCTGAGGTGACACTTTGACTAATGTACATTCTTACAGCTGAAACGATTGGCATTGAAAGAAAAATAATCACCTTCTCACCGGTTGCCCACTGTGCTCAGTAGATTGGAATAGCACCCCTATAATAGAAGATCGTGGGTTCTCTAAGAAATTGTCCAGGTCATCATTTTGAGCTCAGTACTAAGAGAACCTTACCCTATCAGCGGTGAATCATTTAATTGCAGCCGTGGCCCAGCATCAGTTAGAAGCTCTCCACATTGCTCTTGCCAAAACTTGCCTCTCAGCCAACATTACTGAACAGATCGGTTCTGGGCTCATTATGGATCTTGACTTATAAAAACCGGTTGTCTCATTTCTCCACTCTACACTTCAACAAAACTTCATTAACTGAGTATTTTGAGGTGTTACTTAGCAATGAAAAACCACTTTCTTTCTTTCTTGCTTCCACCTTCCAAACACCGAGATTGTGAAACATATGCTGAGCCTACGTGAAGAGGTGAATAGGAAACACTGTGGGACTGTTAGCACTTCAATGCCAGTAACTCAAATCCACCTCATGATGCAGTGAAGGAAATCCCCATCAACAGCAATGAACAGAAAATCTGACAAGCTACACTTACTGGATTAGTTGAGTGAGTTCAGAGGAAAGAGCTGCTTCCTGTTTACTCTCCAACCGATTAGAGGTCTCTTAACATGAAGCAACTTCTGACTTGCCACGGTCTTTGAACAATGACCATGACATTTACCGGGGTTTCCTGATACTCAAGAGTTTTAATGTGGACAAATCTCAATAAGACATACTCAAAGGTTTTCAACCTTTTGTGTATTCTGCATGGAACACCACACAGTAAAGAGGCACAGCAGTAAAGGTCATTCAGTTCACTTACAGGTTCTGATAAAGAGCAATCAGGCTACTTTTCAATTTATTTCCATTCACATTGAGTCATGCACTCAAAATCTGAACCAGTAATTGAGGAAACCAGGTTTGCCTCATGTCACCTCTGACTCTTTTGTCAATTAAGCTAAACGTGTTCCCTCAGGTTATTTGTATCTTTGCAAACTGAAAACACCTTGTATTCTGTCTAGATTAGGGGTTCTCAACCTTTTTTTATGCTGGTGAACCCACCATTAACCGAGGGTCCGTGTTGAGAACCCCTGGTTTAAGAAGCTCCGACTGGATGGTATGAGCATCAATTTCTCCTTTGGGTGTTCCTTTCATGAATTAATTGTATGCAAGCCACTTATAAAATTGTGATTGCATCATTTTGCTCCTCAGGGTGAAGGAGCAATATCTCACATTCTGTCTTGGTAGCCTCCAACCTGATGGCATAACATTGATTTCTCCTTCCAGTAATTTTTTCTCTCTTTTCTTTTATCCACCTCCTTCCCCCTGACTTCTTACCTCTTCTCCTCACCTGTATGTCACCTCCCCCTCCTTCTTCTCTTTCTCCCATAGTCCACTGCCCTGTCCTATCAGATTCCTCCTCTAGTCCTTCACCTTTTCCACTCAATTGGCTTCACCTTTCACCTTCTAGTTTGTCCTCCATCCCCTCCTCCCACCTTTTTATTCTGGCACCCTCCCTCTTCCTTTCCAGTCTTAATGAAGGGCCGCAGCCCAAAACGTTGACTGTTCATTCATCGCCATAGTTACTGCCTGACCTGTTGAGTTCCTCCAGCATTTTGTGTGTTCTGTTCTGAAAACACTTTGACTTTATTTACTGTGTTTAGATCCTTTCTGACTTTAAACAGTTCTAAATCCACTCTTATGCCTCTCTGTGGAGGATAAACCCAAGCTTTCCCAGTCCATTTGTTCAATTGTAATCACAGGAACTATTCTCGTGAATTTCTTTGGTATCCTCGCCAAAGCCCTCATGTCCCTCAGAATGCATTGTGCTTAGAATGATATAAAAGTTGTGGTTAAATAAATGTTTACACAGAAATGAACAAAAAATTACAACAAATGCTGAAAGTATGTCAAGGTCAGGCAGCAGAGTAACTCAGCATTTTCACTTTGATATTCAGATTTCCAGCATGTGTTTTATTTTCATTTCGGAAGCAAATACGGTACTGTGTAAAAGCCTTAGGCACAGATACAGTACTGTACATATATATTACTAGGATGCCTATGACTTTTAGCACAGTACTGTACTTGTCAACATGGAGCGACGAGCAAGCCTGTAAATCTGATGAGAGCAAAGGACGTTGGCAAGGGTGGAACGCCACAGGAGAGGTGTGGGACAGGTGCCAGAGGTGGAATGCCAGGAGCAGGGGGTGGCGTGGCTGTGGACACACCCAGCTCTGGGACACCAGGCAAGATCATTTGATTCCAAACAATTGGTTTATCGATCATTTCAGAATGTCTCTCTAGTGCTTTCAACTTCTGCCTCTCTCCATTTCCCTTTTCCTAGCCATGATCCCCCTCTCCCTGCCCCCTTCCCACTCTCAATCCACAATAGACCCATATCAGAATCAGACTTATCATCACTCATGTACTGTATGTCATGTAATTTGTTTTTTTGTATGGCAGCAGTACAGTGTGATACACAAAATTACTACAGTACTGTGAAAAAGTCTTAGGCACCCTAGCTATATATATGTGCCTAAGACTTTTGCACAGTACTGTAATCCATAATTTTTCTAAATAATAAACATGCCACAACGTTCACTTTGAAATGTTTTAGAGTTTCAACATAACAAGACATACACAACCTGCTGGAGGAACCCAACAGGCCAGGCAGCATCTATGGAAAAGACTAAACAGTTA
This sequence comes from Mobula birostris, assembly GCF_030028105.1. NCBI lineage: Eukaryota > Metazoa > Chordata > Chondrichthyes > Myliobatiformes > Myliobatidae > Mobula > Mobula birostris. Next base: position 5,547,845 of record NC_092399.1, read on the forward strand.
ATGTTTCCGATGGCGACCCTTCATCACGGAGTTGTTTACTCTTTTCCATAGATGCTGCCTGGCCTGCTGAGTTCCTCCAGCATTTTGTGTGTGTTGCTTTGGATTTCCAGCCTCTGCAAATTTTCTTGTGTTTGAGAGATCAACCAGTGTTTCGAGTTACAACGCTGTTACAAATTGTGACAGTAAACACAGAATGGAAGTCGGGGTTGCTCAATGTTAGTAAACTGCCGGCCTACTGAATGCCAATGCTGTCTAGGAAAAAAAACATTCGAAGTGCCATGCGGTTTTCAGGCTGTGTTAAACTTTCATGCTCAGAGCAATGGTTAGTCCACATAGCTGAATTAGACAGAATGGTGGCTGAAAAGATGGCACCTCCTACACTGCACTCTTCCTCAGCAGCTGCATTGTCTACTCAAACATTTGACCCTGAGGCAAAGTGGGTTCACAGAACTAAGGATGAAAATATAAGACAGAAAGAATGTCATCTACATTGTTACACCAGAAAATAATAGAACTATATTGTTTCTTTATTTCAACTCTTCAGTGATTATCCGTTGAAATGCATATTGATCAAATCAAGAAGCAGGTTACATGCCAGAGAAAGATCAGTTGGGAGTCAGTCCTGGGGTGAGGTTTGACGATTGGATAGAATCAGAGATCACATTAAACTACAGCAAGGTTAGGGGTGTGGACCAGAATGACAGTGACGGTCAGATCCAGGGCCATTGTCTAATTCAGAGTGAGGAGATCTGGTCTGATCCACGGACAACCTTCAGCATTTCTGAAAACCACTTGAGCTGAGAAATCGTAAAGCATGGAACAAATTGGCTATATAATGTGGTCTTCTCTATCAAACTCTGACCTTTGATGTGGTCCATAATTTGCTAACCCATTTTAATTCATTGACAGCATAAAAGAGTTAAATGCAGTCTCATGCTATCAATGAAATAAAATGGGTTACCATTTTATGGACCACATCAAAGGTCAGAGTTTGATAGAGAAGACCACATTTTATAGCCACCTTGTTCCAAGTTAAACATTTTAGTATTTTATTTCTGAGGAAGCCTCTGTTACTGCAGCAAGGTTTTCTTAAGGGAGTCTTCGTCATGACTGCACTGAGAATTATGTAGTAGCCACTAAATTAAAAATGGGTGAACAGTGACAGGAAGTAGTCGCCCCCAATTTGACATAATAAAATGGGAGAATCCTAACTTACCCCCAGCTTCCCAGTGGAAATCACTTGCTTACTTATTGTCCATTAAAGCATGATTACACCACTGGCATTCGAGCAGCTATGAAGGTCCTCCATCTCTGCCAGTGTTCAGGGCTTTCTTCATAACGTTAGTACCTTCCTCTTGGTTTTAACTATTCTCCGTCATGCAGGTCTCTGGTGAAGGCTCAGGAGTACTGTCACATTCAGATGTAGAAGGATTCTTCATTATTGTTTCTGTACAATTTAGTTTTAGCACTCAGGGTTGATAACCCTGAGCCAAATCTGGAGGACTGGTGGAGAGCATCCTTAGTCTGGCCTCTGCCCTTTGACCTGCTTGGCATGGATGAACCTACCAAGGCCCAAAGCATACAGCCCTGACTCCAGCCAACATATAGCTCTCCGAGTCATTGAGGTATGCAAGCCTCCACACCCAATGACAAGGTTGTGATCCTATTGGAGGTTCCAGTGGAAACAAATTCAAGTTTATGGTCATTCAACCATACACACATACACAGTGAAATGAAACATCGTCCCCTGGTGTCAAGGTGCAAAACACAATACATACAGTCATACACAGCACCTGTAGTTATGATCCAGTTCATGTGGTCACAGTATAATATTGACACAGTCCCTGTGCGGCATGGTCTGAAGATTGACAGGTTGACATAAGTTCAAGATGCATGTTTATGTGAGACGGTTACTGGCACTATTATAGTATTCACTAGGAACATTTATCAGAAGCGCTGCATGTGCAGGGACCTTGGTATTATCAAGGATTCCACCCATCCATTCGACATTCACTTTGACTTTCTACCATCAGGCAGGAGGCTCTGAAGCAGAAAGACGAGAACGGCCAGGATGGGAAACAGTTTCTTCCCTCAGGCCTTTTGGCTTCTGAACTCCCTGTCGCATGAAGTGTCACCAGATAATCTGTACTGTACCCTACAATATTTAATTTATGCATTTTACTCTGCTTATCTGTGCATAATTCAAGGATCTCAGCCCAAAACGTCGACTATACCTCTTCCTAGAGATGCTGCCTGGCCTGCTGCGTTCACCAGCAACTTTGATGTGTGTTGCTTGTAGATTTAATTCTGACTTTTCTAAGTTATTGTGTGTGATGTGTACTGCTGTGCTTTACACCCTGCTCCAGAGAAACGTTGTCTTGTTTTGCAGTATACATATACATAATGAAATGCCAATAAACTTGACCTGACTTAATAATAAAACTAACAGTAATATAAATATGTGAAACAGGAGCAATAAAAGACGGAAAGTGACCATTGCAGGATGAGAGCGTGTCTGTGAGCCGGGGTATGGACATTCAGACAGGGTGTACCTGTGTGCTGGGTGGCAACAGGCTGGTAAGAAGTCTCACAGGTTGACATCTCTGGTTCTCACCCAACCTGACATCTCTGGTTCTTATGCTGCAGTACCTTCTGTCCGACAGCAAGAGGGCAAAGATATTATAAGAAAGATGGGAGGGATCTTTGACAATGCTAGAGGCACTGCATATACAGAACTTCTGATGTGCTGAATGGGAGGGAGACAGACTTCAAGGGAAAGATAACTTCTCAACTGCCCCAGAGATGGAGGCCAAGCAAAAAAAAATAGCAACGGTGATATCTTCCCTTTGCCAAGTAGAGGTGAAATTAGCAGTGTTTTGGAATGACTCTCCTTCTGAATAGCTTGCGAGATAACTTACTGGCCGTAAGCCAGGCCGCCTTCCACCTATTTGCCCAAAGCGTGGGTGGAGACAGACATGATGAAAACTCTTTCGCTCCATTTCAGACAATGAGCACTTCATACTTCTCTTACTATGTGAAGGATTGCCAGGAATAAGCTTAGTTTTTAACACCTGATTTGTTATTACCATTAAACAATGAGAAGGCACAAAATGGATTGAAAAGATTAAATAGATCCATGTTGTATATCAAACACTTCTTGACCATATTTAGCATCAAAATGATGCAGAAAGAAATGTTTATGACCCACACATCTCTGTCTGTAACAACACAGTGAACATTAAAAACCACAAAAGATTAAAATATTTGTAGACGCTGGAAATCCAGTGTAGCACATACAAAATGCTGGAGGAACTCAGGAGGTCAGGCAGCATCCATGGAGAGGAATAAAGATCCAATGTTTTGGCCGAGACCCTTCATCAGATCCTGATGAAGTGTCTCAGCCTGACACATTGACTCGTTATTCCTCTCCATTGTGTGTGTGTGTGTGTGTGTGTGTGTGTGTGTGTGAACATTTTTCCTATGTTATCAAACAAAATTTAGCAGCGTGCCTCTTAAGACATTATTTGAACATGTCATCAAATGTTTGACTGAAGAAGGGGATTTTGAGGAAGGTGTGATGGAAGAGGAAGGCTTGGGGAAGGGGCTGCCAAAGTTTAGTCTTTGCAGCTGAGCGAACAGGCAACAACGATGGGACAAGGGGTCACAACTGGAGGATGAGGCTTGTAATGCTGGAAGAGCATTCAGAGACACGATAGATGTCAGTTGATTTGGGAACCAAAATGAAAATTTTGCAATGGAGTCATTAGCATGTTGGGAGCCATTGGCATCTATAGACACAGGGACTGTGGTGAGAGGATTTGCTACCAGATAGCATATGGTAGCAGAGTTTTAGGTGACTTCGTGCATTACCAAAGGAGCATTGGCAAGGTCATGACTAGAAGTACTGAAGAGGTTTACCAGAACAGATGACTGGAGGCAGGGGTGGAGACAGGCGCTGTTGTAAAGGAGGAAGCTGGGACCTATCACACCTTCATTTATTTATTTATTGAGATACAGTGCGGAATGGGTCCCTGCGGACCTTTCAAGCATGCTGCCCAGCAACACACTGATTTTAACCCTAGCCTAATCATAGGACAATTTACAGTAATAATAATAATAACTTTATTTATATAGCAACTCTCATACATTAAGATGCAGGCTCAAAGTGGTTTATATAAATTGGAAAGATAAAACAATATAATCATAAAAATATGAGACAAAATTAAAAATCGTAAGACGAATATATAGAATAAAATGTAATCGAATATACCAAAGTATATAAATGTAGTCAACATCAACAGGCATTAACTATTCTTATAAGTAGGCCAAGTTAAAAAGTAGTTTTAAGTGTTTTGAAGTGGTCCACAGTACTAGCCTGGCGTATCTCAGGCAATATTTCAGATTTTTGGTGTATGACAGCAAAAGGCCACATCACCAGTTCTTATATGCTTGGCTGTAGGAATAGAAAGCAACCAGTATTCACAGATTAGGGATGTAAGGCGATAAACGCTCAGAAATATATGGAGGAGCTCGATTGTTTAGAGCCTTATATACAATTATGAGGATTTTAAAATTGATCCTAAAGGAGACAGGCAGCCATTGTAATGAGGACAAAACAGGTGAAATGTGCTCAGATTTTCTTTTTTATTGGTTAAGGTTCTTGCTACTGCATTTTGACAAGCTGCGGCCAATTTATATCTTTCTTAGGCAGTCCTGAAAAGAGTGCATTACAGCAATCTAATAAGCTAAAGACAAAATCAAGTATCGATTTTTCTGCACTTTCAGATGTTATAAGATGTCAAACTCTTGCAATGTTCCTTAAAGGAAAGAACAAGGAACTATCAACCTACTAACTGGTATGCCTTTGGACTGTGGGAGGAAACCGGAGCACCCGGAAAAAGCACAAGCATTCCATGGGGAGGACGTACAGATTCCTTACAGATCTAATTGGAACTGATCTCTTCTTGAGCTGTAAATGCATCGCGCTAACTACTACACTATCATGGCATCCTCCTGAATGGTTTCTTGGATATTTAAACGTCTGTATTGTAGATACTAAGGGTTAGCTGCACTACAGCATTAATCCCTTGTACTTCATTGGCATGCTGATAAAAGACCTACTCAATCACATTTCATCACAATTTAAGTCATTTTAATATCGTCTACCTGCTGAACCGTGTCTACGCCCACCTGGACAAGCCAGCGAGCACTGTGAGAGTCATGTTTTTTGACTTCTCCAGTGCGTTCAACACCATCCGCCCTGCTCTGCTGGGGGAGAAGCTGACAGCGATGCAGGTGGATGCTTTCCTAGTGTCATGGATTCTTGATTACCTGACTGGCAGACCACAGTACGTGTGCTTGCAACACTGTGTGTCCGACAGAATGATCAGCAGCACTGGGGCTCCACAGAGGACTGTCTTGTCTCCCTTTCTCTTCACCATTTACACCTCAGACTTCTACTACTGCACAGAGTCTTGTCATCTTCAGAAGTTTTCTGATGACTCTGCCATAGTTGGATGCATCAGCAAGGGAGATGAGGCTGAGTACAGGGCTATGGTAGGAAACTTTGTCACATGGTGTGAGCAGAATTATCTGCAGCTTAATGTGAAAAAGACTAAGGAGCTGGTGGTAGACCTGAGGAGAGCTAAGGTACCGGTGACCCCTGTTTCCATCCAGGGGTCAGTGTGGACATGGTGGAGGATTACTAATACCCAGGGATATGAATTGACAATAAACTGGACTGGTCAAAGAACACTGAGGCTGTCTACAAGAAGGGTTAGAGCCGTCTCTATTTCCTGAGGAGACTGAGGTCCTTTAACATGTGACGGACGATGCTGAGGATGTTCTACGAGTCTGTGGTGGCCAGTGCTATCATGTTTGCTGTTGTGTGCTGGGACAGCAGGCTGAGGGTAGCAGACACCAACAGAATCAACAAACTCATTCGTAAGGCCAGTGATGTGGTGGGGATGGAACTGGACTCTCTCACGGTGGTGCCTGAAAAGTGGATGCTGTCCAAGTTGCATACCATCTTGGACAATGTCTCCCATCCACTACATAATGTACTGGTTGGGCACAGGAGTACATTCAGCCAGAGACTCATTCCACAGAGATGCAGCACAGAGTGTCATAGGAAGTCATTCCTGCCTGTGGCCATCAAACTTTACAACTCCTCCCTTGGATGGTCAGACACTCTAAGCCAATAGGCTAGTCCTGGACTTATTTCCTGGCATAATTTACATATTACTATTTAACTATTTATAGTTTTATTACTATTTATTATTTATGGTGCAACTGTAACGAAAACCAATTTCCCCCGGGATCAATAAAGTATGACTATGACTATGACGAAGTTACATAGCTCTGCTTCTCCACTACACTACTGAGCTGCCCACCTCACAGTCCCTCTTTCCCAATTTGCAGAAAAGCCCAGATAAAAAAAACAGATTAACAAAACCATTACTAAAGTATTTGATTGTAAGTGCCAGGAAGTCAAGCAAAATTATACAGTACTGTGCAGAAGTCTTAGACTCATATATATAGGTAAGGTACCTAAAATCTTTGCACAGTGCAGTATATTCATTATCACATAATAAATTACAGGTATTTCACAATTATATTAATATATATTTCAAAATTATATTAGCTAACTTCAAAATTATGTTGCCATTATATAAAAGAAAATTCCAGCTGCACAGGAACAAAGGCTATGTGCGCAGGAGCATTTCAGTTACTGCAGAGCCGCACACCCTCGCAGCTTAGAGGGAACAGTATTTCCAGCTGTTTATACAATGCTCTTTTCAAACTTAATCTAAAACTTGATTCCAGCTTCTTATCAGGAACTACAAATCTTAAATGCTTCCTGCCTGAATATATTGTACTTATTTTTTGGCTCTATTTATTTTTGCTGCTGTATCCAAAGATGTACTTTGAATATTCACTCGAAAATGTTAGTTTATAAGGCTGTAGTTCCATCAGGGACTACAAAATGCTGGACAAATTCACACAAAATGCTGGACAAATTCAGCAGGCCGGGCAGCATCTACAGAAAAGAGTCAACAGTCGAAAGGCCGAGACCCTTCATCAGAAGGGTCCTGAGACTCTGAAATACCACTCTGATCCATAGTGGCATGGAACAGCAACTTAAAGATGAGAACTCAACCCTCCCCACACCTCTTTGACAGCTGGGAGATTAGAGCATATTACAGGGAAATACAAACGTTTGTATATTGGGGACTAGGAATGGGGGGAGGGTGCTCTGAGAGCTGTCATAGAGACGATGGGCCAAATGTCCTCTATCTCTATTGTAAGGAAATGCAAGTTTTTTAGTTGAAATACAAAGAACAGAACCAAATTTTAGAAGCAGACCATGATGCACACAATCTGTATGAGTCATGTACCTCTGGCATGCAAACATGCCAGGTTAAAATGCATATACTGTAGCCCATTTTATTCAAATTTACATTTATTTTTACAAAATTAACTCGCAATTGCAACGTGATGCTCAGGATATTGGACCAATTAGATGCAGAAGCACCTGTCAATTTTTGCCCCCCCCTTCCCCGAAATCTCTTTATCCATTCCCCATTCCGACTTTGCTCTTACCTCTTCCCTCCTCCTCTTCTACCTATCACCTGCCTCAGGTGCTCCAACCCCTTCCATTTCCCACATGGTCCGCTCTCTTTTCTCTTCTTCAGCTGGCTACTTTTATCACCTATCACCTCCCAGCTTCTCACTTCATATCACTCCCCTGCCCACCTAGCTACTCCCCTCACCAGCCTAACACCCCTCCCCGGGTCCTCTCCTCCTTCCCTTTCCCTTGTGGTCCACTCTCCTGTCCTATCAGATTCCATCTTCTTCAGTTCATTACCTTTTCCACCTATCACCTTCCAGCTTCTCACTTCATACCTCTCCCCTGCCTACCTACCGCCCCCGTCACCTTGCTTTACCTATCGCCTTCTAGCTTGTACTCCCTCTCTGCCCCAAACTTCTTATTCTGGTTTCTTTATCCTTCCTTTCCAGCCTTGATGAAGAGTCTTGGCCCCAAACATCAAGCCCTTTATTCCTTCCCACAGGGTGCTTCCTGATCTGCAGAGTTCCTCGAGCATTTTGTGTGCGCTGCTACAGAAGGACCTACCTCGTTGCTGTTTGTGTATTTGAAGGTAAGGTTTCGGGGTATGGAAGCCCTGGCCCAAGGGATTTCTGTACATTTGGTCGGGTCCCTTGGTTGGTCATTTACGATATAGGTGCACTTCTCTTCCAAATCCACCTCCCTCCACTGGCTCATGTCCGACACCTCAGCTTTCATCTTCATGCCCTCTCAGTGCCTCATGACAGGGCCAAACACAACATCGGAGACTCTGCAAGAGTCAAGCAAAGAGAAGAAAAAAAAAGAAAATCAATTTCACTGAAAAGGAAGAACATTTTGAAGTGCATTCATCGTTTCAATTGCAGGGGTTCCCAACCTAGTTTATGCCATGAACCCTTACCATTAACTGAGGGGTCCATGCACCCCAGTTTGGGAGACCCTGATTCAGGCTGAAGTAAACTCAAATACACCAAGTTCCCATGCAGGATAATGAGACAAATGCCTTCAATGCTGTTAGTGGGGGATGGCGGGGTGGAGATAAGTCTCTACCAAAGGAGGTGTAAGGTGCTCCTTCCCTCTGCTAGCCTGCAGGTCACCCTTGGGCAAGGTGTAGCACCTGCTTCACGCCACCCCCCCCCCCACCACCGATCAGTGTTACGTGAAGCCACGGGAGCAGGTGGTGGATGGTCGTATGAGCTGCTGTTGCATATCACAAGTCCTGGTTATGCGACCACTGACACCAGGCAGAGAATACCTGAAGAGCATTGATAATGGCAGGGAGTAACCTGTCTTGCCAATACGCTGCCGAGAAGAAGGCAATGGCAAACCACTTCTGGAGAAGAATTTGCCAATTTGAATCATGGTCAAAGACTATCGTTGCCTACGGAATGAGCCGGCACATAATGATGATGTTAGTTGAGGAATAAATACTGATCTAGTAAACTAGGCTGAACCCTTCAAAACATTGCCAGGAAATCTAATGAGCAGGCGAGACTGCGGGTGATTTCTTGGTTGAGGAACTCATTTGAAGCACAACGCCTCTGATGGTGGAGTACTCCATCAGCACTCTGACTCAGCTTTGCTAGGGTTCAGATTTCTTGTACAGACAAGCGGGAATGCACCACCCCGTCTCGCAGTTAACTCCTAATTATGACAACTGCTTGTGCAGGAACATAAAATCAGTTGACAATTGTGCACTTTCCATCCAAGGTTTCAAAGCAGGAGAGGAATGTACAAGACTTCAGCAAGTCGTGACAGTAGCGGTGTTCCCATCATTTGGTTTTATTTTCATTTATTTATTGAGATACAGCACGGAGTAGGCCATTCTGGCCCTTCGAGCCCTGCTGCCCAGCAATATCCCAGCTTAATCCTAGCCTAAGCACTGTACAATTTACAGTGATTAATTAACCTGCAAACCGATACGTCTTTGGACTGTGAGAGGAAACTGGAGCACCCGGAGGAAACCCACGTGGTCGCGGGGCGAATGCGCAAACTCCTGAAGGGCGGAGGTGGGAATTGAAACCGGGTCGCTGGTATGGTAAAGCATTGTGCTAACCACCACGCTACCTCATGCACCATCCTCACCAGGGTGGCAATTCGGGATCTCCATTCAAATCCAAACACATCTTTCCACAGTCTGGCGCATCTTCATTACTAAAAATTAAGGCAGGAGCATATGGGGTGTCCTGTATATGGGATTTGGAATATACACTTAAATATACAATTGAAAACCTTAGTACCAAGCCAACACCTGTGTTACTGTCTATTGAATAAGTTATATTCAAGTAGCTTCATGGTAACCCCTCCCCCCATGCTGCTGTAAATAACTTTTGTTGAACTGTCTTCTGCAATGGAGTAAAATACCCCAAAGCATCTCACAGGAGCATTATGATGAGAAAATCTGATTCTGAGGCTCATAAGGAGAAGTTGAAATAGACAGACTTGAAGAAGGGTCAAGACCAATGCGAAGAAATTTTTTTAGTCAGAGGGTGGTGAATCTATGGAATTTGTTGCCACAGGCAGCAGTGGAGGCCAAGTCATTGGGTGTATTTAAGGCAGAGATTGATAGGTATCTGAGTAGCCAGGGCATCAAAGGTTATGGTGAGAAGGCAGGGGAGTGGGACTAAATAGGAGAAAATGGATCAGCTCATGGTAAAATGGTGGAGCAGACTCGATGGGCCGAATGGCCTACTTCTGCTCCTTTGTCTTATGGTCTTATGGTCTTATGGACCCGAAACGTCGACTATCTATTCATTTCCATAGTTGCCTGACCTGCTGAGTCCCTTCAGCAATTTTTGTGTGTTGCATGGGGGTAGACAACCAAAGGCTTGGCCATGGAGACAGATTTCAAGGAGCTTGTAAACCTCATAGGGATATATTGGGATAGACAACCAAAGGCTTAGCCAAAGAGGCAGGTTTCAGGAAACATCTGTAAAAAAGGTAAAGTAGCAGACAGTTGCCAACACCAACATTTTAGAAATGCAGGGGTGCAGGGATCTCACTGGGTTAGAAACACAAGAGATTCTGCCGATACTGTCAATCCAGAGTAACACACACAAAATGGTGGAAGATCTCATCATGTCAGGCAGCATCTATGGAGAGGAATGAACATTTGATGTTTTGGGCCAAGACTCTTCGTCAGGACAGGTTGTTAGGTCAATTACAAACAAGAGAAGATCTTCAGATGCTGGAAATCCAAGCAGCACACACACAAAATGCTGGAGGAACACAGCGGGCCAGGCAGCATCTATAAAAAAGAGTATCGTCGATATTTCAGGCTGAGACCTTTCATCAGGACTCATCAGACTGTTGTGCAGGTTGTTAGGTCATTGACTTTGTCAATGAGTTAGAGAAAGTTACCGAGGTTATAGAGGGAGATGGATGCAAATAAAGCACCAGTAAGGATTAACAAGAAAGGGGCATTGGTGGTGCAAGAACCCATGTAGGGTCGTCATTAGTGTTGGATATGCTGGTTTTCATGAGCCAGAGAACCTAGGATGTTCTTCTGTTGTCTGTATCCTGGATGGAGAATTACTAATAAGGAATATTCTGATGAAAGTATTCCATGGACAATTGTCTCCACAGAGGCAGCCTGCTCTGTACAGAAATTAGGGCAGTATCTCTCATGCAAATAATGCAAGATGAGATTTTCTGTAAGATGCTTTAGTGCTCTACCCACAAGGTAAATTCAATGACTGAGCTGGAATTAGCTGGGATTGGATACTTGATCCATCTTCACCCTTCCATTAACTCCTTAAGCAATCTCTCAACTGAGATCAGTAATATTTTTTTAAATTTTTAAATAGATAATTGGAATCAAGGGGGAAAACAGTTTCACCAGAGCTTGCTGATGGTTTACTAAGACTATTAGGTCAAATACCATTTAAGAACCTATTCCAATAATGAGAACTTGCATTTAAATAGCATTTGTAAAGTACTTGACAGCAGCAGTTACCAGAATACATTTGATTCTAAAACAGAATCAGGCCATTCAGTCCATCAAGTCTGCTCTGCTATTCTATAATGGCTGATTTATTATCTTTCTCAATCCCATTCTCCTGCCTTCTCCACTTAACCTTCGACGTGTTGATTAATCAAGAACCTGTTAACCTCCTCCTTAAATATACCCAGTGAACTGGCCTGCACAGCTGTCTGTGGCAAAATGAATTCCACAGACTGGCTAAAGAAATTTTTCATCATCTCCATTCTAAATGGATGTCCCTCAATTCTGAGGCTGTGCCTTCCAGTCTTAAACCTCCCCCCCTATAGGAAACACCTTCTCCACATCCATTCTTCTAGGACTTTCAGTATTTGATAGGTTTTAATGAGATCTTCTATTAGCTACATCTCAGAGATGCCCACAACATCATACCTGCCAATCTCTAACTGTGCTACAAGATCATCTATCTTTCTCCATATACTGCATGCATTCAAGTATAACACATTCAAGTGCAATGTATACATCACCATTTTTTATTTTGACCCCCTTTTACACTTTAACACCTACCACTGACTGTAATTTTACCCTATCATCTGCCTGTCTTTCCTGATAGTCTCACTACACACTGCATCTGCTCATACACCAACTGCCCCGTTCTCTGCCTTGTCACTTCAGTTCCCATTGCCCTGCCGAATTAGTTTAAACCCTCCTCCACAGCTCTAGCAAACCTCCCTGCAAAGATACTGATTCTCCTAGGGTTCAGGTGTTACCCATCCCTTTGGTACAGGTCATGTACCTTCCCCAGAAGAGATCCCAATGATCCAGAAATATGAAGCTCTGTCCCCTGCACCAATTTTTCAGCCACTCAAATCTACCAAATCATTCTATTCTTACCCTCACTGGCATGTGGCACAGGTAGCAATCCAGAGGTTACTATCTTGGAGGTCCCGCTTTCTGCCTAATTTCCTAAATTCTCTCTTCAGGACCTCCTCCTTTTTCCTACCTAGGTTGTTGGTGCCAATATGCACCACAACTTCTGACTGTTCACTCTCCCTTTTCAGAATGCTGTGGACCTGATCTGACCCTGGCATCTGGGAGGCAACATACCATCTGGGTATCTCCTTCACATCCACAGAATCTGCTTCCTGCTCCTCTAAATATGATATTCCCTATCATGACTGCACTCTTCCTCTCTCCCCCTCCCTTCTGAGTCAAAGAGACAGAGACTTGTCACTGTGGCTTCCTCCTGGCAGATCATCCCCTGCAACAGTATCCAAAATGGTAGACTTATTCTTATGGGAACAGTCACAGCGTTACTCTGCACTGGCTTCCGATTCCCTTTCCCCCTTTTGACAGTCACCCAGGAATGTGTGTCCTGCACTCTTAGGGGTAACTACCTCTCTGTAGTTTCTATCTATCACTTTTCCTTTTCTTTTCAAATCTTTTTATTGTTATAGTATACAAAAGGAATAACACGAGTACATTGAAGTAACAACACTTAAAACGCCTCAAAAAAGACATTATCTTAAAGATCGAAAAAAAATTTGTGATAACAAAAAACAAACCTACTAAACAGAAAAAGTGAGAAAAAAAAAGAACCCATTAGGTGTACAACCCCGGAGTCATGCGTCATACAAAAAGCTGCTAAAAATAAACATCAAACCGCCAGTGAGAAAAGAAAATATACCAAAAAATTTACAATTAGATCGTGGAAAAAAATCTATCAATTAGCTCAAATGATAATAACGAGCAAATGAGCCCCATCTTTTCTCAAAATCAAATAAAGGTTCAAAGGTTTGACTTCTAATTTTCTCCAAACTAAGACATAGCATCACTTGAGAGAACCATTGTGACAAAGTGAGAGCTGATATATCCTTCCACTTCAACAAAATGGCCCTCCTAGCTATTAATGTAACAAATGCAATAACATGTTGGTCAGGCACAGAAATACCATGAATATTTTGAGGAATTATTCCAAAAAGCAGTTAATTTATTCGGTTGTAGATTAATTTTAAGTGCTTTAGAAATTGTTGAAAAAACTGACTTCCAGAACTATTCCAATAGAGAACAAGCCCAAGACATATGTGTCAGTGTAGCTATCTCAGTTTTACATCTATCACAATGACGATCAACATTAGAAAAGATTTCAGAAATTCTCTCCTTCATCAAATGATAACGATGTACAATTTAAAATTGAATCAATGAATGGCTAGTACAAATTGAAGAAGAGTTAACCGACTTCAAAATCCACATCCAATCCTCCGTCATAAAAGTCAAATTGAGTTCCTTTTCCCAATCCTGTTTAATCTTAGATAAAGGATGCTTATCCCATTGTAATAATAAATTATAAATTCTTCTAATAGAACTCTTGATCGAAGGATTCGTATCTATCACTTTTCCATTCTCCCATACGAGCCAAAGCACATCCAGACACAGCTCTACTTCTTTAACCTGCTATTTAAGGAGCTGCAGCTCGATGAAGATTCAGTGGTGAGTTATTTGACCACGAAAGGTATCATAGCCAAGACAGGCGTGACTTTAGGAACATGAATCCTGGCTGCTAATTCACCTTTTAACAACACTTTTAAGAATCACCAGCCTCCACCATGTGAGATCTACTTGCTTAGTTCTGAATAGAATCTGAACCTGGGCATCTTGCTGATGCCCATCACTCAGCATCAACAGCCTCTTCGTATTTGCCTGTTGAGCTAACTAAGGTTCAAAGTTCAACGTAAATTTTAGTATCAAAGTATATATATATATATATATATATATATATATATATATATATATATATATATATATATGTTACAATCCTGAGATTCATTTTCTTGTGGGTATACTCAACAACTCTATAGAATAGTAACTGTAAAATCAATGGAAGACTGCCCAACATGGACGTTCAACCAGAGTGCAGAAGTCAACAAACTGTGCAAATAAAAAAAGGAAAATAATAATCATAAATAAATAAGGAATAAGTATCGAGAACATGAGATGAAGAGACATTGAAAGTTAAGTCCACTGGTTGCGGAAACATTTCAAGGATGAGGCAGGTGAAGGTGAGTGAAGTTATCCCCTCTGGTTCAAGAGCCTGATGGTTGAAGAGTAGGAACTGTTCCTGAACCTGGTGGTGTGGGTCTTGAAGCTCCTGTACCTCCTAGTATCTAATATAGATACTGTAGAACTTTGTTTTTAAGACATAATACTCAACAAGATCTTTATATTTCCAGATGATCCTAAACATTAGTCACTCATAGCAGATTAGCATATTATAGTTCATATTATAGTTCTGCTCAGGGTTGAGCATTCATATCCATCAGGGAATTTGATAATAAATAGCTTTTGGAGAATATTAACTCTCCTGTGCTTCAGATACCAGGCTAGCCTGTGCACTTTCTCAGCTTTGACTAGTGATATTCCTGAAGGCTTCAAGTCAGGAACAGCAATCTTCAGCACCGTGGCACTACATTCCACCATAGGTTGTCCAATATGTCCTCTGTTAAGATCCTCTATCTTCCCACTCAGAAGGCAAACTGACACATTATCCTGTGGGGTGATTCTTTATTTGTCCATTTCCAATAACACAACTAAAAAAAAGTCCTAATGAAAGGAATTCTTTTGGGAAAATAATTATAATAAATTTCTTCTCAGTTCATTGTTCCCTGACTATCAGAGCAGAATGTTGGATATGCATTACTACGCCCATTCTGTGCAGATGTGCAGGACTGTAAATACTCTCTATGTCAGACTGAGCAACAAGGACACGTTTCCGGTCTGGAGAAGTTTAGTTCTGTTGAAGTTCTCTTTCAGTTGCTGATTCACTCGTTGTAGCTTCCCTTTCTGTCTCAGGACCACAAGCTGGATGTTGATTAATGCCCTATCAAATGCAGGTGTTTTATTTGGAAATGGTTAAATACGTGAACAGGTAAGGGGGACACAGGGTAATTCCACTTAAGACAGTGATGAAGAAATACAGGAGCAGCTTAAAGCAGACTGTTGATTTGTCATTGATCATCCTACTTTAACATATTTGAAAAATAAATCTTTGAAATTTGGATAGCTATAAGCACTCAGTCTGAACAACTGGATTCCTTTTAAAGAAGGAAATTGATATCTGGACATTAATCATGGGAAAACTGACAGCAGCCTTTAAAAAAAGAGGTTCCTGATATATGGACCTGCAGTAGAAGGACCTTTAATATCTGGAGTCCATTGAATGAGAGTTCCCATATGCTGACATCTTTTAATGATAATCTAAACACAAGAGATTCTGCAGATCATGGAAATCCAGAGCAACCCACACAAAATGCCGGAGGAACTCAGCAGGTCAGGCAGCACCTAATGTAACAAAAATTCCCTTTAAAAAGTCCCTTAATCCCCTACACTCACTGCTGAACTGGGCTTTATTATTCAGAAACCCACTATCATAATTCACTTCAAACACTAGTTAAAAATATGTGAAATGTAGTTTCACAAGTATTGGCAAAGATACAGTTTGTCTCTAGGTTGAAAAGGCACAACAGTAAATGAGATAGAGCACACTGCCTGGTTTGGCGAAGCAGACTGCAGGCCGGGAGAGGGATCTTGAACAATTAATATCTTTTGAACTGAAATCAGATCATCTAGTAATTGTCTTACTGCTATTTATGGATCTTTTTTGTGCAAACTATCTACCAATTTTCCTGCATGACAATAATAACTTCACTGCACAGAATATTTCATCGGCTGTAAACCACAAAAATATTCCATAATCACAAATGACGCCCAAAGAAAATCAGATCTTCCTTTTAAAATGAAAAGAGCAAAATGAAAAAAATACAAGGAGACCAAATTCCCCACCATTCTGTCAGAATGTATTATGATCTTAGAACCAGGGCTTGGCCAGTTAACGAGGTGTCTATATGGCTGCAGGAGAACATGGCACAGTACCCTGGGACTGGGGTCAAGAGCACCCATACCGTGAGACACCAGCCAGGGAAATCTATTCAGTACTGTTTAGGAAAAATCTAAGATTTTGCTTGTAACTTTTCAGATGTTACTTCTTCGGGTTGTACATGACCGAAAACTGCAGCATTGATTTCAAAATTCCTAAACTGCACTTGCTTCGTGTAACATCCCCACAAGGAAAAGTAGGCACAAAGCATCATCACTTTACTCTCATGATGCAAGTTTCATTCCAATTTACACCATTGCCTTTTGTGATTAATTAAAAAATAGGGGTGGATAAAAACCAGGACCAACCAGTTTTAAAAAAAGGTCCTTTTCCAAAAAGTTTGCATTAATTTATTGGCTTAGTACAGCACCAAGAATGACGGTTCCCTGAGAATTAATTTCAGTTCATCAAGCAACCTTGTGTGTTTGGCTTAAATAGTCTTAGAAAGGGAATACAAAATTCAAAAAAGTTCAAAATAATAATTATAATCAGAGTACATATATGTCACCATATACATCCCTGGGATTCTTTTCCTGTGGGAATATTTAGTAAATCTATAGAACAGTAACTGTGAACAGGATCATGGACAACAAACTGTGCAAATACAAATATAAGTGAACAGCAGTAAATAAGCATGAAATAACAAAATAAGAAGTCCTTAAAGTGAAATCATCAGTTCTGGGAACACTAAAAGTAGAATGAGTGTAGCTATCCCCTTTTGTTCAAGAGCCTGATGGTTGAGGGATCGTTACTGTTCTTGAGCTCAGTGACGCAAGTCCTGAGGCTCTTGTACCTCCTACCTGTTGGCAGCAGCGAAAAAAGAACATGGTCTGGGTGATGAGGATCTTTGATGATGGATGCTGCTTTTCTGCAGCAAAATTTCATGTAGGCGTGCTCAGTGGCTGGGAAAACACAATATAGACTGACCCGAGTTTCCTCTCTCTCCCACCATTCTCTATTTCAGGGCTTGAAAATCTGGAGTGCACAGACCCTTCAGTTAATGGTAGGTGTCCATGCATAAAAACATGTTGGGAATCCATGCTCTATTTCTTTGGTTTGTCCAATGCATAATTTTTTGAATTTTTAGATCTACCCTAGAAAATTCTTCTATTCTCTGGAATCTCATTCTCTGGCTCTCAATCCTTTACCAAGAATCCAAAGCAAAACAGATCTGATCCACATAATGCCTCTCCAACTCCAGTTACGGTTATCTTATTCTACACTGATCAAAAAATTCATACAGCAGCTTTAGAGGACATTGTCACTGTGGCCTTCTTGCAGAATGAAAGTACTTACAGATCAAGATTTGCCTCTGCAATGCCGGCATCAGCCTCCCTTCCATACCCCTCTCCTTGCTGGTTAAGATTAAACCCACATCCTTGCTCCGTGCTTAAACTCCACTCCAAAATCAGCCCCACAATGCTGGGCCTCCAAAGCTTTAGACAGCACAGAGTCACTCTCCTCAGCAACCCAATGGGCCAGAACTACCCAATCGCACAGAGTGCAGGACGACTCCGTCTGCGTTCAGTCTAGCCATAGGCTACCAGGGTGCCAAGCAATCAATGGATTATTTTTAAGATTATCCAATGAGGAGGACATTAATGGTTTAGCCTTTGGAAGCTGCCCGATTCCCTCCTTAGCCTTCCCCTCCCACAGAAAAAAAAAATCCTGGAACAAAGAACAGATGTAAAGATAGCACATGGTCAGTGATAAATCTGATTGATGCTGTCAGTGACCTGTGTCTCACTCGCTCTGACATGACCTTAACCCATTAAATACCAAGCACTCGGAACAAGCCGGCAATCGGGGGATGACCTACATACAAAAACAATCAATTATCATATCTGTTAAGACTGAGGTTATTATCCCTCGATAAAGAACGTGTGCACAAAAGCACGGCATGGTGCTGCCCGGCCCGGCTCCACGCAGCCATCTGGGGGGCTAACAAGGGGCTGGTGTGTTTGTTTTTTTTCTGCTCGTTTATTCCATTGTTCTGAGCGACTGGTTGAGTCTCTATTCCCCTCCCACACATTCATCCCCCCTCCTCTCCTGCAGCCCGAACTCTCACTGAGGTGCAGCATGCCAAGAATGTTGGCAGCCCTCCTTGCACCTTGCCAAGCAATTAAGTAATAAGACTGAGCTTGCTATTGAACGGTCATAGGCAGCACACTTCAGCCAGACCTTGTGCTCATCTCCAATCATTGGCCAAATAACCGGGTTTCAGCTGGGTTTCATCATGCCATAACTTAAAGCCCACTTGCTGACTGACCCTTCCTCCTCTCTAGCTCAGGTGCACCTCCAATACCAAGGTGTGATCGGCTTCTTCATGTCCTCCTTGGTTTCCAAGTTCAAAGTAAATTTATTATCAAATTATGTATACTGTATGTCACCATATACTATCCTGAGATTAATATTCTTGTGGACATACACAAAAGGACAAAGAAATACAGTGGAATCAATGGAAAGCTATACACAAAGACAGACAACACCTAATCTGCAAAAGAGGACAAACTGCAAAAATGTTAAAATCATTAATAAATCAATAATATTGAGAATATGTGTTGTAGAGTACTAGAAGGTGAGTCCATGGGTAGTGGAATCAGTTCACTGCTGAGGTGAGAGAAGTTACTCACTTTGGATCTGGATCCTGATGGTTGCGCAGTAAATTCCAATTTTACACCAGCCATTACACTTCGCCGCAAAGGAAAAGAGGGCGTTTGGCATCTTTACAATCAACCTGTCTACCTGAGCTGACCTATGAAAAAGTTCCCTTAAATGTTAAGCTTAAAACAGTCTATGATACTTTAAATATTCTCCTATATGTTAACCCACTGAACAAAACCCCATCTTACACCTTATTACAAATAAATCATCATTTTAAATCCCTTCATGAGATTCCAGCATTTAACCAATTCTATGGTAGTTAAGTTTCTACATACAACGTACACTCAGTGGTCCTCATCAGGTACAAGCTGTACACCTGCTCAATAATGCAAATATTTAATCGGCTAATCATGTGGCAGCAACTTAATGCATCGAAGCATGCTGACATGGTCAAGGGGTTCAGTTGTTGTTCAGACCAAACATCAGAATGGGGGAGAAATGTGATCTAAGTGACTTGGACTGTGGAATAATTGTTGGTAATAGACAGGACGATTTTAGTATCTCAGAAACTGCTGATTTCCAAGGATGTTACAGGGTTTACAGAGGATGTTACAAGAAGCAGACAAGCATCCAGTGAGCAGCATTTCTTTGGGCAAAAATGCCTTGTTAATGACAGATGTCAGAGGAGAATGGCAAGAATGGTTCAAGCTGGCAGGAAGGCAACAATAACGGCAAGACACCCGCATGGTTTGTTGCCTCCCAGGTGCCAGGGTCGGGGATGTCTCTGACTGGGTGCACGACACCCTGGTACGAGAGAGAAAGCAACCAGAAGTCGTGATACATGTTGGGACCAACGACATAGGCAGGAAGAGGGATGAGGTCCTGAAGAGTGAGTTTCGGGAACTAGGCAGAAGGCTAAAGAACAGGACCTCAAGGATGGCGTTCTCAGGATTGCTGCCAGTGCTACGTGCCAGTGATGGTAAGAATTGGAGGAGATGGCAGTTGAATGCGTGGCTGAGGAGTTGGTGCAGGGAGCAGGGTTTTAGATTTTTAGATCATTGGGATCTCTTCTGGGGAAGGTTGGACTTGTACAGATTGGATGGGTTGCACCTGAACTCGAGGGGGAGCAATATACTTGCAGGTAGGTTTGCTAGCATGGTTCGGGAGGGTTTAAACTAATTTGCGAGGGGGATGGCACCTAGAACGATAGAGCAGTGAAAAAAGTGCATGGAGTAAAGCCAGATCTAACATACAGAGAGGCTTTGAGGAAAGAGAAGCAGAATAAACAGTGTAAAGACAGTAAGGTAGAAGGGCTGAAATGTGTGTACCTCAATGCAAGAAGCATCAGGAACAAAGGTGATGAACTGAGAGCTTGGACACATACATGGAATTATGATGTAGTGGCCATTACAGAGACTTGGCTGGCACCAGGACAGGAATGGATTCTCAATATTCCTGGATTTCAGTGCTTTAAAAGGGCTAGAGAGGGTGGAAAAAGGGGAGGAGGGGTGGCATTACTGGTCAGGGATACTATTACAGCTACAGAAAGGGTGGGTAATGTAGCAGGATCCTCTTTTGAGTCAATATGGGTGGAAGTCAGGAACAGGAAGGGAGCAGTTACTCTATTGGAGATATTCTATAGGCCCCCTGGTAGCAGCAGAGATACAGAGGAGCAGATTGGGAGGCAGATTTTGGAAAGGTGCAAAAATAACAGGGTTGTTATCATGGGTGACTTTAACTTCCCTAATATTGATTGGCACCTGATTAGTTCCAAGGGTTTAGATGGGGCAGAGTTTGTTAAGTGTGCCCAGGACGGATTCCTGTCACAGTATGTGGACAGGCCGACTAGGGGGAATGCCATACTAGATCTAGTACTAGGTAATGAACTGGGTCAGGTCACAGATCTCTCAGTGGGTATGCTTCTGGGGGACAGTGACCACCGTTCCCTGGCCTTTAGCATTATCATGGAAAAGGATAGAATCAGAGAGGACAGAAAAATTTTTAATTGGGGAAAGGCAAATTATGAGGATACAAGGCTAGAACTTGCAGGTGTGAATTGGGATGATGTTTTTGCAGGGAAATGTACTATGGACATGTGGTCGATGTTTAGAGATCTCTTACGGGATGTAAGGGATAAATTTGTCCCGGTGAGGAAGATAAAGAATGGTAGGGTGAAGGAACCATGGGTGACAAGTGAGGTGGAAGATCTAGTCAGGTGGAAGAAGGCAGCATACATGAGGTGTAGGAAGCAAGGATCAGATGGGTCTATTGAGGAATATAGGGTAGCAAGATAGGAGCTTAAGAAGGGGCTGAGGAGAGCAAGAAGGGGGCATGAGAAGGCCTTGGCGAGTAGTGTAAAGGAAAACCCCAAGGTATTTTTCAATTATGTGAAGAAAAAAAGGATGACAGGAGTGAAGGTAGAACCGATTAGAGATAAAGGTGGGAAGATGTGCCTGGAGGCTGTGGAAGTGAGCGAGGTCCTAAATGAATACTTCTCTTCGGTATTCACCAATGAGAGGGAACTTGATGATGGTGAGGACAATATGAGTGAGGTTGATGTTCTGGAACATGTTGATATTAAGGGAGAGGAGGTGTTGGAGTTGTTAAAATACATTAGGTTGGATAAGTTCCCGGGGCCTGACGGAATATTCCCCGGGCTGCTCCACGAGGCGAGAAAAGAGATTCCTGAGCCTCTGGCTAGGATCTTTATGTCCTCGCTGTCCACAGGAATGGTACCGGAGGATTGGAGGGAGGCGAATGTTGTCCCCTTGTTCAAAAAAGGTAGTAGGGATAGTCCGGGTAATTATAGACCAGTGAGCCTTACGTCTGTGGTGGGAAAACTGTTGGAAAACATTCTTAGAGATAGGATCTATGGGCATTTAGAGAATCATGGTCTGATCAGGGACAGTCAGTATGGCTTTGTGAAGGGCAGATCATGTCTAACAAGCCTGATAGAGTTCTTTGAGGAGGTGACCAGGCATATAGATGAGGGTAGTGCAGTGGATGTGATCTATATGGATTTTACTAAGGCATTTGACAAGGTTCCACATGGTAGGCTTATTCAGAAAGTCAGAAGGCATGGGATCCAGGGAAGTTTGGCCAGGTGGATTCAGAATTGGCTTGCCTGCAGAAGGCAGAGGGTGGTGGTGGAGGGAGTACATTCGGGTTGGAGGATTGTGACTAGTGATGTCCCACAAGGATCTGTTCTGGGACCTCTACTTTTCGTGATTTTTATTAACGACCTGGATGTGGGGGTAGAAGGGTGGGTTGCCAAGTTTGCAGGCGACACGAAGGTTGGTGGTGTTGTAGATAGTGTAGAGGATTGTCAAAGGTTACAGAGAGACATTGATAGGATGCAGGAGTGGGTTGAGAAGTGGCAGATGGAGTTCAACCCGGAGAAGTGTGAGGTGGTGCACTTTGGAAGGGCAAACTCCAAGGCAGAATACAAAGTAAATGGCAGGATACTTGGTAGTGTGGAGGAGCAGAGGGATCTCGGGGTACATGTCCACAGATCCCTGAAAGTTGCCTCACAGGTGGATAGGGTAGTTAAGAAAGCTTATGGGGTGTTAGCTTTCATAAGTCGAGGGATAGAGTTTAAGAGTCGCGATGTAATGATGCAGCTCTATAAAACTCTGGTTAGGCCACACTTGGAGTACTGTGTCCAGTTCTGGTCACCTCACTATAGGAAGGATGTGGAAGCATTGGAAAGGGTACAGAGGAAATTTACCAGGATGCTGCCTAGTTTAGAAAGTATGCACTATGGTCAGAGATTAAGGGAGCTAGGGCTTTACTCTTTGGAGAGAAGGAGGATGAGAGGAGACATGATAGAGGTGTACAAGATAATAAGAGGAATAGATAGAGTGGATAGCCAGCGCCTCTTCCCCAGGACACCACTGCTCAATACAAGAGGACATGGCTTTAAAGTAAGGGGTGGGAAGTTCAAGGGGGATACTAGAGGAAGGTTTTTTTACTCAGAGAGTGGTTGGTGCGTGGAATGCACTGCCTGAGTCAGTGGTGGAGGCAGATACACTAGTGAAGTTTAAGAGACTACTAGACAGGTATATGGAGGAATCTAAGGTGGGGGCTTATATGGGAGGCAGGGTTTGAGGGTCGGCACAACATTGTGGGCCGAAGGGCCTGTACTGTGCTGTACTATTCTATGTTCTATGTTCTATGTAAGAGCGACTCTGAACACATAACGCATTAAAACTTGAAGTGGGTGGGCTACTGCAGCAGAAGACCACAGGCATACACTCTGGCCACTTTATTAAGTACAGGAGGTATCTAATAAAGTGGCCACTGGGTGTAAATCTGCTGAATCCTTCAATTTGATCCTGGTCTGAAATATTGAATGTTCTGCAGATAAACCTTAAACTTTTAACTAAATTAAAGTCCACAATTCATTCTTCGACGTCCATTATTCTAGATATGAATGGTTATAGTGGTTCAGTTAGCCCATGACTTTTGTTCCCAAGTCCCTCAATTACTTTTCACCTCTAACTTAATACTGGGGATAAATACGCAAACATGAGGAAATCTGCAGATGCTGGAATTTCAAGCAACACACATAAAAGTTGCTGGTGAACGCAGCAGGTCAGGCAGCATCTCTAGGAAGAGGTGCAGTCGACGTTTCAGGCCGAGACCCTTCGTCAGGACTAACTGAAAGGAGCTAGTAAGAGATATGAAAGTGGGAGGGGGAGGGGGAGATCAAAAATGATAGGAGAAGACAGGAGGGGGAGGAATGGAGCCAAGAGCTGGACAGGTGATTGGCAAAAGGGATGCTGGACTAGCTCTTCTTTCAGTTGGTCCTGACGAAGGGTCTCAGCCCGAAACGTCAACTGTACCTCTTCCTACAGATGCTGCCTGACCTGCTGCGTTCACCAGCAACTTTTATGTGTGTTACTGGGGATAGATAATTCTGTTACAATCTTCACAAAACCTATGAAAACTTTTAGCCTGTATCTTGCTCCTGAGGATCTGTAATGGTATTTATAAGTAGCCCAAGCCACATCATTATCTGCTATGTCCAATTCTCAGCTGGAGCCTCCATTATTCTACACATAAAGCATGCAATCCCTTTGATTAGAATCCTTTACCTCTGTTATCCCTTAACGCCTGCTGTGCACAGATTTTTAGAGAGCAGAGTCTTGGATAATTTAAGAACATTCTCTGTCTTTGGATTTAATATCGTAACAGTGGTTGAGGCAGAAGAAGATGATAATATGGGATGGAAGAATATCAGAAACAGTGTCCCAAAAACCTGCTCTGTCCTTCAACAATACAATTTGACCTCAACACCATGCCTTATGACTCTCAAGGAACACGCACAAAATGCTGGAGGAACTCCGCAGGCCAGGGAGCATCACTGGAAAAGAGGGTAGTCGACACTTCAGGCTGAAACCCTTCATCGGGACTGGAGAAAAAACTTGCGGAGTCAGTACAAGAAGGTGGGGGGAGGGGAGGAAGAAACACAAGGTGATAGGTGAAACCGGGAGGGAGGAGGGGGGAAGTAAAGAGCTGGGAAGTTAATTGGTGAAAGAGATACGAGGCTGGAGAAGGGGGAATCTGATAGAAAGACAGAAAGCCATGGAAGAAAGAAAAGTGGGAGGAGCATCAGAGGGAGATGATGGGCAGGTAAGGAGATAAGGTAAGAGAGGGAAAAGGGAACAGGAAATGGTGAAGGAGAGGGGAGTCATTAATGGAAGTTTGAGAAATCAATGTTCATGCCATCAGGTTGGAGGCTACCCAGATGCAGATTTTCTCTTGCCTGCCTTATGACTCTCTTCCAGTTCACTCTCTATATTCAATGGAACGCACAGAAAATGCTGAAGGAACTCTGCAGACCTAGCAGCATCTATGGAAAAGAGTAAACGGTTGATGTTTTGGGCTGAGACCCTTGATCTCATCCCGAAACGTCGACTGCTTACTCTTTTCCATCGATGCTGTCTGGTCTGCTGAGTTCCTCAGCATTTTGTGTTTGTTGCTCTGAATTTCCTGCATCTGAAGATTTTCTCGTGTTTTCTATACTCAACAGTTCACCACTCCAGTGTGAAGAATTCCAAAGGTTCAGAACCCTCTGAGATAGGAAATTCCCCCCTCCCATCTCCTTAATTGGGCAATCTCTCACTTTGAACCAATGCCTCATTGTTCTATACACCCCCAATAAGAGAAATATCCTCTGCATCTCTGCTATAAATCCTCTTCAAAATCTTGTCTTTCAATGAGATCATCCCTTATTCTTCTAAGCGCCAATGTATCGGCTCATCCTGCTAATACGTCCTTCAAATATCACCTTCTTCAAACCAACAATCAACCATGAAAATCATTTTTACGACACCTCCCACGGAAGTATATGGTTTCATACGTGTGGAGACCAAATCTAAATGCAATGCTTCAGGTGATGTCTCACCTGAAGTTGCAAACACAGAGCATTCATAATTTTATACTTGTTACCTATTGAAATTGGGTGGCAGGGTGGAGATATTTCTCTACCAAAGGAGGTGTAGGGTGCTTCTCCCATCCTCAAGCCTGTAGTTCACCTTTGGGCAAGGTGTACTACCTGTTTAGCCTCCCCCACACACCCCCCGATCAGAGTCACGTGAAGCCATGACTGCAGGTGGTGGATGGTCATGTGAGCAGCTGGTGCATAACCCTTGTCGTAGTTGTCCGGCCACTGATACCAGGCAGACAATCTCTGAAGAGTATCGATAATGGCAGGGGTCACCCGCCTTGCAAAGACACTGCCCAGAAGAAAGCAATGGTAAACCATTGCTGTAGAAAAATTTGCCAAGATCAATCCTGATTATGGAAAGACCATGATTGCGACACGGCACATGATGATGATGATGACATATTGAAATAAAGATCAAGATTTATTTTTATTTTATTTGGAAATAAAGCATGGATCAATGGACCAACGAGCCCACACCACCCAATTACACCCAGAAGAAGAATTCATCTGCTAACCCATAAATCTTTGGAATGTGGGGGTAAAACCTTTTGCATCTCAACGCTGATCCCCTTCTACTGCTAATTGTTTTGTCTCATCTTATTTAAATAATAATTTATTTTTCCAGTTTTCCTTCCAAAGTAGCCAGCCACTTAATGTCCTACCACTTAATTATAGACCATAAGACATAGGAGCAGAATTCGGTCATCTGGCCCACCAAGTCTGCTTCGTCATTCAATCATGGCTGATCCTTTTTTTTTTCTCCTCCTCAATCCCAGTTCCCGGCCTTCACCCTGTAACCCCGTAATTATACACCACACACCAAATTCTTACCATTCAACTAACTTCTCTAGATGACCCTGTAGGCTCTTTTGTGCTCTTCAAAGTTTGCTCAATGACTTGTCTTAAGCATTATCGGCAAATTCAAATACAATATACTCGATCCGTTAATCAAAGTCACAAATATGCACTGTTATTAGTTGAGATGAAAGCACAGATTCCAGTAATACTAACTGCCAGTCCAAAAATGACCAAACAATCCATTTTCTCTTATCTATATGTGCCAATATATTCAAAGTTCAAAGTAAATTTAATATCAAAGTGCATATATATCTCACCATATACAATCCTGAGACTCATTTTCTTCTGGGCATACCCAATAAATCCACAGAGTAACAACCATAACAGAATCAATGAAAAGCCCACCAATGTGGGCGTTCACCAGAGTGCAAAAGACAACAAGCTGTGCGAATACAAAAGGAAGGAAATAATAATAATAAATCAACAAGCAATAAATATCGAGAACATGAGATGAAGAGTTCTTGAAAGTGAGTCCATTGGTTGTGAGAAAATTTCAATGCTGGGGCAAGTGAACTTGAGTGAAATTGTACCCTCGGGTTCAAGAGCCAGATGGTTGAGGGGTAGTAACTGTTCTTGAAGCTGGTGATGTGAGTCCTGAGGCTCCTGTACCTTCTACCTGATGGCAGCAGCAAGAAGAGAGCATGTTCTGGGTGGTGGGGTCCCTGATGATGGATGCTGCTTTCCTGCAACTGCACTTCATGTAGATGTGCTCAACGGAGGGGAGGGCTTTACCTGTGATGGACTGGGCTGTATCCAATACTTTTTGTCGGATTTTCTGTTCAGGGGCATTGGTGTTTCCATACCAGGTCGTGATGCAGCCGGTCAATATACTCTCCACCACACATCTATCGAAGTTCATCAAAATTTTCGATCTCATGAAAAATCTCTGCAAACTTTTAAGAAAGTAGAGGCACTGCCGTGCTATCTTCATAATTGCACTTACGTGAGTCCCAAGACAGGTCTTCTAAAATAATAATACTGAAGAACTCAAAGTTGCTGACCCTCTCCACCTCTGATCCTCAATCATCCAATAAGCTGAGTCAAAGGTCCTCTTTCCATGTAGTATTCCTCATTGACTCTGTAGCTTTGGATGCCGTTATGCTGTACAGGAGTCTTTTATGTGATACATTACTAAGTGTCTTCTGTACATCCAAATACGCTACATCAGTGCTTCCCCCTAATTCACCCTGTTCGTTAAATTGTCCAACGTTCTCTTTCATGCAAGCAAATCTTAGACAATAACAAAGTAAAATGAGGGAAGGCTCGAAGCTGCAGGAATGTGGTTTTTGACCAGAATGATGAAAGTGTTATGGAAGAACAGAGTAGCAAATGAGGAAATGTTGCAAAAACTCCGAATAAGAAGCGAGCTGATATCATCAATCAGGACACGGCAGCTGGAATTTCAGGGACATGTACTGAAGAAAGAGAAGCTCGAACATTTTGCAATGATGGGAAAAACTGATGGAGGATAAAGTTACAGTCGACAGCACATGATATTCATGATTTACATCAAGGAATGGACAGACAAAAGTTTCGAAGAGCTTACTAGAACTCAGATTAAGGACAGATAGAAGACCATGATCGCCCACGTCATATGACACAGCACATAAGGATAAAGAAGTTAAATTGTCAAAGAACCCGGGCAAGGTTATCCAACACAACATCTCCTTTTTGTTTAGAAACATAGAAAATAGGTGCAGGAGTAGGCCATTCGGCCCTTCGAGCCTGCACTGCCAATTCAGTATGATCATGGCTGATCATGCAACTCAGAACCCTGTACCTGCCTTCTCTCCATACCACCTGATCCCTTTAGCCACAAGGGCCATATCTAACTTCCTCTTAAATATAGCCAATGAACTGGCCTCAACTGTTTCCTGTGGCAGAGAATTCCACAGATTCACCATTCTCTGTGTGAAGAAGTTTTTCCTCATCTCGGTCCTAAAAGGCTTCCCCTTTATCCTCAAACTGTGACCCCTCGTTCTGGACTTCCCCAACATCAGGAACAATCTTCCTGCATCTAGCCTGTCCAATCCCTTTAGGATTTTATATGTTTCAATAAGATCCCCCCTCAGTTTCTGCTTTATTTTATAATGATTTTCTAAAAGTCTTGCCATTGCCTCTTTAATAACGGCTTCCAGCATTCTTAAAATGATAGACATTACAGAAACTAACCTGCAGTTTCCTGATGAATAAAACATTCCAGCATCTCGAGGCTGTTACCCACAGAATATGCTGGAGGAACTCAGCAGTTCAGGCAGCATGTATGGAGAGAAATAAATGGCCAACGTTTTGACTTTTTGGGCCTTTTGACTTGCTCTTTACTGTTCAGGAGGCTGGCACTTTCCAGGAGCCTGGCGTCATTTCTGGTCAGCCGAATTATATTTATCGTGTGCTTCTCCTCAGTTACTTAAAGCACAACACTGCAAGCATCTGAGTAATTGGATTTCAAAGGAATAAAAAGACAGAATCAGAATCAGTTGTGAAATTTGTGGTCTCTGCAGTAACAGTACAGTGTAATACATAATCATAGAAAATCCTGTGAACTATAGTATGAATATATATATATTTATATACACACACACACACACACACACACACACATATATATATATATATATATATATATATATATATATATGTAATAGTTATATTAAATAAGCCGTGCAAAAATTAGAAATAAAGAAGTAGTGAGGTAGTGCTCATGGGTTCAAAGTCTGCTGAGGGGAAGAAGCTGTTCCTGAATCATTGAGTCTGTGCCTTCAGACTTCAGTACTTCCTTCCTGATGGTAGCAATGAGAACAATGAACGTACTGGATGATGGTGGCCTTAATGATGATGCTGCCTTTTTGAGACATCGCTCCTTGAAGGTGCCCTGGATTCTACAGAGGCTACTGCCCATGATGGAGCTAACTAAGTTTACAACTTCCTGCGGCTTATTTCAATCCAGTGCAGTAGCCACCGCGTACCAGACGGTGATGCAGCCAGTCAGAATGCTCTCCTTGGTACATCTGTAGAAGTTTGCAAGTGTTTTCTGTGACAGACCACATCTCCTCAAACTCCTAGTGAAATACAGCTGCTGTCGTGTCTTCTTTGTAGCTGCGTTGATAGACACAATGGTTGGAAGACTTTACTGAGTTGGCAAAAGCAGATGGTTTGAGCTGGCAACCTGAGCATAGTGTTACCGCATTTCACTTGTCATAGTGAGAGAATTGTACCATTGTTTCTCCATTATGTGCCATGTCGTTTGACATAGGCGATCATGGTCTTTCCATGACCGTGATTGCTCTTGGCAAATATTTCTACAGAAGTGGTTTACCATTGCCTTCTTTTGGGCAGTGTCTTTAAAAGACGAGTGACCCCAGCCATTATCAATTCCATACAGAGGTTGCTTGGCGTCAGTGGTCGCATAACCAGGACTTGTGATATGCACCGGCTGCTCGTACGACCGTCCACCACCTGCTCCCATGGCTTCACGTGACCCTGATCGGTGGGGCGGGCTAAGCAGGTGCTACACCTTGCCCAAGGGTGACCTGCGGGCTAGCAGAGGGAAGGAGCGCCTTACACCTCCTTTGGCAGAGACATATCTCCACCCCGACACCCAGAATTGTACCATAAAACCTTCAATTCATATCTTGGAGAAAGCATTAAATGCATTACAAGCATGCAGTTATGAAAGTGATAAACAACCTATGAAAGAGCTAGTTGGCCATTGTATACCACCAGAAGCAACAAGAGTCCTTTAGTACTTCCACACTGATGTCAGACTGTTTGCAGATAACCACCATTTTGAATGTGCTACCTCTCAGAGATGATTTGAGTGATATGAATGTCCAGCCTAAGAAAACAGTTCCTGTGTGAAGCAGAGTTAACACCAGTAAGGTGCATACGAACATGCAAAGTTGTAAAGCCACGAAGTCATTTGGAAGCATTAGATGTCAATGGCAGGAAGTACAAGTTGCTTAGACTAGTGTTGAGACTGGCTGGGAAAGAAAAGCATGTGTGAAAAGGTGTGAGCCGTATGGATTGAAACATAATTTCTGTAACAAAATGACCATCAGATGTCCAATGTTGAGAGTGGATGAAATCAGCATTGCAAGGAAGGAGACAGTGTCACTTTAAGAGTACCCGGGACCAAGTGAGTCAATTCTCTGGAAGAGACCGGTGTTAAGTGGGTCTAATGTGAAGGTGTTAATACAAGAGAAACCAGTGATATGTTAACTTGGCTTGGGAGCAAGAAAGTGCCAGAGTGTAAATGGAGGTGACCAAACAAAAATAGATACTTCGGTGTCAACAATCTGACACTGTTAAGTTCAAGTTGAAGTTTATTGTCATTCAGCTGTACACAGACACACTGCCAAAGGAGACTATGTTCCTCCAGACCAAAGTGCACAACACATTTGACTCCAGAATGTGTGGCAACACTTGCAGCCTGCCCCAGCACATCCTTGAATGCATGCACACTACCTCACTTTTTTCTCTAAATTCACCACTTATTTAAAATCATAGTCACAGAAAAGTACAGTAAACAGGCCCCTCGGCCCACTAGACCGTGCTGAACCATTTAAGCTGCCTATACCCATTGACCTGCATCCAGACATAGCCCTCCATGCCTCTACCATCCATGTATCTGTCTAAAATTCCCTTAAACGTTGAAATCGAGCACGCATGCACCACTTGCACTGGCAGCTCGTACACACTCTCATGACCCTCTGAGTGAAAAAGGTTCTCCTCATGTTCCCCATATGTTTTGATATACATGCAATAAGTAAATCTGAATATGAACCCAATATCTTGAGGACTCTGCTAAAGTGGATTGCCATTCTAGATGGCTATTTTATCCCATTTTTCGAAGACCAGTGGAGGGGTGTAATATTGCTTTGTACCCCTCCAGACATTGTATCTTGTGGCTCAGTGCCCTGTGTTTGCACTGCAACCAGGTTTAGGGTAGACAATCCAATGTTGCCACGGTAATGTAGTGATTAGCATGACACTGTCACAGTTCAGGGTGTCAGAATTCAGAGTTCAATCCCAGTGTACTCTGTAAGGAAACCCTGTGGAATGCTTGGGTTTTCTCCAGATCTGCAAGGAGCAGTGCCTCAAAAAATTGGATCCATCATTAAGGACCCATGTTACCCAGGACATGCCCTCTTCTCACCATGCCATCAGGTAGGAGGTACAGGAGCCTAAAGTCGCACACTCAACGATTCAGGGACAGCTTCTTCCCCTGTACCATCAGATTTCTGAATGGACATTGAACCCATGAACACTACCTCACTACTGTTTTTTTGCACTACTTACTTAAGTTAACTATTTAATATATATATATATACTTACTATAATTCAGTTTTTTTCTCTCATGTATTGCGTTGTACTTCTGCCACAAATTCAGCTAATTCCACAACATATGCTGGTGATATTAAACCTGATTCTGATTCTCACCCTCCAGTTTCCTCCCACAGTCCAAAGACAGACCGGGGAGGTTAATTAGCCATTGTAAATTGCCCCATAGTTGGGTTAGGGTTAAATCGGGGGTTGTCGGGGACTGCTGGCTGGCGTGGCTTAAAGGGTCAGGAGGGCCTATTCTGCTCTGTATCTCTAAATAAATTAAAATATTCACAATAACTCTCTAAATAGAATTTATACTTTATACTTTATTGTCACCAAACGATTGATACTAGAACGTACAATCATCATAGCGATATTTGATTCTGCGCTTCCTGCTCCCTGGATTACAAATCGATAGTAAATATTAAAAAATTAAATTATAAATCATAATTAGAAAATAGAAAAATGGAAAGTAAGGTAGTGCAAAAAAACCAAGAGGCAGGTCCGGATATTTGGAGGGTACGGCCCAGATCCGTGTCAGGATCCGTTCAGCAGTCTTATCACAGATAAAAAGAAGCTGTTTCCAAATCTGGCCGTACGAGTCTTCAAGCTCCTGAGCCTTCTCCCGGAGGGAAGAGGGACGAAAAGTGTGTTGGCTGGGTGGGTCGTGTCCTTGGTTATCCTGGCAGAATTTTCATCTGTCTCTGGATAGAAATTGCTTACCTAATTGCAACAGACAGATAACGGAGATATCCTGCATGCTGCCCCGAGATTCCTTTGCTTAATAAAGCACTCCCTTCGTTTAAATAATAGGCTATCTGTGCTGAGTTTGAGAGAAGATATGAGACCACTACATACTGTATTTAGACCAATGTCAACCTTCATTGGCAGACTGCAGTATGGATGAATCTGAAGTCAGGCTGATCCACAGTCCTCAAGCTCGCTGGAGCACTGTAGAGATGAAATTTGGTGCCTAAGGTTTTTCTAAATGATGAAAGATCTTTGATAAGTGCTTTGGTTCATTTGCAGCATTGTTTGTGAATTCTAGGGAGTTCCCAAGGCTGCCCTCTTACTGAGGCAAGCAGGAACAGAAATTCCATGGTTGCCATAGATTCTGTGCACAGTGACAGGTTCAGGGGTTTACTATTAAACACAGTGTGAAGGCTATAGTACAGTTCAGGCAGTCAATGGTACTTTCAGGGATTTCTGACCTGCTACATGACCTGGCTTGTAAATCCATTCTGTGCTTAATGTCACCTTATCTCAATGTGTAAGCTGGCTTCAGCGTTACCTGATCTGAAGCTCTCAGCTCAGGTTCATGCTGCGGGACATTTCTTCCTGAGAGACAACAAACAGTGGGACATGGCGAAGATGGTGGCATGGTAGCATAGTGGTCAACGCATCGCTTTACCATGCCAGCAAAGCAGGTTCAATTCCCACCACCGTCCTATCGGAATTTGTACATTCTCCCAGTAACCACGTTCTCCCCGTTCCCTCCAGGTGCTCTGGTTTCCTCCCACATTCCAGAGGATAATTGTTCGCATGTGGGGCGCGGGCACATTTTATTTAACTATTGTTACAAGGAAGCAGGTTCACAGGTTTGGTAAGTGAGACGGAGGACGCTGATTATGAATAAGCACATTAGCCATTAATTTACAAACAGTAAAACATTCGACGGAACATCTAAGCCACCCTAAGTTACAAAAGCTACGATACTAAACATTCAGTGACACTTCAAACTCAGCAGGTAGTCTCCCCAAGTTACTCAGCTACAAAATCTCAACAGACAGGTACTGAGCTAAGGGTGCGTGTGGGCCTCCTTTATCGGCAGCTCACTTTCCCAATGACTCTTCAGCAGTGGTCGTGACCTTAGTGTGAAGATGAGTGCCCTGAGACAAAGGGAAGGCCCTGACACACCAGAAACCAGACACCAGTGCTGTGGCACACACGGCAACCAATGGGAAAGCGATGCTGCACCCTTCAAATGGGCCAATCAGTGACTGGCACAGCAGAAGCAGCTTTCAACGGACAAGTAAACAAAGCCTTCACGTTACATGTATTTATTGATTGAGATATTGTGCGGATATTTCTGGCACTTCAATCCAGGCCGCCCAGCAACCGCTGACTTAACCCTAGCCAAATCACAGATTACTTGCAACGATCAATTAACCTACTAACTGATACATCTTTGGACTGTGGGAGGAAACCGGAGCACCAGGAGAAAACCCACACATTCCACAGATGACCTCGGAATGAAACTCTGAACTCCAATGCCAAGCTGTAATGAGCCAATAGGCTGGTCCTGCATTTATTTCATAATTTACATATTACTATTTAACTATTTATGGTTCTACTACTATTTATTATTTATGGTACAACTGTAATGAAAACCAATTTACCCCGAGATCAATAAAGTATGACTACGACTATGACATCATGCTAACCGCTAGGCTACGGCCTATTACCATGCTGTATCGATAAATAAAATACAATAAAAAAAGAACTTGCCTTAATATGGTACAGTTCAGAACCTTGGGTACCAAAGTGCTTTAGAGTAACTGAAGTCCAAATTTGAAGGAACGAGTATACAGTTAAAGTTTTATAAGACCATGAGATATAGGAGCAGGATTAGGCTCCTTCGCCCATTGAGTCTGCTCTGCCATTTCGACGTGGTTGACCATTTCCCTCTCAGTCCCAATCTCCTGCCTCCTCCTCATATCTCTTCCTCTCTCACATTGCACAAAATAGCCCTCACTGAGATTAGAAGGTAGAATGCAAAAATGGTAGAGGTGCCACCATGAGCATAGGCTCATACAGCCGCAGTCAGC
Source organism: Mobula birostris (assembly GCF_030028105.1). Taxonomy (NCBI): domain Eukaryota; kingdom Metazoa; phylum Chordata; class Chondrichthyes; order Myliobatiformes; family Myliobatidae; genus Mobula; species Mobula birostris. Next base: position 5,582,369 of record NC_092399.1, read on the forward strand.
ACTCCTGAGTAACAGAGGTTCTGCAGCACAGAAGAATGCTATTCAGCCCAACATTCAGTGAACTGCCCAACAGGCTTTCATTCCTAAATCAAGACCCCATTTCAATACGTAAGTGTTCTTTGTTTCAACTTACCCGTTTTGCAGTGCGGTCCGTCTCTTTCTGTAATTCCTGTTGGGTGCCACGGTAACGTGGCAGTTAGCATGATGCTATTGCAGCTCAGGGTGTCAGAGTTTGGAGTTCAATCCCAGCGTCCTCTGTAAATCTCCAAAAGGACCACAACCTGGTCATAGGGATTGGAGGCATGGGTGCCTCAATGACTCAGAGAGCAATGCTGGCAGGAGTCAGGGCCATTGTGCTTTGAATCTTGGTAGGGTCAGCCATGCCAATAGATCAAAGGGTAGAGGCCAGACTAAGAATGGTCCACCAGTCTTCCAGGTTGGGGGGTTCAACTCAGGACTAACAACCCTGACTGGTCAATGAAAATTGTTACGAAAACAACAATGGAAGATCTTCATTGCTGCCCTAAACACCAGTGGCATAACGGGCACTAAGTATGTCCTCTCTATGGAAAGTGAGGGGGCTTTCTCTGTGTATTCCAGTTTTCTGCCACAGTCCAAAGACAGACCAGGCAGGTTAATTGATCATTGTATATTGTCCCATGATTAGGTTAGGGCTAAACTGGGGTTGTCAGGGGCTGCTGGACAGCATGACTCAAAGGACTGGACAGACCTATTCTGTGCTCTAAATAAAATAAAAAATTAAAAAATCTTTGCTTCTTTGGTTTTCTCCAAGTTTTTGGGGAGTAGCCAGGAGTCGTAGGGCATGTATTGGAGATAATAAAGGGTGACTGAGAAGTTTAGCAGTTTGGTCTAAGGCAGGAGGAAAGTCAGATAGTAATCCAGATATAGAAATCGATAGTCTTACTGATGGCACAGATCTATGTCTAGAATGTTTTCTCAAGGCCAAATAGCATATCGAAGATTTTCAGGCCTTGTCCTCAGTGAAAATAGGAAGGACACAAAGAACACATTCTATTTTAAGCCAACTAATTCAGGCCTCACCTTAATCTTTCTCCAGAGAAAAGAAAAAGTGATTAAGCAGCTCAGAAACTCATTGGCTCCATCAATCAAACTTCACATTCACATATAGAACAAAAGCTATTTCAGTCTTTTCCATCGCTGACTAATAAAGCTCTGTCATGCTCTCCTATACATGATGTTCTGACACTGAGCAGTATTATCGTCCCGTTCTAACCCCAAGCAGTAAATTTATTTCCGAGGTGTCAATTTAAGCCACAGAGGTAAAAAGGTTGCAAAGTCATTTTGTTCTTTATGAGTGGGGCAGCTACTGCACAGGATTGAAAAAGCTGCAGAGAGTTGTAAGATTAGTCAGCTCCATCATAGGTACTAGATTCCGTCGTATCCAGGACATCTTCAAGGAACAGTGCCTCGAAAAGACAGTGTCCATCATTAAGAGCCCCACCACCCAGGACATGCCCTCTCTCAGTGCTACCCTTAGGAAGGAGGTACAGAAGCCTGAAGGCACACACTCAGTGATTCAGGAACAGCTTCTTCCCCTCTGCCATCCGATTTCTGAAAGGACATTGAACCTGTGAACACTACCTCACTATTTTTTTTTTAATTTATTTCTGCTTTTGCACTACTTACATAATTTAACTATTTAATATACGTACGTATGTATATTTAATATACTCTGTCGGCACTGTGTGTCCGACAGAGTGATCAACAGCACTGGGGCTCCACAGGAGACTGTCTTGTCTCCCTTTCTCTTCACCATTTACACCTCGGACTTCAACTACTGCACAGAGTCCTGTCATCTTCAGAAGTTTTCTGATGGCTCTGCCATAGTTGGATGCATCAGCAAGGGAGATGAGGCTGAGTACAGGGCTACGGTAGGAAACTTCGTCACATGGTGTGAGCAGAATTATCTGCAGCTTAATGTGAAAAAGACTAAGGAGCTGGTGGTAGACCTGAGGAGAGCTAAGGTACCGGTGACCCCTGTTTCCATCCAGGGGGTCAGTGTGGACACGGTGGAGGATTACAAATACCTGGGGATACGAATTGACAATAAACTGGACTGGTCAAAGAACACTGAGGCTGTCTACAAGAAGGGTCAGAGCCGTCTCTATTTCCTGAGGAGACTGAGGTCCTTTAACATCTGCCGGACGATGCTGAGGATGTTCTACAAGTCTGGTGGCCAGTGCTATCATGTTTGCTGTTGTGTGCTGGGGCAGCAGGCTGAGGGTAGCAGACACCAACAGAATCAACAAACTCATTCGTAAGGCCAGTGATGTTGTGGGGATGGAACTGGACTCTCTGACGGTGGTGTCTGAAAAGAGGATGCTGTCTAAGTTGCATGCCATCTTGGCTGATGTCTCCCATCCACTACATAATGTACTGGGTGGGCACAGGAATACATTCAGCCAGAGACTCATTCCACTGAGATGCAGCACTGAGCGTCATAGGAAGTCATTCCTGCCTGTGGCCATCAAACTTCACAACTCCTCCTTTGGAGGGTCAGACACCCTGAGCCAATAGGCTGGTCCTGGACTTATTTCATAATTTACTGGCATAGTTTACATATTACTATTTAACTATTTATGGTTCTATTACTATTTATTATTTATGGTGCAACTGTAACGAAAACCAATTTCCCCCGGGATCAATAAAGTATGACTATGACCTACTTTAATTTAACTATTTAATACACGTACGTATGTATACTTAATGTCTTTCAGTATTTTTTCTACATTATCATGTATTGCATGATAATGCAATTATTGTACTGCTGGCACAAAGTTAACAAATTTCATAACATATGTTAGTGATATTAAACCTGATTCTGATTCTGATTTCACAGGGTAATGCACAGTTACTGACATAATTTGAAGTTGAATGTACAATTACAAGACAAACAGGACAGCATGTCCCCTCTTCCTTCACTTTCTCCTATCCACTCTCCTCTCCTATCAGATTCCTTCTTCTGCAGCCCTTGACCTTTCCTACCCACCTGGCTTCACCTCTCACCTTCCAGCGAGACTTTTCCCCTCGCCCCTCCCTTTTTCATTCTGGCGGCTTTCCCTCTCCTTTCCGGTCCTGAAGAGGAGTCACTGCCCGAAGCATCGACTGTTCATTCATCGCCATAGATGCTGCCTGACCTGCTGAGTTCCTCCAGCACTTTGTGTGTGTTGCAGTGGGGCAGAAGCTGTCCTTGCATGCTTCCAGGCTTTTGAATCTTCTGCCTGGTTGGACAGGGGGAAAGAGAGAATGCCCGGGGTGGGTGGGGTCTCTGATTTTGCTCTCTGCTTTACTGAGGCAGCGAGAAGCACAGACGGAGTCCTTGGAGGGGAGGCTGGAGCTGAGCTGTCTGCAGATGAGTGGCAGTGGCATGCAGAGCAGTTGCCACACCAAGCTGTTATACATCCAGACAGAATGAGTCCAAGTACGGTCCTATTCCTTCCAGACATATGTGTAATTTAGTACGTACAGTATGGGTCTTTGATACAGGGACATTCTACAAAGAGAATTGTTTCCTGGCCTTCAGCTTTATTCAATGGACCACCCACTCCCCTGCAAATAGACTACGAATAGACTCTCATGAAAAAAAAGAATTTGGATGTGGAAGCATTGGAAAGGGTACAGAGGAGATTTACCAGGATGCTGCCTGGTTTAGAGAGTATGCATTATGATCAGAGATTAAGGGAGCTAGGGCTTTACTCTTTGGAGAGAAGGAGGATGAGAGGAGACGTGATAGAGGTGTACAAGATAATAAGAGGAATAGATAGAGTGGATAGCCAGCGCCTCTTCCCCAGGGCACCACCGCTCAATACAAGAGGACATGGAGTTAAGGTAAGGGGTGGGAAGTTCAAAGGGGATATTAGAGGAAGGTTTTTTTACTCAGAGAGTGGTTGGTGTGTGGAATGCACTGCCTGAGTCAGTGGTGAAGGCAGATACACTAGTGAAGTTTAAGAGACTACTAGACAGGTATATGGAGGAATTTAAAGTGGGGGCTTATATGGGAGGCAGGGTTTGAGGGTCGGCACAACATTGTGGGCTGAAGGGCCTGTACTGTGCTATACTATTCTATTCTATTCTAAACCAAAGCTGTACCAGTAAGCTCAAGAGCAGGGGTTCCCAACTTTTTTTATGCCATGGAGCTTCCCATTAACCGAGGGGTCTGTGGACGGCAGTTTTGGACCCACTGCTCTAGAGGCTATGGGACACCTCCCTTACTTATTTTGACTTTGTTTGCAGGTTACTCTGCAGAGGTTCACCATGTAACCCACACGGTTTATAACTCAGAAATGGGCAGAAACAAGGCGCAGGGAGAATCAAAGTTCAAAGTCCACCGAAACAGCTGCAGCAGGAGGTGTGGCTGCCAGCTGGTCTCACAGACTCAGCGAGTGGGAGTCCGCTCAACACTCCCAGCTCTGATGCGGCTCAAAACTGGGTGTTAGAGAGAGAGCGAGAGAGAGAGAGGGAGAGAGATGAGACGTTGGAAGTGCCCTCTTCACACCTGGCAGGAGATACCTGCAGCCCTGCAGCAGCTGGCAAATTCACTCGGCTGGCCTCCCAAATGATTAACTGTATTCACCTACTGTCCGTTCATAGCCCGGCAAGGACCTGTAATTAAGTGCACCAACTATTTATTATTGAGATACAGCACGGAATAGGCCCTTCAGCAGTCCAAGCCGCTCTGCCCTGCAATCCCCAGTTTAATCCTAGCCTAATCATGGGACAATTTACAATGACCAATTAGCATGCCAACTGGTGTGCCTTTGGAGTGTGGGGGGAAACCAGAGCACCCTGAGGAAACCCAAGCAGTCACGGAGAGGACGTACAGACTCCTTACAGACAGTGGCAGGAGCTGAATCCTGGTGGCTGGCACTGTAAAGCGTTGTGCTAACCATTACGCTACCGTACCGTATTGAGGAATATGTTAACTTATCGTTATGTAAACTGACTTACGATTCCTGTCAGCACAGTTCATTTTCTATCTCCTTCCTTCCAGAAGTGCAATGATGAATCTTGATATGTAGGATATGAGGATGGATGTCAACATCAGCTTTCAGGTCCTAAAGGTCCTTGTTGCAGCAATTATCCTGATGAAGGGTCTCGGTCTGAAACATCGACTTCTTCCTCCTCTCCATAAATGCTGACTGACCTGCTGAGCTCCTCCAGTATTTCATCTGCGTTATCTTGCTGCCAAGAGATTACATTCCAAGTACAATCATTTTTAGCAAGGTGAGAGGGTGATATAGCCAATTTCCACACAACATAATCCTGCACTGCATCTACAACAATGAGTATTGTTTTCATCGATCATATATCTTGTTATAACTAAGGGAAAAGTTTAAACAGTTTATGAGTTTATAGAACTCTGGAATATGTCCAACAGTGTTGTAATCGGAATGTGTATTGCTTTGTACATCTAAGATGTTCCGGTTAGTAGGTTAATTGGTCATTATAAATTATCCTGTGATTAGGTTAGGGTTAAATTGGGCGTTGCTGTGTGGCGCATCTCGAAGGGTCGGAAGTGTCTTTTCCTTGTTGTGCCTCTAACTAAATAAACAAACATATCACCCAGATCTAATACTTTTAACGAAATATGCAGGTAGATCGAGTGAACTGGCGAAGACCGCTTTGTAAAGTAGATTAAAATAGATAGCACAGGTAACGCAGCAGAGAATGCCATGGTAATACAGCTTGGGGCTTCAGAGGTCAGAGTTCAATTCCGACATCATTTGTAAGGAGTCTGTACATCCGCCCTGTGGAATGTGTAGGTTTCCTCTTGGTGCTCCAGTTTCCTCCCACAGTCTAAAGACGTACTGGTTAGTGGGTTAGTTGGTCATTGTAAGTTGTCCCATCATTAGGTTAGGGTTAAATCGGGATTGTCGAGGGTTACTGGGCAGCAGGGCTCGAAGGGCCAGAAGGGTCTATTCTATGCTGGATCTCTAAATGAATAAATATTGTTTATGCTATAATGAAACAAAGTGATTTAATAATGATGATAGTGGAATTATGTTTGGTTCTGAAACCCTTGGAAGTCTATCCTGCTTGTGGAGCAGTGAGCAGAGCCGAGGAAGAGAAAGCAAGGCCGAATTGAGATGAGCGAGGGCAAGGCAAAGTCAAGGTGAGTGAAGGTGAGGCCCATCCACCAATCCCAGAGCAAGGAAAAACCCACGGATTGATCGATCTAAATGCCAGGCCGATTTGGAAAAGTCAGGTATGGGCCAAAATGTGGTGGTAAGGCCCAGGCCCAGAGCGTATCGAATTAACAGGGCCCAGATCCTACAACAAGGAATGACCCGTTGTTCGGACAATTTTAATGCCAGGCCAGATTGAAAAGGCAGGGTATCAGGACCAGAGTCAAGGGTCGGATTGATTTTGCTAGCTACTTCACAACATTTACTCAGCTCTGCACTGAACTGAGGCTGTGATCTGCTCTGGATACAGTGATGCCCAGCTTCATGTCTGTGGACTGACTTTCGTACTGAATGCTATTTGTTTCTTCTTCTCTCTGCACGTTTGATGTTTGGTGGTCTCTTTTTAATGGGTTCTTTTGGGGTTTCTTTGCTTTGTAGCTGCATGTAAGGAGATGACTCTCAAGTTATATAATATGTACATTCTCTGATAATAAATTAACTTCATAAAGTTAGTGATAATAAGCCTGACTCGGATATTTATTATCCAACACCCTTATCACAAACCAATCTTATTTTGCTCGATAGTACCCTTTGAGCAAGGAGTTCTAAACTTGTTCGTTCTCCCTTTGCTCTACACAGCTGTAACAGTACAATGGCTTACCGTAAGTGAACTACCTCTTCCTTTAAAGCAGCCTTTGTATTGTTACAGTTCTACCTGTCCGCTTTTGGTTTTAATATGAATTTCTAACAAGATTTGAATAGCTTACAAAACTTTTCATTGTTTTTGCATGATTCAGAAAGATTCAAAGATTTTCGGGAACCCCATGAGCCTGGGAATTTGGGGCAGGTGTCTGTTTAAATGTACCTGGGGCACATTTTAGCGCATTTACATGAAACGCTGCTGCAGGAAAACAGTGTCCACCATCAGAGACCCCACCATCCCGGTCATGTTCTCTTCTCGCTGCTGCCATCGGGAAGGAGGTACAACAGCCTCAAGTCTCTCACCACCAGCTTCAGGAAGAGTTATTACCCCTCAACCATCAGGCTCTTGAACCAGAGGGGATAACTTCACTCGCCCCATGAACTATTCCCACAACCTATGGATTCACTTATGAGGACTCTTCATCTCATGTTCTCAATATTTATTGCTTAGTTTATTATTATTATTATTGTGTTTTCTTTTTATTTTTCTCGGCTCAAGCTGGTAAAACCCGAGATAAATGCATAGCCAAGCAAACTCATTTCACAATTGCTAGGAACTTCCAGATTATTCCAGCAGTGTTTAGTATTATAGCTTTCTGTAGATTTACATAAATTTTGTTGTTTAGGCCCAATTGTGTAATGCTATTGCGTAGTGACTTTGGGATGCTACCAATCATACATATTACTATCGGAACAATGTATACCCAGTTCATGTTCCATAGTCTTTCAATTTCCTCTTTTAATTCAGCATATTTCTGGTGTTTTTCACTTATTAATTTCAGTACGTTGTGTGTGTTTTGAATGGCTATATCTATTCAGTCAGTTGTTTTTGCTTATGTATCCTGTAATATTATATTCGGACAGTTATTATGGAGTGTCATATCTGTAATAAAGGATTGGTCATAATAGAATTTGTCGGACTCTGGCTCTAAACCTGGATCAGGCTTGTATTTAGAGTAAGGTATGATATCTCTTATGGGTTTGTATTTTAAAGCAAGATTGGTGTAAGAAATCAGATTGAGTTAAACGGCTGCAGGCTTCTGTAATGTGCTGGATAGTTTCTGGTTTCTCTTGGCATTGTCTGCATTTATCATCTTGAATTTGTTGCTCTTTTATTATGCATTTTTGACATTTTTGTGTTAACCACCTGATCCTGTATTACCACAAAGAAGCTCCATGTTTCTGGGATGAAGTCTTCCACTCTGAGTGAGGTGTTCAACGCTTCCTTGTCGACATATAGTCTGCTCAGATCACGGGAATGTTTTCCATGGGGGGGTCATGCTGTTCCATTGATTAACATTTTCCTTCTATAGTAATAATTTCTTCATTTTTCAGGGTTGTGCTTTCATTTAAGTTTAGTGGTGTGTACATCTTATCAGAATTGCAAATGCTTGTGACGAGTGCAGAATCCTGTTTTCATTAGCAAAAATACAATCAGAAGTTTTATCTGACTGTCGTGTAATTTTTTTACCTTGGTTATTCCTCTTCCCCCTTCTGTCCTAGATAGTGTTAATCTAAGTGCATTGGAGTGTACATAGTGCTTTCTAAAAATTTGTCATTTCAGTTCTTATTTTTCATTGTAAATTTTCAAGATCAGTTTTGGACCAAGGTATTATGCCAAAATAATGCATTCCTATGGGTACAGTGAAAGCGTTTATTGTTTTGTTATAGTTTTACTGTTGATCTCTGTTTGGCAGATTTTCTTAAGCCTTGAAGTAAATTCTGTCAAAAGTTTTTCCTTTATTGCACTGTGATCTATTTTCTTTGCTTGTTGATATCCCAGATACTTATATGTTTCATATGCATTCATCAGTTATATTGTATCCAGCTAATCTTTTTTATAATCCACTAGATCTATTGCACCTTTCTTTATCTTTAAGGTTCTGCACTTATCCAGTCCAAAATTAATGTTTATATCATGATCACTATTTCTTTTTGTCTTTCTTTTCATATTTGCACAATTTGTTTTCTTTTGCTTGTTTGTCCTGTTGGGTGTGGTCTTTCGTTAATTCTATTGTGTTTCTTGTACTTACTGTGATTGCCCACAAGAAAATGAATCTCGGGGTTGTATATGGTGACATTAGATTAGATTATGAGGACACTCAGTCCTCGTTTATTGTCATTTAGAAAAGCATGCATTAAAAAATAATACAATGTTCCTCCAGAATGATATCACAAGAAACACAGGACAAACCAAGACTAAAACTGACAAAACCACATAATTATAACATATAGTTACAACAGTGCAAAGCAATACAGTAATTTGATAAAGAGCAGACCATGGGCACGGTAAAAAAAAAGTCTCAAAGTCCTGATAGGTTCATCATCTCACGCAGACAGTAGAAGGGAGAAACTTTCCCTGCCGTGAACCTCCAAGCGCAGCCAACTTGCCGATGCGGCACCATTGGAAGCACCCGACCACAGCGGACTCTGAGTCCGTCCGAAAACTTCGAGCCTCCGACACCGAGCACCGAGCACCATCTCTGCCGAGCGCTTCGACCCCGCCCCGGCCGCCGAGCAACAAGCAAAGCGGAGGACTCAGGGCCTTCCCCTCCGTATGTATGTACATGTATGTACTTTGATACTAAATTTACTTTGAATTTTGAATTTGAATTGTTCACACCATCTGAGTACAGGGTTGAAGGCATCTTCCTGATCGAGGAGAAGGATTACATTGCAGAATGAATCCCGCTGGAGATATGCACACGGAAAGTACAGCCTTATCAGTGCTAGATGGGCAGATCGTCATCAGGAAATCTGGACGTCTTGAACCATGGAGATGAAGTCCATAATGTATTGTAATGATGGCTTTAACCCTCAGCCTCTCTGTGACTGTTGGGCAGTTACATACAGTACTCAGGTCTTTGGGAGTAATCTATTTGTTGGCTTACTGTCAACATTCTTAGTCATGCTGAAATAAAACAGAAAATGCAAAAAATATTCACCAGTTCAGGCAACACCCGTGGAGAAAAAGAATATAGTTAACATTGGGGGCACTGAGGAATGTGGTAGAACAAAGGAACAAAGGAATACAAGTCCATAATTTGTTGAAAGTAGCGTCACAGGTAGATGGGGTGATAAAGAGAGCTTTTTGCACATTGGCTTTCATAAATCAAAGTATTGAGTCCAGGAGATGGAATGTTATGTTGAAATCGTATAAAAGGCTGACGGGGCCTAATCTGGGTATTGTGTGCAGTTTTCATCACCTACCTACAGGCAAGATTTAAATAAGGTTGAAAGACTACAGGAGAAAATATACAGGAATGCTGCCAGGTCTGAAATCTGAGTTATAAAGCAAGATTGAATAGTTTAGGACTTTATCCCTTGGAATGTAGAAGATTGAGGAGGGATTTGACAGAGTTTTACAAAATCATGAGGGGTATATATAGGGTAAATGCAAGCAGGCTTTTTCCACTGCGGTCGGGTGGGATGACAACCAGAGGCCATGGGTCAAGGTGAAAAGCGAAAAGTTTAAGGGGAACATGAGGGAAAACTTCTTCACTCAGAGGATCGTGCGAGTGTGGAATGAGCTGCCAACACAAGTGGTGCAGGTGGGCTTGATTTCGGAGTTGAAGAGATAGATGCATGGATAATAGGGATATGGAGGGCTATGGTCCCGGTGCAGGTCGATGGGTGTAGGCGGTTTAAATGTTCAGTACAGACTAGATGGGCTGAAGGGCTTGTTGGTGTACTGTACTTTTCTATGGAGGCACGGGAGAGCTGCCTAATGGTGCTTTAACTCCCGTCAGCTAATAGTTTTTTCTCTTAGTCAGAAAATCACTTAGTTTACATGATCTTTGTTTTGTTTCCTGATTTCCCATAAATGCCATCATCAAGAGGAAATCATTGTTCTGTGAAGTCATGCAGAGAGGGAGGCCTGTAGACCTGCTGGAAGCCTGCAAGCTCCCATTGTGCAATGTGCAATGCTGTATCACTTCCACACCAACCTGCTGTTTGTTATTACTGCCCAACCCTGTTTGGCAAGAGCTGCTTTATGCTCATCGCCTACACCATGTTCTGATGACGGTGTTCTCCTGACCTTGCTGTCCACGTTAACTGTGACAACGCCAGAACCTAGCCCCCTGAATTTCTACCTTTCTGCCAGGCCTGCTGTGGCTCCTCCGGGCTGTCTGTCAACGGGCTCCATGACATTTACTCCGCTATATGATGAACCGAGGCCGAGGCTGTGGGCCTGCTCTGGCTACTCCAGGATTCTTGTCTACGGACTCACTTTCGCTCTGCATGCTCCTATTGTTTGCACGATTTGTTTTTTTTCTGTCTCTCTCTCTGCACATCAGGTGGATGCTGGATTTTTTTTTTTGTGTGGCTTCTTTTGGGTTTCTTATTCTGTGGCTGCCTGTAAGGAGGTAGACCTCAAGGTTGTATAATGTATGCATACTTTGATAATAAATGCACCGAACTTTGAGGCCACACATTGTCAATTCCTGGATCTGTGGCCGCAACTGTTTGTGAGATAATAATAGTCATAGAATTATAAATTACCCACCCTTTCCATACTAGACAATACTTATCCTTCCATACTAACCTCAAATTCTAGCCAACAGTCTGTAGCTTTCTATGCCAATCCATTCCAAATTCTCATCTCAATTGTTCTTAAATGCTGTTTAAAGCTATCAGCACCCACCACCCTGCCAGGCAATATACTCCTGCTTCCAGCCACCCTTCGAAGAAAAAAAAATTCTTTCTCCTACCCCTTACCTTAAAGCTACACCTTCTGCTAAGGGGAAAAGATTCTCACTGTTATTTGGAACACCGAATCAGGCCTCTCCTTAGTCTTCTCTGCTCCAAGAGAAACAAATTCAGTCTTTCTCGTCTTGCCTCATACCTTCTTAAAGATTAGCTTTACTTGTTACATGTGCATCAAAACTTACAGTAGAGTGAAACGTGTCATTTGTCTCAACGACCAACAGAGTCCAGGGATGTGTTGGGGCAGCTAACAAGTATCGCCTTACTTTCAGCACCAAAGAACCTGAAATCAATAATCAGCTCCTTTGTCTTGCTGGCAAAGTATTTCCTAACTTCAGTCCTGAACAACCTGGGTCCAATTTTTAAATCACGTCTCATATCGAAGTTCAAAGTAAAATTTCTTATCAGAGTACATACAGTATATATGACGATATATAACCCTAAGATTCTTTTTCCATCATGTATACCCAGTAAATCTGATGAATAGTAACTGTAAACAGGATTAATGAAAGATCAAGGGCATAGAAGTCAATAAACTGTGCAAATGCCAAATATAAATAAATAGCAATAAATAACAGGAGCATGAAATAACAAGATAAAGAGCCCTTAAAGTGAGATCATTGGTTGTGGGACCGTCTCAATAGAAGAGTGTAATTATCCTCTATTGTTCAAGAGCCTGGTGTTGAGAGGTAGTAACTGTTCTTGAACCTGGTGGTGTGAGTCCTGAGGCTCCTGTACCTTCTACCAGATGGCTGCAGCGAGAAAAGAGCATGGCCTGGGTGGTAAGGATCTCTGATGATGGATGCTGCTTTCCTACAACAGTGCTTCACGTAGATGTTCTCAATGGTTGGGAGGGCTTTACCGGTGATGTACTGGGCTGAATCCACTACCATTTGTAGGAAATTCCCGAATAGTTTCTTGAATTTATAAACTTTTGTAGATATTACAGTTTAGCTGCACCTATTTTGTCACATTTCACCCCATTTTGAGTCATTTTAATACAATGTTACTTCTCCCTACCTAGCTCCCTCTCACCTACAGGTTAATAGCATCCAAACGACCTTAATCCTTTAGAACTCCATGGCCTACTTCTTAGATTTAAGCCGCTTCTTGATTATTAAAGCTTAATTTAATTCCTTCTATCTCCATCTGGAAATCTCTGAACTGTAAGCAGAGGCTTCCTTGCCCGCAGACAGAGCACTGGCTGACCAATGCAGACAAAGCCCACTTGCAAAAGCTAATCAGCCCATGCTCGCATAAACCGAGATTTCATTCTGCAGGGCCAGTGAATTCACTTAATCATTACAGCTACACTTTGTTAATCCTAATTAACAATTCTCCAACCAGACTGCTCCTGAAGCCAATCATAAGAGGGAGGTGCTGGATAAGTGGAACATAATGGGGACAGGCAGAACAATTACAATTTGGAAGCTTACCGACATGAACAGCAGGAGAGGGAGTTAGCAGTCTGTTAAGCTTCAGAAGCGATGCAGTAAAGGTGTTAGTGACTAGCATCTTTGCTTCTGAGTCAGAAACCCCCAAGGCCCTCAAGTACAAAGGTCCATCTACACTACCATGCCCTGCTCGAGATGCCATCCTTTCAGAAGAGGTGATTATGAAAAATGAAATCTCAGGGTCTTGGCCCAAAATGTCATCCCTGTTGATGCTGTGCAAGCTGCTAAGTTTTCAGCATCAAAGTTGCTGGTGAACGCAACCGGCCAGGCAGCATCTCTAGGAAGAGGTACAGTCGCCGTTTCGGGCCGAGATCCTTCGTCAGGACACCATGTGTTGCTTGACTTTCCAGCATCTGCAGAATTCCTCGTGTTTAAGTTTTCAGCATTCTGTTTTTACAACGAAAATAGATTTTTGTGGTTCCTTCAATGCACTATTATGTTCCAAGGAACTTCAGAGGAGAATTGCTAAACAATATTTGATAATGATCCATACAAGGCTGGCCTCAGAGGTAGCATCTTAAACACAGCAATGAGATATGGAGGGATAAGAGAGAGACAGAGACAGACAGACAGACAGACAGACAGGTAGAGGCAGAGAGAGACAGAGGCAGACAGGCAGAGGGAGAGACAGAGGCAGAGGGAGAGGCAGAGAGAGAGAGATAGAGACAGAGAAAGACAGAGAGAGGGTGAGACAGACAGAAAGAGAAAGCTAAAACACTGACTGCATCTGCAATGGACACAAGAGATCCTTTGCTACATTAAATGTAGTTTAACAGAGTTCTCCTTTGTGTTCTGTCCAACTTTTGATTTTATTCTTTACTTCATCTGTAATGCAAGTAATGAATACACCATTCAGCCCCTCAAATCTGCTCTCCCATTCAATGAGCTCACTGTTGATCCACTATAATCTCGATTCTGTATTTCTAATTGCTCTCAGTACCCATTTGTCAAATTGCTAATCCACTATCTATCCAAATCTCCCACAAAAAGTAACCAATGACTCTGCAACCACCACCCTTTCAGAAATAGAATTCCCAAGATTCAAGACCCTCTGAGAGAAAAGATTTTGACTCATCTATGCCTTAAAGCAGCAAGCCCTTACTTTTAAACCGGGTGTCCCATAGGGGAAAAGACCCTTTCCACATCCACTCACTCAAAACCCTCAGGAGTTCATCCATATCCATCAGCTTCCTTCTTTCCCTGAACTCCAGAGCACACAAGCCCAGCCTGTTCAACTTTTCATTGTAAGGCAAGCCATCCTCTGCGGGAGCTTGTGCGACCACATTTGTTGTTTCATTCACATACCAATGTGATCTACTCTCTCAGAAAATAATATTCCAATATTCAAGTGGAGGGAGACATAAAGAATGATGTCCATGTGAATATACCAGGAAGGGGGAGATTATGCTCCAAATATCTTTCAGACATCTCCATTACTGGGACTTCCTTCACTAAATAGTTGGTCCACTTGTAGCTTAACTGATGAAGATTGATTTCCATCTTCATTTCACAGCTCTCTTCCCATTGAACAAGTAATTGGGATTTGGCCATCTTTTTTTCTCTTTCTCTCCTATAAATCCTGTGTTTCTATAGGTTCATCATCATCATGATGCGCTGTATCATACTGACATGGATAACCATGGCAAATTTTCCTTCAGAACAGTTTGCCATTGCCGTCTTCTGGGCAGTGTCTTTACAAGGCTGGTGACCCCAGCTGTTATCAATACTCTTCAGAAATTGTCCTGCTTGGTGTCAGTGGTTGCATAACCAAGACTTGTGATATGCATTAACTGCTCATACGACCTCTTGCTCCATGGCTTCACATGACTCTGATCGGGGGCCTAAGCAGGTGCTACACCGTGCCCAAGGGTGGTCTGCAGGCTAGCGGAGGGAAGGAGCACCCTACACCTCCTTTGATAGAGATGTATCTCCTCCCTGTCACCCATATAGATTACCATTGTTATACTTGTTATTGCAGAAATTTCAGATTACTGCAGGAGAAAATACATGGAGGATAATTTTCCTCTTCCTTGTATATTCCTTAAATAAATAAATGCTTCTTTGGAAATCCTGCTCTCCAGTTCACTCTATGACTTTTCCAACTTCCTAGAAAACTTGTCCAGGAAACTTTTCTCAGTCTCAAATTGCCATTATGTAGCTCAGGAGTTCCCAATCTGGGGTCCCCAGACCCCTTGGTTAATGACAGGAATCCATGGCATAAAAATGGTTGGAAACCTCTGATCTAGATCATATTTTACAACTAATGATCAATGTTCAAAACCTTCACTCATTCTCATCTGCACCCTGCGTAACAGGGAAGGTTCTGGTTTTTGATCAATGCAGAATACAAGAAATAATGAAGGACCAGAGGTAGTGATGCTAAAATGAAGGAGTCCAAGCTGATGCTTAACTTCAGAGGAATACAAAGCATTTATAACTCTTGAAGCGTATCTCAGGCAATTTTGTATTTGGAACAGGATTCAGGTTCAGATTTATTGATTTATCACATGTACATTGAAACATACTGTGAAATGCGTTACCGGCATTTACAACCAGCACGCTCAAGGATGGACTGGGGGCAGTCCACAAGTACCCCACACATTCCTTCACCAACAGTAGACCCCAGAGCACTGAGTGGATTCAAACCTCTGCTAGACTCTTCATTCTATCCTTGACCTCTAACTCCCATTCATTCCCATCCCTGGACCCTAACTTGATCCCTAACTACCCTCCCTGTCCCCAAAACCATCCCTATGAACCAAAAGAAAAACATCCAAATACAAGCCATGACGTTGATGGATATGGTAGCTCAGCGCCATCTTTACTGGCGTGATAGTATAGTGGTCAACACAATACTTTACAGTATCGGTGAACTGGATTCAATTCCTGTGGCTCCCTGTAAGAAGTTTGTACGTTCTCCACATAACCAGGCCGGTTTCCTCCAGGTGCTCCGGTTTCCTCCCACAGTCCAAAGACGTGCTTGTCGGTAGGTTAATTGGTCATTGTAAACTGTCCTGTGATTAGGCTAGGATTAAATTGGAGGATTGCCGGATGACGCAGCTCAAAGAGCAGCAAGAACCTATTCCACGGTCTATCTCAATAAGTAAGTAATCAAATATGTTGCATCACACCACCTTATCACCACCGTGCACAATTCTAATTTGATGGAGACAGCCGTGAGAAGCACGGAGGAACGTCTGGGGAAACTTCTGAAATGCCCGGTTCACTGTCACTGCTACTGTGCGATCGAGGATCTCCAGAGGGAAGGCCCCAAATCCTCGGCTTTGCCTGCTGCTGGTGGCCGGGGCTGGGGTCGAAGCGCTTAGCAGAGATGGTGCTCGGTGCTCAGTGCTCGGTGTCGGAGGGCTTGTCGGAGACTCGAAGTTTTCGGACGACTCAGAGTCAGACTGTGGTCGGGCATGGCAGGAAGAGTTTTCTTCCTTCTCCCGTCTGCATGAGATGTGGGACTTTTGAGAGACCCTGAACTTTTTTTACCGTGCCCATGGCCTGTTCTTCAACAAATTATGGTATTGCTTGCCCTGTTGTAACTATATGTTACAATTATGTGGTTTTTGTCAGTTTTTCAGTCTTGGTCTGTCCTGTGTTTCTGTGATATCACACTGGAGGAATATTGTATCATTTTCTAATGCATGCATTACTAAATGACAACAAAAGAGGACTGCGTGTCCTCATAATCTAACCTAATCTAATCAAAAATAAAAGCTTAGACACAAGACTTTGAAAATCTGAATTAAGTTTGGATTGTCACGACCATATTGAAAGAGAGTAATTGGTAACCATGGTACGGCACGTGAATCGTAATTCTGTTCACCAGCATGTATCAACTTTCAGAGAATGCAACAAAGCTACAATTCAGCGGCATAGTGTTAAAACAGATAATCCTGGAAATAATTCAGAAGATGGGCAGCTCGGGTGGTTGAGTTGTTTTCCAGTCTTGGGAATTTACTTGCAAACGTTTCGACACCATGCGAGGAGACGTTGTCAGTGCGCTGTTGATTGTGGTGTGTCCCCGAATGCTTGACCTTGATATTTTTTTAAATCAGCTGATTGAAATCTATCCACAAGGATCCTTGAACATCAACTGGCTGTCAAACGCATGACCGACCCTCCCTAGGCTCTACCCATGTAGATCGAGAGGGGCACAAATTCGACCGGGCATCGGTGAAAGTCATGGCGAAAGCAAACACGCAGCACGCAAGAGAATTCCTAGAAGTATGGTTTTCACGAATAATTCTATAAAAAACACATAGACCTTAATCCTATTTATAAGCCGATACGGGCAAAATTCCAGACCACGACGCATGAAGTTTGCTACACAGCCAATCAGCGACGAGATTTCCTCCCCACATCACAACTGAGTGTCTGAAATGACACCCAATCAGCTGATTGGAAGTATATAAAGGCCAAACGCTCGGAGTTAGTTAGTTACTGCCCATTATGCCACTGGCATTTAGGGCAGCAAGGAAGGAATTCTATCCCTGTCTGTCCTTGGCCATGTACCTTCACACCTAGATATGGGATTCTTCACTGCTGTTCCCGTGACATTTTTTGACCAGTCAGGGTTGTTAGCCTGAGCTGAACCCCCAAACCTGGAGGGCCAGTGGACCACTCTGTCTGGCCACTACCCTTTGACATGGGTGACCCAACCAAGAGCCAGAGCATAAAGCCCTGACTCCTGCCAGCGTAGTTCTCCAGGTCATTGAGGCACACAGCCTCTACGACAAGTTGGTGGTCCTCTTGGCGGAAGCATTTGGAGGACGCACCACCATCAACAGCGCACTAATGGTGTCTCCTCACTTGGTGACGAAACTTTTGCAAGTAAACTATCAAGATCGGAGAACAACTCAACCCAATAGATAATCCTGGAAGGTTTAAAAACATAGACTGGAAAATAGGTGGCAGCACCTCACAGAGCAATGGTGTTTGAGACAGATCAGAGCAGGAAGGATTGGTTTATTTTACTGTAACCACAGTAATCGCGTCCCTTTACTTGGTAAGTACAATAATCTCTGTGCACTGTAGACTTTGTGGAAGTTTTACAATCTGAATATTTGCATCTACACATTCATGCACCAATGGAAATGAATCAGAGTTCAGACAACATCTAATTCTGAAGCCAGAGAAGATTAGATTCAAAGAAGCAGCTTTGTGTTGCCTGCCAGCAGCGTCAGTAACCCCCAGGCAGTCTGAGGCACAGAGTGGTGAAATGGCACCTTCACACATAAGCAAACTTTCTCTTCTGCCACTTACTGTGATGGATCCTAATCTGGAGTTGGCTCTAACCCAGGTCAGACCCATATGGGCCATAAAGATAAATCTCCAGGGCCCGAAGCCAACCTGTTCACAAGATACTTTGATGTTTTGTTTACAAATGCCTTCACTGGGCACCCCCACCTCCTTCCTTTATCAGAGAATGTAACAAAGCTATAATCAATGAGGTAGCCTTAATAAAACAAATTATCCTGGAGGTTTCCTGGAATGAAAAATAGGTAGTAGATTGCTTTATAACTTCTTTCTTAAGAAACTTGCTCAGATATAAAACTGGCAGTCATTTCGGTTTTTGATTTCCCAGCGGCCACAGTTTTTATCATTTTTGCCAACTCTCTGTTGGTTCTTTTATGTCCAAGACTGATATCAGCCCATCTGTTTATACTTGTAAAGGTGAGTCAGTCCTCACTCACTCACCAAACTCTTTTCTCTACCTCTCTCTCTCACACCCCCTCCCTCTCTCTCTCTCTCTCACACACACACACACACACACACACACACCATCTCCAAACTACGCATATACTCCTGCCAAGAAGCAACAGCTCAACAGCTGACAATGGCAAACCCACCACACTTCTCCCAAGTCTCCACTGTTAACACCAGAGGTCCTGCTGACTCTGACCTGAGCAGGGTTTTGGCAGCCTACCTACCACCAACAGGACCTTCCCAAGGGAAGATTCACAAAAATTGGATTTAAAACCATATTTTATCTTACTGCTCTTTGTGTACTGTGGCTAACTTCTGTCTGCAGTGCAGGTTACCCATTCAAATCCCTGCAGAAAGCAGGGGCTTACAAGTAGCAAGATTAATATAATGTTTTGAATGAGGCTGGTTATGGGGTAAGCTTGAGATACCACTCCTGACATTCTTCCAGAAGTGCCGTGGGTCTTCACCTGAAAAAGATGGGGCTGTAGTTTAACACATTATTTGCAAGGTTGCATTTCTGACAGTTCAAATCTTTGCAGCAGGAATTAATTTTATAATCTCCTTCAAATAAGAAAGCCATACTAAGCCACTGTTAAACAGGATAAATTATTCACTTTTGTCCAACATTTTTACATTTTCTATAATACAGTTGGCTTTTGGAAGAAGAGTAACCAACTCAAGGTCTCCCTGAAGAAATTTGTTTATTTTATGGAGGGGGAACAGAAATTGGGAAAGGGCGTCGGGAGTTCCAGATCAGTTTGTGCATGAATAAAAAATGACGAGAGGAAATGAACCAAGATCCACGTTAACCAGGATACCAGGGGTCTGGGCAATATCCACATTAAAAAGGATTCCAGGGGTCCGGGCAATATCCACATTAACCAGGATCCCAGGGGTCCGGGCAACATCCACGTTAACCAAGATTGCAGGGGTCCGGGCAATATCCACGTTAACCAGGATCCCAGGGGTCCGGGCAATATCCACGTTAACCAGGATCCCAGGGGTCCGGGCAATATCCACGTTAACCAGGATCCCAGGGGTCCGGGCAATATCCACGTTAACCAGGATCCCAGGGGTCCGGGCAATATCCACGTTAACCAGGATCCCAGGAGTCCGGGCAATATCCACGTTAACCAGGATCCCAGGGGTCCAGGCAATATCCACGTTAACCAGGATCGCAGGGGTCCAGGCAATATCCACGTTAACCAGGATCCCAGGGGTCCGGGCAATATCCACGTTAACCAGGATCCCAGGAGTCCGGGCAATATCCACGTTAACCAGGATCCCAGGGGTCTGGGCAATATCCACGTTAACCAGGATCGCAGGGGTCCAGGCAATATCCACGTTAACCAGGATACCAGGGGTCCGGGCAATATCCACGTTAACCAGTATCACAGGGGTCCGGGCAATATCCACGTTAACCAGGATACCAGGGGTCCGGGCAATATCCATGTTAACCAGGAAACCAGGGGTCCGGGCAAGATAGCGAAAGTCTTAAATACTCAGAATGGGTCAGAAGCTCCTTAGGAAGAGAAAATCCAACCCTGTGTATAAGAAGGATAAACAGAAGAGGTTCTGCAGATGCTGGACAACCAGAGAAACGCATAAGATGCTGGAGGAACTCAGCAGGTCAGGCAGCATCCCTGGAGAGGAACAAACAGTTGACATTTCAGTCCAAGACCACAAAGTCTTCAGCCCAAAACATTGACTGTTTATTCCTCGTCCTAAATGCTGCCTGACCTGCTGAGTTCCTGCAGCATTTTCTATGCATTGCTCTGTATAATGAGTATACTGTAGCTGAACAATTGAATATAGTTATGTGTACACTTAAGTGTTTGGGTGTTTTGAGTTATAGCTGTATATACATGTGCAAATAAATTTGTGTGTGCGCTTACCTACATACACATTATTAGGTGCACCTGTACACCTGCTTGTTAATGCAAATATCTAATCAGCCAATCATGTGGCAGCAACTCAATGCATAAGAACCATGCAAACATGGTCAAGAGGTTCATTTGTTGTTCAGACCAAACATCAGAGTGGGGAAGAAATGTGATCCCAGTGACTTTGATCGTGGAACGATTGTTGGTGCCAGATGGGGTGGTCTGATTATCTCAGAAACTGCTGATCTCCTTGAATTTTCACACACAACAGTCTTTAGTGTTTACAGAGAATGGTGCAAAAAACAAAAACAATTCTGTGAATGGCAGTTCTGTGGGCAAAAATGACTTGTTAATGAGAGATCAGAGGAGAATAGCCAGACTGGTTCAAGCTGACAGGAAGATGACCGTAACTCAAATAACCATGGGTTACAACAGTAGTGCGCAGAAGAGCGTCCCTGAACCACAACATGTCAAACCTTGAAGTGGATGGGCTACAGCAGCAAAAGACCATGAACATACTCTCTGTGCCTCTTTTTTGGGAACAGGAGGTACCTAATAAAGAGACCTCTGAGGGTATATATAAATGAATGCCTGAATACCTGCTTATAGTGTGCTGTTGAATGTTTTCATACATTGATTGTCCGATATATTTGTGTCTTTGTATGTGCATATGCATTTGTGTACACATCTTCATATATATAGGGCACCACGGTGGTGTTGCAGTTAGCACAACACATTTACAATTCAGGGCACTGGAGTTCAGAGTTCAATTCCATTATCCCCAGTGAGGGGTTTGTCCATCCTCCCCATGGAATGTATGGGTTTCCTCCGGGTGCTCCAGTTTCATCCCACAGTCCAAAGACGTACTGGTTGGTAGGTTAATTGTAAATTGTCCTGTGATTAGACTAGGGTTAAGTTGTTCTGTGATTAGGCTAGGGTTAATTTGAGGGTTGCTGGCCGGTGCAGCTCGAAGGGCCTGTTCTGTGCTGTATCTCTAATCAAGTAAAAATAATTTATCTTCGCAGTATGAGATGCGGACAGATCCGGCTCTCAGTTGTCGGCTGTCAGTTTATTCCATCTGGTGTGTGGGCCATTAATTTATTCTTCGCCTGCGCTGTGCTAATATTTTTCTGAGCAGAAGCTGAGAACTCCCAGCTGCCGATAGTTTCTGCCTTTAATTAGTCTGGCTTGGCTAGCCCACTGACATGATGAAATATAGCAGCAAGGAATTACAGCAAACGATACGGATTACTGCCTCTTGCCGATGATGAATTGAAGCATTGGCAGTTATGACAAGTGATTAAGTCTTTCTGTGGACTTAGACATGAGTCAAAGATAATACAAAACTTTGAGCCCCTCCCTGGATTAGAGAATTAAATGTCAGATTGAGTATTTAACATGCTCCATTCTCCATAAATATGACAACATATTTTTAACAAATTTATATTCATTAGATAATTAACTTTCAACACCAGAGCTGCCTCTGATTTCTTTATTCCATGACCATTTTTGATTCTATACAGCAAAATACATTGATTGACAAATTAAATCCTGCCCTCACACCTGGGGAGATTCTCCTGGCTCATCTCACAGTTCTGGACCAGATACAAGGACTATCCAATCTCTCGCTTTACAGTTCCCCTTTTGTTCCCATTCTCATATACCCTCTACAACAGTAAGCAGACAGAGAGAGAGAGAGAGAGAGAGAGAGAGAGAGAAGAAAGAGAGAAAGAGAAGGAAAAGAGTGAAAGAGGAAAGAGAGCAAAAGAAAGGAGAAGAGACTGAGAGAGGCAGAAAGAGAGAGGTGGGGGAGAGAGAGAGAATTTAAAGTTCAATGTAAACTTCCTATCAAAGTACGTATATGTCAAATATGTACATAGATACATATTGGGGTGGATGGGGTGTCAGGGAGGGGTAGCAGCTCTGGTGGGGTAACATGTCGCGTCCTTTTCAAGGCGGTTAGTCCACCTTTGGTCCCCACCTGGCACTCAGCTCTCACCTGTGGCTCCCCGTAGCTGTTTGCACGGGCAACAACTTCAACAAGCCGGCTAAACCAGGTGAGGGTAGCTGACGGGTCTCAAACCCTCGGTGAGATGGGGAGTTGTCTATCCCTGCATGTGAAGACAGACTCCGGCGGATTGAGCGGACGAGACCAATGGAAGGTCCAACGATCAAGAAGGTGGTCTCTGAAAGCGTTGTGGAATGTGTAGAGCAGGACAAGACACAGAAGACGTCCTGGTCATCCACTGCGCCTAGTCCCATCTCCAACCGTCTCGACTCTGTCTTGCCACTGGATCCAGATGGGAATTGGGAAGAGAGAGTGAGGCTGATGCTGCGCAACTCTCCCACACTTAAATCCAAGTCACGCGCTAGTCTCGACACCATCAATAATAGTGTCGAGGTCCTCATCGACGTACGATGGACAAACAACAACAACATAGATACAACCCTGAGATTCATTTTCTTGTGGGCATATTCAATAAATCTATAAACTTATAACCATAATAGAATCAATGAAAGAGTGCCCAACTTAAGTATTTAACCAGTGTGCAGAAGACAACAAACTGTACAAATACAAAAAGAAAGAAATAACAATAATAAATAAATATCAAGAACATGAGATGAAGAGCCCTTGAAAGTCGGTCTGTTGATTGTGAGAAAATTTCAGTGATGGGGCAAGTGAAGTTATCCATTTCGGTTTGAGGGAGGGGAGACAGGAGAGAAAGAGAGGGGGAGAGAGAGACAGAAGTGGTTTGAGAGAGGGAAGAGGGGGAAAGAAGGTAGGAGAGAGTGAGAGGGGCAAAATAAAAAAATTCTTTCTTTCTCTTTCATTCTTCATTACCAGTACCATGATGAACCCAGTGCAGTTTCAGTAAAGTTTCTTACCTTCTGTATTCAAATTTTATAGCAGTGTCATAGATATTAAACATTTAAACATCCCATAATTTATCACTTACTCCTCGGCTACTTTGTCCTCCTTTGAGTATTTCCATCTCAACATGTTCTATAGTGTCTTGCATTCACTTAAGAGTAATTTTATGTTTTCCACTAAGGTTTCTGTGTTGTTTTCCTTCCTCGACCTCTGCACAGAGCAACATCTCATCTTCAGTCATTTCCATCTTTTCAAGTCATAACTTCTTTCCTATGAACTCACTATCATCGTCCCGCAATGCTCCTGAAGCCATCCCCATCAATGGGTATAGCCACAGGGCAGCAGAGTCTTCTCCTAGATGAGCTGCCAACCACAGCTGAGGAATCCCATCTGCCAAAGTGTCTAATTTTGACACGCCAGTAACTGGCCTTTGCCCCTTCTCCTGTCAGTGGAAATAGTTCCACCAGGCTTAATGGCTAAGCCACACATGAAGGCCAGGAACTGGACTTGGTTGTCAGAGACTACTTGAGACGCATACCATTGGGAGCATTGAATAGGTAGTGGGAGTTTATCCCCAATAACCGCTCCCCCCCACTCCCATAACAACCTTAAGGAACCTAGCCTTGTTAGTAACCTAAGAAGACTATAGCGTCACAAAAGAGTGATCTAAGCTAACAAGGCCATAGCATATAAATGGCACAGAGGCAAAGAGTTAAGCAACAAGGTCTTAACAAAAGTGCAACTAAAATATTGGGTTAATTTGTAAAAGCTTGGAACTAAACACCTAAATACCTAATTATGTTTGGTTGGATTGTATTGAATGTGCGTGAGACTACATTCAGAGCATACAGGTCTGGCGCTGACAATATTAGCAGGGTTCTGAAGAGAGTGATAAAAAGATTTACAACGATGATAGCAGATCTGAGAAGATTTATCTATTATGAAAGCACAAGAGAGACTGGACTCTTTTCTTTCGAAACAGATTAGAGAAGGTCTGAGGAAATTGTTAGTGAACAAACGATTTTGATTGAGTAGTCATAAATATAAGATAGTTACAACAAACTCTGCCAGAATTAAAACTTCACTTGAGTAAAACTTAGAAAATGAAGCTTCCCAAGCAGAAAGAAATAGGAAGGAATATTGATAGGCTAAGATAAAGAGGTAAAAGATTCCACGAAAACTATAAGTACCCCCATGCCAGATAGATCAAACAGCTAGTACTGTATATTCTAAGTATCTGAATAAATGAGATCGTAAGTTCCATTTGAAGGCCACAAAGATGTATCTCCTTTTCCAAAGAAGTATTTCATTGTGAGAGGACATCAGGCAAACAGAAATAATCTAAAACTGCAATCAGCAAAAAAGCAATGCCACTGTTAGCTAACACATCACAGAGATGGTCAGGTTTCTATTCAATTATGCAACCGTTCATGAATGAGCAAATAAATGTCAGAGATTAATTCGGCTGGGCCTTTGTGCTTTCTGTTAATTTGGAATGTTAGCAAATCTTTGTGGATTTAATGAGGCTATCTGTGAATGAGCTATTGAGCACATGATATCTGTGTAAGATAAGCCTACATTAATCAGGGAGCTAAGACAATAATTGTAATCAAGCACTACAGGTACAAACACTCATCTCTTGATGCACTTACACGTGTACCAGACCCATTGCCAGGTGTGCATGTGGGCAAAGCTGTTTCCATTCGGTGTGTCCAGGCACTCTCACCCTCGATCAAACACATGCGTCTTATCATGCCCCCACACACCCATATTCACTTGCACAATCACCATATTACTGCGACATGTTATACGTACATTTATTCCAACTGGAATTCTCCAAGTGGGGTCATTTTAACTGAAGCAATTTAGTGAGTTACGGTCCACAAAGAATTAGTAACCTGATTCAAAATCCTGCTCCCTCACCTGCCAACTGCTCCCTCCTTTCCGATAACACCCTAGTTAACTTTAGTAAACTTGAAGGAACTTTCAAGAGGACCACAACCTTGTCGTGGTTTAGAGGCTTGCGTGTCTCAATGACCCAGAGAGCTATGCTGCTGGAGTCAGGGGTTTATGTTTTGGCTCTTGGTAAGGTCACCTTTGCCAAACAGGTCAAAGGGTAGGGGTCAGACTAAGAGTGGTCCACCGGTCCTCCAGGTTTGGGGGTTCAGCTCAGGGCTAACAACTCTGACCGGTCAAACAAATCTGTTACGGAAACAGCAATGAAGAATCCTTCTACATCTGAGCAGAACAGTATTCCTGAGTCTCCACCCGGGACTTGCATGACTGACAGTGGTGAAAACTGAGCTACTTGCATGATGAAGGAAGCGCTGGACACTGCCAGAGATGGAGGACCTTCATGCTGCCCTAAACACCAATGGCGTAATGGGCAGTAGGGATCTTGAAGGAAACTCAACATCAGGAGCCAAGTAAGCTGGTAACTGATTGGGTACTTCTTATTTCTCATCATGTCAATCAGGTTAACATCACTTTCACACAGTCACATAAACTCACATTTGTGTATGTATCGTCAACCACCAACTGAAACCCCACTCAAACACACACACACAAATTCTGTATGCACACTCTGCTTGACTGATCCAAGAATTTATCTGTATATATTTAATTATTTTTATTTAGAGATACTTCATAGTAACAGGCCCTTCCAGTCCAATGCAGCAAAGTGACCAATTGACCTACTAACCTGTACTTTGATACATAACGTACTCACGTCATTGAGATGTAGGAGGAAACCAGAGCACCTGGAGGAAACCCACACGGTCAGTGAGAGAACGTACAAATCATTACAGACAGCAACGGGAATTGAACCTGGGTCACTGGCACTGAAAATGGTTACGCCATCCGCTGTGCCCACCTATCCAAGAAAATGTGGATGTGGGTGCTCTAGAGAGAGTGCAGAGGAGATTTAGCAAGATGCTGCTTGGATTAGAGAACATGTCTTAGAAGACAGGTTGAGCAAGAGGAACTGAGAGGAAAGTTCTTCACAGGTTAGAGTCACCTAGCACAAAGGCTGTAGTTGTTAGAAGTCAAATCTATTACATGACTAGATGCTTTTCCTCTGGGCCCAATAATCTTCACATAAAGGGTCTTGACCCAAAGTGTCAACCATCCATTTTTCGAGATGTTTCCTGACCTGTTAAGTTCCTCCAATGCTTTTTGTGTTGCTCCAGATTCCAGCATCTGCAGTCTGTTGCATTTTCAATGATCTTTAGTCATTTTATCAGTGCAATACATACTTCCCCTGGTATCAAAATGGTTGTTGTGATGCGTCTAGTGTAGTAGTATAGTAGGTAGTGCTGGCCGTTCTCACTTTCAGCTTCCACCGCTGGCTAGCAGTCTTGCATAAAGGAGAGCTGAATGTGAAGTTTCTTCCTGCCAGTACACAGCCTCTCCAACAGCAAGCCTCACGTAGTGCCTCCTCTCTCGTGACACATGGAAACTGAACTCCTTTTGGACTCGGGCCGGACTACAGAGGACAGGGAGGAGGTCTGGCCCCTGCACACGGAGCACACAGGCCCACCAGTGTGTGGACACGCCCTGGTGATGCTGAACCAGATCCCCAGCTATGGACAAATGACCCCACTGCCTTGTGGGCAGCCTTGGGAGAGGCGAAGGCTACGGGAATAAACCCAGACAGCAGATCTGGAGAGGAGTCCCTCAGGAAGCTGGACGTCATGGAACATCTTTCCAGCAGCTCCTGCAACCAAACATATCACTTCATAAGCTTTCTTTTGGACTACTCTGGTGAGGCTGAGAGGGGGATCCTGACAACTGGGCATCTCAGGATCTCCATACCTTCCACCCAGGCTTGTGATGATGATCACCATCACCCATTGTCCTCCAAGACAGACCGATGTCAACCAACCATCTTGGTTAAGGTGAGAGAAGAACACCCCAGAAGCTATGGTGTGGATAAGACAGAGCTGGAGAAAATGGGAGAATGGAATGGAGTCCTCACAGAAACCAGTACCCATGGACTTGGACAACTACGAGGGGGGATTGATAAGTTTGTGGCCTAAGGTAGAAGGAGACGAGTTATTAACTTCAAACTTTCTGCATTTTCACTCAAAGGGTTGAACTACATATGCATGTAACGAGAACTGTATAACTCATCTCCTTCTACCTTAGGCCGCGAACTTATCAGTCATCCCTGCTGTGGACCACCTGGAGGTCCAAGACACTCTCATTACATGCACGTGCAGTTCAACTCTTTGAGTGATAATGCAGAAAGTTTGAAGCTAATAACTCAACTCCTTCCGCCTTAGGCCACAAACTTATCAATCACTCCTACTGTCGACCACTTCTACAAAGAAGGGTCCGTATGCTCCATGACTGCTGGACTAAGTGTGCACATGTAGGAGGAGACTATGTTGAAAACTAAATGTGCTAGGTTTTCTGAAATTGACTCCTTCTCCCTTAGGCCATGAACTTATCAATTACATATATTGACAATGGTTGCTAACCTATCACCTGAGGCAAAGATAGAGGTCATGAAGAGAACGGAAGTGTCAGTGATGTGAAAGAGGGATCAGGGAGTAAAGACGCTAGAGATCATCAACCCAAAATGTCAACTTTGTTTCTTCCTCCACAGGTGCTGCCTCACCTCCTGAATAATCACCAAGATTGTCTATTTTGTTATGAAAGGAGAAATTGTTCACAGTGAGATTAAATTTAGCCGGACAAAGGAGAATGGTAGCGCGAGGGGGCACTGGTTAGGTCTCTGTTCAAGGAAGAAGTAAAGGGTCTCGGGCCATCTTAGTGTCGTTGCAGGGTGTCCATGGCGAAAATGAGCTGGTCATTTGATGTTATCCAATCCAGACGGGGAACAATGAATGTACGTGGAAAGAGAGTGAGCAAGGCAAGAAGGGATAGAATCAAGGTAGGAAGAAATAAGTTCTTTTGATACCCAAAAACTTCTTACCACTCACCTTAAACCGAAAGGTCTAAGTCATGTATTACCATTTGCAAAAATACATGTATGCACAAGCAAAATTTAAATATTATTTGCAGCAGCATTACATCACATAGTAGCATTCCCAAGAAAGCATATTTGGGGAACATGGGGAATCCCCTCAGTGGCCACTTTATTTGATACACTTGTCCACGGGCTCATTAATTCAAATGACTAATCAACCAATCATATGGCTGCAACTCAATACAGAAAAACATGTGGACACAGTCAAGAGGCTCAGCTGTTGTTCAGACCAAAATCAGAATAGGGAAGAAATGTGATCTAAGTGACTTTGACCGTGGAATGATTGTTGGTGCCAGACAGGATGGTTTGAGTGTCTCAGAAGCTGCTGATCTCTGGGGATGTTCAAGCACAACAGTCTCTAGAGTTTATAGACAATCTTCGTTGTGGCTGTCCCTCGAGGTCGAGGATGATCGTCTTCGTTCTGAAGAAGTGGCCCACAGAGCGAAGACGCCTGTGCGTGTATTTGTTTAACGTGTACTTGATGTTGCACTCCAAGAAGCACACGATACTTCACAAATCAACCAACTGATTCCAATGGCATGGAAACCACGATGATTGGAGCTGATGGATTTGTTGCAGCCTTCATCCGCCTTCACAGCCGTTGAGTTCGAAGTAACTTCATCCGCCTGTTCCACCATTGAGGTCTTGGTTAGATTGTTCTTTGTCAGGGACCTCACCTCGACCTCACCGCCATGGGTGACCCTACCAGGAGCACAGCTCCAGACAACATTGCTCTCGGGATCACAGGACCACACAAGCTTCTCCACTACGACAAGGTGACAATCCACGGAGAAGTTACAGACAATGGTTAACACCATCACATCTGGGAGAAGGTGGGAAGATTTGGAGACTTGTCGGCAGGCAGTGTGGGGGCAGGTTAGTGAGTTCTAAAGATGGATCCTTGTCTTCAAAGGAGGTGAGAGGTGGTCTGGGCACTGGTCAGGGGGTGCAGGGCATTGAAAGCACAATGAGCTCCCCGCTGTCATCCTTAGGAAAGTTGAGGAAAGTTCCCCTAAATCTACTGCAGTTGCGGGGACACGGGTAAGTTAGGCTTTATTTCATTCAGCTTTTTTTATGCTGTAACTGTACAACGTGACTTAAAAACAGAAAATGTTGGAAAATCTCAATAGTTCAGGAAGCATCTGTGGATGGAGGCAACAGACGATAGTCAACGTTTCTGGGTTGCGACTCGCCCCCATTAACCCTGTTTTATTTTTCTCGTGACTCCAGTTAGCAGTGCAGCTACAGTGTGTAAGATTTTGTTACACTTCATAAACCGGGGACAGACCTGTATAGACCCATTCTTTCACTTAAAGTAGGAAACTGCGAAGCTCTCTGTGCTTTGGCGTCACATGTAAGCCAACATGATCTTGCCTGTACAGGAAATGTGCAGTGATGCTCTCTGTTTTTAAGGTCAAAGACTGTAACTTGAAACATGGTCACAACTTTAGTACTTTATGGTGCTCTCTATAAACTCAAAATCCATTTCCAAACCTTTCAAAATCTTAGTACTTTATAGACAATAAAGTAATTTTTAAAATATTGTCTTTGATGTACTGTAGGAAACATGGTAGCTAACTTTGGGAACACACACAAAAAATGCTGGTGAATACTACAGGCCAGGCAGCATCTATAGGAAGAGGTACAGTCGACATTTCGGGCCGAGACCCTTTGTCAGTCTCGGCCCGAAACGTCCACTGTACCTCTTCCTATAGATGCTGCCTGGCCTGCTGCGTTCACCAGCATTTTTTGTGTGTGTTGCTTGCATTTCCAGCATCTGCAGATTTCCTCGTGTTTGCGAGCTAATTTTGGGACCTGTTTTACTGACAAATGGATAGGTATCAGCAGTACACCAGGAGGAACACTTCTGCTTTTCTAATAATTTTGCACCTTGCTGCAAATCAGAAGGAGCATTGGTTTTAAGACCCCTTGTAAAGGACACTACCTCTGATAGTTCGCTATGTCTATGTCACAGTGGACGTGTCAGTCTGGGTAACAGAGCCTAGTTCATCTAACACCATCTATTTAGTCAGCTCATCTTCAAGGAGGATGTATCAGAAAGCATCTTCCATCACCAGGACATGCCCTTTTCTCATTGCTACCATCAGGGAGGAGGTACAGAAGCCTGAAGGCACACACTCAATGATTCAGGAACAGCTTCTTCCCCTCTGCCACCTGAATTCTGAATAGACAATGAACACTACGTCAGTACATTTTTATTTCTATATTTTTGTGCTACTTATTTAATTTAACTATTTAATATATGCAGTATATCCTTTCTGTTATTCACACTTTTGTTCTCTCTATTATCATACTGGTATTATACTGCTGCCACAAAGTCAACAAAATTCATGACGTATGCTGGTGATATTAAACCTGATTTTGATTCTTTGGATTGGAACCTTTAGACTTACAAGTGAGATTACTAACCACTGGGCTTTTAAACTACTTGTAACTAAAATACCAAAGTACCCTTCAATTTGCTTAATTGTTCAAGTCACGTGCATAAAAAAATAGAACTTGTGCTTGAAGCTTGGAGCAAAAGAAAAAGCTGGAAATCCAAAGCAGGGACAGTAAACCTTGGAAGGTTCAGCAAGTCAAGCAGCATCATTAGGGGGAGAAACAGAGAAGGTATTTCAGGTCATGGATCCCTCATCAGAATTGGAAATGTAAGTAACTAGGTTCCAGAGGGGCTGGGGGTAGAGATAACACAGATAGTGATGGTTTGCTTTAAAGATCATCAATAGGAAACAAAAAGGAAAAGAAATGTGTTGAAGGACCAGAAAGATAAAGAGAAAAGTGTGGTTACCTAAAAATGATAAATTCAATATTTAGTCCTAAGAGCTTCAATATACTTAGATGGAAGAAGATGGGAAATGGAATAGGATTTTTATTGTTACATGTATTGAGATACTGTGAAAGGCTTGTCTTACATACAGTTCATACAGATCAAATCATTACACAGTGCATTGAGGTAGGATGAGGTAAAACAATAACAATGCAAAATAAAGTGTAACAGGTAAACAGTAAGGTTCAAATCATAACAATGTAGATTGTGAGGCCAAGAGTCTATCTTATCATACTGATGATGGTTGCCGGTCATGTCCGACGATGACAGGAATCTTGTGTGAGAGCTTTTAAAGTGGAAAAGCCATTGCACTGGGGTACTTCCACTCTCTTCCCTCAAAGTCCTGAAGGCTTTTGTCTGTTCCGCATGATGTAGCAGTAACAGCTCTGGCAGGTGTTGTAAGCAATGTCACTTGTCTGTGAAAGAATGTAGTAGAAATAACAAAGGATTTGGTATGTTTGCACATATAATCTTCCAAGATCAAAATTCAAACAACAAGGTCAGGAACTTAGCTAAATCTTTATAAATTTCATTCTTCTAAACTCTACAATGGGTGATGGGGTGAAGATCCATCTCTACCAAAGGAGGTGTATGGCACTCCTTCTCTGTTGGGCTGCAAGTCACCCTTGGGCAAGGTGTAGCGCCTGCTTAGCCCGCCCCACCGATCAGGGTCACGTGAAGCCATGGGAGCAGGTGGTGGATGGTCGTATGAGCGGCCGGTGCGTATCACAAGTCCTGCTTATGCGACCATTGGCACCAGGCAATCTCTAAAGAGTATTGATAATGGCTGAGGTCAACTGGCTTGTGGTGTCAAGATGGTTGTTGTGATGCGTCTAGTCTGGTAGTGTAGTGGGTAGTGCTTGTCGCCCCCATTTTCAGCTTCCACCACAGGCTAGCAGTCTTGTGGAAAGCAGAGTTGAATGTGTAAGTCTCTCCCTGCCAGTACACAGCCTCTCCAACAGCAAGCCTCATGCAGTGCCTCCTCGCTGGCGACACACGGAAACCGAACTCCTTTTGGACTCAGGCTGAAGTACGGAGGACAGGGAAGAGGTCTGGCTCCTGCACACATAGCACGCAGGCTCACCAGTGTGTGGACACGCCCTGGTGATAGTGTACCAGATCCCCAGCTATGGGTAAATAGCCTTGTGGTCAGCCTTGGGAGAGACGAAGGCGACAGGAGTAAACCCAGACAGCAGATCCAGAGTGGAGCCCCTGGGGCGGCTGGATGTCATTGAGCATCCTTCCAGCAGCTCCTGCAGCCAAGCTGGTGCCAAACATATTGCTCGATAAGCTTTACTTTGGACTACGCTGGTGAGGCTGAGAGGCGGATCTTGACAACTGGGCATCTCAGGATCTCCATACCTTCCACCCAGGCTTGTGGTGATGATCACCATCACCCCATTGTCCTTTGAGACAGACGGATGCCAACCGCTTACTTCCCCTAATTGTCACATAAGGCTCATTTCTATCTACAGCTCTTCAAACAATGAAGGAGAACATGGCTGCAGGCAGTAAGACCAAAGCAATATTTAGACATAAGATGATACAAGGCCCCAAACACTTGTGCCCCACTCATCTTCATGAGGAAGTCTAACCACCTACTTCTGACATTCATCACCATTGTCGAGTCCTCACTATCAATATCCTTGAGGTTACCACTGTCCAGGATTGTAACTGAACCTGCCACACAATGAACAAGTCGGAAAGTTTGCCCAAAGATTTTTTTTCCATTGTCTTTAAGGTCAAATTCAGGACAGCAATGGAATATTCTCTATTTACTTGAATGAATCATTCTCTAAAGGCATGATATCTCCCAGTATGTTGTCAGTATTTTGGCCATTAATCATCCTAAATGCTCACTCTCGCCTACTATTGATACTGTATTCCTCAAGTGCAGGAATCACAGAGACTTCAGCAACTCAAACAAAACAGAAGGTTTAATACAGAAATAACCAGGAAACCTAACCACAGCTTAGGCTAACTATACAGAATCTTAAAGAACGGAAATCACTCGCAATACACAAAAGAACTCGGTATGAGTTTCACCAGACAATGGTTAAGCAAAGCAGGGTTAACATGCACCCCTGAAATACACCCTGGAGCACATAGGACTTGAGGGCCAATCAGACAACATAGGTGTCCAGACAAAGCAATAATCCCCAAAGACAACACCTACAATACAAGACATTGGAAATCCCGTGCTAATTAAATTATCCCAAATTGAATAAAAATGATAAATGCAAAGAGAGTTTAACAATCCCCATGATCCCAAATGAGACACCTGCAACACAAAGTGAAGCCCAGAGCTAGTCCAAAGATGAACAACTAGACATAAAGGGTATCCAATCCAAGGAATAATACACGAGGTGTGACTGAGAAAATACAGTCCATATACTAACTCAAAACAAAATCTCTTCTTTTTCTTTTAAAAAAATAACCCCTGGTTGTGCCAGATACACAGTGACAACAGTATGTGCCATTTGCAAAATGACTTCTACCCCCTTCCTTTCCAGTCCTGATGAAGAGTCTTGGCCTGAAATGTTGCCTCTTTATTCCTTTCCATAGATCTGCTGAGGTCCTCCAGCATTTCTAATTTGTTTTTTTTTTACTGAGGTACGGCACAGAATAGGCCCTTCCAGCCCTTCAAGCCGCATCACCCAGCAACACCCCAATTCAACCCTAGTCTAATCCTGGGACAATGTACAATGACCAATTAACCTACCAACCGGAACACTTTTGGACTGTGGACCTGGGGCATCCGGAGAAAATCCATGCAGTCAAGGGGAGACCATACGAACTTCTTACAGACAGTGGCGGGAATTGAACCCAAGTCCTGGTACTGCAAAGTGTTGTCCTAACCACTGTGCTATCATGCTGTGAGTGTTACATTTGCGGAACCCCTTGTGTTTATGATTAGCTGCAGCTCCCCAAGGCTTCATCGACATACTTATCAATCCACACCGTGCGCCATCCAGAAGGTGTTCCATCCTTAGCAAGCACTTCCTCCGAGATGCACATAGGCTCCTCACTTAGAAATATATCATCAACCTTTCAACACATCTGAGCCTAGATCCAGGAAATACCTACCCAAAATCAGTGCAGAATTAACCTCCCTACTGGAATCATTTCAAGCAGCAGATATCCTCCTTTTTTAAGGGCAGGTGAGGCTGTCTTTCCAGCAACATCCATATCCTGTAAATGGATAATAAACACATTCAAGGAAATTGCAAATAATAATTAAAGGTGAGGTTCAAAAGAGGTCCTTCATCCAGTGATTGTCCAAATGCTGATTTTTCTCAACCACAAACTGTAGTGAACCAAAATCCATCAATTCTTTTGAAAGAGACACATTATGATTCATGATGCACAGAACATTTATAATGTGCCAGTACAAAGAAGCGGTGCACTACCGAAGGCAGGTTTCTGATGAGATGTTCCATGAAAGCTTTGCCTATTTTGTAGGTAAGTGTTGGCATCACAGTCATAGACAACCCTCCTGTTCTTCTTTGGCACTGCCACACAATCAAGGACTTTCTTCCACCCCAGTTTTGTGGATTTTGTTGATGCCCATGTGGGATTTGTAGAATCTTCCGCAGGTGGAGACTCGGGAATACCTTCGCATTCAGCTGTAGAAGGATTCTTCTTCGCTGTTTCCATAACAATTTTGTTTTAATAGTCAGGGTTGTTAGCCCTGCGCTGAATTCCCAAATCTGGATGAGCAGAGGATGACTCTTCATCTTTTCTCTACCCTTTGACCTGTTTGGCATGGGTGACCCTGCCAAGAACCCAAAGCATAAAGTCCTGACTCCAGCCCACATAGTTCTCCAGGTCATTGAGGCACACGAGCCTCCAAACCCTATGACAAAGATGTGGTCCTCTTGGAGGCTGCTGCCCCATAGTCTGTGAATTTTGTTCCAGCTTCGAGGTCTTGATCTGCAAAAATCTCTTTATAATAGAATAGAAAACCTGCAGCACTATACAGGCCATTCGGCCCACAAAGCTGTGCAGAGCATGTCCTTACCTTCAAAATTACCTAGGGTTACACATAGCCCTCTATTTTTCTAAGCTCCATGTACCTATCCAGGAGTCTCTTAAAAGACCCTATCTTATCTGCCTCCACCACCATCGCCAGCAGCCCATTCCACGCACTCACCACTCTCTGCAGAAAAAACTTACCCCTGACATCTCCTCCGTACCTATTACCAAGCACCTTAAAACTGTGCCCTCTCATGCTAGCCATTTCTGCCCTGGGAAAAAGCCTCTGACTATCCACATGATCAATGTCACTCATCATCTTATACACCATCTTATTACGCATCATCTTATCTGTCATCACTGCATGATGGCCCTTGGGGTTTGAGAAGTGGTCTGTCTTTTGCAGGATGTTTCTAATATTAGGGAGCAGTGTTATGTGACACATGCGGTTTGGTACATTGCCTTGTTCTGTGCATGGTCAGTGGAAGGTCCAACCTCTCCTGTGTCTCTGCTTATGATTAAGAATAGTTTGGAGTCTGAACTCTCTGAATACCCAATACATATTATTTATGACAGCGCCAGTGTATTTAACTATATGCTCTTTTTATAGGGTGGCGAGGCGGAGTGGAGATACGTCTCTACCAAAGAAGGTGCAAGATGCTCCTTCCCTTGGCTCGCCTACAGGTCACCCTTGGGCAACGTGTAGCACCAGCTTAGCCCCCGATCAGGGTAAAGTGAAGGTGGAGGATGGTCACAGGAACAGCTGGTTATGCGACCGCTGATGCCAGGCAGACAATCTCTGAAGAGTATTGATAATGGCTGGGCTCACCTGCCTTGCAAAGACACTGCCCTGAAGAAGGCGATGGCAAACCACTTCTATAGAAACATTTCGCCAAGAACAACCTTGGTCAAAGACTATGATTGCCCACGGGATACGACATGGCACATAACAAACAAATGTTATATGGCACATGCTGGTTAGTATCGCTCCTTTGTCCTGTGGATGTTCAGGGTAAGATCTATCTTCTCTTCTGCTTCTATGTATGAATTAGAATAGTTTGGAGCCTGACCTTCCTGAATACCCAGCGCATATTATCTGTGACAGCTCCAGAGGCTTTATACCTTTGTAAATTTAACTAACTGTCTTGTATGCACTTTATGTGAACTTGTACGTCGGCAGAATATTCTTATTATCTGTTAATATTATAGTGCTAATATTATTTTATGTCTGATATATGTACTGTGGTTTGCACCTTTGTCCCAAAGGAACAATGTTTCATTTAGCTGTATGCATGTGTATAGCTGAATGACAATAAACTTGCCCTTCAACGGTTCAATGATTCAATTTAGTATCTGAGAATGAATATGGTGTACACCCTGAGATTCTTACTCTTCACAGACATCCATGAAACGGAGAAAAATAAACAAAGAATGAATGACAGAAAATGTTAGAACCCCAAATCCCTCCTACCCTTCCCACACAGCAAAATCGTCACCCCTTTGCCCCTCCCCCCACTTGCTCCAGCAAAAGTGTCAACCCTTCCCCACCATCCTCCATGAAAGCAACAGTAAAGCCCCCAAAGAGACCATGATCTAGAGTCCATCAAAAACTACTGCCTATCCCAACACAGACATCTCAGACAGGCGCTCTCTCTCTCACAAACGAGGGAGAGAGGGAGAGATTAGTCCTGCAACAACAAGAGGGGAGACCAACAGCTCGCTGTTTCGATGTTATAATCTGGCTTGACTTTGTTCCCTCACTCGAAGGCCAACAGACTCTCACTCATCGAGAGAGAGAGAGAGAGAGAGTGCAGGGGCCTCTGGCAGCTGTGCACACTGCCTGTTGTCTCACTGTTTCAATCTCCCGCAATGCTTCAGTCAGCAACGTTGGCGAGGAATTGGGTCGAACGCAGGGGTCGCATCCTGAGAGCGCACGTCTAGATATGCAAGTGTCACCTGCGTAGTGCAGCTCTGCCACCTCGGGCATGAAGTGGATTTGTCATTTCTCATTAGTTATGAGAACTAGATCCCTTCCTGCAGAATGTTTATGGGAGAGGGGTCGCAGTATTGCAGTGAGAGCAATTGATCAGAGGGCTTAGTCAATGGATGATACATTTTCTTTAACGCTCTTCTATCTTGAGATTAGCTCTGTTGTCGAGCTGTTGTTTAGGATTAGGGCTTGTGTGCATTTTTTTTAAAAATTAGCTCTCTTTGTCACATGTGCATGGAAGCACACTGTGAAATGCATCACTGTGTTAATGATCTGCACAGTCCAAGAATGTACTGCGGGCAAGTGTCACCATACTTCTGACACAGACTCTTGCACGTTGGTTGGTGCGGTCTTTCATTGATTCTACTATGGCTATTCGAATTATTGAGTATGCCCGCAATCTCAGGGTTGTATGTGGTGGCATTTACGTACTTTGATCATAAATTTCCTTTGAAGTTTGATTATTTTGGAATGTCCTGAGGCCAACACATTATAAAATAGTAACTTATCTGTTTTTGATTATTTCACATTTCATGGGCCCCAAGGTTGTTGTATACTTGCCTGTGAAACCTTCCAGTTCCATCGCAGGTGCTGTGCAGCCTGCCCCCAAAGAAGATTAGCTTTATTTGTCACGTGTACATCAAAACATACAGTGCAGTGCATCGTTTGCATCAAATCAAATCAACGAGGACTGTGCTGGGCAGCCTGCGAGTGTCACCATGCTTCCAGTGCCAACATAGCATGCCACAGTTCACACACCCTATCCGTACATCTGTGGAATGTGGGAGGAAACCAGGGTATGGGGAGAAAGCCCACGCGGTCACAGGAGGAACGTACAAACTCCTTACAGACAGTGTCAGGAAATGAACCCCGACTGGTAATTACCAGTGCCGTAATAGTGTTACACTACCAAGTCGCCCAGACACTACTGTGTTGCCCAGTGATCAACGCCATCTCTTCTCTCACCTCTCTCCCTTCTCTCATCGATGACCGTTTCTCTCCTCCCTCCTGATCAGGTGTGGTAAAGGGACCCCTGTTCCATAGGAATGGAATCAATGCCCTCCCAGCCTCTTCTAAGAAATAGGGTAAACTTTCTTTGAGCAACTTCTGCACTTGAAAAATTGTTTCTTGGAACTCTTAACAGAGTGGCGGAACGAGAAGTTCCAGGTAATGGCTGACAGTGCTTTTTGCAAGGGTGTGACTGCGAAATCTCAAGACTTCTACCTACCCAATGCAAGTAAATGCAAGTAAAAAAAAGCTTGTAATGTACAACGCCAGAAGTGTGCAGCATTTAGGGATATAGGGACACAGAATCATAGAACTTTGTGCAGTGAAGAATGATGCTTAACATATAAATCCATCATTGCTTCAATTCTGAGACTTTGCACTTCCCCGTTATCATATGGCCTCTTGGTGTCAGATATTAACTGATGGTTTAGTGGTGACAAAAACAGGTCAGGCAGCAGGCTGAGTGGTTCTGGAACTGTCAGCATGGGGACGGCACAGTAGTGCAGTGGTCAGCACAATGCTTTACTGTACAGGCGACCAGGGGTTCAATTCCCGCCACTGCCAGTCAGGAGTTTGTACATTCACCCCGTGACCACGTGGGTTTCCTGTGGGTGCTCTGGTTTCCTCCCACAGTCCAAAGACGTACCTGGTGGTCATTGTCAATTTTCCTGTCATTAGGCTAGGATTAAATTGGGGAATTGCTGAGTGGCATGGCTCGAATCCCTGGTAGGGCTTATTCTGTGCTGTATATCAATACAAAAACAGAATGCAAAGCAGCTAACTGTAACCGATGCCCTTTTATTCCATAACATATGTATCACTCTTAAACCCTAACCAAACCATACTCTGTCCTTCTTCTTCCAGATGCTCCTTAAACCCGGCCACTTTGATCAACTGTATACCCTATCTGGCAGAGATGATGCAGTCTCTATCAAAGGAGGTGTAAAGCGCTCCTTCCCTCCACCAGCCTACTGGTCACCCTTGGGCCAAGCACATGCTTAGCCACCTACCCCCACACCCACTCCCGATCAGGGTCACGTGAAGCCATGGGAGCAGGCGGTCGATGGTCGTAAGAGCAGTCGGTGCATATCGCAAGTCCTGGTGATGTTATCACTGACGCCAGGCAGACGGTCTCTGAAGGGTATTGATAATGGCCGGGGTCATCTGTCTGGTAAGGACACTGCCCAGAGGAAGGCAATGGCAAACCACTTCTGCAGAAAATATACTATGAAGATTCATGGTCATGGAAAGATCATGATCGCCTATGTCATACGACACAGCACACAGATGATGATGATCTATATCTAATCAAATACAATATAAAATCTTATCCAATTCTCTAATGAAACAGCATAACATATTTCACCACTTTTTCTACTTTTTAGCTGTTATATTAATGCAAGGGCTACTTAAGGTTATTATAGGGTGGAGGAGGCGGAGGTAGTGGGGATAATCTCCCACTACCTATTAAATGCTCCCAATGGCATGCATTTCAAATAGCCTCTGACAACCAAGTCCAACTCCATGTGGTTTAGCTACTAAGAAAGGGAGCTGTTCTACTGAGAGGCGAAGGGGCAAGCCCAACAGAATCATTTCTACTGACAGAAGAGGCAAAGGCGGGTTTCTGGCACCTTACAACCAGTCCCTTCGGGCAGGTGGGACTCATCAGCCGTGACTGGCAGCTCATCAAGGAGAAAGAAAACTCTGATCTCAAACTTTTGCTGCCTTGCAGTTATGCCCACTCATGGAGAAGGTCTTGGGAGTAAACGGCGAGCAAAGCTCCAGAGCTAGAGTCCAAAGTTCTTTCAGTAAGACGATGGCGTGTTTGGTTGTGGCGGCTTCTACAGTGTCGACAAAAGGTGCTACTATCCTATGTGAACATATGTCTAATAATCACACGATCCTGCTGTACAATAAGAACATAAGGTACCGCAGCTCTACACCACCAGCAAATTGCTCGTCAGCAGGGAAAGTGCAGGAGCTGTGCAAGGTGCTGCTGCCTGAGCCAATGGAGGCTCACAGTCAAACAGCGAGTGGCCCTCGCCGTTGTTCTTCTTGTGATCGCAAGACCCTTCTCAACATCGCTAATCTGGTTTGCCGCAAGTTCAGTTCATTGATCTATTGCTGAGAGCAGGGGTAGATGGCGGGGGGGAGCTCGGTTGCAGCGCAGACAAGGTCTCAAGCCAGGGTGTCGCCGGTTTGCAGCTGCCAGGAAGGAGGCAGTGGAGCTGATGCAACTCGATCGGGAGTGGTGTGGCATCCGGGACACGGTCAGAGCTGCCCTCCTGGTGTTTCGCTTGGCAGAAGACGTGCTCTGTTGCGCTCGGCTGCGGATCTTGGCGGCACTCAGTGGAGTCAGGGCCTCAAGCCACGGGGTCACCTGCATTACAGCCACAGGGAGGGAGGCAATGAGCCGGTGCGCTCCACCAGGGGCGGCAGGGCGCAGCATCCGGGATGGCATCGCTGCTGCCCCCCAGGGTTCGCTCCGCAGAAGACAAGCTCCATTGTGTCCGCTGAAGATTTCGATGGGCTGTGGGATCTGGACTAAGTCCATGTGTAGGTTGTGTGGTTGCATATTCTATACTTATACCCTATATAGACTCGTTGTCTTGTACGTGGGAGGACTGGGCTCTGGCCGTGGAGTCGCCAGGAGTAGGCAGCGCAACAAGAGTGCTCTACCGGGGGCGGTGTGGTGTGGCGTCCAAGCTGGAGTCAGTGCTGCCCCTCACTCCTCAGTTATGGCTCAGCAGGGGACGGGTTCTGTTGCGCTCATCTGTGGATTGATGGCGCACGTTCGGATTCTTTTGTTGCGTGAGTGTGTTTGATATCTTGTGTGTGCTTTGTGCTGTGTGTGACTGTTGGTACTACGTTTCGCTGCTTGACCTCGGAGTAACACTGTTTCGTTTGGCTGTATTCATGAGTATTCACGCATGGTTGAATGACAATTAAACTTGAATGGGACTATGCTGACTGGCAACTCCTGTGGCACCGCTGATGCCAAATTGTGTCAATCTTTGCTGTGTCTTTGGATTTATCAGCCACGTGGAGAGGGGGAACTGCTTGTGGGCGGCTGCTTGCTTTCCAAATTGTATTGCCCTGGCTTTCCAAATTTGGTTATCACGGAAACTGCTGGGACACAGTGTCCATGGTCAACCCCAACCAGTGGAGGGTCTCATTAATGTACTTAGTGCAGAGATAACTCATGGCAGATATGAGACTTCATTTAGAGCAGAGAACATATAAGGTTAGTTCTGTGATACTCTCCCCTATATATGTGTCCATATTTATCTCTTTTGCAAAGACAGAGAAATACTTTATGAAATAATTTCATTTTCTGCACCTTTCCAATTTACAAACTGTTGCTTCTATTACAACTGGAGACAGACATCGACAGACACCTCTTGAGTTGGTAAAGTATGCATTAGAGTTTTCTCTTAGTTTTGTTACATTCTATGATTCAAAGATTCACAGTACATTTATTATCAAAGTATGTATGAGGATATACCCCTGGGATTTGTCTTTCCCCCCAGACAGCCACAAAACAAAGAAAAACCATGAACCTGTTCAAAGAAAAACATCAACCCCCATCCACCGTGTCCCCCCCCACACACACACACACAACAAATCACACAACCTGCAACCAAAATAAAGCGAAAAACACAAAATCAAAAGAGCCCAAGCATATTCAATTCAACTCAGTGATCATTATCTGTAATGTTCGTTATTTGACATGCTGATGTCAAAGCAAAACTGGACTGGTGTACAATCAAGATTCAAGATCGTTTAATGTCATTTCCCGTACACAACTGTGAGGAGAACAAACTAATTGTTACTCCAGATCCGATGCAACACCACAAAAAACGTCATAAAAGTAGGGGAGGAGTTAGTGGGTGGAGGTGTTGATCAGCCTTGCTGCTTGGGGAAAGTAACTGTTTTTGTGCCTGGTGATCCTGGTGTGGATGCTACATAGCCTCCTCCCTGATGGGAGAGGGACAAACAGTCCATGAGCAGAGTGGGTGGGATCCTTCATGATGTTACTGGCTATTTTCCAGCGCCTTTCTGTACATATGTCCTTAATGGCAGGTAGGCTGGTTCCAGTGATAAAGAGACTGCTATTTGCTCGGAGGATCTGATTCTCCGTGTACTGACAGGTAGCTTTAATTTACAATAGTAGCCTTCGCTCCTGACATCAAATGCTCAAAGCAATTGTCTGAGAGGAAATCAGTCACTCTCAGATGTCGATGCTGGTGACAGCTGTTGATTACTGAGACCAAGATGACTCACTTTGGTGGAAACCTGAGGCATGATGTCTGCAGATCGACTGATCAATGACATCCCACGCTGAACAGCAGAGACATAACGCTGAGCACAAGGCCTCTGGGTTTCACGTGCTAATTGACAGTTACAGCTATTCGATAGCTGGCGACAAGGTAGCTAAAAATAACTGCTGTCCTTTTATTCCGTTAGCAACACGAGATCTCGTGCCCTGTGAACATTAGTCTGCCTTTGTGCTGATGGTATGAGGACTATTACTTAGCATCTTTCTCAATAGTGTTGGTGGGATTGCGTTTCAAGTGGGGAGTTCATTGTATATATTTATTTAGAGATACAGCCCTTCAAGCCACACCGCCCAGCAACTCCCGATTTAACCCTAAACTAAACACGGGACAATTTACAATGAACAATTAACCTACCAACTGGTACATCTTTGAAGTGTGGGAGGAAACTGGAGCACCCGGAGGAAACCCACGCATTCCGCGGGGAGGACGTACAGAGACTCTTTACAGATGGTGTCAGAACTGAACTCCAAACTCTGATGCCCCGAGCAGTAATAGCGCCACTATGCAAAGATTAAGGAAAAGGTTACGCGTGAAATATTAATAATTCTTCACCAAGTGCTTCAGATCTACATTAAAATTCACCTTAGGACTTATTCACTTCAAGTCACAACAGTGTGAAGCAGTGGGATGATTCACCACTTGAATGACCATCTTTAGCAGCGTTAATCCTCGATGCACAATTTGTTTTATGGGCTGTCACAACCAAAGCTGGACATCAGTTGTCCATTCATCGTTTTAATTGTTCATTCATGGGATAGGAACATTGTCAGAAGTTACAAAGAGTGTACCAAAGCAGCTCTATTTCATTAGGAGTTTGAGGAGATTTGGAATGTCACCAAACACACTCGCAAGTTTCTACAGGGACACATTCTAACCAATTGCATCACCATCTGGAATGGAGGGGCCATTGCACAGAATTGGAAAAAACTGCAGGTAGTTGTAAACTCAGCCTGCTCCTTCACGGGCACCAGCCTCCCAAACGTCCAGGACATCTTCAAAGGGCAATATCCATCATTAGGGACTCCCATCACCTAGAACATGCCCTCTTCCCATTGCTACCAGCAAGAAGGAGGTACAGGCACACACTCAATGTTTCAGGAACAGCTTCTTCTCCT
This sequence comes from Mobula birostris, assembly GCF_030028105.1. NCBI lineage: Eukaryota > Metazoa > Chordata > Chondrichthyes > Myliobatiformes > Myliobatidae > Mobula > Mobula birostris. The sequence goes on from NC_092399.1 coordinate 5,626,138, forward strand.
CTGTCGTCAAATTTCTGATTGGATAATGAACACATGAACTCTACCTCAGTAACACACTCCTGATGAAGGGTCTCAGCCTGAAACATCAACCATTTTCTTTTCTCCACAGAGGCTGCCTGATCTGCAGAGCTCCTCCAGCATTTTGTGTGTGTTGCTTTGGACTTTCAGGATCTATAGATGGTCTAGTGTTACTAACACTACCTCGGTATTTTTTGTTTCTTTTTTTGCACTACATATTTAATTTAAATATATATTTTTATTGTAATTTATGTTTTTTATTATTATGTATTTCAATGTACTGCTGCCACAAAACAACAAATTTCACGACAGGTTAAGGTGAGTGGGAAGAGGTTTAAAGACGGTCTGAGTGACGGCTTCTTCACACAGAGAGTAATTGGTAACTGGAATGAGTTACTGGAGGAGGTGGTGGAAGCTGGAACAGTAACAATGCAGAGGAGGCATCTGGATATGGAATTAATGCGGGCAATTGGGATTAGAATAGGATTGCTCAGTTGGAGACCTATTTCTATTCTGTACAACTATGGTACGCTACAACATGGTAGCATAATAGTTAGTGTAATACTTTACAGCACCAGTGATCGGGTATCACTTCCCGCTGCCTGTAAAGAGTTTGTACGTTCTCTAGTTTAAGATATAGCCAGCCAGTGGGGTAGCGGCATCTACATTGGACTTCAGTCCCAGCTCTCCTGCCGCTTGTTCGGCCACGCCCATGACGCTCACCCTTAGAGGCACCGCATGTAACTGCTCCACATTTAACCGTTGAATGTGAGATCTGAAGATTATTGATGTAGCTTGTTAGTCCTATGTAGGACATTAATGTCTTGGCCTCCTTGCTGCTCATCAGTCTATCTGTATATGAACTCTTATTTACTGCCCGTTATGCCGCTGGCATCTAGGGCAGCAATGAAGGCCCTCCCTCTCTGGCGGTGTTCAAGGCTTCCTTCATCGTGTCAGTAGCTTCCTCTCAGTTTTCACTACTGTCAGTCATGCAAGCCCCCCAGTGGAGATTCAGGAATACTGTCGCACTCAGATGTAGAAGGATTCTTCATTGCTGTATGTAACAATTTTGTTTTGCAAGTCAAGGTTGTTCGCCCTGAGCTGAAGCCCCAAACCTGAAGAGCCAGTGAACCATTTACATAAGAAATAGGAGCAGGAGTCGGCCATCTGGCCCATCGGGCCTGCTCCACCATTCAAGAAGATCATAGCTCACCTGGCCATGAACTCATCTCCACCTACCTGCCTTTTCCCCATAACTTTTAGTTCCCGCACTATGTCCAACCTTGTCTTAAATATAAATTCTTAGTGTGTCCTCTATGCTTTGACCTGCTTAGCCTGGGTGACCCTACCAAGAGCCAAAGCATAAAGTCCTGACCCCAGCCAACGTAGCTCTCTGGGTCATCAAGGCACTCAAACCTCCAAACCACAGCAAAGCTGTGGTCCGCTTAGAGAGTATATGAACTCACTGTTGCCCAAATCAGCAATGCCTTCGTTAAAGGAATGCATTTACCCTACAAAATAAAATGTGTTTGTCGCAATCTCACTTGTGGCTGACATCTAATTCAGGCTGAGCATATTCCAGAAGCTTCTATTGTAAGACTTTGCACTCCCAGGGTAGGGATGGTATAGGGCGATACTAGAATAAAATGCCCTTTATATTGTACCCTGACTTATTTCTAGGACAAGGAACAGCACGGATTCAATACAACAACAAAAGAGATTGATGATGAACTTCAATAAAAAATAAATTACAAAAAAGAAGGTTATATAGAGTAATGTTTCCTCTATGCCTTTCCACTTCACATCTCAGGATAAGAATTGGATGTTTTAGACAGAGTGTAAAACTCCCTCTGTTCTGTTCATTCACACACTCGAAGGGCAGTGACAAACATTCGCAGAGCAGGGACTGCAGTGGTTTAAGTATAGAGTAGAGGTCCCACTGAACTGTCACTTCCAATACTTTCTGAGAACGTTAGGTGTAAATTAAGGTTCAGACACAGAGTATAATTTTCTCTATAAATGTCCCAACAAACAGACATTCCAACTTTGTGTAGATAAGTTCTGTTTAGTTTAATTTAGTTTCCAGATACAGTGTGAAATAGGCCCTTCCAGCCCTTTGAGCCACGGCTCCCCAGCAAACATGACAATACCCTAATTATAGAACAATTTACAATGACCAATTATCCTACCCAATACATTATAGGACTGTGGGAGGAATCCAGACCACCCGGGAGAAAGACGTGCATTCCATGGGGCGGGTATACAGAGACTCCTTACAGAGGATACCAGGTTTGAACTCTGAACGCTGACGTCTCAAGGCGTAATAGCATCTCTAACCATTGCGTTACCATGTGGATTGCATTGGATAAATTAACATATCTGCATAACATCCTAAACTTTCAATGGTTAATGCTTGCTGGCAAGTTATTGACTTCCAGAAAGAATGACTCAAGTTCATTTGGTACAATTCCAGAAGAGATATATTCGACAGATTGCTCATAAAATACCAGATCCTTTGTTGTCTAATACTGTCTCAAGTAATGGGTTATACTACCAGTAGTGATGGTGTGTAATTAGCAGCTGGAATGATTTCAGTTACGTTGTAAAATGTGCTTCTAAAACCATGGAAAGAATTTACAAGCACAACATTAGTCACCTAGACTTGAATGTGTTGGCAACAACAGACTATCACACAGATTGTGTCCATCGTTCCCTCTAATTTTTTTTTTACAACTGTGCAGACCAACCATTGATCTGAGCAGGAAACTGTTACACACCCTGAAAACTATGCAGAATTTTATAAGCAATTAATTGTGACCCGTTGGTTTATTGACAATGAGCTCCTGACTTCTATTCTGTGTTTATTGTTACAATTTGTAACAGTGTTGTAACTTGAAACACGTTGAAGCTCGTAAACATAGAACATAGAACATTGAATAGTACAGCACAGTACAGGCCCTTCGGCCCAGAATGTTGTGCCGACCCTCACACCCTGCCTCTCATATAAGCCCCCACCTGAAATTCCTCTATATATCTGTCTAGTAGTCTCTTAAACTTGCCTGCACAACTGACTCAGGCAGTGCATTCCACTCACCAACCACTCTCTGAGTAAATTCCTTCCTCTAATATCCCCCTTGAACTTCCCGCCCCTTACCTTAAAGCCATGTCCTCTTGTATTGAGCAGTGGTGCCCTGGGGAAGAGCCGCTGGCTATCCACTCTATCTATTCCTCTTATTATCATGTCTCCTCTCATCCTCCTTCTCTCCAAAGAGTAAAGCCCTAGCTCCCTTAATCTCTGATCATAATGCATACTCTCTAAACCAGGCAGCATCTGGTAAATCTCCACTGTACCCTTTCCAATGCTTCCACATTCTTCCTATAGTGAAGCAACCAGAAGACACAGAACTGGACACAGTACTCCAAGTGTGGCCGAACCAGAGTTTTATAGAGCTGCATCATTACATCGCGACTCTTAAACTCTATCCCTCGACTCATGAAAGCTAACACCCCATAAGCTTTTTTAACTACCCTATCCACCTGTGAGGCAACTTTCAGGGATCTGTGGACATGTACCCCCAGATCCCTCTGCTCCTCCACACTACCAAGTATCCTGTCATTTACTTTGTACTCTGCCTTGGAGTTTGTCCTTCCAAAGTGTACCACCTCACACTTCTCCGGGTTGAACTCCATCTGCCACTTCTCAGCCCACTTCTGCATCCTATCAATGTCTCTCTGCAATCTTTGATAATCCTCTACACTATCTACAACACCACCAACCTTTGTGTCATCTGCAAACTTGCCAACCCACCCTTCTACCCCCACATCTAGATCGTTAATAAAAATCACGAAAAGTAGAGGTCCCAGAACAGATCCTTGTGGGACACCACTGGTCACAATCCTCCAATCTGAATGTACTCCCTCCACCACGACCCTCTGCTTTCTGCAGGCAAGCCAAATCTGAATCCACCTGGCCAAACTTCCCTGGCTCCCATGCCTTCTGACTTTCTGAATAAGCCTACCATGTGGAACCTTGTCAAATGCCTTACTAAAATCCATATAGATCACATCCACTGCACTACCCTCATCTATATGCCTGGTCACCTCCTCAAAGAACTCTATCAGGCTTGTTAGACATGATCTGCCCTTCACAAAGCCATGCTGACTGTCCCTGATCAGACCATGATTCTCTAAATGCCCATAGATCCTATCTCTAAGAATCTTTTCCAACAGCTTTCCCACCACAGACGTAAGGCTCACTGGTCTGTAATTACCCGGACTATCCCTATTACATTTTTTGAACAAGGGGACAACATTCACCTCCCTCCAATCCTCCGGTACCATTCCCGTGGACAATGAGGACATAAAGATCCTAGCCAGAGGCTCAGAAATCTCTTCCCTCATCTCGTGGAGCAGCCTGGGGAATATTCTGTCAGGCCCCGGGGACTTATCCAACCTAATGTATTTTAACAACTCCAACACCTCTTCTCCCTTAATATCAACATGCTCCAGAACATCAACCTCACTCATATTGTCCTCACCATCATCAAGTTCCCTCTCATTGGTGAATACCGAAGAGAAGTATTCATTGAGGACCTCGCTCACTTCCACAGCCTCCAGGCACATCTTCCCACCTTTATCTCTAATCGGTCCTACCTTCACTCCTGTCATCCTTTTTTTCTTCACATAATTGAAGAATGCCTTGGGGTTTTCCTTTACCCTACTCGCCAAGGCCTTCTCATGCCCCCTTCTTGCTCTTCTCAACCCCTTCTTAAGCTCCTTTCTTGCTTCCCTATATTCCTCAATAGACCCATCTGATCCTTGCTTCCTAAACCTCATGTATGCTGCCTTCTTCCACCTGACTAGATTTTCCACCTCACTTGTCACCCATGGTTCCTTCACCCTACCATTCTTTATCTTCCTCACCGGGACAAATTTATCCCTAACATCCTGCAAGAGATCGCTAAACATCGACTACATGTCCATAGTTCATTTCCCTGCGAAAACATCATCCCAATTCACACCCGCAAGTTCTAGCCTTATAGCCTCATAATTTGCCCTTCCCCAGTTAAAAATTTTTCTGTCCTCTCTGATTTTATCCTTTTCCATGATAATGCAAAAGGCCAGGGAGCGGTGGTCACTGTCCCCCAGATGCCCACTCACTGAGAGATCTGTGACCTGACCCAGTTCATTACCTAGTACTAGATCTAGTATGGCATTCCCCCTAGTCGGCCTGTCCACGTACTGTGACAGGAATCCGTCCTGGACACACTTAACTAACTCTGCCCCATCTAAACCCTTGGAACTAATCAGGTACCAATCAATATAAGGGAAGTTAAAGTCACCCATGATAAGAACCCTGTTATTTTTGCACCTTTCCAAAATCTGCCTTCCAATCTGCTCCTCTGTATCTCTGCTGCTACCAGGGGGCCTATAGAATATCCCCAACAGAGTAACTGCTCCCTTCCTGTTCCTGACTTCCACCCATACTGACTCAAAAGAGGATCCTGCTACATTACCCACCCTTTCTGTAGCTGTAATAGTATCCCTGACCAGTAATGCCACCCCTCCTCCCCTTCTTCTGCCCTCTCTATCCCTTTTAAAGCACTGAAATCCAGGAATATTGAGAATCCATTCCTGCCCTGGTGCCAGCCAAGTCTCTGTAATGGCCACTACATCATAATTCCATGTATGTATCCAAGCTCTCAGTTCATCACCTTTGTTCCTGATGCTTCTTGCATTGAGGTACACACATTTCAGCCCTTCTACCTTACTGTCTTTACACCGTTTACTCTGCTTCTCTTTCCTCAAAGTCTCTCTATATGTTAGATCTGGCTTTACTCCATGCACTTCTTTCACTGCTCTATCACTCCGGGTCCCATCCCCCTTGCAAATTAGTTTAAACCCTCCCGAACCATGCTAGTAAACCTACCTGCAAGGATATTGCTCCCCCTCGAGTTCAGGTGCAACCCATCCAATCTGTACAGGTCCAACCTTCCCCAGAAGAGATCCCAATGATCCAAAAATCTAAAACCCTGCTCCCTGCACCAACTCCTCAGCCACGCATTCAACTGCCATCTCCTCCAATTCTTACCATCACTGTCACGTAGCACCGGCAGCAATCCTGAGAACGCCAACCTTGAGGTCCTGTTCTACAGCCTTCTGCCTAGTTCCCGAAACTCACTCTTCAGGACCTCATCCCTCTTCCTGCCTATGTCGTTGGTCCCAACATGTATCACGACTTCTGGTTGCTTTCCCTTTTGTACCAGGGTGTCGTGCACCCGGTCAGAGACATCCCGGACCCTGGCACCCGGGAGGCAACAAACCATGCGGGTGTCCTTCTCACGTCCACAAAATCTCCTGTCTGCTCCCCTGACTATAGAGTCTCCAATGACGACAGCTCTCCTCTTCTCTGCCCTACCCTTCTGCACCACAGGGTCAGACTCAGTGCCGGAGGCCCTGCCACCGTGGCTCACACCTGGTTGGTTGTCCACACCAACAGTATCCAGGACGATAAACTTATTATTCAAGGGAATGGCTACAGGGGTGCTCTGCACTACCTGTCTGCTCACCTTCACTTTCCCCCCTCTGACTGTCACCCAACGACCCGCTTCCGACAGCCTAGGTGTGACTACCTCCCTGTAGCTCTCATCTATGACTGCCTCATTCTCCCTTATGAGTGGAAGGTCACCCAGCTGCTGCTCCAGATTCCTTACACGGTCTTCCAGATCACCCAGCCGTATGCACTTCTGGCAGATGTGACTCTGCGGGAGAGGGGAGTTCCCCCAAGACTGCCACATCTCACATGAGAGGCACATCACCGTCTCAGAAGGTATTGTAAAGACTAACTGCGAGCAAGCTCGTCCTCCGCCTCTTCTCGTCGAAGCCTCTGGAGTCAAAGTCTCAAAGCTCCACTCCTTCACTGGCTGACTCACTCACTGACCACTTTCCACAGGCCGCTTCGCTTGAGCTATCCCTCTATTTACCTGTTTTCAAGTGTTTTAAGGTAAAGGTTGTGATACATTTATTACTTAGAAAATTTATGGATTGTATTATTAATACATAATTATTTACAGAATATTTCATAATTATATTAAGACAGATTTCAAAATTCATTCATTATGTGTCATGTCACTAAAAGTGGGCAATCATGGTCTTCCATCTGTCTTCAATCTGAGAAGTTCTAATAAGCTCTTCAAAACTTTTCCTTTGATGTAACTCATGAATGTCATGTGCTGTCGACTGTGAGATGTTCAAGCTTCTCTTTCCTCAGTACGTCTCCCAGAAATTCCAGCTGCTGTTTCCAGATTGATGATATCAGCTCTATTCTCATTCCAGCTTTTCGCAACATTCCCTCATTTATTACTCTGCCCTTCCACAATATTTTCATCATTCTTTTCAAAAACCACATCTCTGCAGCTTCATTTTGCTTTGACATTGCTCAACATTTTCTTCATATGTTAATGTGTAACTGCAACACTCTTGAGTTCAAACCCATAGAAATTATGTTATTCTTTAGTGTCCTGCTCAAAATTATATTAGCATAACTTCAAAATTATATTAACGTAATTTCTTGGCTGGGTCACCCATGCCAAACAGGTCTAAGAGTAGAGGCCAGACCAGTCCTCCAGGTTCGGGGGTTCAGCTCAAGACTAACAACCCTGACTGGTAAAACAAAATAGTTACGGAAACGGCAACAGAGAATCTTTCTATATCTGAGTGTGATGGTATTCCTGAGTCTTCATCCAGGACTTGTGTGACTGACAGTAGTAAAAACCAAAAGGAAGCCACTGACATAATGAACACTGCCAGAGATGGGGGACCTTCACTGCTACCCTAAACATCAGTGGCGTAATGAGCATTAAGTAAGTAAGTAATTTGTAAATTATATTAACATTTTATAAAAGAAGATTTCAGCTGCGCAGCTACAACGGCTATGTGCACAGGAGCATTTCAGCTACTGCGTGGCTGTGTATCAACGCAGCTTAGAGGGAACAGTGGTGTAAAGTGTATGTACTGTCTCATGTAATGGGTTACATTACCCATAGTGATGGGGTGTAATTGACCACAGGAAGGATTTCAGTTACATTGTAATTGGTGCTTCTTATACCCTGGCAAGAGTTTTAAGGTACAACGTAAGTCACCTAGACATGAATGCGTTGGCAATATCAAACTATCACATAGATTGTGTACATGGTAAAACAGATTTGACTCACTAATTCCATTACCAAATGACTTTATTGTCATTGTTCAAGACAATAAGATTGTGGTGCTACTCCAGTCCTTGCGAAACAGATATTTGCAATGCATGCTTAATTTTTTTTAAATTCCCATATTTACATGCAACAAGTAAAATAGGTAGCACATAACACTCAAAAACACAGCTCTTGTAGGATCTTAGCTCAGTCCTGAAGCCCAAAACATTGACTGTTTACTCTTTTCCATAGATTCTGCCTAACCTGCTGAGTTCCTCCAGCATTTTGTGTGTGTTGCTCTTGTAGGGAAACTGGCTACTGATCTGTTTGTTTTTTAAATATCTTTTTAATAGATGTACAAACCCCATTTCCAGAAAAGTTGGGATATTTTCCAAAATGCAATAAACACAAAAATCTGTGATACGTTAATTCACGTGAACCTTTATTTAACTGACAAAAGTACAAAGAAAAGATTTTCAATAGTTTTACTGAGCAACTTAATTGTATTTTGTAAATATACACAATTTAGAATTTGCTGGCTGCAACACACTCAACAAAAGTTGGGACAGAGTTAAAATAAGATTGAAAAGTGCACAGAATATTCAAGTAACACCAGTTTGGAAGGCTCCACATTAAGCAGGCTGATTGGTAGCAGGTGAGGTATCATGACTGGGTATAAAAGTAGCGTCCATCAAAGGCTCAGTCTTTGCAAGCAAGGAGGGTCGTGGCTCACCCCTTTGTGCCAAAATTCGTGAGAGAATTGTAAGTTAGTTCAAAATCAACATTTCTCAACGCAAGGTCGGGAGTACTTCGGAAAACCATTGTCACTCAACACAGTCCGTCACTGCATCCAGAAATGCAACTTGAAACTGTATTATGCAAGGAGGAAGCCATACATCAACGCTATGCAGAAACGCCGGCAAGTTCTCTGGGCCCGAGCTCATCTCAGATGGACCGAAAGACTGTGGAACCGTGTGCTGTGGTCAGATGAGTCCACATTTCAGCTAGTTTTCGGAAAAAACGGGCGTCGAGTTCTCCGTGCCAAAGATGAAAATGACCATCCAGATTGTTATCAGCAAAGGGTGCAAAAGCCAGCGTCTGTGATGGTATGGGGGTGCATCAGTACCCACGGCATGGGTGAGTTGCATGTATGTGAAGGTACCATTGACTCTGAGGTGCATATTAGGATTTTAGAGAGACATATGTTGCCATCAAGGCGACGTCTCTTCCTGGGACGTCCATGCTTATTTCAGCAGGACAATGCCAGACCACATTCTGAACGGGCTACAACAGCGTGGCTTTGTAGACACAGAGTGCATGTGCTTGACTGGCCTGCTGCCAGTCCAGATCTACCTCCATATTGAAAATGTATGGTGCATTATGAAGAGGCGAATCAGACAACGGAGACCACGGACTGTTGAGCAGCTGAAGTCTTATATCAAGCAAGAATGGACAAAATTTCCAGTTGCAAATCTACACAATTAGTATCCTCAGTTCCAAAACGATTAAAAAGTGTTATTAAAAGGAAAGGTGATGTAACACAATGGTAAACATGCCTCTGTCCCAAATTTTGTTGAGTGTGTTGCAGCCATCAAATTCTAAATTTGTGTATGTTTACAAAATACAATTAAGTTGGTAAGTAAAACTACTGAAAATCTTTTCTTTGTACTTTTGTCAGTTAAATAAAGGTTCATGTGAATTAACATATCACAGATTTTTGTTTTTATTGCATTTTGGAAAATATCCCAACTTTTCTGGAAATGGGGTTTGTATAATACTTTCTAAATATTTCCACATGAATTCCTCCACCAATTCTATCGCTTCTAGAATATAGAGTTACTGTCCATCATAATTAACTCCTGTAAATCCTGACGGGAAAGTGGAAACAGGGGGAAACCTAAAAGCAGATAAGCACAAAAATCATAAACTCAAGGAATTCGGCAGGCGCTGGAAATCCAGAGCAACACACACAAAATACTGGAGGAACTCAACAGGTCAGGAAATGAATAAACGGTCGACGTTTCAGGCCGAGTCCCTTCTTCATGCCACGACCCTTCATCAAGCATGAAAGACATTTGTGAATTTGGAGACTGTGGGAAAACAAAATATTTCTGGCAGTTCCTACAACCTAAGTGAATGTCGTGACAGCCTTGAGGGTAGATAATTCTGTCCCTGTTCCCATGTTCCTTTGAAACAAGGTGGTAGAGGTTCCCCTCCCTGTTTTCTAGGGGGATTTGAGGTTCTTTTTTCTGCACCACATACTGTTAACCACAGAAATATTCAGACTAGAAACAGTCTGAAAGGGAGAGGTTTTATGGACTATTTATATGTTTCTTTGCTGTATTGGGGACAATTGCGTGAAAGGATGTTTGGTGTCAAGGTTGCATATGTATGGTGAAGGGGTCTAATTTTACATGTGCTGAAGCACAGAAAGGAAAATGAGGGATTGCAACAATCCTGGTCCTGATGAAGGGTCTTGGCCCAAAACGTCAACTCTTTTTTCCTCTCTATAGATGCTGCCTGACCTGCTGAGTTCCTCCAGCATTTTGTGTGTTACTCTGGATTTCCAGCATCTGCAGATTCTCCTAATGTTTAATATTTCAACAATGCAGTCCTTCTGCCCTGGTTTCACGCTAGTGAACCTTCATTGCAAACCTCTCCAGTATGTCCTTTCAGCACTGCTGTGTCCAGAAGTGTACAGAGGACATTCATTTACAGTAAAAACAGAAAATATTGGATATAGTCAGCAAATCAGGCAGCATTCATAGAAAGTGCAACAGTGTTAATGTTTCGGCTACATCATCTGTCAGCAGAATGAGCTGATATTAGAAAATGAACGTATGTTATGATGTAGAGAAGGATGTGGGATAGAGAGAAAAGAAAATGTCTATGACGGGATAGAATCTAAGAGAGAAACTGTGGTGGGGAACTGTGAAAAGAGTGAAAATATCTTCAGCCTTTTCGGAGAGGTGAAATGAACCATGGATTTACCTTGGACTGGGGAGAATCATAAACTCTTTTCCAAGTATATTAGAAGCAAGAGGCAGCTTTTGAAAGAGTAGGTTCCCTCGAGGACAAAAGGATCCCAAATACAGAAAGGTCCTAAGTGAAGATATCTCATCAGTATTCACCAAAGAGAAGATGTCGAGGAAGGAGAGTTATGCGAGGAGTATTCTAATATTCTGAAATATGTCTGTATCAGGAAGGAGGAAGTGCTCATACTATTGGCTCACGTTAGTGTAGATAAGTTAGTGTAGAATTGGGGTACCACTGTAGCGTAACAGCGCAACACTATTACAGCTTGGGGCATCAGAGTTCAGAGTTCATTTCTGGCATCCTCTGTCAGCATGTTTGTAGATCCTTCCTGGGGAATGAATAGGTTTCCTCCGGGTACTCCGGTTTCCTCCCACAGTCCAAATCCATACTGGTTAGTACGTTAATTAGTCACTGTAAATTGTCCCGTGATTAGGCTCGGCTTAAATTGGTGGGTTACTGGGCGGTGCGGCTCGTTGGGCGGGAAGAGCCCGCTCTGAGCTGTATCTCTAAATCAAATAAAAATTCTTAGAGCAAAAGGGAGAGTCCAGAAACTATACTATAGATCAGTGATAGGTAAGTTGCTGGAAAAGATTCTGACGAATGGGATTTGTGTTCACTCGGAAAGGCAGGGACTAATTGGGAGGAGTCAACATGTTTCATGTCTTGCAAGTCTGTTTGAGTTTTTTGAAGAGGTAACTATGAAAAGTGATGAAGACAATGCAGTACATGGATTCCAGTAAGTCATTTGACAGGGGAACACAAGGTAGACTGGTCCAGAAGGTTGAGGCATAATGGATCTGAGGCATGTTGCTGAACGGGATCCACAACTGGCTTGGTGAAAGGAGATGGGGGGTACTGGTGGATGGGCGTTACCTGACTGAAAACTTGTAACAAGCGACGTACAGCAGAGATTGGTGCCGGCACATTTGTCGTAGCCAATATTTGTAAGTAACAAATGCCAGTGGTGTAATTCGTAAGTCTGCAGAGAGGGCACAAAAAATTTGGGGAGTTGTAGAGAGCAAAGATTCTCTGTAGAAAGTTCCAGCTAGAAAGTTTGGTGGAGTGGTAGCAGATGGAGTTTAATTTAATCCGACAACTGTGATGTGTTTTACTATAGGAAGTCAAATACTTGTAAGACATATGGAATAAATGACAGGGAATTTAGGAACATTGATGTTTAAGGGAGACATGATTCACATCCATGGCTTCCTGAAAGTGGCAAAACAGGTGGATAGGGTGATGAAGAAGTCCACAAGGCCATAAGATATAGGAGCAGAATTAGGCCATTTGGCCCATCAAGCCTGCTCGGCCAGTTCATTATGGCTGATCCATTTTCCCTCTCAGCCCCAGTCTCCCGCCTTCTCCCCGTATCCCTTCATGCCCTGAACAGAGATGAGGAGGAATTTCTTTAGCTAGAGGGTGGTAAATCCCTCAAATCCATTGCCACAGGCGGCTGTGGAGACCAAGTCATTGGGTATAGTTAAGGCAGAGGTTGAAAAGTACCTGATTAGTCAGGGCATGAAGGGATACAGGGAGAAGGTAGGAGATTGAGCTAAGAGGGAAATGGATCAGCCATGATGAAATGGCGGAGCAAACTTAATGGGCCAAATGGCCTAATTTTACTCTGATATCTTACGATCTTATCTCATGTGAGCTTGAGGAACAGCCTCCTGCCTCCTGAAAAGACATGTTTCAGCATTGGGACTTAAACAGAACCTAGCAATTTCAGACAACTGGTTGACTAATTGATATCAGAATTGGCCAATTCTGATTTAAAGTTGCTGATCTACAATATTAACTTTGTTTTTCTATCTCCCCAGATGCTACTGGACCTGCTAAGTATTTTGAACATTCTTTTATATTTCAGATTTTCAGTAACAATATCATGTTTTGGACCAGACAGTTCATTCCCTCTCTTGTCTATTCTCACTCGCCTCCTTCTATCTAAGTTACTCCAGACAGGCCAGCCACCAACAAGCTTTCATCACTCGGCCTCCATCAGTCCCTCAGAAACTCGACCCTATCACAGTGATTCTCTTTGTTCTCTCCATTCCCTTTGTCTGCACCATCAACCCCTCCCTAACCACTTCACTACAAATTAAACTGTGCTTGATTTTCAGTTTTTTCCTAACCACAGTCCACATACTTCAGAATAACCAGGTGAAGCCTAAGTTTAGTGACACGGGCAATGATCACTCTAATTTTTTCTTACAGCTGTGCGGACCAACCATTGCTCTGAACAGGAAATTTTTACATGGCCTGAAAACTGCATTGCACTTTAAATGTCTTTTTTTTGTAATATGCACACCATGAATATTTACAATTAAAATAGAAAATCACATACTGTTGATTTTATTTATTAATGGAAGGGTATAATAAAATACAGTACAACAAGAAAACCTGCACATTTCATAAACTTTTAAACTTAGATGGCGTCGGCGTCAGCAGCCCGAGGTTCGCCAACAATAGGGTACCGACTTACATTCTGTGTTCATTGTTACAATCTGTAACAGTGTTGTAACTTGAAACACTGACAATGTAAATACATTGAAGCTCTAAAATGTTTCAAAGTAAAGGTTGTGGTATGTTTATTATTCTGAGAATTTATGGATTATATTCATCAACACATGATTCCAAGATATTTCACAATTATATTAACATAGATTTCAAAATTATATTAACATTATATAAAAGAAAATTACAGCTGTGCAGCAACAAAGGCGATGAGCACAAGAACATTTCAGTTACTTCACAGCCGCGCACCCGCGTTGCTCAGAGGGAACAGTGGATGTGGACTAAGGGATATGCATGGGCAAAGGCATCAAGAAGAACTCTGTTGCTCATCTTCACAATATTGACATAGACCTTATGGTGCCGTTTGCACCTCTTGTCAAGACTTGTCAAATCTCCTGTCTGGAGGCAAGAGAGCTGACACTTACAGCAGTGATTATTATAACAAGGCTAACACTTTCAATGGAGAAAAGCCAAATCACCAGTGTGAATAGCCAGTGCGTGGGAAGTCCTGAGAAAGCATCCAGAAAGGACTATCAAACAGTTAAAGAGTAACAATGGAGCCAGTTCTTGTTATGTTCTGTAACTTCAAAACATTAAACTAATTCAAAGGGAAACTAGCGATCCAAGAAATGAGAATCTTAGTTTGTTCTTAACATTAAGCAAGGCGTACATGTATCACAACGTGTGCAATTCACATATTTTTACATATATAACCTGTAATGAATTATTTAAATAAATAAAAACGCTTAATCAATAGTATATTTACAATATTACTCAAGTAATTGGCGTGCATGTATCATGTGTGCAATTCACATATTTTTACATATATAACCTGTAATGCATTATTTAAATAAACAAAAATGCTTAATCAATAATATATTTACAATATTACTCAAGTAATATTGAAATATTAAATACACAACAGCTCTGCCCTTCCTTTCCAATGAAATCCACCTTGTCAGGAACCTCCTATCTACTCTCTAAATACGTGAAGTTGCAGCATCAGGAAGTGTCTCCTTCACTCGTTCTTCAGGCATCAAATGCCACCTGCCACACCCGAGGTAATAGGATCTCCGTGACCTCCGTGCAAGGTTCCCCACCCCACTTCTCACAACTTTCTACAGGAGCACCATCCAGAGTGCCCTGTCTGGCTGCATCACTCTGTGGTATGGAAGCTGCAAGGCATCAGACTGGAGGACCCTACAGAGGACAGTAAAAAATACAGAGAGGATCACCAGGCTCTCCTTCTCCCCTATTTACTGGTAGTATTGCAGATGAAGAGCCTGAAGTGGTGTTGAGGATTCCTACCCCCTATCTCCCAATCTCTTTGACCCACTACCATCAGGAAGGAGGTACAGGAACATCAGGATGAAGACTGTCAGACTGGGTAACAGCTTCTTCCTCCAGGTTGTAAGACTAGTGAATACCCTGCCACCATTGAGGTCTCGTCGCTAAGACAGCGATCTGTTTACTGCTTTGTTGTGTGCTGTGTATGATATATGTTGTGTTGGGAGCACCGTGATCCAGGGGAACATTATTTTGTTTGGTTGTATATATGTACGGTCAGATGACAATAAACTTGAATTTATTTTTGTAGTTGACGAAATTTATGGGTGGATTATTTCCAATCTCATTCAAAAACCCTCATTTACCCTAAAAGTAACTTATTCAGTATATGATACTTTAGTACATGTGAAAGATGAGATAAGATATTACAGAAATGTGTCTTCTCTTCATTAATCTGTTCACATTCAGTGAAACCTGCCTTGATCCTGATATGCTATTTCTCAAGAAGTCCCATCAACAAGGATACACTTTGATCAAAATAAATCTGGGGATTCTTGGCAACTGGCAAGAATCCCTTCTTCCAAACAAACAAATTGCAAAAGTCCCCTTAAAGTTCCTATGCAATTTTTATTGCAGGAACGTCAATTCAGCTCACCGACTGCTAAGCTGCCATTAGGTCATCACCAGCGCAGTTTGCAACTCATATCATTTTCACTACAGAGAGGCCGCTGGTATCAGGTCAACCCAGCCCCATTCTATCAACGTTGACAAACAAATGCAAATAGAATTCGTGCCAACAGATATATGAATTCCCCCAACCATGACTCAACTCCAGCAGAGTCCATAACATGACACAACTTGTTTGCAACTTGATTCTTCACAAGGCATTTGCTGAGAGGGCCAAAAGATGAAGAAGAGTTCCCCTGGGGAATTTACCTTGCTTAAACTATTACTAATCTAATTTCGATATTTCTTTTTATTTTCCTGTGAGAGGTCTAACTGCAATTAGAAGAAAATCATTACACAGTTTTTCTTGGCCAGTGGTTTAACATTGCTTTTTGGAAGGTAGAATAGCATGGAGAGGAAGAATAGATTCCTTAAGGGAGTCCAGCAAGGTGCAGATGAACCATTCCCCTCTGTGAATACGTAGCTCCTTCATAGAGAAAGCAAAGTGCACCAGGTTCCTGGGTGTTCACATCACAGATGACCTCGCCTGGTCCCTTAATGTCGAAGAAGAAGGTACAGCAGTGCCTTCACTTCCTGAGGAGACTGAGGCAAGCGAGGCTCCCCACGATCTTAACTGCACTTTACAGGAGCACCATTGAGAGCGCCCTGACAAGCTGCGTCTCCATCTGGTCTGGGAGCAGCTGAGCATCGGACCGGAATTCCCTAAAAAGGGTTGTGAGAATGGCTGAGAGGATTATAGGTGGCTCCTGACTGTCCATCGAGGACATTTATCAGAAGCGCTGCATATGGAGGTCTCCTAGTATTATCAAGGATCCCACCCATCCGTCCAGCATCCTCTTTGACCTTCTACATCAGGCAGGAGACTCCGATGCATAGAAACAAGAATGGCCATGATAAGAAACGGTTTCTTCCCTCAGGCCATTAGGCTTCTGAACTCCCTGCCGCATCGCATTCGAAGTGTCACTGGTTAATCTGTTCTATACCTGACAATATTTAATTTATGCATTTTACTTTGCTTATTTATGTGTAATACATCTGTAGACTTTATTCTTACTTTTCTAGGTTATTATGTGTTATGTGTTTGACTGTGCCTTACACTCTGGTTCAGAGAAGTGCCGTCCATTTTATGATGCACATGTGCACAGTTAAATGACAATAGACCTGACTTGAACTTCTGCCAACAAGCTGCCATTCCTCACAGATATCCAGCAATTCCACTGAGGCTGTCCAGTCCATTCCACTTGTACCAAGACGAGGTGAACACATGGTGCTGTCTTTAGGAACAGAAATAGAGGTCAGTCCATCATTGTTTGTTCGGTGTTCCATTTGATCAAAGTTGATCTGCTTTCTCCTCTGAGGTCTGGAGTTTTGGACCTCACAGTCTACCTCATTGTAGACTTGCACCTTATTATCTGCCTACACCGCGTTTTCTCTGCAACTGTAACATTTTCTTCTGCATTCCGTTATTGTTTTCCCTT
The DNA here is from genome assembly GCF_030028105.1 of Mobula birostris. NCBI lineage: Eukaryota > Metazoa > Chordata > Chondrichthyes > Myliobatiformes > Myliobatidae > Mobula > Mobula birostris. The sequence goes on from NC_092399.1 coordinate 5,643,350, forward strand.
GTACTACCTCAATACACTGTAGTACTGAATTGGTCTGTAAAACAATGTTTTTCATTGCTTTCTGGTGAATGTAACAACAGTAAACTAATTTAACAAATCCCTTGGTTCAGCAATCTTTCTTTTCTTCTTGGATCCTTTATTCCCAGTGGACACAAGCCATTGATGACCTCCCATAGCAATCCTTAGAACCTTTACTTAAGGAAATTCTATTCATCTCCGTTGCGAAATTTTCATTTGGCCCACCCTCAATAAAGTTTGGAAGGAGAGAGTTCCACTTTTCTAGTACTTTTTGAATCAATAAATGTGTACGGATATCCCAGTTAAGTGGCCAGGTCCGTGTTTTCATACTATTCCTCTTTGTTCTAGAGTAGACATTCTTACCTATATGGATAGCTTCTCTCAATTGTCCTATGGACACATTTAAACTAATCAAGCATGTCAGCCAGATAACACACATCAAAGTTGCTGGTGAACGCAGCAGGCCAGGCAGCATCTCTAGGGAGAGGTACAGTTGACGTTTCGGGCCGAGACCCTTCATTAGTCTTGACGAAGGGTCTCGGCCCGAAATGTCGACTGTACCTCTTCCTAGAGATGCTGCCTGGCCTGCTGTGTTCACCAGCAACCTTGATGTGTGTTGCTTGAATTTCCAGCATCTGCAGAATTCCTCATGTTAGCCAGATGATGCCTTAATCTTCTACATTCAAAGGAAATCCAACCTAGTGTTTATATTGTTCAACTCCACAATGGACAGTCCCAAGCCCGGCTGTGGAAGGAGGAGAGTTGGTCATGCGGCTAGCAAACCAATCCTGTAAAAACCCTGAGCTACAGCAACTCCAACTGGAGTTCCAAGACCTCATTTCTAGGAGAGAAAGGATACACCAAAAAGATGGGCTACAGCTGGAGACAATGTGAAAGACTGGCCTAGGATAGAGGGCCCTGCTGAGCTACTGTCAGCTGCTTATGCCCCAGTAGGAGTAATGGGGCTTAAGCAAGAACGTTTATATCGTTCTATCTTCAGTTTCTCTGTTTACTCTTTTGAGTTGTTCCTCTGTTTTCCAAATACACGGTTCTGACACTACCACGATGGCAGCAAGAGCAAGAGAGAGAGAGAGAGCAAGGGAGAGACAAAGAAAGAAAGAGAATTAAAGAGAGAAGCAAAATACATTATTATCAAAGTATGTATGCAATGTACAACCCTGAAATTCAACTTCTCAAGAGAGAGAGAGCCTCTTCATACAGCATGAAAAGAGGTTCTCACTGCTGAATCCATAAACTGACAAGGAAGCATATTTTTTCTCTCTCTTTCTCCTGTGTCCACCCTCTTTTCCTACCAGATCCCTTCTTCTCTAGCCCTTTATTTTTCCCACCCACCTGGCTTCATCTAGCCTCCTTCCCCTCTCCTGCACCTTTTTATTCTGGTGCCTTCCCCCTTTCTTTCAAGCCCTGAAGTATAGTCTCAGCCCAAAATGTTTGTTGACTCTTCATTCATTTTCATAGCTGCTGTCTGATCTGCTGAGTTCCTCCAGCATTTTGTGTGTGTTGTTCTAGATTTCCAGCATCTACAGAATCTCTTAAATTTATATTATTCCTGTATCTCTGTAGAAATTATAATATTCATCTATTACTATATTAGTGTGAGTACGTTTACAATGGCCAATTCACCCATCAGCCCACTCATGGGAGGAGGCCAGTGCACGCGGGGGAAAACGCCTGGGTGAAACTGTTAACTCCACTCTTAGAGCATCAGATATCAAGGCAGAGCCCAGGTCACCAGAGCGATGAGACAGCAGTTCTACTAGAGGTGGCATTCCTGCATGCTGGATCTCCATCCACACACCTGTAGGCACACCTGCTCCATCTGTGTTCACCAGTAGGACCACGGACCTTTCAAGGTCTGTGCGAAAAAATATGCCCTGTGATAAATTTCCATAAATTTGTCACACGTCCAGGATATGTGACAAATTTGTAAAAACTCATCACAGGTCTTGTCTACATTTAGGAAAATGAATATTAGCTGACGTATAGAAGAGGAAATAAAGTCATCTGTGCTGACAAGGCTTATGGGAAGAATAAACATCAACACAGGCTAAACAACCTATTTTCAATTACTAATATCCTTGTAATCTTCGATCAAGTGTCCCCATATTACAGATCGATAAGTTTCTATCACAATTCTCTTATATATTTATCTAAATCATATTAGATATAGAGAAATAGATGATAATAGAGAGTTCAAGGTGCTACTCCACAGCAGTGGTCTCACTTTCAGGGATCCTGCAGCTCATGTTTTAGGTATGACTTGTTTACTTATTTTTTATTATTTGCAAGATTTGTCCTCCTTTGCACATTGGATGTTTGTTGGTCTTTATTGTTTCTCACGGATTCTATTGTGTTTCTTTGTTTTGTGACTGCCTGCAAGATGAATCTCAAGGTTGTACACGGTATAATAAATCTGAACTTAGAAGTGGCACAAAACCATCCATGTCTCTCCGATCCGGGAAATCAATATCTCACCGTTCCTCCTCTTTACCTTTGCTTATATAGCAAATCCATATCCTCACTGTCGCACTGTACATTCATGCATTTCTTTCCATTTCATCCAAGGATTTCTTGATAGCCTTTATACCCAAAGCCCCATTTGTTTGTACTTTTGTTCCTTTTTTTTACTTATGCTTTAACATAACTGTGCAGCACGCTAACACAAAAAGGTTGTTGGCATGGTATGCTAATTCAGAAGGTGAAATCACATGGGATTCAGGCCATAGATAATATGGATGTTTACAGTCATTATTCCCCACACCTCCCCCCAGGGTAGGGGAGTATAAAACTACAGGGCATAGATTTAAGGTGAGAGGGGACGATTTAAAGTGAGCATATGGAATGAGCTGCCAGAGGAAATAGTGGAGGGAGATACAATTAGATCTTCCGCTACAACGGTGGTGGGGTCACCATGGTAGTGTGGCAGTTAGCACAACACTCTCACAGCTTGGGGCGTCAGAGTTCACAGTTCAGACCCAGCATCACCTGTAAGGGGACTGTACATCCTCCCTGTGACCGCGTGGGTTTCCTCCCACAGTCCGAAGACGTACCGACCAGTAGGTTAATTGGTCATTGTAAATTTTCCTGTGATTGGGCTACGATTGGATCAGGGTTGCTGAGCGGTGCAGCTCGAAGGGTCTTTTCCACACTGTGTCTGTAATTAGGTAAATAAATGAATAGGTGAATGAATGTTTATGGTACACATGGACAGGAAAGGTTCAGAAGAATACAGGCAAATGGGACCAGCTCAGGAAGACACTTGTTTGGTATAGATGAGTTGGGCCAAAGGACCTGCTTGACCCTATGATCCTATATGTTTTCCTCTTGCGTGGGGTGTCCAGGGAGGGTTAGCAACTCTGGTGGAGGGGCTTATTGTGTCCATTCTGGGGCGGCTCACTCACCTTTGGTCCCCACCGGACATTCAGCTCTCAACCGTGGCTCCGAGTATCTGTCTGCACGTGACAGTGGCCACATCGTGATACTCCGCTTTGACAGGTGTGCTAAACCAGGTGAGGGTACATGACTGTCCTGGCATGCAAAGTCACCTTTGGTGGACTGGGTGTATGAGAGGTACAGTGAGATCCAACGGCCAGGAAGGTGGTTCTGCAACACTCCGTGGAGAGTGAAGGGCATGACAAGGCACAGACAAAGTCATGGTCATCCACTGCAAACAAGGAAGGCCCCAGTTTGTGACGTTTCTTCACACCACTGGACCTGGACTGCTGAGGCCAAGAGAGTGGAACTGCCTCAGTGCAACATCTTTTCCACTTTCATAACTCTATTGCACAAGTTTCCTGTCATTGTCAGACATGACAAACAACAACCCCACCCCCAGAATGCTCTCCAGCACCTGTGGTCTCAACACCACCAAAAGGTCTCTACCGAGCCAACTCCAGGGTCACCTGTGCTAAATTTTCAGACCTGCACTTCGTATTAACCTACACTGTACTTGCCCTTTGAGGTTTTTTTTGAGATAGTATAGAGAAAATGTCATTCCTAACCCACCTTGTATTTTCCCTGGGAATACTCAATGGTAAATTGAAACTGATGGTAGGATGCATTCTACTCACCTACATTGATGCACTCAGCATTGATAAAAATGAAACCTCCCCCAAGTTATAGTACAATGTCTATAAAAATTATCCACCTCCACCCCCACCCCCCAGAAGTTTTCAGGTTTTATTGTCTTACAACGTTGAATCACAGTGGATTTAATTTGGCTTTTTTTTAACTGATCAGCATAAAAAAAGTCTCTTTCATGTCAAAGTGAAAACAGATCTCTACAAAGTGATATAAATTAATCACAAATATAAAACAAAAAATAATTGATTGCTAAGTATTCACTCCCTTTAATATGACACACCAAATCATCACTAATGCAGCCAATTGGTTTTAGAAGTCACATAATCAGTTAAATGGAGATCACCTGTGTGCAGTCAAGGTGTTTCAAGTCATTGTAGCAAAAATACACTTGTATCTGGAAGGTCCGACTACTGGTAAGTCAGTATCCTGGCAAAAACTACACTGTGAAGATAAAAGAACACTCCAAGCAAAGGTTATTGAAAAGCACAAGTCAGGAGATGGATACAAGAAAATTTCCAGGTCACTAAATAACCCTTGGAGTACAGTTAAGTCAATCATCAAGAAATGGAAAGAATATGGCACAGTTGTAAATCTGCTTAGAGCAGGCTGCCCTCAAAAACTGAGTGACCGTGCAAGAAGGTGACTGATGAGGGAGGCCAACAAGAGACCTACGACAACTCTAAGGAGTTACTAGCTTCAGTAGCTGAGATGGGAGAGACTGCACATACAACAGCTGTTGCCCAGGTGCTTCATCAATCATAGCCTTATGGGACAGTGACAAAGAGAAAAACACTGTTGGAAAAAACTCACATGAAATTTTGACAGGAGTTTGCCAGAAGGCTTGCAGAAGGCTCTGAAGTTAGCTGGAAAAAGGTATGATGAAACCAAAATTGAACTTTTTGGCCACCAGGCTAAATGCTATGCTTGGCATAAGCCAAACAGCACACATCATCAAAAACACACCATCCATACCATGAAGCATGGTGGTGGCTGCATCATGCAGTGGGGATGCTTCACTGCAGCAGGCTCTGGAAAGCTAGTGAAGGTAGAGGGTAAAATGAATGCAGCAAAATACAGGGAAATCCTGGAGGAAAACCTGATGCAGTCTGCAAGGGAACTGCGACTTGGGAGAAGATTGTTCTCCAACAAGACAATGACCCCAAGCATAAAGCCAAAACTACACAGGAATGGCTTAAAAACAAAAAAATTTAATATCCTGGAGTGATCAATTCAGAGTCCAGACTTCAATCCAATTGAGAATTTGTGGCTAAACTTGAAAAGAGCTGTTCACTCATGATCCCCATGCAATCTGATAGAGTTTGAGCAGTTTTGTAAAGAAGAATGGAGAAAATTTGCAGTGTCCAAATGTGCAAAGCTGATAGAGACCTACCCACACACACTCAAGGTTGTATTTGCTGGCAAAGGTGCATCTACTAAATGCTGACTTGAAGGTGGTGAGTAATTATTTTGTGTTTAGTAATTATAATAAATTTAGACCAAGTTGTAGAAATTTGTTTTCACTTTGACACAAAAGTCTTTCCCTATTGATCAGTGTCAAAAAAAAACAAATTAAATCCACTGTGATTCAATGTTGTAAAACAATAAGTGTGAAAACTTCCAAGGAGGGTGAACACTTTTTATAGACAATGTATCTAATCTATTTGTGCCTCTCAAAATCCTGGATGAGCCTTGGACCTGTTTTAGGCAACTTTATAGGCTCACAAATCCACACGCACTGGAGTTCATATTGCTAATTCTAGCACAGAAATTACTTCAGACAACAAGGATGCAGGTGCACTAGGTTCATTAGAATGACCTGATAATACACCATCATTCCACAGACTTAATACAAATCCTATCACTAAGTTTTTAGGAATGCTGCACTTTAAAAATAAAACTAAGACTGGAATAATAAAACTGCAGATTTGTTCATCAAACTTCTCTGATAAATTTAACAAATAATGTATTGTCTCCCACAAAATGCTGGAGGAACTCGGCAACTCAGGCAGCATCAATGGTGACAAATAAACAATCGTTATTTCAGGTCGAGACCACTCATGATTACCTAATGAAGGATCTCAGCCTGAAATATCAACTATTTATTCCCCTCCAGAGAGGCTGCCTGACTTGCCGAGTTCCCCCAGCACTTTGTGTGTGTGTGTGTTGCTAAAGGTTTCTAGTATCTGCAGAATCTCTCATGCTCGTAATTTACTGGCTCTTCTGCTTCTCTCCCTAGTGTGTAATATTTTTCATTTTAACAAGTGATTCTGTCCTTGATCTTTCTAAAACCCTTTTGATTCGGGTGCAGTTTGTTTAAATTTATTTTCAAGATAACAGCAGGGCACAGGTTAATTGCCCGTCTTTAAGGTGTGGAAAGTGGCCATCTTGAATCACAAGTAGTGCTCCTGGAGGAAGTTCCAGAATGTGAACTCAGCAGCGACAGTAGACTGGTGGCGTACTTCCAGGTCAGGCTGGTGTAGGACTTGAAGGGGAACCTGCAGGTGGCGGGGGCTCCATCCCATTGTTTTTCTTGTTTTACCAGATGCTGACTGTCTTGGATATTAATTCGAAACATTATGTTGTTAGGACTTTGCTTGCTCAATGGCACAAGTCATACAATATGGAGTCCTAATCATTGAACATTTCCGCACTAAAACGGGCCCATCGGCCCATCTAATCCATGCCAAACTATCAATCTGCCTCATCCCATCAAGCTGCATGAACCTGGATAATTAGACCTCCATATGATCGTCCCATCCATGTACCTATCCAAATTTCTCTTAAATGTTGAACTCAAACCTATATCCACCACAGGCACTGGCAGCTCATTTCACACACTCACCACCCTCCGAGTGGAAAAAGCTCCCCTCGTGTTTTCTTTAAACAGATCACCTTTCACTCTTAACCCATGACCTCTAGTAAGACTCTCACCCAAACTCACCGCAAAAAGCCTGCTTGCATTTATCCTATCTAAATCCCTCATAATTTTGTATAGCTCTTTCAAATCTCCCTCTATCTTCTACGTCCAAGGGAATAAAATCCTGAACTATTCAGTCTTTCCTTATAACTCAGGTCCTCCAGTCCCGGCAACATCCTTGTAAATTTATTTAGTTGGACAAGAAGTTAGTGAAGCCAGACCAGGGGTTCTGTGTACAACGCACACAAAATGCAGAAGGTAACTAAAAAGGCAATACGAGGAGAAAAAATGAGGTACGAAGGTAAACTAGCCAAGAATATAAAGGAGGATAGTAAAAGCTGCTTTAGGTATGTGAAAAGGAAAAAAATAGTTAAGACCAAAATTGGGGCCCTTGAAGACAGAAGCGGGTGAATTTACTATGGGGAACAAGGAAATGGCAGACGAGTTGAACAGGTACTTTGGATCTGTCTTCACTAGGGAAGACACAAACAATCTCCCAGATGTAATAGTGGCCAAAAGACCTAGGGTAATGGATGAATTGAAGGAAATTTATACTAGGCAGGAAATGGTGTTGGATAGGCTGTTGGGTCTGAAGGCTGATAAGTCACCGGGACCTGATGGTCTGCATCCCAGGGTACCTAAGGAGGTGGCTTTAGAAATCGTGGACGCATTGGTAATCATTTTCCAATGTTCTATAGATTCAGGATCAGTTCCTGTGGATTGGAGGGTGGCTAATGTTGTCTCTCTCTTCAAGAAGGGAGGAAGAGAGAAGACAGGGAATTATAGACCGGTTAGCCTGACATCGGTGGTGGGAAAGATGCTGGAGTCAATTATAAGAGATGAAATTACGACACATCTGGATAGTAGTAACAGGATTGGTCCGAGTCAGCATGGATTTACGAAGGGGAAATCATGCTTGACTAATCTTCTGGAATTTTTTGAGGATGTAATTATGAAAATGGACAAGGGAGAGCCAGTGGATGTAGTGTACCTGGACTTTCAGAAAGCCTTTGATAAAGTCCCACATAGGAGATTACTGGGCAAAATTAGGGCACATGGTATTGGGGGCAGAGTACTGACATGGATTGAAAATTGGCTGGCTGACAGAAAACAAAGAATAGCGATTAACGGGTCCCTTTCGGAATGGCAGGCAGGGTACCGCAGGGTTCAGTGCTGGGACCGCAGCTGTTTACAATATATATTAATGATTTAGATGAGGGAATTAAAAGTAACATTAGCAAATTTGCCGATGACACAAAGCTGGGAGGCAGTGTGAAATGTGAGGAGGATGTTATGAGAATGCAGGGTGAATTGCACAGGCTGGGTGAGTTGGGCAGATGCATGGCAGGTACAGTTTAATGTGGATAAATGTGAGATTATCCACCTTGGTGGTAAGAACAGGAAGGCAGATTATTATCTAAATAGAGTCAAGTTAGGAAAAGGGGAAGCACAACGAGATCTAGGTGTTCTTGTACATCAGTCACTGAAAGCAAGCATGCAAGTACAGCAGGCAGTGAAGAAAGCTAATGGCATGCTGGCCTTCATAACGAGGGGAGTTGAGTATAAGAGCAAAGAGGTCCTTCTGCAGCTGTGCAGGGCCCTGGTGAGACCACACCTGGAGTACTGCGTGCAGTTTTGGTCTCCAAATTTGAGGAAGGACATTCTTGCTATTGAGGGAGTGCAGCGTAGGTTCACAAGGTTAATTCCTGGAATGGCGGGACTGTCGTATGTCGAAAGATTGGAGCCACTGGGCTTGTATACTCTGGAACTTAGAAGGCTGAGAGGGGATCTTATTGAAACATATAAGATGATTAAGGGATTGGAAATGCTGCAGGCAGGAAGCATGTTCCCGCTGATGGGCGAGTCCAGAACCAGAGGCCACAGTTTAAGAATTAAGGGTAGGCCATTTAGAACGGAGTTGAGGAAAAACTTCTTTCACCCAGAGAGTGGTGGATATATGGAATGCTCTGCCCCAGAAGGCTGTGGAGGCCAAGTCTCTGGATGCTTTCAAGAAAGAGGTGGATAGAGCTCTTAAAGATAGTGGAATCAGAGGTTATGGGGATAAGGCAGGAACTGGATACTGATAGTGGATGATCAGCCATGATCACAGTGAATGGTGGTGCTGGTTCAAAGGGCCAAATGGCCTACTCCTGTACCTATTGTCTATTGAACTTAGCAGGTTAGGCAGCATCTATGGAAATGAATAAACCGTCGATGTTTCAGGCTGAGACCCTTCTTTAAGACTGAAAAGGAAGGGGGAAGATTCCAGAATAAAAAAGTGGGGCAGATGAAGGGGGCTTGCTGAAAGGTAATGGGTGAAGCCAGGTGGGTGGAAAAGGTAAAGGGCTGGAGAAGAAGGAATCTGATAGGAGAAGAGAGTGGACCATAGGAGAAAGGGAAGGAGGAGGGGACCCAGGGAGATGTGTTAGACAGGTAAGAAGAGGTAAAAGGTCAGAGTGGGGAATGGGGTGTGGAATTTGTTTACTGGAAGGAGAACTCGATATTCATGCCATCAGGTTAGAGGCTGCCCAAATGGACCTTAAGGTGTTGCTCCTCCACTCTGTGGGTGGCCTCATCTTGGCACAAAAGGAGGAGATGGACCAACATGTCGGAATGGGAATTGGAATTAAAATGTTTGGCCATCAGGAAGTCCCGCTTGTGGCAGATGGTACAGAGGTGGTCAACGAGGCAGTCCCACCTTGTCGCTTCATGACAGAGCCTGTTACAGTTTTGGTTACCTAATTTTAGAAAAGATGTCATTAAGCTGCAAAGAGTGCAAAGAATATTTAGGATAATCTTGCCTCGACTTGTCAGCCCAAATTATAGGGGAAGGTTGCGCAGGCAAGGACTTTATTCCCTGGAGTGTAGGAAACTGAAGGATGAAAGTACATTAAATCATTAGCGGTGTAGTCTTTTACCCAGGGAAAAGGAATCAAAATCTAAAGGGCATAGTTTAAAATGAATGGTGAAAACTTTAAAAGGGCAACTTCTTCACACACAGGAAGTAGTTGAAGCAGGTACAATAATAACATTTAAAAGTCATTTGGGCAGGTAAAACAGATAGGAAAGGTTTATAGAGAAAAGGTCAAGGTGTGAGTAAATGGGATTTGCTTACATGGGCATGGTTGGGTTGGAGGGGCGGTCACCAGGCGGTAGCAGTCAATGACTTTGTGACTTTGGGAGCCAAAAGGTCCATTCCTGTCCTGTGTTGTTCTACATTCTCTGTTTAGGTTGTCTGCAAAGGCCACGAAGATACAAAAGAGATTTGCAAGAATAAACATGAGAAAGACTGCAGAAGCTGGAAATCCATGCTTCACACACAAAATGCTGGAGGAACTCAGCAGCTCGGGCAGCAAATATAGAAATGAATAGATGGTTTGGGCCAAGATCCTTCTTCAGGACATTAAGGAGAATATTGGAAGCTCAAGACTTCTGTCATGAGGAGAAGTGAGAGGGCAAGGATAAATTAGAAATAGATGACAGCAAATTAGCTGCCAGTCTTGCCACTTGGTCTATTAATTTTCTCATTCTGATCATCATAGGCTGCCAATACCTACAGCTCATTTAAGATTATCACAAGTAAGCAAAAAGAGATAGAGTGGATTTGGGACAGGAAACAAGAGAAGCTTGTTGATGATTCAATAATGACACTTCATCAAAAAAAAAAAGGAAGAGTTTGGGGAGTTTTTTGTTAAACACAGGAGGCTTCTGATGTATGGGAAGCTGTACCAGAAATAACTATGGGAGCAAAATTTATGGAAGTTTTAAAAGAGAAGTGATATTTGAGAGAAAAATTTGATAAGGTGTGGGAAAAGGAATAGCTGTAAGTGCAGAAGTCTCACTGAGCAGCAGTAGTGAGTCAAAAGGGTAAAGGTCAGAAGAACATATAACTCATTCAGCGAAGCCACTTTCTGTTCTGTGAAATTCCACAATTCTACTATAGTTTCATCTTGAGTGTTAGCACAAAATAAACCATTGCATTTCGGTCCCCCGTTTCACTTCATACTCCCCCCTAATTCTGTTCTTTCTTGTCTACTATTCTCTGTATCGTTAGTATAATAATAACTGACATAGTGAATCAGAAGTTCACGTATACTATTGTTTTATCATCCTTGAATTCCTTGATGATCTGGTGTCCATAGTTACAAGAAATTCATTATAAGCTGTTCCATTGCTTGTTTCTAACATGCACAAAAAGCTGGAGGAACTCTACAGGTCAGTCAGCATCCATGGAAATGAATCAACAGTTGGCATTTCAGACCGAGATCTTTCATCAGGTCGAGCTGAGTCTTGATGACGGGTCTTGGCACGAGACGTCCAATCTTCATTTCTTTGCACAGATGTTGCCTGAGTTCCTCCAGCATTTTGTGTGTGTGTTGCTCTGGATTTCCAGCATCTGCAGAATCTGGTGTGTTTTATCATCGCTCACTTCAATCATCCAAGATACAAATAAGAAAGTTAAGAACAGCCAAGCCTGATTGACAATCCATATAACTACAAAATCTGCCAAAGCTCAAATCAAATGTGACTTTGGAAATGAGTAGTTGCATCTTTTAACAAATAAAAATTAAATTTTGCTTTATTTGAGCTCTATGCAGTAATTTACATCTCTGAGCCTTGGTGTCAATTCCCACTTCAGAAGTTTGAACATATCTTTCTGGGTGATGAGGTTAAAACTACAGTAAGTTGCAACTGAGCTGGCAACACTTTGCTTGACACAGATGCCACGATTACTCACCCACAGATGTAAACGAGCTTATGTTAATGATGAAAACAGGAATTATCCCCAATAACAACACACACAAAATGCTGGAGGAACTCTGCAGGTCAGGTAGCATCTATGGAAAGGAATAAACAGTCAACATTTCAGGCTGAGATCCTTCAGGACTGAAAAGGAAGGAGAAAGATGCCAGAGTAGAAGGACTGGGGAAGGAATAGGAGTACTAGCTGGAAGATGATAGGTGAAGTCAGGTGAGTGGGAAAGGTAAAGGGCTGGAGAAGAGGGAATCTGATATGAGAGGAGAGTAGACCATGGAGAAAAGGAAGAAGGAGGAGACCCAGGTGGAGGTGCTAGGCAGGTGAGAAGATGCAAGAGGTCAGAGGGGAGGGAGAGGGAATAATTTTTTTTACCAGAAGTTTGAGAAATTGACATTCATGCCATCGGGTTGGAGGCTACCCAGATAGAATATAAGGTGCAGCTCCTTCACCCTGAGGGTGGCCTGATCCTGGCACAACAGCGAGCCATGGACCAACATGTTGGAATGGGAATCAGAATGAAAATGTCCGGCCACCAGGAAGTTCTGCTTTTGGCAGATATCTGAATCAAGAAATATGCCCGCAAAAAGAGCACCAAAAATGCACCCTTTGGTCATTATGAAAAATGACTTGTGGGAACTTTACTGTGCATGAATTGATTCCTGTACAACAAGAGTGGGATGTACCATCGTAACGATAAAAGAATTTGTGTTGTACTGCAGTCAAGGAAGGCACTATAAACATTTAGAGTCAGGATAGCAGGCAGTATTCTAATTAAAGTTCCCTGACTTCATTGCATCATCATCCCTGAGGCCTAACATGGTCATTCTGTTAGAAACATTGAAGCAGGTGGTCATGATAGAACTGACAGATCATTCAGAAGACGGATTGAGGAGGCATTTGAGCGTAAGAAAGCCAAATACCAGGAGCTGGTAGAGTAATGCCAGAGACAGGGGTGGAGGGAACAATGGGAGGGGTTTTACTGGCTGCTTGTTCTGCAGAACCTGCTCTCTCCTTGGCATTAGGGGGCTGCAAAGAAAAGAGCCATCAGGACTGTCACAGAAGCTGCTGAGTGAGCCTCCAGATAGCTATGGATCAAGAGATGTGACCTGTGGTCCGGTGCTGCTGGGACACAAAATGGGGTCCGATCAACCCTGGCTGGGTCGCCTGGGCGAGTGTGTCTGACGTTGAAAGACCCGAAACACCCGATGACCCCAGGCTACATCACTGATGCCGTGTCCCAGCGCATCCTCGGATGTGCCTCGGCCTCAGCAGCACACAAGAGATTTTTACAGGTGCGGGAAATCTCGGACCATCCCAGCGAATGTTCTCAGCCTCAAACATCAACTGTTTCCATAGATACCGCCTGACCTGTTGGACTCCTCCAGCACTTTGTGTGCATTGAGCAACTACTTATCACAATATCCACTCTCAAAAACACATTGCCTAATAATATTCTTAAAGCACAGTTGCTAAATAAAACACTGAATGGGTGCAGATCCCATGTTTTAAAAGAACTCTAACTGATCTGCCCAGGATTGCTAACAGTTACAAGCAAATTGTCCCAAGTATTTATTTGTCTTTAAATGCATCTGTGTTGCTCACTGCAATGACTGTTTTCACATTCTAAACACTTTGATTACAGTCCCCTGTACCAGTCCTGCACAAACTCGTTTTTTTCCCCACTGATTTACCACTTACTGATCCATCCAAAGGTCCTTGCCACTATTTTCATTCTTACAATGCTCAAGCAGAGCCCAGGGCCATAGTGAAGAATTATCAAAATAAAATTTTGTAATCAATGCAGATTAAATTCAATATTGTCATCACAGCCAAACTGAATTAAACCACAGCAATTAGGATTTATTACCAAATTTAGAGATGGGCATGAGAGATCATGGCACCGCGGTGGCTCAGTGGTTAGCGCAACGCTATTACAGCTCAGGGCTTCAGGGTTCGGAGTTCAATTCCCGAGTCTTCAGTCAGGAGTTTGTACGCTCTCTTCTCCCCCCTCCCCCAACCCGGGGTGCGTGGGGTTTTTCCTGGGTCCTCTGATTTCCTCGCACAGTCCAAGGACGGTTAACTGGTCATCGTGAATTGTCCTGTAATTGGGTAGAGTTAAATCAGAGTTGTAGGGGGTAGCTGGGTGACGCTGCTCGAGGGGCCGAAAGGGTCTATTCCACACTGTTTCCCCAAATAAAAAGATAACGTCACTAAAAAAAATTATCAAAGTGTCCGGCCCATTAAAAATTACTCTGATTTACAAGAGCTACTGAGCAATCAAAGAGATATTTCCTGCTGGAAATGTTTCTGTCAGACTAAAACTGCGCGCTGTTTCTCTCTGAGCTGCTGGATGCTTCCAATTTATCTTTTTCCACTACGGAATCCTACTGTATACCATATATGGATCAATTACCCACGTTTAGTGATTTTTGGAAGGTGACGGGGTGGAGATACGGCCCTACCAAAGGAGGTGTAAGACCCTCCTTCCCTCCGCTTAGCCTGCAGGTCACCTCTGAGCAAGGTGTAGCACCTGCTTAGCCGCCACCCCCGAGCCCCATCAGGGTCACGGGAGGTCCTATGAGCTGCTGGTGTATGTCACCAGCCCTGGTTTCGCGACCACTGGAGCTGGAATCACTGAGGCAGCCCGACAGTGAGTTCAACGCTGACTGGCGACTCCTGCGAAGCCGCTGTGCCAAGCTCTGCCGTTCCTGCGGTTTCACCAGCTGCGTGGAGAGGGCGAGCCTGTGCATTGGCAATGTCTTGTTCTCTCCATCATACTGCCCCGGCTTGTGCATATGTAGGCAGCCAAGGCACAACATCCATGGTCGACCCAACCAACAAAGGGCCTCAATTTTGTTTGTCATAGTTTTTAATCAATTGCGATTTCTTCCACGCAAATTTCATAGTCATTTCGAGGTTAACTAAACACATGAGAAACTGACTGCAAGCCCAGACATTCTAAGTAAGCTGTTTTAACAGGGTAGTTACACATTGTGTGTATTAAACGCCTATCTTAATAATAACACCACGCAAAACTGAACTGACATAACAATTTAGAGATCACACAGTAGCGCGCAAAAATAACCAGAGCATTTTCCCGCAATTACTATTGCTTTTAACGGCGAACACAGGGTAACTTATGACAGAAACCAAAATCACAGTTGTATAATTACATCGCAATGTCTTTGAACTGGAGACGGTGTGTTCACCACCAAGGGCTGCGTGAGTGGTGATAGTTTAATATAAAATTGGTTTCTGGAGAGCGTCCATGAATTCAAAACAAAATATCAAAATGGGGTGACGCTTCTATCTCACAGCGCCAGCGACCCGACTACGCAGTGATGTGGTGAGAGTGTGGAACGAGCTCCCGGCGCAAGTGGTGTATGTGAGCTCGGATTCCAACGTTTAAGAAAAGTTTGGATAGGTACATGGATGATGGGGGTATGGAGGGCTATGATCCCGGTGTAGACAGTTGAGATGGTTCGGCACGAACTAGATGGGCCGAAGGGCGTGTTTCTGTGCTGTGTTTTTCTATAACACTATTCTTGATCTCATGTGATGTCCAGATGGGTTTCTGCATTCTCCATGTGAGTGCTGCCCCCCCCCGATTTCTTCCCACATAACTAATGCAGGTTACAAATCTTGTGTGTAGGTGAGAGGCACAACGTGGAGAGAATGAAATGGAGTGTGCGTAGGATTCGTGCAAATGGTTGGCATGGATTTAGTGGGCCGAACGGTCAGTTTTCACGCTTTTTTTTAACTTCGAGTAACTCTTCCCGCTCTGACCGAATTCTTGCCGGAATTATTGACCACTTCCCATCCCACGCATCCAAAACATTGCAAGATTTGCCAAACTTTCGGTATTTTATATTTTTAATGTCAGATTTCCACATTTGAAAATAGATATCCTTTTACTTTTGGTTTATTTCGTTCATGAATCATGCAAATATTTGCCGTTTACAGATTTCCGGTTTTAAACGATTTGCCAAATAATTGATTAAATTTCAACCGCCTTGTAGGACATTGCCATGAAGATATACAGTTTCTATTTTTTTTCTGTTATTAAAAGAGAGAATTAGCAAGACAGCGTTATTAATAATGTTTCCTAAATTCAGGAATATCACTTTTTTAAAAATTTCCATTTTACAGCATCCAGCCCAATAATTTAACTCTACGTTTAGATAGAGCAGACGGAATTAACTAAATGGACATTAACTGTTAATCATAACCATGAACAGTAACTGTAAAAGCAAGTAAATCGCGTCATTTCTCCTAATCGCAGATTTGCGACGTCTCAGACGTACCTCAGCCTGCAGGCTAGTTGTTGGGATTCCTGGATGAGTTAGTTCGATGTGTTTGGCTAGTTTTACATTGGAACAGGTGAGTGAGGGTACGGGAATCCTTGTCTAATACAAACAGCTCAGACCACTGTGGGTGTGTGATCGACGAAGACAAGCTGATTTCGTTCTCTCCCCCGCTCCCGTCAGTGGAAGCAACGGTGACTCAGGCGCGCAAGCCGCCGATTTCAGGTAAACGTTCAGCCAACTTGGCGTGATCAGTTGGTTATCGCCCATAACAGGAAGTTATAGAACCCCCGCAGCAGATTCCAAGCACAGTTCGCGTTTACTTTCCAATAACAAGAATGCGACACGTTCATTACAAGCGGTTTACAAACTTGTTATTAGTTTTGGACCAGTATGATTCTCTACCGTGAATGACTGCAAGTAAACAATCTCCGGATAGTATCTGGTGATAATACAGTACGTCCTTTGATAATAAATTTACTCCGAACTTTGGACAGAAATAGGTAGCTGACGGGACCTATTGTCACCTCCACGGTGTACAACAGCTCTCGCGGTGATGCTGCGTCAGTATCAGTCGTTCTAGTTTGGAAGACGCCGTCTGAGAGGGAGTAGAGACAAATAAGTAGTCAGGTTAGCTTAATATTGAGTCCTAAAGCCTGCAGCATGTGCAGATGGACGATTTGTTTGGTACCTCCCGCTTGCATGTGGCCTATTGGAACCACAGACAGTTGGGTCGGAGTCTTAGTGGAATCAAAGTAACAGGCGTCTGGAAACCCAGCAACACTTGGGCAGCGAACAAAGCTGCCGTGCAAGTAAAAAATCAAATCAGCTGCAGAGGCCAGAAACTTGAAATAAACACGGAAAATACTGCAAGCCCTCAGCAGGTCTGGCAGCACTTGTGGAAAGAAAAACGGGGTGGGCACGGTAGTCAGCAGTTAGTGCGCCGCTTCATGGCACCAGTGCCCAGGGTTCGATTCCCGCCACTGACTGTAAAGAGTTTGTATGTTCTCTCTGTGACCGTGTGGGTTTCCTCAGTGTGCCCCGGTTTCCTCCCACTTTCCAAAGGTGTATGGTTTAGTGGGTTAATTGGTCACATGGATGGACTGGGGCGGCAGGGGCTAGTTAGGCTGTAAGGGGCTGTTACTGTGCTGCATCTCTAAATTCAAATCAAAAATTAAATTAGCATTTGCATTTCAGATCAAAGTTGCGTCATCTTCAACCTGAAGCGTGAACTCTGAGTGTGTCTCTCTCTCTCCACAGACTCTGCCTGACCTGCTGAGCGTTTCTGTTATTTACTACTGTTTATGTGGCACAAGGTGATCCATTGATCTGTGTTTGGTTTCTCCAGTCTGTATGTCCTCCCTGGGGAATGTGTGGGTTTCCTCCGGGTGTTCCGCTTTCCTCCCACAGTTCAAAGACGTACCAGTTAGTAGGTTCATCGGTCTTTGTAAATTGTCACAGGATTAGGCTCCTTCATTCATTATCTGCCGTGTCATTTGACGTAGGCGAGCATGGTCTTTCCATGACCATGATTGTTCTTGGCAATATTTTGTACAGAACTGGTTTGCCATTACCTTCTGGGCAGTGGCTTTATAAGACGGGTGACCCCAGCCATTATCAATACTCTTCAGAGACTGTCTGCCTGGCATCAGCGGTCGCATAACCAGGACTTGTGATATGCCCCACCTGCTCATACGACCATCCACCACCTGCTTCCATGACTTCATGTGACCATGATTGGGGGTTGGGGGGGGTGTGTTGCCAACCAGGTGCTACATCTTGCCGCAGGGTGACCTGTAGGCCAGTGGAGGAAAGCTGCGTCTTGCCCCTCCTTTGTTAGAGATTGATCTATACCCGCCACCCAAGGCTAAATAAATAAAGCTAAGTAAATAGGGAGGCGACCAGTTGCAATACACTAGATTGGAAGGACTCCAAATGAGTCGCTGGTTCTGGAGAAACGACTTTCAACCCCTGGAGAGTACAAGGTGTTATATCTGCTGTGAATTGAACTCCGAAAACTGATGCCCCGAGCTGTATTAGCTGTGCTAACCGCCACGCTGCATTGACACCCAGAGATTGTATACATCAAATCAAAATGTTACCGTGTCATTTACCTTGCATAAGTAATCTCCATGTATGGCTCAACATTACCAGATTAGATCTGAAGACGCAGGTTTGAAATACCTAGCAAAACAGTACCTGAAAATGCGGATTCCTGTAGGCAAAGAATTTACAGAACAAAAATAAGCACTGTTGTGGAGGGAAGAGTTAAATTGATCTTACGATGGGTTAAAAGGTGAGCACAACATTGTGGGCCGAAAGGCCTGTATTGCGCTGTAATGTCCTATGATCCAACAAAATTCCACACACACCACTTCACCCTAGGAGCAGTTCCTTTCATTTCTTTTCCCCTTATCTTTCTCTAGTTTCTCCTTAAAGCCTTCAGATATCTGGGTTTGTTCTTTCCTATTGGTTTTCAATTTAAATCATTGATTGCTTCTGCACCCTCGAATTACAACTTATTCTTACTTCCATCATTCCTGTTTTAATGTTGCAAATTTTACCTCAAACATCACAACGTAAAGTTAGAAATGAGCTAAATAATTTAATATACAGTCATGGAGATCAGGCTCTTGAGCTGTAATTTTTTCTTCTTTGTGACAGTATGTTTTTCTGAAATCGTAACCATATGTGCTATTTGCAGTGTGCTGTGTACTGTTGCTAACGTGCTTTTTACCTTGGCCCAGAGAAATGCTGCTTTCTTTGCCTATATTCATGTCTGGTTGATTGATAATTAAACGTGAACTTGAAAATTCTGAGTCCTCCATTGGTCAGGGACGATCATGTCTTAGCTGTCTAGATACGCAAGCCTGGGCAGTACAATATGGAGAGCAGGCTGTTATACATGTAGCAAGCTCCCCCTCCCAACGTTTCTGACGAAACCAAAGGAATGGTAGAGACTGATACAGTTTGGCACCAGCAATGTGGCAGGAGTTGCCAGTCAGCATTGAGCTCAACCCAGGACTGCCTTAGGAACTGCAGTTCCTGATTTTTCCTTGGGTTTTACTCCTGAAGCCTTCCCCATTTGTGGGTCTTGGCACTTTTCAATGGAGGTTTGAGATCAGAATTTTCCTTCTCCTAGATGAGCTGCCAACCACAGCTGATGAGCCCCATCTGCTTGAAGATCTTGAAGATATATCTGTTTTATTTGCTGACTGAGGAAGCTGCAATGAGCCAAAATGTATATCCCATAGATAAGCATCATTTTGGCATCAGTAAATTCAATGATTGAAAGATGAGCCATGGGACTGGCAGGGATTGCACTTCCCCTGCCTGCTTCCTGCCTCAGTCTTCCCAAGGTAAAGGTTAAAACTGAACCTATTGCACTGGACAACAGATGTTTTCAAAAGTGTTGCTTCCTCAGAATTTTTTTTATATTTATGACAAACTGCTGGAAGCTGAACACAATTATAATTTAGACTATTTGTATCACTTGGGAATTTTGAGAAACGAGAAAGTAACTTTTATTGAATATAATGAATTTAATTGCATAACAGTGCTGATGCTTTGTAATAGTTCAACTAAGCTAAAAATGTTTCATTGATGATGTTTGTTTGTACTCAGTGTCCAACAGTAATCAGCCAGTTGCCCTGATACCGTTTCTCCATGACCACAAAGTCCTGGTGAAATCTTTCACCATGCTCATTACTGACAGCGCCAAGACTGGCAGGGAAGAAGTCTAGGTGGGAATGCAGAAAACGAATCTTTTGTTGCATACTTCAGTTCATGGTTTGCATGTTTAAATCATGTTATCAACCTATTGTGCTCAGTAGTTGCCAAGAAAATTTTCAGCAACATCCTTGAGTACCTTCAGCGTGATTTTCTCTGCCTGCACCAGAGATTCTTCGAATTGCCTCTTATTGATGACCTGTTTGGTTTGTGGACCAACAAAAATGCCTTCCTACATCTTGGCATCCGTTATTCTGACTTGAATTATGAATTGAAATAACAAATATAGGTGATTTCAAAACAAAATGTTGTGTGATAGGGAAATTTCACGGTGATTTTCGTGATCAGCAGCCCCAAATCCTAAGATAGACCCAAAAGTATTTAGGAAGCAAAATCTTTGTTATCCAGTGTTATTTGAACTTGGTCTCAGCTCAGATTTCAAAGATGGATAAAACACTGAGACTAGCATGTGCTATGCCCATTGTACTCAGGGAGTACTAAACCATCTTATTAATGAAATTCTTAAGATGAACTTTCATCCACCTGGAAGGGAGAGATCCAAAGTATTTATTTTGCAGGGCCGTTCTCCCCAGTGTCCTGCTGATATTGCATGTATTGTTACCCCGTGGTCGAGGCTGCACTTCAAGAAATCACCTCATTTGTCCAGAACTATAGAAACATCAGGAGATTATACAGTCAGAACGCAAATACCAGACTGCAGTCTTTACGCGTTGGAAGTGTGTAGTAGTTAAGTGGTCAGGGAAAAAAATGCAATCAATTACTCTCAAAAGGGAGTGAAATTAAAATTGTGTTTAACGAAAAAAAATCTGTTCAAAAGTCAGGTGTGTCCTTTACAAGGCGTTACAGCCACTCTACTCTGCAGAGTCTACTTTGCAGCCACTCTGGTTGTTGGAAACGAGGGGGAGCCGGAAGAGAAAACGAGAAGATGCCGGAGCCAGAAAGTGACTGAGAATCGGACAATATCGATGAATAAAACTATTAGTAGAAATTGCAGGGATTGTCCGTGGACTTTTCCCTCCATCTGTTTAACGTACCGAAATTGCCTGGCCTTTGCCTGCCAGAGTCACGTCGCTGCCCGGATTCTGGGCAATTCCCCTCTCACTCGGTTTTCCTCTTTTGGAACCTGATGGTGACTGAACTTTCTGGAAAGAACTGCCATCAGCACTTTCCCGTGTGAATTATTCTCCACTCCGCTACACACACCTACGAATAAGTGCATTTTAGGTTTTAGGATTTTTTTTTGTACACATTTACTTAATCTTGGAAATGTGGATACTTTGTTTTTGAAAGTAACAGAGTTTAATGAACTTTTAAAAGGTGACTCTTTCTGTTAATGTGACCGGCTCGTTCCCGAGACACTCTAAACAAAATGCAGGCACGGTATTAAAACATAATGGGTCGAATTGATTTTATTTTAAGGACCTTGAAATGATTTTTTTTTCTCTCTACGAGGCGGGTCAAGGATGGATTTGCCGTGAACCTTTCACATCATCGCACCGTCGCGATACGCGGTTTAAATTCGATCAAACCAAAACAATGGACACTTCCATTCACACGGATTTCGATAACAGAGATAGACCACGTGCAGATTCAAAATCTGGAACGGAAAACGGGCGGGAACATTAGGTAAATCCCGGGGTGTAAGGAAAGGTGAAAACCTTAATCATGCTCATTTCCCTTAATATGTTCCATAATTTTAAAGAAACACTTTTTACTTCAATAAATAATTTTAACTAAAACACATTTAAACTTACGTATTATTTAAATTTAAAATGTTTTATTTAAATTAAACATATTTATTTAAAGTAAGGAAACTTTATTTAAAATTGTTTCATTGCGAGAAGCATACATGGTCAACCTGATGTGGCTATAATTAATTATTTTCAGCAAATTTATTGTTCGAAGTAGCAGCTCCAATTTTTGTTCAGTAAAACATGGATAAAGTGAAGCTGTTGGGTCTTTTTAGTTTTAATCTCGTCCTTTCTTGTCGGTGGAAGATTCGCCCCTTGACGAACTTGCCGGATTTCACGCTTGTTCATATTTTCGTATTGGCTTTACCGGGCGCAGCGGCAAAGTACGACTCCACAGCGAATTGCCTGTATTAAGATTGACGGTGCAATCTTCTTATTCATGACCAGTAAATTTTCTTCGAACATGCAACGGATGCGACAGGTGGGAGATCCGACACCCTCGGGAGGCTAAAGACAATATAGCCAACGAAATACTTGGCAAATCACAAAAACAAAGGGCGGGCTTGGGGAGAATGTGTTTTTTATTTCAACTTTTCACGTCTAAGTCGTTAAACTTTCGCTAATTTTCGCTTATGGGGGGGCGCTGATTTTCCTCTCTGCCCCACAGCCCTTCCCACGGAGAGGGAGCGAGGGCCAGAGAGCGCTAGGGGACATCGGCGCAGGGTGATACGTGTTCGCTATTTCTCACAGCCGGGAAACAGGCGGTGTGTTTCGATCCAGTAATTCCCATCATGATTAGTTATGTCGTGTGTGTATTGCTGAGCTCCTGGCAAGCGGAAAGGGCCCATCAGAGCTGATTTCAAAACCGCCTTGACGGTTCATCCCCCGAACTCCTTGCAATGTTGGCACAAAACTTGTGGAAACGCGTCTCGGCAGCAACTGAGCGCCCAGTGCCCACGATGGCGCGAAAGACGGCACAAACATTCTCGACAACCCACACACCAACGCCAAGGCCATCAGTGCCAAAGATTGGGAATGACGAATAGCACTCATATTTATACATTATTGTCACCAAACAATTGATACTAAAACGTACAATCATCACAGCGATATTTGATTCTGTGCTTCCCGCTCCCTGGATTACAAATCGATAGTAAATATTAAAAATTTAAATTATAAATCATAAATAGAAAAGGGAAAGTAAGGTAGTGCAAAAAAAAACCGAGAGGCAGGTCCAGATATTTGGAGGGTACGGCCCAGATCCGGGTCAGGATCCGTTCAGTAGTCTTATCACAGTTGGAAAGAAGCTGTTCCCAAATCTGGCCGTACGAGTCTTCAAGCTCCTCAGCCTTCTCCCGGAGGGAAGAGGGACGAAAAGTGTGTTGGCTGGGTGGGTCGTGTCCTTGATTATCCTGGCAGCACTGCTCCGACAGCGTGTGGTGTAAAGTGAGTCCAAGGATGGAAGATTGGTTTGTGTGATGTGCTGCGCTGTGTTCACGATCTTCTGCAGCTTCTTCCGGTCTTGGACAGGACAACTTCCATACCAGGTTGTGATGCACCCTAGAAGAATGCTTTCTACAGTGCATCTATAAAAACTAGTGAGCGTTTTAGGGGACAGGCCAAATTTCTTTAGTTTTCTCAGGAAGTAAAGGCACTGGTGGGCCTGCTTGGCAGTGGACTCTGCTTAGTTGGACCAAGTCAGGTCATTTGTGATATTGACCCCGAGGAACTTAAAGCTTTTGACCTGTTCCACTCGCGCACCACCGATGTAAATGGGTTCGTGCGGTCCTCTACTCCTTCTGAAGTCAACAACCAATTCCTTCGTCTTGCTGACGTTGAGGGATAGGTTATTGTCTTCGCACCATGCCACCAGGTTCTTAATTTCCTCTCTGTACTCAAACTCATCATTACCCGAGATATGGCCTACAATTGTGGCATCATCAGCAAACTTATATATTGAGTTCGGTGGAAACTTGGCTACACAATCATGGGTGTACAGTGAGTACAGCAGGGGGCTGAGTACACAGCCTTGTGGGGCACCAGTGCTCAGAGTGATTGTAGAGGAGAGCTTGTCCCCTATTTTTACAGCCCGGGTCCTGTCTGAAAGTAAGTTGAAGATCCAGCTGCAGATCTGAGTGCTAAGGCCCAGGTTCCGGAGCTTAGGAATCAGTTTATTTGGAATGATGGTATTAAAGGCAGAGCTGTAGTCAATGAAAAGGAGCCTTACGTGTGCGTCTTTATTCTCCAGGAGTTCTAAGGAGGAATGTAGAGCCAGAGAGATGGCATCTGCCGTTGACCTGTTGCTCCGGTAGGTGAATTGCAAAGCGTCGAGGGTTGACCGGTAGGCTGTAGTTGATGTGTGTCATAACCAATCGCTCGAAGCACTTCATAGCAATCGATGTCAGAGCCACAGGTCGATAGTTATTCAGGCATGCCACCCTGCTCTTCTTCGGCACCGGGATTATCGTTGCCTTCTTAAGACACGAGGGGATCTTAGACTGAAGCAAGGAGCAGTTGAAGATGTCAGCAAACACTCCAGCTAGCTCGCTTACACAGGCCCAGAGAACCCGTCCCGGGACGCCACCTGGGCTCGTCGCCTTCCTTGGATTTATCTTCAGGAAGGCCCTTCTAACGTCCTTGGTGACGATGAATCTCGATGCCACCAGGTCCGGTTCATCCGGAAGGAGTGGGACGCTTCTCTTCTGTTCGAATCCTGCGTAGAATACGTTAAGTTCGTCAGGAAGAGAAGCGCAACAGTTATTTGATATTTGGTCACCTCAGAAACTTTGAGACCCTGTAAGCAAGCCGTCTCTACCCCATAGCTTCTATAACACGTTATTTGAATCTGTTCTTGGTGATTATTGTGCTCTGATAATGCATTCCAAGAACTATTTGATGACGGTATTATTATATCATTTGATCAAAAACTCGACTTAATATCAGCTCACAAGTAATTCCAGAAATCAATTAGCAATCCTCTCAAGTTTCAAATTCTGGCACATGTGAACTAATGCACACTTGGTAATTGATATACAAGTTAATACATACTTGGTTACAAGTGTACTAATTAAGTAGATAAGTACCTAGTTACAATTATTCCCGTTCTATGTTCCAGCTTCATTTGATTGCAATTTCAATTGCTAAGTTTCTTCATCGTTTTAGAAACTTGTACTGTAATCATGCCCCATCAGTAAAGACACTAGAACACTTTTCTTCAGCACTGTGTGTAATTACCTGAGGTTTTCATAGAGGCTGGTTGGATGTTGTTGATGGTTTATTAAAAGCTGTTCAGAACAAGGTAAAAATGTTGTCAGAAATGGAGGTTTATTGAACACAGGGAATTTGCCAGAACAATACCCTCCTCTGATGTTGGTATTAAATGAATCTGGATCTCCAGTGTTGATGAATAACCTTTACTTTGCTTGTAGGGATATTTTCCCTCGGGTATAAATAATGTTTTCAGGAGCACTTGTGAGACATACAAAATGCTGGAGGAATTTGGCAAGTCAGGCAGCATCTATAGAGAGGAATAAGGAGATGGTCTGGGCCGAGACCCTTCGTTGGGACTGGAAAGGAAGGGAGAAGAAGGCAGAATACGAAGGTGGAGGGAAGGGGGAGAAGGACAAGAGGGAAGGTGAGAGGTGAAGCCGGGTGGGTGGGGAGAGGAGGAATGGAGGAAGAAGCTGGGAGGTGCCAAGTGGAAAAGGCAAAGGGCTGGAGAAGGAGGAACCTGATAGAGGGAGTGGACCCTGGGAAAAAGGGAAGGAGGAGTGGTACCAGGGGGAGCTGATAGGCAGGTGATGAAAAGAGATTTGTTAACACGTGCTCATTGCCCACTCCCCATTATATTTGAGGAGCTGCCAGTAAGTTCTCTTCTCTTGGCTATTACAGCAGTGGTGAAACCAGAATCAACTTCAAATTAGGAAAGTCTGGTAGTTTTCATATTGTAAGTGGGAATAAATAAAACCCCCAACAGTTCATTAAAAGGACTGATTGGCTTTTACTGGTACTGACAATAATGTAAAAAACAAATTCTCAAATGACCTTTGTGAAATTTCATCACGCATTGTTTAAAATAGCAGTGGTTAGCACAAGGCTTTATAATACGAGCAACTGGGGTTCAATTCCCACCTTTAAGGAATTTGTATGTTCTCCCCGTGACTGCGTGGGTTTCCTCCGGGTGCTCTGGTTTCCTCCCACAGTCCAAAGATGTACTGGTTGGTAGGAAAAATTGTCCCATGATGAGACTAGCTGTATCTCAATAAGTAAATAACCAACCCCATTTTCACCATCATAACAATAATACCCTGTCATCTGCTGTTTGACCAAAGTCAGTGGTAAGCCCCACCTTGTGTGCATTAGTTCACATCTGCCAGAATTTCAAACTTCAGAGGATAGCTAATTGATTCCTAGAATTTCTTCTGAGCTGTCATGAAGTCGAGTTTTTGTTCTCATTATGTAATACCATCATTAAATTGTTCTGGGAATGCGTTATTAATTAGATGGTATCCAGAAAGTTATACTTATTGAGCTACCAACCTACGTACTGGTACGTCTTCAGACTGTGGGAGGAAACCGGAGCACCCGGAGGAAAGCCACGCAGTCACGGGAAGAACGTACAAACTCCTTACAGTCAGGAATTGAAACCTGAATGCTTGTACTATAAAGCTTTGTGATAACTACTACACTACTGTCAATGTTATATCATAATCGAGTGTCTCATAGCCTTGTTTGCCCTTCCAACATGTATCTATTCTAGTTTATTTTAGTGATACAGCAAGAAGCAGGGCCTTTGAGCCATGCTGCCCTAGTAAACACTGACAAACCCTATTAACCCTTACCTAATCACAGGACAATTTACAATGACCATTCAACCTACTAACCAGTAAATCTTTGGAATGTGGGAAGAAACCAAAGCACCTGGGGAAAACCCACGCATTCCACAGGGAGGACATACAAACTCCTTACAGAAAAACATAGGAATTGAGCTCCAAACTCCGGAACGCACTGAGCTGTAATAGTGTCACACTAACTGCTTTACTACCTTGGTGCTCCACACTCTAATATTGGTATCTCCCATATCTTTTCAACCAGTAAAAACAGAAGGATAGTGAGCATTAAGTTGTGGGTGTGCAGGTAACTACTTGTTCCCTGTGTTGTAACTGTTAATAATTGCAAGGTTCATTTTGCAGTAGAGATGCTATCTTTGTTTCAGCGGAAAGTACTCTAACCTACGGTGAGGTAGATATAGCTTTCTCCAGGAACCTGAGCACATTGTACTGAGGAAATTTTCACTTTTAGAAATGTTCTCTTTCATCATTAAGAGCTGTGTCATATGACGTAGGTGATCATCGTCCTTTGACCATGATTGTGCTTGCCAAATCATTCTGTAGAAATAGTTTGCCATTGCCGCCTTCTGGGCAGTGTCTTTACAAGACGGGTGACCCCAGCCATTATCAATACTCTTCAGAGATTGTCTGCCTGGTGTCAGTGGTCGCATAACCAGGACTTGTGATGTGCTCCAGCTGCTCATACGACCATCCACCACCTGCTCCCACGGCTTCATGTGACCCTGATCGGGGGCTAAACAGGTGCTACACCTTGCCCAAGGGTGTCCTGCAGGCTAATGGAGGAAGAAGTGCCTTTCACCTCCTTTAGAAGAGACGCATCTCCACCCACCACCCACAGAATCCACTCTTTAAATAAGTCATTAAACCAAGATCATGTTGTGCCTCGGACAAAAATGAAAAATCCCATGGCATGCACTGGAAGAAGATGAGACAAGTTCTCTGTAGCATCCAGGCTAACTCCTCTAGTATCCTGGATAAAATAATCTATTTGTCACGTCATTGTTATTTAAATATTTATCACTTATGAATATTTGCCATCAGACCTAACATTGAAGAAAATGTGGCTAAGCTTTCTTCAATGTGATGCACTGAGACAAGGGTGTGTTTTCTCCCCAATTTATTTAATGTGTACAGTGAAACAATATTACAAAAAATAAGAGACATCTTGGAAATCAAAGTCAGTGGCAAAATAATTTCAGATATGCGGATGACATTGTGTTAATTGCAAGCACGGAGGAAGAACTACAAAACTTAATTGATATAGTTGTTGAAGAAAGTGCAAAAATGGGTCTATTTATCAATTGCAAAAAGACAGAATGTATGGTGATATCCAAAAAGAAGGAGAATCCTATCTACAGGCTGAGAATAAACAGGGAAGACATAAAACAAGTTACAAATAGTAACTTTTGCTACTTAGGAAGCTGGGTGAGATCAGATGGCAGGTGAAACATGGACATCAAAAGAAGAATAGGGATGGCAAAAGACACCTTTACGAGAATGAAGAGTATACTGACCAATACTAAACTAGGCATGACAACCTGCCTCAGGGTACTGAAATGTTATGTTTATCCAGTTATGTTATATGGCTCAGAATGTTGGACAATATCTAGTAACATGAGGAAACAAATTGAAGCAGCAGAGATGTAGTTTTTGAGGAGGATGCAAAGAATATCATGGACGAACCGAATATCTAACGAGGATGTCATGAACAGAGCAAACACAAAGAGAAATAATGGATGAGATCATGAAAAGGCAACGTAACTTCATTGGGCATGTGATTAGGAAAGAGGAGTTAGAATGCACGGTAATTATGGGAAAGATTGAAGGGAAGAAAGCAAGAGGAAGGCAAAGACAAATGATGATGGAGACAGCAGCCAGAGAACTGGAAATGAATACCAATGAATTGATCCACTTGACCCGAATCAGGAGTGTGTGGGCCATGGCAGTCAAAGCTCAAACTGGGCACGGCACCTGATGATGATGATGATGATGATGATGCACTTTGACATCCCATAGATATGAGAGACAATATGGAAATTCAAGTATTTGTTGGAATTTGAAATTAACTCGGCAGAGAAGTAGTTCTGATCATTCTTTGCATAGAGTGAAAGTAAAATTAGTCTTTGGCAAAAAAAATGTTAAATGGATATGGGAATATTTTACCTACACTGGATGACTTTGCCTCATTGAAATGAAGATCGCTACCCATTTCTGTGATTGATTCAATGCTACACATTCTGTGATTTCACCAGCTTCAGAACCTAAAATGCTTTATCTGAGAGAGAAACTGAGCCAGACACCATGGAATATTTACAGAGAGACAAACTAAACATTTGAAGAGGAGAAGATGCAGTGGTATGGCGTAGAGAGAGGAGAAAAAAAAGAGAAACAACATTGGAGGAAGCAATTTGGCCCATCTTTTTCATGATAGCCAAATATAGAAATCTTCTGGTGCTCAAAATCACTGCCATTGGTCCACTGTACGCTGCTACACATCAAGTTTTCATCCAGATATTGTTAAAGGTCGGTAGGTTTACGCCTTCAACCCTTTGGGTAAATTTTCTTCTCAATTCCCCCTCACAATTTTTTTACACCAATTGATATTTGATTTGGAATGAGAAGGCATGTTCTACACAAGAGAGCCTGCTTTTATAATACGCACCACTAGAAAGGGATAGCCGCTGCAGCCAATCCAGATTGGAAGATGACACCTGTACATCAGCTCTTGATGCAAAGTCAACCTCAACCAGGCAACAGAACTGGATATCTGATGGTGGCATTTTGACCAAGAACAATAGCCGCCCTCTGGTGGTGAGTTGTCACAACTGCATCAACTGGACTGTCCAGATGGGAGACCATCTCAAATAGAGCACACAGAACTTAAAGCATAAAAGAACATTTAACTTGCATTATTTATTAGTAAATTCCTAAAACTGTGAATCCCTTTAATTGAATAGGGATAAATCACATGATATTTGACCTTCATAATTTAACCTAGTCTTATTTCTCTTCTCTTCCAAAGTCCACTGTTAAAACTATGTTCAGCTATTTGGAGACTTGCTGAAGAGGATGAAAATTGAAGCTGTAAAATCAGTTCCATGCACTTTCAGGACTATAGTGTACCATGGATTACTGCTAAGACATGGGGATTTTGCTTTGTAAAACCCTGACTGGGCTGCATCTGGAGTAATACATTCAATTCTGGCTGCTCCGTTATAGGAAGCACTTGGAGGCTTTGGAGATGGTGCAGAAGAGGTTTAACAGGATGTTGCCTGCACAAGCTAGGTTTGTTTTGTCAGGAGTGGTGAAGGTTGAGGGGGGGCGGGGGGCCTTATTTTTTCTAAACAAAATAAACTTTATTCATAATTTTTAAAAATTTACAAGAATAAAACTTTTTCATGACTTTCCATTCCTTATGTGGTTATCAATTTTCGTTCTGTGCTGACACTGCTGCCTCTCGTGGCACTCCAGGATTTCATACTGAATACTATAATAACGGAGGGACTAGAAATTTGAGGATTTCTGAGCCATGAATAAGCAGCCAGTATCTTTTTCCCAGCGTCAAAATGTCTGATACTAGAGGGCATGCATTTAAGATGAGAGGGGAAAAGTTGAAAAGAGATGTGCAGGGCAGGTTTTTCACACAGCCGAAGTACGCTGCCAGGGATGGTGGTGGAGGCAGATATAATAGGTTAGACAGGAACATGAACGTGCTGAGAACGGAGGGATACGGACCATGTGCAGGCAAATGGGATTAGTCCAATTAGGCTTATTAGCTTAATTAGCTTGGCACAACCTAAAGTGCCTGTTCGTGCATTGTTTTCTATGTTTTATAGAACTGCATTGCAACTACTCTTTCCATGTGTACATATGTTATGAATGTACATCACTCAGTTGGCTGACCGATTTATTGAAATAGAGTGCAGAGTAGGCTCTTCTGGCCCTTTGACCCGTGCCCCCCAGCAATCCCCCAATTTTACTCCTAGCCTAATCATGAGACAACTTACAATGACCAATTAAGCTACCAACTGGTACATCTTTGGACTGTGGCAGGAAACCAGAGCACCTGGAAGAAACTCATGCAGTCACGGGGAGAACGTACAAACTCCTTACAGGCAGTGGTGGGAATTGAACCTGAGTCACCTGTACTGTAGTGTTGTGTTAGCCATTACGCCACCATGCTGCTATGATACACAACATCACTCTCCTCCTTTAGACAATGAGAACACTCAGTCCTCTTTTATTGTCATTTAGAAATGCATACGTGCATTAAGAAATGACACAATGTTTCTCCGGAGTGATATCACAGAAAACAGGACAGACCAAAGACTAACACTGACAGAACCACATAATTATAACATATAGTTACAGCAGTGCAAAGCAATACCATAATTTGATGAACAAACCATGAGCACCATAAATAAAGTCTCAAAAGTCCCCGAGTCAATCGACTCCCGAGTCCCCGATAGCAGGCGGCAAAAGGGAGAAACTCCCTGCCATAAACCTCCAGGCACTGTCAACTTGCCGATGCCTTGGAAGCAGCCGACCACAGCCGACACTGAGTCCATCCGTCTGAAAACTTCGAGCTTCTGAGCAGCCTCTCCGATACAACCTCCCGAGCGCCATCCTCTGCCGAGCACCTTCGACCTCGTGCCGGCCGCTGAAACACACAAAGCCGAGGATTTCGGGACCTTCTGCTCCGGAGCTTCCAGTTACCACACAGTGGCAGTGAAGCAGGCATTTCAGAACTTTTTCAGATGTTCCTCCGTACTCTCACGTCTGTCTCCATCAAATCAGAATTGTGCACGGTCCCCTACTTGACAGATAACAGAATAACAGATATTCATCACCAGAAAGGCCGTGAGCGCTGCCGTCATGCCGCCATTCTCTCTTAATTCTTTCCTTTGAAAGGAAGCCAAAGTCAAGGTAAACCTATCGAAGTACATACAGTATATGTCACCATAGACTACTTGGAAATTTATTTTCCTGCAGGCATTTACAAGAAAATAAAGATTACAATTGAACCTATGGAAATATATATAAACCAACAACCAATGTGCAAAAGAAGACAAATAGTGCAAATAAAATAAATAAATAACACCGAGAACACGAGTTGTAGAGACCCTTGAAAGCGAATCTGCAGGTTGCAAAGTCACTTCAGAGCTGTGGTGAATTTCAAGAGCTGGAAGTTTGTAAAGTAATAACTGCACCTGAACCTGACGGTGTGGGACCTAAGGCTCTTGTACCTCCTTCCCAACTGCAGCAGTGAGAAGACAGCATGGGCTGGATGGCGGGAGTCCTTGGTGATGGATTTTGCTGTCTCACGGCGGTGCTCCGTGTAAACGCGTTCACTGGTGGGAGGGCTTTGCCTGTGATGGAGAGGGCTGTGTCCACCAGTATGTGTAGACTTTTCTGTTCCTGTGTATCAGTGTTTCCCTGCCAGGCTGTGATGCAACCAGTTAGAATACTTTCCATTGTGTATCTATAGGAGTTTTTCCAAAGCTTTAAACGACATACAAACTTCTAAGAAAGTAGAGGCACTATCACGCCGCCTTTGTGATGGCACTTGTGTGCTGGTCCAAGGGCAGATTGTCACAATGTGCACTGGCAATGACTGAACACAGGTGCAGAGGAACGACAGACTCCCATGTAGAGACAGAAACAAAAGATTATACATTGGAATTCCAACAGAATGTTGGTTGCTCAACTGAGCGACATTGCAAGACAAATCATTCTCACAAACAAGGACCCCGCGATAAGCCCTAATTGGGAGTCCACTTTAAATAATCACAGTACACTGAAAACCCGTGCCAGTCACAATAAAGAACAAGATTAAACGGAAAGCACAATGTCCAGTTAAGTCAGCAATTGACAAATACAGGGGCTCTGAGGTTTCTAGAGCCCAACAATCTACGGCTGGCTACACAGGCCCTCAACACTCATGACACAAATCCTCTGATTGAAAACACCAAGGAATTTAAAGTCGCTGATTCTCTCCAGCTCTGATCCCCTACTGGGGACTGTCCCATGGGCCTCCAGCTGCTTCGTCCTGTAGCTCTTCGGTTTTGCTGATGCTGAAAAGTTGTTGTCGTGGCACCATTCACCCAGATTTTCAATCTTCCTCCTGTATGCCAATTCAGTACTACCGTTGGTTCGGACGTCAAACCTAAGTGTGTCACTAGCCAGACGATTATTCCTGTATTCACAATTTAGCCCCTCTGCAGATTTTCTGAGTGTTTTTGACCTTCTTGAAGGAGCATGTCGTTGGACGGACTTGAAAACATTGTTTCTTGAATCATTTCAAACACTACATCACAGTGCGTATAATTGCCAAATACTTGTGACTCTTTTCCATATTAAACTAAGTATAATAACACAATGTAGATTTTTGACTCCTGCCAAACCTGAAGTCCTTTGAAGTCAGCAGTGAGAACTGTCTGTCATCAGCTGCCTACTTCCATGTCGTCTTGGAATTGTTTTGAATGATCTTGTCTACTTGCAGCAGTACGACAATTGAAATTGCTCAGCCACTCTGTTTGACTTTACTAAAACTTCATTTTGTTCTGGTTTTTTTGGCCTCTGCCTGATTCTTCTACACAAATGAGGCAAGTAGATGGGACTTTGATCAAGTTTTTCCCATATGTGGACATTATAACCTACAGTACTATAGGGATGCACAATAGCATAGTGGTTAGCACAATGCAGGCAGCCCAGGTTCAATTCCCATCACGCCTGTAAGGAGTTTGTACATTCCCCACCCCCGTGACTGAGTTTCCTCCCACAGTCCAAAGATGTACCGGTTGGTAAGTTAATTGTAAGTGGTCCAGTGATTAGGCTGGGATTAAACTGGGGGATTGCTGGGCAGCTTGAAGGGATGTGCTGGATCTCAATAAAACTGAATGAATAAATGTTCGTTTCAGTGCCTGGAACAGTTCTGCACCTTCCCCAGTAGTTTGTGCAAGCAGAATTTTGAAGCCTCTGTAGTCCGCAGTAGTTTCACTTCTCTTAGCCAATCTTTGCCCATCAGTATTAACATAATTAGCAACACCCACATTTTATGTTTGCAGCTCAGCAAACAATTCCCAGCTGCAAAATCATCTGGACATTGCCTGAAGAAGCCCTCTTGCCCAGAGGCACTGTCACTTTATCATTTCCTGTCAGTCACCTTATGTTCAGATACTGGTGCACCTCGCGTCATTTGATGTATATGTAATCAGTCTACATATGCACACTGTATAAACTAATGTATACAGTGCAGCATACACAGCCACATTCAACAGTTACTTGTACATTGTGTTTTATAGCCTTGCTCCTGTACTTACATTTATAGTGTTTTTAAGATTATTGTGGTTTTTTATGCCGAACCAAATCTGTTCAATACTGTCTGTTCTCTTATCTAAACTATGTCAGGTGTGCATCCTTATCTATATTTGAGCAATGTTCTTCCATCTCAATGCTCCCATTGATCCTTTGATTAATTAGCCATTTTTTAAAATCCTGAAGTTGTTTGCTTTTCAACTTTGCCACTGGTTACGTTAAGGATATGCAAACCCAGTTCTCTGTAATATTTTTGAAAAGTACAGCACAGAAACGGGTCCTTTGGCCCATCTAGTCTATGTCAAGCCGTTTAAACTATCTAGCCCCATCGAGCTGCGCTGGGATACCCCTACCATCCATGTGCCTATCCAAACCTCTCCCTAATGTTGAAATGGAGCTCACCTGCACCACTTGTGCTGGCAGCTCGTTTCACACTCTCATGGTTGTCTGAATGAAGAAGTTTCCCCTCATGTCCCCCTTAAACTTTTCATCTTTCACCCTTAAACCACAATCCTCAACCATCAGGCTCTCGAACCGGAGGAGGATAACTTCTCCCAACTTCACACGCCCCATCACTGAACTGTTCCCACAACCTACGGACTCACTTTCAAGGACTCATCATCTCCTATTCTCGATATTTAATGTTTGTTTGTTTGTTTGTTTATTTATCTTTTTTCTCTTTGTATTTGCACAGTCTGTTGTTTTTTGCACATTGGTTGTTTATCCATCCTGCTGAGTGCGGTATTTATTGATTCTATTGTGTTTCTTGTCTTCACTGTGATTGCCCACAAGAACAATCAACCTTAAGGTTGTATATGGTGACGTACATGTACTTCGATAACAAATTCATTCTGAACTTTGGACTTTATAAAATAGGAAGCGTTGGGTCGAAGACAATTGGGGAGGAGGTAGAATAGGATGAAACAAGAGTCCAGTAAAATGAGATGCATAAGAAATGTAAAATATATGCACTTAATATCCAGTATCACATTGACAGATGTTGGAGATATTTCGCTCAAGGACTCGGATGGATCATGAGCATTCTAACGGTTTGCATCACTGTCTGGAATGGAGGGGCCACTGCACGGTACAGAAAAGGCTGCCGAGGATTGTAAGCTCAGCCAGCTCCATCAACAGAGAGAAACAATTATATATTCACCGCATGCTCCCAATCCATTCTCTCCTTCCCGCCCCCATCATGGACACTCACCTCCCCCACCATCCAGGGCATCTTTAAAAGGTGATGTCCCAATAAGATGGCGTCCATCATCGGGGCACCCACCACCCAGGACGTACCCTCCTCTCATTGCCATCATCACAAGAGGTACAGGAGCCTGAAGACACACACTCAATGTTTTAGGAACAGCTTCTTTCCCTCTGCAATCAGTTTGCCGAATAGTTGATAAACCCGTGAGTCCTACCTCACTATTTTGGCTCTCTTTTTGCCACTCTTTTAAGATTCCACAGGACCAAGCAAGTTCCAGGCCTCTCGCCGCAAATCCCACGGCCTCATTCCTGTCCACCTGTTAGCAGAGCCGCTGCCCCACAGTTCCAGAGATCCTGGATTCAATCCTGTGATCTTAAAGCTTAATTTTATTTGTCATTGTGATTATTCATCTTCCTCCCCAATGACTTTTTGTTCACAGCATCATACACCAGCTTCAAGAAAATAAGAACTCAAGAAACAGCAGCTTCTCTTTCAAAGTTCAAAGTACATTTATTATCAAAGTATGTATACACTTCATGGGCATCCGTTAGTCTCATGAGACCATGGATTTGTGCCTTGGAAGGTACCCAGGGCGCAGGCCTGGGCAAGGTTGTATGGAAGACAGGCAGTTGCCCATGCTGCAAGACTCCCCTCTCTATGCCACCGATGTTGTCCGAGGGAAGGGCATTAGGACCCATACAGCTTGGCACCAGTGTCGTCGCAGAGCAATGTGTGGTTAAGTACCATGCTCAAGGACACACACGCTGCCTCAGCCAAGGCTCGAACTAGCGACCTTCAGATCACTAGATAAACGCCTTAACCACTTGGCCATGCGCCAATACATGTATACACTACTCAACTTTGAAATTCGTCTTCTTACAGGCACCCCACAAGAAACCCAAAAGAACCCATTAAAAAAAGACCAACAAACCCAGTGTGTGAAGAGAGAGAAAAATAAAACAAATTGTGCAAACAATAAAAATAAGAAAATAGCATTTAGAACAAAAGTGAGTCCTCAGACACAAAGGCCACAGTAGGCCCACAGCCTCAGCCTCAGCTCAGCACGTGGCAGAGTAAAAGTCGCGGAGCCCAGACCAGGCGGAGCAGGTCTCAGTTCATCACATAGTGAAGTAAATGTTGCAGAGCCCACAGACATAAATCCCGGAGCAGGCCTACAGCCTCAGCCTCAGTTCATCACATAGCAGAGTAAAGTTCGCGGAGCCCAGAGCAGGCTTCAGTTCATCACATAGCAGAGTAACATGTTGCAGAGCCCTCAGACACAAATTCCAGAGTGGGCCCACAGCTGCAGGGTAGTGAAGAGCAAAGTAAATGTGCAGATTAGTGAGCAGAGCCGGCCCGACCCTCACCACTGTCCTGAAACCCTGACTTCTACAGACATCCCACAGTGCAAAAACTCATTTCAGGGAGGTAGCACCATCAATCTGCGAGAGACTTCCGGGAGAGATGGGATGTCTGCAATAGAGTAGCTCCTTAGCAGCTGGACAGCTAGTTTAAATAATGTTAGCTATGCTAATGAACGAATGACACCTGTTAAACTCACCTCAACATGTCTTTTACAGTCTTAACCCACCATGGGCAATAGAAAGTCACTGTTGCAAACAGTGCAGCGAGCAACAATGTCATTATTTTTGACCCCTATTAGGCAGGGGTACACTTTAGGGTAGTCTGGGGTGACGTACGTTTTATATTTTCTTTTTTTGGAACACTCTGCCACTCTGACTTTTTTTGGAACTCTCTCGCTCTTGCTCTCTATCGCGCGCGCGCTCTCACGCTCTCTCTCGTGGTCTCTCTCACTCGTGTTCGCTCTCTCGTGCTTGCTTTCTTGCTCTTGATCTCGCTCTCTCGCTCTCTCGCTCTCTCTCACGCTCGCTCTCAAAAAAATCAATTTCAGGGACATTGTATATAATTTGCGGGAATCAGGGAGCCACTATTAATTTGCGGGAGACTCCCGGAACTTCCGGGAGAGGTGGGATGTCTGCGTCTATCCATCTGGCCCAGCATTGAAATAAATCATTCATGTTTCAAATTTTTGGTCTAAACCCCCAGCTCAACAATTTCAGATCAAAGCCTGTGACCACATTTGTTTTAGGCAGGTAGTGTTGGCAATATCAGGGGTGGTAATCATAGCGTAGTAGTTAGCACAACACTTTACAGTATGGGTGACGAGAACAATCATGGTCATGGAAAAATCATGATTGGCCACATCATACGACGGGTGACCCAGGTTCAGTTCCCACCAATGCATGCAATGTATGCTCACGTGACCTCGTGGGTTTCCTCTGGTTCTCTGGCTTCCTCCCACAGCCCAAGTTGGTCGGTTAATCGGTGATTGCAAATTGCCCCCGATTGAAGTAGGGTTGAATCAGGGGTTTCTGAGCGGCACAGCTCGAAGGGCAGGAAGGGTCTATTCCACACTGGATTTCAGTAATCGTTCATTCGTTATGTGCCGTGTCGTAGACATGGGCAATCATGATTTTTGCAGAACATGATTGTTCTTAGCAAATTTTTCTACAGAAGTGGTTTAATACTGCCTTCGGGGCAGTGTCTTAATCTCAATAAATTCAATAATAAGTTTCAGTGTATTTATCTCATTAAGCAGATAACATTTCTCTCTGTGTCTTTTACCTTATTGCAATGTGCTTTCATTCCTTCCTGCCTTCCTATTTCTTCCCTGCAACCCTCCTTACAGCCTGTTAGAAATCTTGCATTGTCCTGCCTAATACTGGGCTGAAATATTAACTCTTGATTTTCTCTCCCTGACTTGCTGAGTGCCTCCAAGACTTCCTGCTTGCATCCACTTTCTGCGTTATTCCCTATGGCATTTGAACATGAACCTCCAAGCTCCTCAAATGAGGCGCCTAAAAGTGAAGGCAATGTTCTAATTGGGCCCTAGTGTGTGCCACGGATTACTTGCTATAGCTTTCTTGCTTACGTTTCTTTCTCTTTCTGCAAATACAATCCCACATGCTTTCCGAGTGATTTTCTCAACTTGTTTGACCAGTTCCAAAGACTCATGTACGTACACACCCAGCATCAATATTATAATTGTCTACACTGCCCCTCCTCTATATCGTGTCAAAATTAATTACTTCATGGTATATTTTATTTACCTGCATCCATTATTTTGCACAACTTTGTGTCATTTTTAGATTCTATTACCATTCATTCTTATGCACCGTAGCTTTTCTGAATTTCTTACCTTCTGCAACTTTGAATGGTAAGCTGTCATCTTCTCCAAGGATTATCACCTTGCCGTGGTGCAGAGGATTCAGAGTTCCTGAGATCCCGAGAGTGATGACGTCTGGAGTTTTGCCACCTGGAGCTTAACTCCTGCTAGAG
The DNA here is from genome assembly GCF_030028105.1 of Mobula birostris. NCBI lineage: Eukaryota > Metazoa > Chordata > Chondrichthyes > Myliobatiformes > Myliobatidae > Mobula > Mobula birostris. Next base: position 5,681,626 of record NC_092399.1, read on the forward strand.
TCGCCCATGGCAGCAAGGTCAAGGGCGAGGAGCCAGACAAAGAGCGATCCGACCAGTGGTGAAGCTGGCACTTCACTGCGGCACCGAAGCCTCTAGGTCCCGACCCCAATCAGTCCGAGAGGGTGTAGAAGCTGCCCGTGCATCAGCCTTCCCATGTTAAACAAAGTCAGGCACACCGAACATCCCAGAGACCCTTTAGGAGAGCATCACCCTCAACTTTAGTGATGGCAGTACTATTGCTATACTGTTATAGAGTTGGCCCTCTTGCTGATATTGAAATATATTGAATATTAATAGCAATGAAGAGGGCTTGTATTTATTAAAGTGTTAATTATTGAAATAAAAATAAATCAGAATCAGGTTTAGTATTCTGGCTTTTGTCGTGAAATTTAACTTTGCCGCAGCAGTACAATGCAATACATAATAATAGAGAAAAAACTGAACTACAGTAAATATATATTAAATAGTCAAATTTAGAAAGTAGTGCAAAACAACAGAACATTTTTAAAAAATAGTGAGGTAGTGTTCACAGGTTCAATGTCCTTTCAGAAATCGGATGGCAGAGGGGAAGAAGCTGTTCCTGAATCACTGAGTGTGTGTCTTCAGGCTCCTGTACCTCCTCCCTGATGGTAGCAATGAGAAGAGGGCAGGTCCAGGGTGTTGGGGGTCCCTAGTGGCGGACGCCACCTTTCTGAGGGACCGCCTCTTGAAGATGTCCTGGATTCTCCGGAGGCTGACTAAGTTTATAACTCTCTCCAGTCTGCTTCGATCCTGTGCAGGAGCCCACCTCCCTACTCCCATACAAATGGTGATGCAGCCAGTTAGAATGCTGTCCACTGTATAGCTGTAAAAATTTGCAAGTGTTTTTAATAAATGTACTTTATTTATTAATGTTTTATTGTATTGTAGAATACGTAGAAGCCAAAATGAACATTAGCCATATTGATCTATTAATCAGAAAATGTGCAAACATTGGAAGATGAGTCCAGTCGGTTCACTAAGGATTTCACTGCTTGAATTTCAGCTGTTGTTTGCTCTCTGCTTGTAAGTAGCACTGGGAGAACTTTGGTAAGCCCATCAGTGGGAACAGTATGTTAACGCCACACCTAAAAAACAACATACCATTCCTCAAAAATTACAGTGGTGTGGCAACCTGAACTATTTGTGCCAGTCTCTAGACCAGGTCTTGAACCCATGAACTTCTGAATGAGAATCACAGGCATATGTCGTCAAATCTGTTGTTTTGTGGCAACAGTACATTGCAATACATAATAATAGGCTATAAATTACAAAAAGTATATAAAAATAATCTAAGTAACTAGTCCAATCAGATGGGAAAAACAGTGAAGTAGTGTATATGAGTTCATTGTCCATTCAGAAATCTGATGGTAGAAGGGAAGAAGCTTTTCCTGAAATATTGAGTATGTGTCTTCAGGCTCCTGTACCTCCTCCTTGACGGTAGCAATGAGAAGAAGGAAGGTCCTGGGTGATTGAGGCCCTGGGTGATGGATGTTGCCATTTTTGAGACATTGCCTTTTGCAGGATGCTGGGGAGGCTGGTGCCCATGATGGAGTTGGCTGAATTTATAACATTCTGCAGTTTTTTCTGACCCTGTGCAGTGGCTCCTCCACACTAGTGATGCAACCAGTCAGAATGCTCTCCACGGTACACCTGTAGAAATTTGCAAGCGTTTCTGGTGACTTACCAATTCTCCTGAAACTACAAATGAGATATTGCCACTGTCATACCCTCTTTCTAACATGTTGGGCCCAGCATAAATCCTCAGAGATGTTGATGCCCGGTGACTTGAAACTGCTCACCCTTTCCACTTCTAATCCCTCGATGAGGACTGGTATGTGCTGCCCCAACCTGCCCTCCCTGAAATCCACAATCAGTTCCTTGGCCTCACTGATGTTGAATGCAAGGCTGCTGTTGCGACAGCATTCAACTAACAAGGGGGGTTGTGGCTGACACTATTTCATGGTGGTTATTTTCTGCAATGTGCAGAAGCTGTGGCCAGTGCTTAACACTAATCCCATGAAACATTATTTTTCTCAAGGGATTCTTAGCCATGTAGTAAACACTGAGCTGAATCATTAACAAGCATAACTACAATTTCACTCGCTTATCCTCATTCACTGATAAGCAAAACGCTCTACTTTCTGCTCCCAGACACGATCTCTCCCACATCTCCTCATCCCTCATTTTTGACTGGATACTTCAGGGGCTGACGGCCTTCTTCTGCTCCTATGTCTTATGATCAGGGGATGGAGGGGAGTGCACGTACATGGGGGGGTAGGCAAATATTAGCATTCATTTCAAGAAGACTAGAATATAAGAGCAAGGATGTACTGCTGAAGATTTATAAGGTGCTGGTCAGACCAGATTTGGAATATTGTGGGCAATTTTGAGCCCCATATCTGAGAAGGGAATGATAGGCCTGCAGGCTGTCCAAAGGAGCTTCACAAAAACGATCCCAGGAATGAATGACCTGCCTCTCAAAGTCCAACCCTGTGACCCCGTTATGAGAGGTAGAAACGGGTAAGGCCGGTCAACAGGGCTCTGGATGAAGCTGTATAGGCCAATCTCCTGTACAGCAGGTACAATGGATTACAGAACTCCAACCATGCCATCGACTTTGATCAATGGAGACGGGAGGAGATCAATGCCCTTTGCTTCACTGGGAGCTAAGGGCCGAAGATGAAGAATGATAGACTTTATGTATGAGGAGTGCATGATGTCTCTGGGCCTGTATTCAAGGGACTTCAGAAGATGCAGCAGGATGTCATTGAAACCTATTGCACTCTGAATGGCCAGAATAGGGCGGATGTGAAGAGGTTGCTTCCTTTAGTAGAAAAATCTATGATCTGAAGGCACAGACTCAGAATAAAGGACCGCGTGTGAAGAGGAACTTCTTCAGCCGGGGTTACTGAAAGTATGGAATTCATAGCCACCGAGGGCTATGCAGAATAAATTATTGAGTGTATTTAAGGCAAAGTTTGATAGGTCATTGATTGTTAAAGAGATGAAGAGTTAACGGGAGAAGGCAAGAGAATCAGATTGAATAAAATATCAGCCATAATTGAATGGTGGAGAAGACACAATGAGCCAAATGGTTTAATCCTGTAGGAAGCGCAGAATCAAATATCGCTGTGACGATTGTACATTCTAGTATCAATTGTTTGGCGACAATAAAGTATAAAGTATATTTCACAGTGTTGTGGTTGGAAGGTTAGGGTCAATACTTTAAAAAACAGCTTTCATGTTGAAACATGTTTTGGATGTGCTATTTTGTGAAGAATTTTAACAACAGAAGCATGGAACAGAGCTTGGCACCAGGCCACAGAAGGAGGGTGCAGTACAAAGGGTTGGGTGGCTGAAGTCACTACAGGTCCAGCATCTCAGTGACACAGACCTCAGGAACTATCTTTGTGGAGTTTTACGGTGTCACATTGACCACGATGGTTTCCCCAGGGCGCTGCAGTTTCCTCCCAAATGGTAAAGAAGCGCTGGCTGTTAAGCCGTGTGCCCATGATCAGTTGGTGGATAGCTGAAGATGCAGTGGGCTGCTGCTGGGCATGTGTAAGAGAGCGCATGCGGGGCAATGAGATTGCTCTGAGAACTAGTATAGGGTAGGCCGAATGGCCTCCATCTTTGTCATGAGAAAATATCGGTAAAAAGTGGCAGGGTTTAAGGCTCATCTGATCGAAAGCCAGGCGTGTTGAGCAATAGAGACTTTTAGGGAGGTAATTTACGATAGCGTAGTTGTTAGCACAGCGCTTTACAGTACAGGCAACTAGGGCTCCATTCCCGCCACAAGGAGGGCGCACATTCTCCCCGTGTCCGCATGGGATTCTTCTGGGTGATCTGGATCTCCTCCCACAGTCGAAAGAAGTACCGGTTGGTAGGTTTATTGGTCATTGGAAAATTATCCCATGATTAGGCTAGGATTAAATCGGGGGATTTCCTCGTGGCGTGGCTCAAAGGGCCAGAAGGGTATATTTTGCACTGTATCTCAATAAAACAACTGTTTAAAAAAATTTTTTAATCCAGAGTTTTTAACCTAGATTACATAGCAATCAGCGGAGATCGGGTATTCAATGGAGCAGAGGTGGGTTTGGGATTCACATTTCCCAGTGGTACTGCAGCTCAAATGGTTTGACATTTTCAGGGCAAACAAAGGATAATAAATTCATATTTAGATTCCGATTTCTTTATCACATGTACATGGAAACATATAGTGATGTGTCACTTGTGTTAACAACCAGCTCTCCCAAGGAGGCCCACAAGTGTCACCAGCACTCCTGCGCCAACATAGCACGCCCAACACACTCAGCAGAACATAACAAACGAGAAAGCAACAGCATAACACTCAGTGGCCACTTTCTGAGGTGCACCTGTGCACCTCGTTAATGGAGATTTCTAATCAGCCAATCGTGCAGCAGCAACTCAAGGCATAAAAGCATGCAGGCATGGTCAAGAGATTCTGCTGTTATTCAGACCAAACATCAAAATGGGGAAGAAACGTGATCTAAGTGACTTTGACCATGGAAAGATTGCTTATGCAAGATTTGAGTATCTCAGAAACTGCTGATCTCCTGGGATTTTTACGCACAGCAGTCTCTAAAGTTTACAGAGAATAGTGTGAAAAAACAAAAAAAAAAGCATCAGGTGAGAGAGCAGAAGAAATTGGCCAGACCGATTCAAGTTGATGGGAAGGTGACAGTAACTCAAATAACCACACACTACAATAGTGTTGACAGAAGAGCGTCTCTGAATGCACAACAAATCAAACCTTGAAGTAGATGGGCTACAGCAGCAGAAGACTGTGAACATACCTCAAGTGCAGGAGGTACCACGTATTATCATCGAGAGTTAGTTCATGACTTGCAAACTGTGCTTCCATCGCGGTTGCACACTTTTGGTTCTTGTTTGGAACTTTCTGCTGTTGGGTAACTGGAGTTACCTCTCTGTCCCTCCCTGCCCCATGTGTATGGCAGTCTCACCACTAGACAGCATTACAAAGACACCGCCTTCGTCCAGGAAAACAAAGCTTCGATCGTTTGCGAAATTATAGATTCCTGTATTTTCTTAACGCAGGAGTCAAACGGTAATGAGTGTTTGGGCTGAAGCAGATTTGGATGGAGAACAATACTGAGGGAATAAAGCAACAAGTTTCAACAAGACCAGCAGAGATGCCTATCCTTGATTTTTTAATACCTGTACAATTATTTAAAATAGATTGAAATAGTAAACCCAAGTGTACAATTAAGCTAGAGAAAATAGCTTCATTTCCTTTCATAATCACTTTGAAGCTTTTGGCTTGGAAGTAAAAACCCTGCAATGGTCCCACAGTAATATTCCATCTTCTACCATCTAGATGCTGAAACTCATCCAAAACTCTGCTTACCTTTCACTGAGACTCATTCACCCATCGTTTCTTTGCCTGTTCATGGTTAAAATGCAAAGTGGATTTTCAAATCCTCATTCTTGTTTTCAGGTTGCTCCATCATCCCACCTTCTCCACTCTGTCTTCCCCACCTCGCTAACTGTCCACGGGCTCCGGTCCCCCAACCCTTCAGCCCCTCCAACGTCTCCGCTGCGTCTCTCTTTACGTGAGGCACGGTAGCGCAGTGGGTAGCACTTCGCTTTACAGTACCGCCGACCGGGGGTTCAATTCCCGCTGCTGTCTGTAAGGAGTTTGCACGTTCTCCCCGTGACCATCTGGGCTTCCTCCTGATGCTCTGGTTTCCTCCCACAGTCCAAAGGCGTACCGGTTGGTAGGTTAATTAGTCATTGTAAACTGTCCAGTGATTAGGCTAGGATTAAATCGGGGGATTGCTGGGTAGCATGGCTCGAATGGGCAGAAGGGCCTCTTCCACGTTGTAGCCCAATAAATAAATAACTCTTACATCTTCGCTTACTCCTATTCATACTCTGTTGTGCTCCACGCAGTTTAATTGTTCGTCACTGTTCGTGCTACATTCAGCTGCCAAGGCAGTACCCTCAATCCCTTCATGCCCTTTGCTAATATCTTATGCGTCTCAGCATCACTAGTAAAGTAAATCTTACATTACTCCCCTCTGAGAAAGCCTGGAAACCACTCAGTCTAGGGAGAAGGGAGCTATTACAGTTCAGGGCATCTGGGCATCAGAGTTCTGCGTTTAATTCTGGCGTTCACTAAAAGGACTCTCTTTATGTCATCCCCAAGGAATACGTGGGTTTTCTCTGGGTCCTCTTGTCGCCACCCACAGCCTAAAGGTGTACCAGGTAGGTTAATTTGTCACTGTGAATTGTCCCCTGGTTAGGCTAGGGTTAAGTCAAGGTTGTCAGGGGCCGCTGGGGCAGCATTGCTCAAAGAGCTGAAGAGCCCACTTCACACAGTATCACTAAATAAAATGGCCTAACATCGTTTGTTGGACAACTAGAAGTACTCCAATAATGCCATCCCTGACCGTGATGACCCTAAGCCAAATACTGAGTGTATGTTCGTGGCCTCTGCTGCTGTAGCCCGTCCACTTCAAGGTTGGAATTATTATGCGTTCGGCGCTGTACTTCTGCACATCACTGTTGTAACGTGTGGTTATTTGAGATACTGTCAACTTCAACCAGTCTAGCCATTCTCCTCTGACCTCCCTCATTATCAAGACGTTTGTGTCTACAGAACTACCGCTCACTGGCTGTCTTTTGTTTTTGGCACTATTCTCTGTAAACTCCAGAGCAAGGGTTCCCAACCTTTTTAATGTCATGAACCCCTACCATAAACTGAGTGGTCCACAGACCAAATGTTGGGAATGCTCGCTCTAGAAACTGTCGTGTGAAAATCCCAGGAGATCAGCAGTTTCTGAGATACTCAAACCACCCCATCTGGCACCAACAATCATTCCACTTAGATGAATTTCTTCCCCATTCTAATGTTTGATCTGAACAACTAATAAACCTCTTGACCTTGTCTACATGCTTTTATGCATTAAGTTGCTACCACATGATTGTCACATGCACCAAGATCCAGTGAAAACTTATCTTACGTAGTGTTTATACAGATTAAACCACGACGCAGTGCATTGAGCTAAATGCAGTAAAACAGTGACAATGCAGAATAAAGTGTAAAAGATACCAAAAAAGTGAGATGCAGGCCAAATGTAAAGCGCAAGATCATATCGTGGTAGACTGTAACACCAAGTCCATTTTATCATGCAAGAGGTCTGCCGGATAACACTGGGATAGAACCTGTCCTCGAGCCTGGGGCTGTGTGTTTTCAGGCCTTAAAGGGTGCTCTGTAGATGAAAGTATTTTGAAGGACTGTCAGATTGCTCAAACTTTATTCTGGGAGCAGATTGACTGTTTATCCTTTATCAGTAACATTGTTTGCACCTTATGCATATAATACTTCCTTTCAAAGTTTGACGAGCAACATTCCTGACTGATTATCTCACACGCCTCCACTCTCCGCAGGGCCGAAACTCTGACTTACACTGTCAGTAAAGATGGAGCTTCATTATTCATTTCCTTCCCGTCATGGTCACGCTTCCTTCTGCTGGATTGTGGCTATGACAAATACAATGCTATTGAATTGTCTTTCGAGGGGATTAGAGGTGGGGAATTCACTGAAAGCAGGAAGAATGTTGCTTTGCTCAGCAGGAAACGAAGCCTACATTGTGACTGGAATGATACGTTCTTTTCTTAGCAGGTGAGGCTGAGTAACACTGGTGTTGTTGTGCAATGCCTTTTCAAGAAAGCTGCCAATCATTTGCTCAAAGTCAGAATTTTGTGTGCAGCCCTGTGCTGACAAACACCCTCTCCTCCCTTCCGCCACGCCTCTGGGTTTTTGCTGTTGGAGTCACGGAGAAACTTTCAGAGAAAGTTCAGATTTGTAAGGTGCAGAAAAAGATAGCCAAACCATTCGATGCCACACACAGTATCAGTGATCATAACACTCAGCAGATGCAGTCATGTCCACATCTCCAGCAAGCATTCTGCCCTTGCCAAGCAGATATCAAGTGCTGGTGAACGGCATCATTTGGTCAGCCTGAAGCCTGTTGGTCTTCCAGCACAGTGAGGTGTGCGTAAGGGAATGCCGGCAATGGGACACACTCCAGGCTGCAGGAGTCAATGTTGAGGGATGTACTGACATTTGGTGCGGCCAGCTCTAATGCTCTGTGGGGATGGACCAGAGTGCAGGGTTTCTTCTGCCTCTGCACGTGGAGGGGCTGAGTTGGGTGCAGAAGCCTCTCGAGCAATGAAAGGTTGTATCAACCCATAAGTGGGAATGGTGCTTTTTAAAAATAAGTTAAATGAGGGGAGGAGAGGAGAAGATGGCGGCAGGACGCAGCACACGCAGCCGCTCCAAATGATATCGTATTTGCGAAGTAGGATGCCGTGCACAATCCTGATTTGATGGAGACGGATGTGAGAAGCACAGAGGAACACCTGGAGAAACTTCTGAAATGCCCGCTTCGCTGCCGCTGCTACTGTGCGATCGAGAATCTCCGGAGGGGAAGGCCCCAAATCCTCAGCTTTGCCTATTGCCTGTTGCCGGGGCTGGGGTCGAAGCGCTTGGCAGAGATGGTGCTCGGTGTCGGAGGGCTGGTCGGAGGCTCGAAGTTTTTGGACGGACTTAGAGTCGGACTGTGGTCAGGTGCTTCCAGGATGCTGCATCGGCAAGCTTGCGGCGCTGGAAGCTCATGGCAGGGAGAGTTTTCTCCCTTCAACCGTCTGCGTGAGATGATGGGACTTTCGAGAGACTTTGAGACCTTTTTTTTTATGTGCCCATGGTCTGTTCTTCATCAAATTACGGTATTGCTTTGCACTGTTGTAACTATATGTTATAATTACGTGGTTTTTGTCAGTTTTTTCAGTCTTGGTTTGTCTTGTGTTCCCGTGATATCATTCTGGAGGAATAAATTGTATCATTTCTTAATGCATGCATCACTAAATGACAATAAAAAAGGACTGCGTGTCCTCATAATCTAGAAAAAATTCTCGTTGTTATAATGTGCTGTGTCATATGATGTGGGTGATCATGGTCTCTCCATGACCATGATTATTCTTGGCAACTCTTTCTACAGAAGTGGTTTTCCATTGCCTTCTTCTAGGCAGTGTCTTTACAAGACGGGTGACCCCAGCCATTATCAATACTCTACAGAGGTTGTCTGCCTGGCGTCAGTGGACGCATAACCAGGACTTGTGATGTGCGCCAGCTGCTCATACAACAATCCCCCACCTGCTCCCATGGACTCACCTGACCCTGATCGGGGGTCTAAGCAGGTACTACACCTTGCCCAACGGTGACCTGCAGGCTAGCGGAGGGAAGGAGCACCTTACACCTCCTTCGGTAGAGACATATCTCCACCCCACCACCCAGAAGTTAACACTACTGAGTATAATGTCCATAAATGCAAAATAATTTACACTGTTTCTTCGTTTCTGTCTATCTGTGAGTATAAACCAAGGTCCTTCCGGAGTCATGATGGCAGGGGGTGGGAATGGATGGCACTGTGCCTTTGGATGCTAGCAACAGCACACGGATCCTGGTAGCCAGGGACGTCAAGGAAAAAGAACTGACTTTGAATTAAAAATTCCTCTTGGGAAGATCCTGAAGGAAGAAGGCAATTCCCCAGCAAAGGTCAAGGTAGGGACACGTCATTTAAATAACTCAGGAGTAGGTCTTCCCCTACTATAAGACATAGGAGCAGAATTAGGCCATTCAGCCCATTAAGTCTACTCTGCTATTCCATCATGGCTGATTTATTATCCCCCTCAATCCCATTCTCCTGCCTTCTCCCTGTGAACTTTGATAACCTTACTAATCAAGAATCTATCAAAGTTCAGAGTAAATTTATTATCAAAGTACATATATGTCACCATACACAAGCTTGAGATTCATTTTCTTGCAGGCATACCCGATAAACCTATAGAATAATAATCAATGAAAGGCCGCACTGGTTCAACCCCGACTTTAAAGATACCCAATCACTTGGCCTCCACAGCTGTCCACGGCAATGAACACCACACATTCACCACCCTCGGGCTACAGACATTCCTCCTCATTTCACATAAGATCAGCTGAAAACCAGTGCCATTCAATCCAACACACTGCATTTGAAAACTGTATTGTGTCATACCCTGACTGAGGTCACTCAGTGCCTGCTAGTGCACATTGGCAAGCTCACCATGCACAGGGGGAAGCACGACACAATTTCGGGGAACAGGCTCTGTAACTCCAAAGCAACACACACACACAAAACACTGGAGGAACTCAGCATCTATGGAAATGAATAAACAGTCAACGTTTCAGGCCGAGACCCTTCTTCGGGACTTGAGAAGGAAGGGGAGAAGATGCCAGAATAAAAAGTGAGGAGAGGGTAAGGAGGATAGCTAGAGGGTGATAGGTGAAGCCATGTGGGTGGGAAAGTTAAAGGGCTGGAGAAGAAAGAATCTGATAGGAGAGGAGAGTAGACCATAGGAGGAGGGAGGGGGGACCAAGAGAGAGGTGTTTGGCAGGTGAAAAGAGGTAAAAGTCAGAGTGCAGATAAAGGAAGCGGGTGGGGGGAGGGGGAATTCTTTTTAACCAGAAAACAAAGGTCTGATAATTCTGTTGTGTCGGGCATTAAATGTTCCACTGCACTCCTAAATTACACATGCCTAATCAAAGTTTGAAGTCTCTTATATAAATTCAAAAGTCAAAGTAAGTTTATTATCAAAGTATGTACTGTATATGTCACCATATACTACCTTAAGTTTCTTTTTATTTATTTGTATTAATTTACTTACTTATTGGGAGACAGTGAGGAACAAGCCCTTCAGGCCCCTAGAGCCGTGTTGCCCAGCAACCCATGGTTTAACCCCAGTCTAATCACGGGACAATTTACAACGACCAATTGCCCTAGCAACTGGTACGTCTTTGAACTGTGGGAGGAAACCAGGGCACCTGGAGTAACCCTGCGTCGCTGGTGCGTAAAGTGTTGTGCTAACCACCACACTACTGTTCCACCCCTTGCAGGCATTTGCAGGAAAATAAGGAGCTACAAAAGAATTTATGAAAAATTATACATAAATTGTGACTGACAATCAATGTGCAAAAGAAAACAAATTGTGGAAATAAATAGATAGATAGATACTGAGAATGTGAATTTTAAAGTCCTTAAAAGCGAATCCATAGGTTGTTGAATCAGTTCAGAGCTGAGGTGAGTGAAGTTATCCACGCACGCTGGTTCAGGAGCCTGATGATTGTAGGGTATTAACTGACTCTTGATGACGTAAGAGTATTTTTAACAAATTCCAAATTCTTCACACAGAGTGATCCACTCATGCGTAGGATTTTGTAAATAAAACCGCAGAACTCAATTTTATTGTCAACTAAACACAGAACTTAGAAAAACTCGCCATCATTATATCATCACGTCAGAGCAGCCTCTCAAAGTGAACCCCAACTCATCGTCAGGGGTTTTTCCCACACATTACATTATCCTGCATGTACAATGAACCGTAGAGAGTAGCGGAAGTTTGCAATTTTTTACTATGTTGGGACAAATATAAATACTTTTCTCTGGATGAGTCTGGAAAGATCAATATCCACTTGAGTTTACTTCCTTTAACACTTTATTGTGATTATTTTACTGTTCTCAGTCACACGGGGTAACTTGCACAAACAAACCTGTTGATACAATGCCTAACAAACCAAGTTGATTAGAAATCTCAGACATCAGACAAATCCAAATGACAGACAAGTGTTTTTGCTTACTAATCATTGCCAAATATGACTTACCAACTTTCATTGACAATGTGATTAAATGAGGAAGTACATTTATAGCAATTACTTCATCTTTCTTAAATGCCCACAACGTTTCGCATACTACAAATTACTGTGAACTACAGTTACTGCCTTTCAGCTGCTGACAAGAAAAAATATAGTATTGTGCAAAGACCATAGGCACATATGTATCTTTGGCACGGAACTGTGTTTGTCAACGTGGAGTGGAGAGCAAGTTTGTAAGTCTGGCGGAAGCAAAGGCTGTTGGGAATGGCAAGGGTGGAGTGCCATGGGAGGGCTTGTGGGACAAATGGCAGAGAAGGAGTGCCAAGGGTGGTGGGTGGCACAAGTGCAGATGCATCCGGCCTTGAGACACAAAACCAGGCAAGATCAGTTGATTCCAAACAATTGGCTTATTGATCATTACAGAACGTCTCTCAGGTGCTTCCCACTCCCTTCCCCTTTTCCCAACCATGATGCCCCTCTCCCTGCCCCCTTCCCACTCTCAGTCCACAAAAGAGACCCGTATCAGAATCAGGTTTGTCATCACTCACATTTGTCGTGAAATTTGGGGCTTTTGTTTGTGGCAGCACTATAGTGCAATACATAAAATTATTGCAGTACTATGCAAAAGTCTTGTGTGCCTAAGACTTTTACACAGTACTTAGGGAATTAGAAGGATTTCTAGCTAATGAGTTTCTGACCAATTTAGTGCTCGGCTACACCATTATATTTTATTCCCATTTTATTGGCAAACTCTACCAAAAGGCATTAAAAGCTCGAAGGGGATACAATGCATTTGAAGTGTCATAGTCACTGGTGTCACATTTATGTAACCATTCTTTGTAACCAACTGTTGAGAAGATGGGTTACCATTAGAGCATTCCAATGTATCCCAGCAGAGCTACTGGGCAGGAATCAAGTCTGCAAAGAAGGTTCAGAGCCTGGAGTCTTTATCTCTGGTGGAAATTGAAACCACATACTTATGGAATACAGAGCAGGGATAAACTACAAACGCCTCAGGAACAAATCATGTGGTGACATACCCGATCAAAACTTCTCCATGGATGGCTTCCAGACCGTTCGGGCTGACCGGAAGTGCACTGAGACCGGTAAGTGTAAAGGAGTTGGGTGCTTACTGTTCTGGTTAACAACAGGTGGTGCAATCCGGGTCCTATTATGATCGAGGAATGTGTTTGCAGACTGGATATTGAATTTTTTACTGTTGGACTTCGGCCACATTCCACCGTGATACAACACTTGGCGGCGCGGGAGGTCGTTCCTGCCTGTGGCCATCGAACGTGCAGCTCCTCCCGTGGAGGGTCAGACACCCTGAGCCAATAGACTGGTCCTGGACTTATTTTCCATCTGGCATAGTTTGCATTTTGCTGTTTGATTGTTTGTGGTTTTTGTTTTGCTATATTTATGCTCTATTCTTTGTTGGTGCGGCTGTAACGAAACCCAATTTCCCTCGGGATGAATAAAGTATATCTATCTATTTAACAAAACACAAAGTATTGGAGTGCTCCAACAGGTCAGGCAGTATCTGTGAAAGAAAGGGACAGTTAATGTTTGGGGTCGAGACTTTTCACCAGGGCTGAAAGAAAGAGGGCAGATGGCCAAGATAGAGAATGAGGGGGGAAGGAATGGAGAATAGCTGGAAGATCCAGGTGAGGGGAGGGGGTGATAGGCATCTCAGGGAAGGGGTAAGACTGGGAATGATGTCAGGAGCTGGACAGTGATGGGTGGAAGTGACAAAGAGCCAAAGATGATGGAACCTGATAGGAAAGAGATGTGGAGCATTCAATAGAATGAGGGAAGGGGAGGGCCAGGGATGGAGTGTGTGAATGATGGGCAGGTGGAAACATTGGGGGGGAGGGAAGGAAGTAGGGAAATAGGGGCCAATTGGATCAGAAGGAGAGAGAAAAGGAAGGGAGAATGGAAGAAATGGACAGAGGGGGAGCGGTTATCAGAATCTGAGAACTCAATATTTATGCTCCCGGACTGGAGAGTACCCAGTTAGAATATGAGGTGCCTTTCCTCTCATTTACATTTAGCTCTGTCCTGCAGGTGGGGCTGTGGATAGACATGTCTCATTTTCCTTCTTATTACTACCATCAAGGAGGAGGTACAGGAGCCTGAAGATGCCCACTTGATGTTTCTTCCCCTCCACCACCAGACTTCTGAATGGACAATGAACCCATGTACACTACCTCACTACTCTGCTGTCTCTTTGCATGATCTATTTTATATATACCATATATTCTTACTGTAATTTATAGTATTTTTCTGTATTGTACTGTGCTGATGCTGCCAAACAACAAATTCCATGATGTATGCCAGCAGTAACGAACCTGATTCTGTGGGACAAAGAAGTGGAATTAAAATGGTTTGCCACTGAGCAATCAACTCTGCTGTGGACGCTCCCAAGCCCGGATGTGAGAGGAGGAGGGCTGGGTGTGGGAATGGCAACCCCACCCCATAAAAACACTGAGCTACAGAAATGCCAGCAGGAGTTCCAAAGACCTCCTCCCTGGGAGAGGAAAGATGGGCTAAACATGGGGGCAATTTGAAAGACTAGCCCAAGACAGAGGACACCGGCAAGCTGCCGTCAGCAGCCAATTCCCCAGTAGGGGTGACGGGCTTAAAAAAGTGGGAACGTGTTGGGCAATCCCGGCTAGCATGGCAGGGGGAGCAAAGATGCTTGGCCAATCTGCGTCTGGTCGTGCCAATGTTGAAGATGCTGTAACAGGACCCCTTGTGTCTCTGTGTGGTTCATTCGCCAACTTTGGTTGGTGGCAGGTTTGGGCCTTAGTTGTAAGTCTAATGAAGTGGGAATACAGCCCATTGTAAAATGACTCTTGCTGGCAAAACGCCAATGAATTTATCAACATCTTGTTTGCAGACACCTTGTGCTTTGACGTATCTCCAATTTCAACTCATTTCCTGCTGTCTGTCCTGCAGGATAAATAACCCCACATAAAACATAGTAAAATTCCCCGTCACAACACGGCTTTTGGCTGAGGGGCGGCCAGAATGAGACAACTCGGTGAGCTTTTTTTGTCTGATGAAGTCATTGTTTAGAGGAAGAAACATGCCCTTTGTTGCAAAAGCAGCAGTGAACGCTGGCTGAGCTTCTTTGCACAATGTTGTGCTGAGAATCCTGTTAAAACCTGCCTGTACACAGGACATGTCAATTACCCTGAAGGATTTTCCATCGTTGTGCACTTTTAAATGTTAAACTGCACTTAGTCTTGTCACACTAATCTGTTACATTACCATCATTATGACTTTTCAGAGAATTTATGGTCTTTCAGCTGCTGACCTGAAAATGTGAGGGATACCATTGGTTGGCATGGTAATCGGCTGGATCTAGTCACTATTTCACACTGAGATATCCCATCGTAAGTGTATCGAAACATCACAGAGACAAGCCTCAATAAAACAGCTGATATAATCAAAGACCCACTGCACCAGACATTCTCTCAGCCACAAGATACAAAAGCCTGAAATAACTGCCACCAGGCTCGAGGACAGCTTCTAACCCACTGTTGTCAGACTCCTGAATGAAACAAAGGACTCTGGACACCACAATCTACCTCATTATGATCGTGCACTTTGTTTACCTGCACTGCACCTGCTCCGTAGCTTTTACAGTTTAGACTATAAGGCATAGGAGCAGAATTAGGAGCCAATTCGACCCATCGAGTCTGCTCCTCCGTTCCTCATGGCTGACCCATCATTCTTCTCAACCCCATTGCCCTGCCCTTTCCCCGTAACCTTTCACGCCCCGACTAATCAAGAACCTATCAACCGTTGCCTTATATGTACATAATATCAGCCTGCACAGCCATCTGTGACGAAGAGTTATTCTACATTGTTATTGTTCCACCTTGTTCTACTTTAATCTGCTATCTGATGACTTGATCTGTATAAATAGTATGCAGGCATGCCCTACACCTCAGCTTTTTTTTTCTCCAGTCCTGCCGAAGGGTTTTGACCTAAAACGCCGACTGTACTTTTTTCCATAGATGCTGCCTGGCCTGCTGAGTTCATCCAGCTTTGTGTGTGTGTGTTGCTCGGATTTCCAGCATCTGCAAATTTTTTCTTGTTTGTGAAACCAATAGCAATACCAATATTGAGATGCTGCAGTTCACAAATCAAGGAACTTTAATGAGAGATTAAATGAAAGCACTTTAATGAGAGAACTTTAATGAGAGATTAAGTAGATTTATGTATGTAACATAAGATACGTACATAAATCTATTTAATTTCTCATTAAAACCCCTTCCTTTCTCCCCAAGTGCATGAATAACTTCCCTTTGAAGTTTCTCTTTCAAAGGTCAGCACAACGGTGCAAGTTTCAAGATTACTTACCGCATGTACTTCGGAACACGCAGTGAAATCTGTCAGTTGTGTTAACACCCAACACACGCCAGGCTGTGCTGGGAGGGCAACCGCCAGGGTTGCCACACATTCCAGTGCCAACAGCGCATACCCACAATGCTCGGCAGCACAACGAAACAGGTGTGTTTCTAAGATGGTGCCAAGCCGCACCGAAGTAGCGGCGGGATTAGTTGTTTCCAGATGGTAGAGATGGTTTTGGGGGAACAGAGGGGGGAGTTAGGGATCAGGTTAGGGCTTAGGGGCAGTCCTGAGTTCCAATGTTGAACGTGTGGTGTCCTCTCTGTGACCCATGTGGATTTTTCCGGGTGCTCTACTTTTCTGCCACATCCCAAAGGTATGCTGGTTGGAGGGATGATCAGCCACCATAAATAGCCCCCCTCCAGTGCAGGTGGGTGGGAAAGGATCAGGTTGGGGTAAGCGAGCAAGTGAATGAGAGCAGGTTACAGGGAAATCTGAGCTGATGAGTATCGATCTGATTGCTGGAATGAACCGTACAGCCTGAACAGTCATTATCCAATCAAATTCCACCATCTTTTCAAGCAGTGCCGTCCAAATCAAAATAACTTGATAGAGAAAATAAAGTTTTATCAACTCACTCCCTTTCAAAGTTCAAAGTACATTTATTATCAAAGTACAAATATGCTGAGATTCATTCTCTGGCAGGCATACTCAGTAAATCTATAGAATAATAACCACAACAGAATCAATGAAATTTCGCCCAACTTGGGCGTTCAACCAGGGTGCAAAAGACCACAACCTGTGCAAATACTAAAAGAAATAAATAATAATATTGTATAAATAAGCAATAAATGTCAAGAACAGGAGATGAAGAGTCCTTGAAAGTGCGTCCATAGGTTGTAGGAACTTTTCAATGATGGGGGCGTGAAGATGAGCGAAGTTGGTTGAAGAGCCTGATGGTTGCGGGGTAATAACTGTTCCTAAACCTGGTGGTGTGAGTCCTGAGACTCTTGTACCTTTTTCCTGATGGCAGCAGTGAGAAGAGAGCGTGTCCTGGGTGGAGGGGGTTCATGATGATGGATGCTGCTTCCCTGTGGCAGCATTTCACGTGGATGTGCTCAGTGGTGGGGGTGGCTTTACCCGTGATGGACTGAGCTGTATCAATTACTCTTTGCAGGATTTTCCATTCAAGGGCATTGGTGTTTCCATACTAGGCTGTGCTACGGCCAGTCTATATACTCTTCACCACGCCTCTATAGAAGTTTGTCAAAGTTTTAGATGTCGTGCCGAATCTTCACAACCTCCTAAGGAAGTAAAGGCATTGCTGTACTTTCTTTGTAATTTTACCCTCTACCTTTGCAAGCCTCCCCATAGCATGAAGCATCCACCACCTTGCTCATGGTAGGGATGGTGTGTTCTTGATGATGTGCAGTGTGCAGACCATACAACCTTCTTCCAGCTGACTTCAGAGTCTCCCACTTGCCTTCTGGCAAACTCTAGCCAAGACTTCATCTGAGATGTTTTTCTCAATAGTGGCTTTCTCTTTGCCTTTCTCCTATAAAGCTATAACTGGTGAAGCACCCAGGCAACAGTTGTTGTATGTGCAGTCTCTCCCATCTCAGCCACTGAAGCTTGTATCTCCTCCAGAGTTTTCGTAGGTCTCCTGGTGGCCTCCCTCACTAGTCCCCTTCTTGCACGGTCACTCAGCTTTTGAAGACGGCCTGTTCAAAGCAGATTTACAGCTGTGCCATATTCTTTCCATTTCTTGATGATTGACTTAACTGTACTCCAAGGGATAGTCAGTAACTTGGAAATTTTCTTGTATTCATCTCCTGACTTGTGCTTTTTAATAACCTTTTCACAGTGTTGCTTGGAGTGTTCTTTTGTCTTCATGGTCTAGTTTTTGCCAGGATACCGATTCACCATCAATTCAGCCTCCCAGGTACTGACATATTTTTACTACAATCAATGGATTGTACTGCACACGGTGATCTCCATTTAACTAATTATGTGACTGCTAAAACCAATTGACTGCACCAGTGATAACTTGGTGTGTCAAATTAAAAAGGTGAATATTTATGCAATCAGTTACTTTTTGTTTTATATTTGTAATTAATTTATATCACTTTCTAGACATCTGTTTTCTCTTTGACACAAGAGTCTTTTTCTGCTGATCAGTGTGAAAAAAAGCCGAATTAAATCCACTCATCTGCCCCTCACCTACACAGCAGAGGCAACATACAGTGGACTAGCACTCTAGCAACTTGCCACCTTTGGGATGTGGAAGAAAACTGGAGTATTTAAAGAAAACCCACACAGTTACAGGGAGCAGATTCACACTCTGCAGAGGCAACAGGAGAGACCAAGATTGAATCTGGGTCCATCAGACTCACAAGAAATAGAAGCAGATTTAGGCTATTTGGCCCATCGAGGCTGCTCCGTCGTTTCATCATGGTTGATCCATTTCCCTCTCAGCCCAAATCTCCTATTTTCTCCCCATATCCCCTCATGCCCAGACTAAACAAGTTTCTATCAACCTCTGCCTTAAATATACCCAGTGATTTGGCCTCCACAGCCACCTGTGGCAATGAATTCCACAGATTCACCACTCTCTGGCTGAAGAAATTCCCTCTCATCATTCTAAATGGACATCCCTCTATTCTGAGCTGTGTCCTCTGGTCTTAGAGCCACCCACCACAGGAAAAACCCTCTCCAAATCTACTCCATTGAAGACTTTCAACATTTGATAGGTTTCAATGAGATCTCCACTCATTCTTCTGAATTCCAGTGAGTACAGGCCCAGACTCATCAAATGCTCCTCATACTATAAGCGTTTCAATCCTGGAATCATTTTCTTGAATCTACTTTGAATGCTCTCCAGTGTCAGCACATCTTTTCTTAGATAAGGGGCCCAAAACTGCTCACAATACTCCAAGTGAGGCCTCACCAGTGCTTTATAAAGTCTCAGCATTACATCCTTGCTTTTATATCCTAGTCCTCTTGAAATGAATGCTACATTGCATTTCCCTTCCTCACCACAGACTCAACCTGCAAATTAACCTTTACGGAATCCAGCAAGAGGGCTCCTGAGTCCCTTTACACCTCAGATTTTTTAAAAATTTTTCTCCATTTGGAAAATAAATGTGTCACAGGAACAGACACTGCACCAACACCATTCCACTACACCATTTCAAAATATTCATAAAAACAGAAGATTCAAGTCAACCAACACACATCAAAGTTGCTGGTGAACGCAGCAGGCCAGGCAGCATCTCTAGGAAGAGGTGCAGTCGATGTCTCAGGCCGAGACCCTTCGTCAGGACTAACTGAAGGAAGAGTGAGTAAGAGATTTGAAAGTGGGAGGGGGAGGGGGAGATCCAGAATGATAGGAGAAGACAGGAGGGGGAGGGATGGAGCCAAGAGCTGGACAGGTGATAGGCAAAAGGGATACGAGAGGATCATGGGACAGGAGGTCCGGGAAGAAAGACAAGGGGGGGGACCCAGAGGATGGGCAAGAGGTATATTCAGAGGGACAGAGGGAGAAAAAGGAGAGTGAGAGAAAGAATGTGTGCATAAAAATAAGTAACAGATGGGGTAAGAGGGGGAGGTGGGGCCTAGCGGAAGTTAGAGAAGTCGATGTTCATGCCATCAGGTTGGAGGCTACCCAGACGGAATACAAGGTGTTGTTCCTCCAACCTGAGTGTGGCTTCATCTTTACAGTAGAGGAGGCCGTGGATAGACATGTCAGAATGGGAATGGGATGTGGAATTAAAATGTGTGGCCACTGGGAGATCCTGCTTTCTCTGGCAGACAGAGCGTAGATGTTCAGCAAAGCGGTCTCCCAGTCTGCGTCGGGTCTCGCCAATATATAAAAGGCCACATCGGGAGCACCGGACGCAGTATATCACCCCAGTCGACTCACAGGTGAAGTGTTGCCTCACCTGGAAGGACTGTTTGGGGCCCTGAATGGTGGTAAGGGAGGAAGTGTAAGGGCATGTGTAGCACTTGTTCCGCTTACACGGATAAGTGCCAGGAGGGAGATCAGTGGGGAGGGATGGGGGGGACGAGTGGACAAGGGAGTTGTGTAGGGAGCGATCCCTGCGGAATGCAGAGAGAGGGGGGGAGGGAAAGATGTGCTTAGTGGTGGGATCCCGTTGGAGGTGGCGGAAGTTACGGAGAATAATTTGTTGGACCCGGGGGGTGGTGGGGTGGTAGGTGAGGACCAGGGGAACCCTATTCCTAGTGGGGTGGCGGGAGGATGGAGTGAGAGCAGATGTACGTGAAATGGGGGAGATGCGTTTAAGAGCAGAGTTGATAGTGGAGGAAGGGAAGCCCCTTTCTTTAAAAAATGAAGACATCTCCCTCGTCCTAGAATGAAAAGCCTCATCCTGAGAGCAGATGCGGTGGAGACGGAGGAATTGCGAGAAGGGGATGGCGTTTTTGCAAGAGACAGGGTGAGAAGAGGAATAGTCCAGATAGCTGTGAGAGTCAGTAGGCTTATAGTAGACATCAGTGGATAAGCTGTCCCCAGAGACAGAGACAGAAAGATCTAGAAAGGGGAGGGAGGTGTCGGAAATGGACCAGGTAAACTTGAGGGCAGGGTGAAAGTTGGAGGCAAAGTTAATAAAGTCAACGAGTTCTGCATGCGTGCAGGAAGCAGCGTCAATGCAGTCGTCGATGTAGCGAAGGAAAAGTGGGGGACAGATACCAGAATAGGCACGGAACATAGATTGTTCCACAAACCCAACAAAAAGGCAGGCATAGCTAGGACCCATATGGGTGCCCATAGCTACACCTTTAGTTTGGAGGAAGTGGGAGGAGCCAAAGGAGAAATTATTAAGAGTAAGGACTAATTCCGCTAGACGGAGCAGAGTGGTGGTAGAGGGGAACTGATTAGGTCTGGAATCCAAAAAGAAGCGTAGAGCTTTGAGACCTTCCTGATGGGGGATGGAAGTATATAAGGACTGGACATCCATAGTGAAAATAAAGCGGTGGGGGCCAGGAAACTTAAAATCATTGAAAAGTTTAAGAGCGTGAGAAGTGTTGTTTGCGTTTAAGATCCAAGTCAACATTTTGTTTCTTAGTAACATTATTCCACCATCTATTTGCAAACTCAATTGGTTCATGAGCTTTTAAAAATAAAATTTAATTAATTTGTCCCCAAAGGGAGGAATCTCAGAGCTGTAGACCTCCTTCCTTTTTTTTGATCGGATAACCTATTTTGCTTACTTACAATGCTCACCACAGTTTCAGATTAAATGTGATCCTTGCAATCCAGGATACACTGTGGCCTCTGCAGTGCCCCCAGTGAGACAGTAGACTCTGTGTGCACCCTCTCCATGGATAGCAGGGCACAGGCGTGTTTTCAGAAGAGGGTCAGGCAATTGGCACCAAAGGACCTCTCAACAGTCCACGTCCTGGACCTATTAATTGCAGGTGTGGCCAGGCCCACATGCAGACTCCCAGTGCGCCTCTCCACAGCAAGTGCCCAAAGATCAATTCACAATACAATCACAGCTTGTGGAGCATTCAAATAGGGGCTGCAGCGTCCTCCTTCCCAGACTTCTCCAGATCACAGAAATGACAGGAGGCACAGAGGTCTGTGAGCCAACTAGTGCATTGATTGGTCACTGTAGCATCCTCTACCCCGGGTCCCTGATGCAAAGACAAAGGACTCCCACTGGGGACCCCCTCACTTCCATGCAGCTGAATGGACCACCCACTGTGCGTCTGGACCATGGACAAGGGCAAAGAAGTGGACAGTGTGCATGGAGAGCCTCTTCTGTATCTGTCCTGGCGGTGTTCTTGGACGAGTGCGGATAGACCAGGATGCGGGGTCTCAAGTCCCAAACGTACACAGTTCCTCTCCTCCATAGATCCTCCCTTTTCTGTTGAGTTTATTTTAGCGATACAGCACTCGAGCCACACTGCCCCAGCAGCTGCTGACAAACCCGATTAACCCTGACCTAATCACAGGACAATTTACAATGACAATTGACCTACCCTGTACGTCTTTGGACTGTGGGAGGAAACCGGAGCAGCTGGAGGAAACCCCCGTGGTCACGGGGAGAACGTACAAACTCCTTACAAGCAGTGGTGGGGATTGAACCCGGGTCTCTGGTACTGTAAAGCGTTGCGCTAACCACTACTCTACCGTGATTTGTCACATATACATTGAAACGTATAGTGAAATGTATCATTCTGCATCCAATCAAACCAGCAAGGATTGTGCTTGGGACAACCCACAAACGTTTCTAGCGCCAACAGTCAATATCTACATATCAGAAATAAAAGTGGCAAATGCTGAAAGTACTCAGCAGGGCAGGCTGTTAGGGAAAAAGGGAAAGAGTTAATATTTCCGGTTGAACCATTCAATAGTTTACAGGTTGAGTCAGTGGTGAAGAAGGCAAATGCAATGTTAGCATTCATTTCAAGTCTGAGAAAGGATGTGATGCTGAGGACTTATAAGGTATTGGTCAGACCACACTTGGAGTTTTCTGAGCAGTTTTGGACACCTTGTCTAAGAAACGATGTGCTGGCAATGGAGAGGGTCCAGAAGAGGTTCGCCAGAGTGATTCTAGGAATGAAAGGTTGGCGTATGAGGAGTGGTTGATGGCTTTGGGCATGTACTCACTGGAGTTTAGAAGAATGAGGGGGGATCTCCTTAAAACCTATCAAATATTGAAAGGTCTGAATATGCTGAGGATGTTTCCTACATTGCGTGAATGTAGCACTAGAGGGCACAGCCTCAAAATAGAGGGACATCCATTAGAACAGAGATGAGAAGGAATTTCTTTAGCCAGAGGGTGGTGAATCTGTGGAATTCAGGTGGCTGTGCAGACCAAATCACTGAGTATATTTAAAGAAGAGTTTGATAGTTTCCTGATTATTCAGGGTATCAAAGTTATGGGGAGGCAGCAGGAGAATGGAGTTGAGAGGGTAAGTAAGTCAGACATGACAGAATCGTGAAGCAGAGTCGATGGACCGAATGGCTTCATTCTGCTCCTGTGCCTTCGGGTCTAATGGTCTTATGTTAGAATATATATCTTATATGTCGGCCAATAGGGCATTTAACACCTCTCTGAATAATATGATCAAGAAGAATGAGACTATTTTTTAAACCAAATCATTAAACAAGAACACTACACATTCAAAAGGTATAGTGGTTCTGAATCATACAGTACTGCGCAAAAGTCTTGTAGGCATATATACTGTATAGCTAGGGTGCCCTTTGCACAGTACTGTATTTGTCAACGTGGAGTGGAGAGCAAGTTTGTAAGTCTGGTGGGAGCCAAGGATTTGGAAATTTTGAGGGTAGAGTGCCACGCAAGGGATAGTCATAGTCAGAGTCATACTTTATTGATCCCGGGGGAAATTGGTTTTCATTACAGTTGCTCCATAAATAATTAAATAGAAATAAAACCATAAATAATTAAATAGTAATATGTAAATTATGCCAGGAAATAAGTCCAGGACCAGCCTATTGGCTCAGGGTGTCTGAGCCACCAAGGGAGGAGTTGTAAAGTTTGATGGCCACAGGCAGGAATGACTTCCTATGACGCTCTGTGTTGCATCTCGGTGGAATGAGTCTCTGGCTGAATGTACTCCTGTGCCCAGCCAGTACATTATGTAGTGGATGGGAGACATTGTCCAAGATAGCATGCAACTTAGACAGCATCCTCTTTTCAGACACCACCGTCAGAGAGTCCAGTTCCATCCCCACAACGTCACTGGCCTTACGAATGAGTTTGTTAATTCTGCTGGTGTCTGCTACCCTCAGCCTGCTGCCCCAGCACACAACAGCAAACATGATAGCACTGGCCACCACAGACTCGTAGAACATCCTCAGCATCGTCCGGTAGATGTTAAAGGACCTCAGTCTCCTCAGGAAATAGAGATGGCTCTGACCTTTCTTGTAGACAACCTCAGTGTTCTTTGACCAGTCCAGTTTATTGTCAATTCGTATCCCCAGGTATTTGTAATTCTCCACCATGTCCACACTGACCTCCTGGATGGAAACAGGGGTCACCGGTACCTTAGCTCTCCTCAGCTCTACCACCAGCTCCTTAGTCTTTTTCACATTAAGCTGCATGTGGGACAGGTGACAGAGAAGGAGTGTCAGGGGTCACACTGTTGCAGACACACCCAGCCTTGAGACACCAGGCAAGGTCATTTGATTCCAAACAATTGGTTGACTGATCATTACAGAATGTCTCCCCGATGTTTCCCTTCCCCTTTTCCCAACCACAATTCCCCTCTCCCTTCCTTCCCACTGTCAGTCCACAACAGAGACCCGTATCAGAATCAGGTTTATCATCACTCATATACGTCATGAAATTTGGGTTTTTTTGTGGCAGTAGTATAGTGCAATATGTAAAAGTCTCTGCAAAAGTCTTAGGTACCCAAGCTGTACACTGTATATGTGCCTAAGACTTTTACACAGTACCGTACATAACTTGCTTGACGTGACTAGTATAGAAGTAAAATGTGAAATATCAGAAGTAGGCATAACGAAGGTTAGTTCCAGAATTGTATTTTGTGAATTAAAACTCTTAACCAAATTCTACTGTTTTAGCAAGGATATTTTGAAGAAATATTAGAACATGCAGAACTTTCTGTAAATACTTTTTGTAAATACTATTTGTAATTTTTTGTAAATACTATTCGTAAGTTTTCACCTAATATTTTGGCATTGCTGTGACTTTTTCCTACATCAAACCTTTTTGAGTGAACACTTCATCTCAACAAAGAGCATCTGCCTGACTCTATTGTGATCAACCACACTCCATAAGAAAAGTTTTGGAAAAAAATTGTATTCTCTGCACTAAAATCCAATAATAATATAAAAATTGCTTCATTTTTGTTGGCAAGCTGGGTGGTAGAACCAATTAAAATCTGTAAATATGCTTCGTAGTCTCCTGACCAAAATGTGGAAAAGGGATAAAGTTTCTCTCGCTGATCAAACATGCAAACTTACTCCTCGTAATGTCCAGGTCTGGTCCCCCAGGTATAAAACGTACCTCCAGACACAGCAGAAGGTGCCAAGAGGATTTAAAAGGATTATATGGGAATTGAAAGAGTATTATTATCAGCAAAGATTAAATAGACTTGGGCTTTCATCCTAAGGAAAGTGGAGATAGCCCAGAAAATTCTGTAAATGTTTCATAGGATAGACAAAATGTTTCCACTTGAGGAGGGAATTCCAAAGCTGTTCTGTATTTAACATTTAAGTAATATTTGAGTAATCTTGTATAATATATTCACAAACAAGAGAAAATCTGCAGATGCTGGAAATCCAAGCAACACACACAAAATACTGGAGGAACTCAGCAGGCCAGGCAGCACCTATGGGTAAAAGTACAGTCGACGTTTCAGGCCAAGACCCTTCAGCAGGACAGAATATAATATACTTATTGATTAAGCATTCTTGTTTGTTTACATATTTCATTATAAGCTATATGTAAAAGTACGTGAATCGCATACGTCATCACACACTTGATATGTGCGCCTCACTTAAGATCAACTCAATATTAGGCCTGCATTCCTGGACTCTCACATCTTCCTTTCATTTAGTTTAATGTTTTGAAGTTACAAAACATGACAAATAAATCTTAACATAAATTTAGCAAAAATACTTCACTGAGAAAGTGGGGGAAATGGGGAATCACTACCACATGAGGTCAATATAAGGAGAAACAAAGAAAATGCTCAGAAAGAATGGAAGGGCATGTTGGTTTGGGAGGCTAACATGGACCAGAGGTTTCACTAATCAGGTCAAACGATCTGGTTATGTGTAAAGTCAGCTCCATCATACGCACTAGCCTCCGTCGTATCCGGGACATCTTCAAGGAGTGATGCCTCAAAAAGGTGGCGTGATTTATTTGTCACTCTTATTGGCCTTTGTTATGCTTTGTAACTTCAAAATATTAAACTAAATGAAAGGAAGACACGAGATTCCGGGAATGCAGGTCTAACATTGAGTTGTCCTTAAGTGAGGTGCGCACGTATCATGTGTTAGCGTGATGACATATGCCATTCACGTATTTTTACATATCGCTTATAATGAAATACTTAAACAAACAAGAGTGCTTAATCAATCAATATATCCTGTCCTGCACTACGGAGGCTAGTGCCTGTGATGGAGCTGATTAATTTTACAACTCTCTACAGAGTCAGTGGCAATGCTTTAACCTGGAATGGCAATTTGCCCTGGATTTGCTCTCTTTAAATACAGAGAAGTTGATGAAGATTTTTTAGTTAAAACAATACAGTTACTCATGGCTCTGGTAGTTTGCCTCTGTTTAGTCACTTGACCGCCGATTTACTGATGTGTCTGGACATTATGAAGAAGATCTTACTTCTGTTGTCAAGTCTATCCATCAACTGCTACTCTTGAGGAGAACAGCTTTCAAGCGCTTTCAAGAGATTAGCTTCACAGAGGCGCTGGTGAAGTCTTAATGTGGATTAATTAATATACTGATTTACCATCTGGACCATGAATAGTATCCCTAAAAATAGAACTTGGAGAGTTAAAGGAATGAATGAGCATCAAGTGATTGAGGGATTTAGTGTGCTGATGAGTTTTTGAGAGAGTTGTTTTTCATGGTTGTTTCAGTATCGGCAAACAGAGCACCTCCTCTTTACATATAGAACCGTGCAAAAGTCTTAGGATCATATATATGTGAGGCCTAAGACTTTTGCACAGATCTGTATTTGTCAACGTGGAGAGGAGAGTGCGTCTGTAAATCTGGCGGGAGCAAAGGATGTTGGGAACGGTGAGGGTGGAGTGCCGCACGAGGGATGTGGGACAGGTGACAGAGAAGGAGTGTCAGGGGTCGCACTGTTGCAGACACACCCAGCCCTGAGACACCAGGCAAGGTCACTTGATTCCAAACAATTGGTTTATTGATCATTACAGAATGTCTCACTGTTGCTTCCTGCTCCCTCCTCTCTCCCTTCCCCTTTTCCCAACCATGATTCCCCTCTCCCCACCCATTTCCCACTCTCAATCCACAATAGAGACCAATATCAGAATCAGATTTATCATCACTCACATATGTCATGAAATTTGTTTTTTTCTTTGTGGTAGCAGTACAGTGTAGTACATAAAATTACTACAGTACTGTACAAAGGTCTTAGGCACCCTGGCTATATATATGTGTCTACGATATTTGCACAGTATTGTTTATATAATATTGCCAAATCAAATACAGACCAGAATAGAATTCAATACTCTGTCCATAAATTAGACCTCAGCTTCTGCCTCAGAAAAGAACTCTTTTTACTGCACAAGGAGACCTTTGCAATAAAGTTCATCCTTAAACCTACTCCAAGCACACTGCCTTCGTTCCCTGGAAGGGTGACGGCAGCGGGTGTGTGAAACCACCAAACAGCCTTGGTTTCGATTGTTCCTCAGGTATCACTACATCAAATGTGGCACCCTACCAATTCACCAGCGCTGTGGGAAGTACCTTTGTCACCCCGACTGATGTGTTTCAAGGAAACGCCTCACTGTGACCTTTCTTAGATCACTTAGACTCTGGGAAATATTCAAGCGGCTAATTTAGTACTATTAATATATTTTTTTGTGCAACTTGTTCCTACTCACTGTATTTTGGACATTGGATTTACTATATATATTATTTGCTGTTGGTTTTATTGTTGTACTTCTAAATTACCATGTTTACGCTGTAAATCTCTAGCAAGCAAAGGAACTTTGATGCACACTAGTGGGTGTGACAATAAACACGGTGGCATTGCGGTTAGTGCAGCGATTTACAGCTTTGTGCGCAAAGTTCAGAGTTCAATTCCGAGCTATCTGTGAGGAGCCTATACGTCCTCCCTGTGGAATGTGTGGGTTTTCTCCGGGTGCTCCTGTTTCTTCCCACGGTCCAAAGATCATAGAGTCATAGAATCACAGAAAAGTACAGCACAGAAACAGGCCCTTCAGCCCATCTAGTCCCAGCCAAACCATCTAAGTGGCTTACTCCCATCAACCTGCACTGGGGCCATAGGCTATGATGTGGTGTCCCTTACAGGGACTTGGATGGCTCAGGGGCAGGAATGGCTACTTAGAGTGCCAGGCTTTAGATGTTTCAGAAAGGACAGGGAGGGAGGCAAAAGAGGTGGGCGTGGCTCTGCTGATCAGAGATAGTGTCATGGCTGCAGAAAAGGAAGAAGTCATGGAGGGGTTGTCTACGGAGTCTCTGTGGGTGAATTAGGAACAGGAAGGGGTCAATAATTCTACTGGGTGTTTTTTATAGATCGCCCAGTACTAACAGGGACATCGATGAGCAGATAGGGAGACAGATTCTGGAAAGCTGTAATAATAACAGGGTTGTTGTGGTAGGAGATTTTAATTTCCCAAATATCGATTGGCATCTCCCTAGATCGATGGGTTTAGATGGAATAGAGTTTGTTAGGTGTGTTCAGGAAGGATTGTTGACACAAAATGTAGATAAGCCTACAAGAGGAGAGGCTGTACTTGATCTGGTATTGGGAAATGAACCTGGTCAGATGTCAGGTCTCTCTGTGGGAGAGCATTTTGGAGATAGTGATCACAATTCTATCTCCTTTCCATAGCATTGGCGAGGGATAGGAACAGACAGGTTAGGAAAGTGTTTAATTGGAGTAAGGGGAAATATGAGGCTATCAGGCAGGAACTTGGAGGCATACATTGGAAACAGATGTTCTCAGGGAAACATATGGAAGAAATGTGGTAAATATTCAGGGGATATTTGCGTGGGGTTCTGCATAGATACGTTCCAATGAGACAGAGAAGGGATGGTAGGATAGAGGAACCATGGTGTACAAATGTTGTTGTAAATCTAGTCAAGAAGAAAAGAAGAACTTATGAAAGGTTCAAAAAACTAGGTAATGATAGAGATCTAGAAGATTATAAGTCTGGCAGGAAGCAGTTTAAGAATGAAATTAGGAGAGCCAGAAAGGGCATGAGAAGGCCTTGGTGGAAAGGATTAAGGAAAATCCCAAAGCATTCAACAGGTATGTGAAGAACAAGAGGGTAAGACATGAGAGAATAGGACCAATCAAATGTGACAGTGGAAAAGTGTATGTGGAACCAGAGGAGATAGCAGAGGTACTTAATGAATACTTTGCTTCAGTATTCACTACAGAAAAGGATCTTGGTGATTGTAGGGATGACTTACAGCAGACTGAAAGTTTGAGCATGTAGATATTAAGAAAGAGGATGTGCTGGAGCTTTTAGAAAGCATCAAGTTGGATAAGTCACTGGGACTGGACGAGATGTACCCCAGGCCACTGTGGAAGGTGAGGGAGGAGATTGCTGAGCCTCTGTCAATGATCTTTGCATCAATGGGGATGGGAGAGGTTCTGGAGGATTGGAGGGCTGTGGATGTTGTTCCCTTATTCAAGAAAGGGAGTAGAGATACCCCATGAAATTATAGAACAGTGTTTCTTACTTCAGTCGTTGGTAAGTTGATGGAGAAGATCCTGAGAGGCAGGATTTATGAACATTTGGAGAGACATAATATGATTAGGAATAGTCAGCATGGCTTTGTCAAAGGCAGGTCTTGCCTTACGAGCCTAATTTAATCTTTTGAGGATGTGACTAAACACATTGATGAAGATAGAGCAGTAGATGTAGTGTATATGGATTTCATCAAGGCATTTGATAAGGTACCCCTGCAAGGCTTATTGAGAAAGTAAGGAGGCATGGGATCCAAGGGGACATTGCTTTGTGGATCGAGAACTTGCTTGCCCATAGAGGCAAAGAGTGGTTGCAGATGGGTCATATTCTGCATGGAGGCCGGTGACCAGTGGTGTGCCTCAGGGACCTGTTCTGGGACCCCTACTCTTCATGATTTTTATAAGTGGTCTGGATGAGGAAGTGGAGGGATGGGTTACTAAATTTGCTCATGTCACAAAGGTTGGGGGTGTTGTGGATAGTGTAGAGAGCTGTCAGCGGGACATCGATAGGATACAAAACTGGGCTGAGAATTGGCATATGGAGTTCAACCCGGATAAGTGTGAGGTGGTTCAACTTGGTAGGTCAAATATGATGACAGAATATAGTATTAATGGTAATACTCTTGGGGGTGTGGAGGATCAGAAGGATCTTAGGGTCCGAGTCCATAGGACACTCAAAGCTGCTGCGCAGGTTGACTCTGTGGTTAAAAAGGCATACGGTGCATTGGCCTTCATCAACCATGGGATTGAGTTTAAGAGCCGAGAGGTAATGTTGCAGTTATATAGGACCCTGGTCAGACCCCGCTTGGAGTACTGTGCTCAGTTCTGGTCACCTCATTACAGGAAGGATGTGAACCATAGAAAGGGTGCAGAGGAGATTTACAAGGATGTTGCCTGGATTGGGGGGCATGCCTTATGAGAATAGGTTGAGTGAACTTGGCCTTTTCTCCTTGGAGCAACGGAGGATGAGAGGTGACCTGATAGAAGTGTATAAGATGATGAGAGGCATTGATCATGTGGATAGTCAGAGGCTTTTTCCCAGGGCTGAAATGGCTAGCACGAGAAGGCACAGTTTTAAGATGCTTGGAGGAGGTGTCAGAGGAGATGTCAGGGGTAAGTTTTTTATGCAGAGTGGTGAGTGCGTGGAATGGGCTGCCAGCGATGGTGGTGGAGGCAGATACAATAGGGTCTTTTAAGAGGTTCCTGGATAGGTACATGGAGCTTAGAAAAATAGATGGCTACAGGTAACCCTAGGTAATTTCTAAGGTAAGGACATATTCGGCACTGCTTTGAGGGCCGAAGGGCCTGTATTGTGCTGTAGGTTTTCTATGTTTGTATGAATCTGAGCCTGGAGACATTTCCGCAATAGGAGAAGTTGCTGTGGTTTCTGCTTTCTCAGTTCTTTGAACAGGATGTTGTTTCCTGCGCCATATGATTCACCCCATTTCTAATTCATTGCCTAAGTCTGTGGGAAATTCATAGAATTCTACAGCATGAAATGGGCTCTTCTGTTTCCACCAATTGATGCAATGCCCACCTATACTAATCTCATATGATCTATTCTGCTACTCTGACAGTTCATTCGGATAACCACCCCCACTGTGTGGAAAACTTAACCCTCCGGAATCTTTTAAATTCCACCCCCCACCATTTCAACTTGAAGCAACTTCTTCTAGTTCTACACCCCCATCCTCTGACTGCAGTTCTGCTGAGGCCCTCAGTTGGTCAAGGTCAACCCATGGATGTCGCATTCCCGCTTTCTATGTGATACACAAGCCGAGGTGGTACGCCATGGAGAGTGAGCTGCTGCCCACGTAGCAGGCTTCCCCTCTCCATGAATCTGATGAACGGCAGAGACTGATAGAGTTTGGCACCGGTGGCATCGCAGAAGCTGCCAGCCAGCATTGAACACCGGGACTCCGGCTAAAGATTTTTTTCCTCAGTATTTGCTCACATAGCCTTCCCCATGAGTCGGTATCGCCACAAGGCAGTGTAGGTTTAAGATCAGAGTTTTCCTTCCATTGGATGATCTGCCAACCATGGCTGGCAAGCCCCATCTGCCCGAAGCGACTGGTTTTAAGGTGCCAGTGACCCACCTTTGCCTCTTCTCCTGTCAGCAGAAACAGTTCCACCAGGCTTAGTAGCTAAGCCACTCGTGAAGGCCAGGAGCTGGACTTGGATTTCAGAGGCTATTTGAGACACATGCCATTGGGAGCATTTAATAGGTAGTGGGAGCTTATCCCCAACACCACCCCGGGCTATGACAACCTTAAGGAGGAACTCAGATGGTAATTGTATCTGTCACTGCCAGCTCCTCTGGCGGATGACTTGGAGATCCACCACCCTCCATGTGGGAAAACTTCCCCCTCACATACCCTTCAAATTTCTCCCCCTTAAACTAAACTACCTCCTCTAGTTCGATACTCCCCTGCTTTGACTCCTCTCCGAGACTCCCCTTTCTCCACAGGGAGAAAAACTCTGAATATCTATCTTATCAACTTTGAAAACAATGAAATTTAGAGTTCAGAATATTACCAATGGATGAACAAAGAAATCGAGTGGTTTGCAACAGGCCAGACTTGGACTGTTGGGTTAGGGAGTATTGAGGCAGCTGAGGTCTACGAACATGATAGGGAAGAAGAATTGCAAATTCAAGGTGTTTCTGTACAAGGAGTCATGGCAAGTCGGGGAGCATAAGGATTATGGGAGAATACTATATAGTAAAACATACAAAAAGCAGGAGGAATTCAACAGGTCAGGCAACATCTATGGAGGGAAATGAACAGTTAGTGTTTTGGGTTAATACTCTTCATCAGGTCTCAAAAGATGAAGGAACTCAAATGGAAATATTGATCTCCATGGATGGCTGGCAGGGAGGAGATACATCTCTACCAAAGGAGGTGTAAGGCGCTCCTTCCCTCTGCTAGTCTGCAGGTCACCCTTGGGCAAGGTGTAGCACCTGCTTAGCCCCCAATCAGGGTCACGGGAAGCCATGGGAGTAGGTAGTGGATGGTCGTTTGAGCAGCTGGTGCAGATCACAAGTCCTGGTTACGCGACCACTGATGCCAGGCAGACAATCTCTGAAGAGCATGGATAATGGCTGGGGTCTCCCGTCTTTTAAAGACACTGCCCAGCAGAAAGAAATGAGAAATCACTTCTGTAGAAAACTTTGGCAAGAGCAATCACGTTATTTTTGTGGCATCAATAAAGTGCAATTCATAAAATTACTACAGTCCTATGCAAAAGTCTTAGGCCCATATACATATAGCTAGGGTGCCTAAGACTTTTGCACAGGACTGTAGTAATTTTATGTATTACACTGTACTGATGTTGCAAAATCAAAACAAATTTCATGACATATGTGAGTGATGATAAACCTGATTCTGACATGGGTCTCTATTGTGGTCTGAGAGTGGGAAGGGGGCAGGGGGAGGGGAATCATATTTGGGAAAAGGGGAAGAGAGATGGAAGCACAAGAGAGACATTCTGTAATGATCAATAAACCAATTGCTTGGAATTAAATGACCTTGCCTGATGTCTCAGGACTGGGTGTGTCTGCACCCACAACTGCCCCACAATGCCCCCCCTGCCGCATTTTGATAATGAGCCACATAAATTCTTTTGTCAAAGTTGAAGCCTCCAGAATGAAAACTCCAGAAGCTGCAAGAATATAAAATTGACTTGGGGACAGGACACAGGGAGCAGTGGAGAATAATTAATTCTTTGATTGGAGGATGCTTGTCTCTTTGGGACACAATTGCAAAACATGCAAGGAGATACGGGTCATGTGCACAGTGTAAAAGATAGACTTCAGGTGGATACAGATGGGATCAATTTGAAAAGTAGAACTCAATACCAAGAATGCGAAGTGATTCATTTGGGCAGAAAGAAATATATGAAGAGTACAGTTGTAAAAGTAGAGAAAAACAGAAAAACTGAGGAGTTTGTGTGCAAGAGTAATTGAAAATAGCAGGACAAGTTGAGACAGCGAATGAAAAAGCAAATAGGAACTTGAAAATGAACTGTCAAATACTGGCTGCACCCAATACTAAGAATCCTATTGAGTAACAACGTGTAGGCCTTGAGAAAGAAGGAAAAAAAGTTACCAGGCTGTTCCCAGCGTTGAGAAAATTCAGATAAGTGGATAGACTAAAAGCAGAACAGTATCAGAGAAGGTCGAATGGAGTTCGATGAAAATATTCAGATTAATAATGGGAAACCCAGAGAATGGTAGTAAATGGTTGCGTCTTTGACTGGAGGCCTGTGACTAGCAGTGTCCCGCAGTGATTGATTCTGGGTCCGTTGTTGTTTGTCATCTGTATCAAAGATCTGGATGATAATGTGGTAAACCGGATCGGCAAATTAGCAGATGACGCCTAGATCTGGGGTGTCGTGCACAGTGAGGAAGACCATCAAAGCTTGTAGCCGCATCTGGACGAGCTGGAAAAATGGGCTGAAGAATGGCAGATGGAAGTTAATGCAGACAAATGTGAGGTGATGCACTTTGGGGGGACAAACCAGGGTAGGTCTTACACAGTGAGCAGTAGGACACTGAGATGTGTGGTAGAGCGGAGGGATCTGGAACGCAGATCCATAATACCTTGAAAGCGGCATCACAGAAAAGTCACAACAAAAACTTTGGCACACTGGCCTTCATAAATCAATGTTTTGAGTTGCGAAGTTATTTAGAAATTGTATAAAGTATTGGTGAGGCCTAACTTGAAGCATTGTATGAGTTTTAGTCACCTACCTACAGAAATAATATAAATAAGATTTAATGAGTGCAGAGAAAATTTACAAGGACTTTGTTGGGACTTGAGGACCTGAGCTGTAGGGAAAGGTTGAATAGGTTAGGACTTTATTTCCTAGAAATTAGAAGATTGAGGGGAGATTTGATAGAGATACACAAAATTATGAGGGGTCTAAATAGAGTAAATGCAAGCAGGCTTTTTCCACTGAGGTTGGGTGAGGTTTCAACTGGAGGTCATAGGTTAAGAGTGATAGATGAAATGTTTAAGGGAAACATGAGGGGATCGTTGTCACTCAGAGGGTCATGAGAGTGTAGTGGTGGATGCAGGTTTGATTTTAACATTTAAGAAAAGCTTGGACAGGTACATGGATGGGAGGGGTATGGAGGTCTATGGTTCAGCATGGGCGAGCTGGGCAGTGGCATTCTGTGACTCTATGACTCCATAATGAAGATACTATTCTCATTGCTGGAAAGAATGAAAAGCAGAAGATTGGCAAAAGACTGAAAAGAGTGCAGGGACAGCTTTCCCACATAGAAACTAACACTGACCTGGAATGTACTGCCTGAAGAAATGAGATGCTGATAAGTGCTTGAAGGGAAAATAGTGTAGGAGGAGAAAAAGAGAAGGATATATATACGAGAGAGAGAGAGAAAGAAAGAAAGAATGAAAGAGGAAGAAAGAGATAGAGAGAGAGGAGAGAGTGAGAGAGAGAGTGAATAAAAGAGAGAGAGAAAAAATAGGAGTTATCGAAAAGTGTAATGGATTCAATGGGCCAAATGGCGTTCTTCCCAGCTCAGATGATTCTGTAACTTATTACTAAATGTTATGGAAGATGAAATAATGTCTTTCAAGTCAAAAGTATTCTATCTGAACTGTAATATGTTTCACTCATTTTCTATCTATGTACACTAAAAAGCAGATTTTCCAGCCTTATCACTTTGATCTTTGTGGAGGTTGCTTTGCATAAATCAGTAGATGCTTGGCCAGCACGAGTGACCACACCTCAATAGTATTTATGCAAATATTTGCTATGGTATATTTTGAGACAAACTGAAGTTGTGAAATATGCTACTGAAACACACATTCATTCATTCTTTCTTTCTTTTCTCATAAATCAGTTGATAAAATCTTTCAGTAGACAAATAAATCATGGAAACGTCATCTCTGGAGCACATCGAGTCCTCGCTGTCACCTGCATATGAACACTTTCTTACAGGTTATACTAAATTGCAATTAGCACCAGACCAGGTTGAAAAGATCAGGGTGTCGGGACCGGAGGCAAGTCAAGGCCTGGTTCTGCTTGCTGCTCCACAACGTTTACTCAGCTCCGTGCTGAACTGAGGCTGCAGCCTGCCTCTGCTGCAGTTATGTCTGGCTTCGCGTCTGTGGTCTCGCTGCGTTTACTTGGCTTTGCGATGAACTGAGGCAGTGGCCTGCCTCAACTGCAGTTATGCCAGGCTTCATGTCTTTCATAAAACTTCACTTTGAAACTATTTGCTTACTGTTATTGTTTGCATGAATTGTTTTTTTTCTCTCTCTCTGCGCATTAGGAGGTTGACGGTCATTTTTATGGGTTCTTTTGAGATTTTGTGGCTGCCTGTAAGGAGATAAAAATCTCCAGGTTGTAGAATGTTTACATTCTTCAATAATAAATGTACTTTCAACTTTGAATCCCACTCATTCCCTGCTTCCTAATCCAGCAGCAACACTGCTAACAGCTGTCCTGGATACAACACACAACACAGATTTTAATTTGTGGCTCTTTGGTCCTACACAATAATCTGATGTTGTAGTCACTGTAGCAGGCCAGGCAGCATCTATAGGAAGAGGTACAGTCGACGTTTCGGGCCGAGACCCTTCGTCAGGACTAACTGAAAGAAGACATAGTAAGAGACTTGAAAGTGGGAAGGGGAGGGGGAGATCCAAAATGATAGGAGAAGACAGGAGGGGGAGGGACGGAGCCAAGAGCTGGACAGGTGGTTGGCAAAAGGGATATGAGAGAATCATGGGATGGGAGGCCTAGGGAGAAAGAAAGGGGGGGGGGAACCAGAGGATGGGCAAGGGGTACAGTGAGAGGGACAGAAGGAGAAAAGGAGAGAGAGAAAAATACATATATATAATAATGAATGAATAAATAAATAAATAACAGATGGGGTACGAAGGGGAGGAGGGGCATCAGCGGAAGTTAGAGAAGTCGATGTTCGTGCCATCAGGTTGGAGGCTACCCAGACGGAATATAAGGTGTTGTTCCTCCAACCTGAGTGTGGCTTCATCTTGACAGTAGAGGAGGCCGTGGATAGACATATCAGAATGGGAATGGGACGTGGATCAACTGTCCAGCTCTTGGCTCCGTCCCTCCCCCTCCTGTCTTCTCCTATCATTTTGGATCTCCCCCTCCCCCTCCCACTTTCAAGTCTCTTACTAACTCTTCTTTCAGTTAGTCCTGACGAAGGGTCTCGGCCCGAAACGTTGACTGTACCTCTTCCTAGAGATGCTGCCTGGCCTGCTGCATTCACCAGCAATTTTTATGCGCTTTGCTTGAAATCCCAGCATCTGCAGATTCCCTCGTGTTTGCGTTGTAGTCACTGTTAATGGGGTGATAATCCAGAAAAAATATGAGCTCCAACTCTGTAACGACACTTACTGTGGCACAGTAGCAGAGTTTGCACACCGCGTGTGTTTCCTCCTATGGGGGCTCTGGTTTCTAAAGATGTACATTTAGGGTTAGTGAAATGTGAGCATGCTGTTCTGGCATGCAGGTTGCTCAGTGCAATCTGCACAATCCTTGCTGATTTGGTTTAATGCAGAGAACACATTTCACTGTCTATGTGAAAAATAAAACTAATTTTAATCTCTGAAATCCTAAATTTGTTTTTCGAAACATTAAGAGTATAAAACTGATGACCAAAAATCCTGCAAGTTCAGATACAAATGCGACTGTTTCACTGGAGTCCCATTTGAAAAGGAATGCCATCTTTATCCAGTCAAGATCAATACCAGAATCTAATCCCATGCAAGTATTGCTGTTTCTGAATGCGAGTGGGTGACTCAGATCATACGAGGGGATGGGCATTGAATATCAATATGCCAGTGAAGCTCAATTTTGAGAAACACGAAGTGTGGCACCATGACTCATTGAACTAACAATGTCTGAACACAGAAAAGGCTGGTCGCGCCCACTGCAATCTGCGATTAATAGTTTCCTGCTTTGTCGGTGAAGACAGCAGATACCTCCAGCCAGAAAATGACATTTTTACTTGCTGTCAGTTTGAAGAATGCATTAATCTATAGAGTCAATAAGAGATTGGCAGCTCGAGTCCTATCAACACAACGTTCCTTTCTTACTGAAACACTGTAATTACTGGGTTGGTCAGACTAAGGAACAGTATCTACATGTTCCAAGATTGTTCATTCATCTACTTTGTCAAACCAACCTATAATTTAGAGGCATAAAAAAATCAGATCTGTCTTATTTATTGATGTTTACAACAGAAGACTGTGTTTTCACTGAAGAGCACAGCACAGGGAAAGCTGTAAGTGCCTCATTAGAAAATACCCATTCCTGGTAAATACATTAATTTCTGATGAAGAAATAACTTTGCTATAGGGATGTCAAATCAAGTCCAGTCAAGTTTATTGTCAAATGCACATACTGTATAGTGAAAAACATGTTTGGCACAGCATCACTGGCACATCAAAATCCAAGGCCCATATATACGGTTAGGGTGCCTAAGACTTTTACACAGTACGGGAGTAATTTTATGCACTGCTGCCACAAAAAAAATGCAAATTTCATGATATATGTGAGTGGTGATACACTTGATTCTGATATGGATCTCTGTTGCGGACTCAGAGTGAGTGAGAAGGGGGCAGAGAGAGGGGAATCATGTTTAGGAAAAGGGGAAGGGAGCAGGAAGCACCAGAGAAACATTCGGTAATGATCAATAAGCCAATCGTTTGGAATCAATTGGCCTTGCCTGGTGCCTCAGGGCTGGGTGTGTCTGCACCCACACCACCGTGACCTGGCACTTCTTCTCTGCCACCTGTTCCACTCCCCTCCCACGGCACTCAAACCTCGCCATTCCCAACATCCTTTGCTCCTGCCAGATTGACAAACTCACTCTCCACTCTACATTGACATATACAGTACCGTGCAAAAGTCTCAGGCACGCTAGCTGTACATATGTGCCCAGGACTTTTACACAGCACGATGGATTCAGACAGCAGTCAGAATGTAAATGTCAAAGTGCTCTCCTAAACACTGTCTGCAAATGTCGCCCCTCTCCAGAGCCTATATTTTTTTTAGTGAGTATTTTAGAGTAGTTCTCATCAAGCGAAGATCGTACACACCTATTTAACCTACTTTTTAAAAGGATGGGCGGAAGAGTTTGCGCTCAATGTAAGGAAAAATCAGAATGGGTGAATCAAATTAGGTATTAGGCTCAGACCTGATCTGGTGAGTAGCCCGGATTAAAATCAATCCTTTTGAATTTCTAGTACAGCTCTTGCCACTTCCGAAGGCCAACTTGTAGTGTGTATCACCATTCTGTGCCTTTTTCCCTTCCTATTCACCATCTCTTCCATTCCCTGTCAATCTCACTCTCTCCCCTTTCCCTCTCTTGTATTGACAGTGGAAGGGCTAAAGACAAATATTAACTAGACCATAAGACATAGGAGCAGAATCGGCCTATCAGGCCTGCTCTGTCATTCTGTCATGTATGATTTATTGTCCTTCTCAATCCCAGTCTCCTGCTGTATCCTTTGACACCCTGACTAGCCAATAATCTATCAACCTCCACTTTCAATATAATCAAAGACTTGGCCTGTATGGACAACAGACTCACCACGCTCTGGCTGAAGAAATTCCTTCTGTATTTACTAAGGAAACTGGCATGAAGTCTATGGAATTAAGGGAAACAAGTAGTGAGATCATGGAAACAGTACAGATCGAAAAGGAGGAGGTCCTTGCTGTCTTGAGGAAAATTAAAGTGGATAAATCCCCGGGACCTGACAGGGTGTTCCCTCGGACCTTAAAGGAGACTAGTGTTGAAATTGCAGGGGCCCTGGCAGAAATATTTAAAATGTCACTGTCTACAGGTGAGGTGCCAGAGGATTGGAGAGTGGCTCATGTTGTTCCATTGTTTAAAAAAGGATCAAAAAGTAATCCGGGAAATTATAGGCCAGTAAGTTTAACGTCGGTAGTAGGTAAGTTATTGGAGGGAGTACTAAGAGACAGAATCTACAAGCATTTGGATAGACAGGGACTTATTAGGGAGAGTCAACATGGCTTTGTGCGTGGTAGGTCATGTTTAACCAATCTATTGGAGTTTTTCGAAGAGGTTACCAGGAAAGTGGATGAAGGGAAGGCAGTGGATATTGTCTATATGGACTTCAGTAAGGCCTTTGACAAGGTCCCGCATGGGAGGTTAGTTAGGAAAATTCAGTCGCTAGGTATACATGGAGAGGTGGTAAATTGGATTAGACATTGGCTTAATGGAAGAAGCCAAAGAGTGGTAGTAGAGAATTGCTTCTCTGAGTGGAGGCCTGTGACTAGTGGTGTGCCACAGGGATCAGTGCTGGGTCCATTGTTATTTGTCATCTGTATCAATGATCTGGATGATAATGTGGTAAATTGGATCAGCAAATTTGCTGATGATACAAAGATTGGAGGTGTAGTAGACAGTGAGGAAGGTTTTCAGAGACTGCAGAGAGACTTGGACCAGCTGGAAAAATGGGCTGAAAAATGGCAGATGGGGTTTAATACAGACAAGTGTGAGGTATTGCATGTTGGAAGGACAAGCCAAGGTAGAACATACAGGGTTAATGGTAGGGCACTGAGGAGTGCAGTGGAACAGAGGGATCTGGGAATACAGATACAAAAATCCCTAAAAGTAGTGTCACAGGTAGATAGGGTCGTAAAGAGAGCTTTTGGTACATTGGCCTTTATTAATCAAAGTATTGAGTATAAGAGCTGGAATGTTATGATGAGGTTGTATAAGGCATTGGTGAGGCCGAATCTGGAGTATTGTGTTCAGTTTTGGTCACCAAATTACAGGAAGGATATAAATAAGGTTGAAAGAGTGCAGAGAAGGTTTACAAGGATGTTGCTGGGACTTGAGAAACTCAGTTACAGAGAAAGGTTGAATAGTTTAGGACTTTATTCCCTGGAGCGTAGAAGAATGAGGGGAGATTTGATAGAGGTATATAAAATTATGATGGGTATAGATAGAGTGAATGCAAGCAGGCTTTTTCCACTGAGGCAAGGGGAGAAAAAAAACAGAGGACATGGGTTAAGGGTGAGGGGGGAAAAGTTTAAAGGGAACGTTAGGGGGGGCTTCTTCATACAGAGAGTGGTGGGAGTATGAAATGAGCTGCCAGACAAGGTGGTAAATGCGGGTTCTTTTTTAACATTTAAGAATAAATTGGACAGATACATGGATGGGAGGTGTATGGAAGGATGTGGTCCGTGTGCAGGTCAGTGGGACTAGGCAGAAAATGGTTCGGCACAGCCAAGAAGAGTCAAAAGGCCTGTTTCTGTGCTGTAGTTTCTATGGTTTCTATGATTGCATCTCCACTCTGAATGGACGTCCCCCTATTCTGAGGCTGTGCCCTCTGGTCCTAGACTCCTCCACTATAGGAAACATCCTCCCAACATCCACGCTGTCTAGGGATTCTATCTAATTGCTGTGTCATACAAGTTAAACAGACTCAGGAACAAGACTCACTGTAAACCCAAAGGGAAACGTATTAAGTTGTCTAGAGACGAGAGGTACCACAGATGCTGGTAATCTGGAGCAATACTCAAGGTGCTGGAGGAGCTCAGGAGGTCAGGCAGCATCTATGGATGTTTAGTCCAGTTTTCAAGTATGTTTATTATCAAAGAATGTATAAATTATACACCCTTGAGATTTGCTTGCTCACAGGTGGCCACAAAGCAAGTAACCTGAAGGAACCCAATTTAAAGGAAAAAAAGTATAAAAAATATTAAAGACCAACACTCAATGCGCAAGAGAAAGGAAAATATACAAGTCATGCAAACAATCAAAGTGAACAACAACATTCCGAACCAAAATTGAGTCCTCAGATCCAAATCCTAGAGCAGCCCAGAATAGGCCCAAGGCCTCGCTTATCTGTTTATCACATTAGTTCGCACAGAGCACAGCAGCGGGGGTAGTCTTCATAGTCTCAGCGCAATGGAGATGACCATAGCTGAGAATGAGAAAATTGGCTCTTGTCCCAACCAACTCCCTGTCTTCTATCTTGGCCGGCATTTAAATTAATCCAATGATGGAACAACAAAAGGCTCCATGCCCTGGGGAGAGCAGTGGAACACCGCGGAGAGGGAGCAAAATCAGCTCTCACCTTTGATCCTAGGCTGGCATTTAAATTGTCTAAACCAGCACATCGTACCTTGCACTAGGACCCAGGCACTGCTGCTTGCGAAAGGCCCTGGGCCGTAGACCACGCCCGCCCAGTGACTCGCTCTGGGCCCAGATTTCATTGCCCAGCCTGAAGCCACTCTCAAGCACCCCAAACTCGCTCCCAAGCCAGTTGTACGAGCATCAAAATTAAATATCCCTCTTCCTGGGCCCTAACATCTCCCTATAGCACCCAAGAGCGATCCAACCACTCTCCCAGGCCAGCTGCACGGGCATCGGAATTTCATCTGCAATGATTCATTCCCCGAACTGAACTAGCCTCACCATCACTCACCCCTTCCTTGTTTCCAGCGATAATTTAACACAATTTACCTCAGAAAGGGTATTTTTAGTGATATTTTTCGTCGGATTTCTTAGTTTTTTTCTACCAGGAAGCTATCGCACATGTTCGGTAGTGCCATCGTAACCGGAAGTTAATTCATCAAATAGTCTATCCAATTTATGAGATTACTGCATTCACCCTTTTCCATGCCTCCCCAATTTCTTGCCATGTCCAATATTACAACTACTTGGTCATAAAATCACAGAAAACTACATAAAGAAACACCCAACAATTTCATAACGACTTTCAACCACCTACTTACATTAATCCTATACTAATTCTTTTCTTTAAGTCTCCCTACATTCCCATGAATCCTCTATGGGTTCTACCAGTCACCTACACATAATGGCCCATTTACCATGGTCAATTTACCAAACAAAGAGCTAGGATGCTTGTGGAATGTGGATGTCAGGTTGAGCCCTTGCAGGTCCGGACCCAGGTGAGGAGGAATGGCAGGTGCTCTCTGTTACAGCAGTTGCTGGCATCAACTCAGCCCAGGTGTGGTGGAAGGCGGCCTCTGTCATGGAAGCGCTGACAATGACTCAGCCCCAGGAGCAGAGGGCAGCCGATTCCCCATGAAGAGTCAGAACCGGGGTGAGACATAGGAGGACCAGCAGAGTCTCGGAGGAGCGACTCAGCGACACCACAAGTCAAGTCAGTCCCTCCAACACTATGACTCCGATAAGGCACTAAACGAGAGTCCTCTTTAAATAATCATAGAATGCAGGAAACCCGTGCCAGTCACAATTAACTTGACAAGTTTAAACTGAAAGCACCAGGGCTTAATGGCTTTA
Organism: Mobula birostris; assembly: GCF_030028105.1. Classification (NCBI taxonomy): domain Eukaryota; kingdom Metazoa; phylum Chordata; class Chondrichthyes; order Myliobatiformes; family Myliobatidae; genus Mobula; species Mobula birostris. The sequence continues at coordinate 5,724,495 of NC_092399.1, forward strand.
GGTAAGACAACAGTTAGGTGCTTTAGAAACTGAGAAGATGCCAAGCCGCAGAGCTCATGACAGTGGAAAGAAACTGGTGCACCAGGAGAAGATCTACACAATCACAGGGGGAGCACTGGAGCCCTATATATAAGACTCCTCCCAATCTTTTCTTCCTGTTACCTTCCTTGATTTCAGCCAAACCAAATCCAACTCGGTATTGTTATCCTCTGTGCTGATCCCACCATCTAGTAATGCTACCCTGCTTCCCTTTCCTCTTTATCTGTCTGTCATCTGCCTGCGTTGGTCACCATCTGAATGGATTGTCATTGGGAAGCCTGAGGCTTCGCAAGGAGAGCTATGATCAGATCAGTCTAACAGGACCAATACACATCGCGTGCCCACTGCAGGCTATCTGCCTGCTTTATCTGAGCTGTCTATGCACATCAATGGGAAGGGGTTAGGGTCGCCACGGTAGCGCAGTGGTTAGCGTGAAGCTACTACAGCCTGGGGCGTCAGAGTTCAGAGTTCAGGCAGGCGTGGGAATAAAAGGACCCTTGTCTGGTTGGCTGCCAGTGGCTAGTGGTGTTCTGCAAGGGTCAGTGTAGAACCGCTTCTTTTTATGCTGGATATAAATGAGTTAGATGATGAAATAGATAGCTTTGTTGCCAAGTTTGCAGATGATATGAAGATTGGTGGAGGAACAGGTAGTGTTGAGGAAATGGGTAGGCAGATTAGGAGAATGGGCAAGAAAGTGGCAAATGGAATACAATGTTGGAAAATGAATGGTCATACACTGGTAGTAGAAATAAATGTGCAGATTATTTTTGAAACGGGGAGAAAATCTAAGAATCTGAGATGCAAAGGGACTTGGGAGTCCTTATGCAGGACACCCTAAAGGTTAGCTTGCAGGTGGATTTGGTGGTGAGGAAGGCAGATGCAATGTTAGCATTCATTTCAAGAGGTCTAGAATACAAGAGCAGGGATGTGATGCCAAGGCTTTATAAGGCATTAGTGAGGCCTCACCTTGAGCATGGTAAACAGTTTTGGGCTCCTCATCTGAGAAAAGATGTGCTGGCATTGGAGAAGGTTCAGAGGCGGTTCACACGGATGATTCTGGGAATGGAAGGGTTATCATGCAAGGAACGTTTGATAGCTCTGTGTCTGTACTCACCAGAATTTAGAAGGATGAGGGGGGATCTCTTTGAAACCTTTCAAATGTTGAAAGGCCGAGAGAGAGCAGGTGTGGAAAGGATGTTTCCCGTGGTGGGGGAGTCTAGGACAAGAGGGCACAGCCTCAGGATAGCGGGGCATCCATTTAAAACAGAGATTTGGAGAAATTTCTTTAGCCAGAAATCAGTTAATATATATATACAGCCAGAAAGGAACCAATGCACAAATATGACTGCAAAGGGCACCTTATGCCCACCAGCAATACATTCCTGGCCCTGATCTGAGTCCACAGCTGTGCCAGAAATCTCCATCAGTTTTCAGAGGAGCAATCATTTTTGACCAACAGAAGCTCCCCCGATGGGCAGCTACATCCTCCTCCTGAGAGTCCTTTCCCACTCTCCTTGCTCATCTAGTTTTCATGCCATCATTCCACCCTCTCCCTGTCATGCTACCTTCCAGCAAGAACGCCTGCTGATGAATTCTATTCTGGCACTGGGGTGTGTGCAGAAATCCTGAAGTCAGCATAATTTCATTCAGCACCTGGCATACCACTCCCTGTCAACATCTGCACCTTAACTATAATTAACTATAGGCTGAGAAAACAGGATTATAACAACAACCAAGAATCAATCCACAACTAACCTGTTATTATTTTAGTTAATGGACCAAAACTAAAAGCAGAAAAATAAAATCTCCCTTCCCTCTTCTTTTATTCCCCACTCTGTCCTCTTACCTCTTCTCCTCACCTGTCTATCACCACCCCCTGGTGCTCCTCCTTCTCCCCTTTCTCCCATGGTCCACTCTCCTCTCCTGTCAGATCCCTTCCTCGCCAGCCCTTTACCTTTCCCGCACACCTGGCTTCACCTTCTTGCTAGCCTCCTTCCCCTCCCCACACCCTTTTTATTCTGGCATCTTCCCCATTCCCTTCCAGCCCTGAAGAAGGGTCTTGGCCTGAAACATCAACTTCATTCATTTCCGTAGATGCTGCCTGCCCTGCTGAGTTCCTCCAGCATTCTGTGTGTGTTGCTCTGGATTTCCAGCAACTGCAGAATCTCTTGAGTTTAAAAGCAAGAAATGATGGAGTTGCAGAATCAAAAAATGTCTACAGCATTAAAGGCGCAAACACAAGGAAATCTGCAGATGCTGGAATTTCGAGCACCACACATAAAAGTTGCTGGTGAACGCAGCAGGCCAGGCAGCATCCCTAGGAAGAGATACAGTTGACGTTTCGGGCCGAGACCCTTCGTCAGGACTAATTGAAAGAAGAGCTAGTAAGAGATTTGAAAGTGGGAGGAGGAGGGGGAGATCCAAAATGATAGGAGAAGACAGGAGGGGGAGGGATGGAGCCAAGAGCTGGACAGTTGATTGGCAAAAGAGATATGAGAGGGTCATGGGACAGGAGGCCTAGGGAGAAAGAAAAGGGGAGAGGGGGGAAAGCCCAGAGGATGGGCAAGGGGTATAGTCAGAGGGACAGAGGGAGAAAAAGGAGAGAGAGAAAAAGAATGTGTGTATATAAATAAATAACAGATAGGGTACAAGGGGGAAGTGGGGCATTAGCGGAAGTTTGAGAAGTCAAAGTTCATGCCATCAGGTTGGAGGCTACCCAGACGGAATATAAGGTGTTGTTCCTCCAACCTGAGTGCGGCTTCATCTTGACAGTAGAGGAGGCCGTGGATAGGCATATCAGAATGGGAATGGGATGCGGAATTAAAATGTATGGCCACTGGGAGATCTTGCTTTCTCTGGCGGACAGAGCGTGCTTTCACCAGCAACTTTTATGTGTGTTACTGCATTAAAGGAGCCACTTAGCCCTTCTGATCCATGTCTGCACCGAGCAAGGGCAATCCATGCTCGTCCACCCGATATACAGTACTCCTGCCACAGCTCTACTGGGCTGACAACTTCCCAGGACACTCCTGGGCTATAAAGGGATTGACAAATATCCAGGAATCTGCTCCAAATGGATCTTCAAGGGAAAAAAAACCACAGAGATAATATCAAACTGTGCTTTAAAAATCGTAAACATTAGAAACTCTTCAACTGCTGAAGATCCAAAGCTACCCACACAAAATGCTGGAGGAACTCAGCAGGTCAGGCAGCATCTATGGAAATGGATCAATAGTTGACGTTTCGGGCCGAGACTCTTCTTCAGGACTGGAAAGGAAGGGGTAGACGCCAGAATGAAAAGGTGTGGGGTGGGGAAGGAGGCTAGCAAGAAGGTGATAGATGAAGCCAGGAGGATGGTAAAGGTAAAGGGCTAGGGATCTGACCGGAGAGGAGAGTGGACCATCGGAGTAAGGATGGAGGAGGGGACCCGGGGGAGGTAATAGACAGGTGAGAAGAGGTAAAAGGCCAGAGTGGGGAATAGAGGAAGAGAGGAGGGGAGGGAAAAAATTACCAGAAGGAGAAATCGATACTCATGCAAACACCTATGTCAGGATGCTGTTGTTGGCTATAGCTTAGTGTTTAACACCATCATTCCCACAGTCCTGATCTGTATGCCGGTGATACTAAACCTGATCCGGATTCTGATCAGGTTGGAGTCTACCCAGACTGAATATATATCGTGTTACTCATCCACTCTGAGGGTGTCCTCATGACTTGAGCAATTGTGTTCATTAGTTGTGGATACATTGAGCATGAAGGGAATGTTTAACTGCCAGGCAGGTAGTCTACTTTCCAATTTGGTAGAGAAATCTGATGGTAGACTTGTTGAAGGATCGATGGGAGGAATGTGGAAGCAAGTGGTTTAGAAATAAGCAGCAGGAGAGTGATCTACTAGAGGTGGCAGCCCTTCCAGTGTGGTGACACTTCAATAATCACCGTTTATTTAAAAACATGAGGATGCGGTAGCTTCTTTCAGCAGGGAAAATGAGCCACAATGCAAAGACCAATTAACTAATCCATCTAATTAATGAGGGCATATAATGCGATACATCTCTACCCAAGGAGGTATAAGGTGCTCCTTCCCTCTGCTAGCCTGTAGGTCACCCTTGGGCAAGTCATAGCACCTGCTTAGCTCCCCGATCAGGGTCACGTGAAGCCATGGGAGCAGCTGGTGGATGGTCGTCTGAGCAGCCGGTGGAGATCACAAGTCCTGGTTATGTGACCACTGATGCCAGGCAGACAATCTTTGAAGAGTATTGATAATGGCTGGGGTCACCCGTCTTGTAAAAACACTGCCCAGAAGAAAGCAATGGCAAATCACTTCTGTAGAAAACTTTGGCAAGAACAATCACATTATCTTGTGGCATCAATAAAGCGCAATACATAAAATTACTACAGTACTGTGCAAAAGTCTTAGGCACATTATAGCTAGGGTGCCTAAGACTTTTGCACAGGACTGTAGCATTTTTATGAATTGCACTGTAATGCTACCGCAAAAATCAAATTTCATGACATATGTGAGTGATGACAAACCAAGTCCTGGTTATGTGACCACAGACGCCAGGCAGACAGTCTCTGAAGAGTATTGATAATGGCTGGGGTCACCCATCTTGTGAAGACACAGCCCAGAAGAAGGCAATGGCAAACCACTTCTGTGGAAAAATTTGCCAAGAGCAATCATGGTCATAGAATCAGAATCAGATTTAATATCACTGGCATTTGTGGTGAAATCAGTTGTCCTTGTGGCAGCAGGTCAATGCAGAATAGTAAAAAATCTGTAAATTACAGTAAGTATTTATATATTAAATAGTTAAATTAAGTAGTGCAAATAATAGAAATAAAAAAGTAGTGCTCATGAGTTCAATGATGACAGACGGAAAGAAGCTATTCCGGAACTTTGAGTGTGTGCCTTCAGTCTCCAGTACCTCCTGCCTGATTGTAGCAATGAGAACAAGGCATAGCCTGGGTGATTGTCACCATCATTTTAATCATGAGCACCATTGTCCATGTCAGGTCATACAACACAGTTCATAATGATGATGATGTTATATTGGGCATCCAATCCCCAAAAGAAAATTGGGAATCTACCTCAGTACGTTCAGTTCCAGTCTTGAGCACAACACTCATCCACTGCGTTATCCAGATAAAGGCATAATGATGCATAAATTCAATAGTTACAATCTCAATCTACAAATACATGCTCCTTCTGGCTTTGTATTCATTAAGTCATGCAGAGGGACAGCATAGGAAAAGGCTCTCTGGCTCACCGAGTCCATGCTGACCACTGACCACCCATTTACCCCAAGCCTACACTGATACTGTTTGATTTACCTGTTTTTCTTTTTCACTCTTCCCATCAAATTCCCGCAGGTTCTACAACCCAGCTACAACCCGACAGCAATTTCCAGTGGCCAATTAACTTACAATAACTGCATGTCTCTGGGATGCAGGAAAGAAACTGGGTGAAAATCTGACATCTTCCTCCCCTATTGGGAAGAAGGGTGGGACGTATGGAAATTTTCAAAACAAATTGGCGGATTTTTTTTTAGGTTAGCCGGCTGGTGGCGTAGTGGCATCAGCGCTGGACTTCGGGGCGAGAGGTCCCGAGTTCAAATCCGGCCGGCTCCCTTGCACGCTCTCCATCCGTGCCTGGGTTGAGTGTCCAGCTAACAACTTGACCTCATTAAAAAAAACCTGGAGAGGGATGGGCTCCGCCAGGTTTCAGATGCTCAAGACACGCCGTACGATGAGCATATCAAAAAGATTGGTGTAAAGCTTGTCATGACAGTGCCCCAACGACTCCACCAGGAGTTAAGGGCGCACACACACACACACACACACACACACTACTGAAGATTACAAACAAATGAAAGTAGTCGGTGTTAAAGTAGAAATTCAACGGCCAGCACATCAGGGGCACACTGTGGCTGCAATATGAAGAACCTACAAAATCTACCGCATTTCTTGGCACTGCCTACTCCGACAGTGCCAACACCACTACCCCCAAGGAGAGCAAGAGCAGCGGAAGGTTGGAAATATGTTACCATCTGATGGTCTCCCTTCATGTTGCACACCATTCCGACTAGGGACCACATCTTCATCTCTTCTTCATCAGCGGGTCTAAACTCTGGAACTCCTTGCCTAATTGAGCTACTAATTTATTTATTGAGATACAGCATGGAATAGGGCCTTCCAGCCCTGAGAGCCTTACCACCTAGCAATCCCCCAATTTAATCCCAGCCTAATCACAGGATAATTTACCATGACCTACCAACTGCAGGTGGAAACCCGAGCACTCGGGAGAAACCCGCGCGGTCACGGGGAGAACGTACAAACTCCTTACAGGCAGAAGTGATCATGGCGATCATGGTCTTCGACCACGGCTGTTCTTGACAAATATTTCCACAGAATCGGTTTGCTATTGCCTTCTTCTGGGCAAGACGGGTGACCCCAGCCATGATCAATACTTTTCAGAGACTGTCTGCCTGGCATCAGTGGTCGCATAGCCAGGACTTGCGATGTGCACCAGCAACTCGTACGACCATCCACCACCTGCTCCCATGGCTTCACATGACCTTGATCAGGGGCTAAGCAGGTGCTACACCCTGCCCAAGGGTGACCTGCAGGCTAGCGGAGGGAAGGAGTGCCTTACACCTCCTTTGGTAGAGACATACCTCCACGCCACCACACAGGGCAATAAATAGCCATGCTTTTTCTGGTCACATCACTGAAACAATGTTTGTAATATCTAAATGAATGGCTGAATAGTCTGGGAAGTTGAATGGCCTGCACTTGGCCATCCAGTTAATGCACGTTGATTAAATTACACCCAAGAATGCTTCCCACATAGGTTCCTGGAATATCACTAATGAGAGTCACTGAGCCATAAACCCCATGGGTGTTTTTATCTCTGCTGCAGATTTTCAGTCCTCTCTTTCTTTATAGATAATGTAAGTCATTTCACTTTCTAAACCTCTGTTACTTTAAAATCTCAGAAAGAAAAAAAATGCTGGCTTTCTGTGAAACAAATTGACAGCCTCCATTGTCTGATAAAGCTGGAATGTGCAAAACTAGAGATTTGCTACCTGGACAGATTAACTCCATTCAAAGCAATGAGACATGAGGCCAGGGCATTACTGGATCAATTTTTTTTATTATTAACTGCAATCATGAACAATAGCCAGATCAGAAATGCTGATCAAGTCAACTAGTTCCCAAAGAGAAGTCTGATAGGCCAATCAGATGATTCACTGCATAAGAACACAAAAAAATCATATGTACTCGTAGCAAGTACATAGAACAGGCCAAGGGTCGCTAGCCCCTGTACCCCAGAAACACACCTGGGCGGTGCGGCGGAGGTACGTGCTATGCATGACCTGATCTGAAAGCATCACGTTGACTCATAACAGATCGTGTTCACAGTGGAACAGCTTGGTCAATGATGGGGTGATCAGCACTGATGGACAAATTATACCTCCACTACCCCAGGAGGGGTACAATTTTACAGAGAGAAAGCCCAAACTGATGTTCACGCTGAGTGCTATAGCAGAAGTTGCCATCTTCAAAAGTAGGAGTTAAGTTATTCACAGGGATGTTGCCGGGACAGGTGCACCTGAGTTATAAAGAAAGAAGTTCATGGGGAGATTTGATAGAGATATACAAAATTATGTGGGGTATAGATAGCATAAATGCAGGCTAACTTTTTCCACTGTTGGGTAGGACTGCAATAGAAACCATGGGTTGAGGGTGAAAGTTGAAAAGTTTAAGGGGAACATGAGGAGAAATTTCATAGCTCAGAAGGTAGTGAGCTGCCTGCACCAGTGGTGCATGAAAGCTCCACCTCAACATTTAAATGAAGTATGTGGAAGGGAGTGGGTATGGGGGGGGGGGGGGCTATAGTCCTGGTTCAGCTCATTGGGAGTAGGCAGAAAAATAGATCAGCATGGACGGGATAGGCCGAAGGGCCTGTTTCTGTACGGTACTCTCCTACGACTCTATGGTCCCATCTCAAGTTCCAGGGTGTTTTGAGGAAGTCCAGGGTGTTCTGCCTGGTGTTCAGGGCTAGTTAACCAATAACCACTAAAGTAGATCAGGCAAGGTGTGCGGAGACAGAAAGGGAGCTAACCTTCCAGGTTCATGGCCTTTCATCATTTCAATTATTCATGAAGAGTCATTGTGTGGTTATGAAAGGTGTTATTTAAATATAATTGGGAAATAATGTTCAGTGGGTGAAGAGTCCTCAAAAAGCTGCCCTCGGCCGAGGCACTGTGTGTGTCCTTGAGCAGGGCACTTAACCACACAATGCTCCAGTCTACCCAGCTGAAAATAGGTACCAGCAAAATGCTGGGGGTTAACCTTGCGATAGACTGGCGTCCTATCCAGGGGGGAGCCTCGTACTCTCAGTCGCTTCACGCCACGGAAACCTGCATAAGCACTGGCCTGATGGGCCACAAGGCTCAGGACAGACTTTAACTCCTTAAATAATAATTACTGACACAAAATAATTGAACTACAAGAGATCCAACCTATACATAATAAATCCAGCAGCAATTGCAGACGTTCGAAGATCTAACCTCATGGCAGGAGATGATATTTTGTTTACGAACTCAGAACCTGAAGTGGATCTGGAATCACAGATCCCCTGATTCACAGAATGCTTACAGAATTAAATCAAATCATTCATCAATCACATTAATACTGACTTTATGTAAGAGATATCCAACTGGTCCCATTTCTCCACCTCTCCACACTGCCCTACAAAGTCATATTTTTCTCAGATACTTATCCAGCTCCCTTATCTAAGAAAGGATGTCAAAGATTCAAAATATATTTATTATCAAAGAATGTATAAATTATACAGCCTTGAGATTTGTTTGCTTACAGGCAGCCACAAAGCAAGAAACCCGAAAGAACCCAATGAAAGAAATAAAATATAAAAGACCAATACCTGGTGCACAAGAGAAAAGAAAAAACGAAACACAAATCCTGCAAACATTTGAAGCGAGCAACAACATTCCGAACCAAGTTGAGTCCTCAGATCCGAACCCCAGGTCAGTCGGGGATAGGCCCAAGGCCTCGCTTATCAGTTCATCATAGTAGCAGGCACAGAGCACAGCAGCCGGGGCAGTCTTCATAGTTTCAGCGCCATGGAGAGAGAAGTGATCATCACAGAGAGCAAGTGAAATAAGCTCTCTCCTCAGTTCCCAATACCCTGTCTTTTCAGTCTGCCTGGGGCGGCATTTAAATTGAGTGAACAACAGAGCAGTGAAAGGCTCTGGCACCCTGGAGAGAGGAATGAACATCACGGAGAGCAAGCAAAATCGGCTCTTGCCTCCAACCTGGGTCGGTGTTTAAATTGTCTAAACAGCGGATCATACCTTGCACCAGGACCCAGCAACTTCGAAGGGCTCGGGGCCTAGACGACAAAGCCCAGTGACACTCCAGGCCCAGATTTCGCCGCCCTGCCCAAAGCAGCCCTCGAGCTCTCAATCTCAGAGCAACCTACGCCACACCCTGGCCAGTTGTACGGACGGGCTTTGTAACTCCACTGCCTCGACTTCTCCTCTCCGAATGGCCGACTCCATCTGCATTGATTCTGCAACATACCATCTCGGCTCATCCCCCAGACTCACCTCGGCATTGCTAGCCCCCTCACTGTTTGCAGCGATAATTTAACACAATTTACCTCAGAAAAGGTGTAATTAGTGATACTTTTAGTCGAATTCCTTGCCTTCCTAACTACCGGTGAGCTGTCACATGCATTCAGTAGAGCCATGTGCTGATATTGGAGAGGATTCAAAGGAGGTTCATGGAAATCATTCTGGGATTGAAAGCCTTATCACATAAGGCTTGTCATATGTGAGAACATTTGATGGCTCTGGGCCTCTACTCACTGGAATTCAGAAGAATGAGGGGGGAATCTCATTGAAACGTATCGAATAGTGAAAGGCCTCAATGGAGTGGATGTGGAGAGAATGTTTCCCATGGTGTGGGAGTCTAAGACTGAAGAACACAGCCTCAAAATGGAGGGGCGTCCTTTTAGAACAGAGATGAGGAGCAATTTCTTTAGCCAGAGAATGGTGAATCTGTGGAATTTGTTGCCACAGGTGTCTGTGGAGGCCAGGTCACTGGGTATACTTAAGGCAGATGTTGATAGATTCTTGGTTAGTCTGGGAATTAAGGGAGACAGGGAAAAGGCAGGAGATTGGGGCTGAAGGGAAAATGGATCAGCATGATGAAATTTCAGAGCAGATTCAATGGGCTGAATGGCCTCATTCTACTCCTATATCTTGTGCTGTTATGGTCTTTACAGTGCCACAGCTAAACCTGCCTCCACCAACACTCCTGAGGTGCATTCTAGAATAAACCTTTCACCGCATAAAAGTGATTTTCTTCCATGTTGGTTTTGGTTCTTTTTCCAATCATTGTCCTTCCATTCCTCTAGAATCAAGACCTCTGTTGCAATGTGAGCACTCCCTCTCTGCCTATTCTGTTGTTAGCTGCCGTGATTCAAACCTCTGTCGCAGACCCTTTACAATCTCCCGTAGCAATCAGAACAGGATCTAGTGTCCCATCATGCTTTGCGAGGATACTCTGCCACTCGGGAGAAACAGGAATCACAGAACAAAGAGACACAGTGAAGGAAGATCAATAAAGAAGTATAGTTGTTAGGTGGAGATGGTTAGCAACTCTAAATTCCTCAGTGCTATTATTTTTGGAGATCTGTCCTTGGCCCAGCATGTAAGCACAATTACAAAGAGAGCATGGCAGTGTCTCCACTTCCTTAAGAGTTTGCGAAGATTCAGCATAACGTCTCAAACTCTGACGAGTTTCTATGGATGTGTCAAAGGTGGAGAGTATATTGACTGGCTGCATCACAGCTTAGTATGGAAACACCAATGCCCTTGAACCGAAAATCCTACAAAAAGTATTGGATCCAGCCCAGTCCGTCATGGGTAAAGCCCTCCCCTCCATTGAACACATCTGCATGGAACACTGTTGCAGGAAAGCAGCATCCATCATTAGGGATCCCCACCACCTAGGACATGCTCTCTTCTCTCTGCTGCCATCAGGAAGGTAGTACAGAAGCCTCAGGACTCTCACCACCAGGTTCAGCAACAGTTATTACCCCACAGCCATCAAGCTTTTGAACCAAAGGGGATAACTTCACTTGAACAATAATTGAAATGTTCCCACAACCAATGGACTCACTTTCAAGGACTCATCATTTTATGTTCCTGGTATTTATTGTATGTTTGTTTGTTTGTTTGTTTATTATTTCTTTCTTTTTGTATCTGCACTCTGATTGAACACCCAAGTTGGGTGGTATTTCATTGATTTTGTTATGGTTATCATTCTATAGATTTATTGAGTATGCCCACAAGAAAATAGATCTCAGGGTTGTATACGGTGGCACATATGTACTTTGATAATAAATTTATTTTGAACTTTGAACTTTGACATTCATTGTCTGATGTGTTGTCTTTGATTGATAATGCCCCTCTGTCCCACATCGAACAACTCCTTCTTTTCTATTCTATCATAACTGAAGTCTCTCATCATAGGACTCACTTTAATAAATTTCTTTTGCAAATTCTCTTAAGCACTTATACCTTTGCTAACATGTGCTACCCAGAACTGGATATAATACCCGTTTCTGGCTGAATGATTGCTCATCGTAGAGTCCCTTCTCTCCTGTTCACATTCAGTCTAGACCAGTGACCAAAGTACCACCAGGAGCTATGATAACATTCTGTTGTTGCTGCACATCTGTTTATAATATGTCAGGACTGCAGCGATAATGAGACGTTCCATTCTAATTACCCTGCCATTATTGGAGCAAGAAGCTACACGATAGTTCACACCCACACATTAGCTTCATACACACACCACAAGGCAGATCATCAGGTTGATTAAAAGCAAGCCAAATAACCACTCCGAGAAGAGCAAACATTGTTAAATATTAATCTGTGAACATTATGAAATAAATTCTCATTTATCTCACAAAACAAATGTAATCCTTTTCTCAAAACTGCTATGAATCATTATGTTTAATTTAATTAATTAATACCGCCACGATCCCTGAAATTTCTAATCCCAGTTAGACATTGCACAATGAAACAAAAAATAGAATAATAATTCTCATTCTTTTGATCAAATTCCTACATTGTCTCACCCCTCTCTTTCTCTGCAGCCTTGTTCAATCCTACAATCCTCAGAAAATAGCAGTTCTCCAGCTCTGGCCAACATGCATCTTCTTGTGCCCCCATTAGACATTTCCATCGTTCATCGTTTTTAGTCATGGGTGTAATATCGCATTCTCTCCCCTTTTCTTACTCCCAGCCTCTTCCCCTCTACCCTCCCTTTGCTCTCTCACTCTTTCACTCTGTCCTTCTCTCTACCCCTCTCTTTCTCTATCACTCTCGTTCTCCTCTCTACCCCTTCTCGTTCTCCCAGTCTCTCTCCTTTCCCCTCCCTTGTCTCTCTCTCTCCTTCTCTCTACCCCTCTCTTTCTCCAGCCTCTCTCTTTTCCCCTCCCTTCATCTCTCTACCCCTCTTTCTCCCAGCCTCTCTCAATCAGAACCAATCAGAACCAATTCATGCCGAGCTGAATGGAAAAGGTTGCACACAGCCACAGGCAATTCAAGTTCAGGGAGTGTATTATTATCTAAGCGGTGCCTCTCAGAGCAAACTCCCATAATATCAAGTCCCTACAGTTTTGTTTTCTTCAATGGTATAAAATGATTTTGGATACTTGTGATAAATCTTCCTATAACATCATCTGCCCTAAGAACAAATTGCTTCTTCAGACTCTACAAAACAGAACCCTTCTATTGTTCCACAATACTATCATTACTGATGACACTAAAATTTCTGCTATGGTGGACAATGAGGGAGATTATTTAAGTTCACAATGGATCTTGCAAATCTTTGCCAGTGGGCTGATAAACGGCGGATGGAGTTGAATTCAGAGAAATGTGAGGTGTTGGTTTTGAAACAAACCAAGGCAGGACTCAAACAGTAAGGGGTGGGACCCATGGGACTCCATTGAACAGGGAGATCTAGAAGTGCAGGTACATAGTTCTTGCACCCTTATAGGTACTGTTGGTGACAAAAAGAACATCGCACGGAAGCAGTACCCATCATCAGGGACGACCCACCACCTGGACCATGCTCTCTGCTCACTGCTGCCATCAAGAAGGAGGTACAGGAGCCTCAGGACTCACACCACAAGGTTCAGGAGCAATTATTACCCCTCAACCATCAGGCTCTTGAACCAGAGGGGATAACTTCACTCAACTTCACTTGCCCCATCACTGAAATGTTTCCACAACATGTTTTCGATATTTATTGTTTATTTATTTATTATTATTATGGGTTTTTATTTCCTCATTTTGTATTTGTATAGTTTGTTGCCTTTTGTACACTGATCGTTTGTTTGTCCTGTTGGGTGCGGTCTTTCATTGATTCTATTGTGTTTCTTGTACTTACTGTGAATGCCTGCAAGAAAGAATCTCGGGGTTGTTTATGGTGACATGCTGTATATGTACGTTGATAAAAAATTACTTTGAACTTTGAACTTTAGAAGAGAGCATGGGCTGGATGGTGGGGGTTTTGATGATGGATGCTGCTTTCCTGCAACAGTGCTCCTTGCAGATGTGCTCAGCAGTGGGGAAGGCTTTACCCATGATGGACTGGACTGTGTCCATTACTTTTTGTAAGATTTTCTGCTCCAGGGCATTGGTGTTTCCATGCAGGCCATGATGCAACCGGTCAGTATATTGTCCACCACTCATCTATAGAGGTTTGTCAAAGTTTTAGGTGACATGCTGAATCTCCGTAAATTTTGAAGAGAATAGAAGCATTGCTGTGCTTCCTTTGTAAAGGCACATGTACCAAGATACAGTGAACATGATTTGTTTGCGTGTCATTCGGACAGATCATTCCATGAGTTACATTGAAGTAGTACAAAAAACAGAAGGCGTTCTGGATTTTGTTATGAGTAATAAAGATGTTTAACACAAGAACAAGCAGGGCTTTATACATCAGTCATTATCATTTGGCATTATCTGCAGAGGTTATTCAACCATTAACTATGTCGCCAATTAGAGAAGCTTGAGAGCTTTTGTCAGATTGTAGGCCAGGGATTTGTTGGCTACCAAAAGGTGTCCTTCTTGAGAACTTAGTTGAAGATGGATCTCGGCACAGTGGTTAGCACAACGCTTTACAGTACAGGTGATCAGGGTTCAATCCCACCACTGTCTGTAAGGAGCTTGTACGTTTTCCCCACGTGGGTTTCCTCTGGGTGCTCCGGTTTCCTCCCACAGTCCGAAGATGTACCAGTTGGTAGGTTAATTGGTCATTGTAAGTTGTCCTGTGATTAGGCTAGCATTAAATTAGGGGATTGCTAGGTGGCATGGTTTAAAGGGCCAGAAGGGCCTACTCCACACTCCATCTCAACAAACAAACAAATAAAACAGATGTAAAATTTGTCTGACATCGCTAATATAATTCAAGAAAAGGATTGTTGTCCAATCCAATCCATTGCTTCTTAATTTCAAGAGGGGTTGCTAGATGAAATGAAGTAGATCTGGTGTATTTCCAAGTGATTAACAACTTGATCCTATCCCTTTGGAATGACTGATATTGGAAGAAAAGACAATGTACTATGGATTTGAGGTTGGTTGGTCAATGAACTGCAGAGGGAAAGGGAAGCAAATCATGATAGATCTAACATAGTCATTATACTGGAAGAATATAAGCAGTGCAGTCCTACAGAACTTCTGGTGCTCCTCTATAGCTACACAAAAATGTATCCATGTACAGCCTGTCTGATTAGCACAGGTTCAATCAGGCCATGGCATTCTCCATCAGTTTTCTATCAATCAACGACAATGGATTGGAAGGAGACTTTGAAAGAGGTGTTCATCCATAGATATTCATCAAAACTCATCCACTGGAATCCATTTTGCTCTTGATAAGAGAGCTGAATTCAATGGTGAGGGTGACAGCAAAAAACAACAGTCAATGGAACTCTGTGAAATCAGTGGAAGCCAGGGAAAATGCCTTTGCAGGTTGGAATCTCGGATGTAAGGAATGAAAGAGTTTTAACACTTCTCTGTCAGGGTAGCACTACTAGATGTTCTTCTGACCTGCGTTTTAAAGCTAACATTCTCCCTTTCCACAGGATTAGATTCAAGATTCAATTGTCACATGTACATCGAAACATGTTGACATACAATGTAAAACCTCTTTTTGCATTATATGTTAATGACTTGGATGATGGAATTGATAATTTTGTTGCAAAGTTTGTAGATGATACAAAGGTACATGGAAGGGCAGGTAGTTCTGAGGAAATGGAGAGGCTACAGGAGGACTTAGACAAATTAGGAGAGTGACCAAAGAAATGGCAGATGGAATACAGTGTCAAGAAGTGTATGGTCATGCACTTTGGTAGAAGAAATAAAAGGAGTATTTGCTAAGTGGAAAGAAAATTCAAAAATCTGAGGTGCAAAGGGACTTGGGAGCCCTTGGGCAGGATTCCCTAAAGGTTAATTTGCAGGTTGAGACTGGTGAGGAAGGCAAATGCAATGTTAGCATTCATTTCAAGAAGACTAGAACATAAAACAGGGAAGTAATGTTGAGGCTTTATAAGGCACTGGTGAGGCCTCACTTGGAGTATTGTGAGCAGTTTCAGGCCCCTTATCTTGGAAAGGAAGTGCTGAAACTGGAGGTTCAAAGGAGGTTCACAAAAATGATTCCAGGATTGAACAGCTTGTCATATGAAGAGCAGTTGATGGCTCTGGGCCTGTATTCACTGGAATACAGAAGAATGAGAGGTTGAAACCTATCAAATGGTAAAAGCTCTTGATAGAGGGGATGTGGAGAGGATGTTTCCTAAGATGGGAGAGTCTAGAACTAAATGGCCTAGTTGTGCTCCCATATTGTCTGGTCTTATTGTCTTGTGAAACATACAGTTGGTATTAACAAGCTGAGTTGTGTGCCATGCATTCTGGCTCCAACACAGCATGCCCACAATGCTTGACATTGTCAGAAATCATTTTATTTGCTGATAATTATTCGATATTATGTTAGTTATACAGTCTGTGCCCCATGCAGAAGACCTGGACAATATTTAAGATCCAAAGATTCACAGTCCATTTGTTATTAAAGTGTGAATTCAGTATACAATCCTGAGATTTGTCTTGCCACAGACAGCCATGAAATAAAGAAAACTATGGAACCCATTCAAGAAAAACAAAACATCAGACCCTCTGCTCCCCACAAAAGAAAACAAATTGCGTCAATGGCAAAGATAGAGAGAAAAACACAGACTATAAAACGCAAAATCGAAAGAGTCCAGGCATATTCAGTACAGTTCAATCTAGTACTATATCGTTTGTTATCTTCAGGCCACCCCAATCAAGATCGCCCAAAATAGCAGTAAAAAGAAGCAACAACCAAAAACCAGAAGCACATCTAATATGAACTACAGAGCATGTTGATTAATCGTGCCTGAAACCCAGGACTCCATCACAATCCTCCAGCAGCACTGAGCAAGAGGGAGAGAGAGACTATTTGAATGCAGGGGCCTTCCCGTGAGCAAGCGGCTAGTAGATGGCGCTGAACATCTGCTCGCCTTCCACTCGCACCTCATTGATTTCAATCTTCCTCGGCGAGAAATGGAGTCCATCGTGGCCTCGAGGTGGCAGGCTTCGCTCGAAGCCTCACCGAACCCTCACAGAGACAGCAAACCTCCAGATCGCTCAATCAGGCCGAAAGCACACCGCCAAAACGTAGATCACTGGCGCCAACAGTAGCAGAACCACTTTTGAAAGGAAAAGAAGATGTAAAAGAAGTGAAGGAAGTAGTTTTGTGATCCATATGGAGGTCGTTGCTCTTGGCCGCGTTGTTCATTGCTCAGATCAGCTGATAATGTATAAAGTATGCATACTTTGATAATAAATGTACTTTGAACTTTGAATTGACAAGCGTGCCACAGAAGTGTTTGAAAACGAATACCTTCAACAAGAGAGAGGACAACCACTGACTCGTGACATTCAACTCTTGTCAGTCCTCATCATCAACATTTTGTGTGTGTTAACATGGACTAGAAACTTAACTGAAGTCGTCACCTAAAATTTCCTGGCTACAAGGACAGGTCAGAGATTAGAGACGATGGGCTGTGCATCCCCAAAGTCTACCATTATGCAAAGCACATCAGGACAAGAAATGCAGTTCCTTCAGTTTATCTAAATAACTGGGACCCCAAAGTTCTAAGTACATTTATTAGCAAAGTACGTACGCAGTATACAACCCTGAGACTCATCTTCCCACGGACAGCCACAAAACAAGGAACCATGGAACTTGTTCAAAGAGAAAAAACATCAACCCTGCCCCCCACATTCAAAGAAAATTGCGCGATGCAAAACAAGTGAAAACACGGAATACAAAACACAATATCAAAAGGCTGGCACCGGGCACAATGAGTACAAATGAAACTCATCAACAAAACATTTTTAGCTTAGTTAAAGTGTCGGCACCATTGTGCAATTAAACACATTATAGTCAATAAAATTTAATTTCTTATTTCTCCAAATTCCTACATGATACAAGTAGTCTGAAATTATATTTGTGTTCAGCTTCTAGTGATCTATCGTAAACAACAAAAAATTGAGAGGAAGCAACACTTACAAAAAAAAATGTTTCCAGTGTTATCTAACTAACTGCAGAGGTGGCTCAGCACTCCCACTGACAGAAAATTTGGATACTGTACTGTCCTGACACAGCTGCGAACATTTTTAGATTTTGATGATTCTGAAACTATGTTTGTTGTTTGACTCAGTTATGAAACAGTTCGTCCAATTTGATATGTTGCCCATTCTAGTGATAAGGTCTTTGGAGTTGATCGGACTGGGTGTGCCTTTGCCTAGATTGATGCTGGGAATTCTGTCTGGTTCCATCCTTGCTTATTAATAGTCTGAAAGGCTTGCCAGTCATTACAGAGGGCTGCGGAGAATCAGCCACTGAGTTCTGAGTCATACATAGGCCAGGCCCAATGAAGGCAGAATTTTTTCCCCACTGGACAAGAAGGGATTTGGTT
Organism: Mobula birostris; assembly: GCF_030028105.1. Lineage (NCBI taxonomy): Eukaryota > Metazoa > Chordata > Chondrichthyes > Myliobatiformes > Myliobatidae > Mobula > Mobula birostris. The sequence goes on from NC_092399.1 coordinate 5,742,637, forward strand.
ATAATCAATGAGAGAAACTCTTTATCCACATTCATATATTTGATTAAATTTTATCACCCCACCACTAGTGTTGCATTTTGAACATCTTCAGATCAATCAGAATCAGGTTTACAATCTCCAAAGTAATTCTGTGAAATTTGTTGGTTGCAGCAGCAGTAGTACAATGTAATTCCTAATAATAGAAAAAAAACTGAATTACAGTAAGCGTATACGGTACCTATTCACTACCTACCCTCCAGAAGTTTTCGTGTTTTATTGTTTCATGACTTTGGATCACTGTGGATTTAATTTGGTTTTTCTGATACTGATCAACAGAAGACTCTTTCATGTCAAAGTGAAAACAGATCTCTACAAAGTGATCTAAATTAATTACAAATATAAAACACAAAATAATTGATTGCATAGTTACTCGCCCCCTCCAAGTCAGTATTTAGTAGATGCACCTTTGGCAGCAACTACAGCCTTGAGTCCGTGTGGATAGGTCTCTATCAGCTTTGCTCATCTGGACACTGCAATTTTTCTCCATTCTTCTTTACCCAACTGCCCAGACTCTGTCAGATTGCATGGAGATCATCAGTGAACAGCCCTTTTCAAGTTCAGCCACAAATTCTCAATTGGGTTGAGGTCTGGACTTTGACTTGGCCACTCCAGGACATTAACTTTGTCGTTTTTAAGCCATTCCTTTGTAGCTTTGGCTTTATGCTTGGCGTCATTGTCTTACTCGAGAACTATCTTCCCGCAAGTCGCAGTTCCCTTGCAGACTGCCTCAGGTTTTCCTCCAGGATTTCCCTGCATTTTGCTGTATTCATTTTACCCTCTACCTTCACAAGTCTTCAAGGGGCTGCTGCCGTGAAGCATCCTACCACATGATGCAGCCACCACCATGCTTCACGGTAGAGTTGGTGTGTTTTTCATGATGTGCTTATGCCAAACATAGTGTTTAGTCCACTATGAGCCAAAAAGCTCAATTTTGGTTTCAACAGACAACAAAATTTTATGCCAGCTGGCTTCAGGGTCTCCATATGCCTTCTGGCAAACTCTAGTCGAGATTTCATGTTCGATTTTTTTCAACAGTGGCTTTCTTTTTGCCATTTTCCAATAAAGCTGTGACTGGTGAAGCACCCAGGCAACAGTTGTTGTATGCGCAGTCTCTCCCATCTCAGCCACTGAAGCTTGTAACTCCTCCAGAGTTGTCATAGGTCCCTTGGTAGCCTCCTTCGCTAGTCCCCTTCTTGCGTGGTAACTCAGTTTTTGAGGGCGGCCTGCTCAGGCAGATTTACAGTTGTGCCATATTCCCTCCATTTCTTAATGATTGATTTAACTGTGCTCCAAGGGATATTCAGTTAGTTGGAAATTTTCTTGTGTCCATCTCCTGACTTGTGCTTTTCAATAATCTTTTCATGGAGTTGCTTGAAGAGATCTTTTGTCTTCATGGTGTCGGTTTTGCCAGATACTGACTCACCAGCAGTTGGACCTTCCAGATACAGGTGTATTTTTACTACGATCAATTCAAACACCTTGACTGCACACAGGTCACCAAAAACAGATTGTTCATTTCACTAATTATGTAACTTCTAAAACCAATTGGCTGCATCAGTGATGATTAGGCATGTCATATTAAAGGAGCTGAATACTTATACGATCAATTATTTTGAGTTTTATATTTGTAATGAATTTAGATCACTTTGTAGAGATCTGTCTTCACTTTGCACAAAACAGTCTTTTTCTGTTGATCAGTGTCAAAAAATCCAAAGTAAATGCACTGTGATTCAACATCATAAAGCAATAAAATATGAAAACTTCTGGGGGGGGGGAGGGTGAATACTTTGTATATGCACCCTATGTATTAAGTAGTTTAATTAAAAAAGTAGTGAGGTAGTGTTCATGGGTTCAATGTCCATTCAGAAATTGGATGGCAGAGGGGAAGGAGCTGTTCCTGAATTGTTGATTGTGTGCCTTCAGGCTCCTGTACCTCCTTCCTGATGGTAACAATGAGAACAAGACCTGGGTGAGGGGAGTCCTTAATATTGAGTGCCGCCTTTTTGAGGCATCGCTCCTTGAAGATGTTCCGGACACTAATTCATTAAGGCCTCTTGATTAGCACTCCTGTAAAATAAGCACACTACTTTCAAACTCAGTGATGTCCAGTCCTCTCCTTCACTCAAGTGACACGTTTCAACCAGCATTTTAAAAGCACTTCTCTTCTCTCAGAAAAACCAAGTTCTGCAGTACATCTTCCCCTCCGGCACAGGCCAACTTGGTCGATCATAGAGCATTGAGAGGGACAAATATCGGCCATGATACAGTGGCGGATCTCACTCGACGGGCTGAATGGCCTGATTCTACTCTGGTGGGCAGCGCAGTAGTGTAGTGGTTAGCACAACGCTTTGCAGATCAGGTAAATCAGGTTCAATTCCCACCGCTGCTGTGAGGTGCTTGTACATTCTTCCCTTGTCCGGGTGGATCTGCTCCAGGCTCCTCCCGCAGTCCAAAGTTGCTAGGTTAATTGGTCATTGTAAAGTGGCCCGTGATTAGGCTAGGATCCGGCCCTTCGCGCTGCGCTGCATCTCAATAAATAAATAAAAATGAATTAATGTCTTATGGAATCACTGAGAACAGAACCAAGCCCCTCGGCTCATAAAGTACACGCCAAACATCAAGCACACACTTAAATTCATCACACTTCTTATTAAAACCATCTGTTGGAGCAAACAGAAACCTAAAACTTGCAGAGGGAGTGAACAGGGGAGATGCACTGTGCATGGATTATTATCAGTGGCTGATTAGACTGCCTCCATTTCTGGGATGTTTCATAACATCTTGTTACACCACAGGCTAGGTCTACTTGCTACCTACGCTGTAATGATACCTTGATCCTATGAATGCCGTAGGAAAAGAGTTCCTGGGAATCATCTGGCAGCGACTGAGCTGAAACTGTAGTCTTTGCTGGGGAAGAGACTGAGAATACAACTGAGCTTCTGCTTGAGGGAACGGTTCTGTGCATATCAAGTGCAATGGTTACGCTGGTTTGACAATTAGGATGTTTCCACAGCTTGAAACATTCAGTAAAAAAATCAATATTAATAAAAACCAACACAGATTTAAAAAGTTGCCTTAATATAGCATCTTTCAAAGTTCAAAGTAAATTGATTATCAACATACATTTATGTCACTATATACAACCCTGAGATTCATTTTCCTGCAGGCAATCGCAAGATGCACAATGCCCCCAACAGGACAGACAACAAAAATGCAAAAAAAGAGAAGGCATCCGTTAGTCTCGCGAGACCATGGATCTGTGCCTGGAAAGTCTTCACTCTCCAGGGCGCAGGTTTGGGCAAGGTTGTATGGAAGACCAGCAGTTGTCCATGCTGCAAGTCTCCCCTCTCCACAACACCAATGTTGTCCAAGGGAAGGGCATTAGGACCCATACAGCTTAGCACCAGTGTCGTCGCAGAGCAATGTGTGATTAAGTGCCTTGCTGAAGGACACAACACGTTCCCTTGGCTGGGGCTCGAACTCATGACCTTCAGGTAGCTAGTCCAATGCCTTAACCACTTGGCCACGTGCCCACAAAAAAAAGAGAAAAGAAACAACAATAATAACAATAAAATAATAAAATATAATAATAACAATAAAATAGGGTATCAAATCAGAAACAACCAAATGAATTATACCTTGGTACATTTTCTATACATGGATGGTTTGAAATTATACATCCCTTTATCAGTAAAGCTAAAGCAAATAATTCAAATAGTCCAACTATTTTCAAAAGATATAAACATGAACTTTGAACTGGATAAGTGCAGAACATTAAACATAAAGGATATAAAAACGAGCAGCAGGATACAGACTACTGATGGATGCATATGAAACATACAACTATCTGGGATGTCAACAAGCAAAGAAAATAGATCACAGTGCAATAAAGGAAAAACTTCTGAGAGAATTTACTTTAAGGCTTAAGAAAATCTGCCAAATAGAGCTCAACTGTAAAAATACAAGAAAAGGCAATATAACGCTTTTGCTGTACCCATATAACAAATTATTTTGGCATGATATCTTGATCCAAAACTAATCTAGAAACTTTACAAAGGGAAAAAGGAACTGAAATGGCAATTTTTTTAAAAACACTATGTACACTCAAATGCACTTAGGTTAACACTATCTAGGACAAAAGGAGGAAGAGGAAAAACAAACATAAAAATTTTACACAACAGTCAGATAAAACTTCTAAGGATATATCTTCATCAGTGAAACACTCCCAGCGAGCAATTGCAAGTCTGATCGGAGGTACACTCCTGTCCTGTGCCATTACAAAGAAGGCACAGCAGCACCTCTACTTCAATAGAAGTTTGTGAAGATTCAGCATGTCACCTAAAACTTCTACAAAACTCTATAGATGTACGGTGGAGAGTGTTCTGACCAGTTGCATCATGGCCTGATATGGAAACACCAATGCTGTTGAATGGAAAATCCTACAAAATGTAGTGGATACAACCCAGTCCATCACAGACAAAGCCTTCCACATCATTAAGCTCATCTTCAAGGAGCACTGTCGCTGGGAAGCAGCATCCATCATCAAGGACACCAAGGCCATGCCCCCTTCTTGTACTGCCATCAGGAAGGAGGTACAAAAGCCTTGGATTCCACATCACCAGGTTCAGGAAATGTTATTACCCCTCAACCATCAGGCTCCCGGACCAGAGTGAATAACTTCACTCAATCCATCACTGAACTGATCACAACATGTGGACTTGCTTTCAGGGACTCTACAACTCCTGGTCTCATTATTCATTACTTACCTTAGTTTTGTATTCACACAATTTGTCGTCTCTTGCACCTTGGTTGTTTGCCCGTCTTTGTTTGTGTGCAGTTTTTTTTGACTGATTCCATTGTGCTTCTTTGTATTTACTGTGAATGCCCACAAGAAAATGAATCTCAGGGTTGTATGTGGTGACGTACTATATATGTATTTTGATAATAAATGTACTTTGAACATTGAACTTTTTAACTTGGTTGAAGTATAACTTTGAGTATTGTGCACAGTTCTGGTCACCTACCTACAGGAAAAATGTCAATAAGATTGAACAAGTGCAGGGAAAATTTACAGGGATGTTACCAGAAATTAAGGACCTGAATTATAGGGGAAGGTTGAATAGGTTACGATATTACTCTCCAGAGTGAAAGGGAGAGTTGATAGAAGTATACAAGATTATGAGGGGGATACGTAGGGCAAATACATGCAGATATTTTTCCCCTGAGATTGCGCAAGACGAGAACTAGAGGTCATAGGTTTCGAGTGAAAGGTGAACCTGAGGGGGAACTTCGTTTCACGCGGAGGGTGGGGAGAGTGAGGGACCAGCTGCCCTGGAAGTGGTGAATGCAGGTTGGTGAGGTACATGGACAAGAGGAGTTATAGAGGGCTGTCATCTGGCTGTGGGTACAGCGGACTTGGCAGAAAGACAGGTCAGCACTGGCGAGATGGGCCTTAGGACTGTCATCCTCGATGACTCTAAAAATACACTTGCTTTACTACAAGGAAGGAAAGTTGTCATCCTCACCCAGTCAGAGCCTATGTGTGACTCCAACCCCACACCAGTGTGCTTAACCCTTGGCTTGATGTGTCAAATGAATTGTCAGTCTTAAACACAGCTCTCAAAGGGAATCATAAGGCCATAAGGTATAGGAGCAGAATTAAGCCATTTAGCTCACCAAGTCTGCTACTCCATTCCATCATCCCTCTCAACTCCAATCTCCTGCCTTCTAGCTGTAACCTTTGACATCCTGACTAATCAAGAACCTATCACCCATTGCTTTATATATACCCATTGGTGACCTGGCCTCCACAGCCGTTTGTGGCAATGAATTCCAGATTCACCGTCCTCTGACTAAAGAAATTTCCTCTTTAACTCTCTTTTAAGAGGGCGCCCTTCTATTCCGAAGCTGTGCCCTCTGGTCCTAGACTCTCCCACTATTAGAAACAGCCTCTCGACGTCCACTTTATCTAGGCCTTTCAATTGATGGGATTCAGTGAGATCCCCCCCTCATTCTTCTAAACTCCAAGGAGCCATCAAACACTCCTCATGTTAAATTAACCCTTTCACTGGATTTGTTTTTTTTTGTTTCCAGGTAGTAAACTGAATGGAAATATTTGTGCTAACTGGACCAATGGTGCCATCTTCAGGCGGAATTGGAATCATATCAAACAGAGCCGGGCTGCATCCTCTGAGGGAATGGAATCTCACAACCTTTGCAGCCTACAAGACAGCTACACTATGAAGCGAAGCTTACACAGTGAGAACGTGCTCTGAGAAAGAAACTGTGGTGACATCGTTGGCGGTTTCTGGGAACAGGGTCCTCTTCTCTAGAAGTAAGAATAGGAAGTTTGAGGGGAAACCTGAAGGATTTGTTGAAGATCATGAAAACCTCCTCCAGCCCTGAAATTCAGCTGACTCTCGGATCACCACAAATTTTGGATGACTGCACACCGCAGTTTTTAAGTACTTCACCACCGGTCACTGTGCCTTCAGTTACGTGGTCCCCAAGCTCTATAAATCCTGTCGCAGATCCATCCAACTGGCTCACTTCCAGCGGATGGGTTTTTAATCACGGAAGCATTTCATGGGGTCAGTGACAAATTTTGGATAATATTCTCCTCCGACGTGCTGCTTTCACCATGCATAGGAAGCAGCTTTGACATTGTCTGTATTTTCAGCCACAACATGGTTGGAAAGGGCAAGACGATAGATGCTTCTGACTGGTACAGTATAAATATATATTTGTCATTAATAATAATGCAGTCATCAGGAAAGGAGGCCTGATTTACATTCCTAGGAGGTTTGGGTTGTCACCAAACACTCTAACAGATTTAATACCATAAACCATAGGAGCAGAATTAGGCCATTTGGCCCATCAAGTCTGCTCCAGCATTCAATCATGGCTGATACTTTTTTCCCCTCCTCGGCTCACTCCCCAGCCTTCTCCTCATAACCTTTGATGCTATGTCCAATCAAGAACCTATCAAACTCTGCCTTAAATTCACCCAACAACCTGGACTCCACAGCTGCCCGTGGTAATAAATTCCACAAATTCACCACACTGTGGTTAAAGAAATGTTTCCACGTCTCTGTTTTGAAAGGACGCCCCTGTATCCTGAGGCTTTGTCCTCTTGTCCTAGACTCCCCCACCATGGGAAACATCCTTTCCACATCTATTGTCTAGGCCTTTCAGCATTCGAAGGGTTTCAATGAGATCCCCCTCATACTTCTATGTTCCGGCGAGTACAGACCCAGAGCTATCAAACGTTCCTCGTATGATAACCCTTTCATTCCCAAAATCATTCTTATGCATCTCCTCTGGACCCCCTCCAATGCCAGTACATCTTTTCTAAGATGAGGAGCCCAAAACTGTTCACAATACTCAGGTTGATGCCTCACCGGTGCCTTATAAAGCCTCGGTCACATCCCTGCTTCTGTATTCTCGACCTCTTGAGATGACTGCTAACATTGCATATGTCTTCCTCACCACTGACTCGACCTGCAAATTAGCCTTTAGGGTGTTCAGCACAAAGACTTCAGGGTTCCTTTTTATCTCAGGTTTCTGGATTTTCCCCCCATTTAGAAAATTGTCTGCACATTTATTTCTACTACTAAAGAGCATTACCATGCATTTTCCGACATTGTATTTCATTTGCCACTTTCTTGCCCATTCTCCTAATCTGTCTAAGTCCTTCTGCATCCTACCTGATTCCTCAACACTACCTGCCCCTCCACAAAACTTTGTATCATCTGCAAACTTGGCAACAAAGCCACCTATTCCATCATCTAAATCATTGATATACAGCATAAAAATAAATGGTTCCAACACCAGTCCCCATGGAATGTCACTAGTCACTGGCAGACAACCAGAAAAGGATCCTTTTATTCCTACTCACTGCCTCCAACCAATTAGTCAATGCTCTAACCATGCCAGTAACTTTCCTGTAATACCATGGGCTCTTAACTTGGTAAGCAGCCTCATGTGTAGCACCTTGTCAAAGGCCTTCTGAAAATCCAAATATACAACATCCACTACATCCCCTTTGTCTATCGGACTTGTAATCTCCTCAAAGAATTACAACAGGTTCGTCAGGCAAGATTTTCCCTTAAGGAAACCATGCTGACTTTGTCCTATCTTGTCCTCTGTCACCAAGTACTCCATAAACTCATCCTTAACAATTGACTCTAACATCTTCCCAACCACTGAGGTCAGGCTAACTGGTCAATAATTTCCATTCTGCTGCCTTCCTCCTTTCGTAAGGAGTGGAGTAACATTTGCAATTTTCCAGTCCTCTGGCACTGTGCCAGAGTCCAATGATTTTTGAAAGATCCTCCACAATCTCTACCACTACCTCTTTCAGAACCCTAGGGTGCAGTTCATCTGGTCCGGGTGATTTATGTACCCTTAGGTCTTTCAGCTTTGTGAGCATCTTCTCCCTTGTAATAGTAACTGCACTCACTTCTCTTCCCTCACACCCTTCAACATCCGGCATACTGCTAGTGTCTTTCACAAAGAAGACTGATGCAAAATACTCATTCAGTTCATCTGCTATCTCCTTGCCCCTCGTTATTATTTCTTTGGTCTCATTTTCTAGCGGTCCTATATCCACTCTCATCTCGCTTTAATTTTACATGTTTGAAAAAACTTTTACTATCCACTTTGACTTGTTTGCTAGCCTGCTTTCATATTTCATCTTTATCTCCTAATAATTCTTTTAGTTGCTTTCTGTAGGGTTTTAAAACCTTCCCAATCCTCTATCTTCCCACTAATTTTTGCTTTGCGGTATGCCCTCTCTTTTGCTTTTACATTAGCTTTGACATCCCTTCCCATGGCTATACTATTTTGCCATTTCAGCTTTTATTTGTTTTTGGAATACATCTATCCAGCACCTTCCTAACTTTTCCTAGAAACTCGCGGAGGTTCTACAGCGGTATCTTTGAAAGTAATCTGACTAGTTGCACGGTACAGTACAGCAATTCAACTACTCAAGGATATAAGTAGCTGCAGGCTCTGCCCACTTCCTTCTCACCATCAGTAACACCAACAGAAGGCGCTGTCCCGAGAGGGCAATATCCATCATTAAAGATCTCTGCCGTACAGACTATGCCATCTCTCCACGGCTACCATCGGGCAGAAGGGAGACAAGTCTGAGGTCCCGCAGCGCCAAATCTACGCATCGGATTGACCGTGTGGCCTAATGGATAAGGCGTCTGACTTCGGATCAGAAGATTGCAGGTTCGAGTCCTGTCACGGTCGCTGTGAAGGTTTTGGAGCGCTGTGATTGCCGTGACATTATAGCTCAGGATGTTAGAATTGGGAGTTTTCGGCTGTGTTAAATACTATTAACTTCCAGCAGGGGTCTGAATACGATCCGTTTACATTACATATACTTTAAAGGTAGATTCATTGAATTTTGAAACAATAATGTACATTGAACCATCAGAAAGGTAGGCAATCACTACCTCGGCCACCCAGGGGCGATTAGGCATCGCCATCATTCCCCACTCTGAATTTATCTGCTACCGGTAAGCAGTTATTTGTTCATCACACATATGTACATACATCCGGTAAAAAAAATTACATACCATTAATATAATGAAATATAATGTGTGCAGGGTAGCACGACATCAGCGGGAGAATACCGGAATCAACAACAACGGCAGTCTCCCTCTACGATGCCGTGTTTTCAAAAGTTCGAATCTCAAAGCAAATTTATCATCAAAGTGTCACCATATACAACCCCGAGATTCATTTTCTTGCGGGCATACCCAATAACCATAATAGAATCGGTGAAAGACCGCACCAACAGGGTGACAACCAGTGGGCAAAAGACAAAAACGTGCAAATACAGGGGGGAAAACAGAATTTATTAATGAATTAATAATTAGATAAATAAGCAAGCATGCAATTTATTTTATTTTTTTTAAAAAACAGACCTGCGCATCGCATGGAAACCCTTCCTAACACCTTGTGGAATTTTCCATTTGTGGTATAATGTCATCGCTAAAAAGAATTGGATTTCTGATGTTCAGATAAAGGGTGCTCAAACTGCAGTTATATTTGTATGAATCTCTTTTGCAGGTTTGTTTGTGATAATGGGCTTGTTACTCTCGGGCCTGGGTGTGTGGATTTCAGACCGGGTGTGACTGCTTCCTCGAACCCTGTAGTTAAGCTTCGATCCCTTAAACATGTCTAGGAGTGAAAACTGAGTGTCCCGGTCTTTCTTTCTACAAGCACACACGCACTGAAGGCTGGAACCCTCATACATTTCCCAGGCGGAAGGGGCTGCCTTGGTAGAAATGCTGGCTTGCCGGTGAGAGGTTGATCCATTCTGCCTTGTCATGAAGGATAGCACGGCAAGATTTTTGAAGAACAGATTTTGGCATCTTACCCAAATGCGAATAGGATCAGAGATTCATTCATTGCTGTGTTTGGATCAGTCCCAGTATATATTTCTTATCGAACTTAACTCAAAACAGCTTATCATCATATTGTTTTTCCCGAGATCTTTCTGTATTCTAATGGATCCCAATGTTATACACGAATGACTAAAGTTTTCGAAAAGAACTTCATTGTAAAGTGAATTGGAATTTTCAGAGGATGTTTAAAGTTCAAAGTACATTTATTACTAAGGTATACATAACATTATACAACCTTGAGATTCGTCTCCTTACAGGCAGCCACAAAACAAAGAAACCCAAAAGACCGTCAAACACCCAATGCGCAGAAATGAAAGTCGTGTAGCCAATAAAGGCTCGGTAGTGCGGTGGTTGGCACAACACTTTACAGTATCAGCCACAGGGTTCAATTCCCGCCACTGCCTGTAAAGGAGTTTGATCTTCCCGTGTCTGCATGAGTTCCCTCCGGGCGCTCCGGTTTCCTTCCAAAGACCTTAGTGGTAGGTTAATTGGTCATTGTAAATTGTCCCGTGATCGGGCTGGAGTTGAATCATTGGGCGGCGCGAGGAAGGCCACGCTGTATCTCAATAAATAAAGTAAGCAAACACGAGGAATAGAACTAGATGAATACAAAATTCTTATTAGGTTTGACTTTACTTGTGGTTGGCTACCTCACTTGCTTATGTCAAGTTTTGGAACAGTACATGAACCAAAGGCAAGCAAGGTAGCTTTCATTAGAGCTATAAACTCGGCGGTTTTATTACAGAATAGTAGCCCGCATGACAATCTGTTGTAATGCTACTCGTAGCCACACGATGTCGCCACGTTACCATGAAACAGAAATAATCTCGACATCGATTTAGTCCATTTGGCATACAAGACAGAGGCTAGACTTTTTGCAGGGGTGGGATACTTGGGCAATGGGGTTTCTTCATTCCAGGTTACAGTTTACCACCAGAATATATTGTGCTTATTTTAGGGATTCATAACCTTTAATGCCATGGATCTATACCATTAAGCAAAGGATCCATCTTAGATGATGATTAAAATTTCTCACATTCACCTGGTCTGATTCTAACACAGCAATAAATGAATTCCTGATTCCATTCGCAAACTACCTTACTACATCTGTTCTGCCTGTTGAGTTTGACCCTACTTAAACAATAATGACTTCTTTAGAGCAGCTCCACTCTGCAGGTGTAAACACAGACCTCAGCATTAACACTGGTAATGACAGCAGCTGAAAGTGATACAAATCACGACGTATTTAGTACAAGAGGGAGACACGCTGAACTTTCCAAACCGATGAAGTTTACACTCATTCAGTGATGAGATGTCCCTTATGGAGCAACAAGCATCCTCTTATCGTCGCTACCGTCAGGGAGGAGCTACAGGAGCCTGAAGACACACACTCAATGTTTCAGGAACAGCTTCTTCCTCTCAACCATCGGATTTCGGAATGGACAACCAACTCATGAACACTACCTCAGCATTTTTCCTCTCTTTTTGCACCACCTATTTAATGCATGTACGTGTGCGTGTTGATATATATACTATGTATTAAAAAAAATATATATATATATGCACATAATATAATTAAGATGTGTAGATCAAGTGATCGATGGTTCCAGCCCTTCAAACCACACCAAGAAGCCAACAAGCAACCCCTGACAACCCCTATTTTAATCCTGTCCTAATCACAAGACAATTTACAATGGCCTATTAACCTACTAACCAATATACCTCTGGACTGTGGGAGGAAAGTGGAACACCGGAGGAAACTCACGCAAGGACGTACAGACTCCTCCACAGAGGTGCCAGGATTAAACTTCGAACTCCGACACCCCGATTTGTGATAGCGTCACACTAACCGTGACACTACCATGGCACCCAAAACTTAAAAGAGGAAGGCTGGTTACTTGGTGCAACCCCAGCTTTATCAACTCCATGTCCCCATTTCCCCCCTTCCTCTTCATATTGGCAATCCCAAACACTCCCCCTTCCGAAAGTCTCTTTCATAGCATTCAGGCCAGGACCACCAGACTCAAACAGTTATTTTCCCCGGGCAGTAAGGCTGATCAATGCCTCCGCCCACTAACACACCTTCAACCACCACTTTATTATCATTTCCTGTCAGTCACTTTATGTACAGACACTCCTGTGCCTAATCTCACTTTATGTACAGATTATCAATGTATATAATCTATCTTGTGTATTTATATTTATTGTGGTTTCAAATCATTATCTGTCTTCCTTATCTTACTGTGTTTATTTTTGCATGCCGAATTAGAACTGGAATAACAAATATTTCATAAACTTGAGAAAATCTGCAGAAGCTGGAAATGCAACACAACACACACAAAATGCTGGAGGAACTCAGCAGGCCAGGCAGCATCCATGGAGAAGAGTAAACAGTCAACGTGACATTTTGGGCCAAGAACCCTCTTTAAGACACTAGGAAGGGGAAGACACCAGAAGAAAAGGGTGGGGTGGAGGACTAGCTACAATTGCAAACAAGAGAAAATCTGCAGACACTGCAACACACACAAAAGGATAATTGCTGTTGAAGGGTCTCGGCCCGAAATGTCGCTTGTACTCTTCTCCATGGATGCTGCCTGGCCTGTTGAGTTCCTCCAGCATTTTGTGTGTGTTGCTGGCTACAATTATTTCGTTCTTCTTTACAATTGTGTACTGGAAATGACACTAAACAATCTTGAATCTCTCTAGATTCCTTCCATTTACCTTATCACCGCCCCCCCCCCAATATCATTATCACCTTCCACCCAGTGAATTAATTTTGCCCAAATAAAAGCGCCTCGGGAAATTTGAGCTAAGGACGTTTTGAAGATGATCCATTGAGTCCAAGAAAGGCCGTGGGTGAGAAATCTCCAGGCTAGGTCACGCTTTGTGAGGGGCGGGGGTGATACGTCCCGGGAAGGAGGAACTCACCGTGACCCGCTCTAGCCCGGCTGGGACAGTCCTGAGCCCCACGTCGGATCGCGGAACAGGGGCGGTCCCGTTGCCGGAAGGCGGAACCGAACGCAGCCGGGCCGGTGTGCGGGGCTAGGAGTTGGGCTGACTATTGAAACGGGCAGCGATGGAAATCCAGTACCCGGAGGCAGAGCGCGACGACAGCCGGGTGAGAGGGGGTTTGAGGGGGTTGGGGAAGGAGGAAGAGGAGGGGGCCGGGTCGGCGAGAGTACCCTCATATATAGAGGCCATGCCGCGGGACACTTTCATTTTCCATTCTCTGTAATTACTGAGGGGAGGAAATGAAATGAATGACGAAGTAACGTCAGAAACAGCAAGAAAGGGACGTTTCACCCAACACTCTGTGAAAAATATCACAACCGGACCCGCAGAGTTAAATCCCAAACTCCACTGTATCCCTATTTAACTTGTTCAAGCCCAACCTGACTCCTGTCACGGAATCCACCGCCCAAACTTTAACCCCAGGCCTGACCCTGGATCTTCATCCCAGCCTTCAACTTTAACCCCTAGACCCAACTCCCAGCCAGCACAGACCCCCTGCCTCCCTCCCATCTGAGGCGGTGACGGCCCTGCGCCCTGTTGTTGGTGCCGGACCATTGAATCGATCCAGTTATAATCGTGTTTAAAGCTCTGTAGGTGTGTTTAATGTGCCCCTCAGAAAGTGGTCCTGTTAACCGCTGGTGCTTGCTTCTTCGTTTGAGGAATGTGGTGTCTGGACCTTTCCCGATATGCTACCTGCTTCAATGAAGATGAAAGGACAGCAATAAAAATCATTTATTTTAGGAAATCTGTAGTAGTGGCGGCTGTTACAAGCTATTGAAAGGAACACAAGATACACAGTTCTTAAAGATACATTCATTCATCATACGACACTGCTTCCTTTTACCGAAGGAAAGACCCAAGCTTATCACCAATACTTCCCACAATATCTATCAACATATGTGTAATGAGACACAAGTATAATATTTAGATATAAATGCACTACTGGTTGAGTACCTCTTAACTGAAAACCTCCAAAATCCAAACTATTTTTGAGTGCTGACATGATATTATAAATGGGAAATTGCACTAGTCACTGCCTATGTTCCCTCTAATTTGTAATGACCAGTGTGCACAAAAAAATCTTAGGCTGCGCAATTTTTTTGCACTGACTACATGTGCGCAGTGAATTTTCAAGTGGAAGTAAACCTGAAGCTATTCCAGAGATAATAAATTACCAGGTCTAATTTGCTGTTCACTGATTAGAAGGAATAAAATAATCCACATCAATGAGTCTCATTTCTCATATACTGTACAACAGCAGGTAATAAAACCCATCTTTTCATGTTGTTAAAGTTGTTTGAAATGGTCAAGCAAAACTTATTGTGCACAGTTTAAATTCCTTTTTGTGCTAGTGACAAAAGATGTGTGCTCACGCACACCTTGGAGGGAGCACTGGGAACTTTCGCAGGCGATGCACAGGTCTCTGTGCACCACAGACATTTCTCACAGGTGACCTCACATATGTAATGAACAGAAGTTAATGCAAAATAGAAAATAAAACACTGCATAAAGTGAAAAATGAAGATCTCGAGTTTGTATTGAAAGAGTGGATTCATCCTCGTCAGAGTGAATATATGTTGTGTAACGGTGTGCTGATCGTGAAACAAGCAAAGATCCATCATGATGAATTGAAAGTTGAAGGTAATTGTGAATATTCAGCTGGCTGGTTGCAGAAATTTAGGAAAAGGCACGGCATTCAGTGTTTAAAGATTTGTGGTGATAAAGCATCTGCTGATCGCAAGGCAGCAGAGAAATTCATTGATGAGTTTGCTAAGATTGTCGCTGATGAAAATCTAACACACTGAACAGCTACATCAGTACAGATGTGTGATGAACGAGGGTAAAACAAAGACTGCTTACCGGGCTCCTGCTGATACGGGAATTCTGTCCTGAATTCTATCGCGACCATGTGTCAGAGATCCCCAAAGGTTGGTGATGACGTTGCATTTTTTTTTCTCGAGGATGCTTTGAGTACATCCTTGACTCTTCCTCTGGCTGGTGGCTTCTTCCCATGACAGAGATTGGAATATTGGTATTGGGCACACAAATACCATGGTCTTTGTAAGGCATTAACAAAGTGTAACTGGGACCACAGTTCTGATCACCCCGTTACAGAAAGGACATGGAGATCTTGGAAAAAGTACAGGATTCGAGGGCATGAGGATGTTGGACATACTCTGGAGTGTTGGAGGCTGACGTAAGACCTGATGGAAGTTTATAAGATTACGAGAATGATGTGCTGTCAAAACCTTCTTCCCAATGTACTGGAGGACATGGATTTAAGGCGAGAGGAAGAAAGATTATATGAGATGTATGGGGGAAGTTTTTTTTACACAGACAGCGCTAGTGCCCGTGATGGAGCTGACTAAGTTTACAAACAACCAATATGCAAGAAACAACTGTGCAAATACAAAAAGAAAAAAATAAATAAATAAGCAATAAATATTAAGAACATGAGATGAAGAGTCCTAATATGAACTAATAAGTGTGTTCTTTCATTGATTCCATTGTGTTTCTTCTACTTACTGTGAATGCCCACAAAAAATGAACCTCTGGATTCTATAGGGTGATATATATGTACTTTGATAATAAATTTACTTTGTACTTTGAACTCTTCAGTCTTCTTCGTCTTCTTAATATGGGAGGGGGGTGTATTGATTGAATGTAATGATGCAAATGAACAAGACTCTTATTCCTCATCGTTTCAGGTGGATGATTACCATGGGGTTAAAGTACCTGACCCCTATGCCTGGCTTGAGGATCCTGACAGTGAACGGACCAAGGTGAGGACGAACCCAGCCCTTACAGGAGCTCAGAAACTTTCCCACTCTGAGGGCTGGTTCTGTTCTATCTGTCTTTCTGGCGTACGTACATGTAGAACACCATTGTAGCGTAGCGGTTATCATGACGCTGTTACAGCTTGGGGCACTGGAGTTCAAAGTTCAATTCCGGAGTTTGTACATTCCTACCTGTGTGCGTGTGGGTTTCCTTGGGGAGCTTGGGTTTCCTCCCACAGTTCGTACTGGTCAGTAGGCTAATTGGTCATGGTAAATTTTCCTGTGATCAGGTCAGGTTTAAGATCGATGTGTTGTAGGGTGGTCCAGAATGGCCCGTTCTGCGCTGTGTCTCTCTCAATAAACAAATAATCGCCGTTTAGAGAGTGTGTGCGGCTCGATCCATTCAGCCATCTGCACTTCATCTCCAGGAGTTGTCAGACAAATGGTTGCTGCTACAAAACTTCTTGGGACTTGGCTGCACTGTCATTCAGTGAGTGGGCTGCAGCCCCAACTAGTGAGCAGGCCCCTGGCCTCACAATCCTAGGGCCTTCAACTGCTGCGCTGCTTTTAAATGTCAAAAACATTCGAAAACTGCAGCGGCTTGAAATAAGAAAAGGAAGATCAAAAACAAAGAAAAAATAAAATTAAAATGTTTATTTAAAATCACAAAATTACAGCTAGTTTTTAGTCAAAACAAATTTATAATGAAATAATGGGAAATAAGCTTAACTGGTTTTAGTTAAGTTAGTGAAGTTGTTCTACTGGGAAGTCCCATGACCTGTGAGCTCAGTACTTACAGCACGGCCTGGTTTCACTGCTAAACTCGGGTGTGTGCAGAGCAAGAGGTGTCAGATATACCTCCACCACAAACTCCCTGGGGGTTTCAGATTAAGTGGGATAGTGTACAGGCATACAGGTTAAAAATGTGTTTATGCATTAATTAAAGAAAGCCATTGCTTCCTGGAACCTACCAGAGTGTGTGAAGGATCTTCATACAAATCCTCTACTAGTACAAAGAATGCAAATGGTGTGAACGGTGCATGGAATTCAGACATCCCACCCTGCAAGAACTCATTTCAGGGAGGTAGCACCATCAATTTGCGGGAGACTCCCGGAACTTGTGGGAGAGGTGGGATGTCTGCAATAGAGTAGCTCCTTAGTAGCTGGCCAGCTAGTTTAAATAACGTTAGCTATGCTAATGAATGAATGACACCTGTTAAACTCACCTCAACATGTCTTTTACAGTCTTAATCCAGCACGGCCAATAGAAAAGTCACTGTTGCAAACAGTGCAGCCAGCAACACTGTCATTATTTTTGACCCCTATCAGGCAGGGGTACACTTTAGTGTAGTCTGGGGTGACGTACGTTTTATATTTTCTTTTTTTGGAACACTCTGCCATGGCGCGCTCTCGCTCGTGCTCTCTGTCTCTTGTGGTCGCTCGCACGCTCTCTTGCGCTCTCGCTTGCTTTCTCTCTCGCTCTCGCTTGCTTACTGTCGCTCTCTCTCGTGCGCACTCCCTCTCTCTTGTGGTCGCTCTTCCACTCTCTTGCTGTCTTGCTCTCAAAGAAATTGATTTCTGGGATATTGTATATAATTGCGGGCATCAGGGAGCCACTATTAATATGCAGGAGACTCCTGGAACTTCCAGGACAGGGGGGATGTCTTGGAATGCATATTGCAGATAGAGTAAATGTGTTCCCCGCCACCCCCCCCCCCCAATCAGATCTGGAGCAGAAGGAGGTTAAATGTTTTAAGTGCTGGGGCCCAGTCAACCAAAATAATGCCTCCTTGCTTCCTCCACCAAGGAGAGAAAGTGACTGACATTCTATGCGTAATCTGCTGATGTCTTTGTTTTTCAGGCTTTTGTTGAAGCCCAGAACCAGCTAACCATGCCTTTCTTGGAAAAGTGCAGAGTCAGAACGAGACTGAAGGAACGCATGACTGAATTGTTTGACTATCCCAAATACAGTTGTCCGTGCAGGAAAGGGAACCGGTGAGTGTTATATCAGAAAGCGTTGAGAGACATTATTTATTGCTGATTATGCTGAAAGCCACAGCGATGGGTTCTCCCGCTCTGGGTAGGATAAGATGTTACAGTGGTCAAGGTGTTTCAGAAGATGTGATATTGCAGTGGGCATGTTATTTTAGTGGCAATGCTACCAGGTTTAAAATTCAGAGAGTAAGTGTTCAATTCTCACAATGGAGTGTTTGAGAATATGAATTCTGCTTTACAAGTAATTCATTCAGAACCTACTGAATTGCCACAGGGCCCAGAATGAGGTTTATAATTGGGAATTGGCATTTTTTTTCTCTCAGGATGGGTTTGTATACGCAACTCCAACCCACAACAATGTGGTTGACCCTTGGTTGGACAAGCCAGGGCTCGGAACATACAGTACTGTGCAAAAGTCTTAGACACGTGAAAGAAAAATTCTGTAAAGTGAAGATGCTTTCAAAAATAATGAAGTGAAAAGTTTCTGAATATCAAAAAAATACTATAAAGAGCAGGAAACAGGAAAAAAACACAATCAAACCAATAGCTGGTGTGACTACCCCTTGCCTTTACAACTGTGTCAATTCTCTTAGATATGCTGTCGTTCCGTTTTATAAGAAAAACAGTTGTTGCAAGCATCTGGGAGAACTTGCCACGGTTCTTCTGCAGACTTTGGCTGTCCCGCTTGCCTCCGTCTCTCCAGGTAATCCCAGACAGCCTCGATGATGTTGAGATCAGGACGTTGTGGAGACCATACCATCGACAGTTGTCGGCGCCTGGAGGTTTATGGCAGGTAGAGTTTCTTCTTCTGCCGCCTGCTATCAAGGACTATCAGGAGTGGATTGGAACTTTGAGACTTTTTTTTTACCATGCCCATGGTCTGCGCTTTATCAAATTATGGTATTGCTTCTGTAACTATATGTTATAATTATGTGGTCTTGTCAGTGTTAGTCTTTGGTTTGTCCTGTTTTTTTTTTTGTGATATCACTCTGGAGGAACATTGTATCATTTCTTAATGCATGCATTTCTAAGTGACAATAAACGAGGACTGAGTGTCCTCATAATCTAATCTAGTCTAATCTGAAATCATATGAATCAGGAGTTCCCAACCTTCTTTATGCCATGGACCTCTACTGCTAACCAAGGGGCCTGTACACCCCAGATTGGGAACCCCTGATATGAAATATCTAGGGTGCCTAAGACTCGCACAGTACTGTAAGTACCGCCTCAGGAGTAGGCCATTCGGCCTTCAATCTTGTCGCTCCATTCAGCAGATCATGGTTGTTCTTCTACCTCAGCTCCATTTTTCTGCCATATCCCAATATCTGTTAATTCCTTTAACATCCAGTCAATGTCGGTTTCAAATGTAATCAATAACTAAGTCTCCACATTGCTCCAAAGTAGGGAAACCCCAGATATTCTCCATCACCTGCATAAAGATATCTTTCTGTATCTCTGTCCTGAGTGGTAACTCCTTATCCTGAGAACTTGACCCCCCCCCCACCCCAGTTCTAGGTTAACCAACTACTTGGTTGTTGTAGATGGGTTCTGCATTCACCATATTCTCAGGGCAATGAAGGATGCACAGTAAATAGTGGCTTTGCCTGCAGGGCCCATACCCTGTGAAATCATCAAAGAAGAACTTCTGGAGACATGGAAGGAGTCGGCCGCAAACTGGTGCTCTCCTTTGACCAAAGGTTGTATTCCTCCTCTGGCATATACTGTAGCCACTGGCCTTCAACTGGTGCTACAGCTCCAGAGTGGGACTAAAACTCAGATCTTCTGGATTCAAGAGACAACCCGTTGTAATGGTTAGTTCTCCGGGTTCTCCGGGGACTGTCTTGTCTCCCTTTCTCTTCATCATTTACACCTCGGACTTCAACTACTGCACAGAGTCTTGTCATCTTCAGAAGTTTCGGATGACTGCCATAGTTGGATACATCAGCAAGGGAGATGAGCTGAGTTCAGGGCTACTGTAGGAAACTTTGTCACATGGTGTGAGCAGAATTATCTACAGCTTAATATGAAAAAGACTAAGGAGCTGGTGGTAGACCTGAGGAGAGCTAAGGTACTGGTGACCCCTGTTTCCATCCAGGGGGTCATGGTGGAGGATTACAAATACCTGGGAATACGAATTGACAATAAACTGGACTGGTCAAAGAACTCTGAGGCTGTCTACAAGAAGGGTCAGAGCCGTCTCTATTTCCTGAGGAGACTGAGGTCCTTTAACATCTGCCGGACAATGCTGAGGATGTTCTACGAGTCTGTGGTGGCCAGTGCTATCATGTTTGCTGTTGTGTGCTGGGGCAGCAGGCTGAGGGTAGCAGACACCAGCAGAATCAACAAACTCATTCGTAAGGCCAGTGATGTTGTGGGGATGGAACTGGACTCTCTCATGGTGGCGTCTGAAAAGAGGATGCTGTCTAAGTTGCATGCCATCTTGGACAATGTCTCCCATCCACTACATAATGTACTGGGTGGGCACAGGAGTACATTCAACCAGAGACTCATTCCACCGATATGCAACACAGAGCGTCATAGGAAGTCATTCCTGCCTGTGGCCATCAAACTTTACAACTCCTCCCTTGGAGGGTCAGACACCCTGAGCCAATAGGCTGGTCCTGGACTTATTTCATAATTTACTGGCATAATTTACATATTACTATTTAATTATTTATGGTGCAACTGTAACGAAAACCAATTTCCCCCGGGATCAATAAAGTATGACTATGACACTAAAACAGAATTGTGCTCAGTTGAGTCTCCCTAGTTAATTAACAGCCTATTGACTTTCTAAGGCTAAGATTGATCCTAATGATTGGTGGTGGTTGCGATACCTGGTTGAGGGCTCCACAGGAGGTCCGATTATGGGGTACTGTCCTCCCTGGGGTGCTGTAGATAGGAACTTCTTTCGCTCTTAACTTCAACCTCTAGCCTCTGTCTGTCTGTATCTTGTTTTACGGCGGTTGGCATCCAGCTTAATGGTGCATTACCGCCACCCTCTGCTCCAGAATGTGCACTAAACATACACTCTAAATCCTTTCACCCAAGTGTGTGCGCGCACACACACACACACACATACAAACCTACACTACACCCTCCCATCTTTGACCATCCTAGTATCCTATTCCTGTTTATTCGTCATATCCTATAAAAAACCCCTGTACCCCACCTCTAGCCTCCTGCCAGCCAATGTGCTTTTATACTTGCTACGTCCCAGCTGCACAGGAAGTGACCTAGTAACAGAAACTGCTCAGTAAAATAAAAGCTGAATGTGCTTAAAGGCATAGAAAAAGATTAATGAATTGCTGGAAGGGCAGAACATACGGGGACACAGCGGCAGAGAAGGGAAACATTGACGAAGGTTGCGCTGAGAATGTGGCCAGACTTGCTAAAGGTCATTTTTCTCATTTCCAGATACTTTTACTTCCACAACTCTGGACTGCAGAACCAGTACGTGTTGTATGTCCAGGATTCCTTGGATGGAGAAGCTCGGGTGTTCCTGGATCCCAACAAGCTCGCTGAGGATGGGACTGTGGCCTTGAAGAGTAGGTTGTCACCAAAAATGAGGTCTCAGTCTTGTTGCCAAATTTAATTCTTTAGAATTAACATTAGCTTCCGGAGCAGGGGCTCCCAATCTGTGTCCCATGGGCCTTTGCTTAAAGATATTGGTCCATAGCATAAGAAAGGTTGGGAAACTCTGCCAACCAAGTGCCTTGTCTATTATTGAGAAGAGGCATGGGACTTAACTGATCATAAAAGATGCTCTACTAACAAAGGTATCTCAGTTTCTGTCTTGGGGTCGGAAAGGAATTCTAGGGCTCGTTCCATGCATCACAGATCCACCAAAATGACCCTAAGGTTAAATAGAACAAGTCGCATGAACTCATTTGATCCAGTTATTCGAGTTTGGAAGAATAAAAGGTGACCTAAACCAAGTTTTTAAAATGACAAAAGAGGTTTGTGGATTCGATATACAAAAGCTCCCAATGGTGAATTTCAGGGCAGTAGGGGACGGTCTTCAAAACAGAAGCGCCTCCAGGTTTGCCTTTAACAAACATGTTTTTAGTGAAAATGTTCAAAGTACATTTATTACCAAAGTATGTCAGAAACAGAATCGGAATCAGGTTTAATATCACCGGCATATGTCATGAAATTTGCTAACTTTACAGCAGCAGTACAATGCAATACATAATAATAGAGACAAAACTGTGACTTACAGTAGGGGTGTGTGTGTATATATTTGAAACATAGTAGTGAGGTAGTGTTCATGTATAAATTATACAAGCTTGAGATTCATCTCCTTTCAGGCAGCTATGAAACAAGAAACTGGAAAGAACCTTTTAAAAAAAGGCTTTCAAACACTCAGTGCACAGAGAGAGAGGAAAAAAACACAAATCATGCAAACAATAGAAGCAAGCAACAGCACTCAGAATAGAAGTGAGGCCATAGACATGAAGACTAAGTCTGGAATTTTGTTCCTGCAAGATAAAGTGGATCTGGTGTACAGTTGGAGCTCTCCTTGCAACTGCGGTCAATATACTTTTGAACAGAGATTTTTTAAAATGTGCATGATGGAAACCTAAAGCAAAACAAAACAGGCTGAAGATACTCCATGAATCATTCTGTGGGAAGAGAAATGTTTTAGGTCAGAGCTCCTTTGTCAGAACTGTTGAGGGCTTACAGCTTTTTCTGTGGTGTCAATGTAGCTGTGTAAGAGTAGGTAATGCCTGTGGGGCAAATTGATTAAATACATTGAGGAACAGATGTGCTATGATCTTATACAAGGGGAGAATCATCTCAAGACCAAATGGCGATCTTCTATTTCTCTGTTTGTTGACAACTATCACTGATCAGAAACCTGAAGAGCAAGGAATGTCCAATTCTTGACATTATACCTAACGCATTGTCTGTGAGACTAAGCTCAGTTAAGAAGATTGTACAAATCTTACTTTAGTATTGATGTAGATGGAAATGAGAGAGTAGATCTGGGCTTCTGCATCACCACTGGACATCTCCTACTGGTGGCCAGCACCAGTCTATAATTCCAAGTAGCTTGTAAATGTTAGCAAACTGGTCTTTAACTGATATCTATCCAATTCACTTAGTTTAAATGTTTACATGGGAAAAAATATCACAGTGATTCAAAAGTATTTCAAAAAGAAAGGAAATTATAGGCCAATTAATCTGACCTCAGTGTTGGAGTCGATTTTTAAGGATGTGGTTCAGGGTACTTGGAGGCATGTAATAAAATAAACCATAGAATGGTTTCCTTAAGGGAAAATTTTGCAGGACAAATAGGCAGGAATGCTTTAAGGAAGTAACAGGCAGGATAGTCAAAGGGGAATTGGTAGTTGTGTACTTGGATTTTCAGAAGGCCTTTGACAAGGTGCCACACATGAGGCTGCTTAACAAGTTAAGAGCCCATGGTGTCACAGGAAGGATAGAGCATTGGTGAAGCAGTGGCCGATTGGCAGGAGGCAAAGAGTGGGAACAAAGGAAGCCTTTTCTGGTTGGCTGTCAGTGACTAGTGCTGTTCCACAGGGGTCTGTGTTGGGACCGCTTCCTTTTACGTTATGTGTCACTGGTTTGGATGATGGAATTGATGGCTTTGTGTCCAGTTTTGTGGTCGGTATGAAGATAGGTGGAGGGGCAGGTTGTTTTGAGGAAGTAGAGAGACTACAGAAGGACGTGGACAGATTAGGAGAATGGGCGAAGAGGTGGCAGATGGAATATAGTGGTGGTAGGTGTATGGTCATGCACTTTGGTGGAAGAAATAAAAGCGTAGACTGTTTCCTAAACAAAGAGAAAATTTACATATCTGATGTTCTAAAGGCTTTGGGAGTCCTCATGTAGGTTTCTATAAAAGTTAGTTTGCACTTTGAGTCAGAAGTCAGAAGACTGAGGGGCGACCTGATTGAAACCTATCGAATGCTGAAAAGCCTCGATAGAGTGGATGTTGAGAAGTTATTTCTTATGTTGACTGAGGGAGTCTAACACCAGAGGACACAACCTCAGAATAGAGGGGCGTCCTTTTAGAACAAAGATGAGGAGGAACTCCTTTAGCCAGGAAGTGATGAATCTGTGAAATCCGTTGCCACCGGTGGCTGTGGAGGCCAAGTCTTTATGTATATTTAAGGCAGAAGTTGATAGATTCGTGATTAGTCAGGGCATGAAGGGTTATGGGGAGAAGGCAGGAGAATGAGGGCCGAGAGGGAAATGAATCAGACACAATGGAATGGCAGAGCAGACCCGATGGACCAAATGGCCTAATTCTGCTCCTATACCTTATGATATCAGGAGAGCTAGGTTTAAAATAAATGGAATGAAGGCCCAGAAGTGAATTGAGGAACTGCCCCCCCCACCCTCGCCAACCAAAGGGTTATGAAATCTGGAATGCATCACTTTCACAAACTAATTGGCACTTTCACAAACCAATTCAATGAATATCTGACAAGGTCTAAATGGAACTAGACAACAGGGTGACCCGTTGGGGCACCCTTTGAGAGAAGGGTAGTGCAGTCTGATGTGACCAAAATGAGCATTAAATTTTCCTGAATGCTATTGGTATCGCTTTGCTTTGGAAACTGAAGTAGAAAACCTCAGCTTATTAAAGAAGAAAGACACGTAGCAAAGCAAATATAGCTGCTCCTCATTTAACGAAGAACACTTTCTATGGCATCATTTCTGGTTTATCTGCCACCCTTGTGCCTCTCGTTGTCATTCTGGAGAGGTTCAGTCCTTTCATCCCCCGTCTCTTCATCTCTTCTGCTGGTTGTTGTTTGTCTCTGATCCTGGAGACGTGCATGCATCTCCTCCTCTGTCTCTTCTTCTGTCATTCTTTTTTTGTCCTGACTCTTTGATCCTGGAGTCGTAGAGCCCTGGCCTCATCCGATTCTTGTTCTCTCCCTCTCCTTGCCGCTTCCCGATGACGTTTGGCGTCATCTCTTGACCATAATGTCCCCCTTCCCTTTCCACATGGCATAATTAGGCTGACCTTTTTGTTTTACCCTAATGCTGGATAGAAGATACGAAGCAGTAACACCAAAGGATACTGATTATTCTTGATTATGTGGTTGGCGCTCTCCTAAATGGACGTGATATAGTCACCGCTGTCCTTTCACTGCAGCAAAGGGTTTTATGGGTGTCTCGAAGTACGTCATAACAATAAGATTTAATTATCTTTTATTGATGGGTCGCAGTTAGATCTGTCCCAATCCTGCACATGCCGATGGTGATTAGCAGAATGTGACCCCTTGAAATAGAGCTGCCCTGCCCTTTTGCTCCAGTAGGTGTCACTGCTGAGGCTGGCCATGCCCATGTGTCAGACTGTGGCGTCCCGATTTCCATGATGGCCGATCGGGTCTCGGGTGAAACGCAGCCTGTTGATTTTTGGCGAATGAGCAATTTTATACAAATATATAACCCTGAACTTTGCCTGCATTCTGTAAGTTAGCGCATTTTAATTTGACTTAGCCAAAAAAAAGTGCCGCTATAATGCAGCGTTTGTGCTAATTGGAGGTCACAAACAGACAGACAGAGCATGAGACTTTTAGTATTATATAGATGGTAATGGGAAACATCTGTTGGATGAGATGAGGTTGAGAAGTGCTCTCAGTGCTGACATGTGCCCAGTGGGCCTAATGACCTTCCTCTTTGCTTTAAGGTTCTGTGATTCATTCATTCTATTCATAAATAAAGACTCCCTCCTGTTCCAATTATCAGAATTGGTTAGCACGATGAGATAGATCTTCAGGTAGTCTTGAGTTCATTCAACAGCAGAAGTGTGCTGACCTCTGATTGTGTTTGTGCAGTGCTGGCCTTCTCCGATGACAATGAGTTCTTGGCGTACGGGCTCAGTAAGAGTGGCTCTGACTGGGTCACAATCAAAGTCATAAAAGTTGAAGGTCCTGAGGATCTACCAGACACCCTGGAAAGGGTGAAGTTCAGCTGCCTCTCCTGGACGCATGATGGAAAGGGAATTTTCTACAACCGCTATCCAGATCAAGAAGGAATTGCGGATGGTACGTGGGAAATACTGTGTTTGTGAAGAGTATGCATTGATTACACTTTGGAAAAAGTCTTGAGAGAAGCTAGCCAAGTGAGTGGTGAGCCTAATGGTATTTACAACAATGTGGGATGGCCTTCATACCTAATGGAAGCCATTCTTATGATAGAGGGTTCACTAGGTAAGTTAATCGCCCCAAGAGGAGATGTTCAGCAGCCTGAAATTTTATGAAGAATGAAAGGGAGTTTTCAGGGATAATTTTTTTTCCTAGCAGGATAGTCTAGATACAGGGC
Source organism: Mobula birostris (assembly GCF_030028105.1). Lineage (NCBI taxonomy): Eukaryota > Metazoa > Chordata > Chondrichthyes > Myliobatiformes > Myliobatidae > Mobula > Mobula birostris. The sequence continues at coordinate 5,769,182 of NC_092399.1, forward strand.
TCAAAATAAGGGGAGGTCCATTCAGGACTTGGGTGTGAAGAAATTCCTTCTTGTAGAGGGTAGTGAACCTTTGTAATTCTGTATAGAAGAGGGTTGTGAAGAACACTCAAGGCAGAGGGGGAAAGAGTTTTGAATATTAGGAATATGGGCTCAGTGTTAGAAAGAGGCGCCAAAATAAAATGTCTGCCATGTGAAGTCTCGTTATAAACATTTCCAGCATCCTCTGTGATGAGTCTTTGTACCTCCTCCGTGGGGAATGCATGGATTTTCCCTGGGTGCTACGGTTTCCTCCCTCTGTCCAAATACATTAGGTTAATCAGTCATTGCAAATTGTTCTATGATTCCTTTAGGGTCAAACTGGGGTTGTCAAGGGTTGCTGGACAGCGTGGCACAAAGCTCCTATTCCCCACTGTATTTTTTTAAATTTAAAAACACCAGGGTATTCATTTGAAAAAGATCTTACTGCTCTGACACCGGACCAGCAGACCAAGTAAACTTGGTCCCCTTTGAGTAAGATAGAAGGAGCCTTAATTCTCCAGTTTGAGGCCTGAAATATGTAAGCATGTCTTGCCCAGATTCGAGCGAATGTGTTCACTGTAGATGCACACACACCATTGGACGATGGAACCCGAAATGACAGCGTAGGCATGCCGATACATAGGCATACAAGTGATTCCAGCCACGTAATGCACTCTTGGAACGAAATCTTTGTCCCACACCCTCGACATCATCATTATGTGTCGCGTCCCTGCACCCTACACTGAAAAATTGGCACTTTCAGTGATATCTTGCATTGAGGCCCCATTTGCCAATCTAAGACACAGACACTATCGTGTGGAATTAGCTGAAGTGAGATCATTCTTCCCCGTCTCCTGGTAAAATCCACAATTGATGACTGAAAACAAGGTTATGTTGTCATTATTTTTTGCTGATTTGAGAGCTTGATGTGCAGTGATTGTCTGTTACAATTCTCATATTTTTAGCGCTTCGGGGAAGTACTGGTAGTAAAATGCTGTTGTATGTAGCTCAAGAAAGATGCAGTATAAATCTAAAGTTATTTTTGTAATATCTTCTTCCAAACGTGATTGACTCCCCGCCAAGCTCTTCTTGTCTTATCATCTCTTCCAGCCCAATTGTTTTTTCTGTTGTTACTTTGACTTTACTTCAAACCCTTGAGCTGCCATTTCTCTTCACTAAAGAAATCCATTTGTGTCTTTCTGTATTGTGTCAGACTCTCTCCCGTGTTTTGTTTGCTGATTGTACTCAATGCATGATGTATTGATGGTCCATCTTTCCCAGGCACTGAAACCACATCCAACATTCACCAGAAGCTCTACTACCACGTGCTCGGCACCAACCAGACTGAGGACATCCTGTGCGCAGAGTTCCCGGATAACCCCAAATGGAAAAGTGCAGCCACGGTATGTACTTGTCTGTCTGTCAGCCTATTTACAGTGCAAAATATGCCCTCCCAGCCCCTCAAACCGTGAGGCCCAGCAACCCCTGATTTAACACTAGCCTAATCATGGGACAATTTACAATGAACAATTAACCTACCGACCGGTACGTCTTTGAGTTATGGGAAGAAACTACGTGGTCACAGGGAGAACTTACAAACCCTCTACAGGCAGCTGTAGGAATTGAACCCATGTTGCTGATACTGTAAAGCTGTGTGCTAACCACTACGCTACCATGCCGCTGTACCGTGTTGGGTAATGTTTCATATGAGAGCGTTTGATGGCCTGTAGTCACTGGAATTCAGAAGAATGAGGGGTGACCTCATTGTATCCTATCAAATGTTGAAAGGCCTCAGTAGAGTGGATGTGGAGAGGATGTTTCCTGTGCTGGGAGAGTCTAGTGTAACCCAGGTTAATTAAACCCAAAATTGTAGTGTTAGAAAGTTCCACCTGCGAAGGGGTGAAAATTTGGGTGGCAGGGTGGAGCTATATCTCTACCAAAGGAAGTGTAAGGCACTCCTTCTTTCTGTTAGCCTGCAAGTCACCCTTGGCAAGGTGTAGCACCTGCTTAGCATCCTCCCACCCCCACCCCCCAAATCAGGATCACGAAAGGCCACGGGAGCAGGTGGTGGATGGCCGTAGGAGCAGCCGGTGCAAATCACAAGTCCTGGTTATGACGCTAGGCAGACAATCTCTGAAGGACACGGATAATGACTGGGGTCACACTGCCCAGAAGAAATACAGTGGATTCTGGTTAATAGGGCCATTGGTTAATCGGTGCAGCTGCTTATTTGGAATGACTCTTCTAAAAAAAAAAAAAAAAAAACAAAAAATAATTGAGAAAATAGCCAGGATTCCTTTCATTTATTTGGGATACCCGCTTAATTGGGAAAGGAAGCTTGCCGAACAGTTTCTAACTAGCATTAGTCGAGTCCACTTGTGTGGCCATTAAGGCACCACACTGTGCTTAGAGCGAATGCTTTTTAAAGAGCGTCATGTTTGTGTGTTTGTGTTCAAAAACTAGTGATTTTTTTGGTGAGAAGCATTAAGACAATTTGGAACTGTTATGCTCACCACAGTTTCAAGCATTCAGGCTTGGAGTTGCAAGAAACAGCCAGGAGTGAAAATGAAACTATTTTACTACTTCAACAAGTTAGGCACTATGAAGAATTTAAAGGTATCAGCAATCATCTTGAATGTTACAATGAAAATGAAGATTTGCAGGATGCTGTCGTCAAAAGCATTGTATAAAGTCAACCCATTATCTACACTGATTTTGTATATTCACAGTCAAAAGAACACGGAAACGTACACTGATCGAATTCCTCCATCGATAACTGTTAATAAGTAATGCACAGTTTTATCGTGTTGTAATTTGTTCTGCATTTCTTTTAAATGTATGATTTGCTACTCAGTTAATATTAGTTTTTAACTATTTCCGTGAAACTTCAGCTAATTGGGAAAGCCGCTTAATTGGGCCAAAATGTACTGGTCCCGATATGTCCCAATGAACCGAAATCCATGGTAGTTAATTTTGTTTGCTTTCATTCAGGTTTCTGACGATGGTCGCTATGTAGTATTATCCATTCATGAGGGTTGTCAGCCCAAGAACCGGGTCTGGTACTGTGACCTGCACCAACTACCAAATGGCATTACTGGTAGGTACCTGCTGAAAACCGCCTGTTTCTCCTACAGCCTCTTCGCTTTTTAGGCACACGTGAACGTTTATTTGGCATAGACCACTGACAGCAGCTCACCAGAGTCCTCGGTCCTGGGCCGACAGAAAGTTGATCGACCCTGTGGCTTCCGCTTCCATCACATGACCCTTCCTTCCCCCCCCCCCCCCACCCCAGGGTGGGGTCTTTGGAGCTCCTGTTGGCATTCCTGGAGCTCTGGGTTTGCTGTCCCATGACAACCCTCTGCCTTTCGGAGCCAGGTTTGAGACTGTTCATGGCGGAGTTCGCAAGCATTATTCATGGCCTCTGTTGGACCATGTACGCTGCATCGTAACTGTCAAAGTCTCTACGCAAGCCTGGGCAGTATGATATGGAGAGCAAGCTGCTGCCCCAGCAGCAAGTTCCCACTGGCCTGAATCCAAAGGAATGGCAGAGTCCGGTACAGTTTGATACCAGCGTCATTGCAGGAGTTGCCAGCCAGCATTGAACTCAATGAGGACTCTCTTAAGGACTCCAGCTGGATTTTCCCCTCGGGGTTTACTGAGTGGGTATGGCCACAAGGCAGCGGAGATTTGAGAGCAGAGTTTTCCCTCTAGGTGAGCTGCCAACTATAGCTGGCGAGCCCCATCTGCCTGAAGTGACTGGTAACCTGGTTTTCCCCTTCTCCTGTCAGTAGGAACGGTTCCGCTGGGCTTGGTACTAAGGCACACATGAAGGCCAGGAGCTGGACTTGGTTTTCAGAGGCTATTTGAGATTGGGAGCATTTAATAAGTAGAAGGAACTTATCCCCTCTACCTCCCCCCCCCCCCCCCCGCTATGACAACCTTTTCAAGGGAGATGTTATTTTTTACAGGCCTCCTTCCCTGGGTTAAACTGATCGACAACTTTGATGCAGAGTACAGTTATCTCACAAATGAAGGACCTGTGTTCACATTCAGAACGAACCACAATGCTCCTCGCAATCGAGTCATCAATATTAACCTGGAGCAGCCAGCTATGTCAGAGTGGAGGGAACTCATCCCCCAACATGAGAAGGATGTCTTGGGTAAGATCTTACAGGGCTCTATACACTGATTGGAAGTTTGTACCAAATATGTGTTTTTTTTTCAATTCTTACTATTCCACATTTCAGACTGGGCAACCTGTGTCAATGATAAGTTCCTCGTCCTGAATTACCTAAAGGATGTGAAGGACACCCTGCAGCTGTACGACCTTGCCACGGGAAGATTCCTCAAGGACCTCCCCCTTGATGTTGGCAGCATTTCTGGATACAGTGGACGGAAGAAGAACAAGGAGATCTTCTACCAGTTCACCTCCTACCTGACACCAGGTAGAGTTCGCAAGGGGGGGGTGGATTCATAGATCACAAGATTAATGTCACTGGCGAGCTGAGCCACAAAGAAAAATGAATCAAGCTATTTATTAGGGGGTTGAGAGGTTATCGGAATTTGTGCAGAGACTTAGAAAAGTGAAAAATTCTGTCCTCCGTATGAACGAAAGGATTAAAAGAATAGCGACATTTCTCACATGTACGTCCAAGTGTGCGCTGTTTGTGTCAAATCAGATAAGCGAGGATTGCGCTGGGCGGCCTGCAAGTGTTGCCAGGCATCTGGCACCAACATTGCATGCCCGCAACTCACTAACCCTAACCCACATGTGTTTGGAATGAGGGGTCACGGGGGGCACACTAACTCCTTACAGACAGCACTGGGGATTGAATCCCAGTCAGTGATCGCTGCCGCTGCAGAGCGTTGTACAAACCATACTGCCCTAAATCACTCGAGAAGGTACAACAAAAATAACCAATGGGAATAATTCAATTCTTCAGCCAGTGGGTATAGCCCAGCTACCCTGTATCCTTCATAATAGGGCAGCACGGCAGCACAACGCTTTGCCGTGCCAGCAACCTAGGTTCGATTCCCGCAGCTGCCTTTAAGAACTGTCTACATTCCCCCCCCCCCCCCCCCCCCGTGACCGCGTGGGTTTCCTCCGGGCTCTCTGGTTTCCTCCCACAGTCGAAAGACCTACCGGTTGGTAGGTTAAATGTTCATTGTAAATTGTCCCGTGATTAGGCCAGGGTTAAATCGGGGGTTGCTGGGTGATGCTGGAAAGGCCTGTTCCAAACTGTATTTCAATAAATAAACAAATAAAGGGAACATTGTTCCAAGGGAACAATGCCTGTGGCTCCAGTCCATGCTTTTAACTGAAGTCTTTTGATCCTGGAATCATTTTGGCAAAGCTCCTCTACCCCCTGTCCACATCCTTTCCTCTGCCAATACATCAATTGCGGTGGAACCAATGCCTGGTGATCAGTCATCATTACACCCTTGTCCTCGTGCTCGGTGCTTCAGGATCCAGTAACCTTTTAGCCATTACTTCAGTCTGTCCTGCTACCTTCATTGTACAAACACCCCAGAACTATCTTTGCTTGTATCCCTTTACAACTGTGCCCTCAATTCATATTTTTTCCTTCTTCCTAGCAAATTGTAAGACTTTCTCTACATCCTGCCTGCCAAGACCACTTCTCTGTCTTTGTGTCCTTGTTACCTATTATTATTTACCCCTTATAGTGTGTACCCCTTTGGTGCCATGATAGTGTGTGTGTGGTTAGCACAACACAAAGTTCTGGTGTGTATGTACAATGAAGGTAGTAGGACAGACTGAAGTAATGGTTACAGCTTGGGCCACTGGAGTTTGGAGGTTCAGTCCCAGCATCCTCTGTAAGGAGTCTGTACCTCCGCCACATGGAATGCCTAGGTTTTCTCCAGGTGCTCTGGTTTCCTCCCACAATCCAAAGATCAACCGGGTAGGTGAACTGGTCATTGTAAATTGTCCCGTGATTGGGTTGAGGTTAAATTGGGGTCGTCGGCGGGTTGCTGGGGGTGGTGGTGCTCCAAGATATGGAAGGGCCTATTCCACGCTTTATCACCCACACCAATGAGGTAAGGGACCAAATAATGTGGTGGAAGCTTGAGGGGTTGGTTGATCTGTTCATCTTCACATAGAGGCATTCAACTGAGTCATGTCCATAGAACCACACCTTTGGTCATGCACCAGTCCCAAGTACCAAGTGTCACCCTAGCCCAATTGGACCTTGGATCACAAGGGGCTGCCCATCGAGGTACCATTTGATGACGGTTCCATTGGGAAGTGTTTATTATCGATGTCCACATTCTGTGACTGAATAAAAGAGAAGAGAAATTGTTGATTGAGTTTGTCCTGAAATGAGTATTCGATGAAAGTTGTTCACCGATTAGTTTGCGTTCTATGCCAGGAATCATCTACCACTGTGACCTGACTCAAGAGATGCTGGAGCCTAAAGTTTTCCGAGAAGTGGAGATCAAAGGGTTCGACTTCTCTGATTATCAGACAGTTCAGGTGAGACAGTAAGGTGCTGAGACCAGGTGAATAGGTGCAGGTCCTGGAAGCTTAAGGAAAAGAAAAATCCAGCATCGTGACTGGTTGGGTTCATAGAAATATAGAAACATAGAAAATAGGTGCAGGAGTAGGCCATTCGGCCCTTCGAGCCTGCACCGCCATTTATTATGATCATGGCTGATCATCCAACTCAGAACCCCGCCCCAGCCTTCCCTCCATACTCCCTGATCCCCGTAGCCACAAGGGCCATATCTAACTCCCTCTTAAATATAGCCAATGAACTGGCCTCGACTGTTTCCTGTGGCAGAGAATTCCACAGATTCACCACTCTCTGCGTGAAGTTTTTCCTAATCTCGGTCCTAAAAGGCTTCCCCTTTATCCTCAAACTGTGACCCCTTGTTCTGGACTTCCCCAACATCGGGAACAATCTTCCTGCATCTAGCCTGTCCAATCCCTTTAGGATTTTATACGGTTCAATCAGATCCCCCCTCAATCTTCTAAATTCCAACGAGTACAAACCCAGTTCATCCAGTCTTTCTTCATATGAAAGTCCTGCCATCTCAGGAATCAATCTGGTGAACCTTCTTTGTACTCCCTCTATGGCAAGGATGTCTTTCCTCAGATTAGGGGACCAAAACTGCACACAATATTCCAGGTGTGGCCTCGCCAAGGCCTTGTACAACTGCAGTAGTACCTCCCTGCTCCTGTACTCGAATCCTCTTGCTATAAATGCCAGCATACCATTCGCCTTTTTCACCGCCTGCTGTACCTGCATGCCCACTTTCAATGACTGGTGTATAATGACACCCAGGTCTCGTTGCACCTCCCCTTTTCCTAATCTGCCACCATTCAGATAATAATTTGTTTTCCTGTTTTTGCCACCAAAGTGGATAACTTCACATTTATCCACATTAAATTGCATCTGCCATGAATTTGCCCACTCACCCAACCTATCCAAGTCACTCTGCATCCTCTTAGCATCCTCCTCACAGCTAACACTGCCACCCAGCTTCATGTCATCTGCAAACTTGGAGATGCTGCATTTAATTCCCTCATCCAAGTCATTAATGTATATTGTAAACAACTGGGGTCCCAGCACTGAGCCTTGCGGTACCCCACTAGTCACCGCCTGCCATTCTGAAAAGGTCCTGTTTATTCCCACTCTTTGCTTCCTGTCTGCTAACCAATTCTCCATCCACATCAATACCTTACCCCCAATACCGTGTGCTTTAAGTTTGCACACTAATCTCCTGTGTGGGACCTTGTCAAAAGCCTTTTGAAAATCCAAATATACCACATCCACTGGTTCTCCCCTATCCACTCTACTAGTTACATTCTCAAAAAATTCTATGAGATTCGTCAGACATGATTTTCCTTTCACAAATCCATGCTGACTTTGTCCGATGATTTCACCGCTTTCCAAATGAGCTGTTATCACATCTTTGATAACTGACTCCAGCAGTTTCCCCACCACCGACGTTAGGCTAACCGGTCTATAATTCCCCAGTTTCTCTCTCCCTCCTTTTTTAAAAAGCGGGGTTACATTAGCCACCCTCCAATCCTCAGGAACTAGTCCAGAATCTAACGAGTTTTGAAAAATTATCACTAATGCATCCACTATTTCTTGGGCTACTTCCTTAAGCACTCTGGGATGCAGACCATCTGGCCCTGGGGACTTAACTGCCTTCAACCCCTTCAATTTACCTAACACCTCTTCCCTACTAACATGTATTTCGCTCAGTTCCTCCATCTCACTGGACCCTCTGTCCCCTACTATTTCTGGAGTATTTATGTCCTCCTTAGTGAAGACAGAACCAAAGTAATTATTCAATTGGTCTGCCATGTCCTTGCTCCCCATAATCAATTCACCTGTTTCTGTCTGTAGGGGACCTACATTAGTCTTTACCAGTCTTTTCCTTTTTACATATCTATAAAAGCTTTTACAGTCAGTTTTTATGTTCCCTGCCAGTTTTCTCTCATAATCTTTTTTCCCCTTCCTAATTAAGCCCTTTGTCCTCCTCTGCTGAACTCTGAATTTCTCCCAGTCCTCAGGTGAGCCACTTTTTCTGGCTAATTTGTATGCTTCTTCTTTGGAATTGATACTATCCCTAATTTCTCGTCAGCCACGGGTGCACTACCTTCCTTGATTTATTCTTTTGCCAAACTGGGATGAACAATTGTTGTAGTTCATCCATGCAACCTTTAAATGTTTGCCATTGCATATCCACCGTCAATCCTTTAAGTGTCATTTGCCAGTCTATCTTAGCTTATTCACGTCTCATACCTTCAAAGTTACCCCTCTTTAAGTTCAGAACCTTTGTTTCTGAATTAACTATGTCACTCTCCGTCTTAATGAAGAATTCCACCATATTATGGTCACTCTTACCCAAGGGGCCTCTCACGACAAGATTGCTAATTAACCCTTCCTCATTGCTCAAAACCCAGTCCAGAATAGCCTGCTCTCTAGTTGGTTTCTCGACATGTTGGTTCAAAAAACCATCCTGCATACATTCCAAGAAATCCTCTTCCTCAGCACCTTTACCAATTTGGTTCACCCAATCTACATGTAGATTGAAGTCACCCATTATAACTGCTGTTCCTTTATTGCACACATTTCTAATTTCCTGTTTAATACCATCTCCGACCTCACTACTACTGTTAGGTGGCCTGTACACAACTCCCACCAGCGTCTTCTGCCCTTAGTGTTACGCAGCTCTACCCATATCGATTCCACATCTTCCCGGCTTATGTCCTTCCTTTCTATTGCGTTAATCTCTTCTTTAACCAGCAACGCCACCCCATCTCCCCTTCCTTCATGTCTATCCCTCATGAATATTGAATATCCCTGAATGTTGAGCTCCCATCCTTGGTCACCCTGGAGCCATGTCTCTGTGATCCCAACTATATCATAATCATTAATAACAATCTGCACTTTCAATTCATCCACCTTATTCCGAATGCTCCTTGCATTGACACACAAAGCCTTCAGGCGCTCTTTTACAACTCTCTTAGCCCTTATACAATTATTTTGAAAAGTGGCCCTTTTTACTGCTTGCCCTGGATTTGTCGGCCTGCCACTTTTACTTTTCTCCTTAGTACTTTTTGCTTCTACCCTCACTTTACACCCCTCTGTCTCTCTGCACTGGTTCCCATCCCCCTGTTGTGAACTAACCTCCTCTCGCCTAGCCTCTTTAATTTGATTGCCACCCCCCAACCATTCTAGTTTAAAGTCACCTCAGTAGCCCTCGCTAATCTCCCTGCCAGGATATTGGTCCCCCTAGGATTCAAGTGTAACCCGTCCTTTTTGTACAGGTCACGCCTGCGCCAAAAGAGGTCCCAATGATCCAAAAACTTGAATCCCTGCCCCCTGCTCCAATCCCTCAGCCATGCATTTATCCTCCACCTCATCGCATTCCTACTCTCACTGTCGCGTGGCACAGGCAGTAATCCCGAGATTACTACCTTTGCGGTCCTTTTTCTCAACTCCCTTCCTAGCTCCCTATATTCTCCTTTCAGGACCTCATCCCTTTTCCTACCTATGTCATTGGTACCTATATGTACCACGACCTCTGGCTCCTCACCCTCCCACTTCAGGATATCTTGGACACGATCAGAAATATCCCGGACCCTGGCACCAGGGAGGCAAACTACCATCCGGGTCTCTGGACTGCGTCCACAGAATCGCCTATCTGAACCCCTTACTATCGAGTCCCCTATCACAACTGCCCTCCTCTTCCTTGCCCTACCCTTCTGAGCTACAGGGCCAGACTCTGTGCCGGAGGCACGGCCACTGTCGCTTCCCCCGGGTAAGCTGTCCCCCCAACAGTACTCAAACAGGAGTACCTATTGTTAAGGGGCACAGCCACCAGGGTACTTTCTATTACTTGACTCTTCCCCTTCCCCCTCCTAACCATGACCCACTTGTCTGCCTCCCGTGGCCCCGGTGTGACCACCTGCCTGTAATTCCTCTCTATCAACTCCTCACTCTCCCTGACCAGACGAAGGTCATCGAGCTGCGGCTCCAGTTCCGTAACGCGGTCCCTTAGGAGCTGCATCTCGATGCACTTGGCGCAGATGTAGACGTCCGGGAGGCTTGGAGACTCCAGGGCCTCCCACATCCGACACCGAGAACAGCAAACTGCCCTCACACTCATACTGCCCCTCTCCTCAAATAACAACAGAAAATGAATGCCAAACCTTCCTCGCCTCGCCCGTTTCCGCCTAAGCCCGTTGAGCCGAAGCCCTTAAGTCTTCACTATGCTCCCGGCTCACTCCGCCGCCCGCAAATTACGCTGCCCGCTCTATGAGGCTCTGTTCCTTTTAAATCTGCCACGCTGCACTGCCCGACGTCACATGCCTGCGCAGTCCCGCCTCTCAGAACGCCGTTGGAGAAAAAAAAATAACGAAAATTTCAAAAATGTCTTTCTCGGCACTCCCACTCAGACTCTCAGACTTCCTTCTTCGAATCAAACCCGAAGCAGGATTTCTGCCCTTTTAAACCTGCCGCGCTGCACTGCCCGACGTCACATGCCTGCGCAGTGCATCACTCGGATATCTCTTTCAGTCCTTGACTGACAGTAGCACTGGTACCCCACAGCTTCCACTACCTGAGTTTAACCCTAACCCTGACCTTGGGCGCAGTCTGTGTGTAATTTCCATGTTTTCCTCGGGGCCATGTGAGTTTCCTCTGGGAGTTCTAGTTTCCTCTAAAATCCCAACGATGTCTAAGTGTGTAGGTGAGTGACTAAATCTGAGGGTTGTTAATGAGAATATGCTGTGTGATTAGTGTAGATAGGTGCTTGATGGACAAAGGGGGCCAAAATTTATGTTTACTCCCTCTATGATTCTTTTGGACCCTCTTGCTGGACATAGGCAAGGGCATTCATCTGTACCTCAGCAACTAAATACTGGCCCCACATCAGAGAAGAATGCTTATAATTACCCTAATTATTAAATTGAAACTTCTTGCTCATTGTAGAGACTAGAATGCCCCCAATTTTATGCAGTGTTTCTAGGCCAGCTGATTACAGTGATGAGAGTGTAGTGATTGGACTTGGTCATGGCTTAGAAACAGAAGGGATTGACCATTGTCCTTGTTTATCATGTCCGTTGACCTCCTTTATCTGAAGGAGAAGGTGTTGGCTAAAGCTGGATCCATCTAGGACAGGGGTGGCCAACCTTTTACATTCCATGCGTCAATTTTTTCACTCACGAGTTCAGATGCGCCATACAACTCTTGTACCCCCCTTCAATTCTTGTAAAAATATGTTAATATAGAACTCGTATGTGAAAAAAAATCGCATCTGAACTCATGCGTGAAAAAATTGACACATGGAATGTAAAAGGTTGGCCACCCCTGATCTAGAATCTCCCAACTCATTAACAGTGTCTTGTCATTTAGTAAGAACCATGCATGAATGTAGCCAAATGAAACACTGTTCCTCTGGAGCCAAGATGCAAAGCACATTACCAACAGCACACTGCAACTAGCACATATGGGTATGATTTTTCAAAAATGCGGTCATAAAGAAAAAAAATAATATAGCCCAAGTCCCTGAGTGACATGATTGTAGATTCATGTGGGTCTGGCTATTATATCACTCAACTATCATACACGTTTAAGCATTGACCTTTCCACAATATGTTTCCCTTTTGCTCAGGGGTGGTCAGGGTCTTGATGGGGCTCTTGCCAAGGAGGGAGTAGGGGGGAAATATGGGAGAGTTGATGGCAAAACACAAGGCACGGCCATCTGGATGTTTACTGATGAGGCCAGGTATTGAGTGCTTGCTCTATCACATCTGTTACTTTCTCTGTCAAAGGTTTTTTACCCGAGTAAAGATGGGACAAAGATTCCAATGTTCATTGTCCACAAGAAGGGGATAAAGCGAGATGGTTCCCACCCACTGTTCCTGTACGGCTACGGAGGATTCAACATCTCGCTCAGTCCATATTACAAGTAAGTTACAGGTTCCACTGAGCTCATTCGTACGGTTAAACCTGAAATGGCAACTTAATTCAACATGGAAGACTGTGCAACCTACGTTGGAGCATGGAGCAGTGCTGGGCAACAGCATTCAGGGTAATCTCACCAACAGAGTAGAGTTGACACATGAAGCAGTGTAGTACAGCACTGGCCACTCAGCCCATGATGTTCTGCTGACCTTTTAACCTACTCCAAGACCAATCTAACCCAGGGGTTCCCAAACTTTTTTATGCCCTGGACCCCTACCATAACCGAGGGGTCCGTTGGACCCCAGGTTGGGAACCCCTGATCTAAGCCTCACCTACATAGTCTTCCATTTTTCTTTCATGGACGTGCCTATCCAAAAGACTTTTCACTCTCCCTTATGTATCTGCCTCTACCATCACCCTTGGCAGCACGTTCCATGCATCTCCTTGTAAATATAACCTATCTCTGACATACCCCTCTCCTTTCCTCCAATTATCTTAAAATTATACTCCCTTGTATTAGCCGTTTCTGCCCTGGGAATAAGCCTCTGGCTGTCTGCTTGATCTGTGACTCATATCATCTTATACTCCCCTATCAAGTCACCTCTCATTCACCTTTCCCTCATTGCTCGTGAGGGAAAAGCCCTAGCTCTCTCAGCCTATCCTCTTAAGACATGCTGTCTAATCCAGGCAGCATCCTGGTAAATCTCCTCTGCATCCTCTCTAAAGCTTCCACGACCTTCCCTTAATGAGGTGGCCAGAATTGAACACTGTACTCCAAGTGTAGTCTAAGCAGAGTTTTATAGACCTGCCAGGCTTTATAGAATGTAACCTTGCAGTTCTTGAACTCAATCCCCCAACTGATGAAGGCCAGCACAGCATGCATCTTCTTAATGACTCTAACCCTGTGCTCTGCCTTCATACAACCTTCAAAAGCGTATCACTTCACCCTTCTCCACTTTGAACTCCATCTGCCTCCTCTCTGCCCAGCTCTGCATCCTATCAGTGTCCCATTGTAACCGGTGGCGACCTTCTGCACTATCCATGTATATTATGGTATGCTTTTCTTTTAAAGCAGATTGTGACTAGGCGCCTGGGATTACAGATCAACAATGTTTTTGCTTTAAACTGGTTTAACTTAAAAAGAATCCTATTTTCACCGAGTAAAGGTCCAAAAGCAGATTTGAAGGATGAGACCGGAGATAAAGGGCTGAATTATAACTGCTAGGTTTAAAGTGACTGAAGGATTCAATATTGCAAAGAAGAAATATATTTCCCATAGTGGGAAAGTTCAGTACAAGGGTCTAGCTTTAATTTTAAAGCTAGGTTGTTTGAGAGCAAAAGCAGGATGTTGAGATACATCCTAGGATAGGCTGGGTCACAGCATCAGTGGTGTTACCCGGGGTCAATGGGTGTGTCAGGTCTTTCAACATCAGACGCTCTCACCCAGCTGATCCAGCCAGAGTTGATCAGGCCTGGCTTGTGTCCCAGCAACATTGGCCCAAGGGTCACACCTCTTGGCCCATAGCCATCTGGAGGGTCGTTCAGCAGCCCCTGTGACGGTCCCGATGGCTCTTTTCTCTGCAGGCCCCCCCCCCATAATGCCAAAGAGAGAGAAGGTTCTGCAGAACAAGCAGTCAAAAAACTTCTACACCCCACCTCTGTAGGCTTGCATCGTGCCCTCCACCCCTGTCTCTTGCACTGCCCTACCAGCTCCTGGTACTTGGCTTTCTTATGCTCGAGCGCCTCCTCAATCCGGTCTTCCTTAGGGACTGTCAATTCTACCATGACCAGCTGCTTCGAGGTTTCTGACGGAATGACCATGTTAGGCATCAGGGATGATGATAGGATTCGTAAACGATGGATTTGGAGTATGCAGTCATCGGAAGCACTGTATGAAGGCAGTCCATTATCTGCACTCGGGTCTGCACTGATTTTGTTCACTCACTACTACTACTACTACTACTACGTCGACTCAGGCCTAGGGGGCTGGCGTCGGGCACGATGACGGACTCTCCACTTCTCCCTCTCCCTCATCAGTGTGTTCAGTTCATCTACATTAGCCGCGCCGCTGTCTTCTAGGAGCGTGTTGACCATAGTCTTGGGAGGGCGCCCAGGGTTCATCCTCCCATACTTGGGCTCCCATATGATGGCTAGGCTGGCAGGTAGCTCGGGGTGGCGTAGACAATGCCCTGCTAGTTGCAGTCTTCTCGCCTTGATTTTAGTGGTGAGCATCGGTAGGTTGTTATAGAGCTCAACGTTCATCAGGTGCTGTTGCCAACTCACATCAAGAGCCATCCAGAGCATTCGTGTATAGCAACCATCTAGAGACTTTCGCATAGTCTTGGTGAGCGTCCACGTCTCGCATCCGTATGTGAGAATGGACTCTGACTGCTATGAAAATCTTCTTTATAAGCCCTCTGGTCAGGTTCGACTTCCAGATTTCCTTCATGTCGATCATAGCCCTCCACGCCAGCGCCTTCTGTATCTTTATGTCCTTCTCCGAACTCATCATTCTTGACCCGAGGTACTTGTAGTCAAAGACTTTCTTAATAATATCATTCTCTATGGTCTTGAGAGTACCCTCGTCACAGTTAAACTCCATGTACTCTGTCTTTTTAGCGTTTAGGTGAAGTCCAACTTCATTGCACTCAATTTCCACTTTTGTCAGTAGCTGCTGTGCTCCATCTGGTCAGAGAGCAGGACTATGTCATCTGCAAAATCGGGATCTGTGAGCGTAACTGGTCTGACCCTTTTGGTTTGCCCTGGTTTTATGGTAAAACCAAGCTTGTCATGATCTTTGGTAGCTTGACGCAGAGCGTAATCAAGGACGATTATAAAGATGTAGGGTGCCAGGGTGTCTCCTTGCAGCGCTCCAGCTAAGAGCTCAAACACTGCAGTTTCTCTGTCTGGTGATACAACTTTCGCCATGGTTTTGGTATAGCTGGACTCTATTGCTCTCAGTAGATGGTCTGGCACTCCGTAAGCGTTCAGGATCTTCAGCCTTTTACCTTAGATTGTTCACTTAGAGTTAAAAGAATACGACAGAGTACAATTCCTATTAGGAACTAATACCCAGTTACATCGTACTGTCATGTATAGGTACATAATGTGCAGTAATAAGGAATCTGGCTTGATTACTTCCTCTCTGGCAAAGGGGCTGTAAACCGATGGTGGAGCCCCCTAATGGCAGTTTAAAGAAATGCACAGGATTTCTTCATCTGTCCCAGCAATGTTTTTCACTCAATTAAAAATCACAAAGACCGATTACTTTGGCATTCATCTCATGTTTTTTTTTGGGAACTTCATCGGATTTAAAATATATCAATATCCTGAGGGCATTAAGGAGGCTGCAGAATTTTTTCACTGAACGAATAAAAATTAACAGCTTAAATATATGTCAATTGAAAGTCATCAGTTATAATCAACATATTATCCTTCCTAACTTCCATCATCTCCAAAGGGACCCATCTACACCTTCCCCACTATTCTCCCTCCCAGAACTTATCCCTGCAAGCAGCTAAAGTGCTTCACCTGCCCATTCAGCTGCTCCCTCACCTCCACTCAAGGCCCCAGACAACTCTGCCAAGTAAGGCAAGCATTCACCTGCAAATCCTTTATTGTGTCTGGTGTCTCCGATGCAGCCTCCTCCACGTCGGTGGGACCTGTTATAAATTGGGGGACGACCTCACTGAACACCTCCACTCCATCCGCCACGGATGGATCTTCCCGACGGCCAAACATTTTAATTCTGATTCCCATTCGAGTTCTGACATGTCGGTCCAAGGCCTCCTCTTGTGCAAAGATGAGGCCACCCTCAGGGTGGAGGAGCAACACCTATATTCCATCTGGGTAGCCTCCGACCTGATGGCATGAATGTCGATCTCACCTTGCAGTAAAAAAAGTCCCCTCCCCTTCCCCTCTTCTTCTATTCCCCACCCTGGCCTCTTACCCCTTCTCACCTGTCTATCACCTCCCCCGGGTCCCTTCCTCCTTCCCTTTCTCCTATGGTCCACTCTCCTCTGCCATCGGATTCCTTCCTCTCCAGCCCTTTACCTTTCCCACCCACCTGGTTTCACCTATCACCTAGCTATTCTCCTTCCCCTTCCTCTTCTTAATCTGGCGTCTTTCACTTTCCTTTCCAGTCTGAAGGAGGGTTTCAGCCTGCAATGTCGACTGTTTATTCATTTCCATAGATGCTGCTTGACCTACTGAGATCCTCCCACAAAATGTTGGAGGAACTCAGCAGGCCAGGCAGCATCTATGGAAAAAAAGTACAGTCAACGTTTCGGGCCGAAACCCTGCTGACTTCCTCCAGCGTTTTGTGTGTGTTGCTCGGATTTCCAGCATCTGCAGATTTTCTCTTATTTGTAATGTGTGTGTTGCATCAATTATAATTATTGATTGACTCAAGACCTCCAAATCCAAGTGACCTACTTGCCTTTGAAAGTGTAGATTCTTATACAGTGACCTAAAATAGTTCAAACACTTGTGGTTACATCTGCAATTCCTGTCGTTTGTTTAATTGCTGCTCTGCTGTGTTTCCAGTGTGTCATATCTGATATATATCAGGCACCTGGGTGGGATTCTCGCTGTGGCTAACCTACGAGGAGGTGGGGAATACGGAGAAACTTGGCATCAAGGTAGGAAACTTTGAATCTTCACTTCAGCTACTTTTCTTGTAATCCTGTACATGGAGCTGGTTGAAAGAATATGATGTATCCTCTTGACTATAATAAAAGTCTGAATGTATCCTCTTGAGAAACTGAAATCAGAGTAAGAATCAAGTTATTTATTTATTAATCAGGTCCTGATGAAGTGTCTCTGCCTGAAAGGTCAACTGTTTAGTCATTTCCATAGATGCTGCCTGACCTACTGAGTTCCTCCAGTATTCTGTGTGTGTGTTTGCCTTGGATTTTCACCATCTGCAGATTTTCTTGTGTTATGTATTTATTTGTTGAGATTTGGCACAGAATAGGCTCTTCCAGCCTGTTGAGCCACCTCACCCCCACTATTTAATCCTAGCCTAATCACAGACAAAATGCAATGACCAATAGTCACCAACCAGTACGTCTTAATATCACTGGCAAATGTCATGAAGTTGCTATTATGCATCAGCAGTACGTGATGCTGAGGTACATACTCGAATGCACTGGGACACATCAGCAGTGATGTAACCTGGGGTCATTGAGTGTTTCGGGTCTTTCAAAATCAGACACTCTCCCCCAGGCGACCTAGTCAGGGTTGCCCAGGTCCTGGCTTGTGTCCCAGCAGGACTGGTCCACGGGTCACACCTCTTGATCCATGGCCATCTGGAGGCTCGCTCAGCAGTCTCGGTGACAGTCCTGAGGGCTCTTTTCTTTGTAGCTCCTGTATTGCCAAGGAGAGAGCAGATTCTGCAGAGCAAGCAGCCAGCAAAACTTCTACATCCCACCTTGGTAGGCTCGCATCGTGCCCTCCACCCCGTCCCTGGCACTGCTCTACCACATCATAATATAAACTAAATGACAATTAGAAGTATATATTAGATTATGAGAACACTCAGTCCTCTTTTTATTGTCATTTAGAAATGCATACATGCATTAAGAAATGACACAATGTTTCTCCGGAGTGATATCACAGAAAACAGGACAAACCAAAGACTGACACTGACAGAACCACATAATTATAACATATAGTTACAGCACTGCAAAGCAATACCATAATTTGATAAATAATAGACCATGGGCACGGTAAAAAAAAAAAAAGTCTCAAGTCCCAATTGACTCGCGAGTCCCCAATAGCAGGCAGCAAAAGGGAGAAACTCCCTGCCATAAACCTCCAGGCACTGACAACTTGCCAACGCCTTCGAAGCAGCCGACCGCAGCCGACACTGCGTCCGTCCATCCGAAAACTTCGAGCCTCCAACCAGCCCCTCTGATACAGCCTCCCGAGCGCCATCCTCTGCCGAGCACCTTCAACCTTGCCCCAGCCGCCGAAACAAGCAAAGCCGAGGATTCGGGGCCTTCTGCTCCGGAGATTCTGGTTACCACACAGCAGCAGCGGCAGCAAAGCGGGCATTTCAGAAGTTTCTCCAAATGTTCCTCCGTTCTCTCACATGTCTCCATCAAATCAGGATTGTGCGCGGTACCCTACATGACAGATTACAGATATCATTCACCAGAGAGGCTGCGCGTGCCGCGTTGTGCCGCCATCTTCTCCTCCTCCTCCTCCTCCTTATATATAAAACATAGAGTTAAACTAGTAGTGCAAAGAGAGAGGGAAGAATACTGAGATAGTTTTCATGGGTCCGTACTTTCATATCAGAACTTAAACCATCAGATTGATCTAAAAACCATCAAATCCAAACAGCCTGGGAAGGAAATTTCCCATCCTTACCTCGTTAGGCTCTTGCATGTGCTTGCAGGCACAGTCACTGGTTGCATTACTCGCATCTATTGGAACTCTGGTCATCATCCCTGCATCTGCTTGACTCCAAAATGTTTGGCTTGATCTCAATCCTTCAGAATAAAGGGGTGGATTAGTAATCTGAAATCACTGCATGGGTGCAACTGTGCCATTGAATGTTAGGTCAGTGGATAGAGATCTTGAGTAACACACACAAAGTGCCGGAGGAACTCAGCAGGTCAGACAGCATCCATAGGCAGTTGGCATTTCTGGTCCAGACCCTTCATCAGATCGAGAAGGGAAGGGAGAAAAGGAGATGTGGGGGGCTAGGGGGAGTACAAGCTAGCGGATGAAACCAGGTGAGTGGAGAGATGAAGTGAGAAACTGGAAGGTAATATGTTGAAGTAGTAAAGGGCAGGAGAAGAAGGAATCTGAAAGGTGAGTGGACCACAGGAGACAGGGAAGGAAGAGGGACACCAGAGGGAGATGAAGGGCAGATGAGAAGAAGAGAAGGGGTTGGAGGAGAGCAAGAATGGGGAATGGAAAAAGAGTGAAGGGGGAGGGGGAGAAATAACTGGAAGTTGGAGAAATTGTTGTCCTATCAAGTTCGTTCTTCTATAGCACTTTAGTTCTGCCACCTATCACCTCTCACCTTCCCAATTCCCCTACACCTACCCACCTTCTTACTCATCTGGCCTCACCCATTACCTTCGAGCTAGTCCTCCTTCCCATCCTCCCACCATTTAATTCTAGCATTTCCCCTACCTTTCCAGTCCTGATGAAGGCTCTCAGCCAGAAACATCAACTGCTTACTCTTCTTCTCAGATGCTGCCTGGCTTGCCGAGTTCCTCCAGCATTTCACAAACGGGTTATTCTGCAGGTGCTGGAAATCCGGAGCTACTCTCACAAAATGCTGGAGGAACTGAGTAGTGCCAGACTTGTCTCCACTCCACGTGTGATGAACTTTTGTCTTTTCTTCTCTGCAGCCGGGATTCTGGGCAACAAGCAGAACGCCTTTGATGATTTCCAGAGTGCAGCCGAGTATCTGATCCAGGAAGGGTTCACCTGCCGAGAGAAGCTGACGATCAACGGAGGCTCAAACGGAGGCCTGCTCGTTGGTATGGCAAATATTCTTGTACGAGAGTTGCATTGATTAGTGGACTGTCTGACTGGTATATTATGCTCCTTGCGCCGTACTGTAACAGTGGCCAAAATGCGATGTCTTTAGAATGAGAGCCAAGTACAAGATTCTGCCCCAGAGTGCTGATCTGCACTACAGTCTCAGTACGTCACGTCTGAGCGTCAGTGGATCTTGCTTACATGGATTTTCAGAAGCCCTTTGACAAGGTTCCGCACGTGAGGTTGCTTAACAAAGTGGGAGCTCGTGGCATTACAGGAAAGGTACTGTAGCGTGGATAGAAGATTGGCTGACTGGCAGGAGGCAAGGAGAGGGAATAAAAGGGGCCTTTTTTGTTTGGATGCCAGTGATGAGTGCGGTTGGTGTTGGGACTGCTTCTTTTCACGTTATGTGGCCAGCTGATCGGCGAACTGAGCTGCATGGTCACATGGGTGTTAATAGGCCGCACAGGCCTCATTGGGCTTCAAGGGCCTGTTCCTATGCTATGTCTAATTAAAAGTACAAACAATTAATAAAAATGATTAACTCTTGCCTTTGGGGCAAAGAGCAGTAGCATTATATTGGATATAATGAGAAGCACATATTTAATTCCTGTAATTGAGGAACTCAAATTATGGAGAAAAGGGATGAAAGTTCCGTTTGACAAGGGTAATCAATGTTGTGGAGAGGTCCAACTGATGACACAAAAATTGGGGGTGTAGCGGGCAGTGTGGAAGACCATCATGGCTTGCAGTGGGATCTGGACCAGCTGGAAAAATGGCAGATGAAATTTAATGCAGACAAGTGTGAGGTGTTGCCCCAAACGGGGTAGGTCTTAAGGCTGATTTATACTTGTGCGTCAGATGGATGCCGTAACCTACGCAAGTGGCCTACGCGCGTTGTGAGCATGTATACTTGTGCGTTGATGTGTCTGCGTCGCTCTGCAATTCGGGCACGTCGCGCATGTGCACACACCTGCCCGCGCAAGGCTTCATGGTCATGGTAGTCTTTCTCGGGGTAAACAAGCTTAAAGCAAGTGTCTTTTATTGTAAAAGTGAAATGTGTCCTCCATAATTTCGGAGGTCTGTAAAGCTTTATGGAAAGCATTGCAGCCAGAGTTCCTTCCCTGCCCTTCAGTCGCCCGATGGGAAGCTCTTGCAGCGTAGGAGGAAATGCGATGCTACCAAGTGGACCAATCACAGTTGTTGCGGTCTGCGTTGCCGCACCGTGTAGTTACATTTTGGGAGAGGTGCACATCAGGCTACGGTGTAGCGATCCACGTAGGCTCTGCATAGGATTAGCGGCAACACTGTACCTACGGCGTCGAGTTGACGCAGAAGTATAAATCAGCCTTTACACAGTGAACGGTAGGGCACTGAGGAGTGCGGGAGAACAGAGGGATCTGGGTACAAAAGTCCATACTTTGTTGAAAGTGGCATCACAGGTAACTAGGGTTGTATTGAGTACAGGAGGTGGGGTGTTATGTTGAAATTGTAGAAGACATTGGTTAGGCCTAATTTGGAGTATTGTGTGCAGTTTTGGTCACCTACCTACAGGAAAGATGTAAATAAGATTGAAAGAGTACAAAGAAATTTTACAAGGGTATTGCTGGGTCTGGAGGACCTGAGTTATATGAAAAGATTGAATAGGTTTGGTCTTTGTTCCTTGGAATGTAGAATATTGAGAGAAGATTTGATAGAGGTATACAAAATTATGAGGGGTATAGATAGAGTAAATGCACGCAAGCTTTTACCACTGAAGTTGGGTGGGACTACAACCAGAAGTCATGGGTTAAGGGCGAAAAATGAAAAGTTTAAGGGGAACATGAGTGAAAACATCACTCAGAGGGTCGAGAGAGTGTGGCACGGGCTGCCAGTGCAAGTGGTGCATACAAGCTCGATTTCAATGTTTACAAGAAGTTTGGATAGGTACATGGAAGGCTGTGGTTCCAGTGGAAGTCGCTGGAAGTAGGCAGATTAGTTTGGCACAGACTAACTGGGCTGAAGGCCGCCTTCTGTGCTGTATCTTTTCTGTGAGTCTACAGAGATGGTCAGTTCCTGGGTTATCACCGAGCCCATGTCCTCAGAGTGCATTTAGAGTTCTTCAAGTAGCCTGGCAGGCCATCATTATCAAAATATAATTGTGTGTTGCCATAGGTTCAGTCTGGGATTGAGTTCTGAGTGAAGAGAAAGTGTTTTACTGAGCATGTATTCACGGTAAGGACAAGGGGATCATACAGTGGGAAAGGGGCCAGCTCGACACTGGAAGCTCAGTGTGACAGGGAGCAGATGCAGAAATCTGGAGGTATTTCAGAGGACATTGTGAACTAAGATGGATGGGGGGTGGCGTGGTAACGAGACGCTATTACTGCTCGGGACGTCGGAGTTCAGAGTTCAATTCCAACGTCATCTGTAAGGAGTGTGTACTTCCTCCCCGTAGAATGGGTGGGTTTCCTCCAGATCCTCCCATTTCCTCCTACAGTCCAAAGACTACTGGGTAGGTTAGTTGGTCATTGTAAATTGTCCCGTAATTATGTTAGGTTTAAATCAGGGACTGTCTAAGGTTGCTGGGGCGATGCTGCTTGAAGGGCCTAAAATAAATAAGTCTAGCACTCCAAGTTTTAAAAATTGGAAGTTGTGGACTGTACATCCAGGTCATTACTGTAAATGAAGAATAGCAGTGGCCCTAGTACCAACCCTGAGTAACTCACTGTACACTTCCCTACTGGCAAGAACAAACGTCAGTACAATTTCTGACTGAAGGGCCGGAACGGCCTATTCTGTGCTGTATCTCAATAATTAAATAAATAGGTAGATTTTGTGAAAGGGTGTGATTGTTCAAACGTCTCCTGTCATTAGCTTCCGTGATGTGTAAGGTCTACGACTGCCGTCTCTCCCACAGCTGCCTGTGTGAACCAACGGCCCGATCTGTTTGGCTGCGCAGTCATTGAGGTGGGGGTGTTGGACATGCTCAGGTATCACAAGTTCACCATTGGTCACGCCTGGACCACTGACTTCGGCTGTGCTGACAAGAAGGAGGAGTTTGAGTGGCTGATAAAGTGAGTAAGCACTTCCTCTCTCATATTACTGAACCTCAATCAGTACTATCACTGTCACATGTTGTGAAATTTGTCGTTTTGCGGCAGTGGTACAGTACAAGACATAAAAAATACTATTATGGTGTAGTGGTAAGAGCAATGCTGTTATAGTTCGGACCGTTTTGGGGTTCCGAGTTCAATGCCAGCACTCTCCTGTACTTCCTCCTCCCTTGACCTTTCCCCTGTGTGCTCATTTCCTCCCACAGTCTAATTGGTCATTGTAAATTGTCCAGTGATTAGGTTAGGGTTAATCGCATTTGCTGGGACAGTGTGGTTCAAAGGGCCAACTCTCCGCTATATCGCTAAATAAATAAATAGACACATGCTGTAGGTTGTGTAAAAGCCATAATGAGGTAGGCTCAGGCTCAGGCTCAGACCACTCAGAAATCTGATGGAGCTATGAGGGAGGAGCTGGCCAAAGTTGACTGGAAGGATACCCTAGCAGGGTTGACAGTGGAACAACAATGACAGGTATTTCTGGGAATAATACAGAAGGTGCAGAATCAGTTCATTCCAAAGAGGGAGAAAGGTTCTAAGGGGAGTAAGGGGCAACAAGGGAGGTCAAGCACAGTATAAAAATAAAAGAGAGGAAGTATAACATAGCAAGGATGAGTGGGAAGCCAGAGGATTGGGAGACTTTTAAGAGCAACAGAAGATAACTAAAAAGGCAATACGGGGGTAAAAGATGAGGTACGAAGGTATGCTAGCCAAGAATATAAAAGAGGATAGTAAAAGCTTCTTTAGGTATGTGAAGAGGAAAAAATTAGTTAAGACCAAAGTTGGGCCCTTGACGACAGAAACGGGTGAAATTATTATGGGGAACAAGGAAATGGCAGACAAGCTGAACAGGTACTTTGGACCTGTCTTCACTAGGGAAGACACAAACAATCTCCCAGATGTAATAGTGGCCAGAGGACCTAGGGTAACAGAGGAACTGAAGGAAATTTGCATCAGGCACAAAATGGTGTTGGGTAAACCGATGGGACTGAAGGTTGATAAATCCCCAGGGCGTGATGGTCTGCACCCCAGGGTACTTAAGGAGGTGGCTCTAGAAATCGTGGATGCATTGATAATCATTTTCCAATGTTCTATAGATTCAGGATCAGTTCCTGCAGATGGAGGATAGCTAATGTTATCCCACTTTTTAAGAAAGGAGGGAGAGAGAAAACAGGCAATTATAGACCAGTTAGTCTGACATCAGTGGTGGGGAAGATGCTGGAATCAATTATAAAAGATGTTATAGAGGCATATTTGGATAGCAGTGGCAGGATTGGTCCGAGTCAGCATGGATTTATGAAGGGGAAATCATGCTTGACTAATCTTCTGGAATTTTTTGAGAATGTAACTATGAAAATGGACATGGGAAAGCCAGTGGATGTAGTGTACCTGGACTTTCAGAGAGCCTTTGATAAGGTCCCACATAGGAGGTTAGTGTGCAAAATTAGAGCAAATTGTATTGGGGGTAGGGTACTGACATGGATAGAAAATTGGTTGGCAGACAGGAAACAAAGAGTTGGGATTAATGGGTCCATTTCAGAATGGCAGGCAATGACTAGTGGGGTACTGCAAGGCTCGGTGCTGGGACCGCAGCTATTTACAATATACATTAATGATTTAGATGAAGGGATTAAAAGTAACATTAGCAAATTTGCAGATGACACAAAGCTTGGTGGCAGTGTGAAATGTGAGGAGGATGTTATGAGAATGCAGGGTGACTTAGACATGTTGGGTGAGTGGGCAGATGCATGGCAGATGCAGTTTAATGTGGATAAATGTGAGGTTATCCACTTTGGTGGCAAGAACAGGAAGGCTGATTACTATCTGAATGGTGTCAAATTAGGAAAAGGGGAAGTACAATGAGATCTTGGTGTCTTTGTTCATCAGTCACTGAAAGTAAGCATACAGGTACAGCAGGCAATAAAGAAAGCTAATGGCATGTTGGCCTTCATAACAAGGGGAGTTGAGTATAGGAGCAAAGAGACCCTTCTGCAGCTGTACAGGGCTCTGGTGAGACCACACCTGGAGTATTGTGTACGGTTTTGGTCTCCAAATTTGAGGAAGGACATTCTAGCTATTGAGGGAGCGCAGCGTAGATTCACGAGGGTAATTCCGGTGATGGTGGGACTGTCATATGTTGAAAGATTGGAGTAACTGGGGTTGTATACACTAGGGGATCTGATTGAAACATATAAGATTATTAAGGGATTGGACATGCTAGAGGCAGGAAAGATGTTCCCGATGTTGGGGGAGTCCAGAACGAGAGGCCACAGTTTAAGAATAAGGGTAGACAATTTAGAATGGAGTTGAGGAAGAACTTTTTCACACAGAGGGTTGTGGTTCTGTGGAATGCTCTGCCTCAGAAGGCAGTGGAGGCTAATTCTCTGGATTCTTTCAAAAAAGAGTTAGATAGAGCTCTTAAAGATAGCGGAGTGAAGGGCTATGGGGAGAAGGCAGGAAAAGGGTACTGATTGTGGATGATCACAGTGAATGGTGGTGCTGGCTCGAAGGGCTGAATGGCCTACTCCTGCACCTATTGTCTATTGGCAGAAGGGGAGAAGCTGTTCTTAAAATACTGAGTATGGGTCTGTGCTTCCTCCCCGTTGACAGTAATGCCTGGATGGTGAGGGTCTTTAATGATGAGCGCTGCCTTCTTGGGGCACCGCCTCTTGGAGACACCCTCCGTGGCAGGGAGGGTTGTGCCAGTGACGAACCTCCTGAGTCTACCACCCTCTGCAGGGTCACCTTGTAATCCAGTGCGTGCAGTTCTCGTACCAGGCAGTGATGCAACCAGTCAAGAATGCTCTCTACCGTACGTCTCTAGAAATTTGCAAGTCTTTGGTGACATACAAACTCTCCTCAAACTCCTAATGACATGAAACCACGGGTGCACCTTATTCACGACTTCATCGACATGTTGGGCCCAAGATAGATCTTCTGAGATCTTGACACCCAGGAACTTGAAGCTGCTCACCCTTTCCACCACTGATTGAGGACTGGTGCGTGTTCCCCTGAACAAGAGAGTGGAGGTGGTAGCGTTGACACATTTCATTGAATATGCACTACCCACTGCATGGAATGCCTTCATGCCCATTAATAGTGCAGTGGAATTTCAGGTCAGCACTGTGTGTCCTTGAGCAAGGCACTTAACCACACAATGCTCCAGTCTACCCAGCTGAGAACGGGTACTGGCAAAAATGCTGGGGGTTAACCTCGTGATAGACTGGCGTCCTAACTGGGGGTGGGGGAGTCTCGTTCTCTCAGTCAATTCACGCCACAGAAACTGGCATAATGATACTTAAAGGGTTGATGATGGATATGCAATGGCAAGCATTTAAAGATTGCATCCCTGTTTGGCCAAAGAATAAACCAGGGAACGTCGTGCACCCATGGCTGACAAGGGAAATTAGGGATAGTATCAATTCCAAAGAAGAAACATACAAATTAGCCAGAAAAAGCAGCACACCTGAGGACTTGGAGAAACTCAGAGTCCAGCAGAGGAGGATAAAGGGCTTTATTAGGAAAGGGAAAAAAGATTATGAGAGAAAACTGGCAGGGAACATAAAAACTGACTGTAAAAGCTTTTATAGGTATGTGAAAAGAAAAGGATTGGTTAAGACAAATGTAGGTCCCTTACAGACAGAAACAGGTGAATTGATTATGGGGAGCAAGGACATGGCAGACCAATTGAATAACTACTTTGGTTCTGCCTTCACTAAGGAGGACATAAATAATCTTCTGGAAATAGTAGGGGACCGAGGGTCTAGTGAGTTGGAGGAACTGAGGGAAATACATGTTAGTAGGGAAGTGGTGTTAGGTAAATTGAAGGGATTGAAGGCAGATAAATCCCCAGGGCCAGATGGTCTGCTTCCCAGAGTGCTTAAGGAAGTAGCCCAAGAAATAGTGGATGCATTAGTGATAATTTTTCAAAACTCTTTAGATTCTGGACTAGTTCCTGAGGATTGGAGGGTGGCTAATGTAACTCCACTTTTTAAAAAAAGGAGGGAGAGAGAAACCGGGGAATTATAGACCGGTTAGCCTAACATCGGTGGTGGGGAAAATGCTAGAGTCAGTTATCAAAGATGTGATAACAGCACATTTGGAAAGTAGTGAAATCATCGGACAAAGTCAGCATGGATTTGTGAAAGGAAAATCATGTCTGACGAATCTCACAGAATTTTTTGAGGATGTAACTAGTAGAGTGGATAGGGGAGAACCAGTGGATGTGGTATATTTGGATTTTCAGAAGGCTTTTGACAAGGTCCCACACAGATTAGTGTGCAAACTTAAAGCACATGCTATTGGGGATATGGTATTGACGTTGATAGAGAATTGGTTGGCAGACAGGAAGCAAAGAATGGGAATAAACGGGACCTTTTCAGAATGGCAGGCAGTGACTAGTGGGGTACCGCAAGGCTCAGTGCTGGGACCCCAGTTGTTTACAATATATATTAATGACTTGGATGAGGGAATTAAATGCAGCATCTCCAAGTTTGTGGATGACACGAAGCTGGGCGGCAGTGTTAGCTGTAAGGAGGATGCTAAGTGGATGCAGGGTGATTTGGATAGGTTGGGTGAGTGGGCAAATTCATGGCAGATGCAATTTAATGTGGATAAATGTGAGGTTATCCACTTTGGTGGCAAAATCAGGAAAACAAATTATTATCTGAATGGTGGCCGATTAGGAAAAGGGGAGGTGCAACGAGACCTGGGTGTCATTATACACCAGTCATTGAAAGTGGGCATGCAGGTACAGCAGGCGGTGAAAAAGGCGAATGGTATGCTGGCTTTCATAGCAAGAGGATTCGAATACAGGAGCAGGGAGGTACTACTGCAGTTGTACAAGGCCTTGGTGAGACCACACCTGGAGTATTGTGTGCAGTTTTGGTCCCCTAATCTGAGGAAAGATATTCTTGCCATAGAGGGAGTACAAAGAGGGTTCACCAGATTGATTCCTGAGATGGCAGGACTTTCATATGATGAAAGACTGGAACGACTAGGCTTATACTCGCTGGAATTTAGAAGACTATGGGGGATCTTACTGAAACGTATAAAATTCTAAAGGGATTGGACAGGCTAGATGCAGGAAGATTGTTCCCGATGTTGGGGAAGTCCAGAATGAGGGGTCACAGTTTCAGGATAAAGGGGAAGCCTTTTAGGACCGAGATGAGGAGAAACTTCTTCACACAGAGAATGGTGAATCTGTGGAATTCTCTGCCACAGGAAACAGTTGAGGCCAGTTCATTGACTATATTTAAGAGGGAGTTAGATATGGCCTTTGTGGCTAAAGGGATCAGGGGGTATGGAGAGAAGGCAGGTACAGGGTTCTGAGTTGGAAGATCAGCCATAATCATACTGAATGGCGGTGCAGGCTCGAAGGGCTGAATGGCCTACTCCTGCACCTATTTTCTATGTTTCTATAGGCACTGGCCTAATGGGCCACAAGGCTCATGACAGATTTTAACTAACTTTGTCATGGACGCCAACCCCCATGTGCGTACAGTTCCTTAACTGATATTCTCTCACTAGTGCACACTTCCATGGCCATGGACTTGATTGATTCCAGTTCTCTGGTTACTACCTTCCAGTTTCACAAGTAGCCTTGAACAGCGAGTTTCAACACAGTTCCTCCATGAAAGTCGTAGTCATGGCTGGATCTGACCCCCCCCCCCCCACTGGATTTTGCTCCATCTCCTGCACCAACATCCACATTCGTGATTGTTTTCTTCCATCTCACTTGTCTGCTCACCCTACAGCTAGTTATAAAGCTCTTGCAAAATAAGAGTGGTAGTGGAGAAGAAATCTTTTAATAATGTGTATTTTTCTCCCATCAGATATTCTCCACTCCACAACATCAAGGTCCTAGAGGGAGGTATCCAGTACCCTGCCATGCTGTTGCTAACTGCTGATCACGACGACCGAGTGGTGCCCCTTCACTCTCTAAAATACATTGCCACATTGCAGCGCACAGTGGGCCACAATCCCAATCAAAAGAACCTTCTCCTGATACGTATCGATACCAAGTCTGGCCACGGGCCTGGGAAACCAACTAGCAAGGTAATCGAGGAGGAGTCAGACATCCTTTCCTTCATTGCTGAAACCTTGAAGCTAGACTGGCTGGAATGAGGGAGATCTTGGACATGATCATTAAGGCTGACCTTAATCAGTCAATATTAGGTTTTTAGATGTTCTTTCTTTTCTACATTGATCACACGGTTAGCACGACACTATTACAGCTTGGGGGAGTTCTGGAGTTCAGGAGTTGATGTATGTCCTTCCCATCGAATGTGTGGGTTTTCCTCGGATGGTATGGTTTCCTCCCACAGTCCAAAGTCGTGCTAGTACTGTAAACTGACCTGTGATTAGGCTAGGGTGTGGGGTTGCTCGAAAGGCCAACACCACACTAAATAAATCTCCAGAGCTGGGTTTCAACTCCCTAAACCAATTGGAGAGGAACCTCTCAGGTTACATGGCAGTCTTGATATTCTGACCAGAGAGCTTGAATGTTTGAACACTCTAACAGGCAGTTGAAAGCACGGGTGCTCTCATTGGGATCTCCCGTTCCATATTTATATCAGTTATGGACACATTAGGCTTGATCAATTTCCCCATTTCCCTACTCTCGCCTCTGCAAGTCAACCCCTCGTGTTTCTACCATGGTTTCATCAGTCAATGGGAAGTTTCCAGTCCCTCTAAATGCAGTGATCACCGCTTGGCCAGAGTACGTGAAATACTTTGCAGTATTGGTTATGTGCACATGTATCTGCCATTGCCTTCTTTCACATTTTTCCCACATTCAGGTAGCGTTTGGGTGAATCCCTCAATAAAGTACATGCTGTGTGGGGGTATTGTGGTATTTTTTTTTTACATAGAAACTGATCTGGATCTGAAAAATGTTGCTGAAGAGGTGATGGAGAGATTACAACATTCGAGAAGCATCTAGACCAATACAATCACCAAGGCCTAAATTGGGTTCTTGCCTTGTGGCTGCCTGTAAGCAGATGAATCTCAAGGTTGTATAATTTATATGCTCGTTGATCG
Source organism: Mobula birostris (assembly GCF_030028105.1). Classification (NCBI taxonomy): domain Eukaryota; kingdom Metazoa; phylum Chordata; class Chondrichthyes; order Myliobatiformes; family Myliobatidae; genus Mobula; species Mobula birostris. Next base: position 5,799,282 of record NC_092399.1, read on the forward strand.
TAAATGTACCTTCAGTCCTCTGAACTAGTTGGAGCAGTGTAGAGAGGAGTGGGCAACATAGATATGGAGGTTTTGGACTGTTTTCAGTACAGTGCAACTCTATCTTGTGGTACTCTGATGAATTGGGAGGCTGTTAATATCCTTGGTACTTCAAAAGCAGAGTATTTGGGCCGCTTGTCCAAGCCAACATTTATTCCCACAACCAAATTCACCATGATTGTAGATCTTCCAGTGTCTATATTCAAAGTACTCCAGCCGCTGTGAGGTGCCCTGTTGCAATGAGCACTCGATATAGTTCATTTCAGCATTCTATGTAACATTAAAGTGTTCTGTTGCTCACAATTGTAATAATGAAACTGATTCAGAAAGTATTTTTTCCCAGAACCTTTGTGTAATGAATGAAATAAAACAAATAAGGAAAATGTCAATTCAGTGGAAGCTTCAATAAAAATTTGGAACCGGTTTCCCTGAGATTGAAGAGCTGGATAATGCCAAGGATTAAAAACTAAGTAAAGGACAAGAGTTAAAGGGCTATAACAGATGAAAGTAAATGAACCATATTTTAATATTTGGAAATTGTTTGATGAATTGTTTAAAGGAGACCAGGGTCCTTTAGTAAATCTTCAACCACCAACAGCACAACCAGCTACAGTGTATCTGGAGCAATGCGCACAAAATGCTGGAGGAACTCAGCAGGTCAAGCAGTGTCTGTGGAAATGAATAAACAGTCAACATTTCGAACTGAGACTTGTCTTCAGGACTGGAAAGGGGGAAGATGCCAGAATGAAAAGCTGGGGAGATGGGTGGAAATAAGTTAATGGTGATAGGTGAAGCTGGGTGGGTGGGAAAGGTAAAGGGCTGGAGAAAGAGGAATCTGATAGGAGGGGAGAGTGGACCATGGGAGAAAGGGAAAGAGGAGGGGTCTCAGGGGGGAGGTGATAGGCAAGTGAGAAGAGGTAAGGGGCCAGAGTAGGAATAAAAGAATAGGGAAGGGGAGAAAAGAGAAAAAAATATGCTGGAAGGGAAAAAAAATTGATGTTCGTGCAATCAGTTTGGAGGCGATCTAGACAGAGTTGCCCTGCCACTCTTACAGCGGTCTCATCACGCAGAAGAGGCCATGGATGGACATGTCGGAATGGGAACAGGAATTAAAATGGTTGACCACTGGGAAATTCTGTGGAGGTGCTTGATCTGAATTCATGTCAGGTCTCACTAAGATAGAGGAGATCACATCGGAAGCAGAGCATCGGGCTGTCATCCCAGATATTTTCGGGAGGAAACTTGTTTTGAGTGTTTCGGCTGCGTCAGGCACCACATACACCAAAAGGTAAACATATGTTTGGCAATACGGCATTTTGAGATTACACAAGATCATAAAAGATGCTGTGTAGCAGTTAGCGCGACGCAATTACAGCTCGGGGTTCAGAGTTCAGACCCGGCATCCTCCGTAAAGAGTACTCGTGCAGTGTGTGGGTTTCCTCCGGGTGCTCTGGTTTCCTCCCACAGTCCAAAGACGTATCAGTTGGTCAGTTAACTGGTCATTGTAAATTGTCCTGTGATTAGGTTAGGATTAATTCAGGGGGAGCTGGGTTGCGCAGCTCGAAGGGCCTATTTTGCGCTGTGTCTCTAAATAAAACAATAAATAAATAAAACTGCAAGTCAAAAGAACCACATTAACATCACTTTGGGGTTTCAAGTTAATGGGAATCATGTTCCTTTATATCATAAGCACTCACAGGTAGAGAAAAAATAATATAGCAACAAGAAACAGACAAAACACTATCCATTTTTAATTCAATTTCCATTTCAAGTCATGAAGCACTTCTTGAAAATGTGTTTGTTACATTCGGAATTGTTCCCTGGCACTCAGTGGCCGTCACACAGCCACCCTGTATATCAATTATAACAGCAGTTATAATCCACAGGAGGCTGCATCGCTTTGGTTACTAGCAGTAAATAATGCTACATTCTCCCGTCATTTCTTCCTGTACAATCTCAATTACATCCTTTGGTATATCCATCAATCTGTAAACAGTGTCTTTAAAAATGTGTTTCTTCAAAAAAAAAGGTAAACACAACATATAAATATCACATTTTTTTAGGAGATTAAGTAACAAATTCTAATCTAGACTACTATACTGTTAACATACAAGACAAGCACAGTAAAAAATGTGTTCACGTCTGTCTTATTCACAGGAGCAACTAGAAAGAGACGGGGAACCCCGCGGAAATTGCATATTCCTTGTGCAAGTTCCACTCTTTAGTCACGGTAATGTAAACTATCCTGAGGTAGTTCTGTATAGTTATTTAAATTGAAGTGTACACACACTGTGTATACACATTCGACTTCACTACATAACTGGCATGAACCATCCACTTTCTGAAGCACAGCCTGTGACTTGGGAAGACAAAAGAACACTAAATGAGTTCAAATGATTCATGCCTTTCTATCAAATCTATTCTAAAATGATTCTACCTGTTGCATAATATTGCAGTGTTTACATTCTTGCAATGGACACTGTAGACAATCACATAAAGGGGAGTGCAACAGTGATCGGACTAGTCAATATTCATCAAAAACAAAACAGTGATGATCTTTTTGTGCCAGGCACCTACAGTGCGTTCCACTGACGGCTCAGCAGTACAGATTGCCTTCATCAGGACAAGCTGACCTGAAGCAGTAATTCTGTTTTTTATTCCACGGATTCTGCCTGGCCTGCTCATTATTTCCAGCGTAATTCTTTTTTGGACACTTCAGATTTCCAGTATTTGCAATTTTTCCACCTTTTGTGGATCGTAGATTAGGGTCTACCACATAATCTCAGCCTCTTCCTAATCCTCTATATCAAGTGGCTACAAATGTCTCAGGATTGTTATCTGTATCTTGTGCTTACTTAGAAAAGAAAAGCTTGGACCACAACTCTTGAGAAACTGATCAGTTCTACATCCTACTTTCTAACTGATTTCTTATTCCACAGGCCTTAGCTTTTATCTGATACATCACAGTAAGTTCCACATTCTGTAGCTAGATTCCCAACAGGATTTGAACCTATCTGTGTGTTACCTCCTCCAAGAGGACCACAACCTTGTCATAGGGTTTGGAGGTCGGTGTGCCTCAATGACCCAGAGAGCTACATTGGCTTTATGCTTTGGTTCTTGGTAGGGTCACCCACGCCAAACAGGTCAACGGGTAGAAGCCAGACTAAGAGTGGTCCACCAGTCCTCCAGGTCGGAGGCTCAGCTCAGGGCTAACAAACTCTGTCTGGTCAAACAAACCCATTATGGAAACAGCAATGAAGAACCCTTCTACATCTGAGTGTGCCAGTAATTCTGAGTCTCCACCCGGGGATTTGCACGACTGACGGGAGTGAAAACCGACAGGAAGTTACTGACGTGATGAAGAAAGTCCTGAACACCACCAGCGTAATGGGCGGTAGGTGTGTGTTACCTAGATCCTATTTGGCCTTCTACGTCCACTCATGTTCATGGCCAATAATGCAAGCTGCCCAAAGTTATTTCACCTCGAATCTTTAAAAGCAATAAAAACCCTATCAAACCATCTTAGCCGCATTCAACCCATCATATGTTGAAATAAGAGGGAATACATTTGTAGGGGGTTCTACTATGAATGGATACATAGAGACTGCTTTGCCTGGTAGAATATTAGAAGGGGAAAGTATTAGTCCACTGCGAATCAACATTGAGGTTCCTTCCCTTACAGCAGTAGTTCCCATACTTTTTTTAGGCCATGATCCAATATCACTGTGGACTCCAGGGTAGGAACCCCTGACTTAGAGCAATGTCACCATCTACAACTCTCTGCCTGAGCACTATGGATCATTGAGGCCAGCCAGGTCAGATCAGATCTATGAGGTTTCTGCTCACTTAGATAATCTATGAATAAGGGGAAATGGAATTGAGGTAAAGGCTCAGCAATTGGCTTGATCAGTAGGCCACAGTCATCCAACAAGCCAAATATCAAACGAAGAATCATGGGATTGTACAGTGGGATCCTCAATGCTTCGACTCTTTAAGGAGCAACAGAATTGAATATTTCAAATCTAAAATATATGCAGGAGCTATTATTTCCTCCTAATAGGCAACAATTGAGAAGATTAAGGAATTTTAAACATGAGGCAATCAACTAATGAAATACAGTCCCAACTTGATTTTATACTCATCGCTTTTCAAATTTGGTATTTAGCTAAACTTTCACTTGAAACTTAAAATCAGTCAGCTTGCAGGAGACTGGAAATCTGATGAATTGTGTTTGATACAGAAGTTGGGGGGTGGGGATTGACAATAAATCATTTCCCATTTACTCCCCATTCATTAACATCGGACATCCCAAGCTGTTGCACTCCCAGTAAAAGCCACTGGACACAGTGAGATCAACATTATTATTAAACATGGTCATTAATCACTTCTTATAAATCACCAGACAGGCATAGAAAAATGTCTGGTCTGAAAGACTATCAAAAAACTACCATCATACAAAAAAAATATTGAGAGGTAGATCAAAGGTAATATCAGAATTGTACCATTGCAGTTTGATTATGCATCAAAACACTACACTACCAAAATGAAATAGCTTCATACAGTCCCTGAGTAGAGCTTTTCATCCTGAGTTAGTTGATTGCAGTTATACATTACAATATATAAAAATACAGAAATAATATATTAAAACACAGCCTGCAAGCACTGTATGAGAACATACTGTTATCTGCATTCAGACCTTACACATTACTTAAAAAAAGAAATCAATTTCAGCAGAGCTAGTTAATTTGGATCAAAGAAATTTTCCAGTTATCACAGTGTTGGCTCCATACTCCCCAGCCTTTCTCAGCCTCAACTAACCGGCCTGTCCGTGATAGTCTGCAGAATTTCAGATGCCGAGAATCAGGGTCTTCGATTATGAGTTTGTGCTGTTCCATGTTTTCTTTTGCCTTGCTTAGCACTGATGTTGTCAGCAGTTTGGAAAGTAGGAGAGGTAATGCAGCATTCTCAGGCCCTCATTCCTTCCCTGGTGTCAAACCATAAATCGGAGAAAGGAATCAGCAGGTTTTGACTTCATTACTGATTTTAACAGTTCTGAAGTTTCCATTTGATAGTGTGGCACGGGGTTCCATGGGCACAAAAGAAATCACTGATCTTTCGTATTGTGTTCTATTGCTGCTGGCATTGTATTGTGGAAACATCACCCACTGATATCACATTCCATCGGTACAGTATTGCTATCGTCTTTCGTTGGCCAGAGTTCAATAAGGACGCTGGCAAAGCTGGCCACTCCTTTGGTAAGGAGCCTCTTGCTGCATGAGGTAGCCACGAGGTTGAGATGGTCTGGGTGAGATGGATATTTTATTGGGTTTGGGTAGAATTAATCGAGTGGAAAGGAAGGGTGAGAGTTTGTCAGGCTGGGCACTGGCCAGAAATCATTGTTGAGTGTGTCATGATGCACTTTCTGTCCAGTGTGGGTCTACATTCATTCTTCTCAACAAATCCCACCTTTAAACTGAAGAGCTCTATACTGTATAGGCAAGATAGAGGGGTGGGGTGGGGTGGGGTGGGGGGGGGAAGCGTCCATTTATAATTTTGCATTAGGTATCAAGGGAGATTTGAGCAACAAAATGATATGCTGGTTGTGATTCCACTATTCTGTCCAAGTTTAAAGTAGAACTTAACACAGACTGACGATTGGAGTCCTTCATTCATGACTGTTTCCAACCGTCTGTACTTTGTAAACTTTTCTTTGCCAGTGTTACTGAATACTTCCCAGTGATATGCTAAATCTCTTTACTCACAATCGTTTACTTGAAAAAAAAATACAAATATCGACCCGGTTCAAAATATCTTGCAACTGAACAACGCTTCCACAGTGCAGATTTCACTCGCAGAAGGGCGTACCTCCGAGTGTCAACACTCCGATGAGCTGTCAGTTGTCTCAGGTGCAGATCGAGCAAGACGTTCTTGAGTTTAGACAAACCCGAAAGATGGGTGAAAGCTTCTCAGAGATGGTGTGCAAAGGAATGAGATGCACCAACCAGCATTCTTGGGTTAAAGGTAGACTTGCGTTCAGTAGCTGACAGTCGGCAGACACTATGAGCGATAAAATACTTTTAAGATCAGGAAAAATACCTTGCATCCTCCCAAACATGTCAGTGAGCTACTGACCCCTTATCTCTGGAAATGGTACCCTCAGTGTTGCTCTCGTAAGGCCATTTCAAATCTAGTCATTTGCTCAGTGATTGCTAAAAATACCTGAGATCAACATTTCTTTAGTAAGAGTGAGGCAGCATGAAGCTGATTTAAATTGCCCTCCAAATCATAGATGTAGAGATAAAGTTCGAGCGCCTCATTGAAACTTACTCAGAAGAGAGCAAGTAGAATCACAGTGTCAAGGGGAGCTCTCGTGAGATTTAGAAATGGAAATGGCCAAAACTGGGAACAAGATCTGTGGTGTTATCCATGTCTCTAAGAGTATCAGTAAGGTACAGCAATGCATCAAAGGCTGGATGAATCTCTGGCTTGCTGTCAGTCTCTCCTGGATACTCTCCAAAATCAGCAGCTTCCAATGATGGAATCTGTAGGACCATTGGTATCAAAGGAGATGGAAATGTGAGTGGGCAAGAACCTCCCTACTCCAGCAGTTTCTGCAGTCTGATACAGAGCTTGGTGTGTGTTCTGGACCACAAAAAAGCCCAAGTGGCAGAAAAATGAGGTAGAGGGTTGAGCAGGGAAACAGAATTCCACATGATGACTGAGGTCCAAACCGAGAGGAAAGGAATCTCTGAGTAGTGGGACCTAGACTCATCTCCCTTGATATCCCAATGATGTAGAAGCACCTTTGGGACCTCCAATCCTTTGGGACAGAAGCGGACTGGAAACTAACCCCAAAATGCCTTGCATGCTCTAATCTCTATAAATCAATGACCCCACAATCCCCCAAAGGGTCAACAAAGAAGGGCACAACCTCAAGCTGGTTCCTGGAATCTTGGCCCCTGGATCTGCAGAGTATTTCTCTTCTTGCGCTATGTTTAAGTAATGATGGGGATTGGATCCATCATCTCACTATCTTGCAAAACTCCAAGAAGCAGAAATCTCCCAAAGAACTAATTCTGTCTGGAATTAAGTGATAGCAGGAATTTCCCCTTCATCATTCAGGCCATCGATTAGTTGAGGCACCAATTATGCTTCGGGCAAGCTGTCCGATCAAATCCCAGTATGAGATTTTGATTTCAATCAAACTTTTTTTTTTAAAAGCTGCTATTGGAAAAGTGGCCTTGAAGTTGTTGGATTGTCATTTTAAAAAGCAAGGTGGTAAACTAACGTCCATCTCGATGATGGGAAACCACCCATCATCGTACAGTTTTGACCCTGACAACACCCATCATCTTGCTCAATTCAACCACCCTCCGAAACTGCCCCAGATGGTCACCGCCAGGGGAGCTGGAGATAGACGACAGACGTCAGCCTCAACAGCACTGAGTGAATGGGATAAATAACTAAATGTGAGACATCCGCAATCCTGTCAATTGATGGTTGCAAGTGATCAGCACAGGGTGGGGATTCATTTTACAACTTATGGAGCCATAATATTAAGCACGCTGATTAAATTCATCGTTCGGTCAGAACAATCTGTCATTCACTGCTGGAACCAACAGTAAAAAAAGGAATTCAGTTATTAAAAAAGTTACAATAAACAAGACTGAAATAACGCTGCAGTATGGAGAACTGGGCAGTCTTCTCCTGGGTCTGCATGAAAATTCTCTCTCTGCCACTAAACACTCCTAGTAAAAGCCCTGTAACAACACCATCACACATCTCACTGCGTGATAGGAATCAAAGTTTGGGAATATGGAAAAATTGCTTTCTTGTTGCTTACTGGCCAATCAACTGACTACGAGTGAAATTTCAGCCCACACTGCACCACTGACCACCCCAGCAGTGAGCAGCAGGTAAGTGTATCCCTGCTTGCTCTGTAACAGGCCATTCACCAGAGCCCCCTCTGCACTGATCTTCTCATCTCACATAGCCTTGCTTGCTTATGGGGAGCACGAGGAGAGGAGGAGTGAAGTTGAATGCATGCGTGGTGGGGAGGGGAAGAGAGGAGAGAGAAAGAAAAATGCACAAGGGAGCTCAGTTCATAGCTCAGCCAGTTCAAGGGAGGTTCAATGGGCAAACAGCTTCAAAGTGACATGGGGCAAATACTTCAAAAAGCATTATGCTACTGGTTACAATTACTCAAAAGAATCTCACAGCCTCATCCCCGGCTTTGAGATGTTCTGTATTCCCGTGTAAAGGTAACCCAGCACTGAACGCAGTTGCAGATCCACGGACTCAGAAAACCTGAGAAACATGGATGAGAAATTATCCAAATCCATCATGGTCTGGTCTATAAGTACTGGTATTTCATTACCATCTTGTGCTCCTGGGGGCTTCGCTTTATGTTGTTACCCTGTTCACCTGCCAGTGGTTTAAAGTGAGATCTTCTAGATGTGGAGCACATCATAACTTGCCCGCCTAAGAAGAAGGGAAAACTTCCATTTAAATCAAAAATTCACCACTCCAGGCAATGAGGACTGAGAGTCATCTGGGTGTACGTCCTTGTGTATTCAAAGTCCTTACGGGCAGATCAGTTATCTTCATGGTGATATTGTGTTTGGTGAAGCCAAGTCTGATGCTGTGTCGTGGGAGAATGGCTATAGGGCTGGGGTGAAGGAACCATTGCTGGATTGTCAATAGTCAGAATCCTATGCCTGCTGGCCTCAAAAGGGTGAATAAAATGATCAGCTAGTCCGACCATTATTGATAAAACTTAAGAGAAAGTGAAAAACTGTAAAATGGATGAAGAAAAAAGAAAATGAGCCTCTCACTCTTGAAAAATGGACATAAAATAAGATCTCAACATAAAGTGAATCTCCAGAAATACCTGTGGTGTGGGATAGCATGAGAGTGGAATTGGTGAGGGGAAGGGGTGGGATGGAATAGGGACTACTGAGGAATGATGTCTAAAAAGGTTTCGTTTAGGAGAATATCTATCCAAATCCTATTCATGGTCACAATGAGTAGAAGTTGGATTCATGATCAAGTCTTTAGATTGTTTTGGAGATCTGCTGGGTTTAGGACTCAGCAGAGGAGGTGAACCTGAGGTAGTTTTAAGATCCTGAAGTGGTTCCCAGCACTGACGGTATGTCAGGTCTTTTTCCTTTTCTGTAAACATGAGCCTTGCCTGCTCGGCTCCTCGGCAGATTCTTGCAGGGCACTCTCTGCACATTCAGGAAGTAGCTTCTCCAAGTGCTTGCCCGTCTCCTCCAGAAGCAGGGCAGTGCTGTACTCCCCTCCCGTCTCCTGTGGGGTGGTAGGCGAGGGGGAGGATGTTAACGGCCCTGTCATTGGTTTGTTTTCCTGCCTTCCCTGAGAACTGACAGATTGCTGTTGCTGCGCTGCTTTCACTGTGCAATTGGCCACCATGTGGCCAATACTTTGGCAATAATGGCATTTCTTGGGCTGGGGAGCAAGCTTACATTCCTTTGCATGGTGATCCAAACCTCCACAATTGTAGCATCTAAAGAAAATCAAAAAGCACAAGAATTAATACACTTCATCCAGGGATCACCATTGTTCTACACCACTACACCTCAACACAATTTGTCCAAGATTACCCAAGCAATCAAAGAATTTCAAATTATAACCTTTGTCACCCAAGTTTACATGATCTTTCGTGCAAGTTTACAAACCATGGTGGAGCTCTGCATAAAACCAACCATGTCTCCACCAAGCTGGGATTCTTTTTATTGTCCTAGGCAGCAGAACTTAAGAGTAGGTTCTTAAAACTAAACCACAATACTCCTTTTCACCAAGATATACTATAACTAATAAATCAGCTTGTATTGTTTTAGAAGCCAGACTTCTTGCACAGAACTTCTCCTTTCACTTGTGTACAGGAAATGACATTAAACAACTTTGAAGCTTCTTGAGTGAAACCGATTGAGAAAGTTTACATAAGTGAGAAGCAAAATTTGAATTGTACCAATCAAACTATATAGTTTTAAATGTCCTGAGGAATATTCTCAAAGCAATTTGTCCATCACAGATAAGCCCTCCCCTCCACTGAGCACATCTACATGTAACACCGTCACAGGAAAATATCCATCCTCAGGGACCGCCAACCCCCAGGGCATGTTCTCTTCTCGCTGCTGCCATCAGCAAAAAGGCACAGGAGCCTCAGGACTCACGCCACCAGGTTCAGGAACAGTTACTACCCCTCAAACATCAGGCCCTTGAACCAAAGAGGATAACTTCACTTAGCATCACTTGACCCATTATTGAAATGTTCCCACAATCAATAATAGACGCACTTTCAAGAACTCATCATACCCTGTTCTTAATTTTTTTTTTAATTTGCTCGGTTTGTTGTTTTTTACACGCTAATTGAACATCCAAGTTGGGCCGTCTTTCACTGATTCTGTTATGGTTATTACTCTATAGAGTTATTGAGTATGCCCACTTCAAAGGAAACCACTTCAGGGTTGCATATTGTGACAGATACGTATTTTGATAATAGATTTACTTTGAACTTTAGGATGTTTTGCTGCTTTATGGCAGATTTTCCTATTCTTGGTAATAACGGACATGGTGGGAATGCAGAAGCATCTTGACCTGAGAAGGTAAGTGAGCTTCTGGTTTAATGACAAACAAGAGAAAGTCTGCAGAGGCAGGGAATCAAAGCAACACACACACACACACACACAAAATGCTGGAGGAATTCAGCAGGCCAGGCAGCATTAGTGGAAAAGAGTAAACAGTCGATGTTTCAAGGCTGAGACCTTTCATCAGGACTCTCGGCTTAATATCCCTCTCCAACAGAGCTCACCATCGGCACTGTCCTTTTGCTTAGAATTCCAGCGAGCACAGCCCCATCTGCCTGTTCAGCACCCTCTCAGTAAAGCTGATAGTACAATGACCACAGCTCCCTGCTGCAGGGGCATGATGTTAATGGTCATATCACTGCTTCATTTTCCTGTCTTCCCCGACAACCGTCGGGGAAATATTACAGCCACCAGTTTCTAATGAGTTTCCAACAATACTCTCAGTCCTTCATTTAAAACTCTAATTTTTAGAATAAAAGATACTTTACAGCAGGGGTGGACAGCCTTTTGCATTCCATGCATCAATTTTTTCACGCACGAGTTTTATATTAACATAATTTTACAAGAACTGAATGGGGGTACAAGAGTTGTATGGCGCATCTGAACTCGTGAGTGAAAAAATTGATGCATGGAATGTAAAAGGTTGGCCAACCCTGCTTTACTGACATATAAATCTAATTACAAACAAGACATGTTAATTCAGCTGGTGGTGAATGCAGCAGGCCAGGCAGCATCTCTAGGAAGAGGTACAGTCGACATTTCAGGCCGAGACCCTTCGTCAGGACTAACTGAAGGAAGAGTGAGTAAGGGATTTGAAAGTTGGAGAGGGAGGGGGAGATCCAAAATGATAGGAGAAGACAGGAGGGGGAGGGATAGAGCCAAGAGCTGGACAGGTGATAGGCAAAAGGGATACGAGAGGATCATGGGACAGGAGGTCCAGGAAGAAAGACAAGGGGGTGGGGGGACCCAGAGAATGGGCAAGGGGTATATTCAGAGGGACAGAGGGAGAAAAAGGAGAGTGAGAGAAAGAATGTAGTAAAAATAAGTAACAGATGGGGTACGAGGGGGAGGTGGGGCCTTAGCGGAAGTTAGAGAAGTAGATGTTCATGCCATCAGGTTGGAGGCTACCCAGACGGAATATAAGGTGTTGTTCCTCCAACCTGAGTGTGGCTTCATCTTTACAGTAGAGGAGGCCGTGGATAGACATGTCAGAATGGGAATGGGATGTGGAATTAAAATGTGTGGCCACTGGGAGATCCTGCTTTCTCTGGCGGACAGAGCGTAGATGTTCAGCAAAGCGGTTTCCCAGTCTGCGTCGGGTCTCGCCAATATATACAAGGCCACATCGGGAGCACCGGATGCAGTATATCACCCCAGCCGACTCACAGGTGAAGTGTTGCCTCACCTGGAAGGACTGTTTGGGGCCCTGAATGGTGGTAAGGGAGGAAGTGTAAGGGCATGTGTAGCACTTGTTCCGCTTACACGGATAAGTGCCAGGAGGGAGATCAGTGGGGAGGGATGGGGGGGACGAATGGACAAAGGAGTTGCGTAGGGAGCGATCCCTGCGGAATGCGGGGGGGGGGGAGGGAAAGATGTGCTTAGTGGTGGGATCCCGTTGGAGGTGGCGGAAGTTACGGAGAATAATATGTTGGACCCAGAGGCTGGTGGGGTGGTAGGTGAGGACCAGGGGAACCCTATTCCTAGTGGGGTGGCGGGAGGATGGAGTGAGAGCAGATATACGTGAAATGGGGGAGATGCGTTTAAGAGCAGAGTTGATAGTGGAGGAAGGGAAGCCCCTTTCTTTAAAAAAGGAAGACATCTCCCTGATCCTAGAATGAAAAGCCTCATCCTGAGAGCAGATGCGGCGGAGACGGAGGATTTGCAAGAAGGGGATGGCGTTTTTGCAAGAGACAGGGTGAGAAGAGGAATAGTCCAGATAGCTGTGAGAGTCAGTAGGCTTATAGTAGACATCAGTGGATAGGCTGTCTCCAGAGACAGAGACAGAAAGATCTAGAAAGGGGAGGGAGGTGTCGGAAATGGACCAGGTAAACTTGAGGGCAGAGTGAAAGTTGGAGGCAAAGTTAATAAAGTCAATGAGTTCTGCATGCGTGCAGGAAGCAGCGCCAATGCAGTCGTCGATGTAGCGAAGGAAAAGTGGGGGACAGATACCAGAACAGGCACGGAACATAGATTGTTCCACAAACCCAACAAAAAGGCAGGCATAGCTAGGACCCATACGGGTGCCCATAGCTACACCTTTAGTTTGGAGGAAGTGGGGGGAGCCAAAGGAGAAATTATTAAGAGTAAGGACTAATTCCGCTAGACGGAGCAGAGTGGTGGTAGAGGGGAACTGATTAGGTCTGGAATCCAAAAAGAAGCTTAGAGCTTTGAGACCTTCCTGATGGGGGATGGAAGTATATAAGGACTGGACATCCATGGTGAAAATAAAGCGGTGGGGGCCAGGGAACTTAAAATCATCGAAAAGTTTAAGAGCGTGAGAAGTGCCACGAACATAGGTCGGAAGGGATTGAACAAGGGGTGATAAAACCGTGTCGAGGTATGCAGAAACGAGTTCGGTGGGGCAGGAGCAAGCTGAGACAATAGGTCGGCCAGGACAGGCAGGTTTGTGGACCTTGGGTAGGAGGTAGAAACGGGAAGTGCGGGGTGTGGGAACTATAAGATTGGTAGCAGTGGATGGGAGATCCCCTGAGCGGATAAAGTCAGTGATGGTGTGGGAGACAATGGCCTGGTGCTCCTTAGTGGGGTCACGATCGAGGGGTAAATAAGAGGAGGTATCCGCGAGTTGTCGCTGTGCCTCGGCAAGGTAGAGGTCAGTACGCCAGACTACAACAGCACCCCCCTTATCGGCGGGTTTAATAATAAGGTTAGGATTAGTGCGGAGGGAGTGGAGAGCAGAGCGTTCCGAAGGAGTAAGGTTGGAATGGGGACAAGGTGCGGTGAAGTCGAGACGGTTGATGTCCCGTCAGCAATTAGCGATAAAGAGATCCAGAGCAGGCAGAAGACCAGAGCGGGGACACATTCGAAGTGATTGCACAACCACCAACTGCGACGCCAGCCTTGAACTCCAGGCTGGGTCTTTATGTGCTGCTGTTGTGACTCCAGTCTCCCCTTCCCCCACCACTACTCCGCAGCCCCATCTTCCTCAGATCCCACCGTCAACTCCTGGGCCCTCAGAGGCTTCATCTTCCTCTCACCCCAACCCACCCCTCTCCACTGACACCCCCAGCCTCCCCCCTCACCCCTTTGATCCCAGCTCTCATCCATGCCGGGTCTTTACCATCCCCTCCGACCTTCAACTGTCGGAGGCAGAACGCTCTGTCCTCAGTAAGAGCCTCACGTTTGTCCCCCTTCGCCCACACCTCAGCAAGTTCCGTGTGTTCGCCATGATGTGGAACTTTTCTTCCGCCGTCTCCGTCTCCGAGCCTACTTCTTCGGCAAGGACTCTTCCACCCCCACCGATGACCCCTTCTCCCGTCTTCAACCCTCCTCTTCTTCATGGACACCCCACTCTGGTCTTCTGCCTGCTCTGGATCTCTTTATCGCTAATTGCCGACGGGACATCAACCGCCTCAACTTCACCGCACCTTGTCCCCATTCCAACCTCACTCCTTCGGAACGCTCTACTCTCCACTCCCTCCGCACTAATCCTAACCTTATTATTAAACCCGCCGATAAAGGGGGTGCTGTTGTAGTCTGGCGTACTGACCTCTACCTTGCCGAGGCACAGCGACAACTCGCGGATACCTCCTCTTACTTACCCCTCGATCGTGACCCCACTAAGGAGCACCAGGCCATTGTCTCCCACACCATCACCGACTTTATCCGCTCAAGGGATCTCCCATCCACTGCTACCAACCTTATAGTTCCCACACCCCGCACTTCCCGTTTCTACCTCCCACCCAAGATCCACAAACCTGCCTGTTCTGGCCGACCTATTGTCTCAGCTTGCTCCTGCCCCACCGAACTCGTTTCTGCATACCTCGACACTGTTTTATCACCCCTTGTTCAATCCCTTCCGACCTATGTTCGTGACACTTCTCACGCTCTTAAACCTTTCGATGATTTTAAGTTCCCTGGCCCCCACCGCTTTATTTTCACCATGGATGTCTAGTCCTTATATACTTCAATCCCCCATCAGGAAGGTCTTAAAGCTCTACACTTCTTTTTGGATTCCAGACCTAATCAGTTCCCCTCTACCACCACTCTGCTCCGTCTAGCGGAATTAGTCCTTACTCTTAATAATTTCTGCTTTGGCTCCTCCCACTTCCTCCAAACTAAAGGTGTAACTATGGGCACCCGTGTGGGTCCTAGCTATGCCTGTCTTTTTGTTGGGTTTGTGGAACAATCTATGTTCCGTGCCTGTTCTGGTATCTGTCCCCCACTTTTCCTTCGCTACATCGACGACTGCATTGGCGCTGCTTCCTGCACGCATGCAGAACTCATTGACTTTATTAACTTTGCCTCCAACTTTCACTCTGCCCTCAAGTTTACCTGGTCCATTTCCGACACCTCCCTCCCCTTTCTAGATCTTTCTGTCTCTGTCTCTGGAGACAGCTTATCCACTGATGTCTACTATAAGCCTACTTACTCTCACAGCTATCTGGACTATTCCTCTTCTCACCCTGGCTCTTGCAAAAATGCCATCCCCTTCTCGCAATTCCTCCGTCTCCGCCGCATCTGCTCTCAGGATGAGGCTTTTCATTCTAGGACGAGGGAGATGTCTTCCTTTTTTAAAGAAAGGGGCTTCCCTTCCTCCACTATCAACTCTGCTCTTAAATGCATCTCCCCCATTTCACGTGCATCTGCTCTCACTCCATCCTCCCGCAACCCCACTAGGAATAGGGTTCCCCTGGTCCTCACCTACCACCCCACCAGCCTCTGGGTCCAACATATTATTCTCCGTAACTTCCGCCACCTCCAACGGGATCCCACCACTAAGCACATCTTTCCCTCCCCCCTCTCTCTGCATTCCGCAGGGATCGCTCCCTACGCAACTCCCTTGTCCATTCGTCCCCCCCCATCCCTCTCCACTGATCTCCCTCCTGGCACTTATCCGTGTAAGCGGAACAAGTGCTACACATGCCCTTACACTTCCTCCCTTACCACCATTCAGGGCCCCAAACAGTCCTTCCAGGTGAGGCAACACTTCACCTGTGAGTCGGCTGGGGTGATATGCTGCGTCCGGTACTCCCGATGTGGCCTTGTATATATTGGCAAGACCCGACGCAGACTGGGAGACCGCTTTGCTGAACATCTACGCTCTGTCCGCCAGAGAAAGCAGGATCTCCCAGTGGCCACGCATTTTAATTCCACATCCCATTCCCATTCTGACATGTCTATCCACGGCCTCCTCTACCATAAAGATGAAGCCACACTCAGGTTGGAGGAACAACACCTTATATTCCGTCTGGGTAGCCTCCAACCTGATGGCATGAACATCGACTTCTCTAACTTCCGCTAAGGCCCCACCTCCCCCTCGTACCCCATCTGTTACTTATTTTTATGCACACATTCTTTCTCTCACTCTCCTTTTTCTCCCTCTGTCCCTCTGAATATACCCCTTGCCCATCCTCCACCCTTGTCTTTCCCCGAACCCCCCCCACCCTTGTCTTTCTTCCCGGACCTCCTGTCCCATGATCCTCTCATATCCCTTTTGCCTATCACCTGTCCAGCTCTTGGCTCCATCCCTCCCCCTCCTGTCTTCTCCTATCATTTTGGATCTCCCCCTCCCCCTCCCACTTTCAAATCTCTTACTAACTCTTCCTTCAGTTAGTCCTGACGAAGGGTCTCGGCCTGAAACGTCGACTGTACCTCCTCCTAGAGATGCTGCCTGGCCTGCTGCGCTCACCAGCAACTTTGATGTGTGTTGCTTGAATTTCCAGCATCTGCAGAATTCCTGTTGTTTTAATTCAGCTGGCATTTACGCCAGCTTCTTTGGATACAAACAGTAGGGGGCAGTGTCACACCATTAAAACAGCAGGGCACCATCATGCCGTAAAATAGTAAAGTGTTCAAGTTAACATTTGCCCAAAAACCTATCTCATGCATCTACTTGGTCTTAGTACCAATATCTGTGGCTACTTCTGCCACTGACAAGAGTGTTGTAATTAATTTATAACATAAGATTCAAGATTGTTTGTTATTTCCTGTACATAAGTGTAAGAATGAAATAATTGTTACTCCACAAACAACAGGAATTCTGCAGATGCTGGAAATTCAAGCAACACACATCAAAGTTGCTGGTGAACGCAGCAGGCCAGGCAGCATCTCTAGGAAGAGGTGCAGTCGACGTTTCAGGCCGAGACCCTTCGTCAGGACTAACTGAAGGAAGAGTGAGTAAGGGATTTGAAAGTTGGAGGGGGAGGGGGAGATCCAAAATGATAGGAGAAGACAGGAGGGGAAGGGATGGAGCCAAGAGCTGGACAGGTGATTGGCAAAAGGGATACGAGAGGATCATGGGACAGGAGGTCCGGGAAGAAAGACAAGGGGGGGGGGAACCCAGAGGATGGGATGAAACACAAAAGATAAAGTAAATTGTCCCGTGATTAGGCGAGGATTGAATCGGGGGGTTGCTGGGTGTCACGGCTCGAAGGGTTGGGAGGACCTATTCTGCCCTGTATCACAATAAATTATTAAACTAATTTCTTATCACTTTACTCCTAGACAAACTAGTCTGTTCTGAAACTGTGGGCCCTAGTCCTAAATTCTTTCCCTGCATCCACCTTGTTGTGCGTGTTTTGGTGGGATCTAGCACCAGTCTACTCAGTACAGCAACCCACCATCTCTCACCTAGTAAACTTTTGCTGGCAAGCCTCTGTAGTTGCATCTTGCCTAAGCAGCCTAGAACTTTACTTCACACCAAGGCCCAATGTGCTCAAGACAGACTTCCTGACACCTGATTTCAAACTGTTTCTTAATAAAGGTTAACACAAAATTTGCCCTCATCACAGGCCCTCAGCAACATCTTGGCCTTGAAGCACACCTCGATAAGTTCGAACATCAACACCATCTACCAAATACTCCACACCTTGGTTATGTGCACCAAGGTGAATGACTGCATGTTTTTCTATTCCCCATTCTCTTCTTCTCACCTGCCTATCATCTCCCTCCTCCTTCCCTTTCTCCCATGGTCCACTCTCCTCTCCTATCAGATTCCTTCTTCTTCAGTCCTTTACCTTTTCATCAAGCATCTGACACACAAAACAAGGACAAATCGTGCAAACAGCAAAAGCAAACAAATAATACACAGAATATTAAACATCGAACTGCGGAGTCACCGATACAGTCCAGGAGTGACAGCCGTTCAGTCGGTTCAGTTTGGTGCTGTGTAGGCCTCAGCCACAGAGACTGTTTGGCTCTGAAGCGCCTTGATTGACTTGCACAAATGGCAGAAAAAGAGTAACATGGAACATGAATCACAGAGTCCTCCAAAAAAAAAACCGAGTCCACAAGGAATTCCAGCAGATTCAAACTCATTAATTTATCTGGCATGATTTTTTGACAAACATTTAGTTCTTCAGTTTCTCATTCTCTCTGGACGCTTGATTCTTTAATATGCTCCACAAGTTTTCGATTTGTTTCAATGAAGATGGATCCAACATTTTCATCTATTTCCTCTATAATTTCCTTATTCCAAATCCTGTCAGATCTTGCGTTGTTATCAGAGCACTTTTATCCTCACTAGTCTTTTTCCTTTTAGGTACCTACAAAGGTTCTTAGTCCATTTTTATGTCTTATTGTCATTTTCTATCCTGCCTTTATCAGTTTCTTGTTCCTCCTTTGCCAAGTTCTAATATTGTCCTAGTCTTCATGGCTACTGCAGGCAAGTGCACAGATGGGGCAGGTATAGGTTTATCTACTCTCACAAATCAGAGTCTGTTTCCACATCATGAGATTTGGCTGAGGCATCGTAAATGCAGGTTAATACAGAGGAACAGAAGGCCATTCGTCCCATTGAGCCTGTTCTTCCATTCAAATAGATTACAAGACCATAAGACATAGGAGCAGAATTAGGCCATTTGGCCCATTGAGTCTGCACTGCCATTTCATCATGGCTGATCCATTTTACCCTCTCGGCCCCAATCTCCTGTCTTCTCCCTGTATTGTTTCATGCCCTGTCTAATCAAGAATCTATCAACCTCCTCAATACCCATATACATATCTAATGACTTAGCCTCCACACCCACCTGTGGCAATGAATTCTAGAGATTCACCAATCTCTGGCAAAATAAATCCTTCTTCATCTCTGTTCTAAATGGATGCCCCTCTATTCTGAGGCTGTGTCCTCTAGTCTTAGACTCCTCCACCATAGGAAGCATCCTCTCACATCCACTCTTATCAAGCCCTTTCAACATTCGATCGGTTTCAAAGAGGTCAGCCCTCATCCTTCTGAATTCCGGTGAGTAGAGGCCCAGAGCCATACACTCCTCATACGATAACCTTTTCAATCCCGTATCATTTTCGTGAACCTCCTTTGAACCCTCCCCAATGTCAGAACATAAATTTCATTTCATACTTCATTTACCTACCTTTTTTTTTTGCTTATCCCTTAATCCTGTATGCAAAATAAAATCTCATAAACTTATTCTTAACAGATCCCATTGAAACCCAGGATCTACCGTTTTGGAGAGAAATTTCCAGTTTTCCATCTTATAGAAAATTGCTTTCAGATTTCACCTTGAATGGTTTGGTTCTAATTGAGATGATATCTGATCGAACTTTACTTCTCCAATGTAGCTTCTCCATTCTCAACCAAACCTTGATCATATAAGTATCTCCTTCAGCTCGCCCTTCAAACCTGAGCATAATTTCAAGCCTGGCATTTTGATATTGGGAAGTGCTTCCTACTTTCACCTAAGAACTATAAGGTAAGTTTGCAGGGGATTTAGCAGCACATGATAAAATAGGCCAAAATCAGCATGGTTTCTTTGAGGGGAAATCTAGCCTGATAAGTCTGTTGGAATTCTTTGAGCAAATAATAGGCGAGATGGACGAAGAAAAGACAGTAGAAGTTATTTATTTGGAATTTCAGAAGGCGTTTGACAAGGTGCTGCACGTGAGGCTGCTGAACGAGATAGTGGCCATGGTATTACAGGAAAGATACTAGCATGGACAGAGCATTGGCTAATTGACCAGTGGGAAAGATTGGGAATAAAAGGGCATTTTCTGGTTGGCTGCTGGTGTCTAGTGATGTTACACAGGTTCCACAACTTTGCACGATATATGCTAATGACCTTAATGATAGAATTGATGGCTTTGTAGCCAAGTTTGCAGGTGATGCATAGATAAGTGGAGGGGCAGGTAGTGTTGAGAAAGCATAGTGTCTACACATGGACTTGGACAGATTAGGAGGATGAGCAAAGTGTCAAATGGAATATAGTGTCGGGAATTGCATGGTCATGCACTTTGGTAGAAGGAATAATGGCAAAGACTATTTTCTAAACACGGGGTAAATTCAAAGCTGCAATGGGACTTGGGAGTCCTCGTGCAAGATTCCATAAAGCTTATCTTGCAGCTTGAGTCAGTGGTGAGGAAGGTAAATGCAATGTCAGCATTCATTTTGAGAGGACTAGAATATAGAAGCAAGAATGCAATGTGAATGTTTTATAGGGCATTGGTTAGACCACATTTGAAACATCGTGAGCAGTTCTGGGCCCCATATTTGAGGAAGGATGTGCTGGTGTTGGAGAAGGATCCAGGTGGAGTTTTGAGATTTATCCCAGAATGGAAGGGTTAATGTATGAGGAGCATTTGATAGCTCTGGGCCTGGGCGGGGTTCTCACTGAAAATTACCGAATAGAGTAGATGTGGAGAGGATGTTTCCGTTTGTGGGAGACTAGGAGAGAATAGGACATCCCTTTAGGACAAAGATTAAGATCTCTTTTAGCCAGAGGGTTGAGAGTTTATACAACTCATTGCAGCAGACACAAGTCATTTAAAATGGAGATTGATGGGTTCTTTATTAGTAAGGGCGTCAAAATTTATGGAGAGTAGACAAGAAGAATGGGGTTGAGAGGGAAAATAAATCAGCCGTGATCATACAGCGGAGCAAACTTGATGGGCTAGTTCTACCACTATGTCTTATGGTCTTATGACAACCCATTATTGTTAGTCCAAAGGATCTCAGTAATTACAAATTAACCTGGGCAACGCTACAAGCAAATCGGAATAAGTCATTGGGGCATTTTGATAGTAAAAAATCTTTGGAATATTTCCTATTGCTATTCTGGCCCAGCTAAAAAAAACATCAAGGCAATTATGTTCCCAGTGTGGAGTATTGACCATCAACATACACATTTTGATAAAATTAAATGTAGGACTGAGTAAACTTCTGCAAATCGTTGCTGCCCAACAATGCCTTGGGAATACCCTCACCAAGAAGGACTGCAGAGATTCAAGCAGTCAGCTCACCCTGAGAGCCATTTGCAATAGACAGTCCACCCAGGACGTTCCCTCTTCTCATTGCTATTGTCAGGGAGGAGGTACAGGAGCCTGAAGGCACACACTCAGCGATTCAGAACAGCTCCTTCCCCTCTGCCATCTGATTTCTAAATGCACACCCAACCCAAAGCACTTCCCTTCCTCTAATACCCTGATCGTGAACCTCAGTATGATTTGTTTTAAATCTCCAATGTATTACCAAGGAAATGCATCATACTTAGAGATCCATCTGTCAAGCCCCATTCAACTTAGAAGATGGATGTCAAAGATATCTGCACTATTTCAGAAAAGATCAGAATCAGGATCAGGTTTAATATCACTGGCATATGTTGTGAAATTCACTGCCTTTGTGGCAGCAGTACAATGTAATACATAATAATAACTGTAAATTACAGCAAGTATATGTAAAAGTTAAATCAGTAGTGCATAAAAAGAGAAAAAGAAGTAGAGAGGTAATGTTCACGGGTTCATTGTCCATTCAGAAATCGGATGGCAGAGGGGAAGAAGCTGTTCCTGAGTCACTGGGTGTGTGCCTTCAGGCTCCTGGTGGCAGCAATGAGCGGGGGGCATGTCCTGAGTGATGGGGGTCTTTAATGATGGATGCCGCCTTTTTGAGGCATCGCCCCTTGAGCGTCCTGGATGCTGGGGAGGCTGGTGCCCAGGACAGAGAGTTCAAACTTTCTGCAGCTACTTTGATCCTTTGTAGAGCCACCACCCCACTCCCCCACCCCCACCACCCCCATAACAGCCAGTCATGCAGTCGGCCCGAACGCTCTCCACAGCAATGACCCGCTCTCGCCCAAAGTTGATCCACTAACGAACGTCAGCAGATTATGTGATCATCCTCAGATTATAACTGGCTGCTACGTTTCCTGCTTTACAACAGTGAGTACACTTCAAAGAACCACTCTGGCACTAAAGTGCTTTAGGGTGCCTTGAAATTCCCTTTGCATTTCCATGATGATCGACAGGTCAAGGAGTGTATGCCCTGAGGCAGGGGAGGGCAACTGGAGTGGGAGGTCTGAGTACAGAGTCTCTAATGATGGCTGTTGGTACATCAAGGCCGGAACACCAGGAATTAGCAACTTTCCCGGAAGTGATCGGAAATCAGGCAGGAAAATTTCCTTCTCCATTAAGTTCAGCGATGGCATCACTTCAGTTGCATAAAACTCAGGGAAAATTGGAAATTAGAACGAAGCTCAGGGCAGACCGCAAGGTATTGGAGAGCTGACATCCCCAAACGGGCATCCTACTTTAATCATCGCCTCTTGACCTTTGAAGGCAACTAAATAAGTGATGCAAAATAAATAATTCATGAGATTCAATTGGTAAATAAACACAAAGGAGACTGGGGGCTCAATTAATCAATGACATCAGTCTCAGTCGCCATGGAAATATTAAATGAAAATCAATCACATTGATAAGAGGGGGGGATTAAGGTCACGAGGGCACTTCCCAAACAAACTACATACCCTCAGGGAGTTAACCATCCTCACCAGTCCCTACCCTATTTTTCATCCTCTCAAACAATTGAAAGCCCTCCAAGTCCAACTGTATGAGTATTACATGGAGTTCTGGTGTCCCCACTATACGATGGATGTTGAGGCTTTGGAGAGGGTGCAGAAGATGTTTACCAGGATGCTGCCTGGTTTAGAGAGTATGTGCTATCATGAGAGGCTGGACAAACTTGGGTTGTTTTCTCTGGAGAGTCAGAAGCTGAGGGGAGATCTGATAGAGGTTTACAAGATTATCAGAGGCATAGATAGAGTAAACAAGGAGTATCTGTTTCCCAGGGTCGAGATATCTAATACCAGAGGGAATGCATTGAAGGTGAGAGGGGGTGGGTTCAAGGGGAACGTGAGGGGTTAAGTTTTTTACTTCAGAGAGTCATTGATGCCTGGAATGTGCTGCCTGGTATGGTGGTAGAGGCAAATACATTAAAGGCTTTTAAGAGACATTTGGATAGGCACATGGGTATAAGGAAGATGGAGGGATATGGACATGGTGTAGGTAGGAGGGATTAGTGTTTGGGTGTTTTTGATTTGCTTTTTAGCTGGTTCAGCACAACAATGTGGGCCGAATGGCCTGTTCCTGTGCTATACAGCTCTAGGTTCCATGTTCTATGTTCCGACTAGCGCCAGAGTAGCGTTGCAGTTAGCGCGACACTATTCCGTCTCAGGGTGCAGAGTTTTCAGTTCAATTCTGACGTCATCTGCAAGGAGGTCCGTACAACCTCCCCTTGGAATGCATGGGTTTTCTCCGGGTGTGCCGGTTTCCTCTCACAGTCCAAAGACATACGGGTTGGTAGGTTAATTGGTCATTGTAAGTTACTCCATGATTAGGCTGTGGTTAAATCAGGGGTTGCTGGATGACGCAGCTCGAAGGGCCGCAAGAGCCTATTCTGTGCTGTATCTCAATAAATAAATAAATGACAAACTTTCCCATCACACTCTCTATATCATTTCCCTCTTACTTTCCCTCCTTTTAATCCCCTACCTCTGTCCCATTCTGTACTTCTGCGTCTCATTGTCAAAAGTCGTTAGCAGTATGACACCCAGCGCATGAAAACAGGGCTTTTTGAAATCAAAAAATATTTGACTCCAAGCTACCAAAAATGATAATAGGCATATTATTGAGGACAGTGGTTTTAAAGTGCATCCTAGAGGTTAAAAGGGAGGTAGAGGGGCATAGGAGGTAAACACTGCTCCTGATGGTGAAACAATTAAACTGGAGATGCACAGGAGGCCTGCATGTAATGCAGGGTCGAGAGCGCGTTACACTGGTAGAAATGAATGAGATTTTCTTTTTATTTTAAATTGGTGCTCTGTTAAATCAGGGAGCACAGTGGTCAGGGGAGAATGGGATGATGCGAGTTAAGATTCAGGCAACAAAGTAGTTTAATAGTAAAAGATTGGAGACTTACCATTAGTGTGAGGTTACAACAGTGGTAACAAAAGCAGAGCATAAAGTTTTCTGTAGCAGACGAACTGGGCCAGGGGACAAGCCCATAAAGGCACTAAGTGGAAATAATCATGGTGAGAATGTGCCTGGGTGCAGGTGATGGCTGGGGATTTTTCTTCAGACAGCAATTACAGAAATTGGATTTAGATTTTCCTATTTTAGAAACATACACAATACAGGCCCCTTCAGCCCACAAAGTTGTGCCAAACATGTCCCTACCTTAGAAGTTACTAGGCTTACCCACAGCCCTCTATTTTTCTAAGCTCCATGTACCTATCCAAAAGTCTCTTAAAAGACCCTAACGTATCCACCTCTGTTGAGGCAGCCCATTCCACGCACTCATCACTCTGTGCGTAAAAAACATCTCCTCTGTACCTACTCCCCAGCACCTTAAACCTGTGTCCTCTTGTGGCAGCCATTTCAGCCCCGGGGAAAAAGCCTCTGACTATCCACACGACCAACGCCTCTCATCATCTTATGCACCTCTATCAGGTCACCTCTCATCCTCCGTCGCTCCAAGGAAAAAAGGCCAAGTTCACTCAACCTATTCTCATAAGGCATGCTCCCCAATCCAGGCAACATCCTCGTAAATCTCCTCTGCACCCTTTCTATGGTTTGCACATCCTTCCTGTAGTAGGGCAACCAGAACTGAGCACAGTACTCCAAGTGGGGTCTGACCAGGGTCCTATATAGCTGCAACATTACCTCTCGGCTCCTAAATTCAATTCCAAGATTGATGAGGGCCAATACACCGTACGCCATCTTAACCACAGCGTCAACCTGCACAGCTGCTTTGAGCGTCCTGTGGACTCGGACCCCAAGATCCCACTGATCCTCCACACTGCCAAGAGTCTTACCATTAATACTATATCCTGCCATCATACTTGACCTACCAAAATGAACCACTTCACACTTATCTGGGTTGAACTCCATCTGCCACTTCGCAGCCCAGTTTTGCACCCTATCGATGTCCCGCTGTAACCTCTGACAGCCCTCCACACTATCCACAACACCTCCAACCTCCATGTCTGCCCGTTTTTTTTTCTCTCTCTCTCTATCTCTCTACTGCTATCGCTGTCCCTTTCTGCCTCAGTTGGTTTTCTTCTCTAGTCGTTCCAATTCGCACTTGCCTATCCAGACATTTCTATATAAAGAAGGTGAACATCTGGTTTCACTGCTGAAACAATGGCTGGATCATTGCTGTCTAGCCTGTTCTTCACACTCGCACTCCTCTGCCTCGGCTAGACCCCAAAACCGCACTAACGTCTGGTAACCCCTTAGCGCAGGAGTTCCCAACCTGGGGTCTTCAGACCACTTGCTTAATGTTCTTGGTCCATGATATAAAAAAGGTTGGGACCCCCTGACTTAGAGGCTTCCTTCAGCTTGGGCCTCAATCCTATCCCCTGATTTCAGGCAGCAGAACCCCAAAATGCTCAAAAGGTCTCATAAATTAACTCATAAAAGTAGTTTTTAAAAAAACTTTTATATATCTTTTCTTACACTTACCTCTCTGACAAGCTCAGCAACCCATGAGATGGAGCAGAAACAAGTACACCAGTCACGTCCGACGTGAGGGACATGGCGTGGGCAGGCGGCAGATATAAAATGCGACATGTCCCCCCAGCTCAGCTGCTAAGCAGGAGCCCAGACAAAGTGCAGTACAGCAGGGGACAGGCTCCTTGTCCCACAGTGCTGTGCCAGACTAATTAAACTAGTAATTAAATGCCTCGCTACACTATTCCCTTCTGCCTACCCAGATTCAGTTCCATTCTCTGCATTCACATGCCCAAGGGCCTCTTGGAGGGAAGGAGGATGAGAGGAGACATGATAGAGGTGTACAAGATAATAAGAGGAATAGATAGAGTGGATAGCCAGCGGCTCTTCCCCAGGGCACCACTGCTCAATACGAGGGGACATGGCTTTAAGGTAAGGGGTGGGAAGTTCAAGGGGGATATTAGAGGAAGATTTTTTTACTCAGAGAGTGGTTGGTGCGTGGAATACACTGCCTGAGTCAGTGGTGGAGGCAGATACACTAGTGAAGTTTAAAAGACTACTAGACAGGTATATGGAGGAATTTAAGGTGGGGGATTATATGGGAGGCAGGGTTTGAAGGTCAGCACAACAATGTGGGCCGAAGAGCCTGTACTGTGCTGTACTGTTCTATGTTCTATGTTTCTAACTACATCTATCGTGCCTGCCTCCACTGCCACTTCGCATTCTAGATGGCCACCATCTTGTGAAAAGGACCCACGGGATGCCCCCAGCACATCCCTAGGTGTGTTGGTTGTTCATGTAAAAGATAGTTTCGATGTAAGAAATTGTAATCTAAACCTGCGCCACACATTTCTTTTCAACTTGCCGCCTCTCACCTTAAATTAGACTCTTTCCTGGGTTAAAGATACCAGCTGTCTACCAAACCTCTTATAAACTTTTACCAGGTCTCCCCTCAAACTCTGTTGCTCCAGAGAAAACAAGCCAAGTTTGTCCTACTTCTCCTTATAGGTCATACCCTCTAATCCAGGCAGCATGCTGGTAAGCCCCTTCCACGCCCTCTCCAATGGCTCCACTTCCTTCCTATAATGGAGCAACCAGAACTGAATACAACACTCCAGAGGTGGTCTAACAACAGTTTTAATAAGCTACAACATACCTTCCTGACTCTAGAACACAATGCCTCAACCAGTAATCACAACCATGCCCCCAAGTGACATTTAGGTGTGTTCTGTACGTCTTGTTTTCCGGTGCGGGCCACGAACCTGCTCGGCACCTCACCAGTGGTTCTCCTCAGGCCGCCAGTGAAAGGTTAAGTACATTTCAGCTCATTAACTGCCGCTTCATGAAAGCTCACTGACTCAAACCTGACTCACTGCTTGACATCATTACAGCTCCCCAGTGTCTTAATCGCAAACCTGCCCAATGCTCTGCGTCTAACTCAGTAACACCCTCCCACCCATTTCTTTCTGAGTGCAATAGGAACCAAACCTTAGAATACTGTGCTTCTGAGCCATTGTTCTCACTTCAGGTGGATTTATTTATTTACTGAGATACAGGGCCTTCCGAGCCCTTTGAGCCACACTGCCTAACAATCCCCTAATTTAACCCTAGCCTAATCACAGGAAAATTTACAATGACCAAATAACCTACCAACCGGTACGTCTTTGGACTGTGGGAGGAAACCGGAGCACCCGGAGGAAACCCACACGGTCATGGGGAGAACGTACAAACTCCTGACAGGCAGCAGCGGGAAATGCACCGCGAAGCGTCGTGCTAGCCACTATGCCACCTTGCAGAAGCTTGAAACCACATCACCTCAGGTGAAGCTGGATGACTCCAGCATCCTTGGGAGGTAGAGTTTTGCCGTACCGCAGTGATGACAAATTTATCTTCACTTCACACCTCATCTCCCCCTCCCTGTTTCCTCCCATTCTGTATTTGGGGATGCAACGATGCACAAGCCGCTGGCTCTGACACAAGGCTTTACGAGGACTGGGATCGCACGCTGCTCGGACAGCTCTGCCCACTACCCCCCTCACCACCTCACCTGTCCCCCTTGGGTCTTCGCTTTTGCATATTCTTCCCTTTAGGCCTCCTTTCACTCCCGATGCAGGAGGTGCCGCCTGGACCTGTTACCCGTATCGATTCCAAACCCTTGGACGATTTCTTGAATGTAAACTCCACTGGCTCTCCTTCTTTCAGACTGCGGAAGCCTTCCATGTGCAGCTTGCTCTGAAATAAAACAGCACTCAGTGGTAAGGGAATTGATACTGCTGAGAATTGACTCAAAATGTAATAAGTCTTTCCAAAAGAATTTCCCAAATCACCTCGAACAAACGAAATAAGGAAAGCAATTCAGGTCAAAGTGTAACATAGCCATCACAAGCCCAGTGTCACTTGGTCATTAGAATTCAAAGTTTCACCAAAGACTCTAGCAAACTTCCACAGCTGTACTATGGAGAGCTAAGTTCAAAGCTAAATTATCAAAATATTTATATGGCACCATAATCATTCTGTTGCAGGCATTTACAGGTAAGCAGAACATAGAACACAAAATAGTACAGCACATTACAGGCCCTTCGGCCCACAAAGTTGTGCCAACCCTCAAACCCTGCCTCCCATATAAGCCCCCACCTTAAATTCCTCCATATACCTGTCTAGTAGCCTCTTAAACTTCACTAGTGTATCTGCCTCCACCATTGACTCAGGCAGTGCACTCCACGCACCAACCACTCTCTGAGTAAAAAACCTTCCTCTAATATCCCCCTTGAACTTCCCACCCCTTACCTTAAAGCCATGTCCTCTTGTATTGATCAGTGGTACCCTGGGGAAGAGGCGCTGGCTATCCACTCTATCTATTCCTCTTATTATCTTGTACACCTCTATCATGTCTCCTCTCATTCTCCTTCTCTCTAAAGAGTAAAGCCCTAGCTCCCTTAATCTCTGATCATAATGCATACTCTCTAAACCAGGCAGCATCCAGGTAAATCTCCTCTGTACCCTTTCCAATGCTTCCACATCCTTCCTATAGTGAGGTGACCAGAACTGGACATGGTACTCAAAGTGCGGCCTAACCAGAGTTTTATAGATCTCCCCCTCCCCCTCCCACTTTTAAATCTCTCACTAGCTCTTTCTTCAGTTAGTCTTGACAAAGGGTCTCGGCCTGAAACGTCGACTGTACCTCTTCCTAGAGATGCTGCCTGGCCTGCTGCGTTCACCAGCAACTTTGATGTGTGTTGCTTGAATTTCCAGCATCTGCAGAATTCCTCGTGTTTGCGTTTTGTAGAGCTGCATCATTACATTGCAATTCTTAAACTCTATCCCTCGACTTATGAAAGCTAACACCCCATAAGCTTTCTTAACTACCCTATCTACCTGTGAGGCAACTTTCAGGGATCTGTGGACATGTACCCCCAGATCCCTCTGCTCCTCCACACTACCAAGTATCCTGCCATTTACTTTGCACTCTGCCTGGAGTTTGTCCTTCCAAAGTGTACCGCCTCACACTTCTCCAGGTTGAACTCCATTTGCCACTTCTCAGCCCACTTCTGCATCCTATCAATGACTCTCTGCAATCTTCGACAACCCTCTACACCATCCACAACACCACCAACCTTTGTGTTGTCTGCAAACTTGCCAACCCACCCTTCTACCCCCACATCCAGGTCATTAATAAAAATCACGAAATAAAGAAATAAATTATGAAAAACCATGCATAATACTAACAAACACTGTGCAAAAGACAAATAAGCAAACAATAAATATAATTTACTATTACAATGGGATAAGCGTCCTTTGTCTAAGATTAAACAGGATTGGGAAAAGGAACTTAATTTGACTTTTATTACAGAGGATTGGATGCGGATATTGAAGTTGGTTAACTCTTCTTCAATTTGTGCTAGCCATTCATTGATTCAATTTAAAATTGTACATCGTTATCATTTGACAAAGGAGAGACTTTCTAAAATCTTTCCTAATGTTGATAGTCATTGTGATAGATGTAAAACTGAGATAGCTACACTGACACATATGCTTTGGTCTTGTTCTATATTGAAACAGTTCTGGAAGTCGGTTTTCTCAACAATTTCTAAAGCACTTAAAATTAATTTACAACCTAATAAATTAACTGTGCTTTTTGGAATAGTTCCTCAAAATATTCATGATATTTCTGTGCCTGACCAACATGTTATTGCATTTGTTACATTAATAGCTAGGAGGGCCATTTTGTTGAAGTGGAAGGATACATCAGCTCCCACTTTGTCACAATGGTTCTCTCAAGTGATGCTATGTCTTAGTTTGGAGAAAATTAGAAGTCTAACCTTTGAACCTTTGATTTTGAGAAAAGATGGGGCTCATTTGCTCGATATTATCATTTGAGTTAATTGATATAATTTTTCCACGATCTAATTGTAAATTCTTTTAGTATATTTTCTTTTCTTGTTGGCGGTTTGATGTTTATTTTTAGAAGCTTTTTATATGACGCCTGACTCCGGGGTTGTACACCTAATGGGTTCTCTTTTTTTTCTCACTTTTTTGCTCAGTAGGTTTTTTTTGTTATCACAAAATTTTGTTTTCAATCTTTAAGATGATGAGTTTTTTTGAGGCATTGTAAGTGTTGTTACTTCGATGTAATCATGTTATTTTTCCTATATATACAACAAAAAGATTTGAAAAGAAAAAAAAGAATGTCAGAGCAGACTTGATGGGCCAAATGGCCTAATTCTGCTCCTATGTCTTATGGTCTAAGTCATCTCTCATCTTTCTCCACTCCAAAGAGAAAAGCCCTAGCTCACTCAACCTTTCCTGATAAGACACGCTCTCTAATCCAGGCAGCATCCTGGTAAATCTCCTCTGCACCCTGTCTAAAGCATCCACATTCTTCCTATAATGAGTTGACCAGAACTGAACTCCAAGTAAATGGAGCATTTACTGGCTTTATGTACAATTTTAAAACTTATTAATTTATTTATCGAGATACAGAGCGGAATAGGCCCTTCCTGCCCTTTGAGCCACGCCACCCAGCAATCTCCCAATTTAATCCTAGGGCAATTTACAATGACCAATTAACCTACCCACCGGCGTGTCTTTAGATTGAGAGAGGAAACCGGAGCACCCAGAGGAAACCCACGTGGGGAGAACGGACAAATTCCTTACAGGCAGCGGTGGGAATTGAACCTGGGTCACCTGTGCTGTGAAGTGCTGTGCTAACCTAGTCCTTGTGCATCAGTACAGAAGAAGCTGGAATTCAACCGTCACAACTTTGTCAGGTTAGCCATCATGTACTCAGACTGATACTGAACAATGGAAAGTCAGATAACCTGCTCAGCCAGGCACACCTATGCAGCTAGCATCTGTCCCAGCTACCGAATAACCAAACAGGTCAGCCTAATCACTCTGAAGTGTTCGCCTTTTTTGCAGACCTGCCAAAATACAGGTTTGTTGAGAGGAATTTATCACAACTTTCCCTGCTGGGCATCAGACCCGAGGGATTCCCAGCACAAATTGACTGCTTTAATGTTACGCTTCACCCGAGCTATCGTCCCAACCCCCCACACTCTCTGCCAACGCAGGCAAATCTGGGACATTCCAGAGCCACTGATACTGCAGGAGGTGAGTTAGTGCTGTAAATAATAGGCTGGTAATGATGGTGGGGCCCACTTTGAAAAGTCAGAAGAGGCCAGTGTGTCCGATCCTCTAATCACAGGAGCCTGTTGAAGTGAGGGGCATGCTGGGAAATACAGGACATCCTACCCATACACATTGCACAAGGCCTTCTCGAGCTCCCTACAGGCCTGTCCACTACATTTACCTCTCTCTCTCTCTCTCTCCCTTCAAAACAATAAAAGCAAAGCAATGGTATTCCAAAAGACTGATGAATTTTACAGCAAAAATGCTCTTTATCTTGTGTCAAGTGTAAATTGCCTCTTCTCTAATCCACCCTGTCTCAGCCTACAACAATCGGCAATCACCGCAGAAGAAAGAATAAACAAAAAAACAAAGGGGCAGCCTTGCGGAGCCACCAGAAGCTGCAACTTCTCAACGTCTTAACCCCTGGGGACATGTCTATTATACAGTGCCTTGAAAAAGTATTCGGCCCCCAACCCTTTGTTCACATAGGTAAGTATAACAACTGGGGACTTCCATCAATTTAACTGTAAATTTCCATCCGGGAATCACATGTCCCCAGAGTACAGCCCAAAAAGACAATGAAAATTGAAAAGCCTAGAAAACTAAAAATTCAGAAACTGGAATGCCAGCAGTTCAGAGTATCCAGCCCCCTTCGTTCAGTACTTAGTTGAACCACCTCTCGCAGCTAGTAGCCTTTTTGGATAAGTCTCTATTAGCTCTGCACAATCTGATGGAGCAAGATTTGCCAATTTCTTCTTAGGTATGTTCATTGCCTTTGAGATGGTCTAGTATATTTCCCCAGATATTTGCTTCTCTATAATCATTTCCCTGACTTATCTTGAATGCTTTTTTCGTCTTCATTTGGTTTGGTCTGTTGAAAATCTACCATACTGTTCGACCTTAGAGAGAGGGGGTAATTATTGAAAACAGGTGATCCTCTAATTTTCTACATCCAAAAACTGGGCGAGTTGGTAAAGTAATATACAGTATTGCACCTGAGGAAAGATAGCATAGTCTTTACAAAGGCCTATTCAGCCTCACAATTTTGTTTTTTTTAATTTTTAGTAAACTTAACAAATTTAGAATTTTTCTTTTGATTTGACATGAGGCACAATATTTTCTAGATTAGCTCAAAAATCCTACTTCAATCCATTTTAAATTTAGAAAATGAGACAGTAAAATGTGAAAATAGTTGTGAGTGCTGAATACTTTTTCAAGGCACTGTATACATATCACATGTCCACACATAGCTCTCCACCTGCCTACTGCCCACAACAAACCCCACCCTACAAATTCAGGAATTTTTCTGACTTTAACAAAAAAATTGCCAATTCTGTGGGCAATCAGGGTGAGATTCAAAGTATATTTATTACCAAAGAATGTAGGAATTATACAACCTTGAGATTTGTTTGCTTACAGGCAGCTGCAAAGCAAGGAACCCGAAAGAACGTAATTTTTAAAAAATAAGACCAACCCCCAATACGCACAGAGAAAGAGAAGGGAAAAAAAAACATGCAAAGAATAGAAGCGAGCAACAACAGCAGCATTCCAAGCCAAATTGAATCCTTAGATCCAAATCCCTGGAACAGCCCGGAGTAGGCCTCAAGCCTCGGTATTCAGTCTATATTAGCGGGGCAAATCACCACAAAGCTCACAGACACAGAGCACAGCAGCCAGGGGCAGTCACACAGCCTTAGAGTCGCAGAGAGGGGAGCCCCAGTCTATGTAGGCTGGTGTTTAAATTGTCCGAACAGAGGATCACAACTCACACTAGGACCTGGATTTTGCTGCCAAAGGAGCCATACTCGACCTCTCCAAATCAGCTTGGCACTTAAGAGTGACCCACTCTCATACCCGGGCCTGCTGGACGGGCACCAAAAAAGCAGCAATCAGGTAACGACTATTGTGGAATAAATATTGCCCTGTACTCCATGATAAAGGTTCTGGTCTTGTCCAGTATAAATGTGATTGATCCCACTGCCCCCTCCCAGGGCCATGTGCAGATGTGAGTTCCCTTGTCAGAAGTGACTGACCCTGTGACTTCACCCAGATGTGATTGGCTCCAATGCTGAACACAGATAAGTGACCCTCAGACTCTGTTCAGCTATGATAGAGTCCAGGTCTGATAGGAATGATCACAGGTCTTCATCGTTCACAATCCACACTTAGGAGGGAGGATGATGTGAAAGGGCAGGGGAGGTGTAGATGCAAGAGTAACACACACAAAATGCTGTAGGGTCTCAGCAGGACAGGCAGCATCTATGGATGTGAACAAACAGTCGATGTTTCGGGCCGAGAGCCTTTGTCGGGACTGGAAAGGAAGGCGAAAGATGCCAGAATAAAAATGTGGAGGGAGGGGAGAGGAGGGCAAACCAGAAGGGAAGTCGAGTGGGTGGGATTGGAAAAGGGCTGGAGAAGAAGGAATCTGATAGGATTAGGATGTAATTATGTGGGCTGTGGGAAAATTATCCCTCTTGTGTTTCTTGATCCCGTTACTGGAGATTCAGGGTTGCTTGACCTTGCCAATTTTATCTGCTCCATGCAGAGAGAAATTAAATTGGGGGATTGCTGTTTTTTGAAGGGCCAGAAGAGCCTGTTCCTCACTGTATCTTAATGAAATAAACTGGATTCACACAAGGAAACTGAAATTTAGTCATTTCATATCAGTAAGGTTGGCAGCATTAACATTAGCTTACTTCTTATTTAAATAGTTTCAGCACAGCAGCATAGCAGTTCGCACAATGCTACGTTTACAGCACAAAGGGTCAGCAGTGTCAAGGACCTGTGAGTCAATATCTCTGAGGATCTAACCTGGTCCCAACATATCAATGCAGCTACAAAGGCAGCACGACAGCGGCTATGTTTCATTAGGAGCTTGAGGAGATTTGGTGTGTCACCAAAAACACTCCTAAATTTATGCAGATATCCTGTAGAGAGCATTCTAACTGGCTGCATCACCGTCTGGTGGGTGGGGGGGAGGCAGGCTACCAACAGGATCGAAATAAGCTTCAGAGAGTCGTAAACTCAGTCGGCTCCATCATGGACACCAGCCTTCATAGTATCCAGGACATCTTCATGGAGCAATGCCTTAAAAAGATGGTGTGTGCGCATGTGTGTATACATGCACACATATATACACAGACCGTGTATATTTCTATATACAGTGTGTATGTATATATTTAAATACTTAATATAATTCACATTCTTTTCTTCTCAATTATTATATATTGCATTGTACTGCTGCTGCAAACACAACAAATTTCACGACATATGCCGGTGATAATTAAACCTGATTCTGATCTGTAAGGGCTTTGTACGTTCTCCCCGTGACCGCATGGGTTTCCTCAACGTGCTCTAGTTTCCTGCCGCATTCCAAAGACGTGCGGGTTAAGGTTGCAGGCAGTCTCCGTTGATACCAGCATCATGGTGATTTGATTGACGCACGTGACACATTTCACTGTATGTTTCGATGTACGTGTGACAACTAAAGCTAATCTTTTCTTTAAAAAGCTAGTTTGCTAAGCCATTTGGGGGGTTGGGGGGGGGGTGTTGGCAATTAAGCCACACCGCTGGATCCAATGTCACATACAGGACAGACTGGGTAATAATGTTCGATTTCCTTCCTGAAGGAAATGGTGGAGCACTAAACTTTACAATCAGCACTTATGATTACTTTCAATGATACTAGCTTTTTATTCCAGATAAATTACTTGAATTTAAATTTTGTGGCTTAATAAAGACAATATAGTCAGTTTTGGACTACACACCAATTTTAATCATAAAATAGAAATGTGTTGCTCAGCCCACCGCATCCATAAAATCATAAGATAGCAGTGCTGGATCGTTCGGCCCATCGATTGCTCCACCATTCCATCATGGCTGATTTATTTTCCCTCTCAACCCCATTCTCTTGCCTTCTCCCTGTAACCTTTGACACCATTACTAATCAAGAACCTATCAATCTCTGCTTTAAAAATACCCAATGACTTGGCCTCCACAGCCATCTGTGGCAATGAATTCCTCTAGCTAAAGAGATTTCTCTTCATCCCTATCCTAAAAGGATGTCCTTCTATTCTGAGGCGGTGCCCTCTGGTCCTAGACTCCCCTATTATAGAAAACATCGGCTTCATGTCCTCTCTGTCCAGGCTTTTCAATATTTGGTAGTTTTAATGAGATTCCCCCCTCATTCTTCTAAACTCCAGTGAGTAAAGGCCCAGTGCCATCAAATGGTCCTCATACATTAACACTTTCATTCCTGGATCATTCTTGTAAACCTCCTCTGGACCCTCTCCAATGCCAGCACATCCTTCCTTAGATAAGGGGCCCAAAACTGCTCACAACGTTCCAAGCGAGGCCTCATCAGTGCTTTATAAAGCTTCAGCATTACATCTTTGCTTTTATATTTCAGTCCTCTCACTATGAATGCTAACATTGCATCTGCCTTTCTCAGTACCGACTCAACTTGCAAGCTGCCCTTTTGGTAATCCTGCACTTCAAATACAAGAGCAACACACACAAAATGCTGGAGGAACTCAGCAGGTCAGGTAGCATTTATGGAAATGAATAAATAGTCGAGGTTTCGTACCAAGATTCTTTTTCAAGGCGGGACTCCCAATTCCCTTTGCACCTCTGATTTCTGAATTCGGTCCTCATTTAGAAGACAGTCAGCACCTTCATTTCTTCTAACGAAGTGCAGGACCATACACTTTCCTGCACCCTTTTCCATCTGCTACCTCATTCCTTATTCTCCCAATGGAAGTCCTTCTGTGGACTCCCAGCTTCCTCAATATTATCTGCCCCTCCAGCTATCTTTGTATTATCCACAAGCTTTGCCACAAAGCCATCAATGAACCTATCCAGTAGACATTTCGGACTGTGTGAAGAAACCAGAGGACCCGGAAAAAAACCCCACGCATTTCATGGGGAGGACGTACAGGGTCTCTTTACAGAAAGGCACAGGATTTGAACTCCAAACTCTGGAACGCCCTGAGCTGTAAAAGCATTGCGGTAATCACTACCCTAGCATTAAAATACTCAGATCTTGCCAGCCATAGTTTTGTAGCCCATAACTGGATTGACAAGCATTGTCATTATAATGTACCGAGGAACCAATTAAATTGTTTAATCAAGTTAACAAAAACTAGATTTGATGACATTAAATAGTAAAGTTTAGTAAAGCACAAAGGGATCAAGTAGGAATAGACTTATAACATTTTTTACAGAGCAGAGCAATCAACATCACATCAGCTTTGTAATATTAAAAACATAATGTATAGGAGCATTGACATACCCACCTTTATAGTGAACCACAGCAAAGAAGTATGAATTTATTATGATATCACCTTTCACTAGTTTTATACAAAGACAATAAGGGATAGGAGCAGAATTGGGCCATTTGGCCCATCGAGTCTGCTCCACCATTTCATCATGGATGATCTACTTCCCCACAGCCCCAGTCTCCTGCCTTCTCCCTTCATGCCCTAACTAATCAAAAACCCATCAACCTCTGCCTTAAATATGACTTGGCCTCCACAGCTGCCTGTGGCAATGAATTCCACAGATTCACCACTCTCTGGCTAAAGAAATTCCTCCTAATCTCCGTTCTAAATGGATGCCTCTCTATTCTGAGGCTGTGCCCTCTGGTCCTAGACTCCCCCACCATAGTTAATATCTTCTCCACAACCATTCTATTGAGGGCTTTCAACATTGGATGGGCTCAATAAGATCCACCCTCATTCTTCTGAATTCCAGTGAGTACAGGCCCAGAGCCCTCAACCAGTCTTCATATGGTAACCCTTTCATTCCCGGAACAATTCTTGAGAACCTCCTCCAAACTCTCACACTTCTATTTCTTCTTTTCTATGCTTTTATATAATGTACAACTTGTCAACATATTTACCATTACACTCACATCGACAGCCCAGTTTTATTGTAAACTGGAAGAACAACACATCACAGGTCCGTAATGTACAGAGGGATCAATATATTCAACCGAGCAACCGGCAGAAGCCTACAAAGGTGCAGGGAGAATGTGCAAACTCCTTGCAGACAGTGGCAGGAATTGAACCCAGGTCTCTGGTGTTGTAATAGCAATACGCTAACATGCTGCCAAATACCAGCCTTAAATTGTACTGGCAATCAACACGCAGTAAGGCTGATAAACACCTCCACCCCTACAACTCACACCACCACCCTCACTACCATTACTTTATCATGAGTCACCTTATGTCCAGGTATCCCTGCACCAAGCATCACTTTATGCACAGACTATAGAAGCCAATCATGTATTTGTGGATATTGCTTCTTTAATTGTGTTTTTCACAAGAACATAGGAAATAGGCGCAGGAGTCAGCTATCTGGCCCGTCCAGCCTGCTCCACCATTCAATAAGATCATGGCTGATCTGGCCATGGACTCATCTCTACCTACTTGTCTTTTCCCCATAACCCGTAATTCTCTGTCTATGCAATTAGTAGAGCTACTAGGACTTGATGTTTCAATCCCTATGGTAAATTGGCACTCTCGATGTTGGCAGTGGGTTTGGGGTGGTGACAAGGAGGGAGGGTAGGTACATCATCGGGGTCATCAGGTGGGCACCCTCCTTCTTTGACGTTTCGTTGATAAGCCCACGACGTCTCCAGAGGGCTCAACGGTGCTACCTGGCGTCCCAGATACACCCCCCTCAGTTCCATACCCTCCTGTCTTATCTAATATGTTCCAGAGTAACAATCATTTTGTTCTCCTTTACACTCGTCTACTGACATGATAATACACAATCTTGCATACAAGAAGGTGGACGTACACCATCTGAAGGGTGGATTAAGTACCAGCTTTGCACTGGGCTAGCCCACACTAACAGCTAGTCAGCAGTCCCATATATAACAAATGCTTAGGAGTCCAGTGGCAGTTACTATTGTAAGGAGCTGAGGGCCAGATGCAATTTAGATCAGGACCTGCAACTTTGCACCAGCTATGGTTTCCACATAAATAGCGACCTGTTTGAATGAGCTCACTGACCTTCATCACAAACACAAGGGAGGATTTTGGTGTTTCCCTCCCTTAATTTATGAGAATGTAGAACAGTAAAGCATAGGAACAGGTCCATCGGACCATGATGTTTTGGTGACTAAACTAACGCCAAAGTAAACGAATCCTTTCTACCAAAACAATAGCTCTCCATCCTCCACCCATTCCTGTGCCTCTTTAACAGACTCTTAAATGCCTCTATTGTTTTTGTCTCCACCACCACTCCTGGCAGTGGATCCCAGGCACCCATTGCTCCCTGTGTGAACTTACCCCTCATCTTAAATGCATGCTCTCTAATATTAAACATTTCAACCCTGGGAAAAGGGTACTGGCTGTCTGAGCCTCTCATAATCCGATAAAGTTCTAACAGGTCAACTTCAACCACTGCAGCTCCTGAGAAGACAACCCAAGTTTGTCCAACTTCCGCTTGTAACACATGAAATCCAGATAACATCCTAGTAAACCTCTTTTGAACCACTCCAAGCCTACACATATATTAACATTCTTTGTTAATATTATTTTATATATATTGGAGGGCGGGAACTGGGCAGGAAAAGTTCAAAAGTAAATTTTGTTATCACAGTACACACTGTATGTCACCATATACAACCAGAAGAATCATTTTCTTGTGGGCATATTCAATTAATCTATGGAACAGTAAACAAATCAATGAAAGACCACCCAACCTGGATGTTCCACCAGAGTGCAGAAGACAAGCTGTGCAAATACAAAAGAAATAATAATAATAATAAATAAATAAGCAATAAATATTGGGAACATGAGATGGAGTCCATCGGTTGTAGGAACATTTCAATGATGGGCAAGTGAAGTCAAGTGAAGTTATCCCTTTGGCTCAAGAGCATGATAGTTGAGGGGTAGTAACTGCCTCTGAACCTGGTGGTCTGAATCCTGAGGCTCTTCTACCCTCTGATGGAGACAGTGAGAAGAGAGCATGTCCTGGGTAGCAGGGGCCCCTGATAATGGATACTGTCTACCTGCAAGTGGAAAGACAAAGACTTATTATCCATCCTTAATCCACCTGAGATGGTGCTGAGCTGCCCCTTGAAATGCATACATTTCTTGGTGAAGATACCAGTGGTGCTGTTCATTAGGAGGTGAATTAGATTCAGCACTCATGGAAAAAACTGTAATATACTTCCAAGTACAGGTGATGTGAGACTAGAAACAGAACCTGCAGATGTTTGGGCTCTTGAATCACTTGTCTCCTTTAGTGTCATGGTTACTACAGATGGGAAGTTCTCAGGGCTGGTAGACTCTGCTGTTTCTAGTGGTTGCAGTCATTTCTTGTTGTCACAGGAAATGAATTGGCTTCTCTTATTTTCTTTTTGGCCTTTTCTTCAGTTCATGTGCTGGGACCCATCAAGGATGGTAATTCTCTTGAAGCTTCCTCCTCCCATTATGTCAGGGGCTCCCAGCCTGGGTTCCACAGGCTCCTTGCTTGATGGTGTTGTTCCGTGGTGGAAAAAGGTTGGGATCTCCTGCATTAGGTAATTATTATTCACCATTATTCACAACTGGGTGTGATATGACTTCAGAGCTCCGATCTTGTCCTTTGACTACGAGATAACCTAGTTCCATCTGTTGCTACCTGACAAATGAAGCTGCGTTGCAGTTTTGTAGGAATGCCAATGCTCCTCTTGACAGAATCAGAATCCGGTCTATAGCCATTGACAGAAGTTGTGGAATTTGTTCTGTTGAGGCAGTAGTATGGTGCAAATCATAAAAATTACTGCAAATTACAAACATACATGGTGCAAAAGACGAATAATGAGATAGTGTTCATGGAAGTTTCAAAAATCTGCTGAAAGAGAGAAAGAGGCTTCCCTTAAAACATTGAATCTGGATCTTTAGACTCCTGAACACCTTCCGCATTGAGTAAACATGAAGAGGGGGATGTCCTCGATGGTGAGGGTCTTTAGTGAGGGATGTGCCTTCTTGAGGCACTACCTTTTAAAGATGTCCTTGATGGTGCGGAGGGTTGCACACATGATGGAACTGACTCTGCAGCCTTTCAATCTTGCACGTTGTAGACTCCATGTCAGACTGCGATGCAACCAGTTAGGATGCTTTCCACTGTACGCCTGTAGATATTTGCAAAAGTCTTTGGTGACAGACCGAATCGCCTCAAATTCACAACAAAGTAGTTGCCTTGCCTTCATGTTGAATGCATCATTATGTTAGGCTCAGGATAGATTCTCTGAGATGCTGACGCCCCTGGTAAACTTGAAGTTGCTTGCCTTTTCCACAGCTGACCCCTCAATAAGGACTGGAATATGTCTTCCTTCCTAAAATCTACAATGAATTCCTTGGTCTTGCTGACAGAATGTCGTTGCAACCAACCGATCTATCTCACTTCTGCCCGCTTCTTCATTGCCACCTGAGATTCTGCCAGCAACAGTGTTGTCATTGGGAAGTTTATAGATGGTGTTTAAGCTATGCCTAACCACACTGTTGTGCGTGTAGAGTACAGCGGTGACCTAAGCCTGCATCCTTGAGTTGTACCTGTGATTAGGGTTGCCAACTTTGTCACTCCCAAATAAGGGACAAAAGTAGCAGTTAAATACGGGACACTTGTGTTTACCCCGAGAAAGACTATCATGACCACGAAGCCTTGCGCGGGCACCTGTGTGCGCATACATGTACGTGCCAATTTTTTTTCTACAAATCGGTTTTGGCTTAATCTTCCCCATTCTGATACACTGTACATACATTATTTCTACTTTATATGGGCTGTGTATTTATCATATCATTCCTGCTTTCACTATATGTTAGTGTTATTTTAGGTTTTATGTGTTATTGGTATGATTTGGTAGGTTATTTTTTGGGTCTGGTACGTTCAAAAATTTTTCCCATATAAATTAATGGTAATTGCTTCTGCACTTTACGACATTCCGGCTTACCAAATGTTTCATAGGAACGCTCTATCTTATCGGGGGAAATACGGGACAAGGGCGGTCCCATATGGTACAAACCAATTTAGCCCAATATATGGGATGTCCCGGCTAATACGGGACAGTTGGCAACCCTACCTGTGATGACTGTCAGCGAAGAGGAGATGTTAAGAGGCATCTGCACAGCCGGTTGTCTCCCATGTGGAAGATGAGAATCCAGTTGCAGAGGCTCTGGCTTTAAAGCTTTTTGATTAATAGTTTGACAAAGATAGTTAAAAACTAAGCTGCAGTTGATAAACAGCAAGCTGATATATGTTCTGCTGTTGTCTAGGTGCTCCAAAGCCACGTAAAGAGCTAGTGAGATTGCACCTGCTCTATACCTGTTGTGGCGGTAGACGAATTGTAGCACGTCAAAGTCCTTGCTCTTCTTAAGCCCGTCACCCCTACTGGGTCGCCAAAAGCAGCTCGTCAGAGGCCTCTGTCCTGGGCCAGTCTTTCAAGTTGTCCCCAGGTGTAGCCCATCTTCGAATATCCTGCTTCTTCCAGGGATGAGGTCTTTGGAGCTTCTGGTGCCAGTTCAGTAGCACCAGGGTTTTATGGGACGGGT
This sequence comes from Mobula birostris, assembly GCF_030028105.1. Lineage (NCBI taxonomy): Eukaryota > Metazoa > Chordata > Chondrichthyes > Myliobatiformes > Myliobatidae > Mobula > Mobula birostris. Next base: position 5,841,019 of record NC_092399.1, read on the forward strand.
GAGGTTGCCAGCTACAGTCCCAAACCTCCTCCTTTCACAGCCAGGTTTGGGACGTCCATGGCAGAGTTAAGTAGATGGAGTTAATTCATTCTGCACTCTTCATTGAGCAATGGTTGACAGCCTGACCAAATAGAGGAGCAGGCTGGATGGGCTGAATGCCTCAATTCTGCTCCCTTCTTTAATGGTTTTACATGTTTCTTGTGCTTCTTATTTCTAGATGCAAATTAGTCAGGTTTGGTGTTTATTTTTACAATCCATTAAATATTCTTTGACAAAATAAAGACACTGTAAGCAAAAACAGTCCACTTATTTATTGGTGATTAGAGCACAAACCACTCGGTATTAATTTTACACTGAAACATAACAACTAATACTTTTACATAGGAGGCATCTCTGTAAGAGGCAAAAATACTGAAGAGCATCATGGGTAATACCAGGTAAGGCTTATCAGAGAAACATATGAAGAAATGCAACATTGGAAGCCACCCTTTCAGTTGAAAGAAACAGAACCCTTTCTTGCAAAGACTTTGAATTACAGGCCAGGCATGGCGCAGCCGCAGAAGGGTAGTGACGTCACCACAGCATGCCGGAATGGCCAGCCAGCCTGATGCTCGCCCAATCAGTACAGCTGTTGGCGGAAATGAAAACTACAGAATTAGAATCTCAGGTGCTAAATGAAGTGAAAGCTCTGGTAAGGGAAGAACGACACATATGAACTTGGTTACATAAAGGAGAGCTGTGACTATATTAGAGTGAGCAAACAGACCCCTTCATGGGATGACTGGCAATGTTGAGGCAGCAGCAAGAGTTCTGTCACACGTGCATCGGCCTTATTGCAGGTATGGGGCGGGGGGATTACAACACTGCAAAGATGGTGAGCAACAAAAAGCAGCATCACCTTTGACGGCATCTCTGAGATTCACCATGATCAGACCATAAGGATCCTATTTCCTTTCCACAGAATGATAAGAGGAACATTATCACCAAGTTGAAAACAGAGCGACGTTGTGATCTCTCTCTGTGCCAGATTTGCTCAGGCATGTTTAACACATCGACATACAGAATCTAAAACAGAACTAAAGTTGTGGAACACACACGAAGTGCTGGAGGAACTCAGCAGGCCAGGCAGCATTTATGGAAAAGAGTACAGTCGACATTTCGGGCTGAGACCCTTCCTCAGAATAGGTCCTCCCAGTGGCACCACCCAGCAACCCCCGATATAACCCCAGCTTAATCACGGGACAATTTACAATGACCAATTAATCTACCAACTGGTACGTCTTTGGACTATGAAAGGAAACTGGAGCACCCGGAGGAAACACACTTCGGTCACGGAGAGAACGTCCAAACTCCTTACAGGCAGCGTTGGGGATTGAACCTGAGTTACCGGCGTTGTACTAACGCTACCACGCTGTCCTATTTTAATTTTAATTTTGCTGTGCATGTTGACAATGTACCTTATCGACTGAAATTTTCATTCTGTAATAATAAATAGCCCAGGTTTGTCAAACACTAAAATCTATGTTCGAAACATGCCCAAAAATGAACCAAAAAAACTTAAATATATGACGAATACAACCTTGAGATTTGTCTCCTAACAGGCAGCCATAAAACAAAGAAATCCAAACGAACCCATTAAGACCATCAAACACCCCAATGTGCAGAAAAAAAAAATTACAAGGCAATAGCATTCTGAACTGAAGTCCACAAAGAGTTTGTCCATGGACACTTAGTTCAGTGCAGATTGGAGCAGCGTGCTGAACTGGCCCAACTCGAAACCCTGAGCTTTTCAATCCCGCCCGGCGCCTAAATCATTGTCCAAACGTCAGGTTCCATCTATTGGAACCCTCTGGGGCTTGGGCCCTGCTGCCACAATTCAGCTTGTACACAACCTTTCCAATTCAGCAACGTACTTAAATCGATTGAACCTTGGTTCTGCGACATCGAATTGTCTCCAAGAGCAAAGGGAAATTACAGACTATTGCTTGCGATGATCATTTACCAGAAAAGAGTGATTAGCAAAAAATTTAGTTGTTTTCCTTCCTTGTTTCATCGGCCACCAGCGCCATCTTAAACCGAAAAAGTATCATGTACAGGAGATTGGATGGAAACTAAATTTACAGAACACAGGAAAATTGATTTGCATCACATTTATAATTTATAGGAACGTCCATGAAATAACTCTGCGATGAACATAACCACTCCCCCACAGCAGCTCTGTAAACTGCTCTACTAAGCTCATCCATTAGTTTTATAATGCCCAGGTATGTAAACCCACATCAGCAATCTAATGTCAAATGTTGCAGTGCACTGAGATTCCACTGAAGTATTCCAAAAACTCATATTCATACGAGCATACTTAGTCTCCAATTTTATAATTAAGGCTATCGATAATAAACCCAATGATCCTCATGTACAGGGATATATGCATCACTGGCCAGCCAGTGTTTACTGAACATCTCTCATTTCCCCTTGTTCTGGGTGACTCAATGATGCATTACATTGTATACATCGTTAACCACCCCGTTAGGTCTGTAGTTACATACAGGCCAGATTTCTTTTGTTAAAAGGATATTAGTGAACCAAATGAACCAATACAACATAAACAAGATGCTGCCTGGCCTGCTGAGTGCCTCCAGCACTTTGAGAGTGTAACTTGAACCAATCCAACAAGTCACTTCTTCTGATAAAACTCTTTTATTCAAGCTTCATTTAGCCTTACTTGAATCTACACTGCTCAGCTCCCTCATGAAACTCAAACTGTTATTTATTTATTGAGATACAGTGCAGAATAGGCCCTTCCCGTGCCCAGCAGCCCCTGATTTAAAGGTTCAAATGTTCAGTTTATTGTCAAAGTATGCACACCCAATTCAACTCTGATATTTGTCTTATCCAGATAGCCATGAAATACAGAAAGACCACGGAAGTTGTTGGAAAAAAAAACATCAACCAACTCCCCTCCTTCTTCCTATTACAGGAAGATTGAGAAATAGATTTTCATGTCATCAGTTTGGAGGCTGCCCAGACGAAATATGAGGTGTTGTTCCTCTAACCTGAGTGTGGCCTCATTACGACAGTAGAGGAGGCCATGGATTGACATGTCGGAATGGGTTTGGGAGGTGAATTAAAATAGGTGACCTATGGGAGATCCCGCTTTATCTGGCAGACAGAGTGTAGATGCTCGGAGAAGCAGTCTCCCAATGTGCGAAGGGTCTCACCAATATACAGGAAGGGTCATCTACTGTATCCGGCGCTCCCAGTGTGACCTCCAGTAGTGCCCCCCCCCCACTTTCACCATTCCCATTTCCCTCTCTCACCTCATCTCCTTATCTGCCCATCACCTCCCTCTGGTGCCTAACCCTAATCCTTTTCTTTCTTCCATGGCCTTCTGTCCTCTCCTGACAGTTTCCCTTCTCCAGGCATGTATCTCTTTCACCAATCAACTTCCCAGCACTTCACTTCACCTCCCGGTTTCACCTATCACCCGATGGTTCTTCCTTTCCTCCCCCCCACCTTCTGAGTCCTCAATGATTCCTCATCTTTTTTCCCGGTCCTGATTAAGGGTCTCAGCCCGAAACGTCAACTATACTCTACTCCATAGATGCTGCCTGGCCTGCTGAGTTTCTCCAGCATTTTGTGTGTTGCTTGGATTTCCAGCATCTGCAGATTTTCTCTTGCTTGTGATTCGATTCTTTAGTAAACCACTAGCAAAACAAACAATCTAGAAGTGACAAAACTAATGAAACTAAAACTAGCAATATTAAATGTAACTCAGCAAAATTAAGTGGAATTAAGCATACTTAAGGATGTAATTTTGAGGCTTTATAAAACACCAGTGAGGCCTCACTTGGGAGTATCGTGAGCAGATTTGGGCCCTCATCTTAGAAAGGTTGTGCTGACACTGGAGGGGGTTCAAGGGAGGTTCACGAAAATGATTCCAGGATTGAAAGGCTTGTCATATGAAGAGTGTTTGATGGCTCTGGGCCTCTACTCACTGGAATTCAGAAGACTGAGAGGGTTCTCATTGAAATCTATTGAATGTTGAAAGGGCTCAATAAAATGGATATGGAGAGCATGTTTCCTATGGTGAGGGACTCTAGGACCAGGGGACACAGCTTCAGAATAGAGGGGCATCCATTTAGAATGGAGATGAAGAGGAATTTCTTTAGCCACAGTGGTCAATCTGTGGATTTCATTACCACAGATGGCAGTGGAAGCCAAGTCATTGGGTATATTTAAGGTTGCACCAGATGAAAGTCAGCGTAGTAATTACAAATGCAAATGCTTTTTCCAGCTTACAATTTTGGGTTTTAACTTTCAGTAAATTGTTGACAGGTTTTGGAATCCTTCTCATGATTTGACATGATGCACAATGTTTTGAATATTAGCTCAAAGAATCCTACTTCAATATATATTAAATTTATAAAATGAGGTTGTAAATGTGAAAATAGTTGTGAGGTTGAATACTTTTTCAAGGCATTGTACAACAGCTGATTCTGATACATTACTGAGTATAGGAATAGATCAGATGAAGTTGAGGGAAAGGGCTTGTTTCTGGAGCAGGTAGTTCCTGTACAAGCAGGACAGGTTGCACCTGGACTAGAATGGGTCTAATATCCTTGCTGAGAGATTTGTTTGTGCTATTGGAGGGGTTTTCAACTAACTGAGCATGGATGGGACATAGAGGAAGTGAGATTGGGGTGAGTTTCAGTCAGGAAGAAGGTACAGGAGCCTCAGGACCCACACCTCCAAGTTCAGGAACAGTTATTATCCCTCAAATATCAGGCTCTTAAAGCAAAAAGGTTGATTTCACTCAACTTCGCTTAGCCCATCATTAAAATGTTCCCACATCGTAAGGACTCACTTTCAAAGACTCTTCCTCTCATATTTTTGATATTTATTGCTTATTCATTTATTATTATTACTTCTTTTTTTCCTCTTTGTTTGTATTTGCAGGTTGTTATCTTTTGACCATAGGTTGTCTGTCTGTTCTGTTGGGTGCAGTCTTTCCTTGATTCTATTGTGTTTCTTGTATTTACTGTAAATGCCTGCAAGAAAATGAATCTCAAGATTGTATACGGTGACATATATGGACGTTGATAATAAACTTAATTTGAAATTTGAGAGAGAGAAAATAAATTAAGTCAGTCTAGTAGGAAGTACTGATGTAGTCATGACAAGGGACTTGGGAGAAGTACAAGGCTAAAAATGAGTGTGTTTTCATGCAAATAGCCTGACTGCTAAGGCAGATGAACTCGAAGTACTGAACAACACATGGCATTGTCATATTGTTGCAATCACCAAGAGATGGAGGAAAGGAGGGCCATACTGGCCTTCAGACATGAAAGGGTGGAATGTAAAAGAGGAAGGGGCATTGCATCATTAATCAAATCAAGGGTAGTAATGAGGGAAAAGTATCTCAGAAAGCTCTTCAAATGAGGCTGAGCATGTAATAAATCGGGGCAATCGCATTGTTGAGAAGCTTTCCAATAAATAGCCAAAGACAGAAAAGCAGATTGGTGCTTGAGGAATAAAGTTAAACGAGTCAGACATTTCCACTTCCAGTGATGAGGGAAGTTTAAGGCTACAGAATATTAATTAAATGATAAATGGTGGATGGAATTTAATCCTGATTAAGTGCAAGGGGACATATTTTTGTTTTTGGGCAGAGCCCATATCAGATATATACCATGAGAGACGGGGCCCTCTGAGGAACAAAGCGAACTTGGTGTTCAAGTCCAGCGAGCTCCTGAAGGTAAACAGCACAGGTTGACAGAACGGAGGGAAAAGGATTGCCTTCATTAACCGGGAAAAGAGCAGCAAAATCTTGGCACAATTTCATAAGACACCGCCTAGGCCACAGCTGGAATACTGAGTGCATTTCCAATCACCACACTTCAGGAAGGACATCATTGCACTGACGTCATTGAGGATTTATCAGGAGTGGAACATTTCAGTTATGGGGTCATTGTTTCTTGGAGAGAGGCTAAGGAGGGTCCCGTATGAGGTGTATAAAATTACGAGAGGCATAGGTAGAGTAAGTTTATCCATGGCACAGGTGTTCGAAATCAGAGAGAACAGGGTCTAGGGAGAGGAAGGAGAGATTAAGAAAGGAACATTGAATTTTATCACCCAGAGAGTGATCTTCAGTGTGGGCGCAGATACGTCTCTACCGAAGGAGCTGTAAGGTGCTCCTTCCCTCCGCTAGCCTGCAGGTCACCCTTGGGTAACATGTAGCCCCTGTTTAGCACCCCTGATCAGGGTCATGAGGAGCAGTAGAAACAGGATGGGGATGGTCGTATGAGCAGCTGGTGCATATCACAAGCCCTGGTTATGCCAGGCAGACAATCTCTGAAGAGTATTGATAATGGCTGGGGTCACCAGTCACTGCCCAGAAGAAGGCAGCAGCAAACCACTTCCGCAGAAAAATTTGCCAAAAAGAATCCTGGTCGTGAAAAGACCATGATCACCCACGTCATACGACACGGCACATCACGATGATGAAGAGAGTGGTCCCTATCTGGAATTCACTTCCTGGGAAGGTGGTGGAGTCAGGTACACAGGAGCAACATGACAAGCATTTCAAGCACCAAGGATTAGTCGGTCAAGGGCAAATAAATAGGATCAGAATTGGTCAGCATCTGTATGACCTGGGCCAAAGCAATTGTTTCTATGTTGCATGACTCTATGACTCTAGATAAAATGTCTCACATGGGATACAGTTTGATCCCCATACACCAATTCCACAATGTTTAAGGTCACTTTATAACACACAGACACAGACTCCCATCATACAGGTGACTCTGGAGATATCTGTATTCCAATACCAAGTCTCACAAGTGGTAATGACCATAACACCATAGGATATAGGCACACAGTTAGGCCATTTGGCCCATCGAGTCTGCTCCGCCATTTCATCATGACTGATCCAGTTTCCCTCTCAGCACCAGTCTCCTGCCTTCATGCCCTGACCAATCAGGTGTAAGAGATGCACTTGAGCCTTCGCCACATCAACGACCAGTTTATATCACATACTTTACTACTGTTTATTGCGTATTGAGATACCTGCATCGGGCATTTTCGTGCCTTACAAGGTGCAGATTGGAAGTCTGTGTGAGACGCCACTCCTCGCACAGACACTAGAGCAACGTGTGGTTAAGTGCCTTGCTCAAGGACACAAACGCTGCCACAGCCGAGGCTCGAACTAGCGACCTTCAGATCACTAGACGAACGCCTTAACCACTTGGCCACGTGCCCAACACAATGGTCTGAGTTGACGTTCCCTTGAGATACAGCGCAGAGTAGGCCCTTCTGGCCCTGCGGGCTGTGTCACCCAGCAACCCCCAATTTAACCCTGGCCTAACCACTGGACAGTTTACCCAACCAGCTGGTACACCTTTGGGAGGAAACTGGAACACCCGGAGGAAACCCACGCATTCCACGTACACAGATGACGTTGGGAGCTGAACTCCTAACTCCGTCGCGGGCTGTAATTTAGTGGCGCTAACCACCACACTACCATGGCACCCACTTGAAGTAGCACTATCCCACGGTGCTTGAGAGGAATGTTGTCAAAGGAAAAGCCAGTTCTTCACCATACAAAACTTGGACAAACAGGGTTTAAGCAGTAAAGAGGTGAAGGGGTAGTGGGAGGGACTCCAGAGAAAGCAAATTTTCCAAATGAGCCACAGTAGCATAGTGGTTAGTGTGACACTGTCACAGCTTTGGGTGTCAAGAGTTCAGAGTTCAATTCTGGTGTCCTTTCCAAGACATTTGTACATCCCTCCCGTGAGTGTGTGCATGAGTATGTACGCTTTATTCATCTCCTTACGGGCAGCCACAAAACAAAGAGTAAATAAATCGTGTCACAATTAATTCAATGAAGCCAGAATTGAAGGAGTACAGACATTTGTCCATCAGTAACTACGAAGCGAAAGAGGACCTGTTCAACCCATCCATTTCCCAGCTCTTGCTGTATAACACAGGCTACACCGTGCTTTGGATTCTGACCCAGACATATCTTAAATGTGCTGAGGGTCTCTACCTCCGCTGCCCTGATAAGACGGTTAACTTCAGCCTCCCAACAATCCCGACGCTGCCGTAAGGAGTTTGCATGTTCTCCCCGTGACTGCGCAGGTTCCTCCGGGTGCTCCCACAATCCAAAGATGTACCAGTTTGTAGGCTAATTGGTCATCGTAACTTGTCCTGTTACAAGCTTCCAATTAAATCGGGGGGTTGCTAGGCGGCCAGATGGGCCTATTCCGTGCTGTGTCTCCATAAATAAATAACGTGGTGGAAAGTATACTCGACCCTCTTGTAACCCTTCCGCATTTTGTTTTAAATCCGTGGCCTGGTTATTGGCCTCTCTGCGCAGGAAAATAGCCACTTATCCAAACTTCTCAATTTTATGAACAGTTAATCTCCCCTCAACCTCCAGTGTTACAAAGTAAATGAACCCTGCCTAGCTGATCTTACCTCATAATTAAACCTCTCCTATCCTAGCAACGTCCTCGTAAATTTTCCTTGTACTCTCGCTGGTGTCACCACATCCTTCCTGTAATGTGGTGACCCCCGAACAGTATGCAGTCCTTTCGCTATGGCTTAAGTAGTATTTGACACAGTTGTAGCGTGACCTTTCTGTACCTCAGTCAATAAAAGCCAGCATGTTATTCTTTCCTAATCTACCTGCTCCTGCCACCTTCTGCAGTCTGTGCACATCAAATCAATTTGCTCGTGCTTTTTCAGGTCTCCTGTTCTCTTAATCTACACATGCTTCATTGGATCATCATCCGAGTACCATCTACAATATTTTGCCCGTCTGGCCAGATGGCTGACATAGTTAGTAGGTCAACTGGTCATTGAAGATTGTCCCATGATTAGCTGAGGGGTAAATCGGGGGATCACTGGGAGGCACGACTCAAAGGGCCGGAAGTGCTTATTCCACATGGGTATCTCTAAGTAATAAATAAATGAACAAACAACTGGGCCAGAGGGCACAGCCTCAGAATAGAAGAATATCTCTCTAGAACAGAGATAAGGTGGAATTTCTTTAGCCAGAGTTCAAAGTAAATTTATATCAAAATACACACAAGTCACAATATACAACCCTGGGGTTCATTTTCTTGTGGGCATACTCAATAAATCCATAATCAAATAGTAACCGCAGTAGAATCAATGGAAGACTGTACCAACGTGGGCATTCAACCAGTGTGTAAACGACAACAAACGGTGCAAATACAAAAAGAAAAGAATGTAGTAATAAACAAGTAGGCAATAAATGTCTAGAATATGAGATAAGGAATCCTTGAAAGCGAATCCATAGATTGTAGGAGCATTTCAATGACGGGGCAAGTGAAGTTGAGTGAAGTTATCTTCTTTGGTTCAAGAGCCTGACGGCTGAGGTGTAGTAAAGCCTGATTTATACTTGTGCGTCAACTTGACGCCGTAACCTACACAAGTGGCCTACACGCGTTGTGAGCATTTATACTTGCGCGTCGGTGTGTCTGCGTCGCTCTGCAATTCGGGCACGTCGCGCGTGCACACACACCTGCCCGCGCAAGGCTTCATGGTCATGGTAGTCTTTCTCGGGGTAAACAAGTTTAAAGTGAACGTCTTTTTTTCGTAAAAGTGAAATGTGTCCTCCATAATTTCGGAGGTCTGTAAAGCTTTATGGAAAGCATCGCAGCCAGAGTTCCTTCCCTGTCCTTGGCCAATGGGAAGCTATTGCAGCGTAGGAGGAAATGCGATGCTACCAGGCGGACCAATCACAGTTGTTGCAGTCTGCGTTGCTGTGACGCATAGTTACATTTTGGGAGAGGTGCGCATCAGGCTCTGGCGTAGGGATCCGCAACGGCTCTGTGTAGGGTTTGCGGCGACGCAGTACTTACAGCGTCGAGTTGACGCAGAAGTATAAATTAGGCTTAACTCTTCCTGACCCTGGTGGGAATGAGTCTGTGGACCAAGTCACTGGTACATTTAAAGTGGAAGTTGACAGGTTCTTGATTAGGAAAAGTGTTAAAGGTTACAGGGAAAAGGCAGGAGAATGTGGTTGAGAAGGAAAATAATTCAGCCATAACTCACTTGAGGAGCAGGCTCGATGGGCCAAATGGCCTAATTCTGCTCCTTAGATAATAGTTTTTAAATAGTCGCCACATTTAAAACTTTGTTAAAAGACTGTGACAGCCAGCAGCTAGCTGTGGAGGATTAGTCCTATCTTTCCTTCTGCATCAAGATCAAGTGTCTATTGTAAAGCCTGCACGTGGAGCTCTGCGATTATGCACCTTGTGTGTTGGAAAGTTTTTCATATGTTGCGGATGTTAAACAAAATCAAATTCCCTCCAGCAAGTCTGTCTTTGAGTCAATGACATTATGCCAGCCAGCATTATCCAGTCACTAAAGGGCCACACAAAATGGCTGAGAGAGAATTGATGAAGTGCTGTGGGAAGTCCATCATGTAGTCATGCAACATGAAATTGAGCCCTCCGGCTCATGTCAGGCACTTCAGTACGAAGCAACATCAGTATTCCAATCTCTCTCCACCCTGCCCACATTCAGATGGTAATATCTGATTGGAGGATAAACACTAAACATACCACACTCAGGGGAATCGGCAATATGTTGTAAAATTTGTTAAGCTGGTTTCAAAGCTCTCATTTAGTAATTACGAGTCCGACAGGATGAGCCCTTTGGAAAGTGGTGATGCTGGGCACTGGAGGTCCACAATATGGCAACCTCTGCTGTTTAGTGTCTTGCCCACCACCATCCACTCCCCATCTCATTCTCCATGAATCAATCCCTCTCCCTCTCCCCTGCTCACAAGAATTCTGCCGCCATCTGCTCGTACATTCTCCCCGTGATCGTTGCCTGGGTTTCCTCTGGGTGCTCCAGTTTCCTCTCAAGGTTCAAAAATGTACCAGTTGGTAGGTTAATTGTAAATTGCCCCGGGTTAGGCTGGGGTTAAATTGGGGGATTGCAGGGCAGCATGGTGCTTGAAGGGCCGAAAGGCCAATTCGGCACTATATCTCAATAAATAAATAATAAAAATAAGCAGCTGAGACTTTCAGACTGCCCAATTCAATATCAAGGATCCCTTTGCACTGGGTTTCACTGATGAAGCTGGCTTCTGATGGTGGCAGTAGACCAAAATTCATCCACCTGTTTTTGTATTTTGGTTATGGCGTGAAAACTGGGAAATAATTTACCCTCGCACATCTTTGTGCTACTGCGCTGCAAGCTGATTGCAACCTTCCCTCTACCCTGTAATGACCAGTGCGCGCAAAAATCTTGTGCCGTGCAATTTTTTGCCCAGCGTGCGCGTAATTTTTTATAAGTGGAAGTAAACGCGAAGCCATTCTCAGGATAATAAACTACCAGGGCCGGTTTGTTTAAAAGAAATAAAACAATGCGCCTGAATGAGACTTATCTCTCATACACGGTACAACAGCATGTCATAATATCAAAAGGAAATGTGATTGTGTAGGATCATGAAATATACCTAACATGCCAATGAGTTAGAGGGTGACAATGCTTTGTGCACTAGTAGCAAAAGATGTGTCCCTACGCACACCTCAGAGGGAACGCTGCTGCCCTCTATGACCGGCGACACTGTACAACTGGTAAAACGATCCACGCAGAGCCTTCCAGCCGGTTGCATCACTTGGAGCATCGTTGCTTCTCACACAGGATTGGAAAGTTGTAAACTCACCCGGCTCCACCGTGAGCTCCAGCCTCTCCAGCATCCAGGACATCTTCATAAGACAATGCCTCAGAAAAGGGAGCATCCATCATTGAGGAATCCCCTCCCCCCCACCCCCATCACCACTAAATCACCCAGGATATGCCCTCTTCTCATTGCTACTATTAAGGCAGGAGGTACAGGAGTCTGAAGGCACACACTCAATCTTTCAGTAACAGCATCTTAGTCACAGTCATACTTTATTGATCCCAGGGGAAACTGGTTTTCGTTACAGTTGCACCATAAATAATAAATAGTAATAAAACCATAAATAGTTAAATAGTAATATGTAAATTATGCCAGGAAATAAGTCCAGGACCAGCCTATTGGCTCAGGGTGTCTGACCCTCCAAGGGAGGAGTTGTAAAGTTTGATGGCCACAGGCAGGAATGACTTCCTGTGACGCTCCGTGTTGCATAACGGTGGAATGAGTCTCTGGTTGAATGTACTCCTGTGCCCAACCAGTACATTATGTAGTGGATGGGAGACATTGTCCAAGATGGCATGCAATTTGGACAGCATCCTCTTTTCAGACACCACCATCAGAGAGTCCAGTTCCATCCCCACAACATCACTGGCCTTACGAATGAGTTTGTTGATTCTGTTGGTGTCTGCTACCCTCAGCCTGCTGCCCCAGCACACAACAGCAAACATGATCGCACTGGCCACCACAGACTCGTAGAACATCCTCAGCATCTTCCGGCGGATGTTAAAGGACCTCAGTCTCCTCAGAAAATAGAGATGGCTCTGACCCTTCTTGTAGACAGCCTCAGTGTTCTTTGACCAGCCCAGTTTATTGTCAATTCATATCCCCAAGTATTTGTAATCTTCCCCTCTGCCATCAGATTTCTGAATGGGCAATAAACCCACAAACTCTTCCTCAGTAGTGTAACCCTCTCTTGTTTAATTTAATTGTTTATATATACTTCTAATTGTAATTTACAGTTTTTATTGTGTATTGTGATGTACTGCTGTTGCAAAACAGCAAATTTCACAACATATGTCAGTGATATTAAACCTGATTCTGAGTTTCATCAGCAACCCTCCCACACACAAATCTGCCTATATTGTTCCAATTTAAATTTTCCCTTTGCAGCAAAATTATTTCTCACATGTCACTATTCTGCATGGAAAATTTCCCTTCTGCTTCAAAAAGAGTCACCGCTCAACATTTGAGAGTGGTGACAGGGGGTGCTGGATAACAGAATAAAAACACACACTCACAAAAGGCAGCAACAATCCCAACCCAATTAACAAGCTTTAAGCAATCTCACATCTAATTACCAATCATTGAAAAATCCTGCCTCAGGTTGCACATGTTTTTAAAATTGTGGGCGGGGATTTGAACACTCTGAGCCCAAGTTAAGTGTCAGTGAATGGAAGACAGCCAGAGTGATCAGCCTAACTATTATCAATGGGGGCCTCCCATCACCGGGAGTGAAACCCACTGAACACTGCACCTCCCCCAACACGAACCCGCCTTCCCCCACCATTCTCATCCCATTCAAAGTCTGCAAATGCGTTTCCCAGGCCGAGGATGTTCCCCTTTGGATAAATAGGGGTATCCAGTGACCAAGGTGATGGGTGGTCTGGCAGAGGCCACCCTCAGTCAGCTCTGTGTTTGGGCACACAAGATAAGAACAAAGTGGTGGTCAGTCCCTGCTGGTCACTGCTGCCACATTCTTGAAGTGCCTGCACCATCAGGTCAGATTAGAAGTGGGCGATCAGGGAGCCTGGGAACGGAAGACTGAGATAATTAAACTGATGCAAGCTTCCCCAACACTCATTGTATTTTTGTTTTGGGGCCTGGGCCGTTCAAAAGCCTGTGATTTCTAAATACTTGGATGTGGGAAGTGAAAAATCAAAAAAATAAAAATAAAAATTTTTTTTTTTAAAAATAAACCTCGATGAAATAAATGAAGAAAATGGGATTCCAGAGACAGGAGGCCAGTAACTAAAGGCTTAAGGTAATCGCAAGGCACCGGAAAGTACATAAGGAACTGTTTCTTAACAAGGTGAATTATACGCTCAGGAATGTATTGCCTGAAAGGGTGATGAAAACAGACTCAGCACAAACTTGAATAGATAAATAACCAGAGGAAAAAAATGCAGCGTTATGCAAAGAAAAAGGAATTGAAAGTAAACCAGTAATTTTGTTAAAATGTACCAACCAGGACATTAAAGGCTAAATTATATTCCTGTGAAATTTAATGTACCAGGTTTAATCCTGACTCAACAACATCTGTCCACGTACGACAGTCTGACAGGACTCCACATGGAGAAATTTCACTCAGTTGCCTTGCTGGCTAAAATCCATCTCAGTTCACCTGTTCCCCCTCCTCGAAGTACACTTCTGACCCCGTAACAACCAAGAGTATTGCACCTCTTCCCCACGTTACACCTCAGGGAGTATATGGTGCAGAAAATCAAACGCACCAGAATAACTAAATCAATATAGGTAACGCTGAAATAGCCGGTAGATCAGGCAGTATCTGTGAAGGAGGAGAGATGGTTAACGTTTCAGTTTGCTAACCAATCAAACTCAAAAGGCCGGAATATTTTAATTTGAAGGGAAGGTGGGGGGAAGAGTAGGTTAGAAAGCAAACATGAACTAATTTTCAGGGAATAGTGAGAGGGGGGATGTGAAGAAAATCAAACGGAACACATTAGAGTAAGTTCCAAGAGAAGCTGAATGACGGTGGTGCCGGTCGAGAGATGGTGCTGAAGGTTTGGCAGCTGAACTGTCTGAAGTTAAATGAAACGGGGGGGGGGGGGGGGGTGGAGGGAACAAATAGATATGATTCTGAGGTAGAAAACAATGCGGTTGATAGAAATCTGAAATAAGACAGTGCTGGGAATGTTCTGCAAGTCAGGCAGTAGAGGATGTTTCTAGAAATGAAAGGGTTAACATATGAGGGTTTCTTTGAAGGCTCTAGGCCTGTACTCGCTGGAGTTTAGAAGAATGGGGGGGGGGGGAGAGAATCTCACTGAAAATGATCAAATATTGAAAGGCACAGAGGGGGTGTGGAGAGGATGTTTCCTATAGTCTAGGACCAGAGGGCACTACCTCAGAATAGAGTGACACCCATTTAGAACAGAGTTGAGGAAGGGTTTCTTTAGCCAGAGGGTGATGAATCTGTGGAATTCACTGCACAGATGGCGGTGAAGGTCAAGTCACTGGACATATTTAAAGCGGAGGTTTGATAGGTTCTTGATTAGTCAGGGTTTCAAAGCTTACAGGGAAAAGACAGGAGAATGAGGTTGAGATGCATAACAAATCAGCTATGATAGAACGGTGGAGCAGACTCAAAGGGTTGAGTGGCCTAATCCTACTCCTACTCCTACTCCTAAAACGTCTGGTTTTATGGCAAAAAAGGTGAACGTTCCAGGATGGTGGCATTTCGCTGGAACACGATGCATACTGGAAAGGCTGAGACTTCAGTGTTAAAGTTCTATGGTCAACATCTTGTTGGAAGATCATCTGAACATGATCCAGTGTAAAGCCCAAGAATACAAAGTCAATATTGGGGTGGGAAGGTGATTTACAGTGACAGGCAACTGGAAGCTCAAGGTCACCCTTACAGACTGGACAGAAGTGTTCCCCAGTGTTGAGGAGACCCACACTGTGAGCACAGAACGCAGCAAATCAAACTGCCAAAGCTAGCTTTCAAATAGCCCCTCAGTTTGTTGGGGTCAGCCATGGGGTTAGCTGGGGGCCAGTACGAAAGCCTGGGCAGGACACTATGGAGAGCAGGCTGTTGCCCCTGCAGCAGGCTCCCTACCCCCCCACCCCCGCAGAGTTGATGAATCCAGAGGGACGGCAGAGACTGAGACAGTTTGGCGCCAGTCAGATTTGAACACAATACGGGACTGCCTTCGGGACAGGACGAAGGTGAGGGACAGTTGCAGTGTGGCATGCATGGACCGAATTGAGGTAGCCAGGCCCTGGCTCGAGGATGGGAAATGAGCCAATGTCTGGCCAATCCTGGAAGGGTCTTGGAGGTGATTCTAAACGACAGAATCTGGGCAAGGCAAAGTCGAAGCAGCAAGTCCAAGCCCAAGAGCAAGGAACAACCCACTTTTTGGTTGATTTAAGTGCTGGGCCAGATCGTTAAGGTCGAGTATGGGCCGAATCAAAGCGGCAGGTCCCAGTGGTTAAAGTGTATCAAAGTGATAGGGCACAGGTCCGAAAATGAGCAACAACCCACTTTTTGGCTGATCTAAGCACTGGGCCAGATTGAAAATGTCAAGGTGTTTGCATGATTTGTTTTTTATTATGTGCATTGGGTGTTTGACAGTCTTTTTTTTTAATGGGTTTTGTTGTTTTGTGGCTGTCTGTAAGGAGACAAATTTCAAAATTGTATATAGTATACATACTTCAATTATAAATGTACTTTGAACTTGACTACGGCTCCAGATTTTTCCTTGGGGTTTACTCCCGAAGCCTTCCCCATGAGTTGGTACAGCCACAAGGCAGCAGAGGTTTGAAATCAGAGTTTTTCTTCTCCTAGATGAGCTGCCAACCATGGCTAACGAGCCCCATCTGCCCAAAGTGACTGATTTTTTAGGAGCCAGTAACCCATCTTTGCCTCTTCTGTCAGTAGAAGCAGATCAGCCAGGCTTAGTAGCTAAGCCACACATGAAGGCCAGGAGCTGGACTTGGTTGTCAGAGGCTATTGGGAGCATTTAATAGATAGTGGGAGCTTATCACCTCTACCACCACCGGCTATGAAAACTTTAAGGGACTTTGTCCCAAGTTGTACCAGAACTGAGACCAAGCAGGCTGATGCAATATCATCAACCTTTTTTTTAATTCTTCTCTACAAACTGTGCCTGGCAAACAGAGTATTTGCAGCAAACTCTTTAATTTCAGACTTGTAGCAACTGCAGAATTTTATCTGCCACATTTCTGGCATTCTTCTTGCACTCATTCACAAATCATAGTTGCCTCAGTTACAGACAGATTGGCTCCAATTCAGAGGCCAGAGTCATTTAGTCTCTCTTGCCCTCCACATTATCAAAGACATTTGATGTTATCTCCACCCTTCTCCTTCACTTCCAAAACACTTTTACTTCTCACTTTTCCCAGTTCCAAGACATTGACTTTCTTCCTCCACAGATGCCTGACCCGTTGAGTTCATTTTCTCTTCGGTGGGATAATTCCCTAAGTGGGTACACTTAGGGGAAAAAAAATTCCTGCAGGTCTTGAATATTTAAAGGTGATCTAACTGATAAAGTGGGTGGAACAAAATGAGTTTGTCATGAGGAAGTTGTTAGAGATCTTCTGAATGAGGAGTTAAACCAGGATCCTATGTGGAATACCAAAAACCTAAACCCCATGAACTTTAAGGAACAGCCTCCAAGAACAGTAAAGCCCCGTGCCTCATGAAAGAAGATTTACTATCAGTAATCTCACGACAGTTTGTGGGGCCATATTATATATTAATTAATGTCTTCCCAGAAATATGACAGTGACAATAGTTTACTCAAACAATCAGATTATATGTAACCAAGTGACCGTTGAATATCCTTTTTTTATTGTTAAAGTCTCTTGTGTATTCGCCCTGGTAATGCTAAGATAGCTGCCTGTGCCTTTTAAGAGAAAACAGCGGCATCATTATGCACGTGTGGAGTAGGGAGAAGAGTTACAAGGTTTGCTAGTCATATGGTGAAGAAATGGGAATAATATTTGATAAAATATCCATGTAAATTTGCTCACACTTGTTTGTAAATCTAGAATAACGGTAATTTGACATGTTTTACATGTGGAGGCTTTAGATTTTCGCAAGTGAGATATCAGCGCTGGATAGTGTGGTTTGCGCGAAGTTCCTCATTGGCCCAGTAGGTTAGTCTTTTTTTAGTAATTTAAACTCCAAGGCAATATATTGTCAAAGTTTATATTTGTCTTTCTTTATTGTTTCATGACCGAATCTGAATGTAATGGAATAATATGAATGTATTAATCTCTGTTTACGTAGCGTAAGCAAGGAGAACTCGTTTCAAGGTCTAGCCCATATGTGTTTGGACGTTAAGCACGTGTGTGCCAAAGTGAGTATATCTCCTAGTTAAGATGAGATGTATTTAGTCATATTGTTGATGCTGTGTACAGGGTACAGGGTTGGTGGGATTCTAATGTTGTTTGTGTTTTTTTTACACTTCATTTTGTCATTTTTATTTTGATACCCACTTTCTGCATTAAAACAGCTGAAGAAGATAAAGGAATTACAGACCTGAAAAAGTATTTGTTGTTCTGCTTGTGTGTTTTTCCCCAGGCTACAAAATACAAGTAGCACAAGTATGAAATAGACACTATTCAAATAAACTCAAGCACGAAAAAGTCTGCAGATACTGAAAATCCAAGGAAACACACACACACACACACAGAATGCTGGAGGAACTCAGCAAGTCAGGCAGCATCCACGGAAGTGAACAAGGAGTCAGCATTTCAGGCGAAGACGCTTCTTTCAGGGCAGGAAAGGAAGGGGGGAGATGCCGGGGGGAAGGGGAAGGAGGATAGCTGGAAGGTGATAGGGGAAGCCAGGTGGGTGGGAAAGGTAAAGGGCTGGAGAGGAAGGAATCTGATGAGAGGAGAGTGGACCATAGGAGAAAGAGAAGGAGGAGGGGACCTAGGAGAGGAATTGGGCAGGTGAGAAAAGATAATATGCCAGGGCAGTAGAAGAAGAGGGCCGGGGGGAGGGGGGAATTTTCTTTTACCGGAAGAGATCGATATTCCTGTCACCAGGTTGGAGGCTTCCCAACTGGACTACAAGGTGTTACTTCTTCACCCTGAGGGTTGCCTCATCTTGGCACAATGGACTGACATGTCCGAACAGGAACAGAAACTGGATTTAAAATGTTTGGCCACCGGGAAGTTCCATTTTTGGCAAATGGAGCAGAGGTGCCCGACAAAGCGGTTTCCCAAATTACAATGGGTCTCACCGTTGTAGAGGAGGTCACGTCGGGAGCTCTGGGCTCAACAGATGACCCCAGTAGACTCACAGGTTGCCTCACCTGGAAGGACTGTGAGGGCCCCGGAATGGGGGTGAGAGAAGAGGTGTAGAAATTTGACCGCTTGCAAGGTTAAGCACTGGGAGGGAGATCAGTAGGGATATGTGAACCCACCTGTTGCAACAGAAAGGAGTATGGTGGTATGCCCTGGAATCACTGAAACATGAAACTAATTCATGCATTAGTCTTACCATTTGCATTATAATGTACTTTAACAGAACTCCTCAACAGGCATGTACGTAAGCAAACCCCAAAAGCAACGTCCAGTTGAACATGGAAGCAACTAGACCAGATTTTTCAGACCAATTGTACGCTGGCTACCACTTTGCTGAACAGTCAGTAAAAACAAAGCAACATGCACAAGGGTGGGGGGGGGGCAGAATGTTTAGCCTATGTATCAATATTGACTACACCCTTAATTATAACCCGACAATTTCCTGTACAAGAATTTCTACATCTTATTTTATATAGAAATACAGCCCAGCCACCCACCAATTTAACCCAAAGGTAAGCACAGGACCATTTACAATGACTAATTAACCTACTAACCAGCACATCTTTGGACCGAGTGAGGAAACCAGAGCACCCAGAGCAAACCCACACAGTCACAAAGGACACCAGAACTGAACTCAGTTGCTCTGAGCTGTAATAGTGTCACACTAACTGTTACGCTATCGAGGACACCTATGTAATAGGCTGTACTTCATTTACCATGTGTGACATTCTAAATTGTGTAAAATATAATCATAAATAATATAATTACCCTATAATCTCATTTAAGTTGTACAATTATATAATCTATCAATACATAAAGTATTGCTATCTGTATATTGTATATTCAATATTATCCATAAATATACAATACTTATATTTCCTATATCGAACCAAAACACTTGATTCTACTCAGAGGATTTCAGTGAACAGGCTAAGTAAGTTTTCATTCCTAATACCAGTCTCCCGAAGAGAACACTAGATTTTCAACATGGCAAGGGATTCCCAGGCGGACAGAGGAAATGATGCAGGTTAGAGAACGTCCCTTTCCTCGAGAAAGCACATTTAACATGCCATCAGTTTGTGAGGTTCGCTGGCCCATGAACACTCAAAACGGGGGAGAAGGTACATTCAGCCTGGCTTTGGGAACTACTCATTGGGAGCAGAAAGAATCAGGGTCTGGTTTAATATCGCTGGCGTATGTCATGAAATTTGTTGATCTGCCGCAGCAGTACGTTGCAATATATTTTAATAGCAAACTAATTTACAGTAAAGATATACACATTTTAAAAGTTAAAATTAAATAATTAGTGCAAAAAGAGAGAGAAAAAATGCAGTGAGGTGGTGTTCATGGATTCAATGTCCATTTAGAAACCCGATGGCAGAGGGGAAGAAGGAAGCTATTCCTGAATTGTTGAGTGTGTGCCTTTAGGCTCCTGTACCTCCTCCCTAATGGTAGCAATGAGAAGAGGGCATGTCCTGGGTGATGGGTGTCCTTAATGATGGATGCCACCTTTTTGAGGCATCGCTCCTTGAAGATGTCCCGGATGCTGGCAAGTCTAGTGCTCAAGATGGAGTTCACAACTTTCTGCAGCTTATTACGATCCTGCCCCCACCCCCAGTGCCAGACAGAGAAGCCGTGACTTAGAATGCTCTCCACCGTACATCTGTACAATCCTGCATGTGCTTGGTGACATACAAAATCTCCACAAACTCCTCATGAAATATAGCTGCTGTCATGCTCTCTCTGTAACTGCATTGATATATCGGGGCCAGGACAGATCCTCAGAGAGATTGACACCCAGGAACTTGAATTTGCTCACCCTTTCCACTACTGATCCCATAAATGATCATCCTAAGTGTCAGAAGGAATTCAAACCACCAACCCATCTGCCCCATCATACACATCCTGTCCCACCAACCACCTAAGAACTCAAAAAAAAAACTGGAATTGAAGCAACTCATTTCAAATCTCAAAGTACTGTCTTGAAAATACACTTTACACAAAAGTGTATTATGTGTATTAAATTTATTATGTTCGATGACTTATTATGTCCATAACTCAGATTAGTTTAGGATTGGAACTGAAGGGCCAGACTATTCCCATCAGTACTGTGTGCTTGTCCTCTGGGTGTACACAGGGACATCAAACTGATTCAGTGCTTGGAGTTATTATCACACGTGTATGCTGTTCCTACTGATCAGATCCTTACACAGTGCATTGAGGCATAACGACTATCTTAGAAGTAACAAGTAGATCTGCAGGGAGCCACACTCCACCATCATCAGATGCCAACATCTGACATCAAATGCAAAATGTCTACCATGCATAGAACACTCCAGCAGATCTTAACTGGAGTTCTGAGGTCTGCTCGAGATAGAGATTCCAAAAGTGTCTATTTTTGTCCATCAATGCTTATCACTTGTCTTTGCCCTTCCTACAACTGTCACCAATCATCTGCCCAACTTGGCCACCATTATTCACCCAAAAGCCAGCTCTCAAAATCTGCAAACCTTGATTTCACTCAATCTGATTTCACAAAATCCACAAATCTCCAACACCTTCCCTGCACATTCTCTATAACGGCAGGACGCCGCAGACGAAAGACCCGTTCTACCACCAGACATCATCTTAAACTTTTTCATCTTCTTCATCCCCATCAGTAGGCCCAAAGCAAGGGATGCCACAGGTTAAGGCTTGGGGGTCCCTGCAGTACACACAGTACACCATATTCCATGTATAACTTTGAATATCAAGAGTCAAGATTGTTTTTTGTCATTTCCTATACACAAGTGTAAGGCGAACAAAACAATTGTTACTTTATCATTTGTTATTTAATGTTACACACAATAATACTTAATTATAAATGTAGATTGTTTGTACGTCCATAAAGTGACACCAGGCTATACATAAGATGACTACTGGGAACTAATGAAGTAGTGGTGGAGTTAGTGGATGGAGGTGTTGATCGACCTTACTGCTTGGGGAAATTGTTTTTCAGTCTGGTGGCCATGGTGTCGATGCTAAGTAGCCTCCCTCATGATGGGAGTGGGACGAACAGTCCTTGAGCAGGGTGGATGGGATCCTCAATGATCGTTTTCCAGCATGTCTCTGTATACATGTCTGTGATGGCAGGTAGGCTGGTGCCAGTGATGCGTTGGCCAGTTTTGCCAATATAATCAATAAACCGTTTGAACTATTTGTTACATTGTATCCAGTTCAAAGAGCTAGAGCATCTGATCTGGACTTTCACAGACAAGTTGGTTCAGCACTCCACAACAGAAATCCTCCTTAACTTTTCATTCTCTCTCCTTTCACTTATTTCCCTCAAGTCTCTTCTTTTTTGAGTCTTCCCCGATAACAGATTGAAATATTTCCCCACGCCTTTGAGGGCACAAAGATATTTAACTTTTTTCTAATTATATACTTACATTTATATTTACATCTAACTTTCTTTTCTCATCACTGATAAGCACTGCGTGCTTGACAGTCAGCTTGTCTTTGTGGATCCAAGGTACTGTTCCCCACTCTTTCATTCTACAGGTCTAAGATGCTACAACTTTCCAATGCAATGCCAGCTGCACGTATCAGGAAACTGGACTCGGGCAGCTGCTTTCATAGAGTCAGTCCAAAAGATAGTCTGTGTAATTCAGGCTAATCAAAGTCATGTCTATATGCAGACTTCCGGCTCAGATCCATGTGGTCACTATTTGTGTTCATTCTCATAGAGTCTATCTGTTATAGAAATGTTATATAACTTCAGTCACCCCAACGCAGAATTGATTCCACAACCTATGGATTTACTTTTAAGGACTCTACAGCTCATGTTCTTGATATTTATTGCTTATTATTCTTTTCTTATTGTATTTGCACAGTTTCTTGCCTTTTGCAAATTGGTCACTGTCCATCTCTGTTGTGTGCAATCTTTCATTGATTCTACTTTGTTTCTTTCTACTTACTGTGAATGCCCGCTAGAAAATGAATCTCAGGGTGACATATATGTTCTTGATAATGAACTTGTTTTGAATGTCGAACTTTTTGAAGCTGTTAATGTAAAGTTCTCTGACAGCGGCTGCAGGTAACAATATACATGCAAGCTCCAACCATCTGTTGAGAAGTGGGGATAGTTCCTGTCCTAATTTTGTTGCCATCTTATAAAAGAGGATCTAAATTCCCATGAATGAAGGGGTTAATGTATGAGGAGCATTTGACTGCCTTGGGGCTATACTTACTAGAGTTTAGAAGAATGAGGAGGGGATCCAAATATTAAAAAGCCGAGAGTGGGTGAGTCTAGGGCCAGAGGACACAGCCTCGGAATAAAGGGACTTCAATTTAGAACAGAGATGAGAAGGAATTTCTTTAATCAGAGTGTCGTGAATCTGTGGAATTCATTGCCACAAAGGCTGTGGAGGCCAAGTCATTGGGTATATTTAAAGCAGGGGTTGATAAGATTTTAATTAGTAAAGGTGCCAAAGGTTACGGGGAGAAAGCAGGAGAATGGGGTTGAGAGGGATAATAAATCAGCCATAATGGAATGGGGGAGCACACTCAATGGGCCAAATTGTCTAATTTTGCTCCTACTTTATGGTCTAAATTAATCAATCAAATCAGAAGTTCATGAGTTCATGTCCCACTCCGAAGTCAGGAACACAAACTATACACTGATACGAATAGTAAAGCATGAGAGGGGTACTGTACCAACCACTGTCATTGCTTTTCAAATGAGACATCAGAGGAAAGCTCAATCTGCTATTTCAGTTGGGTATGTTAGGTGTTTCATAGACGAACTCCTGCTGGCTGAACCAATATTGATCCAACAAACATTACTGAATTAGATTAGCTTGCAATTTATAACGTGGAGGTTGCTGTTAATTGCCTGAAAGCACCCTACATTTATCTCTGAGAGTATAGTTGCTGGTCGAGAGTATCTACGTCCTGTTTGGCAAGAACCCTATATGGAACGAGGTCCAAAATAAATCCTGTCCACAAAACAAATGAGAAAACCCACAGTTGCCTTCAAATCCACACCTCAAGCTTGGCCAACTGATAAGACTATCAATTCAAAAACCATTATCAATTTTTAAAAAATTATTATAAATATTTGAACCAATTTGAAAGATTGATTCTTTCAATCGTCTCTCAAAGCTCTAAAAAGAGTGGTCTTACAAATCTATCCCTGGACTAATCTGGTGCACCATCAGCAGGAAGGTCCAACAAGTCAGTGGTCCACCTCTGAAATCCAGCCAGCAAGGTTAACACGTCTAGGTTCATATGGGAGTGAAATTAACCGTAAGACTATAAGATATAGGAGCAGGACCCCATGTAAGTTATTTGCTTACACTTACACTGATTTAAAAAAAAATTTTTGAGATACATGACAGTAACAGATCTTTCTGGCCCAACAGGCCAATGCCTCCCAATTATACCCATGAGACCCATTAAGCTACAATCCCATAACACCATTGGAATGTGGGAGGGAACCAGAGCATCTGGAGGAAACCCACATGTCATGGGGAGAATTGAAAAATTCCTTGCAGAGTGCAGCAGAATTGAATCCAGGTCACTGGGACTGTAATAGGGTAACGTTCACCACTACGCTACTATGCTACCCATAATTCCAACACAATTGTACTCTCCATGACATTGCATGCATTTCTCAGCTGATTCTGCCCCATTATCCACCCATTATTACACTTACCTTTGTAGAGTTTTGTTTTGTCTGAGCTGGTTGCTATGTTTGCAATGCTACAACAGTTCAAAAGGATGTTATTGACTGAAGAATAATTTAGAATGCCTGGAGGCCCTAAAAGCCATTCAATAAAACAACACTTTTTCTAGCCGTTCACTGAAAGATTGTCAGCCCTTATGTCTGTACATTATCCAACATACTCCAATAATATAGAATTATAGATTTTTATAGTACAGGTTTCATTGCATCCACATAAATGTAGACAATTAGATTTTTCCTATTCCTATCATAGTCTTAAAGCTCTTTAAGTGATCATCCCAGTTCTTTTGAAATAAGGAGGGGATTTACATCCATGGCCATTTCATCAGTGAATTCCAGACCCCCAATATACTTTAGATGAAAAGTAATTTGCTGAACTCCCCTTGAATCCTACGACCAATTGAAGTCCACACCCTCTGTAACACCATTTAATCACCCATTGGTTTCTTATGCCCGGAAGAAACCAAGCTGAGGAGTCAGTCTCCTCTCTCTATATTGAAAATTAGTCATATCTCCCCAGAGAAACACCTTCATCGAGTAACCGTCAGCTTGTATGGTCATACAGACGAGAGATTCCACAAATGTCACATTTTGCTCATGATGATCAGTACTGATGACCAAGTTATCCATTTTATAGTATCAATCAACCCAGTGACAAAGGAACATTACTACAAGGAAATCGATCTTGAAAGGCTCAAGGGCCCTGCAGAGACACCTCTACTTCCCCAATGCTCATAGACAATCTTCAGACTCCCCTGATGTTCAAAATTAGCACCTGTGGAGCAGACTTTATTAGTTTGTCTGCCAGGAAGAACTGGGACCATCTTGATGAGATGGACCAGGATATCAAGGATTCATTAAGTACTCACACTAAGATGCTCCTTGATTGGAGTCTCAACTATGACTCAAAGGGAGTAGAAACTGCTCTATTGAGAACTGAAGGCAAAGCTCCAACAGAAAATCCCCAAGACATAAGGCAAGACATGAAAAATTGAGAACTGACTGATAACAATGATGTGCTTGAATTCTCCTGCCATGGTCATCTACAGCTCAAGCACCAAGAGGCTCCAACATCCTGATGCCAAAAATGGAAATAAACTGTTGCTATTTCATGTAGTACCGTGATCGTAAGTAATGGGTCTACAGTGTGTCCAACCTCAGAGCAAACTAGCATCACGTATGCCAGTGGCATCGCCTTAACAACACTGCACCCATAAACTGGACTGAAGCTTTTCCAAGTCTTTAATGGGAAAGAATTCAAACTACTCCCTCTCCAATCGAGAACCAGACTCAACAATCGAACAGCATTTAATGGCATTTCCTACACACAGTATAAGCAACTAAATAATTGTTACTCTGGATCTGATGCAGCACAAAATAACACATAGGATAAAGAATACAATGATAATAAAAAAAAAACACACAATAAGTATAAATACACAATACATCTTATATACAGAGATTGATTTTCTGTCCATAAAATGACACTAGTACATAACCTTCTCCTTGATGTTGATACTTATGTATGTACTTATGTACGTCCAAGCTCCAAGTCATTGTCAAATCATCGATTACTGAATAGGGAGAATGGCCTGCAAATCAACCACAACCTTGTTATGGTTAGGAGTCTTGAATGCTTCAATGATCCAGACAGTTATGTTGACTAAGAGTCAGGGCCTTCTGCTTTGGCTGTTGGTAGGGTCATTCATACCAAACAGGTCAAAGGGTAGAGGCCAGATGAAGAGGGGTCCACCGGTCCTCCAGGTTCAGGGGTTCAGCTCAAGGCAAACAACTCTGACTGGTTTTTAAAAATTGTTACAGAAACAGCAATGATAAATCCTCCTATGTGTGTGTGACAGTACGGACAGACAAAGATGGAGTACCTTCATTGCTGCCCTTAACACCAGTGATGTAATGGGCAGTAAGTGAAGACAGGCTCGACAGTAAGCATCTGGAACACAGAGGTCGTCTAACAACCCCTCCCACCTCCAAAGCTGTACGACATCACCTCCCTGGCAACAAAGGTCCTCAATGAAACACTGGAAAAGTTGAACCTTTTTCATTATCTCAGCTTTCTTAGACGATATCACGGATGATATCTTCACAGTCTTTGGTCATCAGAGGAAGAGGCTTTGAAGATCAAGACCTCAAAATCACCACGAAGCACATGGACTGGTGGGCAGCAGTGATCCCTAACCTCTGAGTTAAGAACGTCAAAACAATGAAGTAACCACCAAGTTTGTCTCCTCGAAATCCATAAACAATGCTGTTAATTGTGCTTAGTCAGGTCTGATGGGCAGAGCACATTACTCACATATCTGGTATCAGATTCACTCTCAGGCTCAGTTACAGCTGGATGATTACAGAAGTAAGAATCCAAAAGATGTTCTCAAAGCCTCCTTGAAACTGTAACATTTCTACTGTCTCCTGGAAATCTAGTCATTGCTGATTCATTCCCTGAAGTATACGAGAGATTTGGCCTTTTGCTAAAGGTCTGACATTCCTCCAACATCACCCTTTACCAATAAAGAATGGTGGCAGGACTCCATGGAACATGAACCACGCAGGATACCACTCAGTATCTCAGCAGCTAGCTCCATATCACTCAAAATTAGACAGGGAGTATTCCAGATGGCACCAAGAACCTGGATTCCATTTGTTGGGACTACAGGAACCCAGAAGCTTGAAAGCTACCCATTGGCAGGATCCACCAAGCTTTCGCTTGAACGAGGAGAGAGTCCATGCTCCATATTGGCTTCATTAGCCTCCTCAGAACCCACCAAAATAGAGTAGAAGAAAATCGCAAATTTGTCCAAGAAGGTCTCAAGACTAAATTTTTTTTCTCTTTCTATCTGGTAACCTTTTTACAGGACAGATTGCCTTTTTGGAGTATCATGTGTTCAGCTTGCAAACATGACCTACCAATTGGTTCCCACTAGGAGAAGACTTTGAGCCACAATGCTAGCTACTGGCACATTGAGTGATAATAAATTTCAACCTCAATACCTCCCTTTGGGTGAAAGGTAGCTCCTGAGATATGAGAAGTGGTTCATATTCCAGGGGGACCTGCCACTATACTTTATTGGTAAACAATGGTGTTGGAGGAGATGGTGGAGGTACGTCATTTTTCAGATCTTTTCTGAAAGGCCAATTCTCTTACATACTTTGGTGAATGAGTTAACAATGTCTAGGAGATGGTCCTCAGAACATATGGGTAAGCAAGCATTAACAGCAGATTACATCTTGATTGAAACAAATTACATACTGTGAGAGAGACGATCCTAATTTAAATGGTTTCTCATTCATTAGTTCCACTCTAGTAGGAAGTTTTTGGAGAAAAAGTGTAGAAATAAAAGAACATAAGATATAGGAGCAGAATTAGGCCCTTTGGCCCATCGAGTTTACTCCACCATTTCATCATGGCTGATCCATTTTCCCTCTCAGCCCCAATCTCCTGCCTTCTCCCCGTATCACTTCATGTCCTGACTAATCAAGAATCTTATCAACCTCTGTCTTAAATATGCCCAGTGACTTGGTCTCCACAGTCACCTGTGGCAATGAATTCCACTCTCTGGCTGAAGAAATTCCTCCTCATCTCTATTTGAAATGGTCATCCCTCCATTTTGAGGCTGTGCTCCCTGGTCTTAGACAACCCACCACAGGAAACATAAGACCTGGGAAATGTGATAGGGGTTGGGACTACCATGCTTGACACAATTTGCACCGGGATTGGGTGCCTTTTGCCGCTACCTATCATGGTACAGAGTTTAAACATCTCTATCATTGCTGCTGCATGCAACCCAAATGATAATTAATTGCCAAAAAAATGGAACCTTGTGAATCTCCACTACTATAGCCCCCCAATCACTAAAACACTATCTGAAAACTTCCCTTCACTTTTTTTCCTGGTGAGTCATTTTATTTTTGACATCCAACTTGTCTCTGCTCTTGAATCCCATGTTCTTCATTTTGTCTTCCTTTTGTCAATTTCTTCATTTTGTCAATTGCAGCTTTGTCAATTACCTTGCTAAAACTGACGTAGATGCATTGATCCTCCTTGTCACCTTCTCACATGATTCAATTCAGCTAGAGTCATACAGTCGAAGAGTATTAGAACACAGAAGCAGATCCTTCAGCCCATCCATGCTGAACTGTTGTTCTGCCCAGTCCCATTAATCAGCACCTGGATTACAGCCCTCCATATACAGTCGGCCCTCCTTATCCACGGGGGATTGGTTCCGGGACCCCCACAGATACCAAAAAACGCAGATGCTCAAGTCCCTTATTTAACTGGTCCAGTGTGGTGGTCTTTAGGACCCAGCAGCACCCCGGACCATATTTAACCAGTCTCAGTGCGGTGGACGTTAGGACCCAGTGCAGCTCTGAATCCACAGTGTTTCTGTTCATGAAAATAATCACGATCACGATTGAAAATAAAGTGGAAGCAATAAAGTGATCGGAAAGAGGTGAAATGCCATGGGTCATTGGAAAAGCGTTAGGCTACAGTCAGTCAACGATCGGAACAATTTTAATGGAGCATGTGAAAGGCCGATGAAAGTTACAATTATTACTAAGCAATGCAGTGGTTTAATTATTGAAATACTGAAGCACCTTCAATTACTCCAAAAGACTGAGGTTTGGTAAAATACTGAAAGGCTTTTATTCGCTGTACAATACGACCTCCACAGTGAGTGTCTGCCCCCGGACTGATGGGGAGGGGCAAGGCGAACACCTTTATACAGGATTCTGTGGGAGGAGCCACAGGGGCAGTCAGCAGAGGGGTGTGTCCAGACAGGTAACCGAGTTACAACATATATACATGGTTTCCCACAAATACATACGTTCCTTAAGTGTTTTATACACATAGAAAGGTAAATACTAAGACAAACGTTTGACTAACTGACGCTAAATAATACCAGATGTACCTGTTCCAACTTCAAATCCGACTTAAAGACAGACTCAGGAACGGAACTCGTTCATAACCCGGGGAATGCCCTTACTTTTAAACCACCTCTAGATTACTTATAATACCTAATACAATGTAAATGCAATGTAAATAGTTGTTATACTGAATTGTTTAGGGAATAATAACAAGAAAAAAATAATCTGTACAAGCTCAAACAACGAGTGCTGGAGAGAAAACTTCCGGGTTTTCCCGATCCACAGTTGGTTGAATCCGCGCATGCGGAACCCGCGGATAAGGAGGGCCGACTGTATGTATACAAATTTCTCTTAAGTGTGGACATCGAACCTCATCCTGCACTTTGGTTGGCAGTTCATTCGACACTCGCACCACATGAGTGAAGAAGTTCCTCAAGTTCCCCTTAAATATTTCAAAGATTCAAAGCATCAAAACACATTTGTTATCAACCCTGTTGTATACAACCCTGAGATTCGTCTTCCCACAAACAACCATGAAACAAAGAAAACCACTGAACCAGTTTAAAGAAAAACATCAAAACCCAACAAGCAAAGAACACAAAATACCAAACATCAAATCGCAAAGAAATAGTAAGAGACCAGGAATATTCAGCTCAGCTCAGCTCAGTTCAGTCCAGAGCCACTCACTCACTATCTGCAGGTCACAGCGTTAGTCCACCCCAATCAAAATCACACAAAACAGCAACAAAAAGAGAAGCAACCCAGAAACTGGAAACACATAACGTGAACTATAGTCTAATCTACAAATTGCGTCGATTAAACCTTGGCCAAAACTCATGGGCTCTGGCACAGAATAACCACCTGCCTTCCACTCTCATCATTATTTATTTCAATCTCCCTCGATGCTTTAATCAATGGGACCAGTGAGAAATGGAGTTGATCAGGAGCTCATGACCTCTCTCCAGGCTTCTTGGCCTCCAGCCCTAAGCTTCGATCAAAACCTCGCTGAATTCCCTCAAAGATAGCAAAGCACCGGGTCATTCAATATGCCCGAAGGCGCACCACCAAAATGTAAATCACAGACTCCAACCACAGCAGAACCACATTTGGAAAAAAAAAAGTTTAAATAAATGAAATGAAGTTGTTTCGTGAAGCTCCTGAAGGACGTCGCCCTTGATTGTATATTGCATCCATCCTTTGAATGAATGAAACTCCTTCATGTCTTGTGTCTCAGTTCATCATCTTTATCTCCAAGCCTCCTTGTATTAGCAACTGAGCAATGCCAAACTGCACAGCTTCCTTTCTCCCCATTCTTCACTGCCTCATCCTTCCATACTCATTTTCACAGTAGTGTAGTGGTTTGCATAAGGCTAATAGTCTGCCAGCGACCAGTTTCAAATCCCGCCACCGTCTGTAAGTTTGTACATTCACCCCCATTATCGCATGTGTTTCTTCTGGGTGCTCTGGTTCACCCCCTCCAGATTCCAAAGGTGTAGAGGTTAGTAGGTTAATTGGTCACGTGGGAGTAATTGGACAGCACAGCCTTGTTGGGCAGAAGGGTCCACACTCAGCTCTCACCTGTGCCTCCAAGTAACTGTTGGCATGCGACTGTGGTCACACCCCAGTACACTGCTTCATCAGGCAGGCTAAACCAGGTCAGTGTTGCCAGTGGGCCTCATACCCCAGTGAGAGAGGAACACACCTGTCCTATCTTGTGAAAGCAGCTCCAGTGGACTGGGCAGTTGAGAGCAATGTGAGATCCAACGGCCAGGAAGGCAGTTCTGCAATGCTTTGTAGGGAGCAAGGGGCATGAAAAGGCACAGAAATAGTTGTGGGCCTCCACGACAACCAAGGAAGACCCCAGTTGCGATGATTACTCGTACCACTGGACTCGAACTTCGGAGGTCAAGAGTGGAAATGCCCCTGTGCAACGATTTTTCCACTTTAAGAACTCTCCCCGCACAGGTCCTTTTGCGCTGTTCATATCATCTACTGTCGTTGTCAGATACAATGGACAACCTAGTCATCAAATCATCTCTAAGTAAAAATTGATACAATCCCTTCTTCCAATTTTGTCTCATTCCTTTGAGAAGGAAGGCTCTCAAGTTGGGGGAACCTGAATAAGCGAGGCAGCAGATGGTAACATCAAAACAGCAAGATGTTGGTCTTTCCCCTCATCTGTTGCAGGAGCGATCTCTCTCTCTCTCTCTCTCTCTCTCTCTCTCAAGAGAGAGAGAGAGAGAGAGAGAGAGAGGGAGAGAGAGAGAGAGAGAGAAAGAGAGGGAGAGAGAGAGAGAGAGAGAAAGAGAGACGCTGTCTGAGATGTCAAAGTGTTGGATAGACAGTAATTTTTGATCATGGTCTACTTCATGGTCTTTGGGGGCTTTGCTACTGCTTGCATGGAGGGTGGTGGTGGTGGGGGGTTCAATGCTTTTTCCTGGACTAAGTGGGTGAAGGGGAGGGGGAGGGTTGATACTTCTGTGCTTATGGCTTTAGGGTTCTATTGTTTTCTGTCAGTTTATTCTTTCAGGTTTTTTTTCTTGTTTCGTGGATGTCTGTGAAGGGTAAGGATCTCAGGTTGCATTCTGATATTAAACTGAACTACTGAACCACTGAATTCAGATCCCATCCCCTTGCCAAATCTCCCCCCAGTGGCACAAGCAAACCTTACCTGAAAGGAATCATGCAAGTTACTGAATCTACAATGCACAATTAAAGTAGAGGAACTAGACCAAAGTTTGTTTACACTTAAAGAGCAACTTCATATAAAATATTACAAAGCACTTCTCGATGGTATTCTGAAAGAAACCTTCCCGTCTGATCATCCAGTTTGGGTAGGCCATTACTATTCCAGGTCCTGGCGTTCATTTCTGTCACAATAATGCAATATAATGTTCTGATTTATGATTCTGATTCCCTTCAGCTGCACTCTGAGTCTACAGACCTATGAAATTATATATCAACAAATCTCACTAGTGGATTAAAGCCTGTGGTCATAGCCAATTAAACCCAGGAGCCTGAAACTAGGTTTTTTCACGCTCACAGTCTGTAAGCCAGGGACTGACACCCAAAAACTACTGTTATAGAATGTGCCTGCTAATTCACTTGCCTGCAATAAAATCCACTCTTTGAAACACCCTATTTTAAAATTCATTATTATCGGTTCTCAGTTATAAAATCTGCACCGTACTGAAACCATTCCTCATGGAACAAAACCATGATAGAACAAGAAGCTTCTCAACCCTCTCGAAATTAAATAAAATCCCTTAAAGACTACCTAGAAAGCTACCTAGGGGCTGCTAAAATATAGGAGCTGTTGCCTACTCAAACCACAGGTGAAACCAACTTGGAGGTTGAATGCCTGGGGGAATTTGAACCAACCAGATTAACAAATTCAAGAAAAAGGGTGGGTGGGTGTGTGTGTGTGTGTGTGTGTGTGTGTGTGTGTGTGTGTGTGTGTGTGTGTGTGTGTGT
Source organism: Mobula birostris (assembly GCF_030028105.1). NCBI lineage: Eukaryota > Metazoa > Chordata > Chondrichthyes > Myliobatiformes > Myliobatidae > Mobula > Mobula birostris. The sequence continues at coordinate 5,873,835 of NC_092399.1, forward strand.
AAGGGCCTTCATGCATGCACTGATGCTCTGGTATGGCTCCACCTATATGGAGATAATCCCCCTCCCCTTCCTCAAGACAAAGGCTTAAAAGTGGCGGTGAGAGCATGGGAGAGGATGGGGGAGGGATGTTGTAGTGCAGGTTCCCAGGTGAAGTTGATGCCTGATTAAACTGGAAGACTGGGGTCAGGATTCAGTCCGGCTCCGCTCGGGCTGCTGGTTGGGAGGTCAATCTTAATGTAGCTTCATCACGTGACACGTTGTGTCAGGCAAACATAATGAACTCTCTCTCACAGAATATTAGACCAGGCAACCCTAACCCTGCTATTTACAGAGTTCATTAATTATAAAAGTAGTCCCACACCAGAAACACTTCTTTAAAACGCCATCCCATTTACGACATGATTTCTACTGAATCCATGCCTTATAAAACATATTATGTATCTACCTATTATGACCCATTTGTCAATACAGAAACTGCTCCTTAAAAGAACATGCCAATTAAAGTTCCCAGATGTTGGAGAAGTTAATGGATTTAAGATGGGATGAAGTTGTTGCCCATGTGTTTAAAGCATTTCAAAGTAATTTATCTTAATAACTTGATATAAAATTACACACTCAAACAGAAACCAATTGATATATTCACTCACAGATCCGTACATTGATATACATAGATACACTGACACACACTAAAACAGACGACTGACTAGAGCCACAAGAGCCCATACGGTGAAAAGGAACACAACTTCCTAGAAATAGTCAGAATCCCCTATACTCTAAAACACAGCTCAAATCAAGACACTGACAGATAGACTCACATTAACACACACTCACATAGCCACGCTAACACAATCTGATGTACCCTCACTCTTAACAAGCACTCAAACTGATGAATACATTCACACTCACTCACGTACACAGGAACTCTTCCAAGAATACACAAAGATACAGCTCTTTCCTGTAGCATGGCAGGGTCAGAGGTTAAAGACGGGAATTCGATGTGGGGCAGTGCAACATTCTTTCAAAGGAAAGGTCGCAGAAATCACTAAGAAAGCTTTCCGCTCCTGTTCCTCCTCGCGCTACAACTCAGCTTCAGGCTATTGTGAGCAGCTCTGGGGCAGCATTGATGCCAGTGGATCGGCTATCCTGGTTATTTACTCTAATCTGTTCTTAAAGTGACACCACACCCTCTGGGAGTGTGATGAACCAGCAGATTTTTAAAACTTGTTCTGATCAACTGGATTTAACTCCTACCACTCTCCAGAGAACTGAGTCTCATAATCTAAACAGACTCCCCCAAGGCAGCTAATGAGGACATGTTCTACCAGTGAGCCAGTGTTTACCACCTCCTCGTAACATAAACGAGCGTGTGAAACCATGTGAAAGAAAAGCAGGAGCATTCGCTTAATAAGGGTAACATGGGACCATGGGGGGGTGGGGGGTGATAGCATGGTAGCATAATGGTTAGCACGACCCTTTACAATGCCAGCGACTCAGGTTCCATTCCCGCCAACGCCTGTAAGGAGCTGGACCGGTTCTCCCCCGTGACCGCGTGCGGTTTCCTCCAAGTGCTCTGGTTTCCTCCCACATGCTCAACACTTAGGGGTTCGGGTCAGTTGTGGGCGTGATATGCTGCCACCAGAAAGCTGGTGACGCTTGCGGGCTGCTCTTGGACTGTGCTGATCGTTGACTCAAATGAAGAATTTCACTGTACGTTTTGATGTATATGAAGCTAATCTGTAATCTCTACCTCTTAAACCAGGGGTTCTCCAATCTGGTTTTGGGCCAAGGCAGGACCCCTGCCTTAAGCCAACATCACCCTAAGATAATTCTATCGTCATCATGTTGTTGTTTGTGGAACATTCATGGCTCAAAATCTACCTTTCCATTCCTTATGTTATAGCAAGACTTTTTTTTAGTTATCAAGTATTTTGTTACATCTCATGGTTGTGGAAATGATTGAATGCATAACATTCCTATTCATATTTTCGAGCTCACTCCAATCTATCATTCACTTAAGTCGTATGGCTCAGGATTCTTTCTAGCACACGTGCCACAAGACTCCTCAATACAGCCCAACATAAGACCATAGGACGTAGGATCAGAATTATGACAGTTGGCCCATCCCGTTCTCCTGCTTTCTCCCTGTAACCTTTGACACTCTCACTAAGCAAAAAACAATCGATTTTCACTTTAAATATACCCAAAGACTCGGCCTCCATGGCCGTTTGTGCCAATGAATTCCACAGATTCACCATCCTCTGGCTTAAAAAAAATCCTCCACATCCCCAACCTGAAGGAACGTCCTGCTATACTAAGGCTTTGTGCTCTGGTCCAAGACTATAGGAAACATCCTCTCCACATCCACCCTATCTTTCAATAAAATCCCCTTCATTCTTTAAGTTCCAGCAAGTGCAAGCCCAGAGCCATTCAACTCTCCTCGTACATTAACCATTTCATTCCTGGAATCTTTCTCGTGAACCTCCTCTGGACCCTCTCCAATACCAGCACATCCTTTCTCAGATAAGGCCCACCCCCCTCTCAACCCTCGTGACTTCCACCCTTCACCCACTGAAACTCTTATCCCCCTAATTAATTAATACATTCAGACAAATTGTGAAATGCTGCTGTTCTAAATGTGTGTCAGCCACACAGAGGCATCAGCTAACAAGAAATAGAAGTGGGGGATGGAGTAATCCCAGCTCTTCTACAGGATGACTGCTATCACTTCAAGCATTTACATAAACTAATTGTATCAGAGGGAAGTCTCTGATGAGTTTACAACAGGAACAGTTCTGAACGGGCTGAAAGCAGGGGAAGTAGGCAATCATTCTGCTCCCATTCAGTACGGGATTCTCGGCAGATTGCTAAAATAAGCATGCCCTACTTGTGGAGGAGGTTCCAGCACTGTGGCCACAAGCCATTCTGAAAACAACAGCAATATATAGGCACCAAACAGCACAACAAAAAGTTATCCAGCTCCATTTCACAGTCAACCCCACTGGAAGATATGGGGCAGGTGATTAAAACATGGTCAAAGGGGCGAGTTGTAAAGAGAGCTGTGAGAGGGAGAGAGATAGAGAGCAGCAGTTTTGTTCGGGGAGGAAGATTTTACTGCCTAAGCAGCCGAAGGCACAGTTTTATGTATTATTTTGTTTCTTTGAAACAGCCATCTTCTCATTGCTACCATGAACAATGTGGTACAAGGGAACCTGAAGACTCACATTCAATGTTTCAGCAACCACTTCTTCCCCTCTGCCATCAGCTTTCGGAATGGACAATGAACCCACGAACACTACCTCACTGCTTTATCCCCCTCTCATTTTGCACTCTTTAATTTATTTTTAATATACTGTATACTTCGTATTGTAACTTAGCGTTTTTATTATGTATCACATGTACTTCTACTGAAAAACATATGCCAGAGATACTAAACTTGATTCAGATTCAATTAGTCCCACTCCCTGGTAATTTTCCCCATAGCTGCAACATTTTCCTTGTAAGTGTAAGAGTTTATTCAATTCCCTTTAGAAAGCTACTATCAATTTGTACCTCTCCAAGTAATACAAATAACATCACAATTTATTCCATTTTTTTAATCCCAATTGCCTGCTCTTCCCCTGCCCATGACTTTCCATTGGTAATTCTCAAATCTGTCTCGCGTAGTCACCAATGCCTCCTCGCTGAAAATACTTCACAAAAACCCTCAAGAATTTGAACACATTTTGTTCAGCTACTATCTTCACCTGTGCTCATCTCCTCACTACAAGAATCACCAGGCCTGATCGCCCGCAGAAGAATTACATTTATTACAGTTGGTTAGCACTGCCTCAAGGTAACAGTGTGCGACCATGTGCTGTTTTGTAACACACACTGAATACAATAAGTTCGTAACCATCCTGACAGCTACTTTTCATCTCTTTGAAAACAGGATAACGTTTGCCTGTGAAGGGTCCATTCCTGAGGGATATTAATAAAGCCATACCGAATGCGGACAACACCCAAAAAAATTGCCCCAAACCGCCCCCCCCCGGATAAATTATCCACCACTTGGTTCCACTGAACCCATTCAAAAATTAAACAGAAGTTTTCACAAGCAAGACAAATAAAATCTGCTTGTTTAAATACAAGATTTGTTTTAGTTTCTCCTAAGATAAGAAAATAGATTTACACATTTTAATAATTTACTTAAGGTGTAGGATTGATACTGCAATTCAGGATGATTGGTTTATTTCAGATAACCTTTTTAATAGGATTGGTCAAACTTCACCCAGTAACTACTTAAATATATAAAGGAAAACTAATGTATTTAAAGAACAGGATCAGTTCAGACTTTGTATTTGACTGTGTGAAAAGAAGTTTGAGCAGAATCTTGGGAGAAAATCTCATCAAAACCTCACTTTAGATCAGCGGTCCCCAACCACCGGGCCGCAAAGCATGTGCTACCGGGCCGTGAGGAAACAATATGAGTCAGCTGCACCTTTCCTCATTCCCTGTCATGTACTGTTGAACTTGAACATAGGGTTGCCATCTGTCCCGTATTTGCCCGGACATCCCGTATATTGGACTAAATTGGTTTGTCCCATACAGGACCGCCCTTGTCCCGTATTTCCCCTGCTAAGATAGAGCGTTCCTATGAAACATTTCGTACGCCGAAATGGGGTAAAGCAAAGAAGCAATTACCATTGATTTATATGGGAAAAATTTTGAGCGTTCCCAGACCCAGAAAATAACCTACCAAATCATACGAAATAACACATAGAACCTAAAATAACACCAACATATAGTAAAAGCAGGAATGATATGATAAATACACAGCCTATGTAAAGTAGAAATAATGTATGTACAGCGTAGTCGGGAAGATTAAGCCAAAACCGATCTGTGGGAAAAAAAATCGGCACGCATGTGCACACAGGTGCCCGCGCAAGGCTTCATGGTCATGGTAGTCCTTCTCGGGGTAAACACAAGTGTCCCGTCAACACACACAAAAATTGCTGGTGAACGCAGCAGGCCAGGCAGCATATCTATAGGAAGAGGTACAGTCGATGTTTCGGGCCAGGACCCTTTGACAGGATTTGACTGCTACTTTTGTCCCTTATTTGGGAGTGAGGAAGTTGGCAAACCTAACTGTAAAAGACATGCTGAGGTGAGTTTAACCCTACTTGAACACCCCCCCGCCACCCCCGGTCAGCTGGTCCGCAAGAATATTGTCAATATTAAACTGGTCCGCGGTGCAAAAAAGGTTGGGGACCCCGCTTTAGATCATTCCTGTCTGAATCATTAAATGCGGTGGATCAGTTAATACCAGATAAATTCAGTGTGCAATTCAGGAGAAATATCTTCATTCAGCAAATAATGGAATATCACTAAATGAATTAGCACCCAGAACCCTGTACTGATGATGTCTCCTTGTCCACAAAATGTAGGCAAATTCTTTACCAAGATCAGAGAACAACTCAATCCAACCACTGTCGGTCCAGTGAAATGATTTTGAGAAAATTCAGCAGATGTGCAAACTTAAATTAAAGCAACAACAAGACCATAGCTGAATTAGGCCATTTGGCCCATTGAGTCAGCTCCACCATTCCATCATGGCTGATTTATTATCCCTCTTAATTCCATTTACCTGCCTTTGACATCCAGACTATTCAAGAAACTATCAACCTCTGCTTTAAATATACCCAGTCTCTTGGTCTCCACAGCCATCTGTGGCAACGAATTCCACAGATTCACCACTGTCTGGCTAAAGACATTCCCCCTAATCTCTGCAGTAAATGGATGTCCTTCAATGCTGAGTGAGCAATGGTCACCACAAAATTACAAGCTGTTGTCAAAAACCCAATGGTTTCATCAATAATTTTTCAGGAAGGAAATCTGCCTTCCTATCTGGTCTGTCATATTTGTATCTCCAGACCCACCACAGCCAGCCAGCAAGCTGCTCAGTCCAGGTAGCCATTCGGAATGGACAATGAATGTGGGCATTGCCAGCATGTCCGTGTCCTGTGAAGGACAAACTTTAAACAAACATGGAGCTTGCTTCCACAAGCAGCATATCACTCAGATGCATGTAAGGGGAAGCTCGATAGGAAAGAAGTCAGGAAGAAGTTACAACAGCCTTAGGACAGGACCCATACCAACTTCGGGAACAGGTACTACCCCTCAATCGTCAGCTCTTGAACTCAACTTCACTCACCCCATCACTGAACAGTTCCCACAACCTATGGACTCACTTTCAAGGACTCTTCATCTCGTATTCTCAATATTTATTGTTTATTTATTATTATTTTATTTTTTCTCTTACTTTTTGTATTTGCAGTGTGTTGTCTTTTACACTTTGGTCATATGTCAATCCTGTTGGGGGTGATCTTTGATCGATTCTATTGTGTTTCTTGTACTTACTGTGAATGCCCACAAGAAAGTGAATCTCAGGGTTACATGGGGCGGCACGGTAGCGTAGTGATTAGCATAGTGCTTTACAGTACCAGTGACTCAGGTTCAATTCCCGCCACTGCCTGTAAGAGAACGTTTATACATTCTCCCCACGACCACGTGGGTTTCCTCCGGGTGCTCCAGTTTCCTCCCACGTTCCAAAGAATTAGTAGGTTAGTAGGTTAATTGGTCATTGTAAATTGTCCTGGGAATAGGCTAGGATTAAATCGGTGGGGTCGGGGGGGGGGGGGAGTTGAGTTACTGGGCAGCACAGCTCGAAGGGCCCATTCTGCGCTGTATCTCAATAAATAAAAAAGCAAATCTGATGATAAAAATGTACTTTGATAATAAATTACTTTGAACTCCGAGCATGATAAAGTTAAATGGAGAAGACACGTGTGGAACATTAACGCCAGCACGGATCACTTGAAACAACTGTAAACACAGTGTGCTTCCCAGGTCACAGTGCTCCTTTATATCAATTACAGCCATTCCCACTTCCTGGTCCCAAGATACTGGGTGTGAACCCCACTCCCGAGAACCATGCTCGGGAGTTCCCGTCTGGCGCCTAACGGGCACTTCTCCATCACAATTTGAAGTGTGCGAGCCCATAAAACGCTTCAGCTGCATCAGGCAACCTCTTCCACCACCACCGATCATGACGTAGTAGCATGTCAGACTATTAATCAGCCTGTGAATCTGTTCGACGCTTCACACCATACTCCAAAGGGGAAGAGTGTGAAGGTATGAAAACAACTCTAATCTTTCAGGTTAATGAAGGAGCCTGGGGAAAAAAAAGCTTTAAATTTTTAATATCCACAGTTCTCATTCCTCTTTAGTGTGTTGAACACATCCCAGGTGAAATGTGCTGTGAGGATCGTTTGCCCAGTTCGGTGGTGGAGACCTCACTGTCTGATAACAAATCCTTCTCTAGGGTCTCTATTAGTTCCCCTCCCCCAGTGCAAACTGAGCAGGAATTGGGGGAAGGGAATCAAACATGCAATCCTTTCCTTCCCTTATCTTTCTGCAATGTGCCCCTATCCTTTTGTTCAGCTTTTGATCACATTCCATTCTGCATGCTCCTTTCTCTCCCGTTACTCTCACAAACGCTGCGTCCCTCGCAGTTATCTTTTTTTTCCATTCTTCCTTCCCAATTAGCTTCTAATTGTTCACTCATTTCCTGCTATCCCCACAACCTGAGCTAAAGTTACAGCAGGAAGCGACGCAGCCCTCTGCCCCTTTGCTGGGCGCTCACTGCCCAGCAGATTTCTTTCTTTGCTCCAGTCACACCTTGTTGCTTTTTAAAATTGGCTCTCGTGCCTCCTCGGACTCTGCCGCCGCACTCGAGCTGGAGTTGTGCCTGCAGAGAAGAGAGCCCAAGGAAGCTGGCTGACTTCTCTTCGTTGCGTCCTCAAACGCTGCCCAGAGATCATAGAAGCAAAGACTGTTTGTGTGTCTCAACTCTCTGAACTAAACTCATCTGCAAGGAGCCCATATTCTGTCCAGCATCAATAACACCTAATTTCATTTTGTTTGTTTATTTATTTATTTGTTTATTGAGATACAGCATGCAATAGGCCCTTCCAGCCCTTCGAGTCGAGCCACACCACCCAGAAGCCCCCGATTTAACCATTAAGGCTGATTTATACTTGTGCGTCAAATGTACACCGTAAGTATGGCATAGCTGCGCACCCTACACCGTACTCTACGCAAACCCTACGCAAAGCCTAACGCACACCTCTCCCAAAATGCAACTACACGTCGCAGCGACGCAGACGGCAACAACTGTGATTGGTAGCATCACATTTCCTCCTACGCTGCAATAGTTTCCATTTGGGTGACTGAAGGGCAGGGAAGGAACTCCGGCTGCAATGCTTTCCATAAAGCTTTACAGACCTCCGAAATTATGGAGGACCCTGTGCTTGATGCCAGTTTGTAGCTAGCTGCTACAGCCTGTTGACTTCCACCTGCAGCTAAAACTCAAATGGTGATTGCCAGTCTCTGAGTATACTGTGCGTACACTGATGCGATATTAATGGTTGGAGACAATGAACCAAATCGTCAAATCTACCCCCCGACATCTGAAAATTTTTGAAATGCATTTCCTCGTCCATGTCTCTCAGTGGCCGGACAAGCACAGAGAATTCATGCTCCTTCAGTTTCGGTCGCCACTGTTTGAAGTTTGAGTTTCTTCGTGTTGAGTTACAGCACAAGCTAGTACACACAAGTATAAATCAGCCTTTAGCCTAATCACGGGACACTTTACAATGACCAATTAACCTACCACGGAGGAAGAGACCGGAGCACCCGGAGGAAACTCATGCATGCGGTCACGGGGACAATGTACAAACTCCTTACAGACCCTGGTGGGAATTGAACCTGGGCTGCTGGTACGGTAAAGCATTGTGCTAACCATTATGCTACCAATACATGGATGATCATTTGTCCTTTCCCTGCTTTAGAAACCTTCACCCTTGCCTTTGTTACCTCTAAATTCAATTATCCCACTGCTTTGACCTCCTGTCCGTTACCAACCTCATCTGAGCTAAAAACCTGGCACTTGTATCACAGTCCACACATTTCATTTGTACTCATGTACATGTCATGCAGCAGCTTGGCACTACCTCCATGTTACAATTCATTTCCTTATATTTAAATCCTTTTATAGATCATCGTTTCCACTTGCCGGGATCTCCAGTGTTACAGCTCTCCTAGATCTAGATCAAGGATTCCCAACCTGTGGTGCATGGACCCCTTGCATAATGACATTAAAAAGGTTGGGAGCCCCCTTTATTGATTCTAGATCCTCTCTAGGCCTATTGGCAGCTGTGCTTTCAATTTCTACATGTCTCTCACTAAATCTCTCTATATCAAAGCACATGGCCCGTTTATCGAATTAACATACTGAGGTAAACAGCAACACAAGCACTGGTCCCTCTAAGCGGCGCGGGTGCGTTGCCTCGCAGTAACTGAAATCCTCCCGCACACATAGCCATCGTTGCTGCGCAGCTGGACTTTTCTTTTATACAATTCTAATGTTAACACTTAAAGTGCCACGCAGTTCACAGGCTGTGTAAAATTTGATTGGTCCGCAGCTGGAAACAAAATTGGATGGAACGTTGAACAGGGAGTTATGTGATTGTAACCATGATCTTATTTAATGGCAGAACTTTGTGGTTCACTTCTGCTCCTAACATCTATAATTTTCTTTTGAATGCTAAACTATTGAAAAACAAATTATTGTTAAATGTTTGATTTAAAAGACTCCATCCACAGATCCTCCCCTGAACTCCAGAATTTGCTAACAATATTCCCCAATTTTTCAGCCTTAAATTAAATTTAACAAAGCGACGCTTCAAAATGAATGAAAAGATACACAACTACGCATATTGCTCGGTAGCTTTTTCCCTCAGCAGGAGTAGAGCCTGCCTGACGTTCTGATAAAATAAGAGATTTCTGCTGAGGGTTTCAGCATTAAAGGGCAAGCACTAAGGGAATTGTTCCATGGAAGAGTCAGTTCTGATGCAGTGCTAGTTGGCCAATACTAAAAAAAAGCTGCAATGTCAGAGGAGCCGTCATTCGGATGTGACATTAAAATCAAAGCTCCATGTGCTCTCTAAACCACTTGTAACAGGCTAAGTGGTCTCTATTTGAGTACAACACTAGGCTCACGATGACGGGTCTCGGCCTGAAAAGTCAACTGTATACTCCCCCCCCCATAGATGCTGCTTGACCTGCTGAGTTCCTCCAGCAATTTTTGCGTAGTGGATCCCCTCACCCACGATATCCTGGCATATATTTCACAACACCGTTAACTAAATCATCTGTGCATATTCATGGCTGTATCTGGCAGCTTGCTGTACACTGATTGGCTGTCACATTTGATATTAAACAACAGAGATTACATTAAGGACCAGAATCAGGTTTGGCACATGTCATGAAATTTGTGTCGCCTTTCCGGCAGCAGTACAGTGCAATAATCTAAGAAAATAAACTCTGAGTTACACTTAGTAAATGAGTAGTGCTGAAAACAGAAATAAAGAAGTGGCGGGGTAGTGCTCTTGGGTTCAATGTCCATTAAGAAATTGGATGGCAGAGGGGAAGAAGCTGTTCCTGAGAGAATGTGAGTGTGAGTGTGTGTGCACGAGTGTGCGCCTTCAGGATCCTGTACCTCCTTCCTGATGGTAGCAATGAGAACAAGGCATGACTTGGGTGATGGGGATCCTTAATGACGGAAGCCAACTTTCTGAGGCACTGCTCCATGAAGATGTCCCGGATACTATGGAGGCTGGTGCCCATGATGGAGCTGGCTGAGTTTACAACTCTCTGCAGCTTATTTCAATCCTGTTCTGGGGACACCCCCACCCCCATACCAAACAGTGACGCAGCCAGTTAGAATGCTCTCTACGGTACATCTGTACAAAATTGTGAGTGTTTTTGATGACATACTCAAACTCCTAATGAAATATAGCTGCTGTTATGTTGTAACAGGCAAATTTTAGAAGGTATTAAAAACACTTTTGGACCCCCCAATACAAAAACAGGCCCTTGGCTCTGTATTCTTCTGCAGCAAGAGTCGGCGGGGGGGGGGGGGGGAGAAGATAGGACAGAAGAATGGAACTAGATTGACAAGGGGAAACGCTCAGGGCAGATCCAACTTTAGCAAACATCTTCAAAGCTAAACAAATGGGAGCTGGCATGTTAGTGTTGCCGTTTGATGTTATAGACCAGAGCATTTGGAACAATAAATAAACCATTTGGGGCCTTCCTGGGAGAAACATTTGCAATGAAACTGACACCAAATGGTATGTTTAGCAGTGAACAAGACCATGCTGTTAACAAGATGATGACTTTTGTAGAAAAGCTGTTTGTAATTGCTTGAATTCCCCTGATCACCTTTTGATGTTAATGTGTAAAATTGCCAAATCCAGGGCAACATATTCCTGAAGAGTTTGTTGCACGAACATATAAAACACGTTTACTCTGCTTTCATTGCACTCATTCTGCTCTGCCTCCTCTTGCCCACACACAATCCCAACACACACACCTCCAACTTTCTTAGAAGCTAAGAAACCGAAGTATTCACAGAAAATGATGAAAACATTCTAATGATTTTTCAGAGAGTTCTCAATTCTTGGAAATGCTGGGGATCCCTAGGATTTGGCATCCTTATTGGAGGGACAACGCACAGAAATTGTGGAACAAGAAGGCATGACAGCAGCTATATTTCATTAGGAGTTTTTGAGATTTGGTATGTAGTGTGGTGAGCATTCTAACTGGCTGCATCACTGTCTGGTATGGGAGGAGGGTGGGGGGGCTACGGCACAGGATCAAAATAAGCTGCGAGTTATAAACTTCGCCAGCTCGATCATGGGCACTAGCCCCCGTAGTATCCAGGACATCTTCAAGGAGTGATGCCTCAAAAAGGTGGCATCCATCATTAAGTACCCCCATCACCCAGTCACGCCTCGTTCTCATTGCTACCATCAGGAAGGAGCTACAGGAGCCCGAAGGCACACTCTCAACAATTTAGGAACAACTTCTTTCCCTCCACCATGAGACTTCTGAATGGATATCGAACCCATTAACACTACCTTACTACTTTTTTATTTCTATTTTTGCACTACTTATTTAACTATTTTATATATATATATATATTTATATTTACTGTAATTCGCAGGTTTTCTTTCTATTATCATGTTTTGCAATGCGCTGCTGCCACAAAAACAACAAATTGCACGACGTAGGCCGATGATATTAAACCCAATTCTGATTTATTGCCACAAACGGTTGTGGAGGCCAAGTTATTGCAAATAAAGCTGAGCTTGATAGGTTCTTGATTAATAAGGGTGTCATGGAGACGGCAGGAGAATGGGGTTGAGAGGGATAACAGTTCAGCCACGATGGAATGGCGGAGCAGACTCGATGGGCCAAGTGGCCTAATTCTGTTTATATGTCTTATGGTTTTGTAGTCACTGAGACAACATTCCTGTGTTGGAAATAGTTCATTGAGGTCCTAACTTCAACTCTGATAGTGAGGCTAGCACATCCTCTGGAGCAGGGATACCCGGCCTATTTTTATGCCATGGACCCCTTTGGCAGTCTGGTGAAGCCCATGGACCCTTCTCCGAATAATATATTTAAATATATAAAATAAAATACATAGGATTACAAAATAAACCAACTATATTGAAATATACTTATCAAAATATGTGATATGTGCTTCTTTATTAACGCATTAACAAGACTACACATTTAAAGTATAGGCAAGTTAAAATTAAATTTTTTTTTAAAGCAATTGGTGTGAAACTGTTGTTGCTTAGCTTGAATAAGAACGTCAAACTGTGGGGTAGTCTTTGGTAAGTCAATGCACATGATGTTGGACATTTAAACGATTTAGGTTTTTTGTTTTGGTATTTACAAGTGTTGACGATCCTGACTCGCTAAGACATGTTGTTGAAAGTGGAATCAGGTGCTTCTAATACTACTGTAGTTTGTTGCCTACATTCATAAATGAAGAAAATACTGTATTTCAGTTAGAGGTTCATGAAAATAAAGATGCAAATTATTTCCCATCCAAGCTCACGGATCCCCTGGAATCTAGACACACGCCCATGGACCCCAGGTTAAGAACCACTGCTCGAGTATATTCTGTAACTCCAGTGTGCTACCGAAGGAAAGAGAGGATATTTAAACTGGTAGATGGAACACTGATCAGGTAGATGGCTTTATCCCGAATGGTGTCAAAACTCCTAAATAGAGTAATGATTCCTGAGGGCTGCTCCATCCAAGTAAAACAGGAGAGCATTCGTCACAGTCTGGGTTTGTAGCTTCAAGGGAAGCCACTCACATCACAAGCCAAACCCAACACATCCACAACCACATGGAACTGGGACACCATGGTAGCGCAGTGGTTAGCGTGATGCTATTACAGCTCGAGGCATTGGGAATTCAATCCCGGTGTCCTCCCTGTGGAATGTGTGAGTTTTCTCCAAGTGCTCTGGTTTCCTCCCACAATCTAAAGACCTACTGGATAGGTTAATTGGTCATTGTAAACTGTCCTGTGATTGAGTTAGGGTTAAATTGGAGTTTTTGTTGGTTGCTGGGCAGTGTGGCTCAAAGGGCTAGAAGGGCCCATTCTGTGCTGTGTCTCTAAATATATAAATATCGTCATCTGCAAGTCCTCTTCCAAGATGTAAACATCCTACTCAACAAAATACCATTGCTTCCTCTCTGTAAGAGCAACAGCCCACATTTCTACTTTGCCACCCCAATTACAGCAGAGGTCCTGCCATTATCTTCTCAAGGACAAATATGAAACAACTTCAGCTTGCATAAGCAACATTCATAACAAACCGCAAAAGTCAAGAGCAAACAGCAACTTGCTGTACAATCTCTTCAACAAAGTGCCAGCAAGAGTCTTTACAATAATTGAAAGCCATCCTTTGGCAGATGAAAGAAAATCTATTCAGTTTGATTGCACGGTGTCAGTTGTCCCCAAGAGTTCTCCCATAACCAGTCCGATAGTCAGCTCAATTCAGTTCCTCCTTCAAAAACTTCAAATGTTCCAGGCTGACATTCGGACAGCATTAACACAGATTAGAAAAGTGTCAACACTCAGAATAGTACCACATTAGCTGGGAAGTCCTCTGGGACATCTTGAGGATACCATATAAATGCAGGTCTTTCAGTAAAAATACACAGAATGCTGGAGGGACTCAGGAGGTCAGTCAGGCAGCATCTATGAAGGGGAAAAAAAAAGAGTCAACATTTCAGACCAAGACTTCGTCAATACTTATGAAGGTCTCAGACTGAAACATCAGCTGTTATTTCCCTCCAAGGACTCTGCCTGACCTGCTCAGTTCCTCCAGCATTTTGTGCATTGCTTAAGATTTCCAGCATCTGCAGAATCATTTGTGTCTTACAAACCTTTCAGTGTTGGACAATGCCTTTTTTTTAAAAAGATAATTCCTGTTTGCCCTCCCAGTTGCATATCAAAGATCTCACAGTATTAAATCTGGTGACCCTCCCTACTGTGGTGGTCAATGTGATGCTTTGGGGGCTTCTGACATCACGAAGGACATGCTTAAAATGTCGTCCTAATGCACATTTGGTCTCTTTTCACAGGTACAGGCTGAACTGATGTTTAAAGTATTTCTGCTTTTTTAAAAATATATATGCTCTCAGCCCCCCTCCAACCTCAAACATGAATGTCATGCATCCTCTATAAAACTCAGTTTCAACTCCTTATCTGGAGCAAGTGCTCTTGTCATGCCTTCCTTATCACTGTACAGTCTTGCTACTGGTTTCAGAATTGTACATCTTTTTGTAAAACATTAAACCAAACTCTGCAAAGTTCAAAGTAAATTTATTATAACATATATCACCATATACAACCCTGAGATTTAGTTTCCTTGCGGGCATTCACAGTACATGCAAGAAACACCATGGAATCAGTGAATGACCGCAGCCAACAAGACAAACAACCATTGTGCAAAAGACAAACTGTTGCAAATACAAAAAGAAAAAAAATGAAACAACAATAATAAATAAATAAGCAATAAATATCGAGAACATGAGATGAAGAGTCCTTGAAAGTGAGCCAATAGGTTGTGGGAACAGTTCAGTGATGGGGTGAGTGAAGTTGTCCCCATGGGTTCAAGAGCATTAGGTCTCAGTTTTGGAAGTTTCGGTTCCTTCCTCAGCACGAGCAATTGCTTTGGTAGAGTTCGAAACTTCCGTGATCCTTTGTCTAAATGCGTTTCCTGGCATCGCCCCCCGCCCCCTTGCAATAACTTACCAAGTCATCAGCGCTGAACCTTCCACTAAACATCTCCACCTACAACCCCAACCGGAACCAACGTGAAAAAATTGCACCGACAATGTATAAGAAAAAGACCAACTCTTAAATGGTGATTGTTACCATCAAAGTAGATTAAAAACTGCAAACTTATAAAAATCTCATTGGAACGCTTTTTTTTTCCCCAACTGACTTAACGAAGTGAGGTTTCTGGTTATCAATCGAATTACAAAATATTGCTTCCTTTTTGCAGGAACTAACACGGGAGTGCGTCAATGAAACATTCACGATGGCATCAGCACAAGAAAAGGTCCATTTTTCAAAGCGTTCCAAACCCAGTGTTTTAAAGGCGGAAAACAAGTAAACTGAGAATTTCTTAACAAGTAATCATTCACTTTATTCCAGTTGACTTATTTCTGGAATCTCGCTTTACAGAGTCAGGAGATTTTTATGAATTGAGCTGTGACGTCACTGCGCTATTAACACCAGCGGAAGAACCGAAAAGTTTCTTTTAATACTTCCCACTAGACCCCCATCAATCTGTGCGATCCCTGCCTCGAGTTTGGGACTCCTACCTCTCCTTCTCATACATATATATAAAAAAAACCACCAGCAGCAAACAGACCGAGCATCCCCCGATCTCCTCCCGAACCTCCAGCGGAACAAGGGTCAAACAGCTGGAAAACAGGCTCCGGGGAAGAATCAGAGAGCGCGCGACAGAGAGAGAGAGAGAGAGAGCAAGAAAGAGAACGAGAGTGAGAGAGCGGGAGAGAGAGAAGGAAAGAGTCGGGGAGAGAGAGAGAGAGAGAAAGAGAGCGTACACAGAAACTCTTTCAATGTACTCTATTAGATGCGACGCTCAAATTCCTAGAAAAGGAAATTGATATCGATTTGGGGACATTCCCAGCCTGTGTAGCTGATTTAATTCTGAATTAACCCCCTGATAAAAAACGTAGCAATGATCTGGAAAAAAAACCTGAATTGCTCCCACTCGCAAACCCTATCATGAGAGGAGCTACATTCTTCCCATTAAACCAACGTGTGTCCAAGTTATCCTGCTAAATAACGCGAACAACTCCGGCAATTAGGTTCTTCCTCTACCCACGACCCAAGCCATGGTAATTCCAAAACCATCGCTCATTAATTAAAATTTACCCAGCCTTGTTTTATTTACTCCGATCTCCCGATAACACAAGGATATACATATATATTTTTTAAGAACGAGTCCAAATATACCAGATACAGCGAGGCCAGGTGGTTAGAGATCAGATACAAGCAGAACAGGTACAAGGAGGGCAGGTACAGGCAGAGAAGATACAACATAATCAGGCAAAAAGAAAGATCAGGTACAGTGAAACCAAATCTGTGGAAGCCGGGAATTAGGAGACGACGGAGTAAGATTCAGAGAGTTCATCAACCACAACAGACTGCTCAAAGTGAGTAGGCGCGAATCTAAAGATCTGCTATTAGATGTACCTGGTGGACAAAGACATCGATGGGAGATTCCAGTGGGGTTCCGTCCCGGCCGGTCATGGAAAGGAAGCCAAATCCCATCCGAACGTTGAACCATTTACACTGACCAGTCCCGAATGAGACCGCCGCTTTGGGAGAGTCGCCGAGCTCCTGGTCACCGCCTCGCCCGGAACCTGCAAGAGAACGCGAAATAAAGGATAAAAACCTAATCTTCTGATATACATACATACATACATACATACATATATACACACACACACATACACGATCGTTCACAGTCACAATTCTTCACTCGAACACCTTAACGCACACGGCGGCACAATCTCACACACACAGACCCATTTACAAGCATTTGAACAAATTATAAAGGTTGTTTTTTGATAATCGATACAGAACCTCCAAACTGCTGGTTAGAAACGGATCCCATTCCGGTGCCGGGGCCACCACCTCCGCTCCTTGCAAATGGGCTGATTTCTTAATCCCTCCTGCCTCCCTCACTTTTTCCTAGCTCTCCCCCCCCAACCCAACCGCTCGCCTGCTCTCTCCAACAGATCTCCCGTTTTCAGTTGTAAACCATCAGCAAGACAAAACGTGGAATTTGCGGCAGGTCCCAGGAGCTGCTTAAAGCGAAAGGAAAGGAGATGAGCTGGATGGGCGCTTTACAAAACATGGTCCTTTTCAATGAAGGTGGGCGGTGCGTGAGGCTGAAGAATAGGAACCGATAAACAATGGGCAGTGAGTCCGAGCTCCCTCCCCCTCACCACACACACACACACACACACATACACACACATACATAAAAGCAACCATTCGAAAGAGGGCAACAAAATGACCACCCCCTCCCAAAAAAAATAAACCTTCGGCCATTTTGGCAACGGTGTTAATCCCGGGATAACTCCGGTGTGTCCCGTTTGGAAGTGGCTGGCAGCTGACCAGATTCGAGGAAAAGGCGAATTGTAGATACACCCCCTCCCGCCTTTGGGAAGTTTCACACAGAAATCAGTCACTTGCAGGTAACTAGTCTTCCCCCCCCCACCCCACCCCACCCCACCCCAGTTGCTCAGTCCACCTTGTGCCTTTTTGACTCCATTCCATGTGCAAAGAATTCCAAATTAAAACCTTCCCCGGATCGATCACAAATCACCCACTTCGATCCATCCATGTTCTCAAGCAGTAAATATAAAATGTACCGTTGATATATTCGAAACTCGCACCGAACATGTTTACAGAGAATCGGGGGTTGCATTGTAACTAATCTTAAAACTACTTCTGTTTAGTTTTCTCCAGAGGCCAACAGCAAAGTTCTTGATATTCTAAACTGCGAAAAGTTGTAAAAAGCTTGGGGGAAGATCCGCGGAGCCTTCACTAATCGGTCATTTAACCCCGCTACACAACCAGCTCACGGGTTAGATATAACCAGGGAAAATTACCTCGCCTGTCTCGGGTTACAGGCGCACACACATTCCCCCTCACAGACAACAACACGCGTGCACACTTGTACTCAAAACACCCGAGTCACAGACAACTGGCATAAACAAAACTCACAGCCACACACACAAATTCTCAGGGACACAAGTTATTCCTGTTGCCACGATCACATTGTTACACGCGCACAAAACAGACGCACTAAGTCATATGCACTCTCAAATGCATACATATATATTTTTAAAAATCAAAATCGGGTTTGATATCGCCGACATTTGCCGCGAAATTTGTTCTGCGACAGTAGTGCATTGCAGTCCGTAGAAATAAAAACTGTAAATTACAGTAAGACCTTAAATTAAATAAGTGCAAGAGGAGCGGGGAAATTATGAGGTAGTGTACATGGCCCATACAGCACCCAGATAAAACACACACTCCGCTCTCACATCACACAAACACACCCCAGCAAACATCATCGATTGAACTTTTCACTGATAATCTGTGAATCGTGGATACACTGAGTATCATTGCCCATTGATCACTGTCCCCGAAGTTAACTCGGTGCTTTGATGATATTAAGATCTTGAACTAACATTGAATGGATGGGGGTGGGGAGGCAGAGAAAGGTTTAGCATAGCTGTTGTTGACAATGCCTTGAGACCAGATCTCCGCCGATAACCCACACGCCAAACCCAGCCTAACCCAGAGTTTCGTCTCTTTCAAGATGGCGGCGCGTCCAGCTCGGATGGCCGCTCCGGCTCCAACTAATAAACTTGTCAGCCGCCGGCTGCCAGAAACAGCCCGTCATGAAAAACACATGAAGCTGAAGGGTGGGCGGGCAGGGAGATTTTCAAAGCAAATCACACAAAAATGCTGGAGGAACTCAGCAGGCCAGGCAAATCTATGCAAAGGAATAAACAGTCGACGTTTCGAGCCGAGAACCTACTTCAGAGAGCTTTTCAGCCCGGTTACGCGGCTTGCAAGGTGGTGAACTGAACGGTTTGCTCAGGCCTAGGTTATTTGCAATTATGACCCCTTCGCGGCACATTCCTTTTACTTTTTAGGACCTCCCAAGCGCCGAAATAATGCCTCAGACTCTGAAATTCCAGATCTACTTCAAATGCATCATGGACAAAATTAAAATCCGCGGGTGGGGGGGGAGGGAGACCTACAAAACGTAGAAATGTTGTTTGTCAGTCAGTGCAATTCGCATGACCTGGAGGTCTTTGTATGGCCGTGTGGTGTTGCGTGTGCAGAGAGTTTGTGTAACCGAGAGCGCCAAGGAAGATAGCACAGTGCAGAAACGGGCCACTCGGCCCACCATGGCGCCAAATTTAAATCGCACATCTGCCCGCACATGGCCGGCCCGTTGCACGTGTCTAAACGCCTTTCAAACGCGAGAGTGTGTGTGTGTGTGTTAGCGAACGCATGGCTCAGAGTGTGCAAACGCGCGTGGCAGTTTTTGTTCGGAAATGCGCGTGGAAGTGTGTGTGCGCGCGCGCTGGGGAGGTGCGGGTGCGGGACGATGGGGGTGGTGGTGGTGGTGTTGAGAAAGGCTGTGTAATAGTTTACTTACCTTAACAATGGAAATAAAGGTCTCTTGAGAGAGAGGGGGAAAAAAAGATTAGGTAGAATTGTAAAATCGTGATCCAACTTCAGAGAGACAATGACTTCATTACTTTAAAGATCCGGTGAAAGGAATTGCGAAGGTTAGAGAGGGATAGTTTCAAAAATCTTTTCCTCTGTGGTGTTACAATCTAAATTGTCAGTTTCCTTTTGGGGGAGGGATCTTTTGATGGAATTAGTTAAAGTTTCCCTGTCCACAGTGCTTTTAAGACGGCTTAATGCTGTTTGGGGGACACAAGCGGGTGGCGTTTACTGGACAGTGGGGTTTCTGTGAGCACCCTGCCCAGTTTCGGACTATGAACTCAGGGCCTTAAACTCGTGTCTCAACTCGGGGTCACTTAGTGAAATGTGTAAAAGGGCTGAATATCTCGTGTGTATAACATATTTAAAAATAAATATATCCCGGAACAAATCGTCAGAGGAAGCATTTTCAAAAGAAAAAAGAGAAACATTTTAAAATAAATGATGTGTATTTAAATAACTACAGATTGCATTCTGACCCCTAGTGACTCTGGAGATATTGTAATGTTAATATCACCGAGCGGGAGTCAGAGCAGGTTAAGTGAGTTTAAAATTAGAAGTTAAACTGGTCCATTGGCGCCGAGTTATTTCGCTGATGAATTCGATCCTCTGAATAAAATAAATAGTTTTAATATATCTCTAAAATAAAAACATGAGTTTTTCTTTCTTGATTACAAAATTCCTCCTGGGCACTGATCCGCGAAGGGCCCTGAGGTCGGTCAATTTAAGAGTGTTGTCGGATTATCCAGGCTCTGTCCCTACCCTATCTGACGAACTCAACCAATGGAAACGGGATTTAATATCTCTCATTATAAAAATTGATTTGTTTTCAAATCAATGCACAAAACGATCGAAATAATGACAATCCACGATCGCAATCGATCCGCGTCCCTCTCCCCACATCGATTGTTCGTGTTGCCTCATCCCCAGGAGCCGGAGGGCGCGGGATATTTAAAGGTTCCGACCAAAGACCGATCTCTGCAGGTCAAATCTTATCGGCTCGTTCATTTCCTGTGGGTCGGAGGGTTGGACAATGGCAGGAATTCGGGTTGTGCGGTTACTGGACGGACACTGAGACCCACTGTACACAGGCTGCGGCAAGCAGCAAACAAGCAGCGTATTCACAGCCGCTTAATAACAAACAGACCACGGGCAGCCGGAGAGCTGACCACAACACCCCCACCCACTGAAACACTGACCACAACACCCCCACCCACCGAAACACTGACCACCACACCCCCACCCACCGAAACACTGACCACAACACCCCCACCCACCGAAACACTGACCACCACACCCCCACCCACCGAAACACTGACCACAACACCCCCACCCACCGAAACACTGACCACCACACCCCCACCCACCGAAACACTGACCACAACACCCCCACCCACCGAAACACTGACCACCACACCCCCACCCACCGAAACACTGACCACCACACCCTCACCCACCGAAACACTGACCACACCCCCACCCACCGAAACACTGACCACACCCCCACCCACCGAAACACTGACCACCACACCCCCACCCACCGAAACACTGACCACCACACCCTCACCCACCGAAACACTGACCATAACACCCTCACCCACCGAAACACTGACCACAACACCCTCACCCACCGAAACACTGACCACCACACCCCCACCCACCGAAACACTGACCACAACACCCTCACCCACCGAAACACTGACCACAACACCCCCACCCACCGAAACACTGACCACCACACCCTCACCCACCGAAACACTGACCACAACATCCTCACCCACCGAAACACTGACCACCACACCCCCACCCACCGAAACACTGACCACAACATCCTCACCCACCGAAACACTGACCACCACACCCCCACCCACCGAAACACTGACCACCACACCCCCCCACCCACCGAAACACTGACCACCACACCCCCCCACCCACCGAAACACTGACCACGACACGCCCACCCACCGAAACACTGACCACGACACGCCCACCCACCGAAACACTGACCACGACATCCTCACCCACCGAAACACTGACCACAACACCCCCACCCACCGAAACACTGACCATAACACCCTCACCCACCGAAACACTGACCACAACACCCCCACCCACCGAAACACTGACCACCACACCCTCACCCACCGAAACACTGACCACAACATCCTCACCCACCGAAACACTGACCACCACACCCCCACCCACCGAAACACTGACCACAACATCCTCACCCACCGAAACACTGACCACCACACCCCCACCCACCGAAACACTGACCACCACACCCCCACCCACCGAAACACTGACCACGACACCCCCCCACCCACCGAAACACTGACCACGACACCCCCCCACCCACCGAAACACTGACCACGACACGCCCACCCACCGAAACACTGACCACGACACCCTCACCCACCGAAACACTGACCACGACACCCCCACCCACCGAAACACTGACCACCACACCCCCATCCACCGAAACACTGACCACCACACGCCCACCCACCGAAACACTGACCACAACACCCCCA
Source organism: Mobula birostris (assembly GCF_030028105.1). Taxonomy (NCBI): domain Eukaryota; kingdom Metazoa; phylum Chordata; class Chondrichthyes; order Myliobatiformes; family Myliobatidae; genus Mobula; species Mobula birostris. The sequence goes on from NC_092399.1 coordinate 5,896,137, forward strand.
CCCACCGAAACACTGACCACAACATCCTCACCCACCGAAACACTGACCACCACACCCTCACCCACCGAAACACTGACCACCACACCCCCACCCACCGAAACACTGACCACAACACCCCCAAACACTGACCACAACACCCCCACCCACCGAAACACTGACCACCACACCCTCACCCACCGAAACACTGACCACAACATCCTCACCCACCGAAACACTGACCACCACACCCCCACCCACCGAAACACTGACCACAACACGCCCACCCACCGAAACACTGACCACAACACCCCCACCCACCGAAACACTGACCACAACATCCTCACCCACCGAAACACTGACCACAACACCCCCACCCACCGAAACACTGACCACAACACCCCCAAACACTGACCACAACACCCCCACCCACCGAAACACTGACCACCACACCCTCACCCACCGAAACACTGACCACAACATCCTGACCCACCGAAACACTGACCACCACACCCCCACCCACCAAAACACTGACCACAACACGCCCACCCACCGAAACACTGACCACAACACCCCCACCCACCGAAACACTGACCACAACATCCTCACCCACCGAAACACTGACCACAACACCCCCACCCACCGAAACACTGACCACAACACCCCCATCCACCGAAACACTGACCACCACACCCCCACCCACCGAAACACTGACCACCACACCCTCACCCACCGAAACACTGACCATAACACCCCCACCCACCGAAACACTGACCACCACACCCCCACCCACCGAAACACTGACCACCACACCCCCACCCACCGCAACACTGACCACCACACCCTCACCCACCGCAACACTGACCACGACACCCCCACCCACCGAAACACTGACCACGACACCCCCACCCACCGAAACACTGACCACACCCCCACCCACCGAAACACTGACCACCACACTCTCACCCACCGAAACACTGACCACAACATCCCCACCCACCGAAACACTGACCACAACATCCCCACCCACCGAAACACTGACCACCACACCCTCACCCACCGAAACACTGACCACAACACCCCCACCCACCGAAACACTGACCACCACACCCTCACCCACCGAAACACTGACCACAACACCCCCACCCACCGAAACACTGACCACCACACCCCCACCCACCGCAACACTGACCACAACACCCCCACCCACCGAAACACTGACCACCACACCCTCACCCACCGAAACACTGACCACAACACCCTCACCCACCGAAACACTGACCACCACACCCCCACCCACCGAAACACTGACCATAACACCCTCACCCACCGAAACACTGACCACCACACCCCCACCCACCGAAACACTGACCACCACACCCTCACCCACCGAAACACTGACCACAACATCCTCACCCACCGAAACACTGACCACCACACCCCCACCCACCGAAACACTGACCACAACATCCTCACCCACCGAAACACTGACCACCACACCCTCACCCACCGAAACACTGACCACCACACCCCCACCCACCGAAACACTGACCACGACACCCCCCCACCCACCGAAACACTGACCACGACACCCCCCCACCCACTGAAACACTGACCACGACACGCCCGCCCACCGAAACACTGACCACAACATCCTCACCCACCGAAACACTGACCACAACACCCCCACCCACCGAAACACTGACCACAACACCCCCACCCACCGAAACACTGACCACCACACCCCCATCCACCGAAACACTGACCACCACACGCCCACCCACCGAAACACTGACCACAACACCCCCACCCACCGAAACACTGACCACAACATCCTCACCCACCGAAACACTGACCACCACACCCTCACCCACCGAAACACTGACCACCACACCCCCACCCACCGAAACACTGACCACCACACCCTCACCCACCGAAACACTGACCACAACACCCCCACCCACCGAAACACTGACCATAACACCCCCCCATCCACTGAAACACTGACCACCAGTTCCTGTTCAAACAAAGTCCACATATGATCATGTGCAACATTCATACCCAAAGCCAGGAATATCCACAACAGCCACAACACCCACCACCTGGAGCACCGACCACAGGTCCATTGTCCTCAGAAACATTGACCATAACCATCTCTGAAGAGGAGAGCATGATTCCCTTTCAGACATATGGACAACTACCACCAGAACACTGACCACTTCCCCCAACGTCCTCAAACACAGTAATGTCCTGTACAATAACCACTGGCAGCATCCAAACAAAGTGCCCTCGATGAGTACAGACCACAACTCGCCAACCGAAACAAAGACCACAACCACTTACAGACACACTTATGACAACCCTCCACTCTCTGACTAAAGGTTACTACAACCCCCCCCCCCCGCTGAGAAAGATAACTCAAACCATAAACTGCACACCAGTGGTATTCAACAAAATCTCATGGGAGAAAGGCACATACAATTCCCAGCTAAAACAAATCCTATACCCTCGAAACACTGTTCACCACACCACACAGACACCACCATTCCACCAGTACACACATTTCACTCACACTGACCACTGTGTGTCCAGTCACACTGACCACAATGCCACAGAACTACTGATCATAATACCCCCTAGAACCCTCAGAAGCCTGATCACAACCTTCCACTCCATAAGCAATCTTACCAAACTTTTGCAGACATTGAGCACGAAGTCCACACTGACTGCAGTCAATGCAACGCATACCCATCATCTCCCCAGAAGAAACAGTCCAGAAATCTGCAATCAAGAAACAATGACCACACCCAGCTTAACACAGACAACAACTTATCTGAGACACATTGGCCATAAACAAATGAGGAACATTGACTACAACAACCCCTGCAATTATTGAACACAACCCTATCAGAAAGTGACCTCAACATTCTTCAGACACACAAACCTGAACAGATTAGATATACAAAGTTATTTCCCATGGTAGGGGAGTCTAGGACAAGAGGGCACGACTTCAGGATTGAAGGATGTCCATTTAGAACAGAGATGCGGAGAAATTACTTTAGTCAGGGGGTGGTAAATCTGTGGAATTAGTTGCCACAAGTGGCTGTGGAGGCCAAGCCATTGGGTATATTTAAGGCAGAGATAGATAGGTTCCTGATTAGCCAGGGCATCTAAAGGTATGGGAGAAGGCAGGGGAGTGGGGATGACTGGAAGAATTGGATCGACCCATGATTGAATGGCAGAGCAGACTCAGTGGGTCAAATGGCCTACTTCTGCTCTTATAGCTTATGGTCTAAACCACACTTTGGAAACACTGACCACAACACCACTATCACAAGCGTCCAGTAATCACATCACAACAAAAATAGTGACCATCCAAATACCGTACAAGTAAAAAAAACTTAGAATAGCCTCCTGCTACAAATACCAAACACAACACCATAGTAACCATAATCTATCCCATCTCTCACCCTGGAAACATTAAACACAAGACCCCCAATACTGTTTGCAGAGCCTTCATCCAAGGACATTGACTGGAAAATAACGGACTGAAGTACTGACCAAAAACTCTCACACCAGATGAACAAGCCAAGAGTTCCATAATTTATTCATTTGTTAGAGATACAGTGTAGAACAGACCTTTCCACCCAGTAACTCCTGACAAATGCAATTAAGAGCCAGGACATGCTGTCATCTTGCTGCTGTCAGGAAGAAGGTACAAGAGCCTCAGGACAAGGGTCAGGAACAGCTATTACCCCTCAACCATCAGGCTCTTGAACCAAAAAGGAGAACTTCACTCAACTTCACTTGTCCCATCATTAAACTGATCCCACAACCAATGGATTCACTTTCAAGGAAGACCTGTTTATCTCATGTCCTTGATATTTATTGCTTAATGATTTATTATTATATCTTCTTTTGGCATTTTCACATGTTGTTGTCTTCTGCACTCTGTTGAATGCCCTAGTTGGGCAGTCTTTCATTGATTAGTTATGGTTATTAGTCTAGCAATTTATGGAATATGCCGTATTGGCTGCTGCGTTACCGTGGTGCCCAGAAGAATCACTCACCACAATACCCAGCACGAACAACCCAACTCAACTCCAGAAATACGGGCTACAAACCCCATGGCCATAAACAATGACCATGATCAGCTCGATGGCCTCTTGAACAAAGACAGCAATCAAATCATCTCAAACGTCATTAGCCACAAAACCCTGAAGAAATATTGACCACTAAGCTTCATCACCAATAACTGAGTACAACCACAACTCACACCCCAAAGCCACTGCCGTTAACAATAATCGTAAACCCATCCCCAGCAGGAATCAATGTCGACATCGCCACAAAAAGCACAGAAGCATAACCCCCGTCTAACAATCTGACCGAGACAGGCCACCAATGCAGAAATGCTGACCACAAGATCTGCCAGAAGTTCAAATCATAACCTCCCCTTCTCTCAATAATCCTGACCACAGGAATACATCACTGAAAGAATTCAGGGGGGTGATGCAGCATCAGTGGAGACAAACGCAACATTTCTGGATAAAACTCTGTGTCCGGACTGAGAGGGAAGAGGAAAGTTTGCTCGTAACTAGCAGTATGTATATCGTCGGTTGGTATTCTGGCTGGTAGGTGGTGCGGAAGCAGACAGAGAGACTGAACCAGGTGGAGGAAGGGAGGAATTAACAAAAGAAGAAAACTAGATGTGCAGATGAGTCACCTGACACTGGAATACGAAATAGGAGGAATTTCTTTCGACAATGGGTGGTGAATCGGTGGAATTCATTGCCACAGGAGGCCAAGTCATTCGGTGTATTTAAAGCAAAGGTTGGTAGATTTTTGACAAGTCAGGGCGTGAAAGGTTACGGGGGAGAAGGTAGGAGAATGGGGTTGAGAGGGAAATTGATCAGCTATGATCAAATGGTGGAGCAGACACGATGGGCTGAATGGCCTAATTCTGCTCCAATGTCTAATGGAATGTTCATAGAACTGAGTTGTAAGCTAATGAAGTGGAATGTGAAATGTTCTTCAGCCTCAGTAAAAGAGCTCCTGAGATCACCAGGTTGGTAAGGAGAGAGATGATGCAAGGGAACTGTCACACCTCCTATAAGCTGCGAGGCAATGTGCCAAACAACATGGGGATTCGGGTGGCTGGAGAGTGAGGAGGAGTAAGCATGGAGATTGAGGAGCATTGCACTGCAGTAGGTGGAAATGTTAACTGAGAAAACCAGCAGGTTCCAAAGAGCGTAGCCCCACAAAAACCAGCAAGGCATTTAAGAGATTCGTAGACAGGGACATTAAATTAAAGATTAAAGTCTGTCACGAGCCTTGTGGCCCGTCAGGCCAGTGCTTATGCCGGTTCCCGTGACGTGAAGCGACTGAGAGTATGACACGCCCCCACCCCCCGCAGATAGGACGCCGGTCTATCACAAGGTTAACCCCCAGCATTTTTGCCAGTACCCATTCTCAGCTGGATAGACTGGAGCATTGTGTGGTTAAGTGCCTTGCTCAAAGACACAAACGCCGCCTCGGCCGAGTCTTGAACCCACGACCTTCAGATCAATAGTCCAACGCCCTAGCCACTTGGCCATGTGCTACAGATACTGACATGGATTTTTTTCCCCGTGACAGTATTATATATTGCTTTGTAATGCTGCTACAAAATTAACACATTTCATGAGAAATGCCAATGATATTAAACCTGATTCTGACTGTGATGTTGGGGAGGGATGGTTAGATCTATCTTAGAATAGTTTAAAAGGTTGGCACAACACCAACCTTGGCGGGGAGGGGGGAAGAACAGAGCCAAGAATGTTTGACAGGTGGTGGGATTGGACTGGAGCGAGTGGAGGTGGTGAAGTAAAAAGTGTTGGATGAAAAGGCAGGTAGGATCAAGTTGAAACAGCCATGTGTGAAGCACAGATTAGATTAAATAAAGGTCAGTTTTATTTTCTCAGTTATGTTAAAACATCAGAAATTACAGTGAGATGTTTCAGGCTGAGACCCATCTTCAATACAGAAGAAGTGTCTCGGCCAAACATCAGCTGTTTACTCTTTTCCATAAACGCTGCCTGACCTGCTGAGTTCCTCCAGCATTGTGCGAGATGTTTAATTTGCATCAACGACCAACACAATCTGAAGATGTGTTTGGGAGGTGGGGGGGCAGCTCGCAAGAGTTGCCATGCTTTTCAACATAGCATGACCACAAATCACTCACCCTAAGCCATACGTCTGGGAATGTGAGAGAAAACCAGAGCAGTTGGAGAGAGCCCAGGTGGTCACCGGGAGAACGTACACACTCCGTACAGACACTGGCAGGAATCCTGGTGCTGTAAAGCGTTCACGCTAACTACTACAGTACCATGCTGCTAATCACTACCAAGCTCACCACCAGAAACAAGGAAATGCCACCACCACCCTCTTACGCCTCATCCACCCAAGCATCATCGGCTACAGTCCCCACCATAAACTTGATTACAACTACCACCCACTGGAAACACTAACCATAAATCCCAGAAACTAACAGTGACCAGATCATCTACCTCCTGCCAAAGCTCCTCCTGCAAGAATCACCAACTTCAACCCCCAGCAGAGAAGCTGACCACAAATCTAGTACAGAAACACTAAGTGCCAAAAGACCAAAAGAAGCCCCACCCCACTGATCTCACATCTCACAACAAACCTCTCACCAGCATACCTAGTGACCAAGAAACTACTTCTAACCACACGTGCTACCAACCAAGATGGCGACAGACGCCACCATAAAAAAAACTATCACAAACCACTCATTAGATCAGGGGTCTGTGGACCCCCTGCTTAACGGTATTGGTCCATGGCATAAAAAAGGTTGGGAAACCCTTCACTAGAACAATTGAGTATTCCAATCCAAACCTCCAATGACAATGATGACAAATTCCCATTCTAGAAGCAATGATTACTAAACCACAGCATAAAACACTGACCAGAAACTCTCCGCCACTAAAGATGATCAAACATGAGCTTAAACTGCCCCAACAAGAATTGTTGACATAGACAGAGAATAGTACAGCACAGTATAGGCCCTTCGGCCCAGAATGTTGTGCCGACCCTCAAACCCTGCCTCCCATATAGCCCCCCACCTTAAATTCCTCCATATACCTGTCTAGTAGTCTCTTAAATTTCACCAGTATATCTGCCTCCACCACTGACTCAGGCAGTGCATTCCACGCACCAACCACTCTCTGAGCAAAAGAACCTTCCTCTGATATCCCCCTTGAACTTCCCACCCCTTACCTTAAAGCCATGTCCTCTTGTATTGAGCAGTGGTGCCCTGGGGAAGAGGCGCTGGCTATCAACTCTATCTATTCCTCTTAATATTTTGTATACCTCCATCATGTCTCCTCTCATCCTCCTTCTCTCCAAAGAGTAAAGCTCTAGCTCCCTTAATCTCTGATCATAATGCATACTCTAAACTAGGCAGCATCCTGGTAAATCTCCTCTGTACTATTTCCAATGCTTCCACATCCTTCCTGTAGTGAGGTGACCAGAACTGGACACAGTACTCCAAGTGTGGCCTAACCAGAGTTTTATAGAGCTGCATCACTACCTCGAGACTCTTAAACTCTATCCCTCGACTTATGAAAGCTAACACCCCATAAACTTTCTTAACTACCCTATCTACCTGTGAGGCAACTTTCAGGGATCTGTGGACATGTACCCCAGATCCCTCTGCTCCTCCACACTACCAAGTATCCTGCCATTTACTTTGTACTCTGCCTTGGAGTTTGTCCTTCCACCTCACACTTCTCCAGGTTGAATGCCATCTGCCACTTCTCAGACCACTTCTGCATTCTATCAATGTCTCTTTGCAATCTTTGACAATTCTCTACCGTATCTACAACACCACCAACCTTTGTGTTGTCTGCAAACTTGCCAACCCACCCTTCTACCCCCACATCCAGGTCGTTAATAAAAATCACAAAAAGTAGAGGTCCCAGAACCGATCCTTGTGGAACACCACTAGTCACAACCCTCCAATCCGAATGTACTCCCTCCACCACGACCCTTTGACTTCTGCAGGCAAGCCAATTCTGAATCTACCTGGCCAAACTTCCCTGAATCCCATGCCTTCTGACTTTCTGAATGTGGAACCTTGACAAATGCCTTACTAAAATCCATATAGATCACATCTACTGCACTACCCTCATCTATGCCTGGTCACCTCCTCAAAGAACTCTATCAGGCTTGTTAGACATGATCTGCCCTTTACAAAGCTATGCTGACTGTCCCTGATCAGACCATGATTCTCTAGACGCATATAGATCCTATCTCTAAGAATTTTTTCCAACAGCTTTCCCACTACAGACACTACTACCTTTTTTGAACAAGGGGACAACATTCGTCTCCCTCCAATCCTCTGGTACCATTCCCGTGGACAATAAGGATATAAAGATCCTAGCCAGAAGCTCAGCAATCTCTTCCCTCACCTCGTGGAGCAGCCTGGGGAATATCCCATCAGGTCCCGAAGATTTATCCGTCCTAATGTATTTTAACAACTCCAACACCTCCTCTTCCTTAATATCAACATGCTCCAGAACATCAACCTCACTCATATTGTCCTCACCGTCATCAAGTTCCCTCTCATTGGTGAATACCGAAGAGAAGTATTCATTGAGGACCTCGCTCACTTCCACAGCCTCCAGGCACATCTTCCCACCTTTATCTCTAATCGGTCCTACCTTCACTCCTGTCATCCTTTTGTTCTTCACATAATTGAAGAATGCCTTGGGGTTTTCCTTTACACTACTCGCCAAGGCCTTCTCATGCCCCTTTCTTGCTCTTCTCAGCCCCTTCTTAAGCTCCTTTCTTGCTATCCTATATCCCTCAATAGACCCATCTGATCCTTGCTTCCTAAACCTCATGTATGCTGCCTTCTTCCACCTGACTAGATTTTCCACCTCACTTGTCACCCATGGTTCCTTCACCCTACCATTCTTTATCTTCCTCACCGGGACAAATTTATCCCTAACATCCCGCAAGAGATCTCTAAACATCGACCACATGTCCATAGTACATTTCCCTGCAAAAACATCATCCCAATTCACAGCCGTAAGTTCTAGCCTTATAGCCTCATAATTTGCCTTTCCCCAATTAAAAATTTTCCTGTCCTCTCTGATTCTATCCTTTTCCATGATAATGGTAAAGGCCATGGAGTGGTGGTCACTGTCCCCCAGATGCTCACCCACTGAGAGATCTGTGACCTGACCCGGTTCGTTACCTAATATAGATGTAGTATGGCCTGTCAACATACTGTGACAGGAATCCGTCCTGGACACACTTAACAAACTCTGCCCCATCCAAACCCTTGGAACTAATCAGGAGCCAATCAATATTAGGGAAGTTAAAGTCACCCATGATAACAACCCTGTTATTTTTGCACCTTTCCAAAATCTGCCTCCCAATCTGCTCCTCAGTATCTCTGCTGCTGCCAGGGGGCCTATAGAATACGCCCAATAGAGTAACTGCTCCCTTCCTGTTCCTGACTTCCACCCATATTGACTCAAAAGAGGATCCTGCTACATTACCTACACTTTCTGTAGCTGTAATAGCATCCCTGACCAGTAATGCCACCCCTCCTCCCTTTCTCCCCCCTCTCTATCCCTTTTAAAGTACTGAAATCCAGGAATATTGAGAATCCATTCCTGCCCTGGTGCCAGCCAAGTCTCTGTAATGGCCACTACATCATAATTCCATGTATGTATCCAAACTCTCAGTTCATCACCTTTGTTCCTGATGCTTCTTGCATTGAGGTACACACACTTCAGCCCTTCTACCTTACTACCTTTACACCCTTTATTCTGCTTCTCTTTCCTCAAAGCCTCTCTATATGTTAGATCTGGCTTTACTCCATGCACTTCTTACTCTGCTCTATCGCTCCAGGTCCCATACCCCTTGCAAATTAGTTTAAACCCTCCCGAACCATGCTAGCAAACCTACCTGCAAGGATATTGCTCCCCCTCGAGTTCAGGTGCAACCCATCCAATCTGTACAGGTCCCACTGATCCAAAAATCTAAAACCCTGCCCCCTGCACCAACTCCTCAGCCATGCATTCAACTGCCATCTCCTCCAATTCTTACCATCACTGTCACGTAGCACTGGCAGCGATCCTGAGAATGCCACCCTTGAGGTCCTGTTCTTCAGCCTTCTGCCTAGTTCCCGAAACTCACACTTCAGGACCTTATCCCTCTGACTATAATCTCTGTCATATACTATCGACCAGTAACACTGACCACAATTCCAGTCCATAAAAATACAAATCACAGACCTTCGGACAAAACTAGAGACCAGAACTCCCAACCCCAAGGTCACAGTTCACTTGTGCAAAAGTTTGATCACAAGTCACCACTCAGTAACGCTGAACAACAAATCCTCAACCCCAGCAGTACTAACCAGAGACTTTGACCATGAAATAATCCCCGCAGAAACATCGATCACAACCTCACCACAAGAGAAAATGAACTAACGTCCCATCAAAGAATTACTGCCTTTAATCCACTCATAGAAATACACAACATAAAACCTTTTTGGCAACTATGATCACCAAATGCATCACAGAATCACCAGCTAGAAACTATCCAAACAGAAATACTGGCCAGCCACCACACCTAAACTCGAAAGAAAATACTGACCACTGTCAGAAACACAGATCCATCAGAGTACCGAATATAATCCCCAAAACCAATCACACATCTCTTCTTGAACTAATGATTCTCACAAACACTGAAGAAAAACCTGCACCCCAGCAACAATAACCAAAACCACCCGCCCCCACCAAGACAAAGACCTACCACAAAACCTATCCGGAAATACTGACCACTAAGCCCCACCACCTAAACACTAATAAAACCCTCAACCAGAAGCATAGATCAAAGAACTCTAGCCCAAAACACGGAGAACACTTTCAAGCACCTGTTGGGAATATTGAAAACTTCACTCATCCATCACTGAGTTGTTCCCACTGAACGAGGCACACTTTTAAGGACTAAGCATCTCATGTTCTCAATATTTATTGCTTATTGTTATTGTTTATTTATGTATTTGCGCAGTTTATAGGTCTTTTTTTGCATTTTGGTTTTCATCCGTCCTATTTGATGTGGACTTTCGTTGATTCTATTGTGTTTCTTGTATTTACTGTGAATGCCCACAAGAAAATGAATCTTAGGGTTGTATATGGTGACATATCTGTAACTTGATAATAGATTTACTATGAACTTTGACCATAGATCTCTCAATAGAAACATTCAGGACAAATCCCACCCCAGAAGATTGATCACAAAACTTCACATTGGAAATACATCTCACAAATCCCCACCCATGGAAAAAGGGGCACAGTCCCTCAGCTCATAAACATCTTCACATTAGAAAAACTAACTACAAAACCCCACTCCAGATGCACTGACCACAAGGTCCCATCTGGAAACAATGACCACAAACATTAGAAACAAGGGTAGCAACCCCTAACCCAGCAGCACAGACTACACACCTGCCTCCAGCAGAAACTACGAACACGAACCACCCACCCCCTGAGATGCTGACCACAAATCTTTCACCTGGAAATACTCGATACAAATCCCCATTCCAGAACAATGACCACAAACCCTCCCTTAACCACCTCGACCGCAACACTCTTCTCTGGAATACGCAGAAATCCCCTTGACAGAAGCACAGATCACAAACCATCTACCAGAAGTAATAGTGACCCCAAAGCTCGTGAGCCAGAAGTGATGCTTCAGAAAGGTGGCATTCATCATTACAGACCCCCGTCATTCAGGACATGCCCCCTTTTCATTGCTGCCAGCAAGGAGAAGACCCACACTTAACATTTTAATGAACAGCTTTTTCCCTCCATTTCTGAATGGACAATGTACCCATGAACACTACCTCTCTTTTGCACTACTTAATTAAATTTTTAATTATTTTAGATAGTATTGCATTGTACTGCAACAAATTCCATGACATATGTCAGTGGTATTAAAATTGATTCTCATCCCGATTCTATCCACATTCCACAAACATTGAGCAGGATAGATGTGGGCCATTTAGATAGATAGATATACTTTATTGATCCCGAGGGAAATTGGGTTTCATTACAGCTGCACCAACCAAGAATAGAGTATAAGTATAGCAATATAAAACCATAAATAATTAAATAATAATGTCAATTATGCCAGATGGAAATAAGTCCAGGACCAGCCTATTGGCTCAGGGTGTCTGACCCTGCAAGGGAGGAGTTGTAAAGTTTGATGGCCACAGGCAGGAATGACTTCCTATGACACTCAGTGTTGCATCTCGGTGGAATGAGTCTCTGGCTGAATGTACTCCTGCACCCAACCAGTACATTATGTAGTGGATGGGAGACATTGTCCAAGATGGCATGCAACTTGGACAGCATCCTCTTTTCAGACACCACCGTCAGAGAGTCCAGTTCCATCCCCACAACATCACTGGCCTTACGAATGAGTTTGTTGATTCTGTTGGTGTCTGCTACCCTCAGCCTGCTGCCCCAGCACACAACAGCAAACATGATAGCACTGGCCACCACAGACTCGTAGAACATCCTCATCATTGTCCGGCAGATGTTAAAGGACCTCAGTCTCCTCAGGAAATAGGGATGGCTCTGACCCTTCTTGTAGACCTATTTCTGCCTATGGCCAGTGCTCCAAGTGTGGATATGTGGTCTTTTGGGTGTGGGCTCCACACTTTGACTCTGATGTTGTACATTATGGTCAGTGTTATCAGTGCTTTTGAAGTCACTATTGTTAGATACATGGTTAAGCAGTTAAAGACCTTGGTTTAAAGACGGTGTCACCTGGGGTGGGATAGGGGCCGAGATTGGTCAGTGCACCATCCACGGAGTTGAGACCTGCCATGGACAGTCCCAAGCCCGGCTGCAAAGGCACAGGGTTCGGGCATGAGGTGAGCAACACCATCCCATCAAAACCCAGAAATGCCAACAGAAGCTCCAAAGACCTCATCTCTGTGAGAGGAAGGATCTTCAATGAGCTACGCCTTGAAGGACTGTAAGACTGGCTCAGGACAGCACACTCTGGCGAGCTGCTGTTGGTGGTCTGTGCCCCAGTAGGGGTGATGGGCTTGAGTAGAAGGTGTTATGGTCAGGCTTTGCAAGATCCTCAAAAAAAAATGGTGCCAGTCTTGCTGAGCAGAGCAAAATGAAATCTATTCCCCCAATTGATCCCGAATCTTTGGAATTCTGCAAGAGTTAAGATGCTCAAGTCATTGAGGATGGTGGAGAGAAGCCAGGGATGCAGAATTTATGCAAGACATAATGCCTCCACACCAGAGATACTGACCACAGATCCCCACACCAGAAGCACTGAGCTCAAAAGGCCATCCTATAAAAACACTGACCACTACATCTGCACCAGAAATCAATTCATAGCTACATCAGTGAAAACTCCAGATACACTGACCAACCCTTATACTGCACCTTCCCAGGACACTACCCTCAGACTGTCCACTGGAGGTATTAATTACGTACCTCGGAACACTGACTACAACTCCTCACCCAAACTCCCGACAAAACACTGACCATAGCACACAGCATCAGAATGAGAGGCCAGAAACCCCTGCCCTGTCCTGCACACACACTGGCCATTTGAGAAGCTTTGTCCAATAGCCCTGGCTCTAAAGCATTGATCACAGTTACTGAAACACAGACCGCACACACCTCCCCACCCTGGAACAGTGACCAGCACACATACCCCTACCTCTAACACCAACTGTTGACACCCCCTCCACAAAACACTGCCCGCAGATGTTACCCTGTAAAATACGGCCACGCATACACATGAACACACCCGCCCACAAATACGGGCCGGAGGCTCACCCTCCACCAACATAACGCTGGCCAGAGGCTCTTGCCCCCACATGACACCGGCCAGGGATACTCCCCTCCCCCCACGTCACACCGGTCAGAGACACTCCCCCTGCTACACAAAACACCAGCTCTGGACAAAAGCCCAGCTGTGGACCCCCCCCCCACAAAACATCAGTACTCCCCCACCCCTACCCGCATCTGACACTCCCCAACCCTACCAGTCACCAACACCCCCCCACCCCTATTGGTCACCGACACCCCCCCAACCCTACCGGTCACCGACACCCCCCACCCCCTACCGGTCACCGACTCCCTCACCCCCACCGGTCTCTGACATCCCTCACCCTACTGGTCTGACACCCCACCCCTACCGGTCACCGACACCCCCCACCCCCTACCGGTCACCGACTCCCTCACCCCCACCGGTCTCTGACATCCCTCACCCTACTGGTCTGACACCCCACCCCTACCGGTCACCGACACCCCCCACCCCCTACCGGTCACCGACTCCCTCACCCCCACCGGTCTCTGACATCCCTCACCCTACTGGTCTGACACCCCACCCCTACTGGTCACCGACACCCCCCACCCCCTACCGGTCACCGACTCCCTCACCCCTACCGGTCTCTGACATCCCTCACCCCTACTGGTCTGACACCCCCACCCCTACCTGTCACCAACTCTCCCCACCCCCACCGGTCACAAACTACCCTCACCCCCACCGGTCACCGACTCCCCCAACCCTACCGGTCACCAACACCCTCACCCCTACCGGTCTCCGACACCCCCATCCCTACCGGTCACTGACACCCTCACCCCTACCAGTCTGACACCCCTCACCCCTACCAGTCACCGACACCCCCACCCCTACCAGTCACTGACACCCCCACCCCTACCAGTCACTGACACCCTCACCCCTACCAGTCTGACACCCCTCACCCCTACCAGTCACCGACACCCCCACCCCTACCAGTCTGACACCCCTCACCCCTACCAGTCTGACACCCCTCATCCCTACCGGTCACCGACACCCCCACCCCTACCAGTCACTGACTTCCTCACCCCTACCAGTCTGACACCCCTCACCCCTACCAGCCTGACACCCCTCACCCCTACCGGTCACCGACACCCCCACCCCTACCAGTCACTGACTTCCTCAACCCTACCAGTCTGACACCCCTCACCCCTACCAGTCTGACACCCCTCATCCCTACCGGTCACCAACACCCCTCACCCCCTACCAGCCTGACACCCCTCACCCCTACCGGTCACCGACACCCCCACCCCTACCAGTCACTGACTTCCTCACCCCTACCAGTCTGACACCCCTCACCCCTACCAGTCTGACATCCCTCATCCCTACCGGTCACCAACACCCCTCACCCCCTACCAGTCTGACACCCCTCACCCCTACCGGTCACCGACACCCCCACCCCTACCAGTCACTGACTCCCTCACCCCCTACCAGCCTGACACCCCTCACCCCTACCAGTCTGACACCCACCATCCCTACCGGTCACCAACACCCCTCACCCCTACCAGTCTGACACCCCCCATCCCTACCGGTCACCAACACCCCTCACCCCCTACCAGTCTGACACCCCTCACCTCTACCGGTCACCGACACCCCCATCCCTACCAGTCACTGACTCCCTCACCTCAGAGAAGTCATCCTATAACCCCATCCTTCAAAACCCAGTTAGCGCAATTCCTCCTTTTGGGAGAGTGAAAACGCTCCCTCTCCTCCACAAGTCCGAACATCAGCATCTTCCACCATGACTCCAGCCCCGAAAATAGACAGGATAATGTCTGTACTTTCCTCTCTGGCCGGTTGTTTCTCCCTCCCCGTTGCTTTACCAATGACCAATCTCCATAGCGACATCAGTTTCACAGATCCATTCCCTCCCCATCTTAAAACCCCCCTTTCTCCCAGTTCCCAAAGTCTCCAAACTGAAACATTAACAGTGATTCTCCCTCCACAGATGCTACCTGACCTACTGGGTGATTCACCATTATAAACACAGATGTTGGAGACCCAAAGCAACACACACAGACACACACAAAATGCTGGAGGATCTCAGCAGGTCAGGCAGCATCTATAGAAAAGAGTAAACAGTCGACGTTTCAGGCTTCAGGACCGAGAAGAGCCATCATCTGTTTTCATTTCAGATCACCAGAAGTTTGAGTTTAAATATCACTTACTGATGACGAACACACCCTGTTAGAATCTGACTATAACCCCCATTAAAAAAGTCTCCTCTCCCAGAAAATAACGTGAACTTACTCCGCCCTCGGGAAAAGTGATACCAAAACTCTCTCCCTTTAAAGTAATCACCCCAACTCTCTTCTTCGGGAAAAGTGCCCATTTTCTCTTAGTTGCAGTCCGGAGAACGGGCGGGTGTGAAGTTGTTGACAGAGGTAAAGTAATACTGAAAATAACTGCAGATCCGTTAGGGAGGGTGGGGTAACGCGAGCAGAGACTGGTGTTACTAAGTAGATACCTTTCCAATTAATTAGGCAATTCGAAAGAATTTATTTTTTCCCCTAAATATGCCTGTTTCTTCCGTTAGTTTATTAATTTTGTTTCTTTATGGGGGTGAGGATTATTATTAAAATAACCCTTTCTGAGCAAGGATGATCAGCTGATGCTAACACGCAAAGGACTCGGAATGCACAGCAGTTGTAAACCTCGGGAGTGTAGGGAGGGTCGTGAGCTCCGCCTGGCGAGTCATTTCATATTGCATGACAATATGGACTTGTTAGTTGTTTCACGCCGGCGGTTCTCGTCCCTCAGATCGGCATGTGTTTTGCAACGCGGTTACATTTGCTTCATCTTTGGGGGTCTTAAGCACTGGATGGCTGGTATGTATTTATATACCCACGAGGGGACGTCATTTTAAGGTGTCTGGAGGAAAGTAAAGGACAGGATGTCAGAGGTAATTCTTTTTTACACGGAGTAGGACACGCTGCCAGTACGTAGATATACATTGGCATGTATGGAACTCCTGAAAGAAAACTGGAGGGCTGTGGGAGAGGGATAGATTAACATCGTGGGCCGAAGAGCCTGTATGTTCTACATAGTGATGTGAGAGTGTCTGCAAGTAAAATACAGATAACCTAATCATCGCATTCTTATTGAACAGATATGCACACGCTACAAAAAGGCAATTGTTACACAGGCAAGTTTTGCTTTAATAATGTTCTGTTGTTAATATTAGCCAGTGGAATGCATCGGATTTTGGACGGGAGACCCAGCGTGTTTAAAGTTCAAACACGGCTACCATCTAAAGCCCAAGCTTGGAGCTGCTACCTCCTGCCCAATTTGCTGTTTCATTATTGCTCGCTGCTTTGCCCTGGCGTGAGGGCCACTGGTGCTCACGGGACGTGCGGGAGTCTCTGTGTCCACACGCGCTTCTCCAGCGGAAACAGCCAGTGTACAGACCCATCTCCTAACACCTCTTGCACTTTTTCATCAAAGAAAGAGTGCGTGTTAAACACTGGTAGAAAGTTCAAAGAATCACAGAAAGGCCATTAGAGCAATCGAGCAGATCCGCTGACAAGAGTCTGTAGTACAGAGACTAAAGATTTAAAGACGAGCTTTATTTCTCACGCGTACATCAAAACATACAATGAAGTACGTCGTTAGCACCAACCACCAATCTAGACTGAGGATATGCTGGGGGGAGGGGGGCGCAAGTGTCGGTTCCAACATAGCATGCCCACAATTTACTGTCTCTAACCCGTGCACGTGGAATGTGGGAGGAAACCAGAGCACACAGAGGAAATCTAGGCAGGGAGAACATACAGACAGAGCAACAGGATTGAACCCCGCACACTGGCACTGTAAGCGATTACACTACCCCTGAACAACTGTGCCAGCCCTTTTGGGTCATTTGGCCCATTACCTTCATTCTAACCTTCTTGCCTATTTACACCAATCCCATCTGCCCTCATTATTTGTCCTTTCATCAGTTCCTTTTCCTCATTATGAGTTTGTGATTCCATTCCCCTTTGAAACCTTCAGTTTAATCTTCCTTCATCACTCTCCCCACCCCTTGCTGGCAATGTACTCCTCATCATACCAACTCAACATGCTAAAACAAAATCACCCTAGGATTTTATTTTTGCTAATGTAGACCCTCAGGTTAATGATCTTTCTATTAATCAACTACAACCGTACTGCCACAATAATCACCCACCCCACAATCAAATCCCTTTATAAAGTGCTCAGCTCCCTCTGGCACCGTCCCAGCAGGTACTTTTATGGGTCAGGAAATGTAGAGGACATTTAACTCAGTGGAGACTATTGTAGCAGTAAGCAATATTTTACTAATAAACTGCAAAATAACAAGCCACAAGGGGCCACAAAACAAGAGAGAACAGATACTTAACATGACAAAGAACAACTGGTGAGGCTGGCTGTTTTGATGGGTGAACAAAGGATTGTGGGCTAGAGCTGGGTTTAAATAGGCTGCAGATGAAGAGTTGGAAATGAGTGGCAAGTGACTCTCGTGAGCTGGGTAGAGACTGGGAGGTGCCTGCCTCTGCAGACCTGACAGTTGTGCAGGAACAATACTGTAGATACAGAGGAAAAACTCCTTAATAAAGACTGAACATGCCAGAAATGCTCAGCATGTCAGAAAGCAGGTGTAGAAGGAGAAACTGATTAACTGTGAGAGTGAGAAATCAAATTAGTTTTCAGTTGCAGAGAAGATGGGGATGGCTGGGTAGAGCAAAGGGAATATCACTGATAGGGTGAGACCACATGGGGAGGTTGGTGTAGAACAAAGGAAATATCACTGACAGGGTGAGACCACATGAATCAAATTGTCCGACAAAGAGTTTTGGAATTCCTGAACATCACTGACACCTGCGAGCTGATCATTTCGAGGAACAGGCCTCTGAAGTGACTCAGGTGTGACAGGAACATAGCACTTAGTGCAACAATATTACAGCTTGGGGCGTCAGAGTTTGGAGTTCAATTCCAACGTCATCTGTAAGGAATTTGTATGACCTCCCCATGGAATGCATGAGTTTTCTCAGGGTGCTCCAGTTTTGTTCCATAGTCCAAACACATACTATGTGTTAGTAGGTTCAAAAACGCAGTTAGTCCTGACATAGCTCTTCTTTCAGTTAGTCCTAACGAAGGGTCTCGGCCCGAAACGTCGACTGTACCTCTTCCTAGAGATGCTGCCTGGCCTGCTGCGTTCACCAGCAACTTTGATGTGTGTTGCCGGTTAGTAGAATAGTTAGTGATTTTAAGTTGTCATGTGATTAGTTTAGGGTTAATCGGAGGGTTGTCAGGGGTGGTTGTATGGCATGCCTCGAAGGGCTGGAGCGGCCTGTTCTGCACTATATCTCTCAATTATGTTGGGCCAACCTTAAAAACTAAAAAGTGGAAAACAAAAAAAATAAAAAAAATCTGACTGAAAGCCAAAGATCAACCACTGAGCAAATCCACCTCAAAAGGAACAATTCAGAACGAAAATGAAAGTTGCAGAAAATCCAGCGCCGCAGAATGTTGCACAACAAGATCAAGCGCTTTGACATGGAACTGCTCCCTCAGTTCAGATCAAACTCATTCACAATCACTTTAGCTCCTAAGCCAACAATGCCGTTGTTATAACATTGTGTCCATACCTGTTGAAACTTTCATCAGCTTTACAATCCACTGAAATCTCAGTGCCTCCCCAGTAGGGCTTCAAGCTAGTTCCCATTCTCATCAACACAATATTGACACAATACCTTCTGTTGCCTAAAATTCCAGTATCACCTAACTGTCTCTCTGTTCCAAAATGTATCTCCTTAAAGCCTTTGCCTTCACCAATTTTTTGGATACCCTTTCTAAACTGTCTTCATGTGGTTCAATATCAACTTTGTTCAACAATCCATCAAACACTCCTGGACAATTTACAGTGTTAAAGGCAAGACATTATTGTTACAGTTCTGTCATACATTCTGCAATTACTGCTTGGTCAATTAACATACAGGGCTGATTTCAAAAGCCAAGAAGCAATTCCGGGAGAGGTTAGAGGCGATATTGGATACACATCAACTCTGGCGGGGTTTGCAGGCCATTACTTCCTCCAAAGCAAAACCCAACATTATGAATGACATCTAGACGAGCTCAACGCCTTTTATGCTTGCTTTGGAGGGGAGAATAAAACCACGGTTATGAGGATCCCTGCAGCATCCGATGACCCTGTGATCTCTGTCCAGGAGGTCGAAGTCAGGCTGTCTTTCAAGAGGGTGAACTCTCACAGGGCAGCAGGACCCAATGAAGTACCTTGTAAGGCTCTGAAAACCTCTGCCAACCAACTGGAAGGTGTATTCAAAGACATTTTCAATCTCTCATTGCTACAATTGTAAGTTCCCACCTGCTTCAAAAGGGCAACAATTATACCAGTGCCCAAGAAGAGCAGCGTGAGCTGCCTCAATGAGTATTGTCCAGCAGCGCTCACATCTATGGCGATGAAATGCTTCGAGAGGTTGGTCATGGCTAGAATCAACATCTGCCTCAGGAAGTATCTGGACCCACTGCAATTTGCCTGTCGCCATAATAGGTCTACAGCAGACGCAATCTCAATGGCTCTCCACGCAGCCTTAGATCACCTGAACAATGCAAATACCTATGTCAGGATGCTGCTTATTGACGATAGCTTAGCATTTAGCATCATCATTCCTAATGTCCTGATCGAAAAGCTACAGAACCTGGGCCTCTGTACCTCCCTCTGGATCCTCAACTTCCTAACCAGACCACAATCTGCGCGGATTGGAAGTAACACCTCCACCTCACTGGCAATTAACTCTGGTACTCCACAGGGATGTGTGTTTAGCCCACTGCTGTACTCTCTCTACACCCACAACTGTGTGGCTAGGTACAGCTCAAATGCCATCTACAAATTTGCTAGTGATACAACCTTTGTTGGCAGAATTCAGATGGTGACTAAAGGGCGTACAGGAGGTGAGATATACCAGTTAGTGGAGTGGTCTCGCAGCAACAACATTGCACTCAACGTCAGCAAGGCCAAAGAGCTGATTGTGGTCGTCAGGGAGGGTAAGACAAGGGAACACAAATCAATCCTCATAAAGGGATCAGAAATAGAGAGAGTGAGAAAGTTCCTGGGTATCAGTCCCTCTGAGGACTTAACCTAGATGCAACTTATTGATGCAGCAAAAAAGAAGTCAAGACAGCGGCTATATTTCATTCGGAGTTGAGGAGATTTGGCTTGTCAACAAAAACACTCGGAAACTTCTACAACTGTACTGTGGGGAGCATTCTGAAAGGCGGCATCACTATCTGGTATGGGGGAGGGGGCTACTACACAGGATTGAAGTAAGTTGCAGAAACTTATAAAATTAGTCAGCTCCATCATGGGTACCAGCTCCATAGTACCCAAGACACCTTCAAAGAGCAGTGCTTTAGGAGGGCAGCGTCCCCCATTAAGGACCCCCAACACCCAGGACATGTCCTCTTCACACTCTCACCGTCGGGAAGGAGGTACAGAAGCCTGAAGGCACACACTCAGCGATTCAGGAACAGCTTCTTCCCCTCCGCCATCCGATTTCTAAATGGACTTTGAACCCATGAACACTACCTCACTACCCTTTTTATTTCTGTTATTTTACACTATTTATTTTAACTGAACTATTTAATAGACATATATATATACTTAATGCAACTCAGTTTTTTCTCTATTTATTTATCATGTGTTTCATTGTACTGCTGCTGTAAAGCTAACAAATTTCACGACATATGCTGGTGATATTCTGATTCTGATCGGGTTTAAATATTTCATTGTGTTTACTTCCTTGTCTCTGCCTCATCTCTATAATTTCCTCCCAGCCAGCAAACTTTTCAATCCTCTTTTGTAATCCTCAGCCTCCTCTCAAGTCTCTTTCGCATTCCTCAACCTGCCCACTCCATCATTGCAGCCTCGACTACAGCTCTCTCAGCCTCTCGTTGGGAATTTTTCTTCCTGTTATTCCTATGCAGCGTCATTGAAACCACGTTCAGTAAGGTCTGTTTTAAAACCCACCTCTTTGACCAAAGCCATGGTCAACCTTTCCCTGCAGACTGCTCATCTGTTTGTTTTCACTGACGTGAAGCCCGCCCCCCCTGGATGTAGCTTATAGTTACGAGTTGTTGTCGCAGTGATTTATGAGAAATCCAAGCCAACCTAGAAAAGTGCACAACAAGGTTAGAACCAAGAGAAACAAGAAATGCTTCACTTATATAGCCCCAACATATATATTGCCGACTGATCTTGAGCTATGTCGACCCTGAACAAAACAAGAGTTGGAGGCCACAGTAACTCCCATTACAGTGGGACAGAAAGTGGCTAACACAGAGCTGATCACCTACCTACAGTTCTCTCAGATTATTTTTGTAATGCGCATCATGATGTCCTGAAGTTGTGAGAAGTACTGTATAAATGATTCATTCAGTTCTTTTATACATGCTTCCTAGTTTCTGAAACTGCCTGGTATCTACTAGATGGAGGATGTGATCCTTCAGTGGATAGAAACAAGTTATTAAGAATTTTGGATTCCTATTTTTCCTCCAGGAGGACCACAACCTTGACGTGGTTTGGAGGCTTGCATGCCTCAGTGACCTGGAGAGCTACGTTGGCTGGAGTCAGGGCTTTATGCGTTGGCTGTTGGTCGGGTCACCTGTGCCGAACAGGTCAAAAGGTAGAGGTCAGACTAAGAGTGGTCCTCTGGTTCTCCAGGTTCGGGGGTTCCGCTCAGGGCTAACAACCCTGACTGGTCAAGCAAAACAGTGACAGAAGAATCCTTCTACATCTGTGCGCGACCATATTCCTGAGTCTCCACCGGGACCTGGATATCTGACGGTAGTGAAAACCGAGAGGAAGCTACTGGCACAATGAAGGAAGTCCTAAACACGGTTAAGACCAGGAGGACAGACAGAGATGGAGGAACTTCATTGCTGCTCTAAACACCAGTCGGCGTAACGGGAGGTATGTAAGTACATTACGTATGGTTATACATGGGACAGAAGTTCCTGGAGAATCCCTACTGCCTACATTAAAATTGCAACATAGAAGCAGTGTGCCTTTTCATCTAATCATGAATGCCTCAGAGTCCCACCAGCTGCTCCTGGCATCCGAGCTATCTGTTGATCAAAGACTTGAGGGTCGAGCGGGAATGACTAATTGGGTTATAGTGCTGGTCCCTTGAGGAAATACCCCATGTTCCAATATCAGTCATCAAGCAGCATAAGGTACATTGACAGAACAAAGCAAATGAACAGTTATATTCTGGAGGAGAAATTTGTTGGTGAATATGAAATGCTTTTTCAGAGTACCAATCAAGGTACAGATTATTTTCGATGTAGTGTAATGAGAAAGGATTAATTGATGTTCTGGTCATCAAGCAGCCTTTAGGGAACAGAGATCATAAAATGATTTTATATAATGTATTCAGGGTGCTATAGTTCAATCTGAATGAGACTTGAGAACCTTACACTCAGTGGCCACTTTATTAGGTACACCTGTGCACCTGCTTGTTAATGCAAATATCTAATTAGCCCATTGTAAAGCAGCAACTCAATGCATGAAAGCATGCAGGCATGGTCAGGAGGTTCAGTTGTTGAGACTGACATCACAATGGGGAAGAAGTGTGACCTGAGTTACTTTTACCGTGAAATGATTGTTGGTGCCTGATGGGGTGGTCTATCTCAGTAAATGTTGATCTCCTGTGTTCCAACCTTTTTCATGCCAAGGACCCCTACCATTAACCGAGAGGTCTGTGGATCCCAGGTTGGGAACCCCTGCTCTGGATTTTAGAGGGAATGGTATGAAAAATAAAAAATAAATCCTGTGAGCCGCAGTTCTGTGGGCAAAAACACCTTGTTAATGGGAGAGGTTAGAGGAGAATGGCCAGACTGGCTCGAACTGACAGGAAGACGACAGTAACTCAAATAATCTCAAGTTACAACAGTGGTGTGCCTAACAGCAACTCTAATCACTCTATACGTCAAACCCTGGAGTGGATGTGGTACCAGGTAAAGTGGCCATGGAGTGTACGTTAAATGGAGAATGCAATTGGAAAACCTGCAAATACTGGAAATAGGAAGTAAAAGCAGAAAATGCTGAAAATACTCAGCAAGTCAGTTGGCATCTATAGAGAGAGAAATAGAGTTAACGGTTCAGCTGAAAGTTTCTTCATCAGAACTGGGAAAGAGAGAAAACTGTTTGAAGGATCAGAGATGATGAATGATAGATGAATAGGATAAAGTATTATCTCTGATAGAGTGAGGCTTCAGTATGTTTTTATTTCGTTTATTTAGTGATACACCCTTCATGCCAAGCTTCCCCAGCGACTCCACAACCCTGATTGACCCTAATCTAATCACGGGCATTTTTTACAATGACCAATTAAGCTACTCGGTACGACCTTGGACTGTGGGGGAAAACCAGAGTCCAAAGGTTTTGGACGGGGTGGGAACCCACGTATTCCATGGGAAGGACATACAGAGACTCCTTACGGAACGATGCCGGAATGAACTCTGAACTGCGGAACACCCCAAGCTGTAATAGCCTCGCGCTAACCGCTACACTCCCATTTCACCCAGGAGTTGAGACAAGTTGTAGAAAACATCCAGTCAATGGGAATAATGGGGGGGGGGGCGGTTTGCAGTTTGAGAGAGGAAACATGAGCAGAAGCTAGGAGAGCAAAAGCATAATGAAAATGTACGCAGATAAAAGAAAGTGTCTCTCAAAGTCCAACCCTACATCCCCGGTGCGAGCAGTAGAAACGAACTCCAACCGCACCATCGACTTTGGACATTGGAGACGGAAGGTCATCGATGGCCTATTCCCCACTGGGAACTAAGGTCCCAAGAAGAAGAAGAAGAAAAGAAAGTGAAAAGCTGTGAAATTCAGGGCTCTGATTCACACCCAGCAGGTCAAACCGCGCTGATGAAGGGAGAGTTCCTGCACCAATAATGACAATAATATGCACCAATATTTGTATCGTAAGTGGATTAAGTAACAGAAGAGGTGTCTTCCAATACAGACAATGGATTAAACTGACGTTAAAGACTGTAATTCAATATTGCATCCAGGAAGCTGCAACATGACGAGGAACAGTTACACAGGCATCATTATAACAGTATAGGAGGCACATGGGATGATAGTAAAGGAGGACGGATAATAGTTAAAAAATTAATACATTACTTACTTGAAATATATATGCCCTCAAGGCAATGAAGTAAAGCAGGGAGAGTGCTCTGGCCAAGATGCTCAAGAGAAATTAAAGGTATTATTAAATGAAAGTGCATATAATATTACCAAAAAAGCAGGAAGACTGAGGTCTGAGAAGATTTCGGAACTCAGTGTATGAGGATCAAGGTATTGTAAAAGAATAATAAATGAGAAATCCTGCAAGAAATATAAAAATCTGACAGCTTTAATAAATATGTAAAAACTCATCTCAACTCTGAATCGAATCCAAAAGCCAACAGGTTCCTCCTGAACCTGTGTGGGTAACTTCACTCACCTCAACTCTGAACTCATCTCACCGACTACAGACGCACTTTCACGGACTCTGCAACTCACATTCTCAGTATTATTTATTTTTTTCTGCACAGTTTGAAGGAGGTACAGGAGCCTGAAGGCACACACTCACGATTCAGGAACAGCTTCATCCCCTCTGCCATCCAATTTCTGAATGGACATTGAACCCATGAACACTACCTCACTACTTTTTATTTCTATTTTTGCACTACTTGTTTAACTATTTTATACATATATATTCACAACTGTGAATTACAATAAGTATCAAAAATGATAATAATACTAATAATAAGTAGTTTATTGATCCCGAGTGGGAAACTATTTTGTTATAGCAACAACATTTAAAAACACACTTAGCAATAATAATAAATATAATAATAACTGATAATAAAGTTCTGTATAATAATATACACAATAATTTACCAATGTGCAATACTGTGCAATAATGATGTACAAAATAATAATACAGACTACTGTACTATGATGTGTGTTCCCCTGTCGCACAGAGATGAATTGTTGTGTATGTTTATTGCATTTGGTAGGAAAGATTTTCTGTAACAATCCTGATGACAGCGGAGCTGAATGAGTCTGTTCAAAAGGGTGCTCCGCTGCTTATTCAGTTGGACATGAAGGGGATGTGCCTGATTGTCCATAATGGATAACAGTGACCTCCACTCCACCACTAACTCAAAGAGTACGGGTTGTAACCAAGGTCGGATCCAGCCTTTTTGGTGAGTTCTATTCAGTCCTTTTGCATCACCAGCACCGATGCTGCTCCCCCAACATAAAGCCACAAGGAAGACTGCACTTGCTACACCAGACTGGTAAAAGATCTCCAACATCCTGCTGCACACATTGCCTATAAAAAGTATTCAACCTCCACCCCCCCCCCCCCCAGAAGTTTTCATGTTTTATTGTTTTACAGCAGTGAATCAAAGTGGGTTTAGTTCGGCATTTTTTAACACTGATCAACAGAAAAAGACTCCCTCATGTCAAACAGATCTCTACAAAGTGATCTAAGTTAATTACAAATATAAAATACATAATAATTGTTTGCATAAGTATTCACCCCCTTTAATATGACATACCAAATCATCACTGGTGCAGCCATTTGGTTTTAGAAATCACATAATTAGTTAAATGGACATCACTGTGTTTCATCAGTCAAGGTGTTTCAATTGACTGTTGTAAAAGTACACCTGTATCTGGAAATTCTAACTGCTGGTGAGTCAGTAGCCTGGCAAAAACTACACCATGAAGACAAAAGAACACTCCAAGCAACTCTGTGAAAAGGTTATTGAAAAGCGCAGATAAGGAGATGGATACAAGAAAATTTCCAAGTCACTGAATAACCCTCGGAGTACAGTTAAGTCAATCATCACGAAATGGAAAGAATATGGCACAGCTGTTTATTTGCCTAAAGTAGGCCGTCCTCAAAAACTGCGTGACCATGCAGAAGGGGGCTAGTGAGGGAGGCCACCAAGAGACCTGTGACAACTCTGGAGGAGTTACAAGCTTCAGTGGTTGAGACGAGAGAGACTGCGCATACAACAACTGTTGCCTGGGTGCTTCACCAGTCGCAGCTTTTTGGGAGAATGGCAAAGAGAAAGCCACTGTTGAAAAAAAACTGACATGAAATCTCAGCTGGAGTTTGCCAGAAGGCATGTGGGAGACTCTGAAGTCAGCTGGAAGAAGGTTCTATGATCTGATGAAACCAAAAGTGAGCTTTTTGGCCATCAGACTAAACATTATGTTTGGCTGCGCATCATCAAAAACACAACATCCCTACCGTAAAGCGTGGTGGTGGTTGCATCATGTTCTGGGGATGCATCACTGCTGCAGGCCCTGGATGGTTTGTGAAGGTGGAGGGTAAAATGAATGCAGCAACATACAGGGAAATCCTGGAGGAAAACCTGATGCAATCTCCAAGAGAACTGCGACTTGGGAGAAGATTTGTGTTCCAACAAGACAATGACCCCAAGCATAAAGCCAAAGCTACACAGGAATGGCTTAAAATCAACAATAATGTCCTGGAGTGACCAAGTCAGAGTCCAGACCGCAATCCAATTGAGAATTTGTGGCTGGACTTAAAAAGGGCTGTTCACTCACAATCTCAATCTCCATGCAATCTGATAGAGCTCGAGCAGTTTTGGGCAGAAAAATTGCAGTGTCCAGATGTGCAAAGCTGATAGAGACCTATCCACACAGACTCAAGGCTGTAATTGCTGCCAAAGGTGCATCTACTAAATACTGACTTGAAGAGGGTGAGTAATTATGCAATCAATTATTTTGTGTTTAATAATTGTAATAAATTTAGACCAATCTGTAGAAACTTGCTTTCATGTTGACACGAAAGAGTCTTTTCTGTTGATCAGTGTCAAAAAAGCCAAATTAAATGCACTGTGACTCAATGTTGTAAGTCAATTAGACATGAAAACTCCCAAGGGGTGGCAAATACTTTTTATAGGCACTGGATATACTTACTGTAATTCACAGTTATTTTTCTATGATTATGTATTGTAATGTACTGATACCACAAAGACAACAAACTTCATGACTTATGCCAGCGATATTAAATCTGATTCTGATTCTGAAATGAATCTCAGGGTGATACATGGTGAGATATACATACTTCAACAATAAACTTAACTTGGCTTTGACAATAAACTTACCTTGACTTTGACATGAAAAAGTAAAGGATTAGCTTAAGTTAATATTAGTTCTTTACAGATTGAGTAATATAGAATTAATTGTCCCAGTTTGTGGGGGAGTCCAGAAGAGGGAATAACATTACATCTAAACACAGATAGTAGGACAGTCAAAATTTCCAATTTCTTTAGGTCTGTACAACACTGAAGGAGGGCATTTGGTCGGATGGCTGATCACAGAGCTATCCCAACCCCTGTCCACACACACACACACACACACACACACACACACACACACACACACACACACACACACACACAGAAATTTGACCTGAAATCTACTTCCCTCACATTCCCATCAAACCACTAGGCTCAAACACCCACCCACACCAGGTAATTTACTGTAGCCACTATCACCCCTCAAAATTACGCAGATTCTGGGGAGTCAATTAGAAAGACTGAGGACGTGAGATACTTGTTCAGTAAAGATGGGGTTTAAGTCAGGTAAATAGGATTGAAGTGTGGCCCTGGGGCTTTGGTATAAATGAGAGAAGCTGCAGTAGAGGCGATCAGGACCAGTTTTGGCTCTTTGATCTTTGGAAGTAGAGACATCTAACTGTTTTATGCTTGTTCAGACACCAGCCTGCAGCCTAGCTGTGGCGTTGGCAGGCTACTCTGTCCCAGACCAACAGAACCCATCTAGAGGTGGCATGGTAGCCGAGCAGTTGGCATGATGCTATCACAGCTCAGGGCATTCTGGAGTTCGGAGTTCGATTCCAGTGTCCTCTGTTTGATAGATAGATATACTTTATTGATCCCGAGGGAAATTGGGTTTCGTTACAGCTGCACCAACCAAGAATAGAGCATAAATATAGCAATATAAAAACCACAAACAATCAAACAACAAAATGCAAACTATGCCAGATTGTACATTCTCCCTGTGACTGTGTGGATCTCCTCCAGGCGCTCTGATTTCCTCACACTGTCCAAAGAATGTGCCGGCTAATTGGTCATTGTAAATTGTCCTGATGAGGCGAGGGTTAAATAGCTGGGTTACTGGGTGGTGTGGCTCATTGGGCCAGAGGGCTCACTGTGCGTGTCTCTGAATAAACTCCGGCCCTGGCCTGATCTGAGACCCCAGCATTGCAGACTAAAACTTGGATGCCTCCTCTAAAACCGAGAGGTCCCGAGCTCAGCCTCTCCGCCTCATACTGATCCAATTACAAGCTGTTGCAATCCAGCAATTCCATTGCCAGATTTCCTCACCGCAGTGTTTGGGTTGAGAACCACGAGCACCTGTCTTGTTGATTCTGCGGTTACTTTTAAAACAATTTCTGAACCAGTAACACTCCCAAAGTAAAACCTTTGTGTCACTGGTTATAAAATTCTGGGGGACTGTAGTTCCTGCTCCTCGTGGATATTAAGAATTTAACAGGATGAGGGGCAGCAATGAACAGATCCTTTCATTTCTGACCAGTTCCGGAGTCGGGAAAACACTCACCTCTCTCCTCCCAGAATCGATACGGGACTACTTCTCGACTGATACCTCGAGCTGCAGAGTATTGACGGTGGGTGAAATGGAAATAGTTAGCGCTCAGCTTGCGAGCAGACACTGTCGATGATGTCTCACCCAGTCCCAGTAAGATCTCTACATGCAGGACTCTGCTTGAAAGGAACATTGCAATGTCCAGCACGTCTCAGAAAGGATGGAAGGAATTCTATTTATAGATGGCAACTAAAGACATAAAATAGCCTTCATAAGGCCGCTATAAAAGTTTAATTAAATAATTGTAACTAGAGATCTCTTTCATTCTCTGTATGAATCATTTGGAGTGTAAGGTCAGAGGGCTGCTCATAAAACAGGTGTCTGCCCATATTTAATAACGATTTCCACATTCTTGTGATACTCAGTGATATTCTGGCGGCATCTGTTCGGGATAGGAGAGAGTAGGGTAATGTTTCCAAGGGGCTGTTAGTGAGATGTGTGGTTTACGAACTCACCTGTTGATCAAGGAAAATAGATCCTGTGTCTGCCTCAGCTCATCCTCTGATTCATCTCTGAGTCGGTAACCCAAGGTGCTCCAGGTTAACACCAAATACCACATCACAGTACGCCCAGAAACCTCTTGAGCATCTGGTGGATAACAACCACATACTCCGGCTGGCCAAGACCAGTGTAATTCTGACTGCTACCGGATTGGTATTGTGTTACTGATCCCTGCTAGGTGTACTTGCCTGATATAATTATCTCTGGCCCTTCAATGGATTAACTGGCACGGGTTCAAAGCAAAGTTAATAGGTTTCTGTTTACACTCATATACCGGGAAGCAACTCTCAATGAGGGCAGGCACCCATGATTAATTTCTTGAGTACCCTCGCATGGCTTTCCACCCAGTGAGGAAAAAGGGAGTCAAGACCCCAACTCATGATCCACTGGGCAGCAGTGATCCTGAGTGCTTCTGAGATTTTGGACCTCAAAAGCCTGAAGATAGTACACCATCAAAAACACTCAGTGGCCACTTTATTAGGTACAGCTAAAGAACCCAGAGTGGCCTTCAGCTGCCGTCGCACGTCCACTTCAGGGTTCAATGTGTTGTGTGTTCAGAGATGCTCTTCTGAACGCCACCATTGTAACACATGGTCATTTGAGTTACTGTTGCCTTCCTGTCTGCTTGAGCCTGTCCGGCCACTCTCCTCTGATCTCTCTCATTAACAAAAACAACAGGAATTCTGCAGATGCTGGAAATTCAAGCAACACACATCAAAGTTGCTGGTGAACGCAGCAGGCCAGGCAGCATCCGTAGGAAGAGGTGCAGTCGACGTTTCAGGCCGAGACCCTTCGTCAGGACTAACTGAAGGAAGAGTGAGTAAGCTCTTCCTTCAGTTAGTCCTGACGAAGGGTCTCGGCCTGAAACGTCGACTGCACCTCATCCTACAGATGCTGCCTGTCTCTCATTAACAAGGCATTTTTACCCACAGAAATCGCATTCACTGGATGTTTTTTTATTTGTTTCTGTTTTGCACTATTCTCTATAAGCTTTTAGAGACTGTTGTGCATGAAAATCCCAGGAGATCGACAGTTTCTGAACTACTCAAACCACCCCATCTGGCGCCAACAATCATTCCACAGTGGGAGTCACTTAGATTACGTTTCTTCACCATTTTGATGTTTGGTTTGAACACCATCTGAACCTCTTGACCATGTCTGCATGCTTTTGTGCATTGAGTTGCTGCCACATGATTGGCTGATTTGATATTTGCATTAACGAGGTGTATCTAATAAAGCGGCCACTGAGTGTACAGCCCTGCAAAATACTTCAGGTCCACATGAAGGATAAGCAAACTGAACTTCGTTCACCCCTCCTCCCAAGCTAGTATTCCTCACAAAGAGCCTAATTCCAGCCAGTCAGCTCTGGTGACCAGACCATATCGTTCCATGTTTTACATCTGGCTTCCAGAATCAGAATCAGATTTAACATCACCCGCAGACGTTGTGAAATTCATTGACTTTGCGGCAGAAGTACAATGCAGTACATAATAACAGTAAAAGAACTGAGAATTTACTGTAAGTGTATCTATATTAAATAGTTAAATAAATAGTGCAAAAATAGAAACAAAGAAGTAGTGTGGTAGTGTTCATGAGTTCAATGTCCATTCAGAAATTAGATAGCAGAGGGGAAGAAGCTGTTCCTGAATTGTTGAGTGTGTGCCTTCAGGCTCCTGTACCTCCTTCTTGATGGTAACAATGAGAACAAGGCATGACCGAGGAACGTGTTTGCAGACTGGATACTGAACTTTTTACTGTTGGACTTCAGCCACATTCCACCGTGATACAACACTTGGCGGCACGGGAGGTCGTTCCTGCCTGTGGCCATCGAACGTGCAGCTCCTCCCATGGAGGGTCAGACACCCTGAGCCAATAGACTGGTCCTGGACTTATTTTCCATCTGGCATAGTTTGCATTTTGTTGTTTGATTGTTTGTGGTTTTTGTATTGCTATATTTACGCTCTATTCGTGGTTGGTGCGGCTGTAACGAAAACAAATTTCCCTCGGGATTAATAAAGTATATCTATCTATCTATGACCTGGGTGAGGAGGGTCCTTAATGATGGATGCCACTTTCTGAAATTGGGAAGGTGCTGGAATCCATTATTAAGGGGTTAAAACAATCAAGCGCTGGTTTTTATGAAAGGAAATTCACATTGCACCCATTTTATGGAGTTCTTCGAGGGTATGACAAGTAGGTGGACGAAAGAGAACTAGCTGGTGGGTTGTATTTGATTTTATAGAAGGTGTCTAACAGACTGCCATGTAAAATGTTACTGCACTAGTTAAAAGGCCTTCAGAGGACCACAACCTTGTTGTAAAGTTTGGAGACTTGCGTGTCTCAGTAACTAGAGAGCTGTGTTGTCTAGAGTCAGGGCCTTGTGCTTAGGTTCTTGATACGGTCACCCATGCCAAACAGGTCAACGGGTAGAGGCTCAAAGAGTGGTTCACCAGACATCCAGGTTTTGGGGGTTCAGCTCAGGGCCAACAACCCTGGCCACCAGCTGAGCAATGAGCAGTAAGTAAGTAAGATGGATAAAAATGCTTGGAAATATTTTTTAATCTGCAGGTGCTGGAACTTTGAAATAAAAAAAGGCAAGAATATTCGGAAGGTCAGAAAGCATCTTTGGAAAGGGAAACAATGAAAGTTTCACTACTGGGAAACTTCATCAGACTGAGAAAGAGAGAAACATGTTAGCCCTGGTAGCAGGGAGGTGGGGGAGAGCAATGGTTCTAACAAGAGGAACCATTGATACTTCATGGATGTACAATCTCTCTATTCCTCATTCCACCCTCAGAAGGGTTTGAGACTTTCTTCATTATTTCGGACTTCAATTCCTGATATTTGTTGGCTGGATAAACTGAAGAACACAACTTCACTATTTTTGTCCTTGTAAATAAAATCACATCACAACCTGGAGGATAATGGGCACTACTCTCTTAACACTACATTTGTAGAATGCGAAAACTATTTAATCTTCACAAGTGTATTAAATGAGGATTCTCATCTGAGTACCAGTTGTCTCCATGTTACCCAAGTGTGGAAGCCCTGTGTCTTCTTAATCCTGAAGACATTCCAAGTGGTATCTTGGCAAGGCCACAGTAATTGAATACTTGACCTTGGTGACTAATGTGAATCAACAACCAGTGTATGAGTAATTACCTTTTGTTCGTTCATTATGTGTTATGATCTGTGACATGGGCGATCATGGTCTTTCCATGACCATGAATGTTCTTGGCAAATTTTCCTACAGAAGTGGTTTTCCATTGCCTTCTCCTGCGCAGTGTCTTTACAAGATGGGTGACCCCAACCATTATCAATACTCTTCAGAGACTGTCTACCGGTTGTCAGTGGTCGCATAACCAGGACTTGTGATGTGCACCAGCTGCTCAAATGACCATTGACCACCTGCTCCCATGGCTTCATGTGACTCTGATTGGGAGGCTCAGCAGGTTTAATATCTTGCTCAAATGTGACCTTCACGATAGTGGAGGGCAGGAGCACCTTAAACCTACTTTGGTAGAGACGTAAACAACAGGAATTCTGCAGATGCTGGAAATTCAAGCAACACACATCAAAGTTGCTGGTGAACGCAGCAGGCCAGGCAGCATCTGTAGGAAGAGGTGCAGTCGACGTTTCAGGCCGAGACCCTTCGTCAGGACTAACTGAAGGAAGAGTGAGTAAGGGATTTGAAAGTTGGAGAGAGAGGGGGAGATCCAAAATGATAGGAGAAGACAGGAGGGGGAGGGATGGAGCCAAGAGCTGGACAGGTGATTGGCAAAAGGGGATACGAGAGGATCATGGGACAGGAGGTCCGGGAAGAAAGACAAGGGGGGAGTACCCAGAGGATGGACAAGAGGTATATTCAGAGGGACAGAGGGAGAAAAAGGAGAGTGAGAGAAAGAACGTGTGCATAAAAATGAGTAACAGATGGGATACGAGGGGGAGTTGGGGCCTTAGCAGAAGTTAGAGAAGTCGATGTTCATGCCATCAGGTTGGAGGCTACCCAGACGGAATATAAGGTGTTGTTCCTCCAACCTGAGTGTGGCTTCATCTTTACAGTAGAGGAGACCGTGGATGGACATGTCAGAATGGGAATGGGATGTGGAATTAAAATGTGTGGCCACTGGGAGATCCTGCTTTCTCTGGCGGACAGAGCGTAGATGTTCAGCAAAGCGGTCTCCCAGTCTGCGTCGGGTCTCGCCAATATATAAAAGGCCACATCGGGAGCACCGGACGCAGTATATCACCCCAGTCGACTCACAGGTGAAGTGTTGCCTCACCTGGAAGGACTGTTTGGGGCCCTGAATGGTGGTAAGGGAGGAAGTGTAAGGGCATGTGTAGCACTTGTTCCGCTTACACGGATAAGTGCCAGGAGGGAGATCAGTGGGGAGGGATGGGGGGGACGAATGGACAAGGGAGTTGTGTAGGGAGCGATCCCTGCGGAATGCGGAACTGTTCGATGATTTTAAGTTCCCTGGCCCCCACCGCTTTATTTTCACCGTGGATGTCCAGTCCTTATATACTTCCATCCCCCATCAGGAAGGTCTTAAAGCTCTACGTTTCTTTTTGGATTCCAGACCTAATCAGTTCCCCTCTACCACCACTCTGCTCCGTCTAGCGGAATTAGTCCTTACTCTTAATAATTTCTGCTTTGGCTCCTCCCACTTCCTCCAAACTAAAGGTGTAACTATGGGCACCCGTGTGGGTCCTAGCTATGCCTGCCTTTTTGTTGGGTTTGTGGAACAATCTATGTTCCGTGCCTATTCTGGTATCTGTCCCCCACTTTTCCTTTGCTACATCGATGACTGCATTGGCGCTGCTTCCTGCACGCATGCAGAACTCGTTGACTTTATTAACTTTGCCTCCAACTTTCACCCTGCCCTCAAGTTTACCTGGTCCATTTCCGACACCTCCCTCCCCTTTCTAGATCTTTCTGTCTCTGTCTCTGGAGACAGCTTATCCACTGATGTCTACTATAAGCCTACTGACTCTCACAGCTATCTGGACTATTCCTCTTCTCACCCTGTCTCTTGCAAAAACGCCATCCCCTTCTTGCAATTCCTCCGTCTCCGCCGCATCTGCTGTCAGGATGAGGCTTTTCATTCTAGGACGAGGGAGATGTCTTCATTTTTTAAAGAAAGGGGCTTCCCTTCCTCCACTATCAACTCTGCTCTTAAACGCATCTCCCCCATTTCACGTACATCTGCTCTCACTCCATCCTCCCGCCACCCCACTAGGAATAGGGTTCCTCTGGTCCTTACCTACCACCCCACCAGCCTCCGGGTCCAACATATTATTATCCGTAACTTCCGCCACCTCCAACGGGATCCCACCACTGAGCACATCTTTCCCTCCCCCCCTCTCTCTGCATTCCACAGGGATCGCTCCCTACACAACTCCCTTGTCCATTCGTCCCCCCCATCCCTCCCCACTGATCTCCCTCCTGGCAGTTATCCGTGTAAGCGGAACAAGTGCTACACATGCCCTTACACTTCCTCCCTTACCACCATTCAGGGCCCCAAACAGTCCTTCCAGGTGAGGCAACACTTCACCTGTGAGTCAACTGGGGTGATATACTGCGTCCGGTGCTCCCGATGTGGCCTTTTATATATTGGCGAGACCCGACGCAGACTGGGAGACCGCTTTGCTGAACATCTACGCTTTGTCCGCCAGAGAAAGCAAGATCTCCCAGTGGCCACACATCTTAATTCCACGTCCCATTCCCATTCTGACATGTCCATCCACGGCCTCCTCTACTGTAAAGATGAAGCCACACTCAGGTTGGAGGAACAACACCTTATATTCCGTCTGGGTAGCCTCCAACCTGATGGCATGAACATCGACTTCTCTAACTTCTGCTAAGGCCCCACCTCCCCCTCGTATCCCATCTGTTACTCATTTTTATGCACACGTTCTTTCTCTCACTCTCCTTTTTCTCCCTCTGTCCCTCTGAATATACCTCTTGCCCATCCTCTGGGTCCCCCCCCTGTCTTTCTTCCCGGACCTCCTGTCCCATGATCCTCTCGTATCCCCTTTTGCCTATCACCTGTCCAGCTCTTGGCTCCATCCCTCCCCCTCCTGTCTTCTCCTATCATTTTGGATCTCCCCCTCCCCCTCCAACTTTCAAATCCCTTACTCACTCTTCCTTCAGTTAGTCCTGACAAAGGGTCTCGGCCTGAAACGTTGACTGCACCTCTTCCTACAGATGCTGCCTGGCCTGCTGCGTTCACCAGCAACTTTGATGTGTGTTGCTTGGTAGAGACGTATCTCCACCCCACCAGCCAAGTATTTTACTAATGAAGTCATCCCTATCACCTTCTGTTTTGATTGCTCAGAAACAGTAAGGAAATCCACTTGGATCTCTTGTAAGAACATTTCTTGGGCAGCACCGGGAGCCTGACTAGAGGAACAACAACAGCTGTAACTCATTCAGGGCTTGAAAGGAGGTGCTCAATGTCAAGACTTCATACATCTCGTTTCCCTGTAGTGCTGACAGCTACTAGAGCTCATTTGCCGTTGCTATCATATCTTCATTGATAGTATGAATGAGCTACTTAGTTGTCATGGGTCCAAGCCTAGTCATGCCTTCACTCAACATTCAGACATGGGCACCTGCCAATAAGGCTGCCAGTGCTGAGAATAAGCAGAAGCCAGCACTATTTTCCCTCTATGTAGGATCCCACATTTGGTGAGTTGGTTGGGTGGGCCCTACTCAATTCTTTGCAGTGTCTGGATCACAGAAATACACGAATGAACAAAACCTTTGCCGGCCAGTGGTGCAGTGGCATCTGCACCGGGTTTCGAGGCGAGCGGTCGCAGGACCGAATCTGGCCAGCTCCTTGCGCGTTTTCCATCCGTGCTGGGTTGAGCGTCAAGCTGGCAACTCGGCCTCATTAAAAACGCGGACAAATGCTAAAGAAACGGCAAGGTTGCCCCCCCCCAATACGCCACGAAGCGCAGAAAGAAACTAACTAACAAAAAATATTACAACAATCTCCGGTTCATTTCATTTTAGAGCAAAGGGGCAGTTCCATTTAAAGTATATCACACTCTTGTTTATGTACTGTCGGTATATGGCAAAGGTTTGCAGACATTGACGCCATGCATTGACCAACTGCTAGGGCCAAAATAGTTAAAGGCAAGACCGAGACAGACAGACACTTGGCAGAGACGTAGAAAGTTATACTCATTTATAGAGTACTTTCCTCATCCCTTCCAAGACATTCCAAAGTTTGTAGCAAGTGATTAAGCGTGGCTTAAATTTAGTGACTACTGTATTGTGAGAAACATGGTTCAAGGATCAAAGTACATTTACCACCTAAGTGTGTATACAGTATACAACCTTGAGATTCGTCTTCTTGGTGGCAGCCACAAAACAATGAAACACCATAGAACCTGTTTAAGGCAAAAGCCCCACACATCAAGACCATCAAACACGCGGAAAAAAAGAACAAATCATACAAAGTGAAGAAACAACACACCGAACGTTAAACATCAAGCCGCAAAGCCCTCAAGAGTGTGTCCACAGCCACAAGCCAGTGAGGCGAGTGAAGCCGGTCGAGGAGCTGATGCCTGCGGCCACAGCCACCAAGGCAGCGCCGTGTCGATGGCTGCAGGCCACAGCGGCAAATCCATTTCCGCGCCAAAGCACCACATTCAAATCGCACATCTTACCATCTTGCTGGAACTAATTAGCACAAAGGAAGCTCCCACGAACATCAATGCAATAATGAGCAAGTAATTAGTTTTAATAATCTTGAGTGAGTGACGAATATTGGCCAGGATCCCATTGATAATTAATCCAATTTCTTCTGAAATAGTCCACTTCAGAGAGGGACTCGGTTCACTGCCAGTACTGCACCTTGTGTATCAACTTGAATATGAAGTCAGGTCTCCTGGCAGAGGTTTAAACCACAGTTTGGTTTGGAGGCAAGAACATTACGCTGAAGTTTTTTTTTAAACTGTAGGTGCTGGGAATCTCAAACAAGAATGCAGCAAGTGCTGGAAATATTCAGCAGGCCTTGCATACTATTCATACAGATCACATCGTTATAGCGTGTATTGAGGTGGTTGTCCGGTCTGCTCCTGCTGACACCTCCCAGCCTGCACACGCAGGTACCTCCCAGTCTCCACTCAACTAAAATGATTCGCCTGCCCCTTGTTCCATCACCTGCAGCCTATTTAACCCCACTTCTCATCCACAGTCCTCGTTTGAGTTCAGTTGAGAGGTAGATGCGAGACCTGGTCGGCTGGTTTGAAATGGGCACCACGGAGGGTGTGATACGTTGTTTAAAGTGAGTGGCAGAGACTGGGTGAATGACATGGGCTGTTGGCTAAAGCTGGCTTCCAACGCATCAGGATATTCACTTGGAGTCTTAACCCTGCATTGTTTAACCTCTTCACTTGGATTCTCTTGATCCTGAGTTGCAGCAAATGACCCAGCCAGGAACTCAATCTTCCCTATTTCAGTGAGTTGTTTTGCCCTTATCAATGAATGCTGGAGTATCGTTGTCCCTCCGAGACTCCCCCACACCCACACTATTTTCTTCATCATGAAAAGGATTTGGAGTCCAGGTGCTAGCTAACTGGGTGCCCCGTGATCCCCAAAGTAACTGCAGTTTGCACATGGGAGCGTGGTCCGTGAGTTCTAGAGGCTGGAGAGAAGGAGACAGCACTCCAACCGTTGGTGTTCTCGGGCTGGCAAAGTTCTTGGAGCATTTAATGACACTGGATTCAATTTTATGTTTGGAAGATGCCATTAGGAAAGCTCAGTCCAGTTTGTGGGTAATGCATATGAGGAACGTTGGTCCGCTCTTGGACTGTATTCCTTGGAGTTTAGAAGAATGAGGGGAGACCTCATAGAAACATTTCGAATGTTAAAAGGCATGGACAGAGGGATGTGGCAAAGTTGTTTCCCATGATGGGGGAGTCTAGTACGAGAGGGCATGACTTAAGGATTGAAGGGCGCCCTTTCAGAACAGAAATGCGAAGAAATTTTTTAGTCAGAGGGTGGTGAATCTATGGAATTTGTTGCCACGGGCAGCAGTGGAGGCCAAGTCATTGGGTGTATTTAAGGCAGAGATTGATAGGTATCTGAGTAGCCAGGGCATCAAAGGATATGGTGAGAAGGCAGGGTAGTGGGACTAAATAGGAGAAAATGGATCAGCTCATGATAAAATGGCAGAGCAGACTCGATGGGCTGAATGGCCTACTTCTGCTCCTTTGTCTTATGGTCTTATGGTCTTATGGTCTAATGCACCTTTCAGTTGGACTGCCAACCGCCATCAACGGGCAGAAGAAGAACACTAATTGAGCCAGCTGCTCTCAACCAATTGCTCCAAGCTTTTACTCTTCCTGCTTAAAGTTTACCTTGTTACCTGTTGTGATTAGTTTCTGTTCTCTCTTGCCCAGTGGCCCCTTGTGGCTTATTACTTTGCGTTCGATTATTAAAGTTATCGTTTGCTGCTGAATCGTCTCCGCTGCTGTCCTTTTGGGTTGAGCCTGACAGTGGTACAAGGAAAAGTATAACAGAATGCAGAATAAAGTGTAACAGCTACAGAGAAAGTTGCAGCACAGTTACAGAGAAAGACGTGCGGTCATAACCGGGTAAATTGTGAGGTGAAGAGTCCATCTTATCATAATGGTGATTATCTGAAATAGCTGAATTTGATATTGGGTCTCAAAGGTTTCAATGTGCAAGATGGAAGTTAGGGTCTTATTCTGTGAGCTTACACTGAGCTGCATCACCGTCTGGTAAAGTGGGGAGGGGGAGGCATTGCACAGGATTGAAATAAACTGCAGGAAGTTGTAAACTCAGCCAGCTCCAGCATGGGCACTCGCTCCCCAGCATCCCGGACACCTTCAAGGAATGATGCCTCAAAAAGGCAGCAACCATCATGAAGGACCCCATCACCCAGGATGTGCCCTCTTCTCATTGCTACCATCAGGGAGGAGATACACAGTCAGTGATTCAGGTACAGCTTCTTCCCCTCTGCCATCAGAACTTGGAATGGACATTGAACCCATGAACACTACATTCAGTACTTTTTTTTCTTTTTTTGCACTACTTTAATAAAATTAAAACATGCACACACACACTCACATGTGTGTATGTGTGTGTGTGTGTATCTATTTACTGTAATTTACATTTTTTATTATGTATTGCTACAACAAAACAACAAATTTCATGACATGTGCCTGATATTAAACCTGATTCTGGAACATTATATGGCAGCATTTTATCGTAGTGGTTAGCACAATGCTTTACTGCACCAGCGACTGACCCGAGATCAATTCCCACCGCTGTCTGTAAGGAGTTTGCATGTTCTCCCCGTGACCGCGTTTGTTTCCGTCAGGTGCTGTGGTTTCCTACCGCGTTCCAAGGATGTATGGGTTAGTATGCTGTTTGGGCACATGGGTGTGAGTGGGCAGCAAAGGCTTGCTGGGCCAGAAGGCCCTGTTATACTTTATACTTTATTGTCGCCAAACAATTGATACTAGAACGTATAATCATCACAGCGATATTTGATTCTGCGCTTCCCGCTCCCTGGATTACAAATCGATAGTAAATATTAAAAATTTAAATTATAAATCCTAAATAGAAAATAGAAAAATGGAAAGTAAGGTTGTGCAAAAAAACCGAGAGGCAGGTCTGGATATTTGGAGGGTATGGCCCGGATCCGGGTCAGGATCCGTTCAGCAGTCTTATCACAGTTGGAAAGAAGCTTTTCCCAAATCTGGCCGTACGAGTCTTCAAGCTCCTGAGCCTTCTCCCGGAGGGAAGAGGGACGAAAAGGTGGGTCGTGTCCTTGATTATCCTGGCAGCACTGCTCCGACAGCATGCGGTGTAAAGTGAGTCCAAGGATGGAAGATTGGTTTGTGTGATGTGCTGCGCCGTGTTCACGATCTTCTGCAGCTTCTTTTGGTCTTGGACAGGACTGTGTTACTATGCTGTATTTCGAAATAACAAAAAGTCAAAGTACATTTTTAAAAAATGAGGCCAAAGGTTGAGGGATCAGAGTGGGAGAGGTGTGGAGAATGGAGAATTGCAGGCGACCAACATCTCAGAGTTGCCCTTATGGACTGAACGGACGTGCATTTCACAGTGGTCACCCAATCTGTGTTTCCTTGCTCCACTTACAGTAAATACAAGAAACACAATAGAATTAATAAAAGACTGCCCCCAACAGGATGGACAAACAACCAACGTGCAAAG
This sequence comes from Mobula birostris, assembly GCF_030028105.1. Lineage (NCBI taxonomy): Eukaryota > Metazoa > Chordata > Chondrichthyes > Myliobatiformes > Myliobatidae > Mobula > Mobula birostris. Next base: position 5,937,446 of record NC_092399.1, read on the forward strand.
GACAACAAATCGTGCAGATACAAAAAGAAAAAAGGTAGCATTAATAAATAACAAATAAAAATCGAGAATATGAGATGAGGAGCCCTTGAAAGTGAGATCATAGGCTGTGGGAATAGCTCAGTGAGTTTTGCCCATAAGTTAGAAAACTGAGAAAATCATTTGATATTATAACCATACTCCACCGTGTCATAACAAGTGGCATCAAAAACTCTTACAACTGATAAGAGGGAAACAGAGAGAGAAGAAAAATCTAGTTCTGGTGTTCATATGAATAACCTTATATAGATATAAGAGAATTTGAATTGAGTCTATTAGTCAGGTATTTGTAACCCATGGGTAGCCTGTAGTCTAGGCTGAAAATCAGAGGTTGTGTTAACTCACTGTTGAATATTAAGTATCACTCCCCTTCATTTGCAGCCTTAAGCATCAACTCAGTGAGCTCATTATTGGTTTTATTTAGAGATACAGTGTGGAATAGGTCCTTCCGAGCTTCTGAGCCCAGCAAACCCCAATCTAACTCTAACCTAATCACTGGACTATATACAATGACCAATTAACCTACTAACTGGTACACCTTTGGACTGTGGGAGGAAACCAGAGCACCCAGAGGAAACCCACGCATTCCACAGGGAGGACGTATCTGCTCCGAACTCCGATCCCTCGAGTTGTAATAGCTTTGCACTAACTACTACGCTACTGTGGCGCCCAAGTTAGTATCACGGCTCCCATGGCTCTATTTGAACAGAGTTCGCCCAGTAACTGAGGCAACTTTAGTCCCTAAACAGGTCAGAATCAGAAACAGGTTTAATCTCATTGGCGTATGTCGTGAAATTTGTTTTATTTGTGGCAGCAGTGCAATGCAATACATGATAATATAGGGGAAAAACTGTTAATTACAGTAAGTCTATATTTGTACATAAAATATTTAAATTGAATAAGTATTGCAAAAACATAAATAAAGAAGTAGTGAGGTAATGATCATGGGTTCAATGTCCATTCAGGAATCTGATGGCAGAGAGAAAGAAGCTGTTCCTGAATCACTGAGTGTGTGTCTTCAGGCTCCTGTACCTCCTTCCTGATGGTAGCAATGAGAAGAGGGCACATTCTGTGTGATGGGGGTCCTTAATGATGGACACCATCTTTTTGAGGCAAAACTCCTTGAAGATGTCCTGGATACTACGGAGGCCAGTGCCCATGATGGAGCTGACTAAGTTTACAACTCTCTGCAGCTCACTTTGATCCTGTGCAGTAGCCCCCCACCCCCATACCAGACAGGGATGCAGCCCACCTGAATGCTTTCCATAGTCCAAGGAGAAATTTTCGACTGCATTAGAAGTATAACCTCTGACTTGCCTTCTTTGTAGCTGTATCGATATGTTGGGACCAGGTTGGTTCCTCGGAGATATTGACACCCAGGAATTTGAAATTGATCACTCTCTCCTCTTCTACTCCCTCTATAAGGACTGGTGCATGTTCCCTCATCCTACCCTCTCAGTTTTGTCCTCTCTCACTCTTTTCCTGACATTTAGTGCAACATCGCTGTCCTCTTCAGGAAAATGCAATTGTCATTGAGGTAAAAATTAAATGGGGGCTCTCTCCATTTCCCACCTAACATTAACCAGAGATCTGTAACAATCATTTTTTCAGGGTGAATACGTCAAATAGCGTCACCAAAAATGAGGGAAAGTTTAAAGGATATTGACAAGGCATCTGTTTTTTTACAAGAGAGTGATAAGTGGTGCCAGGGAAAGTTGTGGACGCAGTTACACAAGCAATGTTTTGGAGGCATTTCGACAAGTACATGAATACTTTGTGAATGAAGCTACACGGTCAATGAGCAGGCAGATGGGTCTCATTTAAATTTCCCTCATGGTCAGCACAGACATAGGGGGCTGAAAAACCCGTCCTTGAGCTGCGAGACCATACGACATAGGAGCATAATTAGGCCACTCCATCCTGGCTGATTTATTACCCCAGTCTTCTCCTCATAACCTTTGACACCGCGATCAATCAAGAACCTATCAACCTCTGCTTTACATATGCTCAATGATTTGGTCTCCACAACCGTCCGTGGCGAAAAATACTTCATATTCACTACCCTCCGGCTAACGAAATTCCGCCTCATCTCTGTTCTAAATGGACGCCTTCCTATTCTGAAACTGTGCCCTCTTGTCCTGAACTCACCCGCTATTGGAAACATCCTCCCCACATCCACTCTGTCCAGACTTTTCAATATTCGGTAGGTTTCGATGGGAACTCATGCCCCTTATTCCTCTAAACTTCAGCAAGTACAGGCTCAGAGCCATCAAACACTCCTCATACATTAACCCTTTCATTGTCGGAATCATTCTCATGAATCTTAGTCATAGTCATACTTTATTGATCCCGGGGGAAATTGCTTTTCGTTACAGTTGCACCATAAATAATTAAATAGTAATAAAACCATAAATAGTTAAATAGTAATATGTAAATTATGCCAGTAAATTATGAAATAAGTCCAGGACCAGCCTATTGGCTCGGGGTGTCTGACCCTCCAAGGGAGGAGTTGTAAAGTTTGATGGCCACAGGCAGGAATGACTTCCTATGATGCTTTGTGTTGTATCTCAGTGGAATGAGTCTCTGGCTGAATGTACTCCTGTGCCCAACCAGTACATTATGTAGTGGATGGGAGACATTGTCCAAGATGGTATGCAACTTGGACAGCATCCTGTTTTCAGACACCACCGTCAGAGAGTCCAGTTCCATCCCCAAAACATCACTGGCCCTACGAATGAGTTTGTTGATTCTGTTGGTGTCTGCTACCCTCAGCCTGCTGCCCCAGCACACAACAGCAAACATGATCGCACTGGCCACCACAGACTCGTAGAACATTCTCAGCACCTTCCGGCAGATGTTAAAGGACCTCAGTCTCCTCAGGAAATAGAGACGGCTCTGACCCTTCTTGTAGACAGCCTCAGTGTTCTTAGACCAGTCCAGTTTATTGTCAATTCATATCCCCTGGTATTTGTAATCCTCCACCATGTCCACACTGACCCCCTGGGTGGAAACAGGGGTCACCGGTACCTTAGCTCTCCTCAGGTCTACCACCAGCTCCTTAGTCTTTTTCACATTAAGCTGCAGATAATTCTGCTCACTCCATGTGACAAAGTTTCCTACCGTAGCCCTGTACTCAGCCTCATCTCCCTTGCTGATGCATCCAACTATGGCAGATTCATCAGAAAACTTCTGAAGATGGCAAGACTCTGTGCAGTAGTTGAAGTCCAAGGTGTAAATGGTGAAGAGAAAGGGAGACAAGACAGTCCCCTGTGGAGCCCCAGTGCTGCTGATCATTCTGTCGGACACACAGTGTTGCAAGCACATGTTTGGACTCTCTCCAATGCCAGCTCATCTTTTCTCAGGTAAGGGGCCCAAAACTGCTCACAATATTCCAAGTGCAGGCTGACCAATGCCTTATAAAGTCTCAGCATTACATCCTTGCTGTTATATTCTAATCCACTCAAAATGAATGCTAACATTGCATTTGTCTTCCTTACTACCGATTCAACCTGCAAGTAAGACTTTAGAGAATTCTGCAAAAGGACTGTTCTGTGTTTTATGTTTTCTGTAAGTAATGCATATTCAGAGGGAGAATGAGGAGAAGTATTCCAAAATAAACCAAACGGAGTCATATTAAAGGGGATGATAAAATTGGTAAGTGGAACAGTGGCAAGGATTGTATTTATCAAATGGTAGACGGAAAAGTTTAATATTCAGTAAATCATATTACCAGACAGCTAAGATGTACTTGTGACTCCAAGTTACAAATGAGGGAAAATTTGCAGATGCTGGAAACCCAAGCAACACACACAGAATGCTGGAGGAACTCAACATTTTGTGTGTGTGTGTTGCTTGTGACTCCAAGCAGCTGTTTGCATGTGACAGTGGCCGCACCCTGGTCAATGCTTTGGCAGGTGGGTTAAACCAGGTGAGGGTAGCCAGTGGCTTCATACTCCAGTGAGAAAGGGATATACCTGTCCTAGCAGGTGAAGTCAGCTCTGGCAGACTGGGCGGATGGGATTAACAGTGAGATCCATTGGCCAGGAAGATGGCACTGCTACGCTTCATGGAGAGTGACGGGCATGACAAGGCAGAGAAGGCATCATGGTCATTCACTGCAACCAAGGAAGACCACAGTTTGTGCCACTAATTGTAACACCTGACCCGGACTTCCGAGGTCAAAAGAGTGGAACCGCCTTAGTGTATCAGCTTTTCCACTTTAAAAATTCTCCAGCACTGATTTTCTCTCATTGTTGGAGACAGTGGACAATCAATCAAAGAGGGTCAGTTACCCCTCAGAGGTTCTTGTGCACTGGGTTTTGATGCATTGACAAGCTGTCAAAAGAAGTAACTGTCCTATACTGGATTATTGCCTATTTATAGAGGTCCAGAATACAGAGTTAAAGCTTCATGGTGCAAAGCTTGGGGTCCAGCTAAATATTGGCCACCAAAATTTAAAAGAAAGTCAAAGTTTTATTGTTTGTTAATGCCCAAGTGTCCTTGGAAAGGGAGTATACGGTCACCATGGACACAGTGGGGTGTTCCTGGGAATGGTGACCCCCTCCCAGAGAACTGACTGTTTTGTAGACAGTAAAAATCATATTTTAATTTGAATTTATTCACTGTCTTGTAAATACTTGATGTTTGTATTCCATGTATTCTTGTGTGAATAAACATTTGTAGTATTGTAAAAGAAGTATTATTGCTTATTTTTGTTGTGATTATCATTTTTCTTTTTAGTATTTGTGCAGTATGCTGTCTTTTGCACATTGCTTTTTGTCCGTCCTGTTGGATGCGGCGTTTCATGGATTCTATCGTGTTTCTTGGATTTATTGTGTGTGCCTGCAAGAAAAGGGATTTCAGGGTTGTTTCTGGTTGCAGATACGTAGTTTGATAATAAATTTACTTTGAACTTTGAAAGCCTTGGGTAAAATTTACCAAACTGGTGATGGGCGAGCAGTTTCTATTTATGTGGAGAGGTTGGTATAGAGAAGGGTCCTTTTGGGGGAGAAAATGTCAAGAAACTTGAGAAAGTCTGCAGATGCTGGAAATCCAAGGCACACATACAAAATACTGGAGGAACTCAGCAGGCCAGGCAGCATCTATGGAAATGAATGAACAGTCGATGTTTCAGGCTGAGAGCCTTCTTCAGGGCTGAAGAATGTTAAGAAAGATTTGATAAAGCTGTACCAACTTGTGAGCAGTTTTGTTTGAGAAAGGGATTAGTTATCAAAGGTTTTTCTTTTGCGAAGGAACCAGAGGGGAAATGAGGAGGTACATTTCCACACTGAGTTTTTTTTCCAAATCTGGAACGCACTGTCTGAAAGAATAAAGGAAGCAAATTCAACAGAATGCTTCAGAACAGAACCAGACAATCACTTTTCGGGAACAAATGTGAAGAGCAATGGGGAAAGTGTAAAGGAAATTTGAGCAGTTGTCTTGCCAGAACAGGCACAACAGATTAAACAACTCTTCCAGTATTTTGTACTGTATATGTCATCGATTCTAAATGCTATCATCAACGTTAATGCCACTTTTCTGTGTTGACAGCATTGGGAAAGCACACGAAGAAATGGATACCAATGAAGTGCAGATGCCTTTTCAAGTAACCATGGACAGATAAAAAGAAAAAAGCATGAATGTCGACTCTGCCAATCTAAGCATTTCTTCCAAATAGGTCTTTCTGCCCACATTGCCAAGACCTTCTTGTGCTGACCAAAAGAAACATCTAACAACTTCAGAAGAGTGTGGATTAAAACACTTACTTCCAAGCAACATCTCCAGGTGAGTTGCCACCGCTCACTGAGGGGATTGTGCTCTGTCTGTTTTCGGGCAGTCTTCTGTGTAGGGCAAAGTTCAGTCTTGTTTTTACAGCTGCGTGGACGAACCATGGGTCTGAACAAGAAAATTTTACACTGCCTGAAAACTGTGCAGTACTCTTTAAAAAATACACCATGGCCCGGCAGTTTATTGACAATGAGCTACTGACTTCCATTCTGTGTTTATTGTTACAATTTGTAACAGTGATGTAACTTGAAACACTGACGATGTAATTACATTGAAGTTCTAAAATATTTCAAAGTAAAGTCTGTATAATATGTTTATTAGTTAGAAAATTTATGGATTATATTCATTGTCACATCATTAATTACAGGATATTTCACAATTATATTAACATTATATAAAAGAAAATCCAGCTGCACGACAACCAAGGCTATGTGCGCGGGAGCATTTCAGTCACGGCGCAGCCACACAGCCATGTACCCGCGCAGCTTAGAGGGAACAGTGGTGGAGGGGACGGGGAACAAGTCTTTCCCATACATGCTTGTACTTAAGAAAAAGATTCTGGAAGCGGAAATTGGAGGTCATTGTAATCGGGAAATGGGTGTACCTGCTGAGAAAGGGTAGGACTGAAGTCTGAAGGAGGAAGTTGTACAATAGATTCTATGAGGGAAATGGAACATGGATAGTATAGAAAGAGTTCAAATTTTTTTATTTTAAGAACAAATGTATGCTCCTTGAAGCATCTATAGGAAGAGGTACAGTCGATGTTTTGGGCCGAGACCCTTCGCCAGGTTTCAGTTAGTCCTGACAAAGGGTCTCGGCCCAAAACGTCGACTGTACCTCCTCCTAGAGATGCTGCCTGGCCTGCCGCGTTCACCAGCAACTTTTAGGTGTGTTGCTTGAAATTCCAGCATCTGCAGATTTCCTCGTGTTTGCGTATGCTCCTTAAATCCTGGTTTCTACAGAGAACAATTTCAATAGCAGTGAGCACTCAGTTCTCCTATGGGTTACTCTTGCTCTCCCCCAGAAAGAGTAATCCCTTCCCTTTCCCTTGGAACAGGCACTAAAGTAGCATAGCGGTCAGCATGATGTTATCACAGCTCGGGGCATCAGAGTTCAGAGTTCAACAATAGCATTCTCTGTAAGGAAGTTTGTACATTCTTCTCTTGTGCACAAGGGCCCTCCGGATGCTCTGGGTTCCTCCCACAGTCCAAAGGCCTATTGGTTGATAGGTTAATTGGTGATAGTAAATTATCCTGTGATTAGGCTAGGTGGGCCAGAAGGGCCTGTTCTGTATCTCTAAATTAAAAATTAAAATTTATCTCCTGGAATTTTCTCCCTTCTGCTCGGAGGGTTTTGATGCAGGAGTAAAATCAGGTGAGAAGATAATTAATGTGTCCTTCAATAAACGTCCCTGCCAACATCTAGCTGGGTCAACATCCTGAATTACCTGACCTTGCTGCTCTGATTTTTTGTTCTATTACCTTGCTTTTCTCCCTAATATATTGGAACAGTTGCTGCTATTATTAACCTGAAAAATAGCTCCTCTAATTTCGGTTACACATGCGATCAGTTCCATTCTTGACAGGAAGGGAGCAACCAGGGTTGCTACTGAACAGACGACCCTGAATACAGCTCCCTTAATTTTAATTCAGAACTTGCACTGAGGCCTCAGCTTCAGAAATTCATAGTGCAATGGCAGATTTCTTCTTTGTCTTTTGCCGACAAACTGGTCTTTTGTGCATCTCTGATTACACTCTTACAGCTCAGGGCATCGGAGTTCGGAGTGTAATTCAGGCGTCTGCAGTAGGGAGCCTGTACGTTATCCTCGTGGAATGCCTGGGTTTTCTCTGGGTGCTCCGGTTTCCCCCCACATTCCAAAGACGTACCAGGTAGGTTAATTGGTCATCGTAAATTGTCCCACAATTAAGTTAGGGCTAAATCAGGGTTGTCGGGCGTTGCTGGGGTGATGTGGCAGATGAACTTAATGGGTACTTTGCATCAGTCTTCACTGTGGAAGGCACTAGCAGTGCGCCAGAGATCTGTGAGTGTCAGGGAGCGGGAGTGAGTACCAGTGATACGACAAAGGAAAAAGTGCTAGGCAGGCTTAAAGATCTTAAGGAGAATAAGTCACCTGCACCGCATGGACTACATCCCAGAGTCCTGAGAGAGGTTGCTGCAAAGATAAACGGATGCATTGGTCATGATCCTTCAAGAATCACTTGATTCTGGCATGGTCCCGGAGGATTGGAAAATTGCAAATGTCACTCCACTCTTTAAGAAGGGAGGAAGGCAAAAGATAGGAAATTATGGTCAGTTAGCCTAACTTCTGTAGTCGGGAAGTGTTAGTGTCTATTATTAAGGATAAGATTTTGGGGTACTAGGAGAATAATGACAAAATAAGTCAAAGTCAGCATGGTTTCTGTAAAGGGAAACCTTGCCTGACAAATCTGTTAGAGTTCTTTGATGAAGTAAAAAGTGGGGTGGACAAAGGAGAGGCAGTGGATATCATTTACTTGGATTTTCAGAATGCATTTGATAAGGTGCCACATATGAGGCTGCTTAACAAGATAAAATCCGATGGCTTTACAGGAAAGATACTGGCATGGATAGAGGAATAGCTGACGGGCAGGAGGCAGCAGGTGGAAATAAAAGGGGCCCTTTCTGGTTGGCTACCAGTGACTAGTGGTGTTCCTCAGTGGTCAGTATTGGGACCGCTACTTTTCATATTGTTTGTCAATGATTTAGATAATGGAATTGATGGCTTTGTGGTTGATACAAAGATAGGTGGAGGGGTAGGTAGTGCTGAGGAAGCAATGCGATTGCACCAGGACTTAGACAAACTGGAAGAATGGGCAAAAAAGTGGCAGATGGAATACAGTGTTGGGAACTGTATGATAATGCATTTTGGTAAAAGGAACAATAGTGTGGACTATTATCCAAATGGAGAGAAGAGTCAAACATCAGTGATGCAAGGGGATTTAGGAGTCCTCGTGCAAGACTCCCAGAAGGTGAATTTACAGGTCGGCTCTGTGGTAAAGAAGGCAAATGCAATGTTGGCATTTATTTCAAGGTGAATAGAATATAAAAGCAAAGAGATAGTGCTGAGCCTTTATAAGACACTAGTCAGGCTGCACTTGGAGTATTGCCAACAGTTTTGACCCCCTATCTCAGAAAGGATGTGTTGTCATCGGAGAGAGTGCAGAGGAAGTTCTCGAGGATGACTCCGGTAATGAAGGGGTTAACACATGAGGAGTGTTTGGCAACTCTCGGCCCGTACGCACTAAAATTTAGAAGAATGCGGGGCGATCTCATTGAAACCTGCCGAGTGTTGAAAGGACTAGATAGGGTAGGTTTCCTGTGGTGGGGGCACAGGCTCAAAATTGAGGGGTGACCTTTCAGAACAAGAAGTAAGGAGGAATTTTCTTTAGCTGCAGAGTCATGAATCTGCGGAATGCTCTGCCACAGACTGCGGTGGAGGCCAGTCCATGGGTATATCTCAGGCGGAAGTTGATCATCTCCTAATCGGTCAGGGCACCAAAGGATATGGCGGGAAGGAAGGTGTATGGGGTTGGGTGGAATCCGGGATCAGACATGATGGAATGGTGGAGCAGACTTGATGGGCTGAATGGCCTAATTCTGCTCCTATGTCTTATGGTCTTGTGGCTCGAAGGGCCAGAAGGGCCTGCTCCACAGCATATTTCTAAATACATAAAAAATAAATACAGTCAATTATTAACAGACATATTTCTGTCGACCTAATCTTAATTCTGAATCAGAATCAGAATCACGTTTATTATAATGGTATGTGTCGTGAACTTTGTTAACTTAGCAGCAGCAGTTCCATGCAATACATAATATAGAAGAAGAAGAAAAAATAATATTAAATAAATAAATAAGTTACAGTATACATATATTGAATAGATTAAAAATCGTGCAAAAACAGAAATAGTATATATTTAAAAAGTGAGGTAGTGTTCATGGTTCAATGTCCATTTAGGAATCAGATGGCAGAGGGGAAGAAGCTGTTCCTGAATCGCTGAGTGTGTGCCTTCAGGCTTCTGTATCTCCTACCTGAAGGTAACAGAGAGAAAAGGGCATGCCCTGGGTGCTGGAAGTCCTTAATAATGGACACTGCCTTTCTGAGACACAGCTCCCTAGATGTCCTGGGTACTTTGTAGGCTAGTGCCCAAGATGGAGCTGACTAGATTTACAACCCTCTGCAGCTTCTTTCAGTTCTGTGCAGTAGCCACCCACCCCCATATCGGACAGTGATGCAGCCTGTCAGAATGCTCTCCACGGTACATCTATAGAAGTTTTTGAGTGTTTTTGTTGACAAACCAAATCTCTTTAAACTCCGAATGAAGTATAGTCACTGTCTTGCCTTTATAGCTGTATCAATATGTTAGGACCAAGTTTGATCCTCAGAGATCTTGACACCCAGGAACTTGAAACTGCTCACTCTCTCCACTTCTGATCCCTCTGTGAGGATTGGTATGTGTTCCTTCATCTTACCCTTCCTGAAGTCCACAATCAGCTCCTCCGTCTTACTGACGTTGAGTGCCAGGTTATTGTTATCACTCCACTATGTGGCATATCTCGCTCCTGTACGCCCCCTCGTCTCCATCTGAGACTCTACCAACAATGGTTGTATCATCTGCAAACTTATAGATGGTATTTGAGCTATACCTAGCCACACAGTCATGTGTATATAGAGAGTAGAGCAGTGGGCTAAGCACACACCCCTCAGGTGCACCAGCATTGATTGTCAGCGAGGAGGATATGTTATCACCATTCTGCACAGACTGGTCCTTCATAGTTCCTTAATTAAATTTCTCCTCCTTTCTACTTCCCTCTCCTCATTCAAGAACATCCTCAAAGCTAAGTCTTCGGTCAACTGTTCCAATAACCCATTAATTTAGTCATGTTAATTTTTCTTTGATAATATGCCTGTCAAGCTCTGTAAGACATTTTACTGTATGATTGACAGCTATTATTATTAGACTCTACATCTGGAATATTTTTCCCGTTGATCTCGTTTTCGAAAATTTCTGTCTCCATTGATCCCTGCCCAAATAACCCATCCAGTGATGTCCTATTGTTAGCATAATTTCGCACTAGGAACGCACATGTGGCAGGACTCGTCGTATGTTCGTCTAAAGATTTCTTTATTTTTCATACCTTTGTAGAAAGGAGGCCATTCATCCCATCTGAGACTATGCTGGCTATCAGAACAATCCCATAACCCTGCTTATTTCCTTGTAAATTATTATCTTACATATGCCCATTAATGGAATGGGAGCATAGCAGCTCGCACAGGTTCTTTACAGTTCCGGCTATCAGACCAGGGTGCAAATCCAGCTGCTGACTGTAAGGAGTTTTCACATTCTCCCCGTGACTGCAGGAATTTCCTCCAGGTGCTCTGGTTTCCTCCCAGATTCAAAAGGCGTACAGTTAGGGATAGTGGGCAAGTCTGGCGAATCTTCTGGGCAGCCCACCACAATCCTCACTGATTTGCTTCGATGCAAACAATGCATTTCACAGTATGTTTGATGTACATGTGACAAATACAGTTCGTCTTTAACACTTCCTTGATTCTCCTACCAGCCATCTCCACTTGGATTAGTGGGTAAGAGCCAGTTTAACCTAACAACGAGCAAGTCTTTGTGGTGTGAGAGAGAACTGGACCCACACAGTCACACAGAGAATGTGCAAACTATACAGGGACAGCATCAGGAGTCGGGATCATACCCAGGTCACTGAAGCTTTCTGACACCTGCTGCACCCCGTTGCCATACTGCGATGCTCACTGTATTGGTCAAGAGTGGCAAAGGCAAGGTCAAAGAAAAGGTGAGAATGTAAAAGTTTTCAGTAAATACGAATATGTCTGGATGCCCTGTGGCCTCGCGGTCACATCCTTGTATCTATCCGAAAATCCTGAACTCATGGCACACTTCATGACATCAGTGTAGCAAAGACTGCACTGTTAGTGCTGGGGTCTTTCAAGTGAGAGATTATACTAAAGACCCAACTCGTTTGGACATATTGGTCCCTTTGGCACTATCTCGAAGTTCAAGCTCAAGTTTAATTCTCATTAACCATACATGAGTACCCATGAATACAGCCAAAAAGCCAGCGTTCCTCCAGGGCAAAACACAGTACCAACAGTCATACACAGCATAAATATACAGCCACACAGATAAGTATGTAACATAGGCAAACTCCCAAAGTGACAACATGGATGGAGCATGAATGCTGTTGGCAGGAACAAGTCCTCAGCTGCCCGCAGACAAATGCGTGCACGCACGCAATCCAGCTTGTCTTCCGCCGAGCGAATACCAAAGGGCAGCGCCGAGGGAAGGCCAGCCCCCAATCCAGCATAGACGGTTACAACAAGTGACACCATGGGATGAGGCCGAGGCCACACCGCTCACCCGCAGTTGGTCTCGCCAATAAACCAGTGAACCGGGCTTGCAGAATTCTGTGTTACCAGTGTCCAACTGGGTCCTGCGATCCAAGACAATCACTCCTGTTAGCCTGCACACACCAACTCTGACGCCTCTCTGCAGCAGATATCTTGAGAGGTTGTACACTAACGTAATGTGGTGACATTGACCAAAGGTTGGTAGAAGAACCTTTAAAGCCTGCCTGTAAGTTTGGTTAACTCTTCTGATAAAGAAAAATAATTTGAGGGGAGAAAAAAGACAGGATAAGGAGGGAGAGAATGTGGTTTGAAGCTGATAATAGGTTTGTAATTCAGGATGTAGTTGCAGTTTGTGATGTAGTATTTAGACCTGATGGATATTAATTATCAAAAATAAATGAGGCCTCTTACACAAGATGCCTTTTTGCATTAATAATAATTTTATTTAAGAGTACCTTTCATACAGATGGTGTAGTTCAATGGGATAAAAGTACAAACATGAAAATAAAAGACAAAAAGATATTAGTTAAATGCAAGATTAAATAAATAGGTTTTGAGCTGGCATTAGAAGTGTCAACTGAGTCTGTATCCCTTATAGTTTTAGGTATTGAATTCCACAGTTCTGGAGACTTGCCGTCAACAAATACCCTGTCCACTGAAGTAGAATAAAGCTGTTCAAGGAACAGTATTGGAAATGGAGATGGATTTTACATCAACGGTAATCCTTTCTGACTGCTTACAAAGAAAAATCATTACAGTTACTGAAAGGTGTTGGGGGCAAATCTTCCATGCTGTTTCTTGGAATAAATGACAGGCTTGTGACGCAACCAAAGTGGTGCTTAGTAATAGCAATAGTTTCTTTCCATCAGCGTAGACTTCTGAAACATTTTCAAAAGAGAATGCAGCTTTAAGTATTGAAGCTGGCATTGTGTGAGGTTACAAAGTAAGAGGTAACACTGAGAGAACATAGACTAGAGCCTACTGCCTCCACCTTGAATTCCCCGCAGGACTTGCTTGCTGATTGTTACAGCAACCTTGTTGATAACATCACGGAAAAATGGGATAAAATGAATAAACAGGAAAAAAAATGTGAGTTATTATTAACACTCGTATTTAATTGCTTTATTTTTAGCTCCACAAGCTTCAGAAATGATGTTGACGTTCGCATGGTGGTGAGATTAGTTGAAGGTCTGATTACTGAAGCACATACACTCAGTGGCCACTTTATTAGGTACAGCGAATATCTGAGCAGCCAATCATATGGCAGCAACTCAATGCATAAAAGCATGCAGACATGGTCAAGAGGTTCAGTTGTTGTTCAGACCAAACATCAGAGTGAGGAGGAATTGTGATCTAAGTGACTTTGACTGTGCCAGAGAGGGTGATATGGATATCTCAGAAACTGCTGATCTTCTGGGATTTCCACACATAACAATTTCAAGAGTTCACAGGGAAGGGTGCATAAAGAAGCATCCAGTGAGGAGCAGTTCTGTGGGTAGAATGCCTTGTTAATGAGAGGGGTCAGAGAAGAATGGCAAGACTGGTTCAAGCTGACAGGAAGAAACTCAAATAACCATGAGTTACAACGGTGGTGTGCAGAAGAGCATCTCTGAGTCAACAACACATCGTACCTTGAATGGATGGGATATGTAGCAGAAGACCATGAACGTACACACAGAGACCAATTCATTAGGTACTGGAGGTACCTAATTAGGACCGTAAGATATAGGAGCAGAATTAGGCCACTTGGCCCATTGTGTCTACTCTGCCATTTCATCGTGCCTGATCCATTTTTCCTCTCAGCCTCAATCTCCTGCCTTCCCCCATATCCCCTCATGCCCTGACTAATCAAGAATCTATCAACCTCTGCCTTAAATATACATAAAGACTTGGCTTCCACAGCTGCCTGTGGCAAAGAATTCCACAGATTCACCACCTTCTATCTAAAGAAATTCCTGCCCCTCCACCTACCTTTGTATCACCTGCAAACTTTGCAACAAAGCCATCAATTCCATCATCCAAATCATTGACATATAGCGTAAAAAGAATCAATCCCAACACAGATCCATGTAGAACGTTACTAGTCACTGGCCCCCAACCAGAAAAGGCTCCCTTTATTCCCACTCTTTGCCTCCTGCCAATCAACCACTGTTTTATCCAAGCTAGAATCTTTTCTGTAATACCACGGGCTCGTAGCTTGTTAAGCAGCCTCGTGTGGCACCTTGTCAAAGGCCTTCTGAAAATCCAAGTACGCAACATCAACTGATTCTCCTTCGTCTATCCTGCTTGTTATTTTTTCAAAGAATTCCAACAGACGTGTCAGGCAAGATTTTCCCATTAGGAAACCATGCTGACTACAGCCTATTTTATCATGTGCCTCTAAGTAACCAAAACCACATCCCTAACAATTGACTCCAGTATCTTCCCAACCACTGAGGTCCAACTAACTGGCCAATAATTTCCTTTCTTTTGCCTCTGAAGGGTGGAGTGACATTTGTAATTTTCCAGTCCTCTGGAACCAATCCAGAATCTAACAATTCTTGAAAGATCATTACTAACACCTCCAGAATATATTGATTGTAATCTGGCCCTAACATCAACCTCTCCACACTTGGAGTCTCACTACACATTGTCTTTCTTTGTAAACCAACTAGCTCATCTTCAGCACTATCACTCCAGTTCCCATCTCCATGCCAGATTATTTTAAACCCATTCGAACATCGCTAGCCAACCTGTCTGCAAGGATACTGGACCCTCTCGGGTTCAGATGTAACCCGTCCCTTTTGTACAGGTCATACCTGCCTCCGAAGAGACTTACATGATCTATGTATCTGAACCCCTGCCCACTGCACCAGATCCTCAGCCACACATTCACCTGCCAAATCATCCTATTTTTACCCTCATTGGCACGTGGCACAGGCAGCAATCCATAAATTACTGCCCTGGAAGTCCTGTTTCTCAGCTTTCTATCTAGCTCCCTAAAATCTCTCTTCAGTACCACCTCATCTGTCTCCCTATGTCATTGGTGTCACTATGTACCAAGACTTCTGGCTGCTTGAGAATGCATGGACGCGATTCGAGACGCCCCTGATCCTGGCACCAGAGATGCAACATACCATCTGGGTATCTCTATTGCACCCACAGAACCTTGTCTCTGTACGTCTGACGAAGGAATCTCTTATCAACACTGCAGTCCTCTTCACCTCCCTGCTTTTCTGAGCCACAGCACCAGACTCAGTGCCAGAGACCCCGTTACTGTGGCTCCCCACTGGTAGATCGTCCCCCTCAATAGTACCTAAAGTTATATTCTTATTATTGAGGAGAATGGCCACAGGTATGCTCTTCACTGGCTGTGCATTTCCCCTCCTTCTCCTGATAGTCACCCAGTTACGTGTCTCCTGCAGTTGAATTATCCTTATTGGTCCTTTCTAATGCATCCCTCTAGCTGATCGGTCGCTCCTCAACTCAGAGAAACTGATGCAAAGCTCTGCCTTCAAAATCTTGATTGGCGCCCTGATTAAAGAGTAGCTCTTTTTATGCACCTCTGGTGTGAATTGCCCACTGGTAAGTGGCCAATGAGTGCATAGCAGCATGGATCCAATAGACTTAATATTTTATCCTGGGTCAACACACTCTGCTGCAAACATTCTCTTTTAGTGGCAACCTCTCTGATGACGGAGAAGTTACCATAATGGTAAATTCTGCTTTGACCCAAGTTTTAGAGTCATAGAATTACTGCTGAAGAAAGCTATTTAGGTAATTAAGACTATGCTGACACCTATTTTATTAAAGCTATTTTTTAATATATATATAGAACATAGAATAGTACAGCACAGTACAGGCCCTTTGGCCCACATTGTTGTGCCGACCGTCAACCACTGCCTCCCATATAACCCCCCACCTTAAATTCCTCCATATACCTGTCTAGTAGTCTCTTAAACTTCACTAGTGTATCTGCCTCTACCACTGACTCAGGCAGTGCATTCCACGCACCAACCACTCTCTGAGTAAAAAACCTTCCTCTAATATCCCCCTTGAACTTCCCACCCCTTACCTTAAAGCCATGTCCTCTTGTATTGAGCAGTGGTGCCCTGGGGAAGAGGCGCTGGCTATCCACTCTATCTATTCCTCTTATTATCTTGTACACCTCTATCATGTCTCCTCTCATCCTCCTTCTCTCCAAAGAGTAAAGCCCTAGCTCCCTTAATATCTGATCATAATCCATACTCTCTAAACCAGGCAGCATCCTGGTAAATCTCCTCTGTACCCTTTCCAATGCTTCCACATCCTTCCTGTAGTGAGGTGACCAGAACTGGACACAATACTCCCAAGTGTGGCCTAACCAGAGTTTTATAGAGCTGCATCATTTCATCACGACTCTTAAACTCTATCCCTCGACTTATGAAAGCTAACACCCCATAAGCTTTCTTAACTACCCCATCCACCTGTGAGGCAACTTTCAGGGATCTGTGGACATGTACCCCCAGATCCCTCTGCTCCTCCACACTATCAAGTATCCTATTTAATCAACATTGATCATAAAGTTAAAAAAGACAATGACATTAATCTCCTTAGCAGCTCAGGGATTTTATTGAATCACAGATACAAGTTTTTGAATGGCACTCAAGAGTTAGCAGGGAATCATTTGGAACTGGTTGCTTCCAGACCAAAACAAGAAATGTTCATGACATGGTAGCATAGCGATTAACATGGCACGATTACATCTTGGAGTTTGGAGATCAACTCCAACGTCATCCATAAGGAGTCTCTACGTCCTCCCCGTGGAATGTGTGTGCTTCCTCCAGGTGCTCCGGTTTTCTCCCACAGTCGAAAGATGTACCGGTTCGTAGGTTAGTTTGTCGTAAATTGTCCTGTGACATGGCTAGGGTTACATCAGGGGTTGCTGAGCAGTGTGGCTCGAAGGGGTGGAAGGCAAAAATTTCTGCGCATCCCATATAAAATGGTACTGAAAAACTAACAGTATCTGTGAACCAGAAGGTATAGTGGAGCCATTTCCAAATAAGATTATCAGGTCACAGTTTTAACTTGAGGATAAAATTGGCTTTTTACAGTGGTGCTGAATAAACTCAGTGCAAATTGCTAACCTGTGCAAACCATTCAAACTTCCTGGTGCACAGGGGCAGCTGACCAGCCACGAGCCTGTTTTACACTGCTGCTCTGGGTGTATTGTGTTCAGCTCAGTGCTGTCTAACAAACAGCTGTGAATCAGTGAGAGCACACCTTGATTTAAATCAACCGGATTACAGAACTTATCCCATTCTGAAGACATGGACATATACTGGATTGACACTCCTGAGTGGAACTGGGGTGGGGGAATACTCTAATTTGGATGTACCGGTGCCACAGTACTGCAGTGGTTAGTGCGATGATATTACCACTCGGGGCGTCCCAAAGTTCAATTCTGACGTCATGTATAAGGAGTCTGGACGTCCTCCCTGTGAATATGTGGGTTTTCTCCGGCTGCTCCATTCTCTTCCCACAGTCCAAAGATGTACCGGTTGGTAGATTAATTGGTCATTGTACATTGTCCCGTGATTAGGCTAGGGTTAAATCGTGGGTTGCTGGGCCACGTGGCTCGAAGGGCTGGAAGGGCATATTTTGCACTGTATTTCTAAATAAAATAAAATAAGATTCATTTCTGGGTTAATTGGTCATTGTATATTAGACCATAAGACATAGGAACAGAATTAGGCCATTTCGCCCATCAAGTCTGCTTCACCATTCAATCTTGGCTGATCCTTTTCTCCCCTTCTCAGCCCCACTCCTGGGCCTTCTCCCCCTAACCTTTGATGACGTGTCCAACCAATAACCTGGCCTCCAAGATGCGTGTGGTAATAAATGTCACCACCCTCTGGGTAAAGAAATTTCTCTGGATCCCTGTTAAATGGATGCCCCTCTATCCTGAGCTGTACCCTCTTGTCCTAGACTCCCCCATTCTGGGAAACAATCTTTCCACATCTACTCTCTCTAGGCCTTTCAACATTCCAAAGGTTTCAATGAGATCCTCCATCTTCCTTCTAAATTACAGCGAATACAGACCCAGAGCTATCAAATGTTCCTCATATGATAACCCTTTCATTCCCAGAATCATCCTTGTGAACCTCCTCTGAACCCTCTCCAATGCCAACACATCTGTTCTGAGATGAGGAGCCCAAAACTGTTCACAATACTCAAGGTGAGGCCTCAGCATCACATCCCTGCTCTTGTATTCCAGACCTCTTGAAATGAATGCTAACATTGCATTTGCCTTCCTCACCACCAACTCAACCTGCAAGCTAACCTTTAGAGCGTTCTGCACAAGGACACCCAAGTCTCTTTGCTTCTCAGATTGTTGGATTTTCTCCCTGTTTAGAAAATTGTCTGCACATTTATTTCTACTACCAAAGTGCAGGACCATGCATTTTCCAACATTGTATTTCATTTGCCAGTCTCTTACCCATTATCCTAATATGGAGAATGGGTAAGAGAGCCCTTCTGCAGTCTACCTGCTTCCTCAACACTATCTGCCCCTCCACCAATCTTCGTATCATCTGCAAACTTGGCAGCAGAGCGATCTAATGCATCATCTCTATCATTGATATACAGCTTAAAAATAGTCCCATCACCAATCCCTGTGGAACACCACTAGTCACTGGCAGCCAAACAGAAAAGGATCCTTTTATTCCCACTTGCTCCCTCCTTCCAATCAGCCAATGCTCTAACCATGTCAATAATTTCCCCGTAATACCATGGGCTCTTAACTTGGTAAGCAGCCTCATGTGTGGCACCTTGTCAAAGGCCTTATGAAATTCCAAATATACAACATCCACTGCATCTTCTTTATCAATCCTACTTGTAATCCCCTCAAATAATTCAAACAGGTTTGTCAAGAAAGATTTTCCCTTAAGGAAACCATGCTAACTTTGTCCTATCTTGTCCTGTGTCACCAAGTACTCCATAACTTCATCCTTAACAATTGACTCCAAGATCTTCCCAACCACTGAGATCAGGCCAGCAGGCCTGTAATTTCCTTTCTGCTGATTTTTCAATCGACCTGCATGTTGAAATCTCCCATGACTGTCATATCATTGACCTTTTGACACAACCTTTCTATTTCCTGTTATAACCTGTGGTCCACATCCCAGCTACTGCTGGGAGGCCTGCATATAACTGCCATCAGGGTCCTTTTACCCTTACAGTTTCTTAACTCAGCCCACAAGGATTCAACATCTTCCGATCCTATGTCACATTAAGAGGATAAGACATGAGAGAATAGGACCAATCAAGTGTGACAGTGGAAAAGTTTGTATGGGACTGGAGGCGATAGCAGAGTTATTTAATGAATACTTTACTTCAGTATTTATTCACTACGGAAAAGGATCTTGATGATTGTAGGGATGACTTACAGCAGATTGAAAAGCTTGAGCATATAGACATTAAGAAAGAGGATGTGCTGGAGCTTTTGGAAAGCATCAAATTGGATAAGTCACTGGGACCGGATGAGATGTACCCCAGGCTACTGTGGGAAGTGAGGGAGGAGATTGCTGAGCCTCTGGCAATGATCTTTGCATCATCAATGGGGGCAGGAGAGGTTCTGGAGGACTGGAGGGTTGCGGATGTTGTTCCCTTATTCAAAAAAGGGAGTAGAGCTAACCCAGGAAATTATAGACCAGTGAGTCTTATTTCAGTGGTTGGTGAGTTGATGGAAAAGATCTTGAGAAGCAGGATTTATGAACATTTGGAGAGGCATAATATGATTAGGAATAGTCAGCATGGCTTTGTGAAAGGCAGGTTGTGCCTTACGAGCCTGATTGGATTTTTTGAGGATGTGACTAAACACATTGATGAAGGTAGAGCAATAGATGTAGTGTACATGGATTTCAGCAAGGCATTTGACAAGCTACCCCATGCAAGGCTTATTGAAAAAGTAAGGAGGCATGGGATCCAAGGGGACATTGCGTTGTGGATCCAGAACTGGCTTGCCCACAGAAGGCAAAGAGTGGTTGTAGACGGGTCATACTCTGCATGGAGGACGGTGACCAGTGGTGTGCCTCAGTGATCTCTTCTGGGACCCCTTCTCTTTGTGATTTTTTATAAAGGACCTGTATGAAGAAGTGGAGGGATGGGTTAGTAAATTATCTTATGACACAAAGGTTGGAGGTGTTTGGATCATGTGGAGGGCTGTTAGAGGTTACAGTCAGACATTGATAGGATGCAAAACTGGGCTGAGAAGTGGCAGATGGAGTTCAACCCAGATAAGTGAGAGGTGGTTCGTTTTGGTAGGTCAAATATTATGGCAGAATATAGTATTAATGGTAAGACTCATGGCAGTGCGGAGGATCAGAGGGATCTTGGGGTCTGAATCCATAGGACACTCAAAGCTGCTGCGCAGGTTGACTCTGTGGTTAAAAAGGCATACGGTGCATTGGCCTTCATCAACCATGGGATTAAGTTTAAGAGCCGAGAGGTAATTTTACAGCTATGTAGGACCCTGGTCAGAGCCCACTTGGAGTACTGTGCTCAGTTCTGGTCACCTCACTACAGGAAGGATGTGGAAACTATAGAAAGGATGCAGAGGAGACTTAAAGGCTGTTGCCTGGATTGGGAACCATGCCTTATGAGAATAGGTTGAGTGAACTCGGCCTTTTCTCTTTGGAGCGACGGAGGATGAGAGGTGACCTGATAGAGGTGTATAAGATGATGAGAGGCATTGGTCGTGTAGATAGTCAGAGGCTTTTTCCAGGGCTGAAATGGCTAGCATGAGAAGGCACAGTTTTAAGGTGTTTGGAAGAAGGTACAGAGGAGATATCAGGGGTAAGTTTTTTACACAGAGAGTGGTGAGTGCGTGGAATGGGCTGCCAGCGATGGTGGTGGAGGTGGATACGATAGGGTCTTTTAAGAGACTCCTGGATAGGTACATGGAGCTTAGAAAAATAAAGGGCTATGGGTAACCCTAGGTAATTTCTAAGGTAAAGACATGTTCAGCACAGCTTTGTGAGCCAAAGGGCCTGTGTTGTGCTGTAGGTTTTCTATGTTTCTATTTTTCTACTGATTTGATGCCATTCTTTACTTGCAGAGCCACACCACCCCTTCTGCCTACCTTCCTATCCCTCCGATACAGCGTGTAACCTTGGACATTCAGCTCCCAACTACAACCATCCTTCAGCCATGATTCATACCTGACAATCTGTAATAGTGCAACAGGATCATCCACCGTTATTTGTTATACTCCTAGCATTGTGATATAACACTTTGAGTACTGTATTTGCTACCCTTTCTGATTTTGCATCCCTAATGCACTGATACTCACCTTGCTGGCTGCAATTTTGTCCTGTCATCTGCCTGCCCTTGCTGACAGGCTGCCTGCAGGCTATCTTTGCTTTTTTACCAACCGTCCCATCCTGAGTCCCTTCACTCCGGTTCCCACCCCACCGCCCCGCCAAATTAATTTAAATGCTCTCCAAAAGCTCTAACAAACCTGCCCATGAGGATATTGGTCTCACTTAGGCTCAGGTCCCGTTATTAGGCCAGGGTTAAATCAGGAGCCGCTGGACAGTGCGACTTTAAGGGTCTAATCCATACAGTATCTCAATAACTAAAGTAAGTCAAACCAGACTGTCTGCCATCTCAGATGGATGTATATATTCATCCCAGTTAATTATCAGTAATAAGTAAACTGATTACCTGTGGGCAACTTGGCTTCTGGGTACTGGCTATACTGTGTTTAAACCTGAGATTAGCTTTCATTTTGAGAGGATTTAAATAAAGAGCCTATGATCTGCACGTTTTTGTCTGCTCTGCTTTGGCGTACCTGAACACTCTATTGGGCATTAGCTGAATTCACTGAAGGGGCAGCATAGGCTTATGGGTCTTTGGCGCTGAAGCTTTCAACGAAATCAAAATGTAATGCTGGACAACTACCTTGCACAGTACAGTGACATTAACTGTTGTCATGGTAAACCATTGTCATGGCAACTGTTGTCTTGGACAACTTACCCAGCACAGTACAGTGACATTATCCGTTGCCATAGTAAATTTTAAGGATTTGTCGTGACCTTCATTAGACATTGAATAATATAAAAAGCATCAAAACTGCTGTCCTTGAATGTGATCTTCAAAACAGCATCAAAACAACCGTCTTTGGAAAACATAGTTCTATTGAGTTTTTATCCTCACTCATTTTTTTTTCTCTGGTGTCCCTGTTTTGCTTACAGATGGTCAGAAACAAATACAACATTCAACTCATCAAGGTGAGCCTTGCACTGAACAAAACTGTACAGAAATAACATCACTTACCTCTGCACCACAACAAAACTCTCCGCTGAAGAGCCATTCTGGTCACAATATACCAAAGAAGAGAATTGAATCCTGCTGATAAAAAGAAAACTAGAATTAGGGAGAAAATTTAGGAAAGCTGATCTTCATGTTGTTTTGTAACTTCAAAACACTCCAGAACCTGAGATTGTTTTCACTGCACAAGCGGCTCCTAGAAAGCAGTGTGACTCCCCTTGTCAGGAAAGACATTATCCCATAAGAATAAGAAAGCCTACAAGGTGATTAAATCTGACTGGGACAATTTAGAATTTACTATGCTGTGGATGTCTGTATGTAATAGTTACATTATATGACATACTGTGTATGTAATTGAGAAGCATTCTCTATTGAGTTAGACTTTATAGCTAAGCAGGAAGGAGTGTTGTGTATTTAATATTTAAATAATATTTGAGTATTCTTGTATATTCTGTATATTGGTTGATTAAGCATTCTTGATCAGCAATGTTACGTTTTGTGACTTCAAAACATTAAACTAATTCAAAGGAAGACACAGGAGTCCGAAGTGTGAGACTATTTTTGTGCTTAGCTGCATGTATCATGTGTTAGTGTGATGACGTATGCAATTCACATACCTCTACATATAACTCATATGAGTTATTCAGACAAGCAAGATTGCTCAGTCAACCAATATATATACAAGATTACTCAAGTATTAAATATTAAATGAACAACGAAGAATAAGTGTTTAAGTACAGTTAATCAGATTAATGAATTCAGTCATCCAATTTTCTTGGAAGACTAATTGTACTCTGAAGGAGTCAGAAACTGCAATACGAACAGGATATCAATTCCAGTGTCCTGATATCAGCAAATCCATACCAGATTGGGAAATCACTTACAGTATGGAAGGCAGTGATATCGCTGTCATGGTGACTGGGGATTCATCTCAGTTGTATTACAGTGTATAACCCAACCAAATGGACGATGGATATACTGGTAATAATAGCCCAGGGCATAACTCGTACAGAACCAGAGAATGGGAAACCTCTTCCTGTACTGGAAATGGATGTCATCACCAAGGCTGCAGATCAGGATCTCACTGCACTTGCTGGATAGGTTCGTATCAATGGAAATGGGATGACATCATTTTCAGAAATGGACAGTGAGATCTGTCCATTCTTGGATAATGGAAAACTTCCAGTACTGGACAATGGAAAATCTCCTTAGTACTGGAGCATGTGAAATCTCCTGCATTTCTGCACTGTGGGAAACCTTACCCTCAGTATTGGACAAGGAAACCTCCTTTAGTGATGGACAAAGGGAAAACTTCAGTAATGGACAAAGGAGAACTTCATGAATGTAATGAACATCTCCAAGAGTACTTGAATGGAAATATAAACTGCAGAAAGCAATGGAGATTGACAGAGAATGTATCACCGGAACATTCACTTTGCAGTAAGGTAAGATTTTCAGAAACTGGGTCATTAGATGAAGTAATTTGCCACTTTTACAACCAGTCATGAATCAATAATACACCGTGTCAAGTTTGCTTTCCACTGCCTCTACTCCGTCCATGAGTGGATCATCTATTTCAGTGTAACAGAGGCTGGAGAATGTGACTCTCCTGACAGCTACAAACAACAAAGAGAAAGTTCTGTTCGAAGAAGAGTACCCACTTTGTCCTCATAAAACTGGCATACTGTTCTTGCCAATTCGGCATGACGTCTAAATGCGCAGTGGAGTGTTTATTGACTGGTTGCATCATGGCCAAGTATGGAAACACCAATGCTTGAACGGAAAATCCTATAAAAGTAGTGGATTCGGCCCAGTACATCATGAGTGAAGTCCTCCCAACCACTGGGCACATCTACATGATGTAGGAAAGCAGTATCCATTCACCAGAGGCCCCCTTTATCCAGTCCATGCTCTTTTTTTGTTTGCTGCCATCAGGAGCCTCAGGACTCACACCACCAGATTCAGGAACAGTTACTACCCCTCAACCATCAGGCTGTTGAACAAGAGGGGATAACTACACTCACTTGCCCATCCATTGAGATGTTCCACAACCAGTGGTCTCACTTTAAGGACTCTTTATCTTGTAATCTCGTGTTCTCATTACTTATTGCTATTTATTTATGTTTGCATTTGCACAGCTTGCTGTCTTCTGCACTCTGGTTGATCCTTCATTGACCCTGTTATAGTTACTGTTCTATAGATTTAATCTATAGACCGAAGAGGAGCATAGAAGAGACAATAGCACCTTTGCTTGCATCTTCAGAAACAGCTCTATTTCTGTCTTTCATATCTCTATTATTTCCTTTCAGCCTTCTTTTGACCTGGAGTTTCACGCTGACTTCGGTTCTTTGTGAGAATAAGACCCGCTCTTGGGATTTCACAACTGGCTGTTATTCAATATGCCAAGGATGGGCCGAGGAGATTAGCTCGCCTTCGGTGTTCTGGGATCTCGTGGTCTGGAGATGGGCGGACTGAAGGTCAGTGTCTCAGCAGGAATTTGGTGCGTTGGGGGAGACGGAAGATCAAAAGCAGCAAGCTGTCTGCTGGCTGGGCGCCCAGAGACCCAAGTTCCTCGGGCACAGAGCTCAGAAAAAGCGACACAACGGACTTTTAACATCATAAATCGGTGAGTTGTTTGTTATGCCTCCCTACATGCTGTGAAATGGAGACGCCTCTTTTTCCCTTTTTAGGGAGAGAGAGAGCCTGTGGTATGTCGAATACCGGGTGAATGAGTAGTCTTTGGTGTACTGCAAGTCTGTGTCTTTGCTGATGCTTTCTGCACGTTTGAGTGCTTGGTGGAAGGCACCAAAGCCTTTTTTTGCTGGAAGGGGAGGGGGGATCATTGCTTTGCCTCCACTTACGCTTGGAAGAGGGGAGCTGGGAGGGCTTTGGGGTTCTAACATTTAACTGTCATTCATTCTTTGGGGGCATTCCTCTGTTTTTGTGGATGGTTGCGAAGAAAAAGTATTTCAGGATGTATATTGTATACATTTCTCTGACATTAAATGTACATTTGAAACCTAATCTATGCCCACAAGGAAATGAATCTCAGGGTTGTATGTGGTGACATATATGTACTTAGATGGTAAAATTCACTTCGAACTTTGAACATGCATAAACAACTGTTAGCACTATGATCAAATAGGCAAATTAACATTGGTTAAAAAAGTGTGTCCTTGATTTATGTCTCTTGTAAAATGGTTTTCTGGCAACAGTATTTATTATCGGCACTTAGCAGCATCATTGACATTATCCAGATCTATCACAAAAACATCCCTGACCTACTACAAGGTTGATCAATGTAGCGTCTAGTTCATAACAACGCTGCCTGACAGAACCAAGCTGCAATTTCCCTAAAAAGATACACAGTATGAAGCGGGGAGGGATGAAACTGTGGTGCTTCTGCAAAGTTTCAATGCATGTTTGAGCACATTTCCAAAACTAGTCAACCAGGTTGACCGATTATGACACTTTGTTCAAAGTTCAAGGTAAGTTTTATTATCAAAGTAGGTATTTGTCACCATATACAACCCTGAGATTCATTTTCTTGAGGGCATAATAAATCTATAGAATAATAACCATAACAGAATCCATGAAAGACTGCCCTACTAGGGTGTTCAAACTGTGCAAGTACAAAAAGAAGAAATAATAAATAAATAATAAGCAATAAGTATTCAGAACAGGAGATGAAAAGTCCTTGAAAGTGAGTCCATTGTTTTGGGAACATTTCAGTGATGAGGCAAGTGAAGTTGAGTGTCTAACCCCACTAGTTCAAGAGCCTGATAGTTGAGGGGTAGTAACTGTCTGCATTCAAATACAATACCTTCAGTCCTGTATTCACCCTTTTCCATCCGCCCTTTACATTGCAGCTCATCCTGCTGACTGCAATTTTGCCTCTCAACAGCCTCTCCTCACTACGCAATGCCTGTTTGTAACCCAGCTACAGTATCTCATCTTCGGCACTATTATCCGCCTTTCCTATGATACCTCTTATATGCAGCTCAGGACATTAGTGGCTCCATTTGGAACCTTTTGACTATATCTGGGGTCTTATCAACCTCTGCCTCCACAACCTCTCCACTAACTGTTCTGGCACTCTGGTTCCCAACCCCCTGCAACTCTAGTTCAAACCCCACTGTGCAGCATTAACAAACCTTCCTGCTAGGATATTCGATCCCCTCCAGTTCAGGTGCAAACCGTCCCTTCTGTGCAGATCCCACCTTCCCTGGAAGAGAGTCCAAAGATCCAGAAATCTTATGCCCTCCCTCCTACACCAACTCGTTAGCCACGTATTAAACTGTATAATCTTCCTAGTTCTAGCCTCACTAGCATGTGGCACGGGTAGTAATCCTGAGATTACAACCCTGGAGGCCCTGCCCTTTAACTTAGCAGCTAACTCCCTATGCAGAACCTCATCACTCGTCCAACCCATGTCATTGGCACCTACATAGACCACGACTTCTGGCTGTTCACCCTCCCATTTAAGAATGCTGAGGACTCGATCCGAGATAACCCAGACCCTGGCACCCAGGAGGCAACGTACCATCTGGGAATGTCATTCTCGCCCACAGAACCTCCTGTCCATTCCCCTCACTAATGAATCCCCTATCACACAGCATGCCTCTTCTCCCCGCTTCCCTTCGGAGTCATAGAGGCAGACTCAGTGTCAGGGGCTTGACCACTGTGACTTTCCTCTGGGATCCCCTCCCCCACCCCGACCGTATCCAAAGTGATATACCTGCTGTTGAGGGAGTTGGCCACAGTGGTACTCTGCACTGGCTCCTTTTCCTCTTCCAGACTGTCACCCAGTTTCCTGTGTCCTGCATTTTGGTGTAACTACCTCTCTATATGTCCTATCTATCGCTCCCTCATCCTCCAGAATGACCTGGAGTTCATCCATTTCCCGCTCCAGCTCCTTCCTGCGGTTTGTTAGAAGCTGCAGCTGAATGCGCTTCTCACAGTTGCAGTTGCCGGGGACACTGGAGGTCCCCCTAACTTCTCACAACCTGCAAGAGGAGCATTCCACTACCTTACCTGTCATCCCTACCAGTCCTAGCTGACCAGATATAAAGAAGAGAACAAAAAAAAACTTGAGCTTTTCTTTACTTCACTTTCTCTGACTGAAGCCTGAAAGAGGTGAAGCCTCAAGATCACCACGCTCACTATGTCCACCCAGACAGCGAGCTCTGCGCCTGTCCCTGCCTTTCTTTAATTAGCTCTTCCTAATCAATCCCAAATGCCAATTGGCTGCTGTTCGAAGTTCTTTCTCGCTCTACTGACCCACTGCTGCCTTTTATCCTCGGGCAGTGGACCTGGTTGAAGTCCCCTCCCCTCCTCTCAAAACTTCCAATGTCCGATGTCTGGATTCACCGCTGGTCAAAGCAATGAGTGAATATTTGATGACTCTGGGCCTGTACTCACTGGACTTTAGGAGAATGAGGGGGGGAATCTCATTGAAAAACCTATCAAATATTGAAAGGCCTAGATTGGCTGGACATGAAGAGGCTGGTTCCTACAGTGGGAGAGTCTAGGACCAGAGGGCATAGCCTTAGAATAGAGGAACATCCCTTTAGGACGGAGTTGAGGAGGAATTTCCTTAGCCGGGAAGTGGTTAATCTGTGGAATTCATTGACACAGGTTGCTGTGGAGGCCAGGTCATTGGGTATATTTAAAGTGGAGGTTGATAGGTTCTTGATTAGTCGGGGTGTCAAAGGTTATGGGGAGAAGTCAGGAGAATGGGGTTGAGGGGGTTAATAAATCAGCCATGATGCAACGGTGGAGCAGATTCAATGGGCCAAATGCTAATTCTGCTCCTATAGTTTATGGTCTATGGTGCTTTAAACAAGAGCAGAAATAGAAAAACACCCATTTTGAAAGTCTCAGAAAAATCCTTGGTTACTTCAGGTCAACACATTACATCAGCGTAATGCGAGAGAGAACCATCATGCAATCAAACAATGAACAAAACTCAATGTAACTTTATTATCAAGTACAAAAATGTCACCATATACAATCCTGTGGGCAAATGCAATAGATCATTTAATAATAATAATAACCATAATAGAATAAATGAAAGACCGCATCAACTAGTGTACAAATGACAACAAACTCTGCAAATATAAAAAGAAATAAATAATGATAGAAACATAAAAAACCTACAGCACAATACAGGCCCTTCGGCCCACAAGGCTGTGCCGAACATGTACTTACTTTAGAAATTACCTAGGGTTACCCATAGCCCTCTTTTTTTCTAAGCTCCATGTACCTGTCCAGGATCATCTTAAAAGACCCCGTTGTATCTGCCTCCACCACCATTGCCGGCAGACCATTCTACACACTCACCACTCTCTGCATAAAAAAATTGCCCCAGACATCTCCCCTGTATCTACTTCCAAGCACGTTAAAACTGTGCCCTCTCGTGTTAGCCATTTCAGCCCTGGGAAAAAGCCTCTGATTGTAGAAAGCATTAATCGTGTAGAAAAATGCTTTCCATCATCTTATACACCTCTATCAGGTCACCCCCATCCTCCGTCACTCCACGCTCCACTAGACTTATTATTATTTATATAATAAATAAATAAGGAATAAATATTGAGAACATGAGATGGGGTGTCCCCCACTATCGGAAAGATCCTCTCCAAGACTATTCTATCTAGATCTTTCAATATTCAATAGATTTCAATGAGATTCCCCCTCCCTCCACATTCTTCTAAACTCCAGTGAGTACAGGCACAGAGCCATCAAACACTCCACATACATTAACCCTTTCATTCCCAGGATCATTCTCGTGAACGTGTTCTGGGTCAACTCCAAGGCCAGCACATCCTTTTGGAAGTTCTAGTGCAGGCCCTAAAGCAGGGGTTGCCAAACTGAAGTCCATGGACCCCTTGCTTAATGACATTGGTCCATGGCATGAAAGAGGTTGGGAACCCCTGCCCTAAAGATTAACTTCCAGGTTGAGTGGGTAGCAAGGAGGGCAAATGCAATGTTAGCATTTATTCTGAGAGGATTAGAATATGAGAGCAAGGATGTAATGCTGAAGCTTTATAAGGCACTGGTCTGACCGTACTTGAAATATTGTGAGCAGTTTTGGGCCCTTTATTCACAAGAATATTGCTGCACAAAGAATTGCTTTGGAATCAGCACACAGATCTCAGCACAGTTTCACCAGCTCATCTTCCCCGAGTTTCCCCTGTTCCTCATCTGCACTTCCCTTTACAGACCACGTTTTCCATTCCCACTGACCACTCCACCTTTTCCCTCCCCCCCCTGCTCATTTTCTGCCCTTATCCCCTTCCCCCTTCTGACACGCAGTTTAACCTAACTTTGTGCAGCTAAGACGGAATCTAGTGTCAAAGGGATGGAATGTGCAAAGTGACTGAAAGTTCTGCAGTCTCCAGGATGTGGTTTTTGTTTTGAAGAATGGAAAATATGACTGGTAAGCAAATGAAGTGAAGGGAGGATATTACTTACTTTAAGGCTGGTCAGTACAGGAAGAGCAACTGATATAAATGGAAATGAGTTTAAAGTGACTAGTCTGTCCTCCTGAGCTTCCTTAACCAGCACATTCATCATGTAACAGTCACAGGCATGGCCAAGCACGGGCAGCTGAACCTTTAAAGATTTCATTAGCCTGAGGAGAACTGAGAAAGGGCAACCCTGATAAACTGGCCCTTTTGACCTATCTCACCTCTGGCCTTTGAACTGATGATCCCGCAAATCCCGCTGCACTGTTTATAGAGGCAGGCAGAGAGATGAACTTTGACCTGTGTGTGTGTGTGTGTGTGTGTGTGTGTGTGTGTGTGTGTTTTAATGGCAGAGTTGGTAACAAATTCAGTCAGGGAGGGAGGAGGGACAGGCACGAGTGCAAACTTGGTACCTAGGAGTTAGTGAGGTACGGAAAGTAAAAGGGCTTTCATAGTCAGGGTGCACTGTCAGGATAATGGAATCATTACAGCACAGGAAGAGAACATTCGTCCTCTCCTGTCTCAGGATCAAGATGGTTTGATGTCATTTCCACTACACAAGTGTAAGAAGGATGAAATAATTGTTACTCTGGATTTGCTGAAGCACAAAAAAACACAAAAGATAATAAAACAATAATGATAAAAACACACAATAAATAAAAATACATAAAATTATATATATATATATATATATATATATATATATGTGAGTGAGAGAGAGAGAGAGCGAGCGAGAGAGAGAGAGATAGAGGTATAGAGATATATTGAGATATTGAGATTGTATATGTCCATAAAGTGACACTGGGCTGTACATGAGGTGTCTGATGGGAAATAATAAAGTAGTGCTGGAGTTAGTGGGTGGAGGTGTTGATCAGCCTTACTGCTTGGGGAAAGTTCTGTCTGAAAGTGCTATGTAGTTTGACCCCATTTTTCTATGCTTTCCATTAAGCTCTGTAGACTTTCCCCACAGGAAACATTTAATCTATTTCCATATTCACTCAGAGGGAGGAGAAGATGACGGCGCGACGCAGCTCGCAGCGGCCACTCCGGTGGTGATGTCTGTTATTTGTCAAGTAGGGTGCCGTGCACAATCCTGATTTGACGGAGACGGACGTGAGAGCACGGAGGAACATCTGGTGAAACTTCTGAAATGCCTGCTTCGCTGCTGCTGCTACTGTGTGATCCTGAATCTCCGGAGGGGAAGGCCCCGAGACCTCAGCTTTACTTGTTGCTCGGCGGCCGGGGCGGGGTCGAAGCGTTCGGCAGGGGATGAGAGAGGCTGGTCAGAGGCTCGAAGTTTTCGGACGGACTTAGAGTCCACTGCGGTCAGGTGCTTCCAATGGTGCTGCATTGGCAAGTTGGCGGCGTTTGGAGGTTCATGGCAGGGAGAGTTCCTCTCTTCTGCCGCCTGCATGAGATGATGAGGCTATCGGGACTTTGAGACTTTTTTTTACCGTGCCCATGGTCTGCTCTTTATCAAATTATGGTATTGCTTTGCGCTGTTATAACTATATGTTATAATTATGTGGTTTTGTAAGTTTTAGTCTTGGTTTGTCCCATGTTTTTCTTGTGATATCGTTCTGGAGGAATGTTGTATCATTTTTTAATGCATGCATTTCTAAATGACAATAAACGAGGACCGAGTGTCCTCATAATCTAATCTAATTCAATTTAGCTGAGTTACCCAAGTGAGTTACACATAATAACAACACATACACTCAGTAGCAACTTTATTAGATACCTCCTGTAACTATTAAAGTGGCTACTGAGTGTAGGCTATACTATCAAACTCATTCACGACTCTGAATACCTTTGTTAAATCTCCAGCTGCTCCACAGCAAATGATCCTATTTTCACTACCCCCCCTCCACACTGTCAGGCCTCCACAAGCGGGCATCTCCCAGTCTCCACTCAGCTAACAGGAGTCAACTGCCACTCATTTCCAACTCCTCACCTGCAGCCTATTTAAACCCAGGTCTCATCCACAATCCTTGTTCACCCATCACTTCAGCCAGCCTCAGCCAGTTTCCCCTAGCCTTCATTTACCTTCTTGCCTTGTTGTGTTAAGCATCTGTACCCCTCTCTCATTTTGTGGCCTCTCATGGCTTGATATTTTGAAGTTTATTATTAAAATGATCACTTGTTGCTAAATCATCCCTGCTGCGGTTGGGTCAAGCTGCCTCCACGTTTCCTGAAACGAACTCTGTCACTTAAGGTTCATTATTTACTTCTCATGTACTTCCCTATGACTCTGTTTACATAAATCTCTTCTAGTCTATCATTGAATCTCCTTTATTAAACTGTTTCCTCTCGTTATTCCTGTACGTTCAGTATAATTCAGTGTGAGAAATGAGCCTCAGAGAGAAGTTAACTTAATTTGTCACAAGAACATTGAAACCATTGAAACATAGTAAAGCATTACGCTAACCAGGCTGATATATTTAGTGATCCTTCTAACAGGTGAAAGTTCAACCACGAGAATGTGTAAGAAGTGAACCTGTCAAAATCTCCGCAATGTTAGGATTCTGTTATCATGACTTGGAGCATGTAATGTTCACCATGCAGCCTCTATGCACCAAAATTTAGCACCCACTCACCACGAGTGAGTAGATGTGACAGAGAGGAACATTCTGCAGGTAGTCTTTTCAAAAGTGAAACGAGATGGGGGACAGGCTATGGTGGAATGATAGGGGAAATAGGAAATAGGGGGCTTGAACAATCAGCTGAGGTGGGCTGAGGCTCCTGTGTTCATGCCGGCTGAGAGGAGGAAACTTCATAGACTCGCTGATTTGACTCTGGCACCTTTGGAGGGTTGAGTGACTAGGGGGAAGATGATGGAGGGTAATTGGTAGGGTGATTGGGACACAGAATCGGAATCAGGTTTATTATCACCGGCATGTGACGTGAGATTTGTTAACTTAGCAGCAGCAGTTCAATGCAATACATAATCTAGCAGAGAGAGAGAAAAAAAAATAAAATAAAACATAATAAATAAACAAGTAAATCGATTATGTATAATGAATAGATTATTAAAAAAATGTGCAAAAACAGAAATACTGTATATTTTTAAAAACTGAGGTCATGTCCAAAGCTTCAAAGTCCATTCAGGAATCGAATGGCAGAGGGCAAGAAGCTGTTCCTGAATCGCTGAGTGTGTGCCTTCAGGCTCCTGTATCTCCTCCCTGATGGTAATATCCCTCCCAAAGCTTTCAAAGTTCAGTGTACATTTATTATCAAAGTATGTCATAGTAGGCAGCAATCGATCCCAGGGGATCATGGATTTGCACCTCTGGTGGACTGTGTCCTCTCCGGGGCGCAAGCTTGGCTGGGAAGATTTGAAGAACCGGCTGTTGTCCATGCAGCAGGTTCCCCCTCTCCACGTCACTGATGTAGTCCGAGGGAAGGGCAAGTGCCGATACAGATTGGCATCAGTGTCATCGCAGAGGCTGCCAGAGTGAAGTTGTAAACAGCATCAAACTGCCATAGGGACCCCGGTTCAGGGATTACTCCCAAAGCCTTTCCCATAGGTGGGTATGGCCACAAGGCAGCAGAAGTATATAGTATGCATACATTGTGGAGTTTTTCTTCTCCACAATGTATGCATACTATATACAATACAAGGATTAATCTCCTTACAGGCAGCCACAAAACAAAGAAACTCAATAGAACCCATTAAAAAAAAGAGAAGACTGTCAAACATCCAGTGTGCAGGAAAATAAAGACAAATCCTGCAAACAATAAAAGTAAGCAAAAGACATTCAGAACTGAAGTTCTCGAAAGTGGGTCCGCAGCCATGAAGCCAGTCACGCCTACAGCTGATCCAATAGTTGCAGGCCGCAGCCTCAGTTCAGTACAAAGCCGAGTAAACCTCGTGGAGCAGCAAGTTGAACTGGCCCATCCCTCACGTCCGGCCCTGACACCTGACCTTTTCAATCTGGCCCGGCGGTTAAACTGTCCAAACTGCAGGTCGTTTCCTGCTCTTGGACTCAGGCTCCACCATCTCGGTTTGGCCTATACTCAACCTTCTGAATTTGGCCCGTTGCTTAAATTGATCAAACCTTGGGGCTTGCCTTGCTCTCGGGCCCAGGCCCAGGCCCAGGCCCAGGCCCCGACTCTGACCCACCTTGGTTCTGCCGCTTCAAAATGGCTCCAAGTCTGCTCCGGCAATGGCGAAACATCGGCTCGTTTCCCGTTCTCGGGCCCAGGTCCCACTGCCTTGGCTCACCTCCCCTCAGATTTGCCGCATCGTATCGGCTCCAAGTCTGCTCCAGCTCGTTCCTCACTCTCGGGCTTGGTCCCGTGCCCCATGGCCTTGGTTCTCCCGCAGCCATCCTGTACCTTCGAGACTTCAGTTCACACCGCAAAAACGCCAGGTCGTACAGGCTGTTCAAAATCTCAGCTCCGGAAGGGAAGTTACAGCCTGTTGTTCGCAGTGATCATCTCCAAGTGTGATTAATACAGTAATTGTTTGTTTTGTTTGCCACCAGCAAGTCATCCCTATGCTTCACCAGCGCCATCTTAAACCGGGAAAAAAAACACAAACACACACACACACACACACACACACACACACACCACAAACACACACACACACACACACACACACACACACACACACACACACACACACACACACACACACACACACACACACACACACACACACACACACACACACACACACACACACACACACACACACACACACACACACACTACAAGAATATTTTGGAATATAATTGGTGAATTACAATGCATCAAGGCTTGAGTGATAATATGAGAGCTTTGGAACATCTAGGTCAAAAGTTCCAAACCTGGGCTCCACAGACCCCTTGTTTAATGGTATTGGTCCACGGAATGAAAAAGCTTGGGAACTCCTGATCTAAGTGTTTCTTCCGGGCTCCCCACATTGCTGTGTACTGTTCTGCCCCTCTAACTTTACTTCATATACAGCAGATCTGGATATGCTTCCAAGTGTCCACTCCTCATTCATGATCCTGGACAAAGAGTAACTAAGGGAAAACCATGCGGAGGAACTCACTGTGTTTGTCCATTTGGCCCCACTGGTTGTGGCTGGTGTTTAGGCTTCAAGTATGCTTCCTGCCTCTGGATGTCCTCAAAACCTATCACATCATCCTTCTGGTTACCCCTCCCCTCTCTTGAACTCATTTCTCCTTAAATACGTGTGTACTATAAAGCCTTAAACATTCTTCGTGGCAGAAATGTCCTTATTTTCGCGTCCTCTGAATGCAGAAATTTCTCCCAAATTTCTTAGCAGATGTGCTAGTGAAAAAATTAGCCTTTATGCCTCATACTGCTAGTGGTCCTTACACCAAGCAGATATCATCCACTTCACACACCGAGTGTCATCCGACACGCAGGGCTGTTGGAGACCATCACAAGCATGACTGAGTATTAGATTCCACAAAGAAATGGATTACAGGTAGATAAAGCACAAAACCATTGTTACGCACTTGGGCTTTGACCGAAGAAAAGATGCCTGGAGTCGCTTAGCATTTTCATACAAGGGTGTTTATTAGGTGCATCAAAAAATCAAACATACAAAAATTAGTGAAAAGGAAACTGCCAATATTTACAACAAGACATCTATCAAAAAGCACATTAACAGCTCCATACTTTGTCCGGTGTGAACTCCTGGCAGCTCGATCTCTCTTCCTGTGAACTGCTCATTAATTTTTAGGCACCTGAACATACTATTTTTAATTAACCACACAAAGTTAAACTGAAGTCTTAAGAGGGGGAGGAGCTAAAATGGCGCCAGAGGGCGACTCCTTTGAGCTCATCTGCGAAACAGCTTAAATTCCTCTCTTTAATGTCTCTTTTTTTCCTTTCCAAGGTGGCTGGGGCCCTGTTGGAGTCCGTGATCCACAGCTGCACACAAACTGCAGTTCTTCATGACGGTGGGTTCCTGCTGTCGGAGCTCGCCGACCGGCCATTTCCCGATATTTCCAGGAGTGGCCTGGAAGACACGCAGCCTCAGGAGGCCCCAGTGGAACCAGTTCCTTGCTAGTGTCACCAAATGAAGCATCGCGGGAGATCGGAACACCGAGGCAGTGGGTGTTAGCTGTCAGAAGCCTCTGCACTCTAGTGATTGCAGTCTCTCTCTCGATGAGCGTGTGGCGAGAGTCCGCTGGTTCTCAAGTGGGGTGAGCTTGAATAAGTGTTGCTTTAGATGGTAATGTCAAAATGGCCATCTGTTGATTCTCCCCTCTCACTGTGGAAGGAGTGACACCTCTCTCTCCCTTGAGAGAGAGAGTGAGCGAGAGTGAGTGAGAGAGAGAGAGAGAGAGAGAGACACACACACACATTGTGGCATGTCGAACTGTTGGGTGAACTGTTTTTTTTGATGGATTGTAGGTGATGATCTCTTCTTGGGGGCTTTGCTGTTGCTTGGATGGTAGGTGGTGGGTGCTGATGCTTCACTTTTGAACAACTGGGGGGGAGGAGAGGGAGGAGGGTTGATGCTTTGCTATTGCATGTGCGTGGGGGGGGAAGGCGGGCTTTGGGGTTTCTAACATTTTTCAGTCATTCATTCTTTGAGGTTTTCTGTTTCATGGATGCCTGTGAAGATTAAGAATTTCAGGTTGTATTCTGTGTATGTTCTCTGATACTCGTGGATGTCTGTGAAGAGTAAGAATTTCAGGTTGTGTACTGTATACATTCTCTGATATTAAATGGAACCCATTGAACCATTAAAGACTACACATGAATTAGAATATGATGCAGTACTCAATTACTTACAATCATATTACAAAATAAACAGAACTATCTACCTTAAATACAGTATACAAACAATATACACACATCTACACATCCCCATCACTAAAGAAATGGAGTATTCCACTGTGTATGATGGGAAAGGCATGATGAAACCACCCCATTATAAGTTTATAACAGGGAAAGACATTGAATTGCACAAACTCAGGAAATGGGGAGTGAGTGAGTGTGTGTGTGTGTGTGTGTGTGTGTGTGTGTGTGTGTGTGTATGTATGTATGTATACCGAGAGATCTCTGTCACAACTATAGAAGGTCACCAACTCATTCATCAACACGAGAGATTCTGCAGATGCTGGAAAACTTGAGCAACATACACAAAGTGCTGGAGGAACTGAACAAGTCAGGCAGCGTATATGGAGGGGAATGAATGGCTGACATTTCAAACCGAGGCCCTTCATCAGCACTGGGAAGGCAGAGGGAAGAAGCCAGAATAAGAAAGTGGGGGTAGGGGAAAGAGTACAATCTGGCATGTGATAGGTGAAACCAGGTGAGGGAGAAGGTGAGCTGGTGGAGGAGGGGGTATGAAATGAGAACTTGGGAGGTGATAAGTCGAAGAAGGAATCTGACAGTGAACCGTAGAAGGAAGGGAAGGAGGAAGGGCACCAGAGAGAGGTGATGGGCAGGAGAGGAGAGGAGAAGAGCTGAGAGGGGAACCAGATTGAGGAATGGAAAATAAGAGGAGGAGGGAGGGATGGAAATTACTGCAAGATATGAGAAATTGCTGTTCATGCCACCAGACTGGAGGTTACCCAGACAGAGTATGAGGTGTTACATGCCAGGAGCTTGGAGGTTACACCTCCATCCTGAGTGTGGTCACATTGTGGCAGCAGAGGAGGCCGTGAAGTGACATGTCAGAGTGGGAATGGAAAAGGTCATAACCACTGCTCCTTAATCAGTTCACGAACAGCCTGGGAAACTATCCTACCAACTACATTTCCTCCAGAGACCAATTTTGACATTTGAGGTCTATACATGTCTGAAGGACATGAAATCTCGGGAAGTTTTCTGTCAATGAAGTCACAATTGACTTATTGCAAGCTCTACCTTCAATCAATCCAATTTATTGACCGTATACTGGCTTACTGCCTGTTACACCGCTGGTGTTTAAGGCAGCAATGAAGGTCCTCCCTCTTTGCCTGTCCATAACAACACACACAGATGTACAAAGGTTCTTCATTGCTGTTTCCATAGCAGTTTTGTTTGACCAGTCAGGGTTGTTAGCCCTGAGCTGAACCCCAAAATCTGGAGGACCGGTGGACTACTCTTTGTCTTGTCTCTACCCTTTGACCTGTTTGGCATGGGTGACCCTACCAAGAGACAAAGCATAAAGCCCTGACTCCGGCCAACATGGGTCTCTGGATCACTGAGGCACAGAAGCCTCCCGACCATGACAAGGTTGTGGCCCTCTCTAGAATAGAATGTATGATGTGCTCTAATTTGCATGGATGTTACCCTACTCAACTAATTTCCTTCCACAGTGAAACATATATTACCTTACCCTGACTCCATGTGTATTTAAGTTACTCATATCCATTAATGTAAGTGAGAAAAAAATCTTACCTTCAGCTTCATTCAAGTCCTGTTAGTTAAACTGTTGGTCATAATGTACTGAAGGAAAGATTACATTAGTATTGTCAGGGTGTGGTTGGTGTCACTGGCATGAAATGGGCACTCTTTCACTAAGAAATGTTTAGCTCTTGTTTACCTGTTACTCATTGTTCAGTCCCACTCCTCCCCTTATGGAGTGCAAAATCTGGCCCATATGCAGCCTCGGGCAGGGCAAGAAAACTGCAAAAGATTTATTTTTGCACTCTGTGTGGAATCTTCTCACTTAATCCTCCTTGCCCCACCCAGCTTGTCTCACCTATCACCTCCCTCTCTCACCTGTCACCTCCCTCCCTCACCTCGTCTCACCTATCACCTCCCTCTCTCACCTGTCACCTCCCTCCCTCACCTC
The DNA here is from genome assembly GCF_030028105.1 of Mobula birostris. Classification (NCBI taxonomy): domain Eukaryota; kingdom Metazoa; phylum Chordata; class Chondrichthyes; order Myliobatiformes; family Myliobatidae; genus Mobula; species Mobula birostris. The sequence continues at coordinate 5,976,201 of NC_092399.1, forward strand.
GTCTCACCTATCACCTCCCTCTCTCACCTGTCACCTCCCTCCCTCACCTCGTCTCACCTATCACCTCCTTCTCTCACCTGTCACCTCCCTCCCTCACCTCGTCTCACCTATCACCTCCCTCTCTCACCTGTCACCTCCCTCCCTCACCTCGTCTCACCTATCACCTCCCTCTCTCACCTGTCACCTCCCTCCCTCACCTCGTCTCACCTATCACCTCCCTCTCTCACCTGTCACCTCCCTCCCTCACCTCGTCTCACCTATCACCTCGCTCTCTCACCTTGTCTCACCCATCACTTGCCAGCTTGTACTCCTACCCCTTCCCTCCATCTTCTGATTCTAGATACTCCCCCTTCCTTTCCAGTCCTGATGAAGGGTCTCGGCCCAAATTGTCAACTGTTTAAGAGACAGTGCCTCTAAAAAAGTGGCATCCATGATTAAGGAATCCCATCACTGAGAATATGCCCTCTTCAGGTACAGGAGCCTGAAGACAACCACACAGCATTTTTAAGAACAGTTTCTTCCACTCCTCCATTTGATTTCTGAACGGACAATAACCACAAGTACACGATCTCAGTATTATTTATTCATTTTTGCTCTCCTTTTGCACTGCTTATTTAATTTAATTATACAATGCTATGCAAAAGTTTTAGGCACAAGTGTATAGCTAGGATCCTTAAGAGATTTGCACAGGGCTGTATCTACTTGACGGTTACCAATGTTAACAAAAACTTAAGAGTCACAGTTTCAAGGGCAAATAAAGCGAGAATGAAGATGGATATCTTTCCACCATATGCTTCAAACCAAATCAGAATTAACTAACGCAGGAAATTATATAAGAAAAAACAACTTAGGCACCTTAGCTATATCTCTGAATGGACAGTGAACCCACGTACACCACCTCAACATTTTTTCTACTCTTTTGCACTACTTACTTAATTTATTTTAAAATTATATTTCTTATTGTAATTTATACTTCTTTTTATTATTATGTATTACCTTGTACTGCTGCAAAAAAAAACAAATTTCATGACATATGCCCGTGATATAAAATCTGATTGTGATTCTGATCTACAATGGTATATTGTGCATTGAAATAATGAAGGACATAGAGTCACAGAATCATAGAGAGGTACAGCTCAGAAACAGGCCATTCGGCCCACCTAGTCTGTACTGAGCCACTTAAGCTGTCTGCACCCATCAACCTGCACCTGGACCATAGCCTTTCATATGCCTACCATCTATGAACCTGTCCAAATATCTCTCAAGCGTTGAAATCAAGCTCACATGCACCAGTTGTGCTGACAGCTCATTCCAAACTCTCATGACCCTCTGAGTGAAGAAGTTTCCCCCCTTGTTCCCTTAAACTTTTCACCTTTCACCCTTAACCCATGTCCTCTAGTTGTAGTCCCACCATATCTCAGTGGAAAAAGCCTGCTTGTATTTACCCTATCTATAGCCTTTATAATTTTGTATACCTCTATCAAATCTCCTTACAATCTTCTACATTCCAAGGAATAAAGTCCTAACCTATTCAATATTTCCTTATAACTCAGGTCCTCTAGACCCAGCAATATCGTAGCCATAACTCCACATAATACTCCAAATTAGGCCTCACTAATAACTTCAACATAACATCCCATCACCTGTACTCAATACTTTGATTCAGGAAGGCAAATTTGCCCAAAGCTTTCTCTATAACACTATCAACCTGTGACACTGCTTCCAATGAATTATGGACCTGTTTTCCCAGATCCCTGTGATCTACTGCACTCCTCAGTGCCCTACCGTTCACTGTGTAAGACCTTTCTTGGTTGACCCTACCAGAGGACAACACCTCACACATGTCTGCATTAAACTCCATCTGCCATTTCTAAGCCCATTTTTCCTCCTGGCCCAGATCCCGCTGCGAGCAATAATAGTCTTCCTTGTTGTCCACGACATCCCATATTTTGGTGTCATCCACAAATTTATTGATCCAGTTAACCACATTATCAGCCAGATCTTTGATATAGATGACAAACAACAACAGACCCATCACTAATCCCTACAGCATTCCACTAGTTACAGGCCTCCAGTCAGGAAGGCAACCATCTACTACCACTCTCTGGCCTCGGTCACAAAACCAATCTAATAACTACCTCATCTTGAACGCTGAGTGACTGAACCTTCTTGACCAGCCTCCCTTGCGGAACCTTGTATCTGGGAACAGGAAATATTCACACAACATAAATGTACACTCGATTTGTGACAACCAATATAAATCACTAACCCGGCCTCCAGTGAATACTAATGATTTTACTACTGGTTACTAGTGTCGTGTCATATGACATGGTTGATCGTGGTCTTTCCATGACCATGATTGTTCTTAGCAAATTTTTCTACAGGAGTGGTTTGGGGCAGGTTCCTCTGGGCAGTGCCTTTACAAGATGAGCAACCGCCAACCATTATCAATACTCTTCAGAGATTGTCTGCCTGGCGTCAGTGGTCGCAGGACCAGGACTTGAGATAAGTTTGATGTTATCCTTGCCAGCTCCAGTCCATGATTTTAAGACTATTGATCACCATTTGTGGCATTTCCAAATCTCTCCTGAGATCAGGCTAACATTTTATATGCTGTTGTTATAAAAATAATTATCTAACTGCTGTTAATATTCCCTGTTCATCACTCCCATTGACCCCCCTCCCCTTCACTGATATTGGCCGTTGACCATTCTCACCAAGCAGTGACTAAACTTCTGGACATTCTCCATTGACTCTCCCCTCTGACCAGTCCCCGAGACCAATTTTAACTCACCTCTTTGCACTAATCAGCCTCACTGGCTGCTCCACATCGACCAGTCTGTTCACTACAGGCCATTGGTTGCAACCTGCTGACCTCTCCCATTTGACGTCTACTTTCTGACGCTCCTGACTGGCATCTCAGTTGACTCCTCCCTGCTGACCCAATGTGATTGACCTCAGTCTACCAACCAGTGCCGCTGATCACTCACCTTTGACCTGACCTGCTCTGAGCACGCCCACTGACCGCTAACCAATGTCTTCTCTCCACTCTTGCCACCTGTTGGTTAGAATGGTCACTGATCCCTCCTCCTGACTTCTACAGTGACGACCAAAGCTGAAGGTATGCAACGATAATAGAGGAACATTTTATGCTTGGTAATCACAGTTCTCAAAGATAAGAGATAAAAATTAGCTTTATTTATCACATGTACATCGAAACATACAGTGAAATGCATCATTTGCATCAAATCAAATCAGTGAGGATTGTGCCGGGTAAATGTCTCCATGCTTCCAGCACCAATGTAGCATGCCCACAACTCACAAACTCTAACCCATATGCAACATTTACTCTTAATTTTTTTTTTTACAGCTGCACAGACCAACTATTCCCCCGAGAGGACCCTAACCTTGTCATAGTTGGAAGGCTTCTATGTATCAATGACCTGGAGAGATATGTTTGCTTGGGTCAGGGTTTTATGCGTTGGCTTTTGGTAGGGTCACCCTTGCCGAACAGGTCAAAGGGTAGAGGCTACATTAAGAGTGGTCCACCATTCCTCCAGATCTGGGTGCTCAGTTCAAGGCTAACAACCTTAATTGGTCAAACAAAACTGTTACAGAAACAGCAATGAAATATCCTTCTACATCCGAGTGCAGCAGTACTCCTGAGTCTCCACCCAAAACTTACATAAATGACAGTATTAAAACCGATCTACTGACACGGTGAAGGAAGCCCTGAACACCGCCAGAGTTGGAAGACCTTCACTGCTGCCCTAAACGCTAACGGCCTGAAAACTGCACCATATTTTAATAAAACGCTATATGAAAGAAAATTCCAGCTGCGTGGCAACATAGGCAATGTGTGAGGGAGCAGTTCAGTTACAGCGTGGCCGCGCTCCCATGCAGCTTAGAAGGAACCGTGCCCATACTCTGCGCCTTTGGAATGTGGGAGGAAACCAGAGCACTAGACGGAAACCCACATGGTCACAGAGAGAACAATAGCATGGAATAGGCCCTTCTGGTCCTTCAGGTTGTGCCACCCAGCAATCCCTGATTTAATCACAGGACAATTTACAATGACCAATTAGTCTACCAACCGGTACGTCTTTGGACTGTGGGAGGAAACCGGAGCACTTGGAGGAAACTCATGCATCCCAGGCAACGGCGGGAATTGAACCCTAATCTTACAGATACTGTGAAGTGTTGCACTAATGCTAGCCCCCTCCTCTTGGATCATCCTCTGATTACCAGATTGCCTCATGAACCTGAGACGAGTATCCCACTGACCCTTAGCAGTGCACTGCTTCCTTTCCTCGTAATCAAATGCTAATTGATTAGGCATTGTCACAAGTCCCAAGATAATGTGAAAAGCATTTGTTTGCATGCTGTCCAGACAGAAGTACATTGAAGCAGAAACAAAGGGGGAGAAACAGAATGCAGAATATAGTATAACACTTACAGAGAAAGTGTGGTGCAGGCAGACAAATAAGGTGCACAGGCCCCAGTGACCTAAGTTCAGAGGTCAAGAGTTCATTTTAAATAAAAAATGACATTTTACGGTGACTAGGCTTTTGCTAATTTTCCATCTCTTAGCATGTTTATAGGAATGGATAATTTTGAATTAAAAGATGAAATTGTTGCTTATTCTGACCTGAACTATAATTTTCTTCCGGTGACACTATCACTCAACCCAGTCGCTATCCATTTTAATCCCCACTCTTTGCCCAATACATCCATTCAGGACTGCAGTCGATGGCCAGACCTATCCTGACATCCATCAATTTCCACTCACTAACTGATAACAAATGAGGAAAGGGTAGCTGTGAACAAGGAACGCTGATTACCACAAGTGACTGTGACAGCACAACGCAGCTGCTGTGAGTTTACTCTCGTCTGCCCCTCACAGCCCCCTTACTTACAGAGAATCAAATCTCCCATTTGATTCCAGAGAACCAACAGGCAGAAAATAAATAGATTGAGAAAGGTTTTCCTTACTGCTGGTGCTATCAGCATCGGCGGCCGGAGGTGAGACTCTGAGGAATAATCAATATGGCTGTCCACAGCCAGTAATAACATCACACTCACTTGGAATAACGCAGAGACGTTCAGATTTATCCCAAAGTACCTTGCTGGTGTGTGTGTGTGTGTGTGTGTGTGTGTGTGTGTGTGTGTGTGTGTGTGTGTGTGTGTGTGTGTGTGTGTGTGTGTGTGTGTGTGTGTGTGATTACTAGTTGAAAGACTGGCTGCGCATTGTGTACTGAGGATTGTGACTCTTAGTGTTCTACAGTGTCAGTGTGCTGAGGTTTTTGGATCATATGTGCTCGATATGAAATTCTGAAGAGCATGTGAGCAAGTTTTGTTTTATTTTTTAGCAAGAAGCTGCTGGGGAAAAAAAATCTCCAAACCCATGCAGTTAAGCCTTAGTGCAGAGTACGGTGTCTTCAATTGGTACTGGTCAGTTTGAGCTGAGGGTAACTGACCTCTCGCAAGCAGCTCTGTGGTTGTGTTATGGGTATGATAAGCGTCATTGATTGATAGATGGAAGGGGGATGGGATTGGGTAACGCACACAGGGAAGTGGCAAGCTGCAGATTCCTCTACCATGGTGTAAGTGCTTTAAAGGAGCAACATTAAGTTTTAATGCAAAATTCTTCCTGGGATGCATCATTAAAAACCATGTTAATTATAAGCGATCACACTTACACAAGTTGATGCTAAACTCCTTCCATAGCATGAACGAGGCACCTAAACCAGGAATTCATGTCAGTCATCATCATCGTTATGTGCTATGTTGTATGACGTGGGTGATCGTAGTCTTGATTGACTGTTCTTGGCAAGTTTTTCTACAGAAATGGTTTGCCATCGCCTTCTCCTGGGCAGTCTCTTTACAAGACGGGCGACCCCAGCCATTATCAATACTCTTCAGAGATTGTCTGCCTGGCATCAGTGGTTGCATAACCAGGACTTGTGATCTGCACCAGCTGCTCAAACAACCATCCACCACCTGCTCCCATGGCTTCACAAGACCCTGATTGGGGATGGGTGGGGGAGGGGGTGCTAAGCAGGTGCTAGATCTTGCCCAAGGGTGACCTGCAGGCCAGCAGAAGGAAAGATTGCCTTACACCTCCCTTGGTAGAGATGAATCTCCACTCCTCCAACGAAGAGAATACTTGGATAGGATTGAAGCTGTGGAGCATTGATGGGACCAGGGGATCACTGTAGGAAGTACTGGGGAGTAACATGGCCAGAGGGGTGCACAGGTCAGTGACTGGAATGGAAGGATTCTGTGGTACTGGAGAGACAGTATAATTCAGTTCCAAGGAGGTGTGCAAGGCAAGTTTTATTTTATATAGAGAGAGGTATGTGGCTTGTTCGTGCTTCCGGGAGAAGTGGTGGAAGTGGTAACATTTAGAATCAGAATAATAATCATGTTTAATATCACTGGCATGTGTCATCAAATTTGCTGTCTTTGTAACAGCAGTATAATGCAATACGCAAAAGTAGAGAAGGCAGTGAAATACAGTATAAAAATATATATATATATATATATATCTCAATCAAATGGTTAGATTAAATAAGTAGTGCAAATAACAGAAATAAAATAACGTAGTTCATGAGTTCAATACCCATTCAGGAATCTGTTGGCGGAGGGGAAGAAGCTGTTCCTGAATAAGGCCTCTGTACCCGCTTCCTGATGTTAACAATGCGAAGAGGGCATGACCTGGGTGATGGGGTCCTTAAAGATGGACGCCGCCTTTTTGAGGCATCGCTCCTTGAAGATGTGCTGGATGCTGGGGAGGCTAGTGGCCATGATGGAGCTGATTAATGTTACCCTCTCACTGGGGCTTGTACACAGACTTGACTCATTACCTAACTCTGCTAACAGCCACGTGACTCAATGGTGAGAAGGCCACCTTTCATAAACAATATACCCCCAGGGTCGGTATGATTTGGGGTTCAACCAAACAGGAGCGTTGTGATGTTCCGATTAAAGGAACCTGGACTTGAGTGAATTACTGCCCATACACAATTATCGGTAGCCCAGAAATGACAGATTGTATACTGCATAAAATTATGAAGAAAGTGTATTTACCAAATTTTCAACTTTAACCAACAGTTAACAGGAAAAGAAAATAAAAGAGCTCATTACAGTTAAACCAGTCCAATGTACACATAAACGCTGGAGCTCATTCTGGGAGAGACAAAGGTGTATCTCATACTCACCTGCTGGACCCACAGTCTACGTGAAAGCACCCGCCACATTCCCAACTCCCCTCAAAGTCCATCTCAAAAGAACTGGCTCTCTCAGGAGCATTGGCCCTTCCTCCTTGGAGCCATTCATCTGCACAAAGCACTTCTTGCAACAGAGACTCTCCTTCCAGCGGCATTCTGCAGCTTCTTCCCTTGAGCCCCACTCCGCAGCTCCCACCATAAGACCCCAAACCAGATCTCCGCCCTTCAGAAAACTTCCCCACAGCTCTCTCACATCCCACAATCCTGACTGGCTGACACACCTGATAGAGGTGTATAAAATGATGAGAGGTATTAATCGTGTGGATAGCCAGAGGCTTTGTCCCAGGGCTAAAACGGCTAGCATGAGGGGGCGTCGTTTTAAGGTGCTTGGAAATAGGTACTGCGGGGATGTCAGGGGTAAGTTTTTCACACAGAGAGTGGTGAGTGCATGGAATGTACTGCCAGCAATGGTGGTGGAAGCAGATACAACAGGGTCTTTTAAGAGCCTCTTGGGTTGGTACATGGAGCTTAGAAAAATAGCGGGCTATGCAGTAGGGAAATTCTAGGCAGTTCCTAGAGTAGACTACATGTTCGGCACAACATTGTGGGCCAAAGGGCCTGTAGTGTGTTGTAGATTTCGATGTTTCTATTCCTAAATTGGACAACATGACTCCTCATCTTAGCCGAACCCAAAAACACACTTTCCAGAATGGCACACTAAAACTACCTCACAGCATAGCAGCAGAAATCTTAACCAGGACAGCACACTAAGTTTACAACTTTCTGCAGTTGATTTCAATCCTCTGCAGCAGCACCCCTCCCGCTGCCACCATACCAGACGGTGATGCTGCTAGTTAGAATGGTACGTCGGTAGACATTTGCAAATATTTACCAAATCTCCTCAAACTCTTAATGAAATATTGCTGCTCCCGTGGCTTAAATGTAACATTTAACAGAGATTATGTAGTTCTATTCTATGTTCTGTCAGTGTTAGCAGAGGATGAATCTAAAAGTTAGTAACACATACACGCAGCAGGTCAGGCAGCATCTGTGGAAAGGAATAAACGGTTGACAGTTCGGAATGGGATCCTTCATCCACTCCCTCCCCCCACCTTTTTATTCTAGCTTCCCCTGTTTTTTCTTTCCTGAAGAAGGGTCTTGGCCACAAATATTGACTGTTTATTTCTCTCCATAGATGCTGCCTGACCTGCTGAGTTCCTCCAGTATTTTGTGTGTGTTGCTCTAGAAATCCAGTAATTCTTGTGTATCTGCGAGTTAGTGTTGGGATTGGTAAATTCATTGTTATCTCCTTTCCTTCTGGGTCTACCATCATTGGGTAGCCTGTTTCTCCTCGTTCCCTACAACACAATCATCGTCCATTCCCTTGCTCCTTAACAAAGCTCCACTGTAGGGCAGAGCCTGGCTCACAGCTCCTGGGCAGGTGGCTGTGGTTTTGGGATGGGAGCACCCCTCCTCTCTCAATGGAAGAGTTCCATCCCTGTTCATGGTTGTAATACCCACTTGGCATCATGGATAGGGAAGTATCCCTGTGCCAAATCTCACACACCATCTGTCCAAGTATATGTAACACCCTAAAGGTAAGTTCTTAAGAAATAGCCTTGAGGACTTACCTCAAGGATGTTACAAATATCAGAATCAGGTTTAATATCACTGGCGTAAGTCATGAAATTTGTTGTTATGCAGCAGCAGTACATCGCAATACACAATAATAAAAACTGTAAATTAAAGCTAGTATATATTTAAAAAGTTAAATAGTGCAAAAAAGAGACTAAAAAGTAGGGAGGTAGTGTTCATGGGTTCAATGTCCATTCAGAAATCGGATGGCAGAGGGGAAGAAGCTGTTCCTGAGTCACTGGGTGTGTGCCTTCAGGCTTCTGTACCTCCTTCCTGTGGTAGCAATGAGAAGAGGGTGTGTCTTGGCTCATGGAGGTCTTTAATGATGGATGCCGCCTTTTTGAGACATCACACTTGAAGGATGTCCTGGAAGCTGGGGAGGCTGATGCCTGTGATGGAGCTGGCTGAGTTCACAACTTCCGGTAGCTTATTTTGATCCTGTGCTGTAGCCACACGCTCACCCCATACCAGACGGTGATGCAGCCAGTTAGGATACTCTCCATGGTACACCTGCAGAAATTTGCAAGCGTCTTTGGTGACGTACCAAATCTCATCAAACTCCTGATGAAATATAGATGTTGTGATAACTTCCTTGTAACTGCGTTGATATGTTGGGCCCAGGATAGATCCCCAGAGAAGTTGACACCAAGGAACTTGAAATTGCTCACCTTTTCCACAAATGATCCCTCAATGAGGACTGGTGTGTGTTCCCTCATCTTACCCTTTCTGAAGTCCACAATCAATTCTTCAGTCTTACTGACGTTGAGTGCAAGGTTATTGCTGCAACTCCACTCAACCAGCTGATATATCTCACTCCTGTATGCCCTCTCATCACCATCTGAGATTCTGCCAAGAAACTGTGCAAATACAAAAAGAACAAAATAATAATAATAAATAAATAAGCAATAAATATCTAGGATGTGAAATGAAGATTACTTGAAAGTGAGCCTGTAGGTTGTGGGAACATTTCAATGACGGGTCACGTGAAGTTGAGTGGTTATCCCCTTCAGCTCAAGAGCCTGCTGGTTGAGGGGTAATATTTGTTCCTGAACCTGGTAGTGTGAGTCCTGAGGCTCCTGTACCTTCTTCCTGATGGCAGCAGCATCTCTTGGGTGGTATAGGTCCCTGATGAGAGATGCTGCTTTTCTGCAACAGCATTTCATGTAGATGGTGGGGAGGGCTTTATCGGTGATGAACTGGGCCACATCCATGATTTGCTGTTCAAGGGCTTTGATGTTTCATATCAGGCTGTGATGCAACCAGTCAGTATGCTCTCCACCGCACATCTATAGAAGTTTGTCAAAGTTTTAGATGACATGCCAAACTTTTGCAAACTCCTAAGGAAGTAGAGGTGCCTCCATACTTTCTTTGTAATTACACTTACGTACTGGGCCCAGGACAGGTGTTCTGAAGTGATAACACTTTGGAATTTAAAGTTGCTGACCTTCTCTACCTCTGATCCTCTGATAAGGACTGGCTCATGGACCTCTGGTTTCCCCCTCCGGAACTCAATAATCAGCTCCTTGGTCTTGCTGACATTGAGTAAGTTGTTGTTGTTAATGGCACCACTCAGCCAATGTTTCAATCTCCCTCCTATATGCTGATACTTCAGCACCCTTGGTTCTGCCTACGACAGTGGCGTTGTCAGCAAACTTGAACGTGGCATTGAAGCTGTGCTTAGCCACACCATCATAAGTATAAAGCGAGTAGAGCAGGGAGCTAGGCGCACTACTCTGTGGTCAGAGTGTGGGGAATCTGTGGAATCTATTGCCACAGACAGCCGTGGAGGCCGAGTGCTCGGGGCTATTTAAAGGGGAGGTTGATAGGTTCTTGATTACTCAGGGTGTCCAAAGTTATGGGGAGAAGGCAGGAGTATGGGGATGAGAGGGGTAATAAGTCAGCCATGATGGAATGGCAGAACAGACTCGACGGGCCGAGTGGCCTAATTCTGCTCCTATCTAAACAATACAAGCACTGCGGCCAGCTCTGTAGTGAGAAAGTGAACTTGGGACCTGCTGCTGAGGAAGTTTTGAGAATTTATTATTGTGTAACAGTCCACAAACAACATAAAGACTTTACATTTATAAAATACAATTTATAACCTTGAGGAGTCAAAAGCTCTTTATAGCCAAAAGGAAGTATAGAACTGTTACAATGTAGCAAGCAGTACACACCCCAAACATTCTCAGCACTAGGAGCCAGGGTACTCATCTTTAAATATTCCTTAATTTCTCATCTGGTTATTTATTCTAGATTCAGAAGGCTTTTAAATCCACTCATCGTATAAAAACCTGAGCCTTTGTATGGCAGAAGGCTCCATCTCCCCTTCCCCCCATCCCAACTGGGGGATAAAGATCTCATTAATTTAAAGACTCGAAAGGTATTGCTGGTAATAATACTCATGGGAGATGGTGTGCTGAGAATGTAATCAGTGAGGTATCTATTGATAATTTTATTGATTTTTCTGTGAATAGCTCGTTGCTCATCTGGCGGAGCAGGTATTGATGCATGATTAGCGATTGATTTTTACAATTGTGGTATAATGACTTTCTTTTTCTTCAGCCTTTATATAATTCCTTACATTTGAATTTTAAGTCATCAATAATTGATGGCGGGTTTCACTCTTCCAAACAGTCCATCTCGACGCTGAAAGTTCAAACCCATCTGTACCAAAATGAGTAATTAGATATGAGGATGCTGTAAGTTCAGAGCGACACACTCACAAAATGCTGGAGGAACACAGCAGGTCAGGCAGCATCCATGGAAAGGAGTAAGCAGTCGGCGTTTTGGGCCGAGACCCTTCTTGAGGACTGGAAAGGGAGTGGATAGATGCCCGAACGGAAAGGTGGGGAGAGAGGAAGGAGAGGAGCTGGAAGGTGATAGGTGAAGCCAGGTGGGTGGGAAAGGTAAAGGGCTGGAGAGGAAGGAATCTGACAGGAGAGGAGAGTGGATCAGAGGAGAATGGGAAGGAGGAAGGGATCCAGGAGGAGGTGATAGGCTGGTGACAGAGAGGGGAATAGAAGATGAGGAGAGAGGGAGGGGTATTTTTTTCTAACCAGAGGGAGAAATCAATTTTCATGCCATTAGGTGGAAACTACCCAGATGGAATACAAGGTGTTGCTCCTCCACCCTGAGGGTGGCCTCATGTTGGCACAAGAGGAGGCCATGGACCAACATGTCGGAATGGGAATGGGAATCGGAATTAAAATGTATGGCCACCGAGAAGTTCTGCTTTTGGCGGATGGAGCAGAGGTACTCAACGAAGCAGTCCCCCAGTTTACGACGGGTCTTCCCAATGCGGAGGAGGCCGCATCGGGAGCACCGGACACAGTTGGCAACCCCAGCAGATTCACAGGTAAAGGGCCCAATTTACAATGGGTCCCAAATTAGATGCCTGACCCTAAGGCATGTTACTCCAGCCTACAGTCTGTAATCAAATGACTTGCTAGGTGCTCTGGTGGGAGGTTTAACAGTCAAAATGATAGCCCAGAATTGTTGTGGTTTAATGGTGATGGTGTCCTCCATGTAGTTATTACCTTTGTCTAACTAGATGGTGGAAGCTTTGGTGAATTTCTGTACAAATCGCGGAAAGCCTGGAATCCTAGGCCCTTGTTTCCAGGGTAACCATCTATCCCTGTTTCCAAAGACAGAGTCTCCTAGTTCTGCAGAGGTGGTGCAGTGGATAAGTTATCAAGCTGGTATTCCAGAGCCTTGGACTGACAATTCTGAGTTTAAATATCTCCACAACAGCTGGAGAAAAATTCACTAATAATCTGGAATTTGGATGAGAAAATGCCAACCACTCTCAGCAATGGGAATCAGGATAGGTTACTGTTTCATTAATAAAAAGATATTAAGAGGAATAGATAGAGTAGATAGCCAGTGCCTCTTCCCCAGGGCACCACTGCTCAATACAAGAGGACATGGCTTTAAGGTAAGTGGTGGGAAGTTCAAGGGGGATATTAGAGGAAGGTTTTTTACTCAGAGAGTGGTTGGTGCGTGGAATGCACTGCCTGAGTCAGTGGTGGAGGCAGATACACTAGTGAAGTTTAAGAGACTACTAGACAGATATATGGAGGAATTTAAGGTGGGGGATTATATAGGAGGCAGGGGTTGAGGGTCAGCACAACATTGTGGGCCGAAGGGCCTGTAATGTGCTGTACTGTTCTATGTTCTATGTTCGTTGTAAAATCCCCATGTGGTTCAGTAAAGTTCTCTGGCTCCCTTCCCAATCTGGCTGATTTGTGACTCCACATGGTTGACTTCTAAATGCACTCCATAGAGGCCTAACACCTACTCAGGTATATTGTTACCACTGCATTTAAACAGAGAATGGATAAAACTGGATAGTTCAACATAGGGTCCAAATTCAGGGATATTTTTGCTGCCAGCCCAACGAGCTGTGATGGTGAGTGCTCGGTAAACACATTCCATACACATACGCACTTACACGCACAAAACCACACAAACTTTGCCTTGTCATTCTGCGCCGTTGTGCTGAGCGTGCGCACTTCAATGTCTTCCCCAGTACATTCTCATAATGGGTCCTAAAACAAGCTGTTGCACTCGGCTTGGTTTTCTGGTGCCTTTCCCACCATACGCGGTGAACATTCCATTCCTTTAGTGATGGGGATGTGTAAATGTGTTTATATAGTTTGTATACTGTGCTTAATATAAATGCTTCTGTTTATGATTGTAACTACATTGTGGGGTGGATCATATTCTAATTCATGTGTAGTCTTAAGTTAACTTTGTTTGTAATTAAAGATGGTGGTGCCTAAAAAAATGGGGGAGAGGGAGATCTCGACTGCCAGAGTTCACACTGGACAAAACAGTACAGAGCTAATTATTGCGTTTTTTTGGTAGATATCTTAATGTAAATATTGGCAGTTTTTCTTCATTATTTTCCCTTTGACTCACGAATAAACACCCTTGCATGAGCATGCTAAGCAACTCTAACCATCTTTTCTTCAGTCAAAACCCATGTATCGTAACACAATTCTCACACAGAGTCCTCTTCACAAACATATGGAGACTGGTCTCTACATTGGAAGTCTACAAGCATGCATCATAGAGGCTGGTCTCCACATCAGATGGTCTAAATCAGACTGATAAAACAAACATTGAACCAGACAGTAGAGACAACCTGCAGTGCTAGGCTCCTCCATCATAATCCTTCTCATTCCTTCTCATTCCTTCATCCTATCAGACCCTCAAGAGATGATAACTCACAGGGAGTTAGGTGAAAGGAGAGTCATTTTCCATAGTTAAAGGCAAGGTATTATAGTGGCCTAATTCTCCAGCCTACAGATACCCTCCTATCACTGGAGCTGTGTTGTAACCATCTACACGAGGCACTCTTAACAGTGAGTTCATCTACAAGGAGCCTGCCACAGGAAAGCAGCATCCATCATCAAAGACCCCCACCATCCAAGCCATGCTGTCTACTCACTGCTGCCATCAGAATGGAGGTTCAGGAGTCTCAGGCCCCACACCACCAGATTCAGGAACAGTTATTACCCTTCAACCATCAGGCTCCTGAGACAGATAACTTCACTCACTTCATCACTGAACTGTTCCCACAACCTGTGGACTCACTTTATTATTATTATTATTATTTATTATTATTATTTCTTTTCATTTGTATTTGCACAGTTTATTGTTTTTTGCACAGTGGTTGTTTGTCTAGTCCTGTTGGGTGTGGTTTTTCATTGATTCTATTGCGTTTCTTGTATTCACTGTGATTGCCCAAAAATTGTATCTTTGGTTACATATGGTGACATATTTTTTTTTAAAATAAGGAGTTTATTTACAAGGGGAGAAGAGCTCAAGGACAACACAAGCGGCTACAACACTCGCACAAACGTGCTTAGAATAGACGAGCCTGGGAAAAGTCGGGTCGGCAGTACAATACACAGGAAAACGATGTGGGGACAGAGTACAGGTACGGTGGCATATATGTATTTTGAACTTTGCATCATGATGCCAACAAAATGATTCTGGTTCTTCCTATCAACGTACACAAACGACGGAGAAACTTGAAGAGTCAGGCAGTATCTATGGAGGGAAATGAACAGTCAACATTTCAGGCAAAACACTTCCTTGAGACAAGTGTCTATTTCCCTGTATAGATGCTGCCTGACTTACTGAGTTCTTCCAACGCTTTAAAGTTGCTGGTGAACGCAGCAGGCCAGGCAGCATCTCTAGAAAGCGGTACAGTCGACGTTTTGGGCCGAGACTCTTCGTCAGGACTGGACTGGCAGGCCAGGACTGACGAAGAGTTTCAGCCCAAAACGTCGACTGTACCTCTTCCTAGAGATGCTACCTGGCCTACTGCGTTCACCAGCAACTTTTATGTGTGTTGCTTGAAATTCCAGCAACTGCAGATTTCCTCGTGTTTGCGTCTTCCAGCATTTTGTATGCTTTGATCATGATTTCCAGCATCTGCAGAATATCTTGTGTCTATCAGGGGTGCCCAACCTGGATTTGGTCCATAGCCTAAAAAAAGTTTGAGAACTACATTGTCACTTATTTTCCACTAGGTGGAGCCAAATGCTCACATAGTGGACTCAATCGCTCTGCTAGAATGAGAATGAGAATCATTTCATTGCCAACATGTGAAAGGTATCCTAGAGATGCGGCCTGGCGTACTGCGTTCACCAGCAACTTTGATGTGTGTTGCTAGAATTTGATTGTGGTTCGGTGCCAAACATAAAACACAGGACAATACTATAACAGGCAACACAAAAGCAACCAACAGTTTACAAGACAATAGTGCAAACAGCCATGAACAATTAGCAATTTGCAGAACATGCTGTGTGTCAGGAAGAGAGTTAAATCTGCTGTGGCAATGGAACATTGGGATCCGTCTGTGGGGAAACTAACCTACTTGGCTGATATCTGAGTTAAGATCTGAGAACAGAGGAGGTGAAGGGAGCATCCACTCTGTTGGCAATACCTTGGGACCAAGAAGGACTTGCGTCTACTCTACTGATTGTGAATTGCGTGACAAGGCCAGTGTGGGAACTACAGACTCTCTCACAGTGGGATGGAACAGGGTGGGTGGGTGGTGTCTGGGGCTTGCCCTCTCTGCAGCTAACACGGGATCTCGATCTCGACTTTTCCATGAGCCATGAGTCACTGGGGACATTTTGGAGGAGGCTTTGAGAACATCCTGTGGAACAACACACACACACACAAAGTGCTGAGGTAAGTCAGCGGATCAGGCACCATCAATGGGGAGGAATAACTGGTTGCGTCACGGCCTGGTATGGAAACACCAATGCCCTTAAAATGGATGTGCCTACAGGAAGTAGTGGATAGAACCTGTCCATGGCAGGTAAAGCTATTCCCAATATTGAGCACATCTACATGGGGCACTGTTGCAAGAAAGCAGCATCCATCGTCAAGAACCCTCCCCCCCCCACCCCCACCCCCCCCACACCCAGGACACCCAGGACATGCTCTCTTCTTGCAGGTTCAAGGCCAGCTTCTACCCCACTGTTATCAGACCGTTGACCAGACCTCTTGTACAATAAGATGAACACTTGACCTCACAATCTGCCTCTTGCACTTCATCATCTACCTAGACTGCACTCTTTTGGTAGCTTTGACACTTCATTCTGCACTGTTATTGCCACCACCTCGCACTCTGCAGCGGGGTCCGCATGACTGTGCAAAGGGGCTGCAGAACAGAGTCGGCAATTAGAACTGCAAGCATACGCGTCCCAGCTAATGACTGTTTCATTCTGGTGGTATTTAACTCCCTTCTTTTCATTGTAGGCTTGTTGAGACTTGACCAAAAGCACAGCAACGTTTTGCTGGCCGGTGATGTAGCCACATCAGCACTGGACTTCAAAGCAAAAGGTCCCGGGTTCAAATCCAACCGGCCCTTTACACGCTTTCCATCCTTGCTGGATTGGGTGTTGAGCTAGCACCCCAGCCTCATAAAAAAAGTCAAATGCTAAGGAAACGGCAAAAAAATGCCCCCAGTGCGCTTCAAGGCACGAAAACGAACAACAACAGAAACACTTACGCTTCCTCGTCCTTGTCCGGGAAAGGGGATGACCGTTCCGACTGATACTCTCAAGGAGCGGTATTCATTTAGTATTTAGTTATTGCTCGCAGCCACAGTGTTGCGTTTAATTTTCAGTGTGAGTGTTTTAGTTAATGGTTCTGTTGGCCTAGCCTTTATTGGTTTTTTCCCTGTGAGTTCAGCAATAGTCCTCATTAAAGTCAACGAGATGTTGACCCACTTCCTTGTCTCCTCTGTCTCTGCACTTGGGCCAGATCCAAATGTTATTGTTTTACCTTATTCTATCTGACAGGAGCTGAAAGTCGATCTTGGCAAGCGATTAAAGTTCCCTGACTTCATCACATCATCATCCCTGAGGCCCGACATGGTCATTCTGTCAGAAACCTTGAAGCAGGTGATCGTGGTAGAACTGACATGTTCTTGGGAAGACCAGATAGAGGAGGTGTTAGAGCATCAGAAAGCTAAATACCAGGAGCTGGTTCAGCAGTGCCAGAGACCGAGGTGGAGGGCATGAGGTGAGCCTATAGAGGTGGGGAGGCTGCACGCCCTACAGAATCTGCTCTCTCCTTGACATTACAGGGGCTACGAAGAAAGAAGCCATCAGGACCGTCACAGAGGCTGCTGAGCAAGCTTCCAAATGCCACGGATCAAGAGGTGTGAGTCATGGACACAAGCCGGGGCCTGATCAACCCTGGCTTGGTCACCTGGGCAAGAGTGTCTGATGTTGAAAGACCCAAAACACCCCATGACCACAGGTTACATCACTGATGATGTGTCCCAGCACATCCTAGGATGTATCTCAGCATCATAGCTCAATGCAGTGTCTATTGATTTGATCTGTATGCATAGTATGCAAGACATGTTTTTCACTCTTAATCCTTAGTAAACGTGACAATAATAAACCAATACTAATAGTATGTTGCAAAAAACACAAGGTTGACTAGTAGGCAGTTTTAACTTTCCCACATATTGACTGGGAGTCCCACACTGTGTAAAGACGAGATGGGACAGAGTTTGTCAAATGTGTCTAGGGAAATTTCCTTCATCGAGTTGGAACAAATGAGGTGTTTATAGAGTATAAAAAACATAATAGAACACTAAAAAAAGAAATCAGGAGGACTAAAAGAAGGCGTGAAGTTGCTCTAGCAGACAAGGTGAAGGAGAACCCTAAGGGATTCTGCAGATATGTTAAGAACAAAAGGATTGCAAGGGGCAAAATTGGTCCCCTGGAAGAACAGAATGGTTATCCATGTGTGGAGCCAAAACAGATGGGGGAGATCTTAAATGAATTTTTGGATCTCAGGAGACAGATATGGAGCCCATAGAAGTGAAGTAAAGTGGCATCAACTTCATGGACCCTGTACAGATTACAGAGGAGGAAGTGGTTGCTACCCCAAGCCAAATCAGGGTGGATAAATCCCCAGGGTCTGAACTGCTGCCCCATTAATTTGTGTGCATTGAGTGTTTCTGTGTGTGTGTGAGCGCGAGAGAGAGATTATATATTAATTAATCAATTGTTATTATTTTATTTGCAAAGTTTGTCTTTTGCTGATTGGTTGTGTGTGTAGTCTTTCATTGACTCTTGTATTTCTTTGTTCTATTGTAAACACAGGATGGTGGGGTGGAGATACGTCTCTACCAAAGGAGGTGTAAGATGCTCCTTCCCTCCGCTAGCCTGTAGGTCACCCTTGGGCAAGGTGTAGCACCTGCTTAGCCCCCTGATCAGGGTCACATGAATCCATGGGAGCAGGTTGTGGATGGTTGTATGAGCAGCTGGTGCATGTCACGAGTCCTGGTTATGCGACCACTGACGCCAGGCAGACAATCTATTAATAGTATTGATAGTGGCTGAGGTCACCCATCTTATAAACACTCTGCCCAGAAGGCGGAAAAGGCAAACCACTTCCGTATAAAAAAATTGCCAAGAGCAATCATGGTCATGTGGCCATGACGGCACACGGCAAATAATGATGATGTCATATGACACGGCACGTAATGATGATGTCTGTGAATGCTTGCAAGTCAAGTCAAGTCAAGTTTATCGTTATTTAACTATATACCTGTATACCGCCAAATGAGACAGCATTTCTCTGGACTAGGATGTAAAGCACAGTAGTACACATAACACACAATAATGTAGGAAAGTAAGGATCAAATCTACAAATGAATTACCAACAGATAAACAAAATAAAGTGCATAAATTAATCAGAATCGGAATCAGGTTTATTATCACCATCATGTGATGTGAAATTTGTTAACTTAGCAGTAGCAGTTCAAAACAATACATAATCTGGCAGAGAAAAAAAAATAATAATGATAAATAAAATTTAATAATAATAATAAAACAATTACATATTAATAGGTTTATAATAGGTTTTTTTTAAACATGCAAAAACAGAAATACTGTATATTAAAAAAAAAGTGAGGTAGTGTTCACGGGTTCTGGGGAAGAAGCTGTTCCTGAATCGCTGAGTGTGTGCCTTCAGGCTTCTGTACCTCCTACTGATGGTAACAGTGAGAAAAGGGCATGCCATGGGTGCTGGAGGTCCTTAATAATGGACACTCCTTTCTGAGACACCGCTCCCTGAAGATGTCCTGGGTACTTTGTCGGCTAGTACCCAAGATGGAGCTGACTAGATTTACAACCTTCTGCAGCTTCTTTCGGTCCTGTGCAGTAGCCCCCCCATACCAGACAGTGATGCAGCCTGTCAGAATGCTCTCCACTGTACAACTATAGAAGTTTTTGAATGTGTTTATTGACATGCCAAATCTCTTCAAACTCCTAATAAAGTATAGCTGCTGTCTTGCCTTCTTTATAACTACATCGATATGTTGGAACCAGGTTAGATCCTCAGAGATCTTGACACCCAGGAACTTGAAACTGCTCACTCTCTCCACTTCTGATCCCTCTGTAAGGATTGGTATGTGTTCCTTTGTCTTACCCTTCCTGAAGTCCACAATCAGCCCTTTCATCTTACTGACATTGAGTGCCAGGTTGTTGCTACGGCACCTCTCGACTAGTTGGCATATCTCACTTCTGTACGCCCTCTTGTCACCACCTGAGATTCTACCAACAATGGTTGTATCATCAGAAAATTTATAGATGGTATTTGAGCTATGCCTAGCCACACAGTCATGTGTATATAGAGAGTAGAGCAGTGGGCTAAGCACACACCCCTGAGGTGCGCCAGCATTGATCGTCAGTGAGGAGGATATGTTATCAGCAATCTGCACAGATTGTGGTCTTCTGGTTAGGAAGTCGAGGATCCAATTGCAGAGAGAGCTATAGAGGCCCAGGTTCTGCACCTTCTCAATCAGGATTGTGGCAATGATGGTATTAAATGCTGAGCTATAATCAATGAACAGCATCCTGATGGCCAGGCAGCATCTCTAGGAAGAGGTACAGTTGACGTTTCAGGCCGAGACCCGTCGACTGTACCTCTTCCTAGAGATGCTGCCTGGCCTGCTGCATTCACCAGCAACTTTGATGTGTGTTGCTTGAATTTCCAGCATCTGCAGAATTCCTGTTGTTAGCATCCTGACATATGTGTTTGTATTGTCCAGATGGTCCAAAATGAGATTGTGTCTGCTGTTGACCTATTGCGGCGATAAGCAAATTGCAATGGGTCCAGGTCCTTGCTGAGGCAGGAGTTCGGTACAGTCATGACCAACCTCTCAAAGCATTTCAGCACTGTCAATGTGAGTGCTACCGGACGATAGTCATTAAGGCAGCCCTTTGCAGTGAGAGGTTGAAAATGTCCTTGAATACTCCCGCTGGTTGGTTGGCACAGGTTTTCAGAGCCTTAGCAGATTAAAGGCAGTCTAACATCGGTCTCTGTGACAGAAATCACAGGTTCATCAGGTGCAGCGGGGGTCTTCATGCTTGAAGGGTACAGTACAAATCATCTGGAGACATTTCGGATGCGATGCGGCAGGGAGTTCAGAAGCCTAATGGCTTGAGGGAAGAAGCTGTTTCTCATCCTGACTATTCTTGCCTTTATACATCAGAGTCTCCTGCCTGATGGTGGAAAGTCAAAGAGGATGCTGGATGGATGGGTGGGATAATAATACTAAGGGCCCTGCGAACACAGCGCTCCTGATAAATGTCCCTAATGGAAGGTAGGGAGGTTCCCATGTTCCTCTTGGCTCAGGGTGACATACACGTACTCTGATAACAAATTTACTTTGAACTTTAATAGGGAGACAGAGGGAAAGAAAGAGGACATTGCTGATGTTGAATGATCAACGGCACAGTGATAAGCTGCAAATGGAGGCAGGCATTAAATGGTTCACATCACATTGCTTAATTGAGTGTTCATTTGTTGACAGTCCGTATTGTTTGCCTGGTCCTATTTAAAACGGCAATGTGTTTAGGAGCCTGGGCTGAAGTTTGCTGTTGGAGGGTGAACAGGGCAACCGGCAAACCCCAAGCACCAGGGACCCAGTAAATGCATAGGGCATTAGCCCCAAATTGTCAGCAAAGTGCGGGGAATGTGTGAGAGTGAGGTGTAAAGTGAGTCACTGTTGAAAATGACACATCACAGTGTGTGCCAGTGTAAACAGGGGCAGGGGCAGACAAAATAAACAAAGAGACAGAGCTGTCGAAAATGCAAGAACCTTGACAGAAGCTGTAAACCCTGAGTAACACATGCAAGATGCTGGAGGAATTCAGCAAGCCGGGCAGCATCTATGGAAAGGAATAAAGAGTTGACATTTCATGTAGACACTTCATCAGGGCTCAGAGCTATAGAGAAAGTTAGAGAGAGTATGAACAGCCAGGTAGAAAGACAGACAGAAGCAGAGAGCTAGAGAGGAACAGCAAGGACAACTTCCAGATCTACAAAGAGACGGATTAAGCCACTCAGATGGTCTGTTAAGAACCTGAATGAAATGACTGGCAGTAAATTAGTCCTTGTGCAAGTGAGTAAATTAGAGAAATAGATGGTGATAGATATGGTAGAATGTCTGATACATTGTGAAACCCATATCAAATAGTCATAGTCATACTTTATTGATCCCGGGGGAAATTGGTTTTCGTTACAGTTGCACCATAAATAATAAATAGTAATAGAACCATAAATAGTTAAATAGTAATATGTAAATTATGAAATAAGTCCAGGACCAGCCTATTGGCTCAGGGTGTCTGACCCTCCAAGGGAGGAGTTGTAAAGTTTGATGGCCACAGGCAGGAATGACTTCCTATGACGCTCTGTGTTGCATCTCGGTGGAACGAGTCTCTGGCTGAATGTGCTCCTGTGCCCACCCAGTACATTATGCAGTGGATGGGAGACATTGACCAAGATGGCATGCAACTTGGACAGCATCCTCTTTTCAGACACCACCGTCAGAGAGTCCAGTTCCATCCCCACAACATCACTGGCCTTACGAATGAGTTTGTTGATTCTGTTGGTGTCTGCTACCCTCAGCCTGCTGCCCCAGCACACAACAGCAAACTTGATAGGAGTAGTAAATGAAGGCAACTGGATTTGTTGTGTTGTCCAGAAGACGTTTCGCCACTCCTCCGAGAGGCTTCTTCAGTTCTGATCCACAGTGGGTAGTTTTCCGGCTTGTAAGCTCTGTGAGTTGTTTAAAGGTATACCTCTCGGGCGAGTTGGCAAAACGCCTTCTAGACAACACAGCATGTCCAGTTGCCTTGATTTACTACTGCCTGACACACAATGACTTGGATGACTGAGAACCTTCATAGACTTATTCTGAGAAAGTGCGACAGTATAAAGAAGTGGAAGATTTGCTCAGAGGAACAGAAGGAAAAAAGAATTAGACACCGGAGAGAAAGAGTCAGAGCAGAAGATGGTGCCTCAGAAAGGTGGTATCCATCATTAAGGACCCCCATCACCCCCTTCTCATCGCTGCCATCACGGAGGAGGTGCAGGAGCCTAGGGCACACTCAACAATTCAGGAACAATTTCTTCCCCTCTGCCACCAGATTTCTGAATGGACAAGGAACCCATGAACACTACCTCACTATTTTTCCTCTCTTTTTGCACTAATTTAATTTTTTGAATATATACTTGTAATTTTTTCATTATTGTGTTGCAATATACTGCTGTCACAAATTTCATGATATGTGCCAGTGATATTAAACCACATTCTGATTCAGATCCTGATACTGTCAGAGTAAATAAGACCCAAAGTGCGAGAAAGAGGTAGCGAGATAGAGAGGCTGTCAGACACGGTGAAAGGAGAGGAGAGGTTAAGAAGGGGGTGCTCAGATAAAGAAAAACTATGTTAGAGACTGTGAGAAAGACAGAGTGGAAAGTACGTAGATGGAATTGGGCAGAGGATGGTGAAAGTCAGATTCAGACAGAGGAAGTTGTACCCAGAGTAATCGGGAGGAAAACAAGGAGGGGTGAGAGAGTGCCTGACAGTTGGACAGGTGGGCTGGAGTGCAGCTGGTGATGGTTATCCTGTACTTCTGTTCAGACAGGGTAGGTCTCACACAGTGGATGGTAGGGCACTGAGGAGTGTGATACAACAAAGGGATCTGGGAATAGGGGTACATCGTTCATTGAAAATGGTGTCACAGGATTGTAAAGAAAGCTTTTGTCACATTGGCCTTCATAAATCAACGCAATGAGTACAGGAGATGGGATGTTATATTGAAGTTGTACAAGATGTTGTTGAGACCTAATTTGGAGTATTATATGCAGTTTTGGTCACCTACCTACAGGAAAGATGAAAACAAGTTTGAAAGAGTACAGAGAAAGTTTACAAGGATGTTGCCTGGTCTGGACAAACTGAATTATCAGGAAAGATTGAACAGGTTTTGACTGCATTCCTTAGAACATAGAAGATTGAGAGGAGATTTGACAGAGGTTTACAAAATTATGGGGGGTATAGAAATGCAAGCAGTCTTTTTCCACTGAGGTTGGGTGGGACTACAATTAAAGGTCAAGGGTTAAGGGGAACATGAGGCGAAACTTCTCCACTCAGAGGGTCATGAGAGTGTGGAACGAGTTGCCAGCACAAGTGGTGCATGCAAGCTTGACTTCAATGTTCAAGAGAAGTTTGGACAGGTAGGGATATGGAGGGCTGTGGTCCCAGTGCAGGTCGATGGGAGCTGGCAGTCATGAACTAGGTGGGCCAAAGGACCCATTTCTCTGCTGTACTTTTCTATGACTCGAGTATGGAGTCGGTTTTTATGGCTCATTTGCATGGTCGGATGACAGACTGATTCATGAACTGCCCTGCCTGTTGGCTTTACCATATTTAAAGCCCAATCCACTCGGGAGCTGTGACTGGAGGTTGCTTTAGTTAATTATCAAGACAACTATGTATGCCAGCAATGAAGGATAGAGACAGACAATGAAGACAATGATCTCAGCTGACAAAGTCACAACATCGGTACTAATGGTGGCTCTGTTAATCATCTTCCCTCGGCTGGGTCAAGATCATATCCCTGGGATTATGGCAGGCTGTCTGTGAGAGCAAGTATCACTCTCTCTGTCCCTGCGTGTGAGTGCATGTATCACTCTCTCTCTCCCTGTGTGTGAGATCAAGTATCACTCTCTCTGTCCCTGCGTGTGAGTGCATGTATCACTCTCTCTCTCCCTGTGTGTGAGAGCATGTATCACTCTCTCTGTCCCTGCGTGTGAGAGCATGTATCACTCTCTCCGTCCTGTGTGTGAGAGCATGTCTGTCCCTGCGTGCGAGAGCATGTATCACTCTCTCTGTCCCTGTGTGCAAGAGCGTGTATCACTCTCGCTGTCCTGCGTGTGAGAGCGTGTATCACTCTCTCCGTCCCTGCGTGTGAGAGCGTGTATCACTCTCGCTGTCCTGCGTGTGAGAGCGTATATCACTCTCTCCGTCCCTGCGTGTGAGAGCGTGTATCACTCTCTCCGTCCCTGCGTGTGAGAGCATGTATCACTCTCTCCGTCCCTGCGTGTGAGAGCGTGTATCACTCTCTCCGTCCCTGTGTGTGTGAGGTGCATCACTCTCTCCGTCCCTGCGTGTGAGAGCGTGTATCACTCTCTCCGACCCTGTGTGTGAGTGCCTGTATCACTCTCGCTGTCCTGCGTGTGAGAGCGTGTATCACTCTCTCCGTCCCTGCGTGTGAGAGCGTGTATCACTCTCGCTGTCCTGCGTGTGAGAGCGTGTATCACTCTCTCCGTCCCTGCGTGTGAGAGCGTGTATCACTCTCGCTGTCCTGCGTGTGAGAGCGTGTATCACTCTCTCCGTCCCTGCGTGTGAGAGCATGTATCACTCTCTCGGTCCCTGTGTGTGAGTGCGTGTATCACTCTCTCCGTCCCTGTGTGTGAGTGTGTGAATTCCTCATGTTTATCCCTTTGACAGGGACAGAAGACCATTCCCTTACTTATTTCTGTTCTCTCTTACCTGTCCATCAAATTCTACTACACCCGCCAATGCCTGGGGTGATTCACAGTCAGCAATTAACCCAACAGCACTCCTATAGGACGTGGGAGAAACTGAAGCCCCCCACACAGCCATATGTTCACAGGGGGAGTGTACAGACTCTGAGGTCAGGACGGAAACGGGGCCCATGGAGCTGTCGGACAGCCGTACTACCTGCTGCCCAGGTGTGTCCATCTCCCTGCCTCTGTGAATACCTCATTGTGAGCGTGACTGTTCTTGTCTAAACTCTGCACAAGTGCATGGTTAGTGCTGTGTGTGTGTGTGTGTGTGTGTGTGTGTGTGTGTGGCTGTCTGTGTATCTGCATGCATGTGTGTGTGCGCACGCACACCCATCTGTTGTCTGTGTGTCTATGTTAATATGTTGGTGTGTTATTAATGTCTGTCTTCAGACCATAGGAGCAGAATCAAGCCGTTTGGACCATTGAGACTGCTCCACCATTTCATCATTGCTGTTCCATTTCCCTCCCAAACCCTTCTCCTGCCTTCTCCCCAAAACCTTTTGTGTCCTTACTGATCACGAACCTATCAACCTCCTCTTTAAATACCCCAAATGACCGTAATAATACTAACGGTCCTGCACACACAGCACGGTTGATAAATGTCCCCGATGGATGGTAGGGAGACCCCTAGGATCCTCTCAGCTGGTCTCACAGTCCTTGGTAAGGACTTCCGGTTTGATGCTCAGCTGCTCCCATACCAGATGGAGATGCAGCTTGTCAGGGCACTCTCAGTGGGGCTCCTGTGAAGATGGCAGGGTGGAGGTGGTGGGAGACTCGCTTGCCGTAGTCATCTCATGAAGTGGAGGCATTGCTGTGCCGCCTTGTTCAGGGACCAGATGAGGTCACCTGTGACGTGAACTCCCAGCAACTTAGTGAACTTAACTCTGTCTATCGAGGAGCCACTTATTCGCAGAGGGGGGTGGTTCATCTGCACCTTCCTGAAGTCCACAGTGATTTCCTTTGTCTTCTCCATGTTCAGATATAGTTTGTTGTTCTACGCCTTCTATGCCCGCTTCAAAAGGGAGAACACAACTACAGCTGTGATGATCCCTGCTGCACCTGATGACCCTGTGATCTCCGTCTCAGAGGCCGATGTTAGGCTGTTTTTAAAGAGAGTGAACCCTGGCAAGGTGGAAGGTCCCAATGGAGTACCTGGTAAGGCTCTGAAAACCTGTGCCAACCAACTAGCGGGAGTGTTCAAGGACATTTTCAACCTCTCACTGCTACAGGTGGAAATTCCCACTTGCTTCAAAAAGGTAACAATTATACCAGTGCCTAGGAAGAATAATGTGGGCTGCCTTAATGACTATCGCCCGGTAGCACTCACATCAACAGTAATGAAATGCTTTGAGAGGTTGGTCATGACAAGTCTGTACTCCTGCCTCAGCAACGACCTGAAACCATTGCAATTTGCCTATCGCCACAGTACGTCAATGGTAGACGCAATCTCAATGGCCCTCCACACGGCTTTAGACCACCTGGACAACACAAACCCCTATGTCAGCATGCTGTTTATCAACCATAGCTCAGCATGTAATACCATCATTCCCACAATCCTGCAATTGGACCCTCGACTTCCTAACCAGAAGACCACAGTCTGAGCGGGTTGGTAATAAAATACCCTCCTCACTGGCCATCAACACTGGCATACCTCAGGGGTGTGTGCTTAGCCAACTGCTCTACCCTCTATGTACACATGACTGTGTGGCTAGGCATAGCTCAAATATAAATTTGCTGACAATACAACCATTGTTGGTAGAATCTCAGGTGGTGACGAGAGGGCGTACAGGAGTGAGATATGTCAACTAGTGGAATGGTGCCGCAGCAACAACCTGGCACTCAACGTCAGTGAGATGAAAGAGCTGATTGTGGACTTCAGGAAGGGTAAGACAAAGGAACACATACCAATCCTCATAGAGGGATCAAAAGTGGAGAGAGTGAGCAATTTCTAGTTCCTGGGTGTCAAGATCTCTGAGAATTTAACCTGGTCCCAACATATCGATGTAGTTATAAAGAAGGCAAGACAGCAGCTATACTTCATTAGGAATTTGAAGAGATTTGGCATGTCAACAAATACACTCAAAAACTTCTATAGATGTACCGTGGAGAGCATTCTGACAGGCTGCATCACTGTTTGGTATGGGAGCGGGTTGTCTACTGCACAGCACAGAAAGAAACTGAAGAGGGTTGTAAATCTAGTCAGCTCCATCTTGGGCACTAGCCTACAAAGTACCCAGGACATCTTCAGGGAGCAGTGTCTCAGAAAGGCAGTGTCCATTATTAAGGACCTCCAGCACCCATGGCATGCCCTTTTCTCACTGTTACCATCAGGAAGGAGGTACAGAAGCATGAAGGCACGCACTCAGTGATTTGGAAACAGCTTCTTCCCCTCTGCCATCCGATTCCTAAATGGACATTGACCCCCTTGGACACTACCTCACTTTTTTTAAAATATAAAATGTTCCTGTTTTTTTGCACTTTTTAAAAAATCTATTCAATATACATATTGATTTACTTAATTATTTATTATTATTTATATATTTTTTTATCTCTACTAGATTATGTATTGCATTGAACTGCCCCCATCTTCTTGTTCTGGCTCCTGCCTCCTTCCTTTCCAGTCGTGATGAAAGGACCCCATAGATCCCTGAAAGTTGCCTCACGGGTAGATAGAGTAGTTGATTTTGAGAAAAGATGGGGCTCATTTGCTCGTTATTATCATTTGAGCTAATTGATAGATTTTTTCCACGATCTAATTGTAAACTTTTTGGTATATTTTCTTTTCTTGCTGGCGGTTTGATGTTTATTTTTAGAAGCTTTTTGTATGACGCCTGACTCCGGGGCTGTACACCTAATAGTTTTTTTTCTCACTTTTTCTGCTTAGTAGGTTTTTTTTGTTATCACAAATTTTTTTTCAATCTTTAAGTTAATGTCTTTTTTGAGATATTGTAAGTGTTGTTACTTCAATGTACTTGTGTTATTTCTTTTGTATAATATAAAAATAAAAAGATTTGAAAAGAAAGAAATAAAGCTCATGGAGTGTTAGCTTTCATAAGTCGAGGGATAGAGTTTAAGAGTCGCGATGTAATGATGCAGCTCTATAAAACTCTGGTTAGGCCACACTTGGAGTACTGTGTCCAGTTCTGGCCGCCTCACTATAGGAAGGATGTGGAAGCATTGGAAAGGGTACAGAGGAGATTTACCAGGATGCTGCCTGGTTTAGAGAGTATGCATTATGATCAGAGATTAAGGGAGCTAGGGCTTTAATCTTTGGAGAGAAGGAGGATGAGAGGAGACATGATAGAGGTGTACAAGATAATAAGAGGAATAGATAGAGTGGATAGCCAGCGCCTCTTCCCCAGGGCACCACTCCTCAATACAAGGGGACATGGCTTTAAGGTAAGAAGTTCAAGGGGGATATTAGAGGAAGGTTTTTTACTCAGAGAGTGGTTGGTGCATGGAATGCACTGCCTGAGTCAGTGGTGGAGGCAGATACACTAGTGAAGTTTAAGAGACTACTAGACAGATATATGGAGGAATCTAAGGTGGGGGCTTCTATGGGAGGCAGGGTTTGAGGGTCGGCACAACATTGTGGGCTGAAGGGCCTGTACTGTGCTGTACTATTCTATGTTCTATGTTCTTAATTCATGTCACATGCTGGTGATAATAAACCTGATTCTGGTTCACCCGATTCCAGCAGCCACTCCACTTCCTCTCAGTACTCCGTCTCATCATCGTTGTTGATGAGGTGTCATCCGCAGACTTGGTGACCCGGTTTGAGCTGGATCCGGCGACACAGTCACGCGTCGGCAGTGTGAACAGCAGCGAGCCAGCTGGGCACTGAGGCGGGTGAAGCTGGTCCAGGAGCCTGACGGTTGCAGGCCACGGAGCCTAATGAAACAGTGTTCCTCCGGGGGCTAAGGTGCAAAACACATCGCTAACAGCACAAAGAGCGCATATGGCTATGATTTCAGAACAAAATGATAACATTGCCCCAGTCACAGTGTGACATGACTGTAAATTGTCCCGGTCCAGCCTGTTCTTCCACTGAACAAACAGCAGAGGGCCACACTGAGCAAACACTGGGGAACAGCGCCAAGCGAATACTGAAGGGCAGCAGCTCCTCGGTGTCCTCTCACCTGGGTGACTGCCACAGGCTATCCCATGGCCTCAGCCAAGACCTAGTTCTCGCCACAATCGAGGCCACGCAGCTCCCTTACCATTTATCTCACCAGTGAACCAGTCTTGAAGTATTCTACATAACCAATATCCAACAGGGTCTTGCAATCCCAATAAGAATGTCCAAGACCATTGCTCACACCACACACCTGCCTGACAACAAGCAACTCACCGCTGGGCTAGTCCTGCAGCACTTGATCTCCTTAATATTCAGCAGCAACTTGCAGTCATAAAAAAGATGAACAAGAGCATCTTTGATTGGACCCAAAACAATCACTTTGTCCAAGTGTGCTGATAGCTTATCAGAACTATAAAGATTCTTAAACAACAGGAATTCTGCAGATGCTGGAAATTCAAGTAACACACATCAAAGTTGCTGGTGAACACAGCAGGCCAGGCAGCATCTCTAGGAAGAGGTGCAGTCGACGTTTCAGGCCGAGACCCTTCGTCAGGACTAAGGTTAGGACTAAGGCTCCTAGAGATGCTGCCTGGCCTGCTGCGTTCACCAGCAACTTTGATGTGTATAAAGATTCTTATCTCACTCTGTCTATGCGCTCAGTGGGTTATTAATCACTAACAGACTCAGAATCGGATCTACCACCAAATTCAAAGTCAAGTTTATTGCCATCTTCGCAATCACATGGACACACAGGTGCAATGTAAAATTGGCTTGTAGGGCAACTCAGATACAGCATCAGATAAGCAACTTTCAAAGGCAAGACAGAAATTAAACATTAACTATAATTGTTTTTACAAGAAGGAAATCAAGTACAACAAAAAAAAAACTGCCGTCGCGGAAAATGGTCATAGTGTTGCAATAGTGGGGTAGTGATTAGGGCTATGCAGGTTAGTTCAAGAACTGAATGGTTGAATGGTGTCACAGGGCAAGCTATGGAAGCCTCATCATCACCATTCGAGATTCTACCAACAACAGTCGTGTCATCGATGAACTTATTTTGACAGCTGAGCTGGGCTTTGCCACGCAGTCACGAGTGTGAACAGTGTACAACAGAGGGATATGCATGTGCCCCCTGGCATGTCAGCAAGGAGGGGATACTACTACTGATCTGTATTAACTGTGGCCTCCTGATGAGGAATTGGAGGTGCAGAGGCCCATGCTTGGAAGCTTGTTGGTTAGAGGTGAGGGGGTGATGGTGTTGAATGCTGAGCTGTAATTCATAAACAGCAGCCCGACGTGTGTCCTTGCTCATCTGGGAGTGAAGCATCACTGCCATCTATGCTGCTAGGATTTACTCTATAGAAAGTAATGGCATGGAAACCCTGCAATCGTTGTGTCTATCTTCACACCTTTTTGCTCTCAGAATGACTTTCCATAGGTATCTGGAGTTTTAATAGTATCTCAATGCTAAGTCTTCAGTGCCACTGATCTAGCCTTCAGCAGACTGCGAATCTCCTGGTTAATCCAGGGCTTCTGGTTCGGGAAAACTTGTCATATTCTCAAAGGCACACACTGATCTGCGAAGTTGGTGATGGAAATAGCATATTATTTTTATTTATTTATTTATTATTTTTTCTCTGCTAGATTATGTATTGCATTGAACTGCTGCTGCTAAGTTAACAAATTTCATGTCACATGCCAGTGATAATAAACCTGATTCTGATTCTCATTCGTATCTGAATGAACAATCTACATTGCAAAATGATTAGACTTATACACAGGGTGTGAGGAAATTAAACTATCCTGCAAAGTTTATTCAGGATTTCTTTTCTGGAACTTCATATGAACATCAATGAAATTCAGAGAACAGCGAGTCTGGAAGGAGTTTGTACGTTCTCCCCGCGACCAAGTGGCTTTCCTCTGGGTGCTCTGGTTTCCTCCCACAGTCCAAAGACGTACTGATTGGTATTGTCAATTGCCCCCTGATTAGGCTAGGGTTAAATTGGTGCGTTGCTAGGCAACGCGGCTCGAAGAGCCGGAAGGGCCTGTGCTGCACTTTATCTCAACAAACATGACGCAACTTCTAAAGGGGGCGACGGGCTGACAGCAGCGACTGCTCACACCCGGTTTCCCTGTCTCTGGCCATCCCTCCCTCCCTCCCCTCTTTCCTTAAAGGCTCGTTTCTACACCACGGCAAGTTTCGGAGGGGGTGGGGAGAGTGCACAAGGCAAAGTGAGGGAGACAGCATGCCAAACTGCAAAACTCTGTTAGAATGATGTGAAGCTCGGGTACAGAAAGCCAACAAGGTGAAAGGAGGTCTGAGCAGGAAAGGGAGGTTTAGTTTCAGTTTTGGTGCAGCCAATGATGGACAAAAACAGCCCAAAAAGCAACATGGTGATAAATTACAGGGTGATTTTTTCATAATGATGTCATTTGAAGGATAAATATTGACCAGAACACAGGAAGGACTCTCCTATTCTTTGTAAAGCACCATAACAACTAAGGAGGGCAATGAAACCTCTGTTTAATGGCTTATCAGTTTAATGGCTTATCCAAAACAGATCCCTTGAGAAATGAAGCGTTCTCTTTGTACCTATCTATACATTAGTAATAGAGCGAGGCCTATCAGTCCCTGATCTTTATCAATTAGCACAAGGTTGATTTTCATTGCTGCTCCTTTTTCTGCTTAAACAATAAAAACGTCATAACTTTCAGTTACACAGACTTGAAAGTCTCATTTGATCTGCGTTGCCATCACCTCTTGAGCGAGGGGGATTCCAGATTTTCACTGGCCACTGTGGTGAGGGTCTGAAGTTAATTCTGGATTTCCCTGCCAAAGGAGGAAGGTCCCCTCTCTGTCAACCCTATGGAACCCAGCAATCAAAGTCCAAGGTACATTTATTACCAGAGTACGTATACCACATACAACCTTGAGATTCACCTGCTTGCAGGCAGTCACGAAACAAAGAAGCACAATAGTACCCGCTAAAAAAAATACACTACAAAGACTGTCAAACACTCAATGCGCAAAAAAAACCCAAATCGTGCAAACAATAAAAAGTAAACAAATAACACAATGAACCATAAAGTCTCCAAAAGTGAGTTCGCAGCCAAGGAGCCAATTCATCTCTGCAGCTGGTCTGGGAGTCCAATGGCTGCAGGCCACAGTCATGGAGCCAGTTCAGGGCTGTAGCTGGTCCGGTGGGTGTAGGCCACAGTCGTGGAGCCAGTTCAGGACTGTGGCTGGTCCAATGGGTGCAGGCCACAGTCACAGAGCCAGTTCAGGGCTGTTGCTGGTCCAATGGCTGCAGGCCACAGTCACGGAGCCAGTTCAGGGCTGTAGCTGGTCCAGTGGGTGCAGGCCACAGTCACAGAGCCAGTTCAGGACTGTGGCTGGTCCAATGGCTGCAGGCCACAGTCAGAGAGCCAGTTCAGGGCTGTGGCTGGTCCAAGGCTGCAAGTCACAATCATGGAGCCAGTTCAGGCTGTGGCTGGTGCAATGGGTGCAGGCCACAGTCACAGAGCCAGTTCAGGGCTGTGGCTGGTCCAGGAGACCGATGGCTGCAGGCCACAGCCAAGGAGCCAACTCACCTCTGTAGCCAGTCCAGGAACCTGATAGCTGCAGGCCACAGCCATGGAGCCAGTTCAGTGCTGAGGTGAGTAAAGCTTCTCGGAGCAGTGAGCTGAACACCCGTTCGTTCTTCTCCCTCGGCATCGATTCCTCGATCTTTTAAATCTGGCTCAGCACTTAAATCAGCTCAACATCGATTCATTTTCCGCTCTCAGGCCCAGACCCCGTCGCTTTGATCCGTCCCATGCCCACTCCAGCAATGACAACCACGGCCGTACCTGCACTCTGGAGAGTCCAGTTCAATGAATCCTTCAGGATTCCGCAAAAACGACAGGTCATACAGACGGATCAAAAACACAATTCCCAAAGGCTGCAGTCTACAGAAATGGTAGTCCAGCAAATATTTAATTAATAGAATAGTAAATAGGTTTGTCTGCTGCCTGCAATGTGTTGCCGTGTCTCACCAGCACCATCTTGCCGATCAATTTCAACATTATGAATTAGGTCAAATATCAGTCTTCTAAACACAAGGGAAACTCAACTTAGTTTGTGCGACTTACCCAACAGCATAATCAAAATCTGAATCAAGTTTAATGTCACCGGCATATGTCATAAAATATGTCGTTTTGCAGCAGCAGTACATTGCAATACAAAATAATAGAAGCTGTAAATAGAACCATAAATTACAATAAGTTCAAAGTTCAAAGCAAATTTATTATCAAAGTACATATACGAGGGGTGATTGATAAGTTCAAACTTTCTGCATTTTCACTCAAAGAGTTGAGCTGCACGTGCATGTAACGAGAGCTGTATAAACTGATCACCTTCTACATTAGGCCACAAACTTATCAATCACCCCTGCTGTGGACCACTTCTACAAAGAAGGGATCCGTATGCTCCATGACTGCTGGACTAAGTGTGTACATGTAGGAGGGGACTACAATGAAAAATAAATGTGCTAGGTTTCCTAAAATTGACTCCTTCTACCTTAGACCACAAACTTATCAATCACCCCTCGTATGTCACCATCTACAACCCTGGTATTTATTTTCTTGCAGGCATACTCAATAAATGCATAATAAAATAATAACCATAATAGAATCAATGAAAGACCGCACTAAATTGGGCGTCCAACCAATATGCAAAAGACACAAAGTGAGCAAATAGAAAAATAAAATATAATTCAAAATACAAAAAGAAATAATAATAAATAAACAAACAATTTATATTGAGAACATGAGATGAAGAGTCTTTGAAAATGATTCCATAGGTTGCAGAGCAACCAGTCAGTTCACTGTCAGAAGTACACCTCTGGAAGTTCGTTAGAGTGTTCAGTGACAAGCCAAAACTCTTAATCTCCTAAGAAGGTAAAGTAGGTACTTCTCTCAGTCAAAGGCCTAGGGCATTCAAAGTTCAAAGTGAATTTATTATCTAAGTATGTATACATCACCTTATGCCACCCTGGGATTTATTTTCTTACAGGCATTCACAGAAGAAAAAAGAAATACAATAGAATCAGTGAAAAACTACACACAAAGACTGACAAAACATCCAATGTGCAAACGATGATAAATCGTGCAAATACATTAATAAATAAATATACCAGAAACATGAACTGTAGGGTTCACTCCAGTTGTTTTTGTCAAAGTTCAGCACCATTAAATTTTGGGCCTGACTCAATTCATAGCTCCACTCTGAAGACATAAGCAGTGAGCAAGTGTGTCAGGAGTCAGTGTTGATCAATGCAGTGTACGTAATCGTTCCTTAAGGTTGTCGTAGAGGGGAAGGATGGTGGTGATAAGCTCCCACTGTTTATTAAATGCTCCCAGTGGAGTGCATCTCAAATAGATTCTGACAACCAAGTCCAGCTTCTGGCCTTCAGGCGTGCCTTAGCTACCAAGCCCAGCAGAACCTTTTCTACTGACAGGAGAAGAGGCAAAGGCAGGCCACTGGACCCTTATAACCAGTCGCTTCGGGCAGATGGGGCTCGTCAGCCACAGCCGGCAGCTCATCTAGAAGGAGGAAAACTCTGACCTGAAACCTCGCAACACACATCAAAGTAGCTGGTGAACGCAGCAGGCCAGGCAGCATCTCTAGGAAGAGGTACAGTTGACGCTTCAGGGCGAGACCCTTCATCAAACCTCCGCTGCTTTGCGGCTATACCCACTCATGGGAAAGGCTTAGGGAGTAAACCACCCTCCCCCCCCCCAAGGGAAATATGAGCTGGAGTCCCTAAGACAGTCCTGCGCTGAGTTCGATGCTGACTGGCAACTCCTGGTGCCTAAGTGTACCGGTCTCTGCTATTCCTTTGAATTCATCAGCTGCGTGGAGAGGGAGAGCCTGTTGCAGGGGCAACGGTTTGCCCCCCATGTCCCCATGTTGCACTGCCCTGGCTTGTGAATAAACATATAATCTCTTATTGTAATTGTGTACAGAACCAGGAATGTGATAACTCACCAAGAGATATGGGGACGTGCTAAAACACACACATTCTATTTATTCTATTCTCCCTCTGTGCACGTGTGTACAGATGGTGCATCTGTCATGCATTTGGCACGTGTTTATAAACCCTGTAAGCAGCACAGAGAGCTCAGATGGTGAAAACTGCTTCAGTCCATTGCCATTCCCCACAGTACAGTCAATGCAGAATGGAAACTTGCAATCATTTCCAGAATAGAAACCGTTCTCTCAGTAAGGTCAAATGAAACAAATGGTATGCAGCACAGGGGTAACATGTGTAAACAAGGGTGCTGAAGTGCTTATTAGGTCGCTGGCCCCAATTCTGCCCTGTCCCTGTACTGCAGCCAAATTGTGTGGAAGTGTTGAAGTGTGTGAGGGGTGGGGTGGGAGGAGGAGGGGAATTGGGAGGGGTCACTGTTGAAAGTTACACTTCTCAGCTCGTGGCCAAAATAAACAGAGAGCGAGAGAAAGTGTAATAGAAACGTAAGCACAGACAGAACTAGGTTTAGAAACAGATACAGTACCAAAAATTAGAAAATGAGGGACAATAACAGGCAGAAGACAGGGACAAACATAGATAACTGGGGTAACAGTATTCAGAAAGAGGTAATATGTACATTGTGAAGCATAGAGTTAAATACTGGCCAATCAGAATGCACAATATTCCCATGCTACAAAGAGTAGTGGATACGGGCCAGTGCATCATGGGTTAAAGCCCTCCCCACCATTGAGCACATCTACATGGAGCGTTGTCGCGTTCTCGCTGCTGTCATCAGAAAGAAGGCGGAGGAGTCTCAGGACTCAGACCACCAGGTTCAAGAACAGTTATTACCCCTCAACCATCAGGCTCTTGAAGCAAAGGAGACAACTTCACTCACCCCATCACTGAACTGTTGCCAAAACCTATGGACTCTCTTTCAAGGGACTCTTCATCTCATGGTCTCTATATTTATTGCTTATTTATTTATTATTATTTTTCTTTTTTTTTCTTTTTGTGTTCATAGACTGGTTGTTGGTGTGGTCTCTCATTGATTCTATCAAGTTTATTGGATTTGTTGCGAATGTCCTCAAGAAAATGAATCTCAGGGTAGTATATGGTGACATACATGTACATTGATAATAAATTTACTTTGAAATTTGAATGATATAATCACTGTATCAGAATCAGATTTAATATCACTGGCATTTGTTGTCTTGTAGCAACAGTATATTGTAATGCATAATAAAAACTATAAATTACAATATGAAGTATATGTACATATAAAATTAAATTTAAAAAATAATACAAAAAGAGGGGAAAATACTGAGGTAGTGTTCATGGGTTCAATGTCCATTCAGGAATCAGATGGCAGGGGGAAGAAGCTATCCCTGAATCATTGAATGTGCGCCTTCAGACTCCTGTACCTCCTCCTTGATGGCAGCAATGAGAAGAGGGCCTAACCTGGGTGATTGGGGTACTTAGTGGTGGATACTGCCTTTATGAGGCGTCCTGGATGGCGGGGAGGTTAGGGTTAGGCTAGCATGATGGAGCTGGCTGAGTTTACAACTTCCTGCAGTGTTCTCCAATCCTGTGCGGTGGCCCCTCCATTCCAGACAGTGATGCAGCCAGTTAGAATGGGTGCAACCGTAGAAATTAACATCCCTCAGTCAGTCAGTGGGCGCCGTCCCCAATCCGGGGTTGGCCGCTATGCACCTCCAACTTCTTCGATCTTGCGACAGGACCGAGTACAGCCTCTCCTCCAGTTTGTTCTCGCTGGCCGCCTTGGCGCCGACCGCCGCCACCCCCACCGAACTCGAGCCCGAGGCCGTGTTGGCCTCCAGCCGCGGCCGCTTCTTCGAGCTCGGCCCTATCGAGTGGCAACTCCTTTAACCATAGATCTGGCAGTCGTCATGATCAATCTTAGTTAAGACTCTCCTTTCCAGTATTTTTATTATTAATTTTACATATAAGAATACAGAGTACAAGAAAAAATATATATCAATACATTATACTAAATCGCATATAAAGACTCCTTACCCTATATTCATACAAATTAATTAATTCGTAACATTGAAATATAGTAATTTTATTTTATTAAAAAAATCTAACCCACTACCAAGACCGAAGCTGATTAGTAAAGAAAAAAAGGAAAAATATTAGTCATCATCTGTGCTTTAACAGCAAATCAAAGGTTTTGTAAATAATAATTCAAAAAAAGTCCCCACAATGTTTAAAAGTCTTGGCTAGCTTCAGAGATTGTGTGTGTGAATCTGTCTGTCCCCTTTGAGTGGGTCTCTTTGTGTATTTGATTGTGTCTATCCCAATGTGTGAGCATACGGCTGTGTGGTGTATCTGTCCTGTGACTGTGGTGTTTGTCTCTCTGTATGTGAGTGTACGAATGGCTTTGTGCCCCTGTTTAATACTGTCCGTCCATCTATCTGAGTGTGTCAGTGTGCCTGTCCCCGTGTGTTGGACTGGCAACTATCCCAAGAGATACAAAAAGCCTGAAAGCACATACCACCAGGTTCAGGGACAGCTTTGATCCCAGTTATCAGTCCCTTAAGTAAACCTCTTGTACAATAAGATGGACTCCTGCCTCACAATCTATCTCGTTATGATCGTTTATATGCAATGCACTTTTCTTTAGTGGATTTTACACTTTATTCTACATTGTTACTCTTTTACCTTATTCTAGTTGAATGCACTGCGATGATTTGATCTGTATGAAACAGCAAGACAAGTTGTATTCAAGATTCAAACTACATTTATTATCAAAGTATGTATGCAGTATACAACCCTGAAATTCGTCTGCCCCACTGACAGTCACGAAACAAAGAGCCACAGAACCAATCCATTCAAGGAAAAACATCAAACCTCCCCCCTCACCCCCCCATGCACAAAAAATTGCGCAAATGGCAACAGAAACTGAGTGAAAACGCAGAATATAAAACATAAAATCAAAAGGAACATTTCAGTACAGTTCAGCTCAGTGTTCCTTATCTGCAGGCTGCCCAATTCAAAAATCACCCAAAAGTAGTACCTTTTAAATCTACTCCTCAGCTTTTTCACTCCAGTCCTGCCGAAGGGTTTCGGCCCGAAACATCAGCAATGCTCTTTTTCCATAGATGCTGCCTGGCCTGCTGAGTTCCTCCAGCATTTTGTGTGTGTTGCTCTGATTTCCAGCATCAGCAGATTTTCTCTTGTTCAACAAAGAGGGACCAGAACTAGAACTGGAAACTAGATAACATCATAAATCTGAATTAGAGTCCAGATCTACAACGCACATTGCGGATGGTGCCCCAAACATCAAGGGAGAGAGAAAGAGATCACTCAAATGCAAGGACCTTCCCTTGGGAGCAGTGAGCGAGAGGCCGCCATATGCAGACACCTTCTCCGACAGCAGCGAGTGAGAAGCGTGTGACAAGTGACGATGATAAACCAACACAATACCACACAGTGCACGAATTTATTCTTTTGCGTCTGTGTGCGAGTGTGCTTTCCCCATGACCACAGGGGTGTCCCAGAGCTAGGAAGATGCATAGGTGCCCGGTTTAGTCAGTCCCAGTGAATACGGGCCAATTCGATCAACATGTCATTGGGTGTGAAAGGGAGAAAGGGGTTTGACCTGAGCTGTGGGTGACACTGAAGTGTGGGGAGAAGGTGTTAAGCCATCAGTAGCTGACACCAGCTGTCAAACTGTCCTGGTGTCAGTTGTTGAATGAGGTGTGTAGATGTGGAATGTGGGAAGAGGGGTTGACGAGAGACAGAGAAGAACAGTCCATTCTCGCCACATGCGTGCCGTCTTGGGGCTACAAGCATAGATTGGTTTGAAAAGATTCAATTACATCGGAGCCAAGTTACAGTTCAGTATAGTACAGTAGCATAACACTTTACAATGCCAGAGACTGGGGTTCAATTCTCACCGTTGTCTGTGAGAAATTTGTACGCTCTCTCTGTGAATGCATGGATTTCCTCCGGGAGCTCCAGTTTCCTCCCACATGCCAAAGACATACAGGTTGGTAAGTTCTGGGCCTGCTATGCCGGCTCTGGAAGTGTGGCGACACTTGCGGGCTGTGTTGGTTGTGATGCAAACGACTCATTTCTCTCGCAAACATGAGGAATTCTGCAGATGCTGGATATTCAAGCAACACACATCAAAGTTGCTGGTGAACACAGCAGGCCAGGCAGCATCTCTAGGAAGAGGTACAGTCAACGTTTTAGGCCGAGACCCTTCGTCAGGACTCAGTTAGTACCTCTTGACTGTACCTCTTCCTGGAGATGCTGCCTGGCCTGTTGCGTTCACCAGCAACTTTGATGTGTGTCGCTTGACTCATTTCCCTGTATGTTTCGATGTTTCAATGTACAGGTGACAAATAAAGCTCATCTTTCAATTAGTTCAACGCATAAACATATAATGGGATCCATTCAGATGCGCAAAATACTTCATGGGAATGTTAGCAAACAAAATTCAATGCCAAACCCCATATAAAGATACAGCACTGTGCAGAAGGCTTAGACTCATATACCGAATATAGCCAGGATGCCCAACACCTTTGTCATTCTCTGGTGTGTGCGGTGTTTCATTGATTCTATTGTGTTTCTTGCGTTTACTGTGAATGTCTACAAGAAAACGAACCCCAGTATTGTATATGGTGACATGTATTTTATAGGCATCCGTTAGTCTCATGAGACTGCCTGGCCTGCTGAGTTCCCCTGGCATTTTGTGTGTGTTGCTCGCTTTTCCAGCATCTGCAGATTTTCTTGTCTCCATGAAATTTGTTGTTTTGCAGCAGCAATACATAATAATAAAATATTTATAAATTACAAGAAAAAATATATGTAACTCAGCTCAATACACTGCAACTCAACAGGTCAGACAGCATCTCCCTGTAGGGAAAATCGATAGTTGGCATTTCCATAAGACCATAAGACAAAGGAGCAGAAGTCGGCCATTCAGCCCATCGAGTCTGCTCCGCCATTTTATCATGAGCTGATCCATTTTCCCATTTAGTTCCACTCCCCCGCCTTCTCACCATAACCTTTGATGCCCTGGCTACTCAGATACCTATCAATCTCTGCCTTAAATATACCCAATGACTTGGCCTCCACTGCCGCCTGTGGCAATAAATTCCATAGATTCACCACCCTCTGTCTAAAAAAATTTCTTCGCATTTCTGTTCTGAATGGGCGTCCTTCAATCCTTAAGTCATGCCCTCTCGTACTAGACTCCCCCATCATGGGAAACAACTTTGCCACATCCACTCTGTCCATGCCTTTCAACATTCGAAATGTTTCTATGAGGTCCCCCCTCATTCTTCTAAACTCCAAGGAATACAGTCCAAGAGCAGACAAACGGTCCTCATATGTTAACCCTCTCATTCCTGGAATCATTCTAGTGAATCTTCTCTGTACCCTCTCCAACATCAGCACATCCTTTCTTAAATAAGGAGACCAAAACTGCTCACAGTTCTCCAAGTGAGGTCTCACCAGCACCTTATAGAGCCTTAACATCGCATCAGGTTATGATGTTATGATCGCTGCCTCCTAAGGGTTCCTTCACCTCAATCTCTCTAATCACCTCCGGTTCATTTCAGGTTGAGTGAACTGCTTCTTTTAATACTGTTTAGCTGAGGGACAAATAGTTAGCACAACTGTGTTCCAGTTCTTCAAATTCATTCAACGGGATCTTTTACATCTACATGGGTCTCGGTTTAAAACCTCATCTGAAAACCATTCAGAATCGGATTTAATATCACCGGCATATGACATGGAATTTGCTAACTTTGCGGCAGCAGTACAATGATAGATATAAAAAATAGGAAAAAAAGCTGAATTATACTACGTACATATGTATATTAAATTGTTAAATTAAGGTAAGCAGTGCAAAAAACAAAAAAAAATTAAAAAGTAGCGAGGTATTGTTCATGGGTTCAATGTCCATTTAGAAATCTGATGGCAGAGGGGAAGAAGCTGTTCCTGAATCATTGAGTGTGTGCCTTCAGGCTCCTGTACCTCCTTCCTGATGGTAGCAATGAGAAGAGGGCAGGTCCTGGGTGGTTGGGGGTGCTTGATAATGGAAGCCACTTTTCTGAGGGGC
Organism: Mobula birostris; assembly: GCF_030028105.1. NCBI lineage: Eukaryota > Metazoa > Chordata > Chondrichthyes > Myliobatiformes > Myliobatidae > Mobula > Mobula birostris. Next base: position 6,017,679 of record NC_092399.1, read on the forward strand.
CGCTTCTTGAAGATGTCCTGAGTGGAGGTTAGTACCCATGTTGGGGCTGACTAATTTTACAACACCTCGCAGCTAACTATGATCCTGCACAGTAGCTCCCCCCACCCCCCCATACTAGACAGTGATGCCGCCAGTCAGAATGCTCTCCACGGTACATCTCTAGAAACTTTCAAGAGTTAACCCGCACTTTTGCATGCTTGGGGTTCTCCCAAAAAAAGGCAGTGTTTATGAGACACAGCCATTTCCAGGTAAATGGCTCTATAGAGGGTCTTTGTAAATCCACAGCACAATGATGCCATTAGGTGTTTGCACAGGAAGACTCTCAGACAAAAGTACTCACTTTGTACTTCATTGTAGTTCATTTGTACTGCACTAGATTGTGTTAATGCTGATCCACACAGAGATTTACTCCAGACAAAAGCTCCATCTAATCAAAACTCATTATATGCACATTTTAATTCAAGGATAACATTTTGTCTATGGAGAGGGGAATCTACCTAATTAACAAAGTAAAACTGGGAAGATTGTACACATCGTTGTAATGATAGGATTGGAGCGACTTGCACTTCTGCGACACCCTAGCAGTTTTCCCACCTTCCACCCTTAGAAATATTTCCAAGTGATTCACACACGATGGATTGTTAAACAATAGCAAAGGAAGATTTCAAAATAATCTTACATTTTTGCAAATTCTATCATGTCTGTAGGTATTTCACATACAATCAACTGCTTGTGAAACGGGAGCATGGCAAATTCACACATAGTAGGATTCCGCAGAAAGCAAATGAGATAAGTAACTAGGCCAGCCCCAAGCAGCACGCACAAAATGCTGGAAGAACTCAACAGGCCAGGCAGCACCTATGGAAATGGTAAACAGTCGACATTTCAGGCCGAGACCCTTCATCAGAACACAACCCCGAACACCTTTGCTTACCCAGAATCCACTATGGCAGGGGTTCCCAATCCTTTTTATGCCATGGACTCCTACCATTAACTGAGGGCCTGTAGATCCCAGCTTGGGAAACTCTGCTCTATGGATTCTTGTATCCCAAATAATTACCCAACTCTTCGTTACTTCAATAATTGAACCCCTTCAGTCAGTTTTCTACCAATGCCACAGAAATCCCATGAATTCCTCTTCCTTCCTGACCTTTCTTAAGAGTGGCCACAACAGCTCCTGCCTGCACCTTTGCTTTGCCATCCAACTAGATGGCCAAACCTGTCTGCATTCTTATTATCAGTCCTGAAGAAAGTCTCAGCCCGAAATGTCGAATGTTTATTCTCCTCCATGGATGCTGCCTGGCCTGCTGAGTTCCTCCAGCATTTTGTGCAAGTTCCTTTACATTCCTATTATCCAGTTCTTGCTAAAAAAAAATCACTTGCTACCGCATCTCGAGCTATTGCTGTACCAATACCCCTTGATCTTCTTCATTATGTTCACACTTAAACCACTTGTGTCCTAATTCCACAAAGTGCTTTGGCAGCATCGGAGAACCAAGTGTTAGTTTCCATTTGAAAGTTGGCAACACCCAACTCAACCTAACAACCTCCCCTCTAGAAACCTCAATCAAGATGCTTCCTGACATCTAATACAGAAACTGATTCTACATTATATTTAATTCTGGTTGAGGAAAGAGTAAGTTTTAAAATTCTTTGTTGTTTTCTAAATGTTTAACACACTTTTTCCTGCTATAATCTACAGCTCTGCTGGCCTCAAAGATATCCCTGCTCTCTCTGCTATGGCCCCACATTTCATTGCACCAATTTTGGCACCGTGACTTTAACTAGCAAGGCTCTAAGTTCTAGTCCTGGTGACAAGTCTCATCCCGAAATGTTGACTCTATGCCTTTCCAAAGATGCTGCTCGACCTACTGATTCCTCCAGCATTTTGTGTGTGTGCATTGCTCTGGATTTCCAGCATCTGCAGAATCTCTTGTGTCTAAGTTCTAGTAGCTTTGACCTGTACCTCTCCACCATGCTGTCTCTATGCAATCGTGAAGAAATTCCTTAAAACCCAAGTCAAACCTTTTGGTAGGCTGCCCTAATAACTCATATGAACCTATGTCCATATGGTGGGTTGAAAAGAGTGTATGGGATTGGGGGCAGTGGAACACATGGGAGCTGCACACTCACCCTCTCTCCTGCATGAGAAAGGACAACGTAATTGCAAAAGGGCAAAGATGTTGAGATTAAGAAGCAAAGAGTCATAGTAAACTAAAAAAAAGGATTCAAAGGTTCATTTATCATCAAAGTATCGAACTCTGAAATTACTCTTCCCCTGATAGCCACAGAACAAAGAAATAAAGAGGGACCGGCAATACTATCAGCAGCTCTCTAAATCCCCCTCCCCCACACAAAACTCAAGAAAATTGGAACAGGAACATTGACTCCAAATTCCCCCTCCCCACACAAAAATAATGAGAAAGAACAGGTGAAAAATACAGAATATAAAAGAAACTATAAGACTGAAAATAAGTCCATAATCCAAAACTATATCCAAAATGCAGAAAACTTCAGTAACATTCTCCGGGCACAGGACAGGCCACACTTTCTCCCCTCTCAGGCACTAAAGCGTTCTCACCAGTGATCAAAAGGCAGCCAGATGGCACTCACCCTCCATATTCGCCTCGATGTTTCAATCTCCCTCGTCACTTTAATCGGCGAACAATGGAAGCGTTAATCAGCACAGAAACAGGCTCTTCAGCCCATCTGTCCATGCTAAACCATTTAAACTGCCTCGTCCGGGACGATAGCTCTCTATACGCCTACTATCTGTGTACTCATCCAAACTTCTCTCAAGTGTTGAGATCGAGCTCACATGCACCACTTGTGCTGGAAGCTCATTTCACATTCTCCTGACCCCCTGAGTGAAGAAGTTTCCCCTCATGGTCCCCTTAAACTCTCACCTTTCACCTTTAACCCATGACCTCTAGTTGTAGTCCCACCCAACCTCACTGGAAAAAGTCTGCTTGCATTTACCAGATCTCTACACCTCATAATTTTGTATACCCCTGTCAAATCTCTTCTCAATCTTCTACTTCCCAATCTTGGGTAACAAATAAAACATAGACCATAGAAGAGTACAGCACACAATGTTGTGCCGAACCAGCTAAAGCGTAAATTTAAAAAAACCCAAAAACAAACCCCTCCTACCTACACAATGTCCATATCCCTCCATCTTCCTCACATTCATGTGCCTATTGAAACATACGACCATAAGACGATAAGATATAGGGGCAGAATTAGGCCATTTGGCCCATTGAGGCTGCTCCACCATTCAATCATAGCTGATCCTTTTTTTCTCCTCCTCAGCCCCATTTCCTGGCCTTCTCCCCATAACCATTGATGCCATGTCCAATCAAGAACCTATCAATCTCTGCCGTAATTACATCCAATGACCTGGCATCCACAGCTGCACATGGCAACAAATTCACCACCATCTGATTAAAGAAATTTCTCCACATCTCTGTTTTGAATGGACACCCCTCTTTCCTGAGGCTGTGCCCTCTTGTCCTAGACTCTTCCACTATGAGAAACACCCTTTCCACATCTATTCTGTATAGTCCTTTCAAAATTCGAAAGGTTTCAATGAGGTCCCTCCTCATCCTTCTGAATTCTCGAGTACAGACCCAGAGGTATCAAACGTTCCTCATATGATAACCCTTTCATTCCTGGAATCATCCTTGTGAACCTCTTCTGGGCCCTCTCCAATGCCAGCACATCTCTTCTAAGATGAGGAGCCCAAAACTGTTTACAATACTCAAGGTGAGGCCTCACCAGTGCCTTATAAAGCTTCAGCATCACATCCCTGCTCTTGTATTCTAGACCCCTTGAAATCAATACTAACATTGTACAGTATTTGCCTTCCTCACCACCAACTCAACCTGCAAGTTAACCTTTAGGGTGTTCTGCACAAGGACTCCCAATTCCCTTTGCATCTCAGGTTTTTGGATTTTTTCCCATTTAGAAAATAGTCCGCATATTTATTTCTACTACCAAAGTGCATGACCATGCATTTTCCATCTCATTTGTCACTTTCTTGTCCATTCTCCTAATCTAAGTCCTTCTGCAGCCTACCTGTTTCCTTAACACTACCAGCCCCTCCACCAATCTCCCTATCATCTGCCAACTTGGCAACAAAGCCATCAATTTCATCATCTAAATCATTTATATACAGCATAAAAAGAAGTGGTCCCAACACTGACCCCTGCAGAACACCACTGGTCACTGGCAGCCAACCAGAAAAGGATCCTTTTCCTATTTTCTCTTAAACATCTCTTAAAAGCCTCTAATGTCTTTGATGAAGTCCTGATGAAGGGTCTCAGCCCGAAACGTTGACTATACCTCTTCCAATAGATGCTACCTGGCCTGCTGCGTTCCACCAGCATTTTGTGTGTGTTGCTTGAATTTCCAGCATCTGCAGATTTCCTCGTGTTAATGTCTTTGTCTCTACCGGCATGCCATGCAGTAGGTTAAACGATAATGAAGGTTAATTGGGAGAAGGGGGAAGCAAGTGATAGGTATAGACCACTGGAATCGAGGAGAGAGTTTCAGAAAGAAATTAGGATTAAGTAAGTGTTGAATGTAAACTATAGGTATCTTCGACGTTACCTGGGAGGGTGAGCGTTCTATTTCCATCACTTCGAAAAGAATTCCGTCTCTGTTGACCCAGTTTCCCTGTTTACTTTGTGGCTGAGAAACGGGAGCAAAAGGGCCCTGCGGAGAGGATGTATGGTGATTGGGGGGGGGGGGGTAGTCCCGGTTCAATCCCAAATGTCGACCCCCCCAACTCCCGCAAAGTCTGTTCCTATCTCCCCGCCCAGCTGTACTGGTGTGGAACTACAACTGTGAGTGTTTATTTTATGAACAAAACCCTTGCTCTTTTGTCCAATGTACTATATGTGTTTATTTTGCAAATTAAAGAGGAAATTGACTCCTTGGCGGCCATGAGCTGAAAACATTGGGGGTTCCATGCTGGGGCGGGAGCATCCGCATATGCTGCGTCCCTCTCTGCGCTAATTTCTACCATCCTCTGTCATCTGATATCTGAATGGATATTCAACATTATTTCACTACTTTTTTGCACTAGTTATTTAACTATTGTATAAATACTTACTATTAAGTAGTTATATACTTAATTCCTCCAGCACTTTGCGTGTGTTGCTTGTATTTCCGGCATCCGCAGATTTTCTCTTGCAATATGTATATACTTACTGTAATTCAGTTTCCCCAATTATTATATATTGTATTGTGCTGCTGCAGAATCAATAAATTTCCCAACAAGTGCTGGTAATATTAAACCTGATAATTTTAATATTAATTTCTGTGCACTTCAAGGTTCCAACAATTGCAGGCACGGCACCGACCCGGGAGGTGACTCACTGGTCAGGTTGTAAACGCTACGCGGAAGTAGGTGTCAGAGTCCGTATGTGAGGGAGATTTTAAAATAAGCACACCCTGCACAGCGCAAGTTTCCTAAACAAGATACTAACGCACAAACTCGTGACTGCAGACAGCCAAATTGTTCCAAGTGGTGTGAGCGAGTCTGTGGAGCAGGCTGTCAGGTGTGACGCCACCCTGGTCACACTCTCCTCAAACTGTCCTGTGCCAGCCAAGGAGGGTGTGAGGCGTCCTGCCCGCCGCCCCGAAACACAGCCTCTTGTGCCTGTCCGGACTCCGACCTACCTACAACTTGAAAAGTTGTACTTTTACACCCCATTGTTTCCCAACTGAGGGGATGGATACTAATATTCCACAGGAACTCTGATAAATACTTAAAAAGGGGCAACGGGTGAAGAACAGTTAGCATGGAATCTTTTCAGACTGTTTCAAGAGTAATCGGACATAGAACAATGTAGATACGTACCGCACATGAGGCTCTTATGTCCACGAGTCCCGTGCTAACCGCAATGGCAAACGAAACTAATCTCATCATCCTGTGCATAATCTATTTCACTCCAGTCCGTGCTTGTGTCCGTTTAAGTGTCTCTTAAACATACTTTATTGTCGCCAAACAATTGATACTAGAACGTACAATCATCACAGCGATATTTGATTCTGCGCTTCCCGCTCCCTGGGTTACAAATATTAAATATTAAAAATAAGTAAATATTAAATTTTTAAATTATAAATCATAAATAGAAAATAGAAAAATGGAAAGCAAGGTAGTGCAAAAAAAAAACCGAGAGGCAGGTCCGGATATTTGGAGGGTACGGCCCAGATCCGGGTCAGGGTCCGTTCAGCAGTCTTATCACAGTTGGAAGGAAGCTGTTCCCAAATCTGGCCGTACATCGCTATTGTATCCACTTTCACCACCACTCCTGGCAGCACATTCCTGGCACGTGCCCTTCCCTGTGTAAAATAAAACTTGCCCCACCACCTCCCTTAAAGCTATGCCCTCTAGTATTTTTTCCATGGGTAATACACTGTGACTATCTTCTATCTCTGCCTCCCATAATTTTATAAACATTTCTTTCCTTAATCTCCATAGAAAACAATCGAAGTCTGACAACTTCTCCTTAAACTGAAACTGTCTAAGCCAGGCAATCTCCCAATGAACCTCCTCTGCATCCTCTCCAAAGTTTCTGCACCCATCCTGTAATGGGGTGAGCAGAACCGAACAAGGCAAGAGACACTGTGTCGGTTGTGGATGACCATGGATATTGGGTCCTAGCTGTCTATGTGATACGCAAGCCTGTAGCCCGTGCAGTAGGATCCCCTCTCCAGGTAGCTGATGAACAGCAGAGAATGATACAGTCTGGCAGCATCACAGGAGTTGCTAGTCATTGTTGAGTTCAACATAGGACTGCCTTAGAGACTCCAGCTCCAGGATTTTTCCTGAAACCTCCCCCATGAGTGGGTATAGCTCCAAGGCAGCAGAGGTTTGAGAGCAGAGATTTTCTTCTCCTAGGCGAGCTGTCAGCCACGGCTGATGAGACCCACCTGCCTGAAACCCGAACCAAACTCAATACCCCAAACACAACTTAACCAAAGTACAAATACAATGGACCAACGCCCCCTCCTACACCGAAGAATTGATCCCTCGGTATTTTAATCAGTGCTCAAGGAACACAATTGAACAAATCTCATTCTGTCCTCTTGTGTCCATTTCATTTCTCATCCACACCATGTCGATTTCCATCTCAAACTATCTACTCCCAATGTTTACCGCTCCACTCCTGCCCATTCAAATTGACATCTCTGTCCAGTTCCAAACGAATGTTATGCTGTTGGAGATCTTTGAGATGTGACATTAAATAAGAATTCCCATCTGGCCTCTTAAGTGGGAATGCAAGATCTACTGCCTTGCTCGAAAAAAAAAGCAGGGGAGGCGTTAGCCTTACCTCAAACAATATTTAGACCTCAAACGGATATTAGTAAGAGCAACTCATTCGGTCAATAACACCTGGTCATTATCTATCTGTTAGATCTTTCTGTCTGCATATCAGGCATTTCCCAAATCACAGTGTTTTACACACAGCATCCTCTCTGCTGGCAAACCCACAAATTACACGGGGCTCTATGCCAAGTGAGAGGCTGCCAAATAGGAACTTGGACTGATAAAATAAGAACAAATGAGAGCCTGCCAAACAAGAACTTGGAAAGATAAAAGTGAAACATGCTCAATAGTAGCATCTCATGGACTTCCTCTAATCATCCTTGAAGCATTTCAGAACTTTCCTGGAATCTAGGGATCAGTCTACCGGATGAAGCCTTATCCATCGTGTAGTACATCTGCTGTTCATGATGCCGTGTAAGCACAATTCATTCTTTATAATACCATAGAAGAGTGTATGTTCTGATACTGCTGAGTAACAGAAACCAGACTTGTTGGTCTGCAATGGCCTATTACTGTGCCGTATCTCTAAATAAAATAAAAACGATGTCCACTACTGTCAGAGCAATCCAGAATATAAAACATAAGAAGACAGGAGTAAGAGGAGATTTATTTTATTGTTTTATTTTATTTTATTTAGAATTACAGTGCAGAATAGTCTCTTCTGGCCCTTCGAACCCCACTGCACCAGCAACCCCTGATTCAACCTCAGCTAATCATGGGACAATTTACAATGACCAATTAACCTACCAACTGGTATGTGTTTCGGACTGTGGGAGGAGACTGGAGGACCTTGAGAAAACCCACGCATTCCATGAGGAGGACATGCAGACTCCTTACAGGTGGCGTCAGAATTATTTTTTATATAACTCAAATTTTTATTATTATTTATCCCTATTTTACAAAGCAGCACAGCATATCACAGAGCAGATACAGTACAGCATATTTACACAGCCATCCCATGACAGGAAAACAAATAAAACTTAAAGACAGAAAGAAGTTCTAATTTAAGTTTAAATTAACTTACAACCAAAATTGATCCCACGCATCTTGCACTTTTCCCTCACTGTTAGTTCTTCCCAACATGTGTTCATATGATGAAATCCTAATCATTTCCTCAGTCCATTCCTTCACAGTGGGACATCTAGGTTTTTTCCAGTTTTGCTATATAATTCTTGCAACTGTGATGAGACCCACCTTTAAAATAGTAAACTTGTCATTGTTTACATTAGGTTTCATTGTCCTATCACCCACGAGACAAAGCCGTGGGCACAAGGGCAGTGTGGAACCCGACCATTCCCCAACAAATCAAGAACTTTACACCAAAATGGACAAACTTTGGAACACTTCCAAATCATGTGAAAATATGTGCCCACCTCATTTTCACATTTCCAGCATAAATTATCAACAATCCCAATTTTGTAGAGTGATGACGTCAGAATTAAAGCCGAACACTCTTCCCAGATTGGGAATGGAACCCGGGCCGTGGCGGTGGGAACACCGAATCGTAACCACTTGACCACCAGGGTACCTCAAGCCTGCTCCACAAATAAATTGGTCGAACCAGTGCAAAAGAACAATTTGCTTGAAACGTAACTTATAACCAATACTGCTGACGTTCATGTTTTCCCTAATCTGTTATGTGGGGTTCAGGGTTCCTCTTACCTGGATCAGGCTCCATCCAGAGAACTTGTTGTTCTCCCTTCCCTCAATCAGCAGCGTAGGATTCGCTGGAAAGATCTTCAAACTCCACTCAATTTCTAAGTAGCACAGGAGCTGGCAGTTACATGTTAAAAACTACACGATAAAAAAATGAATTTATTAAGAAACAAACTTGTCTCTACCAAAGAAATTATTGCATTGTTCAGTCATTTTCAATGAAATTTTATGAGATTCCTCACAGATAGAGTTCAAAGTAAATTTATTATCAAAGTACATATATAACTGTCCTGACGAAAGGTCTCGGCCTGAAACGTCGACTGCACCTCTTCCTAGAGATGCTGCCTGGCCTGCTGCGTTCACCAGCAACTTTTATGTGTGTTGCTTGAATTTCCAGCATCTGCAGAATTCCTGTTGTTAACTGTAAGATTCATTTTCTTGCAGGCATACTCAATAGATCCATAGAATAATAGCCATAACAGAATCAATGTAAGGCTACATAGACTTGGGTGTTCAAACCAGTGTGCAAAAGACAACAGACTGTAAATACAAAAAGAAAGAAGTAATAATAATAAATAAATAAGCAATAAATATCGGAACATGAGATGAAGAGTCCTGGTAAGTGAGTCCATAGGTTGCGGGAACATTTCAATGTTGGGGCAAGTGAAGTTGAGTAAAGTGGTTCTGGAGCCTGACTGTTGAAGGGTAGTGATTGTTCCTGAACCTGGTGGTGCAAGTTCTGGGACTCCTGTACTTTCTTCCCAATGGCAGCAGCGAGAAAAGAGCATGGTTTCCATACCGGGCTGTGATGCAGCCAGTCAATACACTCTCCACTACACATCGACAGAGGTTTGTCAAAGTTTTAGATATCAGGTTCTAGATGTTAGAAGACCAGATACATTTATTAAAATGTTTATTTTTCATGCTAAATACATTTTCAGCTATTTTGATAAAAACCACTCCAGGTTTCTACCTTCTCTCTGCTGATGCACAGTCTCTGTGTAAACCCTGCAGGCAGGGACTCTGTGTGCTTCATATAAAACATGAATTCATCTTTAAGGAAAGAGTAAAAACTGAAATAACCTGTGGAATATTAAACATCTGCAGTTACTCCATATGAAATTTTAGCAGAAAATTAAACTACAATTTAACCTAGGCAATTTCAAGCACGTATTAGAAGCAAATTCCCTACTGTGTCCAAAAGCAGAAACTCTTCGCCTCTACCATCCCTTCCCTCTCCTCACCCATAGCTGACAATTGTCACTGTTTTTAAATACAGCCGAAAGTGGTCTAATTAAACAAACCTCCCCTTCCTACTGCTAAAACGCTCCACATGCCCAGCCTGCCTTATGATAAGGTGATGGGCTTCAGCGTGAAGCCCTGGGACTGGTAGCTTTCACTGTTATGAGCTGACGCAGGGAAATGTGTGAAAGTGTGTCAGGGTGTGACAGGCTGGAGTCAGCGGCCTCCATCATGGCTGCACACTGTTTTGCCTGACACTCTCCCTCCTGTTGTGGCACTTCCACTGGAGGTGTTGAAAGCCTGGAGCAGTGGCCCATACCTAGCATTTGGCCCTCCCTCCCTCTTCTCCCGGTGTTGACACAAGAAGGTCACCCATCAGATTAATTCCAGAGGGATTCCTGAGTTTACAGCCTATCAGCTTTCAGAAAGCAAAGGAGCCAGTGTCAGCAGCACATAAAAAGAACAGGAGGCAGAGCAGGAGGACAGAGCCACTTCGACTAAACTGATCGGCAGGCACCTCCTGAGTGCGGAGACAGCAGAAGCTACAATCAGAAATGGACGTGGATGCACAGAGAGCGCACAGAGTCCCTGCCTGTCCCTGCCTGCAGTGTTTGCGTGCCGACCGTGCTTTTCATCTGGCAGCGGAGAGAAGGTAAGATTCAAAGTAAATTTAGTATCGAAGTACATACATGTGCTGCTGCTGCCCGTAATGAGTTTGTACGTTCTCCCCCTGACCTCATGGGTTTCCTACGGGTGCTCCAGTTTCCTCCCACAGTCCAAAGATGGACTGGTTGGTAGGTTAATTAGTCATTATAAATTATCCCACGATTAGGCTAGGGTCAAATCAGGGGATTGCTGGGCAGTGTGGCTCAAATGGCCACAAAGGTCTATTCCGCACTCTATCTCAATAAATAACCCTGAGATTCATGTTCGTGTTTGCTGATGTTAAGACACATCAAGACTGAAAGTTGTCTTAGTGCTTGTCTCATTGCAATGAGAATCTGCACAGGTCGGTTTGATGCTCGACCTCTGATCTCTGAGTAATGGCGGTAGTACTTCCTTAAGAAAAAAATGCTACTTTAATCTCTTCTCCCTGTGGGTTGTGCTGAGCATTGAAAAACATAATCTGTTTAGTAAAATGTGCCAAGTGGTGTTCACGCAGGAATCTGTGCTGACCAGATACCTCAAGAACTAGAGAGGGTTCTAGCTTCAAAGTTGTAGACAGCACTACGTTAACAGACACACTAATGTACTGTATACAGATGTAGGAGGGATATTAGATAAGGGAGCATACTAAACTTTGCTGATTGTGTTCAAAGAAAGCAACTGAATGGAGAAGACCAAATAAAATATTTTCCCTGATACCTGATATGATTACGAACTATTGAACCCGACTAAATTAGTTGCTCATGCACTTAAATCATTAAATCCAATGATTTAATCATCTACATCGGTGAGACCCTGCTTAAATATGGGGACTGCTTTGTTGAGCACCTCCGCACCATCAGCATTGGCCTCAAGCGGGACTTCCCGGTGGCCAAACACTTTAATTCCGATTCCCATTTCCATTCCGATGTGCCAATTCACTTGTGCCAAGAGGAGGCCACCCTCAGGGTGGAAAAGCAACACCTTATATTCTGTCTGGGTAGTCTCCAGCCTGATGGCATGAATATTGACTTCTCCTTTGGGTAAAAGAATCCCCCCCTCCTAAATTCCCCACCCTGGCCTCTTCCCTCTTCTCACCAACCTGTCACCTCCCCCCGGGTCCCCTCCTCCGTGCCTTTCTCCTATGGTCCACTCTCCTCCTATCAGATTCTTTCTTCTCTAGCCCTTGACCTTTCCCACCCACCTGGCTTCACCTATCACCTTCCTGCTAGCCTCTTTCACCTCCCCCCACCTTTTAATTCAGGCACCTACCCAACTTCCTTCTCGGTCCTGGAGAAGGGTCTCGGACAGAAATGTCAACTGTTCACTCTTTTCCATAGATGTTGCCTGACCTGCTGAGTTCCTCCGACAATTTGTCTATGATGCATTAAATCCAATCCACTGGTTTAAAAATTAGTCAAAAAGTTCTTTATCACATGTGTGGTTTTTAATACAAAGGAGTTGAAGTAACGTTCTTACTCCACAAGCTTAAAAAATATTTCTCAATCTGATACTCATTTTGGATCCCGCATCTGCAGAAAACAGTGTGGTTATTGAATAATATGGGGCATGGATTCATAACTATTGTGTCAAAACAGCAAGGGTTAAATTATGGGGACAGTTGGTGTAATACTGGTGAGTTCAGAATGTTGAGAAATAATCTAATTGAGATATTGAAGATGATAAAGGAGGCAAAAGCAGAGATGCAGATTCTCCAATGGGGATTCCAGAATAAAATGATGCAGTTTTCAAATTGGAGGTAGATATTTTAGGAATGAAATCAGGAAGGACTTGTCAAAAAAAAGAACTGTGGGGATTGGGGATTTGATTCTCTGAAGTGCTTAGCGATTTTATGGAGCTTTCAAAACTGAAACTGGTAGATGTTGGATGTGTAATGTTGTCAAGGGAGTGAAGCAAATGTAGCTCAGCTATGGCCTGATTTTGGGTGGTGGGGTGGAGATACATATAAGGCGCCTCTTCCCTCCACCAGCCTCAGGTCACCCTTGGGCAAGGTGTAGCACCCGCTGAGCCCTCCCCCACCTCGGATCAGGGCCACGTGAAGCCATGGGAGCTGGTGGTGAATGGTCGCATGATCAGCTGGTGCATATCACAAGACTGGTTATGTGACCACTGACGCCAGGCAGACAATTTCTGAAGAGTACCGATAAAGGCTGGGGTCACCCGTCTTGTAAAGACACTGCCCAGAAGAAGGCAATGGCAAACCACTTCTGTAGAAAAATTTGCCAAGAACAATCATAGTCATGGAAAGAGCATGATCGCCCAGCTCATACGATGTGGCACATAATGAAAGAATGATGGTCTGATTGAAAGGCAGAACTAGGTCAAGGGGAGAAGAGCTACTCCTGATCCTACAGATAATACTCCCCATACACATTCTTCTGGGGTCAATGGACAGTGGGTGATCTGGACAATACCACCTCCACCCTCCCTTAACCCACGTTACTGACTCTAGTACTAGGTAAACTCCCCACCTTTCCCAGAATGGGATCAACTAACCAACTCAGATTGGGTTAGGTCTTCAAAGTTCAAAGCAAATTTATTATCAAAGTACATGTACAGTATGTCACCATATACCATCCTGAGATTCATTTTCTTGTGGGCATTCACAGTAAGTACAAAGGAAAATAAATAAATAAACAATAAATATCGAGAACATGAGATGAAGAGTCCTTGAAAGTAAGTCCAGGAGTTGTGGGAACAGTTCAGTGATAGGGTGAGCAGAGTTACCCCCTCTGGTTCAAGAACCTAATGGCTCATATCCATCAAAAAGGGAAGGTAAGGATTCATTTGAACAACTCACCCGGATAACAGGACGTTCAGTAGATTCTTATTCCGTCAGTACTGGCATTGGGGCATTAACCTGGATTGAAGGATTGAAGCCGCAGGCATGGGGGCTGACACCTTCTGACAAAAAGTTGAAGGTTCTCCCCTCAGAGCTGAAGCTGGGAAGATCTCACTGATAGAACGTTTATCTGCCCAGACTGTCTACAATGCAAACATTTTCTGGCAGTTCATTACACAGGTTTCAGAGACTTCACCAGTAACCCCTTCTCACCCCATCTGTTGTGTTAATATTGACAGTGCTGCTGCTCTTTGGAGGCCATGGCTAATCACACCCAAAGATATCGAACGGGAGCAACAAAGACAGATGGCAAATGTAAGTTTGCTCAATTTCTTTCTCCCACTGTTAGTCAAAGAGACAATCCTGGAATAATTGGAGACACAAGAGGCTGCAGATATGAGAATCTGGAGCAAATGGGAAATCGAATGCTGAAGGAACTCAGGGGGTGAGGGGGTGAGGCAGCATCTGTGAAAGTAAATGGATGGTTCAGTGTTTCATGTCAAGACCCCAAGTCAGGCAGGACTTGTCCATTTTGTTGCCACAGACGCCAACTCCTGTGTTCCTCCAGCAGATTTCTGCTGGCTCCCGGATTAATTGATGTGTCTTCTCAAGTGCTATGTCCCCTTACTCTTGCTGGGCTCTGTTTTATCCCCCTTCTGATGCCCAGATAGTACTGAATATTCACTGTGAGCATCAGCAGAATACAATGGATTCTAGGTGAAGAAGGCGGCAGCATCTATTCCAGCTCCAACTTTCTAACGTTCCTTTTGCAGACGAATTTCAGCAGCGAGCAGCTTCAGCAAACATCCAGTGGAGACAAAGTACCAGCATTCCAGCACCCCGTCAAGTAAGTGTTCCATCGGATTTTATTTACACTGCTGATTTTCAGGAGAGATAGATAGCCGATACATGTTTACCCTCACAAATATGAGATAAGATTAGCTTTATTTATCACATGTACATTGAAACATACAATGGAATCTGTCATTTGTGATAACAACCAACACAGTCCATGGGGCAGCCCGCAAGTGTCTCCATGCTTCTGGAAGGCCACAATTTACTAACCTTTTCTAACCCATAGGGTTTTGGACTGTTGGAAGAAACAGGAGTTCCTCGGGGTAATTCACGCATTCGTGTGGAAAACTCCTTACAGACAGCGGCAGAATTGATCACGGGTTGCTCGCACTGTCAAGCTTTACGTTGCCTCGCCGCCCCAAATAGGGAACTTCTTCCAGCACTCTTCTTCCCCATGCACACTGACTCCCATCAGGTACAGAGTCCAGAGACTTGCAACCTGTGCAAAGCCCTAATTGTTGTTGCTTAGAGCTGATTCAAGACATCAAGCCTTCGTGCTTTCACTGAGTGAGGTCCATTCCGTGGCACAGCCAAGATGCAAGAGCCTTTTATCCAGCAATGGGGTAGGATTAGGATCTACCCACTATTCCCAGGATCATGTTGTTTTAAAATTTATTTAGGGATACTGCACGGAATAAGTCCTTCCCCCCGCCGAGCCGCATTGCCCAGTAACCCCCAATTTAACCCTAGCCTAATCATAGGAAATTTCCCATGACCAATTAATCTACCAACCAGTATATCTTTGGACTGTGCGAGGAAATCAAAGGGCCCATGTTTCTACAGGGAGGACGTACAGACTCCTTACAGATGACGTCGGAACTGAACTCCAAACTCCAACGCCCCGGGCTGTAATAGTTTTTCTACTGGAATTCTTATTCCAAGGCTGAGAGAGGGGTGTGGGGAAGGGGCCATTCTCTACACTTGCTACTCAGTGTCTAATTATACTTCACGGATCTTTCTGTTCAAAAATTGGCCCTTACATATCTCACATAACTTCAGCAGGTGCACTTTGAAAAATACACCAATCTATAGCTCTTTAGGCATTTGATTCAAGGGAGTTGTTTGGCCAGGTGACCAAGCAGTAGACTTTAAAGAACATAGAACAGTACAGCACAGGGACAGGCCATTCGGCCCACAGTTCCTGTACTGACCATGACACCAAATGAAACTAAAACCTATCTGCCTGCACATGATCCATATCCCTCCGTGCCCTTTGTGTTCACATGCTTGTCTAAATGCCTCTTAATTGCCTTTCTCATCTATGTGAGAAAGTGCACGGTATGGAAAGGATTTGGGCGTCCTGATAGACTCATCACTGTCAACACCTAGACAATGCACGGAAGCGATTAGGAAGGCTAATAGAATGTTGGGCTACGTAATGCGCTCAGTGGAGTTCAAGTCAAGAGATGTTCTCCTTAAGCTGTATAATGTGCTTGTGAGGCCACACCCTGGTCTCCATATTGTGTGAGGGATGTGAGGGCACTGGAGAGAGTTCAGAGAAGGGCAACAAGACTCATTCCAGGTCTGCAGAATATGAGCTATGAAGAAAGACTGAAAGAATTAAATCTTCTTAGCGCAAGTATATGTGGAATGAGAGGAGGCATGATTGAAGTGTTCAAAATCATTAAGGGTTTAACTAAAGTAGATGCCAGCTGATACTTCAAAACTAATCCATCATCAAGAACACGGGGCCATAGGTGGAGATTGGGTAAGGGGAGATTTCCGACTAACATCAGGAAGCATTTCTTTACACAGTGAGTTGTGGACACATGGAACAAACTACCTAGTTTTGTAGTTGAGAATAGTACCTTAGAGACTTTCAAATCTAAACTCGATACTAATTTCAACACACTATGTGAATAGGAATTTGGCCAGCATTGTTGGGCTGAATGGCCTGTTATTGTCAAAAATTTTCTAATGTACAACATGGCTTTCTGACTCATACACAAAGAGGCCACTGAATCTATGTTCATGCAGGCCATCCACTTCAAGGTTTTGTGTGTTGTGCATTCAGAGATACTCTTCTGCCCACAACTGTTCTAACATGTGGTTATCTGGGTTACTCTCACTTTCCTGTCAGCTTGACTCAGTCTGGCCATTTTCCCCTGATCTCTCTCATTAGCAAAGCAGTTTCATCCAAAAACTGCCACTCATCGGGTGTTTTTTAAAAAAATTTCCACACCATTCTTTGCAGACTAGAAACTGTTGTGCATGAAAAGTTTCTGAGATGCTCAAAACACCCTGTCTGGCACCGACAAAGTCACATTTCTTCCCCCCATTCTGATGTTTGGTCTGAACAGCAGCTGAACTTCTTGACCGTATCTGCATGTTTTTTATGCATTGAGTTGTTGCCACATGATTGGCTGATTAGATATTTGCATTAACGAGCAGGTGTACAAGGGCTGCTCTGTGTTTTGACTCCTTAACTTAACCTAAAATGCAGCACCTCACACACTCCATCCTGCTATATCCATTGCCAACCTTCATCACTACCCACCAACTTTTGTGTCTACATACTTACTAATAAGGCCACTTATATATATATTGCAAATTACGGGAACACTGACCCCCGTGGAGAATGAGTCAGTGACTTTAGGTAGGTAAGTCCAGAGATTGTGTTCTGTGGGTGGTGCTGATGGAAAGGAAGGAGGGAGGAAATGATCGAGTGAGGAAGATGAGGAAGGATAAACGCATTGAGAGGTGAAGAAGCAAAGCACAAGAGGCAAGTTTCAGAGAAGCCCAGTTTCGAGGAGCTGAGATTTGAACGATAGGGGACAACTGAAAGGAGAGATTAGCCAGCACGGAAACACCTTCCACCATTGCAAATGGATATGTGAAAGGATTGTAGTCTGTGAGCCATTAAACAACATTCTTTTTCTGTTTTCTTTTTTAACAGGCTACTTTGGCCAAAATCAAAATGTTTTGATTATCTGTATGAAGATGCAGCTTATCTCTTGGCAAGTTTCCCAGTGCAAGCAACAATCTCATTCTATCAAGAGAGCGACAGTGAGTCCGAAAGTGAAGATAATGATTAACCAAAGACTGCAACCATTGGGAAAAGATTTAAGTGTTTAACACTGGCCTCTGATACAGGCACTGCTTGTGGATGGAGAGATGTTACCAGCTTGTAAATTATTGATCTGCATATTGTACTATTTATTTATAATTAAAAAGAAACTGAATTCTTTTTGTATTTATATAAATCTACCTAGTTTTGTAAATAAAATATTTAATCCCATCTCTGTCTTCATTTTTACATCTGATTAAATGCAGGTTGCAAATAGGCAAACAATTGCTCAGAGTAACACACACAAAATGCTGGAGGAACTCAGCAGGTCAGACAGCATCTATAGAAAAGAGTAAACAGTCAATGTTTCAGGCATTGGAAAGGAAGGGGAAAGATGCCTGAATTAAAAGTTGGGGAGTGGGGAAGGGGAAGAGGCTAGATAGTAGGTGATAGGTGAAGCCAGGTGGGTGGGAAAGGTAAAGGACTGGAGAAGAGGAATTTGATGGGAGAGGAGGCTGGACAATGGGAGAAGGGGAAGGAGGAAGAGACCCAAGGGAAGAGATAGACAGATGAGAAGAGGTCAAAGGCCAGAGTGGGGAATAGAAGAAGAGGGGAGGGGGAAGGAGAAATCAATCTTCATGCCATCAGGCTGGAGGCTACCCAGGTGGAATATAAGGTGTTGTTCCTCCACCCTGAAGGTGGCCTCATCTTGGCACATAGTGTCTGTGCTGAACGTGATGCCAGATTAAACTGAAACACATCATACAGAGAATTCACAAAAGACTGCAGCTGCTGGAATCACGAGCCAAAATAAACTGCAAGAAGAGCTCAACAGCTCAAGTAGCATCAGCGGAAGCAAAGGGGTGGTCACTGTTTCAGGCTGACGTCCTGTACCAGAATACATTAGGTCAGTACATTACGGAGCAACGCACACAAAATGCTGGAGAAACTCAGCAGGTCAGGTAGCATCGATGGAGAGGAATAAACAGTTGACGTTTCGGGTTGAGACCCTTCATCAGGTCTCAGAAACATTACATCACGGGATGAAAAGAGTAGTAGGCCTGATCTTGATGGTCCATCTGGAACGCCAAATTAATCAGTTCCCTCCACCACTAGACTCTACGTAGAAGCTCAATTTCGCTGATATTTTCCCACATTTCATTATGGCACAAAATGATGCCAATCAACCCAGTACGACTAAAGTACTTCAGAGGCATTTAAAGATCCTCGAGGTTTTGACAGTCAACAAAGTTAAGGACAAGGCCCTTCTCGCTGTCAAAGCTTTCAGAGGGATTTTGAAGCCACAGCTTCTTTTTGCAAAGCAGGTTTGGAGGCCTTGCAACTCCTTGAGTCATGCCAGAACGCTAAGGCCCTCTGCATCCAATCCAGAACAGAAGGGTGGGTTGACACTGGGCAACAATTGGGAGCAGCAGGCCCATGCCAGTAAAACTGGGCTGTTATATATTTTGCATATTCTAACACTGCACTGTAAAAATGTACCATTTCACACTGTGACTTTAACAGTGAAGTTTAATCTCAACTTTTTCCACACATGGTTCCAGGACTGTAACAACATTTCCGAGACTCGGTACAAGCTAAAAGTTGTCCTGCTTTGCAGAGCTGCTGCTTGAGTCCCAGTTCTGACTGAGGTGAAACACTTTGAGTCAGCAGTTAGATTTTTCTAGGACATATAGTACTGTGCAAAAGTCTTAGGCACATATGTATACAACTGGTCTTCCTAAGTCTTTCACAGAGTATTGTCGTAATTTTATGTATTGTACTTATGCAGTGAAATTAAACAAATCTCATGACATATGTAAGTGATGATAAACCTGATTCTGATATGGGTCTCTATTGTGGACTGAGAATGGGAAGAGGGACAGGGAGAGTAGGATCACAGTTAGGAAAAGGGGAAGGGAGAGGGGAGGGAGCAGGAAGCACCAGAGGGACATTCAGTAATGATCAATAAACCAATTGTTTGGAATAAAGTTACCTCACCTGGTGTCTCAGACCTGGGTGTGTCTGCACCTGCCCCCGGCACTCCTTCTCTGCCACCTGTCCCACACCCCTCCTGCGGTGCTCCACCCTCACCACTCCCAGCATCCTTTGCTTCAACCAGATTTACAAATTTGCTCCCTGCTCCACATTGACAAGTATAGTAGTATGCAAAAGTTAGGCACTCTAGCTATAGATCTGTGCCTAAGACCTCAGCATAGTACTGTACAAACAGATGAAAGTGTAGGGAATCAGTAAAAGAGTCTGGAGATTTAATCTGCAATCACTAATTAAACAGCTTTATTCAACATCTCCCACCCAGGCTCACGCTCAACTAATCAAGTAGAAAACAGAAGCAGGTGAAGGCACACAACTTCCTGAACTTTACCATGTGCTAAGATCATGGAAGATCCTGAAACACTTCCCACTCTCCTGACTGATTCACACATCTGCTGATTCCCTTCATGTCCAAAACCACGATTGTCAAAAATAGGGACAGCTTCTTCCCTCTGCCAGCCAACAGCTGAATGGACATTGAACACATGAGCACTACCACTCCTTTTTTTATTTCTATTTTTGCACTACTTATTTAATTTAACTTCATATACTCACTTTAATTTATGTTTTTTCTCTATTACTACATATTGCATTCTACTGCTGCCATAAAACAACAGATTTCACAACAGATGCTGGTGATATTAAAGAGAGCTTGCACAGCCGAGGAGGGGCATTAAGGAGGACAGTGTAGGAGTGGGTGTTTCTCATTCTCATTAACTCTGTCCCAAATATTATCAATGACTGAGAGCCCACAGCCCTCCGGGGTAGAGAATTACAAAGATTTACAATCCTTTGAGTAAAGAAACAGTAGCTAATTAACAGTATATGCTAACAACTAGAAAATGATCAATTTGTTCCCGTAAACACAAGGAATTCTGCAGATGCTGCAAATTCAAGCAACGCACATCAAAGTTGCTGGTGAACGCAGCAGGCCAGGCAGCATCTCTAGGAAGAGGTACAGTCGACATTTCGGGCCGAGACCCTTCGTCAGGACCCATGCTCCCAATTTGCTCCCGTGCTTAGGATCAACGAATGAGAGAACTAGGTGCATCTTCAGTATCCACCCCCCCCACCCCCATTATCCTCTCCAACCAACTCTATCCAACACCTCAATGCACTCTCCTCCTCAATGCCCCTCCTCGGCTGTGCAAGCTCTCCTGAAAGGTTTAAAGAGAGTTATGATACACCCGACCCAATAAACGGAAAGATAGACAAATGCACATTCACCGTTTGTGGGTCTGAGAGTGCTTAACTTTTGAGAGTTTTTACATGATTCTGAATTCCATCGTTTGGGGTCCGGCTGCCATCAGGTCCTCACTGTTGAACTATTGGGCATTTCCTGCCACCCACATCCAGGTTAGGGAAGTTTGGAAGAGTGGATGATTACAGACAGGCGCTGGGGTCATGTCATTGGTCAGGAATCCCTTCAGACTTCTATCTCTCAGTCGCTGAAATGTTGCTCTCCCAAGTTCTGACATTTGGCAAAGTTCTAAGTATGTGCAGTATACTACATACAACTTTGAGATGCTTACAGGCAAAGAAACCCAATAAAACTGGTTAATAAAAAAGACCGTCAAACACCCAATGTGCAGAGGAAAAAAACCAAATAGTGTAAGCAAGAAGAATAAGCAAATAACATGCAGAACTGAAGTTCATGAAGTCATAGTCATAGTCATACTTTATTGATCCCGGGGGAAATTGGTTTTCGTTACAGTTGCACCATAAATAATAAATAGTAATAAAACCATAAATAGTTAAATAGTAATACGTAAATTATGCCAGTAAATTATAAAATAAGTCCAGGACCAGCCTATTGGCTCAGGGTGTCTGACCCTCCAAGGGAGGAGTTGTAAAGTTTGATGGCCACAGGCAGGAATGACTTCCTATGACGCTCTGTGTTGCATCACGGTGGAATGAGTCTCTGGCTGAATGTACTCCTGTGCCCACCCAGTACATTATGTAGTGAATGGGAGACATTGTCCAAGATGGCATGCAACTTGGACAGCATCCTCTTTTCAGACACCACCGTCAGAGAGTCCAGTTCCATCCCCACAACATCACTGGCCTTACGAATGAGTTTGTTGATTCTGTTGGTGTCTGCTACCCTCGGCCTGCTGCCCCAGCACACAGCAGCAAACATGATGGCACTGGCCACCACAGACTCGTAGAACATCCTCAGCATCGTACGGCAGATGTTAAAGGACCTCAGTCTCCTCAGGAAATAGAGATGGCTCTGACCCTTCTTGTAGACAGCCTCAGTGTTCTTTGACCAGTCCAGTTTATTGTCAATTCGTATCCCCAGGTATTTGTAATCCTCCACCATGTCCACCCTGACCCCCTGGATGGAAACAGGGGTCACCGGTACTTTAGCTCTCCTCAGGTCTACCACCAGCTCCTTAGTCTTTTTCACATTAAGCTGCAGATAATTCTGCTCACACCATGTGACAAAGTTTCCTACCATAGCCCTGTGCTCAGCCTCATCCCCCTTGCTGATGCATCCAACTATGGCAGAATCATCAGAAAACTTCTGAAGATGACAAGACTCTGTGCAGTAGTTGAAGTCCGAGGTGTAAATGGTGAGGAGAAAGGGAGACAAGTCAGTGATCACTGCAGCCAGTTCAGGAACCCATTGCCGGGCACAGTCTCAGCTTAGCGCAGAGATAAGCAAACCTTGTGAGCAACAAGCTGATCACCTCACCTCCTGCCCCAACACCCTGACCTTTTCAATCCAGCCTGGCGCTTAAATTGACCAATCAGCAGGCCGTCACTCACTCTCAGACCCGGGCCTTGCCACTTCAATATCCTCTCGGGTCCTTTACGCGTCACCTCGATTCGGCCCGTACCTGACCTTTCCAATTTGACCCAGTGCTTAAGTTGGTCAAACTACAACTTGTTGCTCGCTCCCAGGCTGGGCTCCGCCTTGCCTCAGTTCTGCTGCTTCGAATTGCCCCCTAGTCTGCTCCAGCAGCCAAACATTGGCTTATTCTCCGCAGCAACCGTCCTACACCCTCGACATTGCTATCCATTGCAGTGAATGTTTTCAAGAAAAAGTGATTAATAAAGTAGTTAATAGTTGCTCTTGCTGATAGTAAGTTATTGCTGTGCTTCACCAGTGCCATCTTAAACTAGTAATTACTCATGTCAAGAAGGGAAGCTAAACCTGAATGGGGAATGCCTCCTCTCTGAGGGCTTTCCTTTCCGCCAATTTCCTCACGTTTCCATCATGTTCTGTCTGAAAATGCATGAAATAATACTATAGACTACCACCTACAACATGTAATGCTTCCTCCCATAATATCATAAATCTCTCTTAAAGATTTACACCAAGGAGCTCTTAAAGTAGCAGGCCTCCATGCTTGCTTCATGTAGCTAAGGCAACTTGGAATAACTTGGCTTCAGGTAGCGAATTGAAGAATGAATTGAATTGCATGTTTATTCTGCACTGTTGTTCTTTTATTTTGTTCTACTTCAGAGCACTGTGATGATTTGTTCTGTATAAACAGTATACAAGCTTTTCATGGTACCTTGGTGCACGCAACAATAACAAACCGATGCCAACACCAAAATAGAACATGATGCTGATGGAAGTTGGTACACAGGGCAAAGGCTGAGTAGCTGAGCAACTCCCCTGCTCAAAGAAGTAAGGTCTTATCCTCAACATTGAAGATATTGTGTCTATTGGTGGAACTTCCATGATAAATTATGTGACTACTGCCTCGGTGAATAAGCACAAAAATCTCCATAACCAGTTACAGAGTGTCTAATCATTATATGTGATTAATTTTTGGATGTAAAACTATCGTGTGGCCAATGAACACATTGTTCTAAGTCATATTTGTAGCTTCTGCATTCCAGGATAAATAACCCTCAGTGTCCTTCCTCTTGCAAACTCAAAGAACCACAATTTTTCAGCTCTCTCTGATATGCTTTGGTAACATTCAGTGTCAAGGACATTGGCTTTGCTTTAATGGAATGTCATCTACAACATTGGCAAGAATCCCAGAATGCTGTATAAAAGACAATTAACCCACCAATGATGAAAGGGTTTGGTTGCTTGAATGTATCTGTGGAATGCACATTGCCAGGATTGATCGGCAAGGCTGAGGACTTGTTTTGAAGTTCATGTTGCCTGTGTTCCTGGGTTCTGGCTCCTCTTTTATTTTTGCTGTTTTCGTACGGTTTGATCGGAGTGATCAATGCGGGCTGGGGCACTCCAGCGAAGAATGGCTCTGCGGCCTGCCTCGACTAGTGGTGCGATGCTGAACTGACTCAACAAAATACTGATGAAGGGTCTCAGTCCGAAACATCGACTGTTTTTTCAACATAGATGCTGCCTGATCTGCTGAGTTTCAGAACGGGCGATGATGATGACTCCCTGGCCAGCGTCCCAAAGTCGGATTAAAATACAATTGAACTTCATACCTCATAGTCATAGTCATACTTTATTGATCCCAGGGAAAATCGGTTTTTGTACAACTGGGAAAATCAGATTTATCTGAAAGATATTGTGCCAACATTAAGCAGTATCTTGGACATGTCATTAATAACGTGTTCTGTCCATAAACAGTCAAAGTCTCTTCCTTCCATCCCTAGTGAACTTATCCGTGGAGAGATATGAAAGGAAACTCAATGAATGAAACTGTTAATCTGTGAAAATTATTGAGTCGGGCTCTTGTGTAGTCAATTTCTCAATGTCCAGAGTCCAGTGATAGTCATCAAGAAAGTCCATTCTTTTTTAGTAGTGAAGCATTCAGAACACAGAGCTTAGGACAGTACAACTTAGAAACAGGTCATTCAGTCTAAGATGTTGTGTCAACCTAATTAAGTAAAAAACCCTAATAGAGATGTACAAGATGATAAGAGGCAAAAACGGAGACTTTTCCCCACAGCACAGACAGCTAATACGAGGGGACATCATCTTAAGGTGATTGGAGGAAAGTAGAGGTGGGGGGATGTCTGAGGTAAGTTTTATTTTTTACAGGGAGTGGTGGGCGCAAGGAACGTGATGCCAGGTGTAGTGGTAGAGGCAAATACGTTAGGGACATTTAAGAGACTTTTAGATAGGAGCATGGATGAAGGAAATATGGAGGGCTGTGTGGGAGGGAGGGGCTAGACTGAATTTAGAGTCAGTTAAAAGGCTGGCACAACATTGTGGGCCAAAAGGACTGTAGTGTCCAGTACTTTTCCATTCAATTCAGGTTTAATTGTCATTCAACCATAGCATGAATACTCATGAATACAGCCAAACGAGACAGCGTTACTATGGGGTCAAGGTGCTAAAACACATTACCAACAGAACACATTCACAGAACAGAAGAGCCCCGACGCCCCTCTCCCCAGGCCCAGTCCCCACACCTACAAGTCAAACACCCAAATAGAACATCAGTGAAAATACAAGGGCACAGGATATGCATGTATATAGTCCAGATCCCCAGCCCACCGAGATTATCTGTTGACCTGCCCCAAAACCCCTATGCCTGCTAGGCGATGAGTCCAAGTCTTCACAAACACTGTCCAGGCACATTTACAATACTGGTGAAAATACAACAACGCAGAATATGCATGTATATAGTCCAGGCCTCCCAGCCCACAGAGATCACCTCTCGATTGGCCCCAACTCCCGTTAGGTGATAGCACAGCTTTGAGGCCCAGTCTTCACATATACAGGCACGTATAGAATATTAGTAAAAACACAACCAGACAAAAGCACTTTCTGTTCAGCCCATAGAAGCCGCTGCGCCAGTTGCGCTGTCATCTTGTTCTGTGTTCGTTAATCTAATCCCTTCTGCATGGCATGGTCTATCTTCTATTCTCTGCACATTCATGAGCCTTTCTAAGCGCCTCTTTCACGTCTCTGTCATATCTTCCTCCACCACAACCCTGGCGCAAAATTCCAAGCTCCCATCACAGGGTATAAGACTTGCCCCATGCGTTCTCATCTGAACTTTCCCCTTCTCACCTTAAGTACGTTTACAAAATTCCTGTGAACAGGTAAAGAGATGCAAACAGGGTGGGCTTACCCATAGTAACCTGAATCCTACTGCAACCCAATAAGACAAACTCCACCTTACCCATTTTCTCACTGGATCCTTCGAGTCATTTACAACAGTAGGAGAAATGTCAAGGTCTGCACCTTGGCTTATCCAAGGGTGGGTAAAATAACATTATCTTAGAAGGTTGAGATACTTTAATAAAAATATACACCAGGTTTCTAAGAGACTATACAACTTTCTCTCCTGCTGACTGATTATTTAATTTTTCTCTGATGATAACCCCCTACCCTTACCGATCCTTCTCCAATATTTTCCACAAATTTCTCCTCAAAAACCCACACAAAGTTCTTACAAT
This sequence comes from Mobula birostris, assembly GCF_030028105.1. Lineage (NCBI taxonomy): Eukaryota > Metazoa > Chordata > Chondrichthyes > Myliobatiformes > Myliobatidae > Mobula > Mobula birostris. Next base: position 6,043,686 of record NC_092399.1, read on the forward strand.
CCATTGCCCAACCCTTCACAAACATTTTATCTCTCAACTCTCCATCATGTTCTCCCTCTGAACTCCTCCATTAAGGTTTCTAACCTTGCCACCACACTGGATAATCCTCATCAGTGTTACAGACACCGCAGTCCACAATGCCACTCAACATTCTCGACCTCACTGTAATTTTCAGTACATCTATTTTTAATGCCTACCATCCACAGTCACACTGTTAGGAACCATACTTCCCAAGTCTATTTTTTAAAATTTATTTATTGAGATGCAGCAAGCAATAGACCTCTCCAGGCCTTCGAGCCACGCCACCCAGCAAGCTTCCAATTTAACCCTAGCCTAATCTCGGGACAATTTATAATGACCAATTAACCTATTAACCAGTACATCTTTGGACTGTGGGAATTGGACCCGGATCACCTGTACTGTAAGCTGTTGTGCTAACCACTACACTACTGTGTCTATTCTTTACCTATCCAACTGCAACCAGAGCATCTCCTGCAGCGGCTTCTGCTCATCCATAGAGCTAAAATGCATCCCACGCTGAACACCTATCCACACCGAGACTATTCCTATTTTTCATACACTTTCTGCCCCTAAGCTATATGGGACAAGAAAGACTCCAGATAAACAGAGAGATACCTCAAGGTATAGGCCGTCTGATCCATTCAATCCAACCCAACCATGAAGCACCCAATCCTATCCAGCCGCACCCTACTCCTCAGTGTCACCAAGAGGACGTGGCCACAATCATCATGAGGAAACGTTGGAGATGGATTGTACATGTGATGAGAAGAGAGGACAACTCCATCATCAAGACAGCACTTCATTGGACCCCTGAAGGGTAGAGGAAACATGGGAGACAAAACATAACTTGGTGCCGTATCGTAGAGGCAGAAATGAGGACCCTGAACCACACCTGGGGCACAATAGAGAAGATGGCCAAGGACAGACAGAAATAGAAGACCTTAATTGCTGCCCTAAACACCAGTAGCATAACAGGCAGTAACAATCCATTTTATTCTGCCCACATTCCCAATATTCCCAGATTGTATCATACATCTAGGCACCATACATACAGACTTGGATTTCAAAGGACAGTGTCAGTAACAAGGACCATGAAACTACAGGATTCCGTCAAGCCCGATGTTCATTACTAATGGAAGGAAATGTCACATTACAACGGACCCATAGGAAAATAAGAAATTGGAGCAAGGTGTCAGCCATCTGGTACATCGAGCCTGCTCCGCCATTCATGGCTGATGTGACCGTGGACTCAACTCCACCATAACCTTTAATTCCTTTGCTATGTAGAAATCTATATAACTGTGTCTTAAATATATTTAATGAGGTAGCCTCGACTGCTTCCCTGGGCAGAGAGTTCCATGGATTCACTACTCCCTGGGAAAAACAATTTCTCCTCATCTCCTAAATCTATGCCACCAAATCTTGAGGCTATCTCCCCTAGCTGTGGTCTCCCTTACCATATATCTTTTGATAAGATCCCATCTCAATCTTCTGAATGCTAGCAAGTATATTCAAAGGCGCTCAGTCTTTCCTTTAAGCCAATTCCTTCATCTCTGGAAAGGACCTGGTAAGCCTCCTCTACACCACTTCCAAACTGAGTATGTCATTCCTCGAGTAAGGAGACTAGAACTGTTTGCAGTACTCCCTGTACAGTTGCAGCGTAACCTCCCTGCTCTTCAATTCAGTCCCCCTACCAATGAAGGCCAATATTCCATTTACCTTCTTGATTACCTGTGGCACCTGCAAACCAACCTCCGTATTACTTGCTTGGTGGCTCTTTGGGCTTTTAAAGATTTTCCCAATATTCCAGTTTTCCACAACTCCTAGAAATTTCATATACACAAGCTTTTAGTTTGATTCCTTCTTTTATTTTTACATTTATTCAAGACGGGCTCAACCCACCCTAGCCATCCATGTTTTTAACTGAAATATACTTTTGTTGATCACTGTGAAATGTCCCTCTGAAAATCTTCTACTGTTCCACAACTCCTCAGCATATGCCCTGTGTTATCAGTCTATGCTAGCCAGCAAATCCCTCATCAAGTTCAAGTTTAATTTTTATTCAACCATACATGAATACCAATGAATACAGCCAAACGAGACAGCGTTACTCCAGGGCCAAGGGGCAAAATGCAGTACCAACAGTCATACACAGCACAAGACACATATAGCACAAGCAACACACATCAAAGTTGCTGGTGAACGCAGGTCAGGCAGCATCTCTAGGAAGAGGTATAGTCAACGTTTCGGGCCGAGACCCTTCATCAGGACTAACTGAAGGAAGAGTTAGTAAGCTCTTCCTTCAGTTCTCTCTTACTAGCTCTTCCTTCAGTTATGTACATCTCTGCTAATGAGCAACTCACCAGTAGGGGAGACCTGCAGTACTTCAAGTTCATGATGTTCAGCAGGGTTTTGCAATCATTAAAGATTGTTTAAAACAAACAATAACACCTTTGGTTGGCCCCGTAGAAGTGTTGCATACGAGTGCACTGTCATCCTTCCTGTTGTAATCTCCCATTTGGGCATAATATACTGCTTTTAAATCCAAGTATTGCATCCTCCATTTGTATGCAAAGTTAAATCATACTGTGATCACTCTTTGCAAGAGGATCCTGAACTACAAGATCATTAATTCTACCCGTCTCATTGCACAAGACTAGAGCTAAGATCACATTCCCCACCCCCACACCTTCCTATTCTGACTTCTTCCCCCTTCCTTTCCAGTCCTGATGAAGGGTCTCGGCCCAAAACGTTGGCCATTTATTCCCATCCATAGATGCTGCCCTGGCCTGCTGAGCTCATCCAGCACATTGAGTGTTAGCATTTTCCCCTGTGGGTTCACGTCACTAACAGGCTGTTCAGGAACGCTATCACGGATGCATTTTATGATGTCCCCCTCAAGACCAATTCAATTTGCCCAATCTGTGTGCAAGTGGTTTCCATGACAACTGCCATTCTATTCTTACATGTGTCCAACATTTTCTGGTTTATTGCTTGTGCCAATTTGACGTTATTATTTGGTGATCTATTGACAACTCCCACCAATAATTTTTCCCCTTCACTGTGCCTAATCTCTATCCACATGGACTCAGCATTCCACTCCTTGCATTTTATATCATCTTTCAGTATCACTCTGATCACGTCCTTAACAAAGAGCACCACCACCCCCCTTACCTTCCTGCTCATCTTCCATTTAACTGATTCCTTTGGATATTTACAATAGAAGAGAATAGAACTTTATTGTCATTGCTGAAGACGAGATTTTGGTGCTACTCCAATCCATGCAAAAACAGATATTAACATTGTATGCGGTAAGGCTTAATTAAAAAGAAATTCCCATATTTACCTGCAACAAGTGACTTTGATAGACCACATCTCCAGGTGCAGCCTGGAAGAGGTGCGCCTTTGGACGACTTGGTCCCTCGCTGATGTCGCCGACTGGAGCGTGGCGGGAGACTGAAACGCCAAGACAGCAGGTGGTGCGCGCTGCTTTTGGAAGGCTGCCATACTCCAGCGAACTTTCTCCCTTGATGGCCAGTGAGAGTCTGTTGGTCCTCGGGTCCGGGAGCCCGGACAAGCGACACGGCAGATTGTAAAACCAAAACAGCAAGCTGCTGGTCTCCCCTCTCGTTGCGGCAGGATTGATATCTCTCTCTCCCTCGCTAGTGAGAGAAAGCCTGTCTGAGATGTCGACATACTGGGATGGACAGAAGGTTTTGATGGACTCTAGATCATGGTCTCTTTGGGGGCTTTGCTATTGCTTTCATGGAGGCTGGTGGGGGGGTTAATTCTTTTGCTGGAGCAGGTGGGGGGGGAGGGTCGATGCTCTTGCTGCTGCTTGTGCGTGGGAGGGAGAGGGGACTTTAGGGTCCTAACATTTTCTGTCACTCTGGGTTTTTTTCTGTTTCGTGGATGCCTGTGAAAAGAAAGAATTTCAGGTTACATATTGAATACACTCTTTGAATCAGAATCAGAATCAGGTTTATTATCACCAGTAAGTGACGTGAAATTTGTTAACTTAGCAGCGGCAATTCAATGCAATACATATAGAAGAGAAAAAACCAAAATAATAAAAATAAATAAATAAATAAATTCAACTGATATTAATTGAACCATTGAACCATAACACTCAAAGGCCATTGGCAAGCCAGGGTGTAGCATTATTCAGCTGCACAACAGCTCTTGGGAAGAAGCTGTTTTTCAGTCTTAATGTCTTGGCTAAGATGTTTCTGTATCTCCTACCAGATGGCAGGAAATTGAACAGACAGTGAGGCCAAGTGGAGATGATTCCCAATAATCTCCACTCTACAATCACATCTCTGTAATGGTCACTAAATCACATCCCTTTGTACTGATCTGTGCCATAAGTTCACTGGATTTGTTTCAAATACTACAAGCATTCAGGTAAAGTGCCCTCACACTGATTGTCTTGTTAGAATCCAGTAATCTTTGTGTTCTTTGAATTTTGACTTCTCTGTATGAAGCACCTTCAATTACTCCAAAAGACTGAGGTTTGGTAAAATACTGAAAGGCTTTTATTCGCTGTACAATACGACCTCCACAGTGAGTGTCTGCCCCCAGACTGACGGGGAGGGGCAAGGCGAACACCTTTATACAGGATTCTGTGGGAGGAGCCACAGGGGCAGTCAGCAGAGGGGTGTGTCCAGACAGGTAACCGAGTTACAACATACATACATGGTTTACCACACTGTACTCCACTCTTCCTTTTCTCATTTCTAACTTTTGCATTGCTACCTTCCATAGATGCTGCCTGGCCTGCTGGGTGCCTCCAGGATTTTGTGTGTGTTGATTTGGATTTCCAGCCTCTGCAGACTTTCTCACGTCTATGATTTGCCTCTAACTTTCTGCCAGGGTTCCCATCCCCCTCCCACATTTCCTCCCCAGCAGCACTAACAAACAACTCCCCTAGGACACCGACAAACAAGAGAGAATCTGCAGATGCTGGAAATCCAAAACACACACACACACACAAACTGCTAGAGGAGCCCAGCACGCCAGGGGGTTCTGTGGAAATGAGTACAGTCGATGTTTCGGGCAGAAGCCCTCCTTCAGTATCATGAAGGATCTCGGCCCAAAACGTCGACTGATCTGCTGAGTTCCTCCAGCATTTTATGTGTGTATGTTGCCCTGGATTTCCAGCATCTGCAGAACCTCTCTGTGCCCAGACCAACACCAATATACTTCCATCTGAGATAAGTAAATGTTCAACACAGCACTGTGGGCTGAAGGGCCTGTACTGTGCTGTAGGTTTTCTATGTTTCTATAAGTTACTCCAAACACAAATACAACCCCACCTACAAAGTAGCCCACGAAAGAATTCTCTTATAACAATTTCTACTGCCGACAGCAGGGGCGCGATGGAACCAAATTCTAATCTAAACGATCTTTGATGAGTTGACGAGCAGCATCCCGTGAACACAGCCAATGACAGCAGCCAGAGATGACTACTTAAAGAACCCGTGGTGCGGTAGTATCCCGAAGTTTAGGTCATAATGGAACGCAGGAATTCTGTGGTGAATTTCTCTTCTGATGCTACTAAGCTCCCTCTCTCGGTGAATAATTAATGTTAAATAGTTTATAAATGTCTCAGTATTTATTTGTGGGCAGTTTTACATTGATTCTGCTATTTCTCTTTTTTTTACTGTGAATGCCCGCAAGAAAGTGAAACTAAGGCGAAGTAGACGTTCTTTGATTGGGGGGGGGGGTTTAGAATATTTTTAGGAAGGTGTTTGCAACTTCCCGCTAGATCTTATTTAGTGCAGAAGAAATGTTCTTTAGTAAACCTGATGTTGTATGGTTGGGCTAATTAGACCCACAGGAACCGCCCACTTGTTCATTAAGTTTGTTGCTGCCTGGAGATGTTGAGGGTGGGAGATTGCAATGAGGGGAAGGGGTACTCCGCGGTCCTAGCGGGTCTGAAGTAACCCGATAGCGTGTTTTTTCAGGTGCTGCTCCAAGCTCAGAAGGACCTTGTGGACTATCGTGGTCTTGGGATCGGTGTCCTGGGTTAGTCTCCATTGATGTTGCGTTTCTGTTGTTTGCCAGTCGCGCCGCTTTATCCTTCTAATCCTGTTGTGTATTGAATAGAGCTACATCCTGGATCGCCAGAGTTCACCGAAATTCTGGACGTGACCAAATCCAGTTTGAAGGAGCTGCTGTGAGTAAATTCAGCCCCGCTCGGATTACAAAAATCCTTCAACTCGTGGGGGGATTTATCCTACTTCCCATTTTAAAAAAAACACTTATGCGGGTGGTATTAGCTTCACAACCGTAATACCAGATCATCAGGAATGCGATTTGCCACTTTTCATGCCCCCTCAGTGTTGTCACTCGATGGTACACTTTGTAGAGGGCCCCAACAACAAAAATGGGAAATTTTAACACTTTATTTTTCACGTGGGCCTTTTTGGGGGGGGGGGGGTTAATTGGATCAAAACTGTTTTCAGTTGGGGGGGGGAAGCAAAATGAGAATGGTTTAGGCCTGTAATCCATTTGGGGGCTAGTCCACCTCTTTCATTCCACAGTAGTTAAACTTGAATAGGGGAAGCTGCTGTTGGATGTCATTGAAATTAGTGCCATCTAGAGATGGAATTCTACCCATGTGTCCATGTAACTCCCAGACCACCTATGTAATTGACTCTGAGATGGCTTTGCAGTCATTCAATTCCATCTGGAATAGTAGATGGAGAATAAACCAATATAGAGGTAAAGGATCTAATTTTCCAATATAGTGAAAATGGGTTGAAAGTTGAGTGTTATTGTTCAGTGAAAGCAAACATTTCAAACACTTGTTTTCAGAAACAGCTACTTCAGACTTTGTGACCAGTTTCTTCTGCTTTACAGGAAGGTCCCAGAAAACTACAAAATACTGTTCTTGCAATGTGGTGCGAGTGGCCAGTTTAGTGCGATTCCTTTCAATTTCATCAGCCTCAAGGAAGGCAGATGTGCAGAGTTTGTTGTCACCGGGCCTTGGTCTGCGGAGGCAGCGGAGGAAGCCAGGAAGCTGGGGAAAGTGAAAATTGTCCACCCTGGGCAGAATGCTTGTACAAGTAAGGCAACTGATGAGATGGCTATTGAACTTGTGAGTGGGGATTAATGCAAGAGATTCTGCAGATGCTGGAAATCCAGGGCAGTGCACACAAAATGCTAGAGGAACCTGGCAGTGTTCCAGCATTTTGGGAGTGAGGAAGTAGAATCTTTCTCCTAGCAGGATGAATGGTACAGAATTTCATACACCTGTTGAGCTTTCCAGAGATGGATGTGACAGCCTCTGGTCTGTAAATTCTATGCACCAATCTGGAGATGAGCCATCAGTTTAATCATTAATGATACTTGTATGAAAGCTAACATTAATGTTTACTTAAAGCTACTTGGTTTCAAAGACTGCTTGATTTGGACCATAGGGTATAGGAGCAGAATTGGGCCATTGAGTCTGCTCTGCCATTTCATGATGGCTGATCCATTTTGCCCCCTCAGGCCCACTCTCCTGCCGTCTCCCTGTATCCCTTCATGCCCTGACTGGTCAGAATTTATCAACCCCTGCCTTGAATACAACCAATGTCTTGGCCTCTACAGCCACTTGCAACAAATTGCACAGATTCACACCACTCTCTGGCTAAAGAAATTCCTCATCTGTTCTAAAAGAATGCCCCTATATTGAGGCTGTCCATTAGTCAGAGCCACCCCTTCCCAAGCCATAGGAAGCATCCTCTCCACATCCACTCTTTTGAGGCCTGTCAACATTCAGTGGATTTCCATTGGGTCACCCCCTAATTCTTCTGAATTTGTGACGAGCTCAGTGGGCATTGCTGGAATTCCAGCGTCTACTGCTCAATTGTACTTCGAGATGTGATTGGCTTAGAACTGCTGTGGTCCAGCCTTTCGCACTGCTGTTTGGTGATTGACCCAGCAATGAAGGATGGTGACTTGTGCCCAATTCTTTCCCTAAAGGTGATGCAGTTCTGTTTGCTTGCTCCAACCCTCTACTTCAGAGGTTCCCAACCTGGGGTCTGTGGACCCCCTTGGTTAATGGTAGGGCTCCATGGCATTTTAATTAATAAAAAAAGAAGTGAGTTTGGAAATCCTTGTTCTAGATGTTTTAAGTCTCTATGCAGTCGTTATTCTAAATCTCTCCCTACCCTTCTCTTATAGCAATCCCTGATCCAAGCAAGTGGGATCTCAATCCTGACTCCTCCTATCTCTATTATTGTGCTGATGATTCCATCAGTGGTGTCGAATTCCACTTTATTCCAGACTCCAAGGAAACTGTTCTGATCTCTGATATGTCCTCCAACTTCCTTCTCAAGCCCTTGGATGTTTCCCGGGTGAGTCTATCCTAATCAGTTGAACGTTGACCTTCCCCATTGCTCCGGTAACAGTGAGAACTGATTGCTTGAGGGGAATTGGCCTAAGAATTGGAATGAAGTTGAACATTGATCATACTTGGAGCAGGAGGCAGGGATTCAAGTTTTTGGATCAGTGGGACCTTTTGATGCAGGGGTGACCTGTACAAAAAGGACGGATTACACTTGAATCCTAGGGGAACCAATATCCTGGCAGGGAGATTAGCGAGGGCTACTGAGGTGACCTTAAACTAGAATGGTTGGGGGGTGGGAATCAAATTAAAGAGGCTAGGTGAGAGGAGGTTAGTTCACAACAGGGGGATGGGAACCAGTGTAGAGAGACAGAGGGGTGTAAAGTGAGGGTAGAAGCAAAAAGTAGTAAGGAGAAAAGTAAAAGTGGCAGGCCGACAAATCCAGGGCAAGCATCAAAAAGGGCCACTTTTCAACATAATTGTATAAGGGCTAAGAGAGTTGTAAAAGAGCGCCTGAGAGCTTTGTGTGTCAATGCCAGGAGCATTTGTAATAAGGTGGATGAATTGAAAGTGCAGATTGTTATTAATGATTATGATATAGTTGGGATCACAGAGACATGGCTCCAGGGTGACCAAGGATGGGAGCTCAATGTTCAGGGATATTCAATATTCAGAAGGGATAGACATGAAAGAAAAGGAGGTGGGGTGGCGTTGCTGGTTAAAGAGGAGATTAACGCAATAGAAAGGAAGGACATAAGTCGGGAAGATGTGGAATCGATATGGGTAGAGCTGCATAACACTAAGGGGCAGAAAACGCTGGTGGGAGTTGTGTACAGGCCACCTAACAGTAGGAGTGAGGTCGAGGATGGAATTAAACAGGAAATTAGAAATGTGTGCAATAAAGGAACAGCAGTTATAATGGGTGACTTCAATCTACATGTAGATTGGGTGAACCAAATTGGTAAAGGTGCTGAGGAAGAGGATTTCTTGGAATGTATGCGGGATGGTTTTTTGAACCAACATGTCGAGGAACCAACTAGAGAGCAGGCTATTCTGGACTGGATTTTGAGCAATGAGGAAGGGTTAATTAGCAATCTTGTCGTGAGAGGCCCCTTGGGTAAGAGTGACCATAATATGGTGGAATTCTTCATTAAGATGGAGAGTGACATAGTTAATTCAGAAACAAAGGTTCTGAACTTAGAGGGGTAACTTTGAAGGTATGAGATGTGAATTAGCTAAGATAGACTGGCAAATGACACTTAAAGGATTGACGGTGGATATGCAATGGCAAACATTTAAAGATCGCATGGATGAACTACAACAATTGTTCATCCCAGTTTGGCAAAAGAATAAATCAAGGAATAAATCATGGCTGACAAGAGAAATTAGGGATAGTATCAATTCCAAAGAAGCATACAAATTAGCCAGAAAAAGTGGCTCACCTGAGGACTGGGAGAAATTCAGAGTTCAGCAGAGGAGGACAAAAGGCTTAATTAGGAAGGGGGAAAAAAGATTGAGAGAAAACTGGCAGGGAACATAAAAACTGACTGAAAGCTTTTATAGGTATGTAAAAAGGAAAAGACTGGTAAAGACAAATGTAGGTCCCCTGCAGGCAGAAACAGGTGAATTGATTATGGGGAGCAAGGACATGGCAGACCAATTGAATAATTACTTTGGTTCTGTCTTCACTAAGGAGGACATAAATAATCTTCCAGAAATAGTAGGGGACAGAGGGTCCAGTGAGATGGAGGAACTGAGGGAAATACATGTTAGTAGGGAAGTGGTGTTAGGTAAATTGAAGGGATTAAAGGCAGATAAATTCCCAGGGCCAGATGGTCTGCATCCCAGAGTGCTTAAGGAAGTAGCCCAAGAAATAGTGGATGCATTAGTGATAATTTTTCAAAACTCGTTAGATTCTGGACTAGTTCCTGAGGATTGGAGGGTGGCTAATGTAACCCCGCTTTTTAAAAAGGGGGGAGAGAGAAACTGGGGAATTATAGACTGGTTAGCCTAACGTCGGTGGTGGGGAAACTGCTGGAGTCAGTTTTCAAAGATGTGATAACAGCACATTTGGAAAGCGGTGAAATCATTGGACAAAGTCAGCATGGATTTGTGAAAGGAAAATCATGTCTGACGAATCTCACAGAATTTTTTGAGGATGTAACTAGTAGAGTGGATAGGGGAGAACCAGTGGATGTGGTATATTTGGATTTTCAGAAGGCTTTTGACAAGGTCCCACACAGGAGATTGGTGTGCAAACTTAAAGCACACGGTATTGGGGGTAAGGTATTGATGTGGATAGAGAATTGGTGGCAGACGGGAAGCAAAGAGTGGGAATAAACGGGACCTTTTCAGAATGGCAGGCGGTGACTAGTGGGGTACTGCAAGGCTCAGTGCTGGGATCCCAGTTGTTTACAATATATATTAATGACTTAGACGAGGGAATTAAATGCAGCATCTCCAAGTTTGCGGATGACACGAAGCTGGGCGGCAGTGTTACCTGTGAGGAGGATGCTAAGAGGATGCAGGGTGACTTGGATAGGTTGGGTGAGCGGGCAAATTCATGGCAGATGCAATTTAATGTGGATAAATGTGAAGTTATCCACTTTGGTGGCAAAAATAGGAAAACAGATTATTATCTGAATGGTGGCCGATTAGGAAAAGGGAGGTGCAACGAGACCTGGGTGTCATTATACACCAGTCATTGAAAGTGAGCATGCAGGTACAGCAGGTGGTGAAAAAGGCAAATGGTATGCTGTCATTTATAGCGAGAGGATTCGAGTACAGGAGCAGGGAGGTACTACTGCAGTTGTACAAGGCCTTGGTGAGACCACATCTGGAGTATTGTGTGCAGTTTTGGTCCCCTAATCTGAGGAAAGACATCCTTGCCATAGAGGGAGTACAAAGAAGGTTCACCAGATTGATTCCTGGGATGGCAGGACTTTCATATGAAGAAAGACTGGATAAACTAGGCTTGTACTCATTGGAATTTAGACGACTGAGGGGGGATCTGATTGAAACGTATAAAATCCTAAAGGGATTGGACAGGCTAGATGCAGGAAGATTGTTCCCGATGTTGGGGAAGTCCAGAACGAGGGGTCACAGTTTGAGGATAAAGGGGAAGCCTTTTAGGACTGAGATTAGGAAAAACTTCTTCACACAGAGTGGTGAATCTGTGGAATTCTCTGCCACAGAAAACAGTTGAGGCCAGTTCATTGGCTGTTTTTAAGAGGGAGTTAGATATGGCCCTTGTGGCTAGGGGGATCAGAGGGTATGGAGGGAAGGCTGGTGCAGGGTTCTGAGTTGGATGATCAGCCATGATCATAATAAATGGCGGTGCAGGCTCGAAGGGCCGAATGGCCTACTGCACCTATTTTCTATGTTTCTGTTTTCTCTTGCCCTTTGCCCCCTTCCTCTTCCTGAAGTTTGGTGTGATTTTTGCCACTGCCCGACAAAGTCTCGGTTGTGCAGGAGTGACAGTGGTATTCGTGAGAGAAGACCTCCTAGATTCGACACTCAGTGGATGTCCAATTGTGCTTGACTATAAACTACAAGCGGGAATCTTTCCTAATACTCCTCCATGTTACAGGTTAGTGCAGGGCTCTGGTGGTTTTGCTGAAGAACTCTTTGAAATTCAAACATAACTTCCCATGGAAAATTTGCTGGAACTGGATCTACATATTTGTGGAAAGTATTTGACTTCATTTGATGTACCTATTTAACTTCTAAATTCATCTTATTTCCAATATGAGATTGGCTTTGGTTGTCATAAGTATATTGCAATAGACGGTCAAACTGTCAGCAACCAACTGCCCAAGGATTGTGCTGGGAGTTGGGTCACAAGTGTTTCCACGTGTCTGGTGTCAACGTAACATGCCCATAGCTCAAACCCTAACCCAAAATCCACATCTTTGGAATTTGGGTGGAAACTGGAGCACTCAGAGGAACCATGCAGTTACAACATAGAAACTCCAAACAGTCAAGAGGAGTCAAACATCAAGTGATCAGTGGAGCTGTAAAAGTAATTGCACTAACCACTATACCACTGCAACCTGGAACAATCAGTATGCAATGCAAATAACTTTAATAGTTAGCAAGCTTGTTCTATCATTTCAGTCTATGGAGTCTCTTGTTTCATGGATGTCTGAGGAGTACAAATTTCAGATTGTATACGTGCTGAGATTAAAGCAACCTTATCAACCAAGTGTGCTTGGAATGTAAACTAAGCCAACTAATCACTGTACCCTTGACAAAATCAATGAATATAGTGTTAAATTTGCTTTGGCGATTACTAGGTGTCTCTAAGTTTGAGAAATGATGCACATACAAAATATCACTCTTCATGTTGACTTAATTTGCTAGCTGTCAGCTGTTACTGAAAGCAAGCTTGTGACAAAGTTGATGTGAAATGAGTTTTTTTCATGATGACCAAGAGATTCTGCAGATGTTGAAGTCTTGAACAACATGCACAAAATGCTGGAGGAACTCGACAGGTCAGATGGGAATCAACTGATGTTTCAGGCTGAGACTCCACTTCAGTTGTGACTTGCTGAGTTTCCCTGGAATTTAGTGTTGTGCATGATGTCGAGCGGCATGAAAACTGCAGTCACATTCCTCATATCTATGTGTATATTTCAGTATCTATATCCTGCAGTTGGTCTTGGATTGGATAAAAAGCAATGGAGGTTCTGATGCTATGGAACGAAGAAGTATCGCTAAATCAAAATTGCTTTATGATGTGATTGAGGACGCCGCTGAATTCTATGTGTAAGTTGCCTCTATTTAAACGTGCAAGTGATTCTAATCTAATAAATGTATTCATTTATTTTAAAAACTGAGCAAGGTCATTACTTGTTTCCTTTTTAGATGCCCTGTTAATGTGAAGTGTAGAAGCAGAATGAATGTAGTATTCCGGGTTGGTGGCCCCAAAGGAAATAACATCCTTGAACAGACTTTCCTTGACAAAGCAGCTGAAGTTGGCATGACTTCACTGGAGGGTGACAGGTAAACTAGAATATAATCAAATGTTCAACTATCCAAATTGAAAAATGGGAGTTGGAATGAAATGATGGGCTGGTCAACAGGTTTCTTTTATTATCTTCCCTTTTTCATTTTCCACATTGTCCCACTTTTTCCATACTTCCCCCATGATGCCAGCTCAGTTCTTGTTCAAATCACCTTTCAACAGCATGATAGGGCTTGCTTGCTGATATCCTCAAATCCTGGCTCCAGCATCAACATCCAGGAGCTGCTCACCTCAATGAGCAACCAAAAACCAAGTATTTGGTCAGATTTTAAAAAGTGTCAAGACATCACGAACACAGCCTACAGATGCTGGGAATCCAAAGCAACACAGTGCTGGAGGAACTTGGCAGGCCAGGCAACATCTATGGAAAGGAGTAAACAGTCATTTTCTGGCTGAGACCCTTCATCAGGTCCTGAAGGGTCTCAGTCTAAAATGACAACTGTTTCCTCTTTTCCATAAATGCTGCCTGGCCTGTTGAGTTCCTCTAGTATTTTGTGTTGCCCAAGACTTCAAGATCAAGTTTGTGCATTTTATGTCTTAAAGTCCCTTCTGCAGAGTGTTCTGACTGAAATTGTTTTATGCAAATCTTTGCATAGCATCAGGTTTATGGCTGCATTCTGATACAACTGGTGATGTACTTTGCTGCTTGTGTCGTGGTTCAGATTGGGCAAAATTATTGCTGTTTGTTATAACCTAGTTGTAAATGCTAGTTAATATTCATTTTTAATTGTCTCATTTCAGTATTTTACCATGTGCCCCTGTGGGTTACACAAGTTTGCTATCTTTCTCTTTCTATTCATAGTGATGCCTCACTTCATTGTGATAGAATGTTCAGCAATTCATATTCCCCACTCATAACTAAGTAACCCAGGTTCAATACAAAAACACTGGCCTACACACATGCAATAAATGTACTGAGTACGGCTTGCAATTCAGACTCTTGGCACTGCCCTATCAACATTGCTAAGAATGCCTTTCAATTGTTCTTAAAATAGACCTTCAGTACAACAAAAACCCACACAAATTGATTTTTGCCTGCTCTTCAGCATCACTCTTAATTCAATGCACCTAATAATTCCTGACTTGGCAATGTATTTTCTTTCACCAATGGGTTTTTGTCTGCAGTGACTGATCTTTAGCGTTTTAAACTTGTGGTGATGGGTAAAGTGAGACTATCCAACCCTAATTTTGCTAACAGATTTCTTGTTTGTGAATGGTTTTGTTCAGTTCATTAATTCCTTCCTCCATCACTTCAAAAAAAAAAAAAATGATGTGGAGAACAATCCCCATTCATTCTATGGTCTTCTATCCTCTATTAGACTCTCCCTTTCTCTAGCCCTTGTCTCTTTCACCAACCAAGTTCAGTTCTTACTTCACCCCTAACACCTACTACCTTGTACTACTTCCTCCTCCTTATCCTGACTTCCCCTCTTTCTTTCCAGCCCTGATTGCGTTTCAGCTCAAAGCATTGACTGTTTACAGTACTCTATTCCAAAGGTTGTCTCTGATCTGAGTTCCTCCAGTATGGTGTGTGTTGCCTCCCATTCACTCCAGATAAGTACAAGACATTCCTCAATGTCTTAAAATGGGATAAATTGCAAAATGAAATAGCTGGATCTAGTCCACCATTTTCTTCAGGTTCAATCTGTGTCCCATTTACTTGAGACACAGCAGAATTAAGTCCCATATTTGCTCAATCTCACCTGCCTTGGGTTCTGTAGTCTGATCCTTGTCACTAGAATTATCTCATTTCTGGCTGTAGTATTAAGTTTGATGCAATGTTTGGGAGCTCCACCTAATGTTACTTTATTCCATTGACTTGTCCCGTATGAGGGTGGAAGCTGCTTCAAACATCGCGGCAAACCCAAAGGTTATATCAGGTGGTCAACTGTTACTTGATGACCCTTAAAGTAGACCCTTCTGCAATACTATATTTGTGTAATATGGCTAAATATTCATGCTAATAGTCTGAATATAAAAAGTGAATGAGTCTCATCTTTCCAGCTTTGCCTTAACTTTCTGGTAAATGTGAGTTTGTATGAAGTTTAAGTTTGTAGTTTTGCATAGATATTTGTACAAATTTGGAATTGTGATTTGGACATGACGTGCCTCTAAATTACACCTGTTTCCAGATCTGTTGGTGGGATCTGTGCCTCACTC
Source organism: Mobula birostris (assembly GCF_030028105.1). NCBI lineage: Eukaryota > Metazoa > Chordata > Chondrichthyes > Myliobatiformes > Myliobatidae > Mobula > Mobula birostris. The sequence goes on from NC_092399.1 coordinate 6,059,228, forward strand.
CACAATGTGACACTTGAAGAAACACAAAAGTTGGCAGAATTCATGACATCTTTCAAGCAAAAGGAACACCAGGGTAATGACTTGCCATAAGGAAAAGCCTATTGTAGGTTCTGTGCAGCATTAATACAATCTTTGTCTTTATATTAGTGATGGCTTGCAGTGCTAAACTAATCTTGAAGTAAATTTGCTTCATGTAGAACACATTTGCCTCTTTGAATATAATCTTTGAATGGTTAAGTAATTGAAACTAGTTTTTTTGTTTTTTTTAAAGCTAGGATCTATTTTTGTTGGTGCCAATAAGGATTGATCCAAACCTGCGGCCAAATGCGTACACAATTCAGAATTCAACTCTAGTCCTGAGGGAGTGCTGCATTTATCATAGAGCTGATTTGCCATTCTAATTGGAAGTCATTTTGCCAGTACACAAATGTGATGGTGCAAAGGCTTGGTTTTGGAGTATGTTTTAAGTGCTAGTCCAAGTATTTTGCACAATACCCAGTTCCCAAAGTTCAGGCGCACAAAACTTTCACTTCCAGTAACAACGAACCTCAGCTGTGGGTTTACTGGTCAGTTTGGATAGTCCTGGTTTAAGGATGACCTGATTCTATCCAAGGTACTGCGAACTTCATGATCAAGATAGTAAATCTATCACCGACTGAAGTGATAGTGAGCCAGAGCCCTCAGTTCAATGTTGTGCACAAACTTTCACCTTTCTCTATTTCCCTTTCCCCAAAAAAACATCTGTATATTAGAAATAGCCCATGGGTATCATGATAAAATATTTTAAACTTAATATTCCTTGTTAAGATATCAATGTGTATGAATTCTGTCAATAACAATCTCAAAGAAAATAACTTTCATTGTAGCTAAGCTGTGTCTACAAGCTAACTGAAATCACTCACCTGAAAGTATTGCAACTAGTCCTATCACTAGTATCCATTCTTTGGCCACAATGGAGTCACCATATCACAGCTCCTACTGCCCCTTAAACATCAGGAAAATAGATTGGGTCCAGGTCAGGGGAAGGGGTAGGGGTTTTGTGAAATGACTAAAGATTAGCTTTATTTGTCACATGTGCATCAAAACATGAAATGTTTGTGTCAAGCCAGAGGTATGCTGGGGGGTAACCTGCAATTATTATGCTTCTGGCCTCAATCTATAATGCCCATGACTTGCTAACCCTAACCTGTACATCTTTGGAATGTGTGAGGAAACCAGTAATGCCTAAGCTCCTTACAGGCAGCAGTGGGCATTGAACTCTGATCAAAGATCACTGACATTATAATGCTTGTTGCAAGCACTGTGTCATAGCAAGTAGCACAATCTTTCAAAGTAAAAATCCTACATTTTGAAAACTGCGGCGGCATTGTGGAGGTTGAGAAACAGCCGCCTCCTCCAGGCCATGAGACTTCTGAGCTCCCTGCCACCACAAGTAGAATTTGAAGCACAAGTAGGTTTATGCTGGCTTTTTTTAAGCTTGTGTTGTAAATACCTCTATTTGTTAATTTATTTGTGGTAATACTTCATGTAAGGTATAGGTACTGTGGTGTGCACCTTGGTCTGGAGGAACACACTTTCAGTTGGTGGTATCTGTGTGCACAGTTGAATGAGTTCTGGAGTCTTGCTGCAATAAAAGTTGGGTTCTATTTCAACTCATTGTAAAAGTTGTACATTGACTCAAGAGTTGTTTTAGATTCCTGGAATTGCCTTTGTTTCATAACCTTCCGGATTCTAATATTTGCTTATCAAAAGAAAAATAAATGTAGTGGGTGTGGCCCAGTCCTAACTACTGGGCTACAAAGCATGTGCTACCAGCCCCTGAGGAAACCATACGAGTCAGCTGCACCTTTCCTCATTCCCTGTCACACACTGTCAAACTTGAACATAGGGTTGCCAACTGCACCGTACTTGCTGAGACATCCCGTATATTGGGCTAAATTGGCTTGTCCTGTATTTCCCCTGCTAAGGTAGAGCGTTCCTATGAAACCTTTGGTGCCAAAATGGCGTGAAGTGAAGAAGCAATTACCATTAATTTATATGGGGAAAATTTTTGAGTGTTCCCAAACCCAAAAAAAAACTACCCAATCATACCAAATAACACGTAAAACCAAAAATAACACTAACATATTGTAAAAGCAGGAATGATATGATAAACACAGCCTATGTAAAGTAGAAATGTATGTACAGTATAGTTGGGAAGATGAAGGCAAACCCATTTGTGGGGGGGAAATCGGCATGTACGTGCATGCGCGCACAGGTGCCCGTGCAAGGCTTCATGGTCATGGTAGTCTTTCCTGGGGTAAAGTGTCCTGGGATTTGACTGCTACTTTTGTCCCTTATTTGGGAGTGAGAAAGTTTGCTACCCTAACTGTGAAAGACATGTTGAGGTGAGTTTAACCCTACTTGAACACCACACCCCAGCTCGGCTGGTCCGTAAGAATATTTTCAATATTAAACCGGCCCGTGGTGCAAAAAAGGTTGGGGACCCCTGCATTACAGGTAAAGCCCTCCCCATCATTGAGCACATCTAAATGAAATGCTGTCACGGGAAAACAGCATCCAAAGATAATACCATCAGAAAGGTAGCAGGAGCCTCAGAGCTCACACCACCAGGTCTAGGAACAGTTATTACCCCTCAACCGTCAAAGGGAATAACTTCACTTGCCCTGTCACTGAAATATTCCATCAACCAATGGACTTGCATTGAAAAATTCACAACAAATGGACTAGTGTGCTTGATATTTATTTCTTGTGTATTATTACTTTTATTTTGTATTTGCAGTTTGTCGCCTTTTGCACACCAGTTGAATGCCAAAGTTGGTGCAGTCTGGCATTGATTCTGTTATGGTTATTATTAAGGGGGGGGGGGGAAGAATCTTGTATTTCTACACTTACACCATCAGAGGTTGCTAGAGCTCAGTCTAAACTCAGATATATGATTTCTCAACTGTGCAACGATGTTTAACCTATGATCTGAAAGGAGGAAATGAAATTTTCCATTACATGTTGATTTTGCCAACTAGAAGTATTGAAAGATTATTGCACTACCTCAGAAAATATTTTGGATGAAGTGTTAAGCTGGTGTTTAAAATTACTTTTCATGTTCCCTTGTCTCCAGTTGCATTCCTGACCTGACATCACAGATGCAGGACTGTGCAAAAGTCTTGGACGCATATATATAGCTAGGGTGCCTAAAACATTTGTATAGTATGTTATTGTGTGAAGTTACTGGAGAAAAGTACTGGCACATGTGAGGCAACCTCTTTATTCCACAAAACAAGATACAACAGGCATCATATTGGGACACTTCCGATGCAAAGATCTGCCTCTGCCCAACACTGTACACATTGTATATGCTAAAGATCAAGGAAAAATCTGGACAATTCAGAAAAATACATATTTACAAAGCCCTCTTGAGCTATACATGTAACTTTTTAAAATGTCTGGGTCTTCCCACCATCACATCCAAAATAAGTGTCAATTATTATTGTATCCATGCAATGGGATGTTGCTTGGATTCATCCATATGTAGACAATCAGTTCCTTGGTCTGTCTGGTCTGCATTTTAAATTTAATCTTCAATGCACAGTTGATTCTGAAGGCTAGCAGCCAAAGTCAGTTAAGTTAATTGCTGTATGTACTAAACCTACAAATCGCTCTACCAGAATACTGCAGAAATTTTATGTATTGCACTGTACTGCTGTTGCAAAAAAAAAAAAAAACCCCCACAAATTTCTTGGCATATGTGAATGATGATAATCCTAATTCTGATCTGGGTCTCTATTGTAAACTGTGTGTGGGAAGAGGGCAGGGAGAGGGGAATCATGGTTGGGAAAAGGGGAAACGAGAGTGGCAGGAGCGGGAAGCAGCTTAGAGACATTCTATAATTAGTAAACCAATTGTTTGGAATCAAATGACCTTCTCTGGTGTTTTGGTCTTTGTGTGTCTCCACCCTAGCTGTGTATATCTACCTAAGACTTTTACACAGTACTGTACATAATTTGGATGTTAAATATGTGGGTGTGCACAAATCTCTTTAAAAGAAGAGCTCTAGGAAATTTTCTATTAATTTATTAATTCCTTAATAGAGCTAAGGAAATGATGACTCAACAGTTGAGTTATCAGGCCTGGGCAAGCAATCAAGGGATATGAGTTCAGATATCAGCAGCTGAGTAATTTAAAATCCATTTAGTTAAGTAATTGAGATTCAAGGAATGTGGCAGCCTTAGTAACAACCACTGAGTCAGCAAATATACTCAATCCAGGGGCAGCCTGGAAGTGGTATGGGTACTGATTTGTAACTCCAGAAACTACATGAAAGGAAAACGTAAGTGCTGATGTATGATGTGGTAGCATAATGATTTGTGCCATTCATATAATTCTTACATATAGCCCATAATGAATTATGTAAACAACATAGAATGCCTCATTAAACAATATATTTACAATATTACTCATACTTGCTTAGGAGTCTTCAAAGATTCAGCAGGACATCTAAAACTTTGACAAACTTTCTATAGATATGTAGTGGAGAGTGTATTGACTGGCTACATCATGGTCTGCTATGGAAACACCAATGCCCTTGAATGGAAAATCCTACAAAAATATTGGATATGGCCCAGTATATCACGGGTAAAGCCCTCCCAACCATTGAGTACATCTACGTGAAATACTCACATAGGAAAGCAGCATCCGTCATCAGAGATCACCACCACTCAGGCCATGTTCTGTTCTCACTGCTCCCAGCAGGTGGAAGGTACAGGAGCCTCAGGTCTCGCACCACCCAGTTCAAGAACAGTTACCACCCCACAACCATCAGGCTGCTTAACGAAGGGGATAACAACACTCTCCCATCCACTGCGATGTTCTCACAACCACCTTAAGGGCTCTTTATTATCTTATTTATCCCATGATCTGTTATTTATTGCTGTTTATTTATATTTTTTGCACAGTTTGTTGTCTTCTGCACTCTGGTTGATCTTTCATTGATCCGGTTATAGTTACTATTTGATAGATTTGCTGAGTAGAAAGATGTCAGTGTTGTATATGGTGACATATACTGTCTGTACTTTGATAATAAGATCTAGTTTGGACTCCACAATATTAAATACATTACAGAGTACACTTTGGCAGGATGACCCTGGATGCATTAACTCCAGACCCCATGATCATAAAGAGATAAGGAAACCACCACCTATATTCTCTGCAGCAACACACACAGAATGCTCGAGGAACTCAGCAGGCCAGGCAGCACCGGTGGAAATGAATAAACAGTCGGAGTTTCAGGCCAAGGCCCTCCTTCAGCACTGAGGTATTCTATATTCTCCCTCAGCTGATCAGTCAACCCACCTTGGAAGAAGCATTGAGAACAGCAAGGACACTGTATGTGGTCCAAGTGTAGGACTTCAATACCTTTCAAAAGGAATGACTTAGTATCATGTCCAATTGCTGAGCCTTGGAGGACTTGGCTGCCATCTGATTGATCAACATAATGGACAAAGCTACTTGACCATGAATTTGTAATTGCCTTCTGAAGGTGTGTCTAGTATTGGCAGTATTAAAAGGAGTGTTGACCTCAAGAATCCTTCTGGAGATGGTCTCATCTGAACACCAATGACATCCACCAAATTGTTGTTTGGTTCTGCTATCACATTAATGTGAAAATCTCAGAATAGAACTCCTCGGAGAGGACCCACAACCCTGTTGTGGTTTGGAGGCTTGCGTGTCTCAATGACCCAGAGAGCTATGTTGGCTGGAGTCAGGGCTTTCTGCTTTGGCTCTTGGTCGGATCACCCATGCCAAATAGGTCAAAGGGTTGAGGCCAGACTGAGAGTGGTCCACCAGACCTCCAGGTTCAGGGGTTCAGCTCAAACCTAACAACCCTGACTGGTCAAACAAAATTTTACGGAAACAGTAATGAGGAAGCCGCCTACATCCAAGTGCGACGGTATTCCTGAGTCTCCACTCGGGACTTGCATGACTGATAGTGGTGAAAACCAAGAGGAAGCTACTGACATGATGAAGGAAACCCTGAACTTCTCCAGGGATGGAGGGCCTTCATTGCTGCCCTGAACACCAGCGGCGTAACAGGCAGTAAGTAAGCCAGAGCAGAACTGACTGTAGACCATTAGTAACGGCAGGTTTGGCTTCTACCACATGGCTTGATGTTGCAATGTAACTAAGGATCGACTATGTTTCAAAGACGTGAAAATAGCTTCAGTGAAGCAGCACTTATATACAGTGAGTTCCAGTTAACTGGAACATGTCAGGACCAATATATTCTGGCCCAAATAAGCGGCTGACCCAATTAGCCAAAATTTCATGGAAATAGCTAAAAAGGTATAAAAAAAAAAGACAAACTGCTGTTTAACTGAGTAACAAATTATGTGTTTCAATGAAATACAGAACAAATTAGAACACTTTCAAGACTACTATAGGAATATAAAACTGTGTACTAGTTCCTAATAGTTATCGATGCTGTATGCTACCTTCATACGATGCTATTGATAATTGCAACCTCCAAATCCTCACTTTCATTGTAACATTCAAGATAATTGTCAATACGTTCAGATTCTTCATAGTGCCTAACTATTTGCAGTGTTTTTCACTCCCAGACACTTCAGGCATCTCCAAGCCTGAATGCTTGAAACTGCAGTGAGCAAAACAGTTCTGAATTGTCTTGCTGCTTATTTCTTGCCAACTATCAGTGACAAAAATCACTTCTTTTTGAACAAAAACACACGCAACTGACTCTATTTAAAAACATTTTGCTTTAAGTATGGTGTAGTGTCTAGTGGCCACTCAAGTAGCATATCTGTTAGCACCCAAATAAAGAACAAGAACACTAAATAAGAACATTTCAAAGCCACAACTTTGCCTCCAACTTCCACCTTGCCCTTAAGTTCACCGAGTCCATTTCTGACACCTCCAGCTCTGGATACTAACTGTAGACTGACATCATTTATAATCCTACCAGTTTCCATGGTTATCTTGACTACATCTCTTCCTACCCTGTCTCCTCTAAAAATCCTCTTTCCTTTTCTCAGTTCCTTCATCTCCACCACATCAGTTTTCTGGATGCAGCTTTCCTTTCCAGGATATCAGAGATATTCTCCTCATTCAAAGAATGGCATGTCCCTTCCTACATCATTGATGCTGTCCTCATCCACATCTCCTTGATTTTCCCAAGCTTCCACACTCTCCCATCTTCCTGATGCCATAACAGTGTGATAGTGCTCATCTTGTCCTTACCTACCACCCCATGAGTCTCTCTCCCCTTCCCTCTTCTTCTATTCCCCACTCTGACCTCTTACCTCTGTCCCTCACCTGCCTATCATCTCCTGCTGATACCCTTCCTTCCTTTGCTTTCTCCTGTGGTCCACTCTTCTCTCCTATTAGATTCCTTCCTCTCCAGTCCTTTGCCTTTCCTACCCACTTGGCTTCACCTGTCACCTTCTAACTATCCTCCTTCCCTCCCCCCCCCCCCCCCCAGTTTTTTATTCTGGTATATTCCCCCGACCTTTCCAGTTCTGAAGAAGGGTCGACTACTTGTTCATTTCCACGAATGCTGCCTGATCTGCTGAGTGCTGCCAGCATTTTGTGTACTTTACTCTGGACTTCCGGCATCTGCAGAATTTCTAGTGTTTAGGTTTAAAAGTAGTACAGTTATGTAAATTATTTCATTTGCCATGGTAGCATAGCGGTAAGTACAGTGCTATTACAGTTCAGGGAGTTGAAGTTCAGAGTTCAATTCCAGCGTCCTCTGTGAGAAGTCTCTGTACAACCTGCCTGTGGAATGGGTGGGTATTCCCCAGGTGCTGTGGTTTCAGTCCAAAGATTAATTGGTTTCTTAGATGAGGAGCCCAACACTGTTGACAATACTCAAGGTGAGGCCTTGCCAGTGCCTTATAGTGCCTCACCATCACATCCTTGCTCTTGTATTCTAGACCTCTTGGAATAAATGCTAACATTGCATTTGCCTTCCTCACCACCAACTCTACTTGCAAGTTAACCTTTAAGGTGTTCTGCACAAGGACTCCTGAGTCCCTTTGCATCTCAGATTTTTGGAGTTTCTTCCTGTTTAGAAAATCGTCTGCATAATTATTTCTTCTACCAAAGTACAAGACCATGAATTTTCCAACATTGTATTTAATTTGCCATTTTTTTGCCCATTCTCTCAATCTGTCTAAGTCCTTCTGCAGCCTTTCTGTTTCCTCAACACTACTTGCCCCTCTACCAATCTTCGTATCATCTGCAAATTTGGCAACAAAGATATCTAGTCCATCATCTGAATCATTGATATACAGCATAAAAAAGATGTCCCAACACCGACTCCTGTGGAACACCACTAGTCACTGACAGCCAACCAGAAAGGACCCTTTTATTCCCATTCACTGCCTCCTACCAATCAGTCAATGCTCTAACCAAGCTAGTAACTTTCCTGTAATATCATAGGCTCTTTACTTGATAAGCAGCCTCATGTGTGGTACCTTGTCAAAGACATTCTGAAAATCCAAATATACAATATCGACTGCATCCCCTTTATCTATCCTACTTGTAGTCTCCTCAAATAATTCCAACAGGTTCGTCAGGCAAGATTTTCCCTTGAGGAAACCATGCTGACTTTGTCCTGTCTTGTCCTGTGTCACCAAGTACTCATAATCTCATCCTTAACAATTGATCCCAACATCTTCCCTACCACTGAAGTCAGGGTAACTAGTCCACACTTTACTTTCTGATACCTCTCTTCTTTTTTAAAGAGTGGAGTGACATTTGCAATTTTCTAGTCCTCGGAAACCATGCTAGAGTCCAATGTTTCTTGAAAGATCATTACCAATGTCTCCACAATCTGTACCACTACCTCCTTCATCTGGTCTGGGAGGCTTATGTACCCTAAGGTCTTTCAGCTTTTTGAGCACCTTCTCTTCCCTCACACCCTTCCAACACCTGGCACCCTGCTCGTATCTTCCATAGTGAAGACAGATGTAAAATACTCATTTAGTTCACCTGCCATCAGCTTGTCCCCCATTATTTCTCTGGCATCTTTTTCTAGGGGTCCTATAAGCACCGTTATCTCTCTTTTATCTTGAATATACTTGAAAAAGCTTTTTCTACCCACCTTGATATTGTTTGTTAACTTGCTTTCATATTTCATCTTTTACCTCCAAATGATTCTTTTAGTTGCTTTCTATAGGTTTTTAAAAGCTTCCCAATCCTCTAACTTCCTGCTAGTTTTTGCTTTGTTGTATGCCTCTCTTTTGCTTTTACATTAGCTTTGACTTCCCTTGTCAGCCACGGTTGTACTATTTTGCCATTTGAGTATTTCTTTGTTTTTGGGGCACACCTATCCTGCACCTTCCTCATTTTTCCTAGAAATTCAAGCCATTGCTGCTTTGCTATTCCCCGCCAGCATCTCCTTCCAACTTACTTTGGCCAACTCCTCTCTTGTACTGCTATAATTTCCTTTACTTCACTGAAATACAGCTACATCTGACTTTACTTTCTCCCTGTCAAATTTCAAGTTGAACTCAATCATATTGTGATCACTGTCTCCTAAGGGATCTTTTACCTTAAGCTCCTTAATCGCTTGTAGTTCATTACATAACAACCCGCAAGGATTCAGCATATTCCGATCCTGTGTTACATCTTTCTAATCATTTGATGCCATTCTTTAGCAGCAGGGCCACGCCACCCCCTCTACCTACCTTCCTATCCCTCCAAAACGTGTAACCTTAGACATTCAGCACCCAACTACAACCATCCTTCAGCCACGATTTGGTGATGGCCACAACGTCATTCCTGACAATCTGTAAAAGTACAGCAAAATCATCCACCTTACTTCTTATACTCCATGCATTGTGATATAACACTTCGAATGCTGAATTTGTTACCTTTTTGATTTGATTATGCATCCCTAATGCACTGATATTCACCCTGCTGGCTGCAATTTTGTCCTATCACCTGCCTGTCCTTCCTGATAGTCTGACTGCATGCTATCTTTGCTTTTTTACCATCTGTCCTATCCTGAGCTCCTTCACTCCTGTTCCCACCTCCCTGCCAAATTAGTTTAAACCCTCCCCAATAGCTCTAACAAACCTGCCTGCAAGAATATTGGTCCCTCTCGGGTTCAGGTGCAACCCATTCCTTTTGTACAGGTCATATCTCCTCCAGAAGAGATCCCAATGATCCAAGAACCTAAATCCTTGTGCCCTACACCAACTACTCAACTATGCATTAATCTGCCAAATCATCCTGTTTCTATCCTCACTAGCGCATGATACAAGCAGCAACCCAGCAATTACTCCCACGGGGTCCTGCTTCTCAGCTTTCTACCTAGCTCTCTAAATTCTCTCTTCAGGTCCTCTTTGCTTTTCCTTCCAAAGTCATTGGTACCAATATGTACCAAGACATCTGGCTGCTGTGAAAGTGATCCGAGACGTCCCTGACCCTTGCGCCTGGGAGGCAACATACCATTTGGGTGTCCTGTTCACATCCATAAAATCTCCTGTCTGTTCCTCTGACTAGTGTGTTCCCTATCACTACTGCTCCCCTCTTCTCCCTCTTTCCTTTCTGCACCACAGGCCCACGCTCAGTGCCAGTAACCTGTTCTCCATGGCATTCCCCTGGGAGGTCATCCCCCGCAACAGAATCCGAAGCAGTATACTTGTTATTGAGGGGAATGGCCGCAGGGCAGTGACTTTACAAGATGAGTGACCCCAGCCGTTATCAATACTCTTCAGAAAATGTCTGCCTGGCATCAGTGGTTGCACAATCAGGACTTGTGATCTGCACCGGCTGCTCAAACGACCATCCACCACTGCTCCCATGGCTTCACGTGACCCTGATCGGGGGCTAAGCAGGTGCTACCCTTGCCCAAAGGTGACCTGCAGGCTAGCGGAGGGAAGGAGCGCCTTACACCTCCTTTGGTAGAGACATATCTCCACCCTGCCAGCTACGGGGGTAAAGAGTATATGGGCTATAAGGTAAGCTTTAGATCAGCCATCCCCAACCACTGGGCTACAAAGCATGTGCTACTGGGCCATGAGGAAACAATATGATTTGGCGATATGAGTCAGCTGCACCTTTCCTCGTTCCCTGTCACTGCCACTGTTGAGCTTGAGCACATGTGAGGACATGACCCGTGCGTCATCCATGTCAGCGCGGGAAGGCGATCAATTCCTCGAGCTTGCAAATGGCGGTGGGCTGAAAAGTATGTTTGACATAACATCTCTGCCTGCATTCTGGATCAAAGTCAAGGCTGAGTATCCTGAGATAGCCACGAAAGCACTGAAAACGTTGCTTCCATTTCCAACATATCTCTGCAATGAATGCAACGAAAACTAAATTGCGGAATAGACTGGACATAAGGAACCCCCTTTGAGTATCGCTGTCGCCCATCACCCCTCGATGGGACCGTCTTGTTGCAGGGAAACAAGCCCAGGGCTCCCACTGATTCAGCAATATTGGTGTGTTGCAATGATTTTATATGTTCATATGGGGAAAATCTGTGCTGTGTAGTTAATATCCAAACATTACTTAAAATGTAATGATGCTATTGACTTATAAGTGACTTATATAACCATATAACAATTATAGCACGGAAACAGGTCATCTCTGCCCTGCTAGTCTGTGCCGAACGCTTACTGTCACCTAGTCCCACCGACCTGCACTCAGCCCACAACCCTCCATTCCTTTCCTGTCCATATACCTATCCAATTTTTCTTTAAATGATAATATCGAACGTGCCTCTACTACTTCACCTGGAAGTTCATTCAATGCTTGCTTCAGGCTCCCCTGTCCTCCCCTGATAATTGACTTATCACTATATTACAATTATAGTATATGCAAATATCACCATATGATATGCAAGCTTAAAGCACACGGTATTGGGGGTATGGTATTGATGAGGATAGAGAATTGGTTGGCAGACAGGAAGCAAAGAGTGGGAATAAATGGGACCTTTTCAGGATGGCAGGCAGTGACTAGTGGGGTATTGCAAGGCTCAGTGCTGGGACCCCAGTTGTTTACAATATATATTAATGACTAAGACGAGGGAATTAAATGCAGCATCTCCAAGTTTGCGGATGACACAAAGCTGAGCGGCAGTGTTAGCTGTGAGGAGGATGCTAAGAGGATGCAGGGTGACTTGGATAGGTTAGATGAGTGGGCAAATTCATGGCAGATGCAATTTAATGTGGATAAATGTGAGGTTATCCACTTTGGTGGCAAAAACAGGAAAACAGATTATTATCTGAATGGTGGCCGATTAGAAAAAGGGGAGGTGCAACGAGACCTGGGTGTCATTGTACACCAGTCATTGAAAGTGGGCATGCAGGTACAGCAGGCGGTGAAAAAGGTGAATGGTATGCTGGCATTCATAGCAAGAGGATTCGAGTACAGGAGCAAGGAGGTACTACTGCAGTTGTACAAGGCCTTGGTGAGACCACACCTGGAGTATTGTGTGCAGTTTTGGTCCCCTAATCTGAGGAAAGACATTCTTGCCATAGAGGGAGTACAAAGAAGGTTCACCAGATTGATTCCTGGGATGACAGGACTTTCATATGATGAAAGACTGGATCGACTAGGCTTATACTCATTGGAATTTAGAAGATTGAGGGGGGATCTTATTGAAACATATAAAATTCTAAAGGGATTGGACAGGCTAGATGCAGGAAGATTGTTCCTGATGTTGGGGAAGTCCAGAATGAGGGGTCACAGTTTGAGGATAAAGGGGAAGCCTTTTAGGACCGAGATTAGGAAAAACTTCTTCCCACAGAGAGTGGTGAATCTGTTGAATTCTCTGCCACAGGAAACAGTTGAGGCCAGTTCATTGGCTATATTTAAGAGGGAGTTAGATATGGCCCTTGTGGCTAAAGAGATCAGGGGGTATGGAGAGAAGGCAGGTACAAGGTTCTGAGTTGGATGATCAGCCCTGATCATACTGAATGGCGGTGCAGGCTCAAAGGGCCGAATGGCCTACTCCTGCACCTATTTTCTATGTTTCTATGTCTGTTTCTATACTCATGCAAGGAAAATATGCGCTGTGTGTCTAATATTAAATTCGTTAGATAAACCCTTTTAGAAATGAAATTGAGTGTATTAGCCACTTATCACCTATATTCCAGTCGTGATCAACACCCCCCCCGAACAGAATTCAAAAACGATTTGTAGAAAAAAATTGGCACGTACATGCATGTGCAATTCACGCATGCACACCGGTGCCCGCGCAAGGCTTCATGGTCATTGTAGTCTTTCTCGGGGTAAACCCAACATATTTGACTGCTACTCTTGTCCGTTGGCAACCCTACCCCCCCCCCCCCACCCCGCCGGGTTGGCTGGTCCGCAAGAATATTGGCAATAATAAACGGGTCCGCAGTGCAAAAAAGGTTGGGGACCCCTGCTTTAGGTAACTAGAGTTCAAAAAACATAGAAATGTTCCAAATTGAATCTACTGAAAGGCATAGTATTATGGAAAATATAATTAATACACAGCTAGAATTATCACCAGAAATTTTAACCTTTCTGTTTCAGGTTTTCTGGGAATGTGCCCTTTATGTGAGTGACTTAATTAATGATTCACTATTATCTTGGCTATAATTTCTTTATAATACCATTTTCAATATATAATTACATTTTATTTTCTTTGTATAAATTGTTCTGATATTGGTGCGTGGCCAAGTGGTTAAGGCGTTTGTCTAGTGATCTGAAGGTCGCTAGTTCGAGCCTTGGCTGAGGCAGTGTGTGTGTCCTTGAGCAAGGCACTTAACCACACATTGCTCTGCGATGACACCGGTGCCAAACTGTATGGGTCCTAATGCCCTTCCCTTGGACAACATCGGTGGCGTGGAGAGGGGAGACTTGCAGCTTGGGCAACTGCTGGTCTTCCATACAACCTTGCCCAGGCCTGTGCCCTGGAAACCTTCCAAGACGCAAATCCATGGTCTCATGCGTCTAATGGATGCCTGTAAAACTGTTCTGAATTCTGACCAAGGGTAACCTGTGTTACCATAATGATGCTATGTTATACAATGTTTTCATTGCTCCACACGCACGGCAGAGTAAAACCTTAATTTTATTACACACAGGGAACATATACCTCTGCTGTTGAATGCTTCTCTGTTAGTTTATGAAACGTCTATAAGCTGAATAGATTGATCCTGCTGTAAAAGAACGAATTTTACATTATTGATGCCAACATATTTTGGAAACACAAATTGCAAGCCCTGAGACTTTACCTGAAGTGATAACTTCACTTGCCCCATCATTGAAATTTTCACACAGCCAATGGACTCGCTGTCAAGGACTCTTCATCCCATTCTCAATATTTATTACTTATTTATTCGTCATTATTATTTCTTCTTTTTGTATTTGCACAATTTGTTGTCTTCTGCGCTCTGGTTGAACTCCCTAGTTGGGCGATTTTTCTTTGATTCTGTTATGATTATTATTCTATAGATTTATTGAGTATGCCCACAAGAAAATAAATCTCAGTATTGTATATGGTGACACATAGTTCAAAGTATGTATACATTATTCAACCTTGAGATTTGTCTCCTTACAGGCAGCCACAAAACAAGAAACCCGACAGAACCCATTAACAAAAGAAAACTGTCCAATACCCAACGTGCAGAGAGAGAAAAAAAACGTGCAAACGATAAAAGTAAGCAGAACTGAAGTTTTACGAGATACACAAAGCTGAGAGTCACTGCAGCTGGAGCAGGCAGGTCACAGCGTCAGTTCATCACAGAGCAGAGTAAACGTCACGGGACCACAGACGCCATGTCAGGGCATCACTGCAGCCAGAGTAGGCCACAGCATCGTTTCATCGCAGAGCTGGGCAAACTTCGCGGAGCAGTGACCCGAACCAAGCAGAACCGGCCCAGTCCTCGCCTCTGGTCCCAATACCCTGACCTTTTCAGTCTGGGCTGGTGCTTAAATCGTCCAAGCGTCAGGTCAGTCCTCACTCTCGGACAGCTCTGGGGTCTGCACCCCACCGTCAGCTTCGGCCCATATCCGACCTTCTCAATTCAGACCGGTGCTTAAATCAGTCAGACATCGGAACTTCCCTCACTTCCTCCTCTGCCTCCGCCACCGTTCGCCTAGCCTCACCACTGTTCGTCTCTCCATTGTTAGTGGTGATTGTTATTAACAGAATGTTATTAATAAGGTGTTTAGTAGTTTTTGTATTTTGCTGCTGATACATAGTCGCTGGGCATCACCAGTGCCATCTTAAACCAGATGTACTTTGAATATAAAACTTACTTACTTTGAATTATCAACGTTGATGAGTGTGTTGATGCAAATACGTCATGGAACAAAAGCCCGTAGTGAAGTCATCACGTGATGTACACATTAAACACTCAGTGACCACTTTATTATGTATAACTTGCTCATTAATGTAAATATCTAATCATCCAATCATAAGGCAGCTAGTCAATGTATAAAAGCATGTAGACATGGTCAAGAGGTTCAGTTGTTGCTCAGACCAAGCATTAGAATGGGGAAGGAATGTGATCTAATTGAT
Organism: Mobula birostris; assembly: GCF_030028105.1. Lineage (NCBI taxonomy): Eukaryota > Metazoa > Chordata > Chondrichthyes > Myliobatiformes > Myliobatidae > Mobula > Mobula birostris. The sequence goes on from NC_092399.1 coordinate 6,074,751, forward strand.
TTTGATCGTAGAATGATTGTTGGTGTCAGATAGAGTGGTTTGAGTATCTCAGAAGCTGCTGGTGTCATGGGTTTTTCACGCACGACTATCTCTCGAGTTTACAGAGAACGGTGCGATAAACCACTAACATCCAGTGAGTGACATTTCTGTGGGCAAAAATGCCTTGTTAATGAGAGAGGTCAGAGGAGAATGGCCAGACCGGTTCAAGCTGACGAGAAGACCACAGTAACTCAAATAACCACACATTACAATTGTGGTGTGAGGAAGAGCATCTCTGAATGCACAACACATCGAACCTTAAAGTAGTTAGGCTACGTCACCAGAAGGCTACGAGCATACACTCTCTTAGTGCAAGGTTCCTTTCTGAAGAGGTAAGATGGTTCAAAGCTTATTTTTCCTACTATTGTATTAAACTATCAGGAATATTCAGAGTCCACACTAAGAAAGAAGCAGTAAATGATGTGGATTAAAAATGTTGAAATAGAAGGGGGAAGGGATATCAGCATTGGGACTTTAAGCGAAGCGTACTTCCCTTCTGGACTGAAACCCATTTACTATAAGGAAGTAACAAGAAAACCTGGCAGAAAATTTTTCCCTGAGATAACATCCTGATTCATTAATTCATTATATTGTCCCTTGTCTCAGATTCCAAGGCAACCCTATTTATTTTGCAAATAGTTGTTGTTGTGCCTTCAATTTTAAAGGCATAACAACAAACTTTAATGTAAAGTTCAAAGCTCAATGTAAATCTTATTATCCAAGTACATGTATGTCACCATATACAACGCTGAGTTTCATTTTCCTGTGGGCATACTCAGCAAATCTATAGAATAGTAACTGTAACAGGATCAACTAGTGTGCAGAAGACAAATAAATAACAAGAATATGAAAATATGAGATAAAGAGTCCTTGAAGTGAGATCATTGGTTGTGGGAAACATCTCAATGGATGGGCAAGTGAGTATAGTTATCCCTTTTGTTCAAGAGCCTGATGGCTGAGGGGTAGTAAGTGTTTTTGAACTTGGTGGTGTGAGTCCTGAGGCTCTTATACCTTCTACGTGATGGCAACAGTGAGAAAAGGAATGACCTGGGTGGTGGACCTCTCCTATGACTGCATTTCATGTAGATATGCACAATGGTTGGGAGGGCTTTATTTGCCTCATTTGGTTCTGACACCTGCCCTGTTGCTTCAAAACTACAGATTGTGTGTATATGCACATCTGCCAATGCTAACACATACAATGTTGGGTGTACTGGTCTGTCTGCTATATCAGTGTTTATATTTCAGTCTGCATGTGCATTTATGCCCCTTTTATTTTGCCGAAGAGAAAGTCACAGACCAGTCCCACCTTGCCTGCAACCGATTACCCACGCGTCTCTCCTTCAACAGCCAGGTAAATATTGATCTTATTTTCCATGACGCAGTATCTCAGGCATTTAGTAACCATTGGATTGTTTGCAGTAGCTCTCTATTACACAGGCTGCATCAGTTTTAAGATATAGACCTGAGATTATGTGACTAAATTGGTAACTATAAAGCAAGAAAGTGCATAGATCAACTAAGACCCCAGGAACGGAGTTGGAATTAGAAGATGCTCCTCCTCTAGACCTGAAGGGGAATTCTGAGAAGTAAAGTGCACTTTTAGGGACAACACCAGAACACCCGGAGTTTTAGTATTACAACTAGGTATGCATACAACATTACCAATGACAATTTGACGGGGGTGGGGGGGGGGGGGTGGGGGGGGAGTGGATTTTAGCATTGGCACGAGATTCTGAAGTTGTTGGAAATCTTGAGCAACACACACACACACACACACACAGATTTATGGACCTCTGGATTCTTTCTCCCAAGGCCAATAATCAGCTCCTTGTTTTTGCTGACACTGAGTGAGAGGTTGTCGTTATTGGCACCACTCAGCCAGATTTTCAATCTCCCTCCTATATGCTGATTCATCACCACCTTTGATTTGGCCCACGACAGTGGTGTTGTCAACAAACTTGAATATGTTGTAGCTATGCTTACCCACACAGTCATAAGAGTAAAGCCGGTAGAGCAGGGAGCTGAGCACACAGCCTTGTGGTTCACTGTGCTGCTGCAGATCGTGGAGGAGATGTGGTTGCCAATCCAAACTGACTGCCATCTGCCTGTGAGGCAATCGAGGATCCAATTCCTCAAGGAGATATTGAGGCCAAGGTGTTGGAGCTTGTTGATTAGTTTTGAGGGGATGACGGTATTGAATGCTGAGCAGTAGTCGATAGAGAGAACCTGATGAAGGCATCTTTGCTGCCTGATATTCCAGGGTTGAGAGAAGAGCCAATATTCTGCTGTGGACCCATTGCTCCAGTAGGGAAATTGGAGTGGATCCAAGTTGCTTCTCAGGCACGAGTTGATATGTTTAATCACCAACCTCTCAAAATACTTTATCACTGTGGATGTAAGTGCTGCTGGATGATAGTCATTTTGGCAGGTCACCACTCTCCTCTTAGCACTGGTATAATTGAAGTCTGCTTGAAACAGGTGGGTACCTCACACAGCTGAAGCAAGAGGTTAAAGATCTCAGTGAACACTCCAGCCCGTTGATCACAGGTTTCTAGTACCTGGCCTGGTACTCTGCCTAGACTGAATGCTTTTTGGGGGTTCACCCTCCTGATGGCTGCGTACGCATCGGCCTCAGAGACTGAACTCATAGGATCATTGGGGAATGTGGGAATTCTTGATGGTTCTTCCATACTTTGATGGTCAAAGAGAGCGTAGAAGGCACTGAGCTCACCTGGAAGTGAAGCTCTGGTGTCACTTCTGTTGCTTGATTTAACTTTAGAAAAGGTGATCAGCTATGATCAGGGTATCATTCACTTCCCACTCCAATGAAACACTGAAAACACTTGTGTTATGTGGACGACCTTGGACTTCAACCTACCACAGGCTTTCCTTTTGTTCTTTCCCACCTTCCACTCATCCTAAATTAAAACACATTTGTTTTCTCGCTTTTCCATGGTCCTGCCAAACTCTTTTAGTTTTGGGATGTGCCACATTTCTGGGGCTTTCTAAATGCTGGCTTGACTGCAACAGCAGGTTTTCTGCTTCCTCTCAACTCTTGAATGCCCAGGTTTTGTACAAGGTTGTGGAGAAGGATGCAGCTGAAGCACCACTCCACTTCACCATTCCCCATTCCTGTTTCCCTCTCTCATGTTATCTCCTTACCAGCCCATCACCTCCCTCTTGAGCTCCTCTCCCTTCCCCTTTCTTCCATGGCCTTCTGTCCTCTCCTATCAGATTCCCCCTCTTCCAGCCCTTTATCTCTTTCACCAATCAATTTCCAGCTCTTTACTTCACCCCCCATCCTCTCCCAGAAAACATCCAAGTCGTTTCGAAGATAACTGGAGGCACACCCTAAGTAAACATTTCTGCTACTGGGTGTGAATCATTGCAATAAAGGGCCTAAGTTGACTTAACACCGTTGATATCGAGCACATTCACCTTAAGTTTCGTTTCTGCTTTTTCTAATTTGCATACAGTGCAAAGTCCCCCAAAGAATCTGATTTTATCCAATTATAAGATTTTCAGGTCTTTGCCAGAGACAACTTGTGCTGCCCTTGCCATTGAGAAGGCCATGACCGTAGCGTTATCACTTGCAACACACATCAAAGTTGCTGGTGAACGCAGCAGGCCAGGCAGCATCTCCAGGAAGAGGTACAGCCGACGTTTCAGGCCGAGACCCTTCGTCAGGACTCACTGAAGGAAGAGTGAGTAAGAGATTTGAAAGTGAGAGGGAGAGATCCAAAATGATAGGAGAAGACAGGAGGGGGAGGGACGGAGCCAAGAGCTGGACAGGTGATAGGCAAAAGGGGTATGAGATGTTCATGGGATGGGAGGGACAGGAGGCCCAGGGACAAAGAAAAGGGGGAGGGGGAAAACCCCAGAGGATGGGCAAGGGGTATAGTCAGAGGGACAGAGGGAGAAAAAGGAGAGAGAGAGAAAGAATGTGTGTAAATAAATAAATAATGGATGGGGTACAAGTGGGAGGTGGGGCATTAGCAGAAGTTAGAGAAGTCAATGTTCATGCCATCAGGTTGGAGGCTACCCAGACGGAATATAAGGTGTTGTTCCTCCAACCTGAGTGTGGCTTCATCTTTACAGTAGAGGAGGCCGTGGATGGACATGTCAGAATGGGAATGGGATGTGGAATTAAAATGTGTGGCCACTGGGAGATCCTGCTTTCTCTGGCGGACAGAGCATAGGTGTTGCCAATCACCTGTCCAGCTCTTGGCTCCATCCCTCCCCCTCCTGTCTTCTCCTGTCATTTTGGATCTCCCCTTCCCCCTCCCACTTTCAAATCTCTTACTAGCTCTTTCTTCAGTTAGTCCTGATGAAGGGTCTCTGCCCGAAACGTCGACTGCACCTCTTCCTAGAGATGCTGCCTGGCCTGCTGCGTTCACCAGCAACTTAGATGTGTGTTGTTTGAATTTCCAGCATCTGCAGAATTCCTCGTGTTTGAGCATTATTACTTCTTTCTTTTTGTAATTGCATTTTGCTGTCTTCTGTACACTGGTTGAATGCCCAAGTTGGTGCGATTTTTCATTGACTCTATTATGGTTATTATTCTATGATGGATTTATTGAGTATGCCTGCAAGAAGAAGCAGTTGGAAACAGCTAGTCTAAGAATATTCTCTTGATATTCTGGGCTGATGTAATTGATCCACAATTTCCTCAGTCATCTTTGCGTAATGTATCATTCCAAAGAGTGGACAATGTAAGAACATGTGAAATTAATTTATTTATTTTTTGAGATACATTGAGTTATAGGCCCGATTGGAGCTTCTTCCCTTGCAGCCCAGCCATCCCTCAACTTAACCCTAGCCTAATCACAGGACAATTTACATCGACCAATTAACCTGCTAACCAACAGGAATTCTGCAGATGCTGGAAATTCAAGCAACACACATCAAAGTTACTGGTGAACGCAGCAGGCCAGGCAGCATCTGTAGGAAGAGGTGCAGTCGACGTTTCAGGCCGAGACCCTTCGTCAGGACCAACTGAAGGAAGAGTGAGTAAGGAATTCCTTCAGTTAGTCCTGATGAAGGGTCTCGGCCTGAAATGTCGACTGCACCTCTTCCTACAGATGCTGCCTGGCCTGCTGCGTTCACCAGCAACTTTGATGTGTGTAACCTGCTAACCAGTAGGTCTTTGGACTGTGGGAGGAAACCGGAGCACCCGGGGGAAACCCGGGCGGCCACAGGGAGAACGAACAAACTCCTGACAGGTAGCAGTGGGAATTGAATATGGGTCACTGGTACTGTAAAGCATTGCACTAACTACGCACTACCATGCCACCCCAAATGGTAGCAGAGGTAGAGATCTTGCAGCCCCTCATATCTGTTCTATTCAATCAGACTGCAGCTAATCCTATACTTCAGCTCTTCCTTCCATATCCTTTAATGTGCCTAACGATCAGAACTTAACTATATTCCTGTTAGCTTCCAGTTAGTGCCTCTCTTGGGCACTATTTTCTTTTTCCAAAATTAATATGGCCACCTTGCACTACAATGAACATTATTTACTGTCTTGGTCTGATTGTGCATGTTCTTGTACAATTCTTGCATAATTATGTTTCACCAGCTCTACCATGAGAATTTTATGTGTGTTTCATCAGTCTCATCATGGGCATTCGCCTCCCCAACATCAAGGACATCTTCAAAAGGCAATGCCTCATAAAAAGCGGCAGCCATCATTAAGGACCCCCCTTACACAGGACATGCCCTCCTCTCATTGCTACCATCAGGGAGGAGGAGCAGAAGCCTAAAGCCGCACCCTTGATGTTTTAGGAACGGTTTCTTCACCGCGTGGCCAAGTGGTTAAGGTGTTGGTCTAGTGATTTGAAGGTCACTAGTTCAAGCCTTGGCTGAGGCAGCGTGTGTGACCTTGAGCAAGGCACTTAATCACACATTGCTCTGCGACGACACCGGTACCAAGCTGTATGGGTCCTAATACCCTTCCCTTGGACAACATCGGTGGCGTGGAGGGGAGAGACTCGCAGCATGGGCAACTGCTGGTCTTCCATACAACCTTGACCAGGCCTGCACTCTGGAATCCTTCCAAGGCGCAAATCCATGGTCTCATGAGACTAACGGATGCCTATTAATCTTCACCTCTGCCATCAGAATTCCGAATGGACAATGAACCAACCCAGGAACACTTCCTCTGTATTTTTGCTCTTTTGAACTACTTGTTTGAAATTTATAGATTCTTTTTTATGCACTGCACTGTACTGCTGCCGCAAAACAACACATTTCACAAAATATGACAGTGACATGAAACCTGATTCTGATTCTAATTTATGTTTCTCTTCTGAATGCTTGTGCCTATAATGCTACGGATATGCCTGCAATGCTGCTGCATTGTTTTCATTGTACATGTGCCTATGACAATAACCCAACTTGATTTTATTAACATCTACCTACTATTGTTCTTGGCATTAAACTTCATCTGTCGTGTAATCATGTTTCACCATTTTTTCCCATTTCCTCCTGGTACCTGATGTTGTTATCGTTTTTTTCCTACAATTTCCAAAGTCTGTGTAATTTGCAGACTTCAAAGTTATGTCCTATTTAACCGAGACCTGACACAACAAGGCTAAGGGTTCCAATAGGAAGGTGCAGTTGAACCGTCCCCCTCTGTAGAGAGAATTAACATTGAAACATAGAAACCCTACAGCACAATACAGGCCTTTTGGCCCACAGTGCTGTGCCGAACATGTCTTTACTTTAGAAATTACCTAGGGTTACCCATCGCCCTCTATTTTTCTAAGTTCCATGCACCTATCCAACAGTCTCATAAAAGACCTTATTGTATCCGCTTCTACCACTGTTGCTGGCTGCCCATTCCACGCACTTATCACTCACTGCGTAAAAAAAACTTACCCCTGACATCCCCTCTGTACCTACTTCCAAGCAAACTGGGAGATCGTTTCGCTGAACACCTATGCTCTGTCCGCTAGAGAAAGCAGGATCTCCCAGTGGCCACGCATTTTAATTCCACATCCCATTCCCATTCTGATATGTCTGTCCACGGCCTCCTCTACTGTAAAGATGAAGCCACACTTAGGTTGGAGGAACAACACAATAGACAATAGATAATAGACAATAGGTGCAGGAGTAGGCCATTCGGCTGAGTCAGCACCGCCATTCACTGTGATCATGGCTGATCATCGACAATCAGTATCCAGTTCCTGCCTTATCCCCATAACCTTTGATTCCGCTATCTTTAAGAGCTCTATCCATCTCTTTCTTGAAAGCATCCAGAGACTTGGCCTCCACAGCCTTCTGGGGCAGAGCATTCCATATACCCAACACTCTCTGGTCCCACCGACCTGCACTCAGCCCATAACCTTCCATTCCTTTCCTGTCCTTTCTTAAGGTATTGTGTGTTTATGTGTGTTAAGTATATTGCCGTGCTTTACACCCTGGTCCGGAGAAATGTCATCTCATTTAGCGGTATATAGTTAAATGGCAATAAACTTGACCTGACCTAACTTGACAAACACTGCCATAGTCCAATAAACGATTGTGTCTCAAGGCTTTCTGCTTTCTGCCTGTTCGGTTTTATATTCCTGCAGCCTCTCTTTCTTTTAATCCCGCGGTAACATATATGCTGCAGATCTTGAGATTGGCCTGGAATCTCTGTGATTCTATGAAAATCCTATGAAAAGTAAATAATACAGCTTTAAAAACGCTTTGTTCTTCATTTTCTTTAGACGAAGTTGTGGATTATCTGCCGAGGAGAATGAGAGCCTCTTACTCTCAATGGTGATTGATCAGATTGGGAAGGCAGGAGTCTGTTTACTGAGGGAAGGCAAGTGTATGAAGGGGGAAAAGAAAGATCTATCATGCTTTTGGGTGCTAATAGGTAATTTCACCTGATTTTGATTCATTTTACCTCTCTAGTTTTAAGATGGAATGATTATTTTCTTGTTACCTCTTTTATCCAAAAACAGAGAATTATTCCCATCGATCTCTGGCTTTTGTGCATCCACACCAAATTTAGTTACACCAGTGTTTGCTTAATCATTACAAAATTTCCTCAATCAATCAGTGTATAAGCATAACTGATAAACAACGATGGCCAACACACACACAAAACACTGGAGGAACTCGGTAAGTCAGGCAGCATCTATGGAGAGGAATAAACAGTCAGTGTTTTGGCTGAAACCCTTCATGAGTTCTGATAAAGGGTCTTGGCCTAAAACATTGACTATTCATTCCTCTTCATTGATGCTGCCTGGCCTGCTGGCTTCCTCCAGCATTTTGTGTGTGTTCCTCAAGGTTTCAAGCATCTGTAGTTTACTATAAAAAGGCAAGTAATTTGCAACTTTAGTCTTTGCATCATCATCATTTTAGCTGAGCATAGCTAAATGGACTCACTTTCATGGACTCGTCATCTCATGTTCTCGATATTTATAGCTTATTTATTTATTATTTTTGTTTCTTTTTTTTAGATTTACATAGTTATCTCCAAATCAAATCAAAACAAAATGAAATCAAGTTTAATTATCATTCAAACAATACATAGACACAGCTGATTGAGACAGTATTCCTCTGGGGCCAAGGTGCAAAACATTCAAAATAGCAAGTAACATTCAAAATAGCGAGTAGCATAATTCAAAACAGCAAGCAAAGAAGCATATTCACTTCGGAAAAAAACCATACAAGACCCTGAACGACAATGTCTGGCAATTGATCGTACAGTCTCCTGGCAGTGTGCAGATGTTGCTTTGCACTCTGGTAGAACACCCTAGTTAGGTAGTCTTTCACTGATTCTGTTATAGTTATTATTCTATAGTTTTGTTGAGTATGCCCACAGGAAAATGAATCTCGGGGTTGTATATGGTGACATTTATAGACTTTGTTAATAAAATTTACTTTGAACTTTTATTCTGCTCCCTCCAGGGTTCATTTCCTGCCGCTGTCTGTAAGGAGTTTGTACGTTCTTGCTCTGTGCGACTGTGTTTCCTCCAGTTTCTTCCCACAGTCCAAAGACGTACCAGTTGGGAGGTTAATTGGTCATTGTAAATTGTCCCATGATTAGGCTAGTGCTAAATCAGTGGCTTGCAGGGCGACACAGCTCAAAGGACCAGGAGGACCTGTTCCATACTGTATCTCAATAAATAAATGTAAAAGGATATTAGGTTTTGTTTTTCATTTACAGACAGGTGATTATAGTTCTGGAATTGACTGCACTTTCGTTCATTAAACTCTATTAACTTTCCTTCTATAAAGGAGGGTCATTTCTCTCTCCAATAAGAATATCTGACTTCCTGTGGATGTGTAGCATTAGGGTTTTTATTTCAGATTTCCTGCATCAGCAGTTTTTTTTCATCTTTCCTGTCATTCTCCTTGCATGCAATTATCTGGATCGCTCAACCAGAGGCAGTCAACTCGCTGGGCGAAGGATCTGCTGCAATTCAATTTAATATCTTCAGCTCAGTTGAATCAATAAAGGATGCTATGGGCCACAAGTATGGACCCATGGTTTCAAACCAGAACCTCCTTCTCCACTCAAATCCAACCAAGTTGAATAGTTCCTTCTCCAGTACCCACAGGAAAAACTGAAATAATACAAGACCATGTCAGAAATACCGAGCTGATCAGGCACCATCAGAAAGAGTTAACGTCACCAGTTAATGACTCCTCATTGAAATTCATCAACATTTTGAAGAACCAATAACAATCTTCAAGACAGGCTTCTGATGAAAGGTTAATGACCTTAAGTGGCCTTAATTCTGTTTCTCTCTCCATGGATGCTGCATAGCCTGTTGATTATTTCCAAGATCAGTCCTGAAGCAGGACTTCAACCCGAAATGTTGACCATCCCACTATCTCCACAGGTGCTGTTTCTCCCACTACGTTCTTCTTCCTGCAGTTTGTTTTTGGCTCCATACTGAAGTACCTGAAATCTCTTGTCCCTCCATTTCCAGCACTCTTTAGCTTTAATTAAGATTTCCAGAAAATGCTGCATTTTTCTTCACCACAGGGAACTTCTGATTTTATCTGCTTCTCTTCAGATGCTGCTTTCCAAGGGAATCAGGCATATCCTGAGAAAATGCAGGGAAATTTCTCAGCTTCTGAAACCAGCTACATTCATCTTAGGCCTTAAGGTATGGGGCTCCATTCCACAAAGCAGGCATGAAAATTTTTAGAAGCACAATTCTCTTCTGATAACACCATAAACAAACATATCAAAATAGACGCCAGGTACGAACCCCTAAGTGCCAATGAAATGCAAGCCAACAGAATTCAAAGGTCAACTGAAGGGGAGCCAATCAGGACTGAGGCAAGGAAACGGAGCCCTATGTAAACACAAGCACTTCCAGAGAGAAACGCCAACAACTGTGCACTGTGGATGTCACTTTCACTGGTGATGAAACGTCTGCAAGCTAACTGCCAAGCTCGGCGAACACCGCAACATCAAATGCCTCAACCCAAGCTACCAATATTCACCACCATCCTAATTCTGTACTAATCTCCACTCAACCTCACTTGTTAAAATAAAGTTCAAGAGTTAAGCCATGACTAATGACTTAGACTTCAATGTAACTCTGGCAATCACCACTCCTTGAATTACCTCATTGCCTTTCAGAAACCACTGGTCTTTGCCAAGTTTGGTCAAGTTTTAAGATGAATCATTTCTTGCATTGCCCTATTGAGATGATGATGATGAGGAAGCAAATATCATTGATTTATGCGAGGCATATGACATGAATAATGGTTAGCTATTAGATTTAGATTATGAGAACACTCAGTCCTCTTTTATTGTCATTTAGAAGTGCATACATGCATTAAGAAATGATACAATGTTTCTCCGGAGTGATATCACAGAAAACAGGACAAACCAAAGACTAACACTGACAGCACCACATAATTATAACATATAGTTACAGCAGTGCAAAGCAATACCATAATTTGATGAAGAACAAACCATGGACATGGTAAAAAAAAAGTCTTACAGTCCTCGAGTCGATCGACTCCCGAGTCCCCGATAGCAGGTGGCAAAAGGGAGAAACTCCCTGCCATAAACCTCCAGGCACCGTCAACTTGCCGATGCCTTGGAAGCAGCCGACCACAGCCAACTCTGAGTCTGTCCATCCGAAAACTTCGAGCCTCCGACCAGCCCCCCTGATACAGCCTCCCGAGCGCCATCCCCTGCCGAGCACCTTCGACCTCGCCCTGGCCGCTGAAACAAGCAAAGCCGAGGATTTGGGGCCTTCTGCTCCGGAGATTCCGGTTACCACACAGTAGCAGCGGCAGTGAAGCGGGCAGTTCAGAAGTTTTCCAGGTGTTCCTCTGCACTCTCACATCTGTCTCCATCAAATCAGAATTGTGCACGGTCCCCTACTCGACAGATAACAGATAACTTCACCAGAGAGGCCGCACACGCCATCATCTTCTCCTCCTCCCAGCTTACTCCTCTTAAAATGCTGCAATAGCCCTGATGCCAAATATTATCCGCTACTGAACTGATTTTAGATCCAATTTTAAACACAAGAGATTCTGCAGATTCTGGAAATTCAGCAAAGTACTGGAGGAAGTCAGCAGGCCAGGCACCATTCAATTTTGTTACTTCCCATTGAATCCTTTGTGGAATTTTGCCAAAAACTTTCTTGCTCAATGACGTAAACAATTTGTGTACTATATTTGGCATGTCCCCAAGAAATTGGGTGGTGGGTGTAGATAAGTCTCTAACAAAGGAGGTGTAAGATGCTCCTTCCCTCCACTAGCCTGCTGGTCACCCTTGGGCAAGGTGTAGCATCTGCTTAGCCCCCCGATCAGGGTCACGTGAAGCTATAGAAGCAGGTGGTGGATGGTCGTATGAGCAGCTTGTGCACATCGCAAGTCCTGGTGATGCGACCACTGACGCCAATCTCTGAAGAGTATTGATAACGGCTGGGGTCACCCGTCTTGTAAAGTCACTGCCCAGAAGAAGGCAATGGCACACCACTTTTGCAGAAAAATTTGCCAAGATCAATCATGGTCATGGAACATAATGAACAAAACCCAATAATTAAGTGAAAATCATTAAAATGTATTACTATGATAAGGATTTGAGAATGGTATTTTTTGAAACCCACTGTCACACATACACCCGTCTACTGGCACCTTTCGCTTCCTCCCACTGAAATCATTATGAATCCAATTGTCTCTCTCCCATGGATCTAAGAATGTTTACACTGCTGAGGAATTTGGCATGTGGGACCTTTGCAAAGCCTACAAAATTACAAGAACATTATATCAAGTGTTTGCTCCTGGTGACCCCTTCAAAAAAAACCAATCAAATTAGTCCGCAGGACTTTCATTCAGTTTTAACTGGCCCTAATCAGATTATGCCAGCTGGTGGTGTAGTGGTATCAGTGCCTGACTTCAATGCTGATGGTCACCAGTTCGAATCTGGCTGGCTGCTTGCACACTTTCCATCCACACTGAGTGTAGCAACTTGGCTCGTAAAAACAGACAAATCTAAGGAAACGGCAAAAAATGCTGCCGGACTCACCAAGTGTGAAAAGGAACGACGTTCCCATCAGTTTATACCTTCAAAGTGTAGGGTTACTCTGTCTATTTTCTCAGGACTAAATTTAAACTAATTGGTCTATAGTTCAGTTTATTCCTATTTTAAACAATATTGTAACATTCATACTTTTCCAATCCCCTGATTGGTGCAGCAAATGAAATGCTGGAGGAATTGGGACAGGCAGCATTTGTGCGGGGACATGGACAATAACCTTGCATTTACGGCAGGGGTGGCCAACCTTTTACATTCCATGTGTCAATTTTTTCACTCACGAGTTCAAATGCGCCATACAGCTCTTGTACTCCCATTCAATTCTTGTAAAAATGTTAATGTAGAGCTTGTGCGTGAAAAAAATCGCATCTGAACTCATGCGTGGAAAAATTGATGCATGGAATGTAAGAGGTTGGCCACCCCTGATTTATGGTCTCAATCTAAAAAAAACGTTGACTGTCCATTTCCTTCCGCAGATGATGTAATACCCACTGAGTTCCTCCTGCATTTTGTTTGTTTGACAAAATAATAGGTGGAATTTCTGCAATTTTCTCCATTGTTTCTTTTAATAGTCCTGAATATATTTATAAGACCATAAGGTATAAGAGAAGAATTAGGCCATTTGGCCCATTGAGTTCTTTCCACTATTTCATCATGGCTGATCCATTTTCCCTCTCGGTCCCAATCTCCTGCCTTCTCCCCAGAATCCTCCATGCCCTGACTAATCAAGAATCATCAAATGTTGCCTTAAATACCAAATAACCTGGCCTCCACAGCCACCTGTGACAACAAATTCCACAGATTTATACATGATAACCTTCCCACTTTCAAAGATGCTAAGCTCATAAGAACCTCTTTCCTTTATTGTTGATATCTTCCTTTTTTAACATACTTTCCTCTTTAAATTAAACAGTAACACCAGCCCCATCAACCATCAGGCCTTTGAATAAAAGGGGCTAACTACACTTAGCTTCACTTGCCCCATTGTTGAAATGTTTCCACAACCTATCACTTTCAAGGACTCTTTATCTCATGTTCTCGTTATTTATTGCTACTTATTTATATCTGTATTTGCACAGTTTGTTGTCTTCTGCACTCTGGTTGATCTCTCATTGGTCCTGTTACTGTTACTATTCTATAGATTTGTTGAGTATGCCCACAAGAAAATGAATCTCAGGGTTGTATATGGTGACGTGTATGTACTTCGATAATAAATTTATTTTGAACTTGAACTTTGATATTTTGTGATGACAACCTCAAGGTATTCATTAAAATTTTAACCCAAGCCTCAATCTCTCCAGAAATATGATCCCTATCAGTTCCATTCTATTCTCTTCTTCTTTATTCTCATTCCCTATTCTCCTTTGATTGTATTTGCCAATGGTGTTTTATACTCTTTTATGGCTTCCTTAATTTCTTTCTTTTACTTCAGTCATGAACTTGAGGTTCTCCTCTTGTCTTTCTCTCCTGTTAAGCTCCTGGTGTCTTATATACTGTAACTTTCATTCATTCTGTCATTATGTGATGTGAGTGACCATGGTCTTTCCATCACTCTGATTATTCTTGGCAAATTTTTCTACAGAAGTTGTTTGTCTTTACCTTGTTCTGGGCAGTGTCCTTACAAGACAGGTGACCCCAGCCATTATCAATAATCTTCAGAGATTGTCTGCCGGGCACCAGTGGTCACACAACCAGGGCTTGTGATATGCACAGGCCACCACCTGCTCCCACGGCTTCACGTGACCCTGATTGAGGGTGGGGTGCTAAACAGGTGCCACATTTTCCCAAGGGTGACCTGCAGGTTGGCAGAAGGAAGGAGCACCTTACAACTCCTTTGACCAAGGCGTACCTCCACCCCACCACCCACCCTAATATGACTATCAGTTTTTTCAGTCAGTTATCTCCAGATTTGGCACCTCCTCTCCTTTTCTTTGCAAGAATTTCTTTCCCATGGGGTTCTTGAATATCCTTCTTGAGTGCCTCCCATTATGTTGAAAAGTTTTATCTTCGAGTAGCTGTTTTTTTTTCTGTTAGATTTTACGAAATACTTTTAGTAAAACTGACCTAACTAGTAGTGGGGGGGAGGGGACAAACTGGAAACATGAGGATGGAGATAAAGGGAAAGTGAGAATAAGAAAAGTTCAGAAAGACAGCAGAACCAACAGAGCAGAAAGCTCAAGAAGGGATCGTATAGTATGGCCAAGTGAAATAGGAATTGATATGGGAGGTGAAGGGAGTAATGAATTAAAAGTATTGTATGTGAATGCACGGAGTATAAGAAATAAAGTAGATGAGCTTGAGGCTCAGTTGGAAATTGGTAAGTATGATGTTGTGGGAATAACAGAGACATGGCTTCAAGTGGACAAGGCCTGGGAAATGAATATTCAAGGTACACGTCCTATCGAAAGGACAGACTGATGGGCAGATGGGGTGGGGTGGCTCTGTTGGTGAGGAATGATATTCAGTCCCTTGCGAGGGGGGACATAGAATCAGGAGATGTAGAGTCAGTATGAATAGAACTGAGAAATTCTAAGGGTAGAAAGACCCTAATGGGAGTTATCTGCAGGCCCCCAAACAGTAGTCTGGATGTAGGATATAAGTTGAATCAAAATTGGCATGTTGCAAAGGTAATGCTACAGTTGTTAAGGGGGATTTCAACATGCAAGTAGACTGGAGGAATCAGGTTGGTACTGGACCCCAAGAAAGGGAGTTTGTGGAGTCCCTCCGAAATGGATTCTTAGAACAGCTTGTACTGGAGCCTACCAGAGAGAACGCAATTCTAGATTTAGTGTTGTGGAATGAACCGGATTTGATCAGGGACCTTGAGGTAAAGGAGCCATTAGGAGGTAGTGACCATAATATAAGTTTTAATCTACAATTTGAGAGGGAGAAGGGAAACTCGGATGTGTCAGTATTACAGTTGAACAAAGGGAACTATGGTGCTATGAGGGAGGAGCTGGCCAAAGTTCAATGGAACAATACCCTAGCAGGGATGACAGTGGAACAGCAATGGCAAGTGTTTCTGGGAATAATGCGGAAGGTGCAGGATCAGTTCATTCCAAAGAGGAAGAAAGATCCCAAGGGGAGTAAGGGGAGGCCGTGGCTGACAAGGGCAGTAATGGACAGTATAAAAATAAAAGAGAAGAAGTATAACATAGCAAAGATGAGTGGGAAGCCAGAGGATTGGGAAACTTTTAAAGAGCAACAGAAGGTAACTAAAAAGGCAATACGCAGGAAAAAAAAAATGAGGTACAAAGGTAAACTAGCCAAGAATATAAGGAGGATAGTAAAAGCTTCTTTAGGTATGTGAAAAGGAAAAAAATAGTTAAGACCAAAATTGGGCCCATGAAGACAGAAACGGGTGAATTTATTATGGGGAACAAGGAAATGGCAGATGAGTTGAACAGGTACTTTGGATCTGTCTTCACTAGGGAAGACATAAACAATCTCCCAGATATAATAGTGGCCAAAGGACCTAGGGTAATGGATGAACTGAAGGAAATTTATATTAGGCAGGAAATGGTGTTGGATAGACTGTTGGGTCTGAAGGCTGATAAGTCCCCAGGACCTGATGGTCTGCATCCCAGGGTACTTAAGGAAGTGGCTTTAGAAATCGTGGACGCATTGGTAATCACTTTCCAATGTTCTATAGATTCAGGATCAGTTCCTGTGGATTGGAGGATGACTAATGTTGTCCCTCTCTTCAAGAAGGAAGGAAGAGAGAAAACAGGGAATTATAGACCGGTTAGCCTGACATCGGTGGTGGGAAAGATGCCGGAGTCAATTATAAAAGATGAAATTACGACACATCTGGGTAGCAGTAACAGGATCGGTCCGAGTCAGCATGGATTTACGAAGAGGAAATCGTGCTTGACTAATCTTCTGGAATTTTTTGAGGATGTAACTACGAAAATGGACAAGGGAGAGCCAGTGGATGTAGTATACCTGGACTTTCAGAAAGCCTTTGATAAAGTCCCACATAGGAGATTAGTGGGCAAAATTAGGGCACATGGTATTGGGGGCAGAGTACTGACATGGATTGAAAATTGGGTGGCTGACAGAAAGCAAAGAAGAGCGATTAACGGGTCCCTTTCGGAATGGCAGGCAGGGTACCGCAGGGTTCAGTGCTGGGACTGCAGCTGTTTACAATATATATTAATGATTTAGATGAGGGAATTAAAAGTAACATTAACAAATTTGCCAATGACACAAAGCTGGGAGGCAGTGTGAAATGTGAGGAGGATGTTATGAGAATGCAGGGTGACTTGGACAGGCTGGGTGAGTGGGCAGATGCATGGCAGGTACAGTTTAAAGTGGATAAATGTGAGGTTATCCACTTTGGTGGTAAGAACAGGGAAGGCAGATCATTATCTAAATGGAGTCAAGTTAGGAAAAGGGGAAGTACAACGAGATCTAGGTGTTCTTGTACATCAGTCACTGAAAGTAAGCATGCAAGTACAGCAGGCAGTGAAGAAAGCTAATGGCATGCTGGCCTTCATAACAAGGGGAATTGAGTATAAGAGCAAAGAGGTCCTTCTGCAGCTGTACAGGGCCCTAGTGAGACCACACCTGGAGTACTGTGTGTAGTTTTGGTCTCCAAATTTGAGGAAGGACATTCTTGTTATTGAGGGAGTGCAGCGTAGGTTCACAAGGTTAATTCCCAGGATGGGGGGACTGTCATATGTCGAAAGATTGGAGCAACTGGGCTTGTATACTCTGGAACTTAGAAGGCTGAGAGGGGATCTGATTGAAACATATAAGATGATTAAGGGATTGGACACGCTGAAGGCAGGAAGCATGTTCCCGCTGATGGGTGAGCCCAGAACCAGAGGCCACAGTTTAAGAATAAGGGGTAGGCCATTTAGAACGGAGTTGAGGAAAAACTTTTTCACCCAGAGAGTGGTGAATGTATGGAATGCTCTGCCCCAGAAGGCTGTGGAGGCCAAGTCTCTGGATGCTTTCAAGAAAGAGATGGATAGAGCTCTTAAAGATAGCGGAATCAAAGGTTATGGGGATAAGGCAGGAACTGGATACTGATTGTCGATGATCACCCATGATCACAGTGAATGGCAGTGCTGGCTCGAAGGGCCGAATGGCCTACTCCTGCACTTATTGTCTATTGTCTATTGTCTCACTCTGATTTAGAATTTTGTATTTCTATTTTATGACTTTTCATTTGTCTTATTTTCCTATACCCATATGAATTAAGAAAATTTGCTCACCCACTGATAATCCCACACACCGAGCTTCACTCCCTTAACTAACTCCTGAATTGTAGTTACCTCCCTTCTGGCTCTGAGCCCTCTTCCTGCCTCCTGGCCTGTCCCTCTACCCCCTCCTCCTACCCTCTCTGTGTCACCACTCTTCCTCAGCCACCCACTTGCATTCCTTCTAAATCGCCTTGCATTATATTGGCTAAAATGTTATCTTTATTTCAGTATCAGTTCTGTGCCCTGTTACTGACTCTACCTAAATTGATATTAGGATCACACTACTGAAGTCCTGGTACTTTTGTACCTTTCAGAATTTTGCCCAAAATTTGTTCCTCTTATGTCAGGTTTTCTGGTGACTTATAAAACATTCCCAAAGTGCTTTTGCCTTTTTTGGTTCATTAGGTCATCTCCTAAAGCCCCATCTGATGACATTTCAAGCATGTTATCGCTCCACACAGCTAAGATTATATTTCTCAAGTAATATTGCTAACGTCTTTTGTTTTTATAAGGTTCTCCAACTAATTGAGAACCTTTATTGTTTGCCACAGACAGTAGTGCTTGGCTTGACACTGTTACAGCTCTGGACATTGGAGTTCAAAGTTCAAATCTGATGTCATCTGTACGTCTTCCCCGTGGAACGTGTGTGTTTTCTCCAGTTGCTCCGGCCTCCTCCCATGGTCGGAAGACGTACTGGAAGGGGTAGGGTAATTGTTCTTTGAAAGTTGTCCCACGATTAAGCTAGGTTTCAATCGGTTACTAGCTCAGGTGCCAGAGGGACGTATTCAATGCCCTATTTCTAAACAAACAAATGAATGTTTCCCAAACATAGTAAAATTGCTAAATTGCTCCTGCATGGCAGATGATTGAACCCCTGTGTAATAAAAAACAGAAAATGCTGACTCAGTAGGTCGGGTATCGTCAGTCAAAGTCTGTCCCGAGCCTTTGTGGCCGGCGCCTATGCTGGTTTCTGTGACGTGAAGCGACTGAGGGTACAAGACTCCCCCCCGGATAGGACGCTAGTCTATCGCGAGGTTAACCCCCAGCATTTGCCAGTGCCCATTTTCAGCTGGGTGGACTGGAGCAGTGTGTGGTTAAGCGCCTTGCTCAACACGCTGCCTGCGCCGAGACTCGAAGTGGTCAGGTCGTGAGCCCAACGCCCTAACCACTTGGCCATGCGCCACACCAGACCTAATGACTTGTCCTCCACAGCTGTCAAGGCAAATGAATTCCACAACTTCACCTCTCCCTGGCTAAATAAATTCCTCCTCACTTCTGTTCTCAAGGGGCGCCATTCATTCTGAAGTTGTTCCCTCTTGTCCTAGACTCCCTCACTACAGGAAGCATCCATTCTATCAAGGTCTTTCAATATTTGATAAGTCTCAATATGATCTTCTGTCATTCTTCCTTATTTCTGAGTTGTAGAATCTTCATGACCTTTCATCAGAAGGAAGATCATTGACCTAAAATATTGACTGCTCATCTCTGTACAAATGTTGCCCGACTTCACTACTTGTAACATCTTCTGATTCCTTTCCTTTTCAAAAAAAAAGGAAGAAAACCCTTATGTGCGATCGAGAATCTCCGGAGGGGAAGGCCCCCAAATCCTCGGCTTTGCCTATTGCCTGTTGCTGGGGCCGGGGTCAAAGCGCTTGGCAGAGATGGTGCTCGGTGCTCAGTGTCGGAGGGCTGGTCGGAGGCTCGAAGTTTTCAGACGGACTCGAGTTGGCTGTGGTCGGGTGCTTCCAGGATGCTGGATCGGCAAGATTGCGGTGCTGGAAGCTCATGGCAGGGAGAGTTTTTCTTCCTTCTCCGTCTGCGTGAGATGATGGGACTTTCGAGAGACTTTGAGACTTTTTTTAAACCATGCCCATGGCCTGTTCTTCATCAAATTACAGTAATGCTTTGCACTGTTCTAACTATATGTTATACTTTTGTGGTTTTTGTCAGTTTTTTTTTAGTCTTGGTTTGTCCTGTGTTTCTGTGATATCACTCTGGAGGAACTTTGTACCATTTCTTAATGCGTGCATTACTAAGTGACAATAAAAGCGGACTGAGTGTCCTCATAATCTAATCTAATGGGGTGGCACGGTACCATGGTGGTTAGCACAACGCTTTAAAGTACAGGCAAATGGGGTTCAATTCCCAGCGCTGCCTGTAAGGAGTTTGTCTGTTCTCCCCGTAACTTACGGTAGGTTACTTCCCGCAGTCCAAAGATGTACCGGTTAGTATGTTAATTAATCATTGTAAATTGCCCCGTGACTAAGCTAGGGTTAAATCAGGGGTCTATGGGCTCAAAGAGCCGGAAGGGTCTGGTGCAGGCTATATCTCAGAAAATAAATAAACAGCAGTAATGACTTTTTGCACAGAGAGTATTTGTAATTTGATCTGAGGAAACTGTAAAGGCAAAGAACAAAACTAGATGAAGTAAACCCCGCCCCCCCACCAACCCCAGAAGAAACGTTAGCTGAGAGCATTAGAGTGAAATGAAATTCAGGAAAGTTAAACTAAATAGTTTTTGCAGTTCATCAGTTTATCCTTTTCTGCTTTTATTAATAGAATAAATAGATAAAATGTGATAAGATGGTTCCCAATTTATTTAGCATACCGACTGTCCCCAGATTACATGCACCTACGTTATGGACACCTATTCATCGGAAGGAGCTCCCATAATATTATTAAGTTCAAAAGTCCACTCCCCCCTCCTCCCCCTGGACTTTTGGAATTGTTCTTTTGCATCGATTTTATGTATTTTTGTTTATTCATTGCAGAACTGTAGATATGTGGTTACCATACTAAGCTATGGCCAACTAGAGGGGAGACCATACTGGATCTACCACTAGGCACTGAAGCTGGTCAGGTGTCAGATCTCTGGGTGGGTCAGTATTTCATGGACACCGACCACAAATCCTTGACCTTTACCGTAACCTTGGATAGAGATTGGAGCAGACAGTTTGGGAAAGGATTTAATCAGGGAAGGAGCAATTAGGGAGGAACTTCCTTCAAGAGGACCACAACCCTGTGGTGGTTTGAATGCTTGTGTGTCTCGATGACCCAGAGAACTACGTTGGCTGGAGTCAGGTCTTTATGCTTTGGCTCTTGGTAGGGTCACCCCTACCGAACAGGTCAAAGGGTAGAGGTCAGACTAAGAGTGGTCCACTGGACCTCCAGGTTCAGGGGTTCAGCTCAGGGCTAACAACCCTGACTGGTAAAACAAAATTGTTACGGGAACAGCAATGAAGAATCCTTCTACATCTGAGTGCGACGGTATCCCTGAGTCTCAACCCGGGATTTGAATGACTGATAGCCGTGAAAACCAAGCGGAAGCTACTGACATGATGAAGGAAGCCCTGAATATTGCCAGTGATGGGGGTCCTGCCCTGCCCTAAACGCCAGCGGCTAGGTAAGTAAGTAGGGAGGAATTTAGGAGCTTAAGTATAGAGTAGTCTCAATAGGCCCGGTAACCCAATTCTGCGCCTGTATCTTTTGATCTTATTGTCTTATTCTGTGTGTTTTCTGGCTTACGGATAGAATCAACACACGGATGTGTGTAAATACAGAACCCAATGGTAACCTAGGTTACAACTTGTATTTCACTGCACCTCCATGGCACCATCATCATTACCCACACGATTGAAGTAATCAAAATTTATTTGTTAAAAAAAATCAAGAGGTCTTAGTTCAGGTACATGTCAACATACAATACGATAGTTATCCTCTTGCTCTCCCTCCCTCCAAAACATAGGAATTCATTCAAGTGTTACAGAAAGGAGTTCCAAACCAGCTCTCAGATTTCTCGGGCATTCCTAAAACTTTCATTGAAACGTTGAGAACTTCTGAACATCTTAATCTGTGGCAATAAATTTTTACTGAGGCAAATTTTCTGTTTCCTGTTTGTAAACTTACTTAACCATACATATTGATGATAAGCAGCCCAGAAACAATTCCATAATAATTGTGCAGTATTGTATCAGGAGAGATTAATATTATCTATAAAGCCATGCACAGAAGGCAGAACTAACTCGGCGGTAAAGAACACACACACACACAATGCTGGAGGAACTCAGCAGGTCAATCCTGATGAAATGTTGGCTGTTTATTCCTTTCCACTGCCTGACCTGTTGAGTTTCTCCAGCATTTTGTGTGTGCTGCTCTGGATTTCCAGCATCTGCAGAATCTCTTGTGTTTATGCTCAGCAGTTAAGAATGTATTTATCTTAGAAAAATAATCAAATTATGCTTTAACTACTTATTCAAACAGCGTGTGAAAAACGACATGCTAGTTAGAAGCATGTCACGGATCAGAATTACAGTAAATTCATTTGGAGATTTATTTTATTATTGGCATCCATTACTATAGACAGTTCCCCAACAGCCCGCTGCTCGACTGGGTCCCGACAACGTTGGAGAGACAAAGCCACCCCCGCTGCTCCGACCAGCGGTGGGAACATTCACGGAAGTTGGCTGTGGCACGTAATCAGCACCGATCCCAGCAGCAGACTCGTGGCCAAGGCGGGCATCGTGCCGACGCCCTTAGTAGTTTGCTCTGAGGCTTTTGAAGTTGACTCAGCTGTAGACGCAGTTTTCTTTGTTGACATTACATTGCTGACCATGGTCATAGTTTGTGCTGATATATTTGAAGGTGTTTGTGCTGTCATATTCAAAGAGGATTGTGTTGTATTCCCATCTTGGCTGGTAGGAGGCATTTCTGTT
Source organism: Mobula birostris (assembly GCF_030028105.1). Taxonomy (NCBI): domain Eukaryota; kingdom Metazoa; phylum Chordata; class Chondrichthyes; order Myliobatiformes; family Myliobatidae; genus Mobula; species Mobula birostris. The sequence continues at coordinate 6,097,226 of NC_092399.1, forward strand.
GAACCATTGCCCAGAATTCCTGATGTTGAATTCGGTGTTGTATTGTCAGACTCTTTCTGGAAATCAAATAATAGAAACGGTTTATAATAAACTCGAATATCCAAACCCGCGCTCACCTTCCAGAAAACAGCAGGGATTGGAAGTACACGGGGTAAAACTTTCTCCAGTGATATCTCCGCTTCAATTTAACCCAAAAACAGCCTGTGTGGGGCAAGTTGAAAAGGGTGTAAAGCAGGCATTCCATCTCACTTCAAATCTACCCAGGAAACGGTTCAAAGTTCAAAAGTTCAAAGTAAATTTTATTATCAAAGTACATATATGATACCACATACAACCTTGAGATTCATTTTCTCGTGGGCATTCACAGTAAATCTATAGAATTGATGTATAGAGTGCAAAAGACAACAAATTGTGCAAATGCGAATATAAATAGCAATAAATAACGAGAACATCCCGCTTGGTGGCGCAATATCAGCGCTGGACTCCGGAGCAAAGGTTCCCGAGTTCGAATCCCAGTTGGGTTGAGCGTCGAGCAAGCAACTCGGCCTCGTAAAAACAAGAGTTGCTTGCTACGGAAACACCGTCATGATGGTGCCCCAATAACTCCACTGTGAGTTGAGGGCTATTCTTCTTCTTCAAATAACGAGAACATGAGATAATGAGATAAGGAGTCCGTAAAGTGAGATTGGTGGGTGTGGGAACGTCACAATGGATGAGCAGGTGAGTGTAGTTATCCATTTTTGTTCAAGGGCCTGATGCTGGAGGGGTAGGTACTGTTCTTGTACCTGGTGGTGTGAGTCCTGAGGCTCTTGTACCAGACTATCAAGATGACAATGTTGCTGCCAACTTTGCCATTCTCGAAACTGAATCACTAAGATTACTTTACTAACGCTTCTTTCAGTTAGTCCTGACGAAGGGTCTCGGCCTGAAACATCGACTGTACCTCTTCCTAGAGATGCTGCCTGGCCTGCTGCGTTCACCAGCAACTTTGATGTGTGTTGCTTGAACTTCCAGCATCTGCAAAATTCCTCATGTTTGCACAGAAGAAGATCTCAGACTGTTTTTTTTTGGGGAGTTGGGGTACTTTGTAAATTGTAAAGGGCACTGAGAGTTTGAATGGGAATATGGGAGAGTTATGCAAATAAACAGGAAATCGGAAAATGGAAGTTAACTTTGGGAAAATGCCTGGAGAATGGATGAAAAATATGAATCCAATTAAATAGAATGAGTCTGTGCTACAATGGGAAGTTGGGGTGCTGGTGTATGGAACAGGGAATGGACCACAGTCACAGCAAGTAACGAGGAGAGGTAGTGGAGTGTTGGCATGTATCATAAGCAGGACAGGGTAGAAAATGAGGGACATTTTGTTGCAGGGTGGTTGGTTCCTGGGATGAAATGATTGCTGTCTGAAGAGAGAAAAAGGATGTGCTGACATTGGAGAGGGTTCAAAGGAAGTTCACAAAAACGATTCTGACTTTGAAAGGCTTGTCATCTGAGGAGCATTTGATGGTTCTGGGTCTCTACTCACTGGAACTCAGAAAAATGAGGGGGGGTCTCAAACGTTGAAAGGCCTCACTAGAGTGGATGCGCAGAGGATGTTTCCTATGGTGGGAGAGTTTAGAGGGCACAGCCTCAGAATAGAGTGACATCCTCTTAGGATAGAGATGAGGAGGAATTTCTTTAGCCAGAGAGTGATGAATCTGTGGAATTTGTCTCCACAGGCAGCTGTGGAGGCCAAGTCATTGGGTATACTTAAGGCAGAGTTAATAGATTCTTGATTAGTCAGGGCATGAAAGGATATGGGGAGAAAGCAGGAGATTGGGGCTAAGAGGAAAAATGGACCAGCCATGATGAAATGGAAGAACAGACTCGTTGGGCTAAATGGCCTACTTTGCTCCTATATCTTATGGTTTTGTGGCGTAAAAATTGAGCAGAGGGACCCAATCCTCAAGACATTAGAAGAATGACAGATAATCTTCTTAAAATAGAAGATCTTGTGGGAGATATACAGTGTGAGTGGATGCTGGGGGATATTTCTTCTTGTTGGGGTATTTGGAATGGGGGGCACTACATTTCATCTTAGCACAGACCCATTCTATTTAACTGACTTAATTTTTTTCATCTATTCTCCAGACGATTCCTCATGTTTGCCAATTTCCTGTTTGTTTGCATGACTCTATCCCATATCCCTGTTCAAACTCCATATGCCCTTTACAATTTACAATGTACCCCACCCTAAAAAAAACACAATCTGAGCTCTTTTGCGCAGTAACCTTTGTGATGCACATCATCCTGTTTCAGGAATGGCAAAATAAGGAGCCTCCCATTTAGGAAGTAGCTGGCGAGAAATTTCTCTTTCCCAGAGTGTTCTCGCTCTTTGGAATTCTGGTGTGAAGGGAATGTCATTCAATCCTGTTCATCTCTAAGTAAATAAATAAATCCAAGGTAGAGAATGAAAGGCATTTAAATTACATTAGAGTCAAAGGGTTTGGGCAAAACAAGAGGCTAGTTGTTAGGCTGGCATGCAGAATTATTACTTCCTTGTAGTTTAATTTTCCTCAGACTGCTGTAGTTTTATAATATCACCTAATTCAGTGAATTTTCCCATAATTATGGTACAGTTGCTTCTATATTTTTCTAGAAACTTCTTAGTTTTCAGTATCAGGTGTCACTTGATCAAGGCTATTTTTTAGGTTAATTTTTATCACTGGTATTTCTGGTTATCTCTAGTCTGAGTATGAGACAACCCCGACTACCTTTCTCTGTTTTCTTTTGTTCGTTCTTTGTTCATGTAACACGGAATAAAATAGCTGGCAATGAGTTTTATGTCTCCTTCTTGACTTCCGAAGGATCTCTAGATTACAAAGATCCAGTCCAACGTGGTGTTGAGACCAGGATCGGGTCAGGCAGGATCTTATTAAATGGAGGACCAGGCTGTAAGGGTTAAATAACCCAAGCTTGCTTCTGTTTCTCAGTCTTTACGAGGAGTCATATGACAATTTTTTCTTCCAATAACCTTAAGCATTTGATCATAACCATCTTAAAACAGTGGAGAGAAATACCACAATGCAGGGTTATCACAAAGCATGGTCCCAGAAGTGGAATCTTTAAAAAGGCTCTTAAGACAGGGATATTTGAATATGTTTGCAGTTACCCAGGCTGTTAAATGACTCTAGGGCAGGTTTAGAACTTGATGATCTGAGATAAAAGGTGAATTGCCGATCAATAGAAACATAAAGAATCAAGCCCCATTTGCGTAACTGATGGAGAATGCAAGGACAATAACCCAGCCCTTATGTATTAACCAGTTACAGAGCTTTTTATACAACACAGTGCTATTCAAATAGTAAATTCTGTCATTTGCAGCGCTGAGGGTGTTAAATTATCAAGTAGAATAGTCTGAGGGATAGGAGGAAGGAAATATCATCTAGACCAGGGATTCCCAACCCAGGGTCCACGGACCCCTTGTATTGATCCATTAAAAAAATGTTGGGAACCCCTGATCTAGACCAACAGTTCTTGGGTTTAAGTCCCACTTCGTGTGGAATTAACTGCTCCAATGTAGGCCACTCCCTCACCTTCAACACTGCTGTGCTGGAGGAAAGAGAGAGGGAGAGAGAGAAAACAGCCTGGCACTTTGCCTCCAGCTTTGAATAGCACAGAGTCGGAATGGCATAACTGGCTATGAGTGAGGGGCCAGAGAGCATCCAACACCCAAGAAGCAAATTGGAGCAGAAGGTTTGCTCTCCGTAGAGAGGAAGAACAGAAATAACCTAACATTCGAGAAGACAAACTGGGTAATTTTTACCTACCATAATTGCCATCACCAGAATGGCGATGATCCCAAAGTGGCTGACTGAAAGCTTCATCTCTCTGTTCCTTTATTTCACACACAGCTGTTTGGTGACTTTGTCTCTGGTGCTTCAGTGCAGAATGCAGCGGGTCAGGATATGGTTATTTTATAGGGAGATGCATAGGTTAATGATTGATAGGGTTGAACAAGTCACTATGAATGTTGACTCCTGATTGGATACAAGCCTTGTACATTGAAGGACTCGTAATTCCAATCTGCAGTGTAAATACCTAACAGGCTGCAGTATTTTTTTGTCTTCGAGGCATCAGCCCTGATGGACGTCACCTGACTCTGTGCTAGTGAACCATGTGGAACAAGCTGGAAGGATTTGTTCTCCTCTGTACGGCTATTTTGAAAGTAACATGCTAACAGTGGAGGCTTTGATAGCTAACTCCTTGTAGCGTTGAAGCAGGTTTGCAAGCTTGGTGAGCGAGACAGAAAACACCGACTGCGAATAAGTATATTTTTTAGATTATAAGGACACTCAGTCCTCGTTTATTGTCATTTAGAAATGTATGCATTAAAAAATGATACAACGTTCCTCCAGAATGATATCACAAGAAAACACAGGACAAACCAAGACTAAAACTGACAAAACCACATAATTATAACATATAGTTACAACAGTGCAAAACAATACCATAATTTGATAAAGAGCAGACCATGGGCACAGTAAAAAAAAGTCTCAAAGTCCCGATAGACTCATCACCTCACACAGGCAGCAGAAGGGAGGAACTCTCCCTGCCATGAACCTCCAAGCACTTCCTACTCGCCGATGCAGCACCATTGGAAGCACCCGACCGAATAATCATTTATTTACAAACATAAAAAATTGAACAGATATTTAGGTTCCCCCCCATGTTACAAACTACAGATAGTTAGTTAAACGTGTGCATGAAGCATACTTTCTTGATAGTTCCAGCAACAAAAGGGAGAGAGAGAGAGAAAATCTCTCGTGTGATTTTTCTCTCTAACCGAGGTGTTTGAAACTGAACTTGAGGTGTCGTGGCACACAGGATAACCAATAGGGAAAGAGCAGCTGCAGTTTTAAACTGACCAATCACAACAGAAGTGGCTTTCAACCAGCTAATATGCTATGCCCCCACACCCCCACCACAGGACACTCCTGTACCTAATAAAGTGGCCAGTCAGTGTATAGAGACATAGAAAACCTACAGCACAATACAGGCCCTTGGGCCCACAGTGCTGGGACAAGCATGTACTTACTTTAGAAATTACCTAGGGTTACCCATAGCCCTCTATTTTTCTGAGTTCCATGTATATATCCAGGAGTCTCTTTATCCGCCTCCACCAGTGCCACCGGCAGCCCATTCCATGCACACACCACTCTCTGCATAAAAAACTTACCCCTGACATCTCCTCTGTACCTACTTCCAAGCACGTTAAAACTGTGTCCTCTCATGTTAGCCATTTCAGCCCTGGGAAAAAGCCTCTGACTGTCCACACAATCAATGCCTCTCATCATGTTATACACCTCTATCAGGTCACCTCTCATCCTCCGTCACTCCAAGGAGCAAAGGCCAAGTTCACTCAACCTATTCTCATAGGGCGTGCTCCCCATGCTCATGGTCTTCTGCCATCCACTTCAAGGTTCGATGTGTTGTGTGTTCAGAGATGCTCTTCTTCACACCACTGTCGTAACGTGTGGCTATTTGAGTTACTGTCGCCCTCCTGTTAGCTTGAACCAGTCTGGCCATTCTCCTCTAACCTCTCATTAACAAAGCACTTTTGTCAATAGGACTGCTGCTCACTGGCTGTTGTTTGGCTCTCGCACCATTCTCTGTAAACCCTGGAGACTGTTGTGCATGAAAATCCCAGGGGATCAGTGGTTTCTGAGATACTCAAACCACCCCCTCTGGCACCAACAATAATTCTACAGTCAAAGTCACTTTTGTTCCCCTAATCTGATGTTTGGTCTGAACAACATATGAATCTCTTGACCATGTCTGCATGCTTTTATTGCATTGAGTTGCTGCCACATGATTGGCTGATTAGAAATTTGCATAAACAAGCAGATGTACAGGTGTAACAAGTAAAGTGGGCACTGAATATCTATGTGTTCTAATTTGCATCAGACATTAAAATTGAGGACCTTTCATTTGTTTTGATTATAGAGAACAGTCATGGAGAGAGTTTAAAACACCCTGAGGTTGTTTCTCTCAGCGTGCACCCAAGAATGTTTCTTAAAACAGAATGTAGATAGACCAAATGCAAATGGACCTTTATTGGGAAATGAGTCTGGCCACGTGACTGACATTTCAATGGTGGAACATTTAGGAAACGGCAATCACAACTTAAGAAAGCTATGAATACAGGCAGGTATGGCCCCTGGCAGGAAAGTGTTAAATTGAGGGAGGGCAACCTACAGCAGTTTTAGGCAGGAGCTAGGGAGAGAACAGGTGTTTCGTGGCAAGTCCGCATTCGACATGTGGAGGTTGCTTAAGTCCAGATGCATAGCGTACGGGTCAGTTGAGTTGCAGTAGGAGGGAAGGACAAGGATGGCAAGGTAAAGGAGCCTTTCATGGCTGCCTGTAAGGAAATGATGAGAGAGTTTATGAATTTAGTCAAGAAAGAAAAAAAAGAAGCATGTGTAAGGTCTTGGCAGAGTCTTGAGGAATATAAAGAAGCCAGAAAAGAACCCAAGAAGGCATTGGCACTGAACTAAGGGTCAGTGGTCGGACTCTCTGTGGACTTCAGTTCAGAATGCTACTTGCTTGTGTTTACTGTTTGCATGATTTGATTTTTTTTTTCTCTCTGCACGTTGGGGTGTTTGACGGTCTTTTTTTAATGGGTTCTTTTGGGTTTCTTTGTCTGCCTGTAAGGAAATAAATCTGAAGGTTGTATAATGTATACATAATTTGATAATTAACATATTTTTGAACTTTGAATTTAAAGGAGCCGGGAGGGGCCGTCGACAAACAGGATTAAAGAGAATCCTAAGGTATTCTATACATAATCAAGTGCAAGCGAGCACCTCAGACAGTTGAAGAAGTTTAGTATCGGTCCCCAGATTCTAAGAACTTTCTACAAGGGCACGATTGCGAGCATCCTGACTGGCTGCATCACTGCCTGGTATGGGAACTGTACCTCCCTCAATCGCAGGACTCTGTAGAGAGTGGCGCAGACAACCCAGTGCATCTGTAGATGTGAACTTCCCACTATTCAGGACATTTACAAAGACAGGTGTGTAAAAAGGGCCCGTAGGATCTTTGTCAAGTCACCCCAACCACAATCTATTCCAGCTGCTGCCATCCGGGAAACGGTACCGCAGCATAAAAGCCAGGACCAACAGGCTCCAGGACAGCTTCTTCCACCAGGTCATCAGACTGATTAATTCATGCTGACACAACTGTATTTCTATGTTACATTGACTGTCCTGTTGTACGTACTATTTATTATGAATTACTGTAGTTGTACATTTAGATGGAGACATAACTTAAAGATTTTTACTCCTCGTGTACATGAAGGATGTAAGTAATAAAGTCAATTCAATTCAAAACCTGGGAGCAAGCAAGACTACGCAAGGACAATGGGAGAAATGTGGCTGGAGGCAGAAGATGTGGGTGAGATCTTTGCATCAGTATTTACCAAGTAGGATGTGGAGGGTGGTGGTCAGGGAGGAGTGCTGTTGTATGTCTATATATACACACAGAAATAGCATTTGGTGACATTCTATAGGCTATAATTTCCAGTTTGTCATTTGCTGGTCTTTTATTCAACAGTAACAGCCACGATGTGTTGATGGTTGATGGACAAAGGAAGAGCCGACTAGGAGCTTGTGAAGGGAGCTTTCTCTTCAGAATGCTGAAAGGCAGGGTGAAGATGTATCGGGGTGAAGCCTGTATTGATGAATGAAATGACAAAAGATGCAATTACAGACATCCCACCCTGCAAAAACTCATTTCAGGGAGGTAGCACCATCAATTTGCGGGAGACTCCCGGAACTTCCGGGAGAGGTGGGATGTCTGCAATAGAGTAGCTCCTTAGCAGCTGGCCAGCTAGGTTAAATAATGTTAGCTATGCTAATGAACGAATTACACCTGTTAAACTCACCTCAACATGTCTTTTACACTTAACCCACCATGGGCAATAGAAAAGTCACTGTTGCAAACAGTGCAGCGAGCAACACTGTCATTATTTTTGACCCCTATTAGGCAGGGGTACACTTTAGGGTAGTTTGGGGTGACGTACGTTTTATATTTTCTTTTTATGGAACACTCTGCCATGGTGTTCTCTCTATCTCTCCCTCTCTGTCTCGCTCGCTCTCGCGCTCCCTCTCTCTCTTGCTCTCTCTCGCTCACTCTAAAAAAAATCGATTTCCAGGATATTGTACATAATTTGCGGGCATCAGGGAGCCACTATCAATATGTGGGAGACTCCCGGAACTTCTGGGAGAGGTGGGATGTCTGCAATTAAATGCAGAGGGTAATGGGGGTTGGTTTGGAAAGACCAGGGAACTCCATCCTTGCCCTGTCTGGGAGGGGTGGGGGTCAGAACAAAGGAGTAAAGGGGGCATGAGGGGAAACTTCTTCACTCAGAGTGTTGTCAGAGGGTGGAACGAGCTGCCGGCGCGAGCGGTCCATGCGTGCCCGATTTCAACATTGAAGAGAAGTTTGGATAGGTTCCTGCATATCGGGGTATGGAGGGCTATGGTCCCGGTGCAGGTCAATGGGACTATGCAGTTTAAATGGTTTGGCATGGACTAGATGGGCCAAAAGGCCTGTTTCTGTGCTGTATTTTTCTATGACTCTATGAGTAGTTATTAGAGAGGACGTGGTCAGTAATGGAAAGGCAGACTCATGGATAATGGAAAAGGTTTCAGAGAAGCCTGAATGGAGATATGACAGAGGAACTTTCAGCATACAGAGAGGACTATTACTATTGCAACTCCGCTTTCCATCTACGCCAGCTATTTCACTTCTCATAGCACCTTCCCATTGAACCCCAGGAGATTTTACACTGACTCTTTTAACCCTTGTCAACTATACTCTTTTCCTAGATGCTGCCCGGTCCTGCAGCATTTTGTGTTGCCACTGTGACCCTCTGACTTTCATGAAATCAAGGACTGGGCTCGCTCTATGTTTCTGAGTTGACTGCACCCATTGGGAACAATAGAATGTGTTTAACATGTTAATGATTGTTACAATCTCCCAGTGGTAAATTCTCCACACCCAATTGGAATACTGTATGTACTGACCTACTACAAATAAAATGTTTGATTTCCATTAGTGTTTGCAGATCATTAACAGTACAACACAGCCATCATTTGACTGTACATTGCTTGTTCAATGCTCCCAAATGGCACTGTAATAGCACAGGAACATTACCAGCCTCAACTCAACAGAGTGCCACACCAAGGAATGGTAAGAATGATGGGCATAGAAGAAGGGTCAGTAAAAGGGTTAATGAGCTAAATAACAATCTTGCATTCTTCTAATTAAACTATGTAACCTAATGAAGTTCTGTAACCCAACCCCTGTCCTAAGTAACGCACATAAAAATTGCTGGTGAGCGCAGCAGGCCAGGCAGCATCTCTGGGAAGAGGTACAGTCGACGTTTCAGGCCGAGACCCTTCGTCAGGACTAACTGAAAGAGGAGATAGTAAGATGCTGCCTGGCCTGCTGCATTCACCAGCAATTTTTATGTGTGTTGCTTGAAATTCCAGCATCTGCAGACTTCCTCGTGTTCCTGTCCTAAGCTTAGACTTACAGCAGACAGCCTTTCATAATCAGGATGCAGCACTGAGCTAGTCACTGTCTGTTCCGTAATTAAAGTACGTTGTGCTACGAATGTACCTATTTGCTCCTGGTTACGTATACTGTATCTGCTTGAGTAACAGATTCACTTGCATGCCAGTTTAGTTCAGGTTCCGCAATATGCCTATGGGTGCTTTCATGTGTCTTGGTATGGTGAGGCCTTGCAGTGGCCCATCCCTCTCCAGGCCAGAGCACAGGCAAATGCCCTCCAACTTGGTATGGTGAGGCCTTGCAGTGACTCATCCCTCTCCAGGCCAGACCACAGGCAAATGTCCTCCAGCTTGGAGGGTTACCTTGGCCATTGTAGTTCCTTGGAGAACTCATGCACCCTGGCCAGTGACTTCGTTGACAAGGTCCTTCGCCCAGCAGTGCCGTGTTAATATCACCCCCTCGCGTTGTTTAGCCCGCTGGCTGAAGCGGTGTACCGGGGTGTGATACTTGGAGGCAGACATGAGCGTTTTAGGAGATGGCTGAGGACCATCCATTCTACAAGGTAGAGCGCAGCTACCAGACATCAAAGATACTACCTCTATCCAGAGCCCCCTACACCCCATGCCAGTAGTCGCGTATATTTGCCTGTTTAGGAGTATAACATAGGCTGAAATTGCTCTGTAAGATAAAGCCTTGCAGTCTGCTGCACGGCTCTCCATGATGAATAAAGATGTCACCACTCGAAGTCTGGTCCCTAAAGTCGTTCTTTTCTCGACACAAGCAAAGGCTCGGGCAATGAGACAGGCTTCAAGGACAGCTTCAAAAGGAGGTTCAGAAAGGGAACTCCAACAATTCAATGGAGGACTTGGTACGGCACCAAACCGGTCTGCCGCAGGGCAGAACTAAAGAGGTGCATGTATTTTGAATTTATTGCCCCTCAACCATCAGGCTCTTGATCCTGAGGGGCAATTCACTCAGCCCAACAGTGAACTGATTCCACAACCTACAGATTCACTTTCAAGGTCTCTTCATCTCATGCTGTCGGTATCCTTTAACCATTTATATATTATTTTTACTACTATTTTTTTCTTTTCTTTTTGTTGTTTCTTGTCTTTTGGTTGTTCGTCCGTCTTTGGTGTGTGCAGTATTTCATTGACTCCATCGTGTTTCTAATTACTATGAACGCCTACAAGACAATGAATCTCAGGGTTCTACATGGTGACATATGTGTACTGTGATAATAATTTTACTTTGAACTTTGGGAGAAGTCTTAGGTAACGATATATAGCTAGGGTGCCTAAGACTTTAGCACAGTACTGTATTTGTCAACATGGAACAGAGAGCAAAATCAGGCACGAGCAAAGGATGTTGGGAATGGCAAGGGTGGAGAGCTGGGTGAGGGGTGTGGAACAGGTGGCAGAGGAGGAGTGCCAGGGGCAGGGGCTGGCACGGGTGCAGACACACCCAGCCCTGAGACACCAGGCAAGGTATATTTGATTCCAAACTATTGGTTTGCTGATCATTACAGAATGTCTCTGTGATGATTCCAGCTCCCAACCTCTCCCTGTCCCCTTCCCACTCTCAGTCCTCGATAGAGATCCATATCAGAAGCAGGTTTATCATCACTCACACAGGTCATGAAATGTGTTCCTTTTTTTTGTGGCAGTGCAATACATAAAATTACTGCAGTAGTCATATATGTGCCCAAGACTTTTGCAAAATACTCTATCTGGTAGATGTTAAGGAATTACCGAAGTACGAGTCCATGGAGATTCTTGAAAACTGGTCTGAAGTTAACACACACAGTGAGCATAAGGGTGGTGAACTGATTAACTTTAATTGAATTTACGGGATAAGGGTGGAAGACTGGCCTCGAGAGTTTTGGAGTGGCTGAGTTTAGTGGTTAGAGTATGAGGGTCAAAATACCGGGTAATCTGGGCCTAGGGCAGTCAGAACTGTAATGAAAAAGAAGGCATGAGACCAGAAATCCAGCGTGAGTTCTAATAAGAAAGTAGTCTCAGTCTCAACCAGAGGAAATCTTGAAAACGACCGGTCGCCGCCGTTCTGTTCTTAACATGGTGTTACACCGCCACCTAGCGTTTTCAAGGAGTAATAACAGCTCTTTCCGTGCGCTATCGGGGAAAGAGCGGTCACGGTGGGATTTCTAAATCTGGATCCGGAGGCAGTTCTCAGTGAATTGTAAACTCATTGTTAAGATTCCATCCTTTACCAATGTCCTGTTTCAGCCATTCCTATGTACACTCCCCAACAGCCTGCATGGTATCTGTTGAGTGATGGAAAAGTACAGCACGCAAACAGGCCCCAGTCTGTGCCCAACCATTTAAACTGGTTACTCCCATCGACCAGCACCGGGACCGTACCCAGACATCCCACCTCTCCCGGTCTCCCGTATATCGATAGTGGCTCCCTAACGCCCGGAAATTATATACAATATCCCGGAAATAGATTTTTTTGAGAAAGAGAGGGAGAGGGAGAGCGAGCATCCTGATTGGTCTCTCTTCGTGCTAAGAGTGGTCCCCAAACACCGGGCCGCGAGGGAACGATATGATTTGGCAATATGAGTCAGTTGCACCTTTCCTCATTCCCTGTCACACACTGTTGAGCTTGAACAGACGCGAGGTCATTACGCACGCGTCATCCATGTCAGCGTGGGAAGGAGATGGACTTCTCGAGCTTGCAAATGACGGTGGGCTGAAAAGTATGTTTGACATAACATCTCTGCCGGTATTCTGGATCAAAGTCAAGGCTAAATATCCTGAGATAGCCACGAAACCACTGAAAACATTGCTTCTGTTTCCAACATCATATTGCTGCGAAGTGGAGTTTTCTGCAATGAAAGCAACGAAAACTAAATTGCGGAATAGACTGGACAAAAGGAACCCCCTTCGAGTATCGCTGTCTCCCATCACCCCTCGATGGGACCGTCTTGTTGCAGGGAAACAAGCCCAGGGCTCCCACTGATTCAGCAATATTGGTGTGTTGCAATGATTTTATATGTTCATACAGGGAAAATATGTGCTGTATGTTTAATATCCAAACGTTACTTAAAATGTTATGACGCTATTGACTTATCACCTATATTCCGGTTGTGATTAAGAAGAATGTTGTCAGTATTAAACCGGTCTGCGGTGCAAAAAATGTTGGGGACCCCTGCTAAGTAGACCTATCAGTTTTCTCTGTGGGCGGGCTTTACAGTCGACCTCAAAAATAATGACAGTGTTGCTCGCTGCACTGTTTGCAACAGTGACTTTTCTATTGCCCATGGTGGGTTAAAATGTAAAAGACATGTTGAGGTGAGTTTAACAGGTGTCATTCATTCATTAGCATAGCTAATGTTATTTAAACTAGCTGGCTGGCTGCTAAGGAGCTACTCTATTGATGTCCTACGTGATGAGGCCAAACTCCTTGTAGACTTGCTTAAAGTTGTAATAGAATAAACATGATAATATAATATAATATAAGTACATATTTTAATGTCACATTTTCTGCATATACCCAACTTGGTTTACAGATTAGACAAAATCACTAAACAAATTATTACATACAGCCTTGGAGGTCAAAGGCGGGGGGAGGGGGGCAGGGGGATATGGGGTTGCAGGGGGTGGGGGTGCTACCTCCCTGAAATGGTGGTGATACCTCCCTGAAATGAGTTTTTGCAGGGTGGGATGTCTGCATACCCCTACCATCCATGTACCTATCCAAACTTCTCACATGCACAACTTGAGCTGGCAGCTCTCCCAACCCTCTGAGTGAAGAAATTTCCCCTCACAAACTATTCACCTTTCATCATTAACTCAAGCCTTCTAGTTGTAGTCCCACACAACCTCAGTGGAAAAAAAACCTGCTTGCGCTTACTTTATCTATAACCCTCATCATTTTGCATATCTGTATCAAATCTTCCTCTCAGTCTTCTGCGTTCCTAGGAAAGTCCTAACCTATTCAATCTTTCGTTATAACTCAGGTCCTCTAGGCCTGGAAACATCCTTGTAAATTTTCTCCGTACTGTTTCAATCTGTACCCAGTACTCCAAATTAGGTCTCACCAACGTCTTGTACAACTTCAACATAACGTCCCACCTCCTGTACTCAATACTTTGATTTATGAAGGCCAAAGTGCCAAAAGCTTGCTTTATGACCCTAACTACCTGTGCCACCATTTTCAATGAATTATGGACCTGTATTCCCAGATCCCTTTGTTCAGCCGCACTCCTCAGTGCCCTACCACTCACTGTGTAAGACCTACTGTGCTTGGCCCCTTCAAAGTGCGACACCTCGCGTTAAATTCCGCCTGCCGGTTTTCAGCCCACTTTTCCAGCTGTTCCCGATCCCACTGCGAGCTCTGATAGTCTTCCTCGCTGTCAACTACACCCCCAGTCTCATGGCCATCCGCAAATTTGCTGATCCAGTCAACCACGTTATCATTCAGATCGTTGATATAGATGACAAACAACAACGGACCCAGCACCACGGTCCCTGTGACACACCACTGGTCACACACCTCCAGTCATCTTACATGTCTTATACTTGTCATCCTATCCTACTCGTAAACCATGTTTCCTGTTTGCTTTTTTCCCCCCACTGGGACACGTGTCACTTCATGGACAGCAGGAGGCAAAGACCTTTTGAAATCCTATCCCAGTAAATAATCTGGAAGGTGCACCTCAGTGCAGTACTGAGGGAGCGCTGTGCCGTTGTGGTGTGTTGTGGGATGTCTGCCACCTCCCATTGGAACACTTCACTCTCGACAAATCAGTAAAATGGGAATATGGCACAACTGAAAAATCAATAAATAATTAAGGGGTCTTGCATGGTTGTTGGCATGGTACTGAGGGAGTGCAGCAGAATGGGTGGAGTGGTATTGAAAGGACACTGGGAGATAATACTGGCGAGGCAGTGTATTGTTGAAGGTACAGAAGGAGTATTGCACAACTGGAAGCAGAATAATGAGGAAAATTATTGCACTGTTAGAAAGAACACTGGAATGCAGTGATGCTAAAGCACTGCATTGTACAGAGTACCCTCTGTATTGTTGGACGGTGAATACCGGTGGAACATTGTTTTTGGTACTGACATCGTGAACACTGGTGGGACGTTGTTCTGTTGGAGGCCTGGTACTGAGACAATGATTACTGGTGAAATGTTGTTCTGTTGGAGGCCCAGTATGGAGGTGGTGAAATGAAGACTGGAGACATCAGCCATTGTTTCTGTCACCAGATTCGCTTCAGCATTCTGGTTAATATTTTACTTCCTTCCAATCAATATCCCTAATGCTGCACCTTCTGTAACATTGGGATCTAGTTAGGTGTAGAAAACCTTTCCTTACAGTTATTAATCATGTGTTTTAGAAAGGACTATAGCACTGGCTAAAATGTCCTTGGGATACACTGAAAATCATTCTTCTGGAAATAGTGAGAGGCCAGAGTCTCCCTGGCACCGTCTGGGGAGAGATGAAAACTGCTTCTCATCTGGACGTGCATGTAACGCTAAATAGCGTTGATCTTCAATTCTTTCCTGAGCCATTCCCACTGACAGCCTTGCCCTGCCTCCCCATAGCTCAAGCCACAAGGTCCGTCACAGTGTGGGACGTCTACAGCGTGTGTTCCCGGCACAAGGTGTATGGGACTCCCCAGACTTTCATCTCCATTGCATGAGACTCCCATGCAAGTGGAGCCATAAGTTACCAGCCACGTATTTATTTACTTGGAAATGAAGTGCAAAACAGGTTGTTTTCTTTTTGGCCCAACCAGCTGCATCACCCACCCAGCAACCCACCTGTTTACAATGATCATTTGGTAAGTTTTTGGACTGTGGGAGGAAACCGGAGCACCTGGAGGAAACCCACGTGGTTCACGGGGAGAGCGTACAAACTCCTTAGTGACACACCAGAACTGAACTTCCAAACTCCAGAGCACCCCAAGTTGTAATAGTATTGTGCTAACCGTAACGCGTGACATTCTGCGTGACGTTAGGACGGTTAGAAGGGCAGTTAGGACTTCATTTACTGCAGCATGGGAGAATGAAGGGAGATCTGGTAAAGGTGTACAAAATTATGAGTGGGATAGATAGAGTAAATGCAAACAGGCTTTTTTCCCACTGAGGTAGTGTGAGACTACGAGAGGCCATGGGTTGAGGATGAAAGATGAAATGTTTGAGGGGAATATGAGCAGGAGCCTCTTCACTCAGAGGCTGGTGAGAGTGTGGAACGTGTTGCCATTGGAAGTGGGAGATGAGGGCTCAATTTCAAAATACAAGAGAAATTTGGAGAGGTACATGGATGAGAGGGGTATGGGGGCTATGGTTCAGGTGCAGGTCAATGGGATTGGGCAAGATTATCATTTAGCATGGACTAGATGGGCTGAAGGACCTGTTTGAATTCTGCATTACTCTATGACTGTAAAAGTTAAGCAGGCTCTCACCAGTCATTTGAAACACCTTCTTCAATAGACGTATCTTAATTTTCATTAAAGAAATGATGTGATTTTGTTTGAATTGCTGTCCTCTGACACTCTTCTCCCCAGCTCTTTGACTGCTTCAAGAGTAGAATCACCAGGCTAATCTATCAAATCTGCTGAGCGATCTCCAAATGCCTTTATTAAGAGGAAGCAGGGATTTCTGTATCACAGGAAGGTCATATCATTTCTGTTTACGCCAGAGACCTCCTGGGAATAAGTCAGGAGAGGATTTAGATAACAAAGCCTAAAACATTTGCGCTGCAAGACAATCTTATTGCAGCAGGCACAGTCAATAAAGGGACACATTGGCACAATATTAAAATGTTTTTATTGCTGTGAAATTATAAATGGCTTGAAGCCAAAAGGCAACATATTATACAGAGAATGGGGAAATTTGAAGGTGTTCTGCTTCCTGTTCTATGACCTTCTACAACATCTTGTGGTTACCTGCCAATTATCTCTCTCTCCTTTTTGACAATGGTGGATTCGTGAGATTATTTACAGGATTTATGCCGGAGGGCAGGCTGTAAAAGGTAGAGTGGGCCAAGGAATGAGGAGCGGGCATCAGTCGGTGATCAGAGATTTAACGGACTCGTTTCAGTGGCCGAAGTTGAGAACACATTGGAGAATGAAGGTCAGCAGGACGGGACGGTCTCCACGGCGACGCACGAGCCGGTTGAAGATGGCTGCCCGGGGGCCATTGAGTTAACACATAGCTTTCTGCAAGGCGACTGGGAGCAGGGACAGAAGCAGGACCGTGGCAGTGGCTGGGATAAATACGGCAGCTCCATTTCCTTTTGGTTTATTCATAGCGCTTGTATTGTTTGATTGCTAAAGGAAAATAGAAAATGAGTCAACACAAAAACATTCTTTTTCTCTCTCATTTTTAAAAGCTTAACAGAGGCCATAGAAAAAAATTGCCCATTAAATGTTTTGTCTAAAAGCTATAATGTCAACACTTTAATTACAGAGGATTCCGGTTAATTGGGCCATTGGTTAATCAGGACAGCCACTTATTTGGGACAACTCTTAAAGAACAAAAACTAATCAAGAAAATAGGCAGGATTTCCTTTGTTTCCTGTGACACTATGCTGCTTAATTGGGGCAGGAGGCTGTTGCCGAACAGTTTCTAACTAGCGTCAGTCTCAAACACTTGTGTGGCCATTAGCCACTACACCATGATTACAGCAAATTTTTTTTGAATATAATCAGAAGCACATGTCTGTATTAAAAAGCTGGGATTTTTGTCATTGCGAATTGGTGAGGAATAAGCAGTAAGACAATTCAGAACTGCTTTGTTTATTGCGGTTTCAAGCATTCAGGCTTGGAGATGGCAGAAACGCCCGGGGGTGAAAATGAAAAGGTTTCACTACTTCCACAAGTTAGGAATTACAAGGAATTTGAAGGTATCAACAATCATCTTGAATGTTACAATGAAAATGAAGATTTGTAGGGTGGCAAATGTCAAAACAATTGTATGAAGGCAGTCCATTATCTGCGTTGATTTTGTTCTGTTACAGTCAATCAAAAGAACACAGCAGTGTACACTGATCAAATTCCTCCAACGATAACAATTAGGAGTGACAGTTTTATAGTACTGTAGTAGTATCGGTAGTGTTCTGATTTGTTCTTTATTTTGTTTAAATACATAACCTGTTAATTAGCTAAACCGTAGTTTGTTTTTTTTATGCCTTTTTAACTATTTCCATGAAACTTCAGCTACTGTGTGTGGCACAACTGCTTAATTGGGCCAAAACATACCGGTCCCAATTAACCAGAATCCATTGCATCATAACCGCACTATGTAACAAATATGACAGGGACTGACAGTGGGCAAGGTAGCCAGAAAGGAAACTTAGCCGCCCCATCACTGAGGACCCACAACTCAGGACCTCAGGGTCTTATTGCTACCATCAGAGGCAGGAACAGGAGCCTGAAGACAGACCCACGATCTTCCCCTCCACCATCAGATTTCCGAATGCACAATGAGCTCATGAACACTATCTCCCTATTTTTGCTCTCTTTTGACACT
Source organism: Mobula birostris (assembly GCF_030028105.1). Taxonomy (NCBI): domain Eukaryota; kingdom Metazoa; phylum Chordata; class Chondrichthyes; order Myliobatiformes; family Myliobatidae; genus Mobula; species Mobula birostris. The sequence goes on from NC_092399.1 coordinate 6,115,291, forward strand.
ACTTATTTAATTTATTATTTTTTAACTATATATTTCTTATAGTTTATAGTATATTTTATGCATTGCATTGTACTGCAGCCATAAAACAACACATTTCACAACATCTCAGTGATAATTAACCTGATTCTGATTGTGAGAGCTTCTCTTGATCTCATAGTCATAGTCATAGTCATACTTTATTGATCCCGGGGGAAATTGCACCATAAATAATTAAATAGTAATAAAACCATAAATAGTTAAATAGTAATATGTAAATTATGCCAGGAAATAAGTCCAGGACCAGCCTATTGGCTCAGGGTGTCTGACCCTCCAAGGGAGGAGTTGTAAGGTTTGATGGCCACAGACAGGAATGACTTCCTATGATGCTCTGTGTTGCATCTCGGTGGAATGAGTCTCCGGCTGAATGTACTCCTGTGCCCAACCGGTCCATTATGTAGTGGGTGGGAGACATTGTCCAAGATGGCATGCAACTTGGACAGCATCCTCTTTTCAGACACCACCGTCAGAGAGCGAAGGTTGGGACTGAAGGACGGACGGACACCTTGGATGTCATGGCTGTGGAAGCAGATCCAAGTGAGAGAACTTCAGGGAGACAAGAGGAGTCTGTTCCCGGTGGAAGTCATCAATAGCCCGTAACAGTGACCCTGCAGCATGCGAATTTGAGGCAGTGGATGAAGTGTAAGCGACTCATTTGGACGATACTCTGTAATGAGCTCTCTGGGCCTGTGCAGGGAGCTGGAGAGCGATTTGCTTCTAGGTTTCTAGAGCTTCTTAATCAGTTAGCTGTTGTTTTACCGTATTGTTAATTGCTTAAACTTGTTAAGTTTATTTTAATGGACTGGAACTTCCGAGTCACCTGTACTATTCAAACGGATGTTCCTTGGCGCTTCTCACGGGGTCCTGGCTTAGGAGAATGTTTCATTTTGCAGTAATGCTCGGTCGAATCCCCATATAAACTCTGCTTGCCGTCTTTACAGAGCCGCCTGTACTTGGGTTCCACTACGGCCAGTGCACACCGTGACATAGGCAGGGCAGGTTTAAGTATTAATCACCTCATTGAGTTCCTCTGTCTAACCTCTAACTGAAACAAGCTCATTCCTGGCTTGCTAGTAAAGGCTCTTGTACCTAAATACGGGAGCCCACACAAGGAAGTGACTCATCCCCGCAGTTCTCCCTTCTGTTTCCCGTTTGACTCAGTTCTCCCTTCCTTACAATGTGGGAAGTGAGAGCCTGCAGTCAGGTATCGGTCTGAATGGGAGGTGCCGCCGGTGGGAGCGATGTTTGCGGCCAAGAGAATGGCCAGCTAAGAGGTGAGCAAGAGATTCTGCAGATGCTGCAAGTCCGGTTAACACAGACACAGGCACACAGAAACACTCAGAGACACAGACACACTCACACACACACAGACTCACAGACACAGACACTCACACATACATACACAGACAGACACACACAGACACACAGACACTCACACACACACATTCTCACACACATACACACACAGAGACACACACACACACTCACGCGCACACACACATACACACACACAGAGAGACACAGACAGACACACACACACACACACACACAAAATGCTGGAGGAGCACAGCAGGTCAGGCAGCTTCTATGGAGGTGAATCAACAGTTGATGTTTCGAGCCGAGACCCGTCACAGGACTGGGAAGGACGGAGGAAAGACGCCAGAATAGGGTGGTGGTAGATGAGGAAGGACAACAATCGAGATGGTGATGGGTGAAGCGGGGTCGGGGGAAGGTAGGTGGGTGGATGATACGAGAAGCTGTTACAGTACAGTACAATAGTCTTAGCTGTAAATATATAGCTATATGATCAGGTCCTGAAGACCATCGCTGAAGCCGTCAGCGCAGGAGTTGAGTGGGCGAAGCGGTCCCGACCCTCCAAGCAGACCATTGCCTTTGTCAGAGCTGGGGAGCAGCCAATACCTGCCAAAAGAACATCTGCAGGCATTCTGACCTCTGCAAGGGACTGGCAGCTGTTGGTGGACCTCGAAGGGCAGCTGAAGTTCCCCAACCATATCGCAGCCACCACCCTGCGACCAGACATTGTCCTATTGTCTGAGTCTACTTAGCAAGTGGTGCTGCTGGAGCTGACAGTCCCATGGGAAGATAGCTTGGAAGAAGCCTTTGAAAGGAAGCTCTCCAAGTACGCAAGACTGGTCAGCAACTGTCAGCAGGCTGGATGGAGAGCGAGGTGTCTCCCAGTGGAGGTTGGTTGTAGGGGATTTGCAGCCTGTTCCTTAGTTAGAACCTTCAGCATTTTGGGCATCGAGGGAGAGAGGAAGAGGAGAGCCATTCCGCAGTACCACCGATGCGGCAGAGAGGGCCTCAAGATGGCTGCGGCTCAAAAGAAGGGAGGCACGGAGTCATAAGTAGCTAGCCATCTGGACAGAAGCTGGGGTCTGATCAGCCCTGGCTGGGTCACCTGGAGGTGGTTGTATGATGTTGAAAGACCTGAAACACCGATGATTCCAGGAACGTCACTGGAGATGTGTCCAGAAGCATCAATAGATGTATGTACACAGCTGCACCAATCTTAACAAAATTTAATACCCACAGATACTGGATATTGGTGTTTCAAAGACTGCACCAGGGTTGAACTCCGAATGCTGACACCCCAAACTGTAACCAGGTCGTGCTAACTGCTACGTCACTGCGCCGTCCTAAACTGTTGACTCTGATTTTGCTGCAGAATTAAATGCCATTATTTCACTTTTGAGTTAAAGCTCTCTATATAAGCTGGCCATCTCCCCACTTTGGAAAAACATTACCATGTATCTGTTTCACCAAGTCAGGGAGGGGAGAGGGGGGAGTGGTATTGGGAGACAATGGCCAGTGGGTGATACACACCTGGCTTCATCTGCCCATCCTCTCCTTCCTCACCCAGTTCCACCTATCACCCGCCAACTTCTACCTCACCCCGCCCTCTCACCTTTTAATCTTGGCTACCTCCCCTCTATAGTCTCAATCCTGATACAGGGTCCCAGTTCAAAACCTCAAATATCCCTTCACCTTCCAGAAGCCACCGAGTTCCTCCAGCAGTTTGCCTTCCTTGCTGTAGATTCCAGTTGGATCTCCTTTGTTGGCATCAAGGGGTATCTGTATATCTAGATGAAGTGGGACGTTAACTCACCAATCATTACTCATTGATGCCCACTTCAATAGATTAATGAAGGCAGTTAGAGAAAGGAAACAAGAAAGATGCAGGAGTTATGAAATCCAGATCAGAACAATGAAACCCAACTTGAAGGTGGAAGGGAGTTATTTCATCTTCTACCTGGCCACATTGCTGGCTTCAAAACGCCATCAAATTCGAAAAATTCAAGTGACTCACTTTCTGCTTCTAACACAAATCAACATTCTGCTGGAAGTTTATCAGACTGTAATGCTAATTCAAGATTTTACTCTGTCTTTTATGGACATTGTCTGGTCTGCAAAACATTTAAAATGTTCCCCTTTGGGTTCCAGCTCTCTCCAATGGCTCTGACCCGCATTTTACTACTTTTACATTCCTTTTTTTTCCATCTCTCTCTCTCTTAACGGCCTTCATTAATCTATCCATCCAAACAGGATGGCTTTGCAACTAGAGGTCATGGGTTAATAGTGAAAGGTGAAAAGTTTAAGGGCAGCATGAGGGGAAACTTCTTCAGTCAGAGGGTGGTGAGAGTGTGGAATGAGCTGCCAGCACAAATCGTGGATGCGAGCTTGATTTCAACAGTTAGGAGAAGTTTGGATAGGCACATGGATGGTGGGGGCATGGTCCTGATGGAGCAGGCAGTTTAAATGGCTCAGCATGGACTAGATGGGCCAAAGGGCCTGCTTCTGTGCTGTACTTTTCTAGGACTATGAGCAAGCCAATAAGGCAATCCTGGCCTTGCCTTTACAGAGATACTTTCCTTGTCCTACTATTCCTTGCCTACCCTCTCTGCAACTTAAAACTAACTTTCTTTCACATTGTCCAGTTCGGTCCTGAAATGATTCCTGTTGCTACAAATACCACCTGAACTGCTGAGTGCTTCCAGAATTATCTGCTTTTATCGCTAAGCACCTTAATATTTTTATTACCCTAACTTGGCCAAGGAATAGCATAAAGTGAGATAGCATTATCTCACAATCATCATCATCTTTATGTGCCATGTCATATAATGTAGGTGATCATGGTCTCATGGCCATGATTTGGGCATCTCCAAATTTGCGGATGACACGAAGCTGGGCGGCAGTGTTAGCTGTGAGGAGGATGCTAAGAGGATGCAGGGTGACTTGAATAGGTTAGGTGAGTGGGCAAATTCATGGCAGATGCAATTTAATGTGGATAAATGTGAGGTTATCCACTTTGGTGGCAAGAACAGGAAAACAGATTATTATCTGAATGGTGGCCGATTAGGAAAAGGGGAGGTGCAACGAGACCTGGGTGTCATTATACACCAGTCATTGAAAGTGGGCATGCAGGTACAGCAGGCGGTGAAAAAGGTGAATGATATGCTGGCATTCATAGCAAGAGGATTCGAGTACAGGAGCAGGGAGGTACTACTGCAGTTATACAAGGCCTTGGTGAGACCACACCTAGAGTATTGTGTGCAGTTTTGGTCCCCTAATCTGAGGAAAGACATTCTTGCCATAGAGGGAGTACAAAGAAGGTTCACCAGATTGATTCCTGGGATGGCAGGACTTTCATATGATGAAAGACTAGATCGACTAGGCTTACACTCTCTGAAATTTAGAAGATTGGGGGGGGGATCTGATTGAAACGTATAAAATTCTAAAGGGATTGGACAGGCTAGATGCAGGAAGATTGTTCCCGATGTTGGGGAAGTCCAGAATGAGGGGTCACAGTTTGAGGATAAAGGGGAAGCCTTTTAGGACCGAGATGAGGAAAAACTTCTTCACACGGAGAGTGGTGTATCTGTGGAATTCTCTGCCACAGGAAACAGTTGAGGCCAGTTCATTGGCTATATTTAAGAGGGAGTTAGATAAGGCCCTTGTGACTAAAGGGATCGGGGGTATGGAGAGAAGGCAGGTACTGGGTTCTGAGTTGGATGATTAGCCATGATCGTACTGAATGGTGGTGCAGGCTCGAAGGGCCGAATGGCCTACTGCACCTATTTTCTATGTTTCTATGTTTCTATGATTGTTCTTGGCAAAATTTTCAACAGAAGTGGCTTACAAGATGGGCAACCCCAGCCAATACAATACTATTCAGAGATTGTCTGCCTGGCATCAGGGATCACATAACCAGGATGTGATACGCACCAGCTGCCCATGTGACCACCTACCACCTGCTCCCATGACTTCATGTGACCCTAATCAGGGTGGGAAGGGGTGGTTAAGCAGGTGTTACTCCTTGCCCAAAGGTGACCTACAGGCCAGTGGAGGGAAGGAGTGCCTTACACCTCCTTTGGTAGAGACGTATCTCCACCCTGCCACCCATATCTCTCACTCTGCTACTCCTTGGCCAAGCTAAGGTAATAACTATGTATTAAATGGTGGTGACTACTCCCTTGCTATCTTCTTGAGAAGATGTCGACTATCATTTTAGAGTCATAGAGCACTCAGAAAAGAAGCAGACTCTTTGGTCCATCTAACCGTGCCAAACTGTTATTCTGCCTAGTCCCATCGACCCATACCTGTACCATTGCCATCAATACCCCTGCCATCTATGTACTGATCCAATCTTCTCCTCAATGTTGCTATCAAAACTGCATCCACTACTTCCATGGTTCTGCACTCACACCACCTACTGAGTGAAGAAGTTACCCTCAAATATTTCATCTTTCACCCTTAACCTATGACCTTGAGTTCTAGTCTCTCCCAACCTCAGAGGTAAAAGCCTGCTTGCATTTAGCCTGAAGGGTCTCAGCCCAAAATGTCAACCCGTCCTGCCAGAGGGTTTCGGCCCAAAACGTCGCCTGTACTTTTTTTCTATGAACGCTGCCTTGCCTGCTAAGTTCCTCCAGCATTCTCTGTGTGTTGCCTGTCCTATTCAACACTTCTCTATAAATCAGATCCTCAAGGAGAATATGCAACCCCCACACAGAGACACCAACCGAGGCCAGTTTGAAGCAGGGTTTCTGGTGTTATGAGGTGGCAGCTTGATAACACTCATAGATCATAAGGCCATAAGATATAGGGGCAGAATTAGGCCATTTGGCCCATTGAGACTTCCACCATTTCATCATGGCTGATCCAATTTTCCTCCCAGCCACAGTCTCCTGCCTTCTCCCCATATTCCTTCATACCCTGAAAAATCAAAAATCTATCAACCTCTGCCTTAAATATACATAAAAACTTGGCCTCCACAGCTGCCTATGGCAAAGAAGTCCACAGATTCACCACTCTCTGGCTAACTGATTCTCCTTTGTCTTGGCCCGAAATGTCAACTGTACCTCTTCCTATAGATGCTGCCTGGCCTGCTGCGTTCACCAACAACTTTTATGTGTGTTGCAAAACACTTATTCAGTTCGTCCGCTATTTCCTTGTCCCCCATTACTACCTTTCCAGCATTCTGATGTCCACTCTCGCCTCTCTTTTACACTCTATTTATCTGAAGAAACTTTTGGTATCCTCTTTAATATTATTTGCTAGCTTACTTTCATATTCCATATTTACCTTAATGACTTTTTAATTTACTTTCTGTTGGTTTTTAAAAGCTTCCCCATCCTCTAACTTTCCACAAATTTTGGCTCTATTATATGCCCTCTCTTTGGCTTTTATGTTGGCTTTGACTTCCCTTGTTAGCCACGGTGATGTCATATTCCCTTTCGAATACTTCTTCCTCTTTTGGATGTATATATCTGAATTCTTCCAGAAATTCCAGCCATTGCTGCTATGCCGTCATCCCTGTGTTCTTTTCTAATCAATTCTGGCCAATTCCCTTTTCCTGCCTCTGTAATTCCCTTTACTCCACTGTAATGGTAATACACCTGACTTAAGCTTCTCCTTCTCAAATTTCAGGATGATCACTTGTCCGTAAGGGTTTTTTTACTTTAATCATTTCTGGTTCATTACACAACATCCAATCCTGAATAGCAGATCTTCCAGTGGGCTCACCATGAACTACTCCTAAAAAGCCATCTTGTAGGTAGTCTAGCAATTGCCCCTCCTGTCGTACAGCACTAACCTTTTGGCATTGCAATTTGTAGGCCACACCCTTACTACTGTTTGGGGGTGTGTATACAACTCCCATCAGGGTCTTTTTACCCTTGCAGTTTCTTAGCTCTATCCACAATGATTCAACACCTTCCGACCCTATCTCACCTCTTTCGCTCAAACAACAAGTGGAGTGAATAGCTGAATTTAGAATGTTCCAGAACTGCCATGCTTTAAGGAGAATCACTGTGAGGCAGAAAGATCACAGATGCCATCATTCACTTGGCAACTCTTCCAAGTCCTCCTTTCCCTCCTACTTTCAACGTCGGGGCATTGGAGTTCACAGTTCAGCTTCAGCGTCCTCTGTAAGGGATCTCTGTACGTCCTTCCCATGGAATGAGTAGGTTTCCCCCAGGTGCTCTGGTCTCCTCTCACAATCCAAAGATGTATGGGGTAAGTTAAGTGGCCATTGTAAATTGTCCTGTAATTAGGCTAGGGTTAAACTGGGGTTTGTCAGGGGTTTGCCAGGCTGGCGTGGCTCAAAGGGCCTGTTCCGAGCTGTATATCTAAATAAATAGATGGATGGATGGATGGATAGAGAGATAGAAAGATAGAGAAAGAGAGAGATAATATCTTCCTTATGGAATTTCCTTCTCTCATCACCAACCGTGGCAACGTCTGCACTTTGAGACAGCGAGCCCTCAATCTTTGGTCTCAAGCTGATGTCAGTCCTGGAATTTCAAATTGTGCAGATTTGCATACAGTGGCATGTAAAAGTTTGGGCACCCTGGTCAAAATTTCTGTTACTGTGAATAGTTAAGTGAGTAGAAGATGAACTGATCTCCAAAAGTCATAAAGTTAAAGATGAAACATTCTTTTCAACATTTTAAGCAAGATTAGTGTATTATTTTTGTTTTGTACAATTTTAGAGTGGGGGAAAAAAGGAAAGGAGCATCATGCAAAAGTTTGGGCACCCCAAGAGATTTGAGCTCTCAGATAACTTTTACCAAGGTCTCAGACCTTAATTAGCTTGTTAGGTCAATGGCTTGTTCACTGTCATCGTTAGGAAAGGCCAGGTGATACAAATTTCAAAGCTTTACAAATACCCTGACTCCTCAAACCTTGTTCCATCAATCAACAGCCATGGGCTTCTCTAAGCAGCTGCCTAGCACTCTGAAAATTAAAATAAATGATGCCCACAAAGCAGGAGAAGGCTATAGGAAGATAGCAAAGCGTTTTCAGGTAGCCCTTTCCTCAGTTCATAACGTAATTAAGAAATGGCAGTTAACAGGAACGGTGGAGGTCAAGTTGAGGTCTGGAAGACCAAGAAAACTTTCCCAGAGAACTGCTCGTAGGATTGCTAGAAAGGCAAATCAAAACCCCCGTTTGACTGCAAAAAACCTTCAGGAAGATTTAGCAGACACTGGAGTGGTGGTGCACTGTTCTACTGTGCAGCGACACCTACATAAATATAACCTTCATGGAAGAGTCATCAGAAGAAAACTTTTCCTGCGTCCTCACCTCAAAATTCAGCGTCAGAAGTTTGCAAAGGAACATCTAAACAAGCCTGATGCATTTTGGAAAGAAGTCCTGTGGACTGATAAAGTTAAAATAGAACTTTTTGGCCGCAATGAGCAAAGGTATGTTTGGAGAAAAAAGGGTGCAGAATTTCATGAAAAGAACCCCTCTCCAACTGTTAAGCATGGGGTATGGATCGATCATGCTTTGGGCTTGTGTTGCAGCCAGTGGCACGGGGAACATTTCACTGGTAGAGGGAAGAATAAATTCAAATAAGTACCGGCAAATTCTGGAAGCAAACATCACACTGTCTGTAAAAAAACTGGTGAAAAGAGGATGGCTTCTACAACAAGATAATGATCCTAAACACACTTCAAAATCCACAATGGACGACCTCAAGGGGTGCAAGCTGAAGGTTTTGCCGTGGCCCTCACAGTCCCCGACCTAAACATCATCAAGAATCTGTGGATAGATCTCAAAAGAGCAGTGCTTGCAAGACGGCCCAACAATCTCACAGAACTAGAAGCCTTTTGCAAGGAAGAATGGGTGAAAATCCCCCAAACAAGAATTGAAAGACTCTTAGCTGGCTACAGAAAGTGTTTACAAGCTGTGATACTTGCCAAAGGAGGTGTTACTAAGTACTAACTGTGCAGGGTGCCCAAACTTTTGTTTCGGGCCCTTTTCCTTTTTTGTTATTTTGAAACTGTAAAAGATGGAAATAAAAGTAATCTTGCTTAAAAAATTAGAGAAATGTGTCATCTTTAACTTTATGCCTTTTGGAAATCAGGTCATCATTTACTCGCTTAGCTATTCACAGTAACAGAAATTTTGACCGGGGGTGCCCAAACTTTTGCATGCCACTGTATATGTATGCGTGCTTAACCTCCGTTCTTGTTTCCCTGTGGGAAACGAGAGGGGGAGAGAGAGATGGATAACAATGGTGAGGGTGTGGAGTGTGGCGTGTAAGAATACTATTTAATCTTATTTCTGTGCACCTGCAGTCAGATTAACTTGACACAAGCCCCCAAATTCACAGATGACAAAGTACATACACTTGAGAAATGTACGACTATATTTTTACGTCAGCGTTGAAGAGGTGGTTTTATCCCGAGAAGAAATGTTTATTAAGCTTGCATTGTGCGGGGAATCAATCACATCCAGGAATTTCGAGCTATCAAACATGAAAATAAAGAAAAGGAATTGAAAATGCTGAAAATCTGCCATAAAAACCAAAACTGCAGGAAACACTGAGCAAACCAGGCAGCATCTGTTGAGAGATAAAGATATTTCAACTCGAAGACCCACATCAGAACCTGAAAAAGAGTCAAACCAAGTTAGTTTTAAACACAAGAGATTCTGCAGCGACTGGAAATCCAAAGTGACACAAGATGCTGGAGGAACTCAGTAGGTTAGGCAGAGTCTTTGGAGAGAAATAACTTCGCAAACCCGGCTGCGAAAGGAGAGGGTTGGGGCATGGGATTAAAAACCCCGTCCCGTAAAAACCCAGTGCTACAGAAAAGCTAACAGAAGCTCCAAAGACCTCGTCGAAGATGGTCTACACCTGGGGACAACTTGAAAGACTGACCCGGGGCAGAAGACAGAAGAAGAGCTAAAACTGACGACAAAGAATTAGTTCGAAAACTTCTAAATCCAACGCAATGACCATCTCTTTTGAAATACTTTCAAAAAAGTAGTCCAGGAAACAGGTGCATCAGACCGACCGAAATCTGTTATCCAATAGTCGCCCTGAGTTCATCCTCCTTTTTTTTGGTTCAGCGACTAGTTTTTTAAAAAAAATCCACTTAAAGCGCAAAATAGAAATAGTGTCAGAATTATTTTCAGAGAACCAAACTGTTCGGAAACAGGAAAGAGGTTTTCAGTCGACAGAGAGGTGCAACTGTCGATGCGGTATCCGGGGGGATTGTATTCTTTTTTTAAAAAAAGAAAGCTTTCTCTCCTGTCGGCGAGGTAGGAGCGTAGTGAAAGAACGCATATTAAACGTTATTTATTAAGCGAATACATATAATGAAACAAAATCATGCACTCGCATGGACCATTACGTGAAAAGTCTGCAGATGCTGGAAATCCAAAGCAACGCACTCAAAATGCTGAAAGAACTCAGCAGTACGGCAGCATCTATGGAAAAAAGTCAACCGTCTGTTCAGACTAAGTTCTCTTGCGTACTTGGGTGAACCTGGAATCACGTACTTGGGTGAACTGTCTCAGGAATCTCACCACGGGCTAAAATCTAAAGTAAATTTCAATCATATTACGACCTGTCTTTTTTTTTCAGGGCCACGTTTTATCTCACGATTCAATGTATTTCGTCCTTTACTATCCCGTCCAGACTTAGTAAAAACCTAACTGCAGGCTATTAAATCAAATCGGCATCATCTCAATCCTATGAAAACATTGTTATGTTCAGTTGGAGAGATTAACAGTACCTGCGTGGTTCCTTGACTTTTCCCCCCCGCACTCATATGAGCCAGCAGGCAGCAAACGAGGAGACCAATCAAGATTTTCTTCATCGTGGCGACCTGCTGCTCCAACTCGCTGACCCGAAAAGCAAAAGAACCAGAATATGCGGTTCTTTATCTCAGAGCTGAGCTCGGAAGAAATCAGACAGCCAATGAAAACGACTTTATTGGCGGAGGAAGGGAGGGGTGAGGGCAGGGGTTTGAGGGTGTGAATCTAGAGAAGCTTAAACTTGTAAGCCATTAAAGAACCTGATAAACTCATGCATTTTCAAATTAAAAGCTTTTCTAGTGGCATTGCAAACACTGATATTGACCGGGTGTAGATTTGATTCCGTTTCTGTGAACCAAAGCGGAATGAATCGGCCTCACGCAGCATTGCCTCTAAATCCAGAGTTGAAGTTATCGTTTAACTTTATAAAGACTTTTAAAACTACTTTAAAACCGATTTCATATTTTAAAATAACATAGGGGGGTTAATAGGAGCCTAATCAGACTGTCAACAGGACAAATACATTAAATATTTCAGCTACTGAGTAATTTCTCTAAAAATGTGGTCTGAATTAGGACAGTTGACCAATAGCTTGGTTAAAAAAAAAAGCTTCAACGGTTATTTAACAGGTAGAGGGGGAATCAGGGATTGAAAGAGAAAATAAATCAACCATGATCAAATGGCAGAACAGACTTGATGGACTGAATGGGCTAATTCTGCTCCTAGTGCAGGGATTTCCAACCCCTCAGTTAATGGTACGGGTCCATGGCGTAAAAAAGGTTGGGAACCCCTGTGTCATGGTCCAGTCTGTGAAGTCCGCATTCCGGTTCATGGTCCAGTCCAATAATCCGTATTCCAGGTTTTCTGGTTTTCCCTTGTCCTGTTGTGTGCCTTAATTGAGGCACATGATTCTCATTTTGGGCTGGCTACATAAACAGCTCCTGGGTTCAGCTTCAGTTGCTGGACTGTTCCCTCCCCTTCACCTTCCTTCTGAAACCTCACCTGCTACCTTTGCCTGAAGCCTCGCTTACTACCTTCGCCTGTGTCCTCACCTGTAACGCTGTCAGGTTCAACTGCCAGGGCAAGATCGGGGCCTTGCTGTGTCTAGATAAGGAACTGTCTTTCATTGTTTGGAACTGTCTCTTTGTGTCCTTGCCTTCGCTAGGTAGGTCTGGCCGTTTGCTGCTACCTTGAGTTAGGAACTGTCTCTTTGTCTATGCCTCCGCTGGGTAGGTCCGGCTGTTTGCCGCTACCTTGACTGGAGATCTGTCTCTCAGTGTTCTGTGTATGGGTCCCGGCCCTACATCCTGCTCCCTAGGAGGGGTCCCAGCTCTGTGTTCCATGTTCCATGTTCCTGTTCTCCCTCGACCAAGGCCCTGCGTTCCTGTCTCCCTCAACCAAGTCATGGCTTCATGTTCTCATCCTGTCCATGTGTCTCACCCAGCCCAGGAGTACCTTGCCCAGCCCGGTGCTGGGGTTCCCTCGTCCTGTCCAGGAGTCTCACGTACAGTCCTGTTGCCACTTCTCATCCTGTAGCCACGTCTTGACCTAACCTGGTTCCAGGGTCCGAGCCTGAGTCAAGACCCAGGTGCTGGGTCCCTGCCCAGTCTCTGGCTCGAGTCCTTGTCCAGGTTCCAAGTCCTAGTTCCTCGTCCAGGTCCCGCTTTCCTAGTCTAGTCCTAGCCCAGGCCCTGAGTCCCAGTCTCGTCCAGGGCCTGTGTCTTGTCCAGTATTGTTTCTTCCCTTGCTTTCTTGACACACCTGGTCCTGTTCCTAGAACTTCAGTGTCTGTATCTTGCATTTGGGTCCGTCACCAACACCCCCGTAAGACACCCTGCCCTTTTGCATTTCTTCTGATTATGGTTATGGTCAGAAGAAATTACAAAATTTAGTTCTTAAGTAGCTGAAATATTCAATGACCAATGGTGAATCTAAAGAAGGGGCCATAGACATGTGGTAGAAAGATGACAACATTGATTCAAATTTCAAAAAGTTCAAAGCAAATTTATTATCAAAGTACATACAGTAGATATCACCTGAGATTCATTTTCTTGCATACATTCATGGTAAAACAAAGAACTGCAATAGAATCATTGATAAACTACACACACACAAAGACTGCCAAAGAATGAATATGGAAAAGAAGACAGACAGTGCTAACACAAATAAGTAAATAGTTAGATAGATGGAATGAAAGAATTCATGGCAAAGACTGTTTAATTCTTCTGCGTGTTATAATGGAGGAAATTTTCTTTGATTATAACAGAACGTTACACAAACATCGCAGCTAATCAGAGCACGTGGAAAGGTCACAGCAGGGTGGTGATAAGCAGAGCTGGGTAGATTTTCTGCTTTACAATCTGACCAAAAACTTGCATAATGAAGCTGGTATTAATTATAGAAGCCACAGGACTTCAATTCATTAATTTTGATAAAATGATGGATTTCATAATAACTCCAGTTTCATTCAGTGTTTCTCAGCTAGTATAAAGGATCTGTATTTAATGAACCAAATCTAGTCGATTTGATTGCTGTAGGTTGTATGAGACTCAGTTGATGGAATTACAAGAAACTGTGTATGCCGGGATCTGGAGCAATGGGCGTTCTGCTGGGGGAACTCAGCAAATCAGGCAGCATCTGTGGTGGGAAAAGTACAGGAAACATTTGGGGTCAAAACCCTTCAGATGGACTAACCAGACAGACCATAAAACATAGGAGCAGAATTAGGCCATTTGGCCCATCGAGTCTGCTCTACCATTTCTTAATGGCCGGTTTATTATCCTTCTTAACCCCATTCTCCTGCCTTCACCCCATCACCTTTGATTCCTTGACTAATCCAGAACTTATTGACCTCTGCTTTAAAAATACTCAGTGACCTGGCCTCTATAGTCATCCGCGGCAAAGAATTCCACAGATCCACCAACTTCTGGCTAAAGAAATTCCTCCTCATCTCTGCTCTAAATGAATGTCCCTCTACTCTGAGGCTGTTCCACCTGGTCGTAAACTCCCCCACTATAGAAAACATCCGCTCCATGCCCAGTGTATCCAGGCCTTTCGATATTCGATGGGTTTCAATATGTTCTCCTCTCATTCTTCTAAACTCCAGCGAGTGCAGGCCCAGATCCAACAAGCACTCCTCCTACATTAACCCTTTCAATCCCAGAATCAGTCTTGAGAACCTACTCTGCACCCTCTCCAATACCATCGAGGATTTCAACCTGAAACATCACCTTTCCGTTTCTTTCCAAAAAGTGCTGCCTGACCCACTGAGTTCCTCCAGCTTCTTCCTTATTGATGTTTAAGAGCAACAAGAAGAGTAATTTTCCAGCTGTGACTTAGCGGAAACTACAACATGATATAAAAATACCTTGACAATGAAACTGCAATGATTGAAAGTTGAACAGAATCAGAATCAGGTTTATTATCACTGGCATGTGTCATGAAATTTGTTAACCTAGTAGCAGTAGTTCAATGCAATAGATGATAATATAGAAGGAAACAAAAAACTAAGTAAATGAATTACACCGAGTGAGTATATCAAATCACAAGCAAGAGTAGATCTGCAGGTGCTGGAAATCCGAGCAACACATGCAACATGCTGGAGGAACTCAGCAGGCCAGGCAGCATCAATGGGTTTCAGCCGGAAGCATCACTGTATTTTTTTTCCATAGATGCTGCCTGGCCCACAGTGAGTATATATATGCATATTATATGCATATTAGATAGATTAAAGATAGTGCAAAAACAGAAGTTTATATATATACTTGTTACATACACCTGTTAGGGTGCATTCTCCAGATACCTTATAAGGTAACTGTAGCCTTCAGCCAGGAGCAGGTGTCAACAGGTGGTTCCCAACCTTCACCAAGTGTTTCAACCCTTAACCACAACACTCTCCAGTTGGTGGGCCAGCAGTGGTGGCCAAATCACTGCCCATCTGCTCCTGGCTTCCAGCTTCCCTCCTCTCGCCTACTCCAAATCCAACAAGAGGCTCGTTCTGCCTCTTCTCCCATCCTACGAGCTGCTTGTTTTTTGCTCCTTTCGTCCAGGCCCAGATCTGACAACAACCGCCATGCTGATTTGGCTGGGAAACCTCTGCAGCCGATCTCCACAGGGAACAACCATGCCAGCCATCTCTTGTCTTTACACTCCTGCAGTAAGGGCTGGTACTTCAAGGCCTTTCTCTCGTGGGCCTCTTCCCATCCCTCCTCCCACGGCACAGTCAGCTCAACCAGAATTATTTTCCTGTCTTCAGTTGATCACAGTACAATGTCTGGGCATAGGGTTGTGTGCACCACATCCGGGAACTGCAGCCTCCTTCCCACATTGACCCTTATCTCCCAGGACCTGGCTGTTAGCAGCAGATTGGGCTTTGGTTGTTTGGTTACGAAAGGCCCAGCTCCCTCTTTGATGAAGGTGATGGCCTTCCTCAAGTCTGTGCCAACCGTTCTCTTCTTGCATCTCTCCCGCTCTGGTGTGTCAGCAAGAGCCAGAGGCACCTTATCATGGCGCCACCTATACCGTCCTTGAGTTAGAGCTGTTTTACACCCGGACAGTATATGAGCCAGTGACCCCTTTTGACCACAGAGCTTACAGTTCGGGTCCTCTCTCATCCCCCATGTGTACAGATGTAATGGTGAAAGAAGGGTGTCATACACGGATCGCAAGAGGAAGGAAATACGGAAGGGCTCCGGTCTCTATAACTCTGCCCATGAGATCTTGCGCTTGGGCAGATCCCATTTTGTCCAGGCACCCTGGGACCCTTCTTCCACTGCCTTTGACATCCGCTTCTCTTCCTCACGGATCCGTACTTCTGCCTGTATCATGCCTCGCCTGTTCCTTGTGCTTGCGTTTCCCCACTGCTGGAAGTGAACTGAGCCGGGGCCTTGCCACCCGACACAGGTGTTGCTGATGATATCTCGCAGCTTCAGAGAACACACTGCCTCCTCCACAGCCACATTGGCTGCCCACTTGCGCCCGGATCTGGTTGTAACGCCTGCTTGCTTTACCAAGACGTCATTGGAATTTCTCAAGCTTAATAAGGTTCTGCATTTTGCCACCTTGAATTCCTCCACAACAGATGACAGGGGAAGCTGCAGTTGCCCAGATCGAGTATAGAGGCCCACTGAAGGGAAGCTTGGGGGAACTCCCAACCATCTCCACAGGTGCTTGTTGGTTCTCCTCTCTCTGCCCTCTACGACAGTCATGGGGAACTCAGAAAGTGTGAAGAGCCAGAGAAGCCTGGGCAGAAGGCCGTATTGGTACAGACAGGTCTTGAATTCACCGGGAAGTCTGGATTTGTCGATCTTCTTCAGCCATTCATCTGTCTGCTTCACAGCATTGGTGACATTGGCCCCACCTGTCAGTAACACATTAAACCACTTCCCCAAGCAATTTATCGGTTATCTTTGATGGAAGAGATGACCTCACCCTGAACTTGGAGGCTAAACTTGCTAGTGACTTTGCTCTTTCTGATCATCATACACCCAGACTTCTTGGCCTTGAAGGACATCCTCGTCCAAGTGGCTACATTGTCCAGGGTTTCCAAAGCCCATCTTGCTTGGACATGTGTTGTTATAGTGATGTCGTCCATGAACCCTCGTAGAGCTGGCTGAACAATGCCTGACTCCAGCATCGGGCCACAGGTTACATGTTCTGCTGCTGATATTAGGAGGTTCATTCCCATAATAAATAGGATGGGGGAGATGGTGCACCCTGTTGGAATCCCCTTCTGGAGGTCCTGCCAACTAGTTGTGAAATGGGCTGATGTAAATCTGAGTTTGAATCCTTTTAAGTAGCTGGTGATCGCGTCTCGAATAGCCACTGGGATGTAGTAGTGGTCGAGTCCTTCTAGGATGAGGTCATGTGGAATAGATCCATAGGCATTCGCGAGGTCTAACCAGACAACTGTTAGGTCGCCTTTTTTCTGCTTGGCCTCACGGATCAAATGGCTAATCATTGAGGTGTATTCCAGACACCCCAAAAAGCCCGGAATACCGCCTTTCTGGATGGATGTGTTGATATAGCATTTCTGCATCATGTAAGAAGTCAGCCTTCTTGCGAGCACAGAAAAGAAAATCTTACATTCCACATCCAGGAGAGAAATTGTCCTAAACTGGGCAATTGTGGAAGAATCCTCTTCCTTTGGAATAAAGCATCCCTCTGCCAATTTCCAACTTGATGGAATAATATCTTTGGCCCAGATCTTTCTCATGACCTTCCACAGCCTCTGAAGAAGTTTTGGGCATTTCTTATGTGCCTTATAAGATATGCCACTTGGGCCTGGGGCAGCCGATGCTTCAGCTTTCCAGATGATGTCCTGGATTTCCTGCCATGTAGGCTCCTTCACATTCAGCTCGGTTGATGGTTTTTCCGGTCTACGCACAGCCCGATTGGTTCCTAGTCCCTGACCCCTCCGTGGGTCGCTGTGTGCCTCCCGCAGGGACTCCTCTACCTCTGGTTTTGAGCTGGATAGTATACCAGATTTTTGTTTGCCGAGAAGAGTCATGGTGAAGCTGAATGGATCTCTCACAAACTGCGCTCGCCATTTCTCTTTCTTCCTTCTTTGCTGTCGTAGATGTTCCGCCCTCCAGAGTTTACACAGCTTTTCCCGCAGCATACTGGTCAAGTCCTTGATACCTTCTTTTTCAGCCGCTGAGCTGGTTTTAAACCTCTTGTTGAGCGTCTTTAATTCGCCTCTCAAGCAACAAACCTCCCTTTCCCTCCTATTTGGTTGCCGCAGTAATTCTAGCTGGCTTCTCCGCTCCATTGGGCCAAATCGTTCCTTAGCTAGATTGTACGTTATGGCTGTGAGTAAGTCGATCTTTCTGTGTACTGGACTTGCTAAGGCAACTTCCAGGATGCCGTCTAGATCATCATCGAACTGCATCCAGGGGACGTTGTCTGATGATCTAGGCCAATTGATCCTGTCTTTCCCTGATGAATGGATCGGGGTAGCCGAAGAGGAACTCACTAGATCTGTTGTTTGGTGCTGAGGCGATTCAAGTGCAGAGAGATCTTCAGCTCTGTGGGGTGCTTCCTGACTGGAATTCTCCTTCGTCTCAACGGACACTAAGTCCGTGCGTTGCACTTGGGTCACCATTGATCCACATCTAGACCTGCTGTGGTGTATCTTGAGCCCTCTGATGTTTTTGCAGACTTTCCCGCAATGCCACCTTAACGTGAATTCCTCTCTGGTCAGTGTTGTTTGCTTTAGCTTCCTCATAGTCGTGTTTCTTGTCCTGGCTGTTGCTGGTATGACCGTCCCGTTGAGTCTCTCATCCTCCTCCCCCCGGAGGACTCTGGGGGTATAGCTTCGTGTTCAATTGTAGCTTGAGTGGTGCCCTCTTGCGAGTGCTGCTCACAAGGTTGCTAGCCTTGTGAGCCCATGCCAGTCTTTCCTGGAGGTAAGCTGTCTCTCCAGCGTCATCAACCTTCCTTGGTTGCCATTCAGTCTCGCCAGGAGCAGATGTCATCAGCTGGTTCCTGAACTTCACAGAGTTTTGACCTTTAACCACGACACTCTCCAGTTGATGGGCTGGCAGTGGTGGCAGACTGCAGTGGGTCCAGGTCCTTGCTGAGGCAGGAGCTCATTCTAGCTTTGACCAACCTCTCAAAGCATTTCTTCACCATAGCTGTGAGTGCTCTGGCTGATGGTCACTAAGGCAGTTCTCACCAGTCTTCTTAGGCACTGGTATAATTGTTGGAATTTTGAGGCAGATGGGAACTTCCAGCTGTAGCAGAGAGAGGTTGAAAGTGTCATTGAATACTCCCGCCAGTTGGCTGGCACAGGCTTCCAGAGTCTTGCCAGGTACTCCATTGGGCCTGCCGCCTTGCGAGGGTTCACCCTCGTTAATGACAGTCTGACACCAGCCTCTGAGCCAGAGATGACAGGGTCACCGGGTTCAGAAGGGATCTTCACAACTGTAGTTTCGTTCTCCCTTTCGAAGCGGGCATAGAAGACATTGAGCTCATCTGGTAGTAAAGCATCACTGCCATTCATGCGGTTTTGCTAAACATCTGGAACTGCTGGTTGAATGTATTAAACTTATTTATTCATTCCTGGCATGACAATTGCTGTTGGATTGGCTGTTATTTATTGCCTATTCATCGTGGCTCTTGAGATGGAATCCGTGCAATCCTTGTACTGATGGTGCTTTGAGTTCCACGTTCCTGGTGAAAATGAAGGAACAATAAGATGTCAGGATGGTGCACAGTTTCTTTCAATTTATTTACAGTGATGGGAATATAGCATATTCTGCCAGCCACTAAGGTGGCTTAGTGGTTAACACAACGCTTTACGGTACCAGCGACCCAGGTTCAATTCCTGCTGCTGCTAGCAAGGAGTTTGTACATTCTCCCCGCGACCGCGTGGACTTCCTTCCTCAGTCCAAGGCCTATCAGTTGGTAGATTTAGTGGCCATTGTAAATTGTCCTGTGAATAGGCTGGGATTAAACTGGGGGTTTGCTGGGCAGGGTGGCTCATAAGGCTGTAAGGGGCCTACTCAACGCTCCATCGCTAAATAAATAAATATGTTACTATGTTTTCTACAGTGTACTGTCTATTTTCTGTTGCCCTTTTCCATGAAAAAATTAGCTTTTTATTCTTTTAAGTGCGACTCAAAATTTGCATTTAGAAACATAGGGCCTAAATTTGACGTAGAGAATATAAATAGAGAAATACCTATGCAGGAAGAAATTCAGCAATTTTCAAACAGTTTGGAAGCAGAAGGGTTAAATTGTTCATAAATCTTGAAGGCTTTTGTTTGTTCCGCATGATGTAGCAGTAACAGCTCTGGCAGGTGTTGTAAGCAATGTCACTTGTCTGTGAAAGAATGTAGTAAAAATAACAAAGGCTTTGGTATGTTTACACATATAATCTTCCAAGATCAAAATTCAAACAACAAGGTCAGGAACTTAGCTAAATCTTTATAAATTTCATTCTTCTAAACTCTACAATGGGTGATGGGGTGAAGATCCATCTCTACCAAAGGAGGTGTATGGCACTCCTTCTCTGTTGGGCTGCAAGTCACCCTTGGGCAAGGTGTAGCGCCTGCTTAGCCCGCCCCACCGATCAGGGTCACATGAAGCCATGGGAGCAGGTGGTGGATGGTCGTATGAGCGGCCGGTGCGTATCACAAGTCCTGGTTATGCGACCACTGACGCCAGGCAATCTCTATAGAGTATTGATACTGGTTGAGGTCAACTGTCTTGTGGTGACAAGATGGTTGTTGTGATGCGTCTAGTCTGGTAGAGTAGTGGGTAGTGCTGGTCATTCTCATTTTCAGCTTCCACCGCTGGCTCGCAGTCTTGTGAAAAGGAGAGCTGAATGTGTAAGCCTCTCCCTGCCAGTACACAGCCTCTCCAACAGCAAGCCTCACGTAGTGCCTCCTCTCTGGTGACACACGGAAGCTGAACTCCTTTCGGACTCGGGCTGAACTACAGAGGACGGGGAGGAGGTCTGGCCCTTGCACATGGAGCACACAGGCCCACCGGTGTGTGGACACGCCCTGGTGATGCTGAACCAGATCCCCAGCTATGGACAAATGACCCCACTGCCTTGTGGGCAGCCTTGGGAGAGGCGAAGGCTACGGGAATAAACCCAGACAGCAGATCTGCAGAGGAGTCCCTCAGGCAGCTGGACGTCATCGAACATCTTTCCAGCAGCTCCTGCAACCAAACATATCGCTTCATAAGCTTTCCTTTGGATTACACTGGTGAGGCTGAGAGGGGGATCCTGACAACTGGGCATCTCAGGATCTTCATACCTTCCACGCAGGCTTGTGATGATGATCACCATCACCCATTGTCCTCCAAGACGGATGGATGCCAACCAACCATCTTGGTTAAGGAGAGAGAAGAACAACCCAGAAGCTATGGTGTGGATAAGACAGAGAAAATGGGAGAATGGAATGGAGTCCTCACAGAAACCAGTACCCATGGACTTGGACAACTACGAGGGGTGATTGATAAGTTTGTGGCCTAAGGTAGAAGGAAATGAGTTATTAACTTCAAACTTCCTGCATTTTCAGTCAAAGGGTTGAACAGCATGTGCATGTAACAAGAGCTGTATAACTCATCTCCTTCCACCTTAGGCCATGAACTTATCAATCACCCCTGCTGTGGACCACCTGGAGGTCCAAGACACTCTCATTATACGCACGTACAGTTCAACTCTTT
The DNA here is from genome assembly GCF_030028105.1 of Mobula birostris. Classification (NCBI taxonomy): domain Eukaryota; kingdom Metazoa; phylum Chordata; class Chondrichthyes; order Myliobatiformes; family Myliobatidae; genus Mobula; species Mobula birostris. The sequence goes on from NC_092399.1 coordinate 6,136,570, forward strand.
GAGTGATAATGCACCCCTGCTGTGGACCACTTCTACAAAGAAGGGATCCATATGCTCCACGACTGCTGGACTAAGTGTGTACATGTAGGAGGAGACTATGTTGAAAACTAAATGTGCTAGGTTTTCTAAAATTGACTCCTTCTCCCGTAGGCCACGAACTTATCAATCACCCCACATATATTGACAATGGTTGCTAACCTATCACCTGAGGCAAAGATAGAGGTCATGAAGAGAACGGAAGTGTCAGGGATGTGAAAGAGGGATCAGGGAGTAAAGACGCTAGAGATCATCAGCCCAAAATGTCAACTTTGTTTCTTCCTCCACAGATGCTGCCTCACCTCCTGAGTAATCACTAAGATTGTCTATTTTGTTATGAAAGGAGAAATTGTTCACAGTGAGATTAAATTTAGCTAGACAAAGGAGAATGGTAGTGCGAGGGGGGACTGGTTAGGCCTCTGTTCAAGGAAGAAGTAAAGGGTCTTGGGCCATCTTAGTGTCGTTGCAGGGTGTCCATGGCGAAAATGAGCTGGTCATTTGATGTTATCCAATCCAGACTGGGAACAATGAATGTACGTGGAAAGAGAGTGAGCAAGGCAAGAAGGGATAGGATCAAGGTAGGAAGATATAAGTTCTTTTGATACCCGAAAACTTCTTACCACTCACCTTAAACCGAAAGGTCTAAGTCATTTATTACCATTCGCAAAAGTACATGTATGCACAAGCAAAATTTAAATATTATTTGCAGCAGCATTACATCACATAGTAGCATTCCAAAGAAAGCATATTTGGGGAACATGGGGAATCCCCTCAGTTGCCACTTTATTCGGTACACTTGTCCACGGGCTCATTAATTCAAATGACTAATCAACCAATCATATGGCTGCAACTCAATGCAGAAAAACATGTGGACACAGTCAAGAGGCTCGGCTGTTGTTCAGACCAAAATCAGAATAGGGAAGAAATGTGATCTAAGTGACTTCGACCGTGGAATGATTGTTGGTGCCAGACAGGATGGTTTGAGTATCTCAGAAGCTGCTGATCTCTGGGGATGTTCAAGCACAACTCTAGAGTTTACAGATAATCTTCGTTGTGGCTGTCCCTCGAGGTCGAGGATGATGGTCTTCGTTCCGAAGAAGTGGCCCACAGAGTGAAGACGCCTGTGCGTGTATTTGTTTAACGTGTACTTGATGTTGCACTCCAAGAAGCACACGATACTCCACAAATCAACCAACTGATTCCAATGGCATGGAAACCACGATGATTGGAGCTGATGGATTTGTTGCAGCCTTCATCCACCTTCACGGCCGTTGAGTTCGAAGTAACTTCGTCCACCTGGTCCACCGCTGAGGCCTTGGTTTGATTGTTCTACCGCCATGGGTGACCCTACCAGGAGCATAGCTCCAGACGGCATCGCTCTCGGGATCACAGGACCACACAAGCTTCTCCACCACGACAAGGTGACAATCCACGGAGAAGTTACAGACAATGGTGCAAAGCAAACAGAGAGAAAAAAATATCCAGTGTGTGGCAGTTATGTGGGTAAAAACGAGAGTCAGAGGTGAGTGGCCAGATTAGTTCAAGTTAACAGGAAGGCAACAGTAACTCAAATAGCCAGCCATTACTACCGGTGTGCAGAAGAGCATCTCTGAATGCACACCACGTCGATCCTTGAAGTGGCCGCTGAGAGTGGACTGGGCAGACCCTGGACAGGTATTGGATAGATACACCTGTTATGTAACAAATACACTGAAGCACGGTCCCAGACCTGAAATGTTAACCGTTGAGATGTTGCAGCGTTTCCTGTATAGCTTTGTGTAACGGTTAGCGTGACGCTCTTGCAGCTCAGGGCGGTCGTGCTCGGGAATTCGGAGTTCAGTTCTGTGAAGAGTCTCTACATCCTCCCCGTGGAATATGCGGGGCTTCCCACCACAGTCCAATGATGTACCCGCTAGGTTAATTGGTCTTTGTAAATTGTCCTGTGACAAGGGCGGGAAACGCTGTATCTCTAAAATAAAATAAAAATTATTTCAGATTCTCATCGTCTGCTGCTTTTTTCACTTTCATTCCTATTCTGCAAATTTTTATTTCAAAAATAAACTTTGTTCTTAATAAAAATACGTATAAAAGCATAGGCACAATGCAAAATGTTTAAATCCTTAATGTCATCTAGTCAGTATATTCAGTAGCGCCAGCGGACCAATCACCTGGTCCGATTGTACGCGGATGCCCGAATCCCGATTAGAATGTGACCAGAGAAAAAAAACTCTGCGGTTTCACCAATCGTCGTGCATATTCAATCTAGTTCAACGCAGCCAATCATCTCCTTGCGTTTTGATTTTCCTAGCAACACGGTACAACAATATACGGCGGACGGCATAGCAACCAAGCCGGGCTCGGAGCGCTGGGGCAAAGGCGGTGTGCGGGTGGGGGGAAGAGCTAGTGGTCATCAGGGGGAGAGGGGGTGACTCTGGGGACAGGGAGTGGTTAGCGGAGGACAGGGACAGGGACAGGGACAGGTTACTGGTTAAAACCACCACAAGGTCTGGGAGAAGTGGGGAAGAGTTGGAGACTTGCCGGTCGGCGGGCAGTGTGGGGTCTAAAGATGGACCCTTGTCTTCGAAGGAAGTGAGAGGTGGTCTGGGCACTGGTCAGGGGGTGCAGGGCATTGAAAGCACAATGAGCTCCCCGCTGTCATCCTTAGGAAAGTTGAGGAAAGTTCCCCTAAATCTACCGCAGTTGCGGGGACACGGGTAAGTTCGGCTTTATTTCATTAAGCTTTTTTTGTGCTGTAACTGTACAACGTGACTTAAAAACAGAAAATGTTGGAAAATCTCAATAGTTCAGGAAGCATCTGTGGATGGAGACGACAGACGATAGTCAACGTTTCTGGGTTGCGATTCGCCCCCATTAACCCTGTTTTATTTTTCTCGTGACTCCAGTTAGCAGTGCAGCTACAGTGTGTAAGATTTAGTTACACTTCATAAACCGGGGACAGACCTGTATAGGCCCATTCTTTTACTTAAAGTAGGAAACTGCGAAGCTCTCTGTGCGTTGGCGTCACATGTAAGCCAACATGATCTTGCCTGTACAGGAAATGTGCAGTGATGCTCTCTGTTTTTGTCAAAGACTGTAACTTGAAACATGGCCACAACTTTAGTACTTTATGGTGCTCTCTATAAACTCAAAATCCATTTCCAAACCTTTCAAAATCTTAGTACTTTATAGACAATAAAGTAATTTTTAAAATATTGTCTTTGATGTACTGTAGGAAACATGGTAGCTAACTTTGGGAACACACACAAAAAATGCTGGTGAATACAACAGGCCAGGCAGCATCTATAGGAAGAGGTACAATCGATGGTTTGGGCCGAGACTGACAAAGGGTGTCGGCCCGAAACGTCATCTGTACCTCTTCCTATAGATGCTGCCTGGCCTGCTGCGTTCACCAGCATTTATTGTGTGTGTTGTTTGGATTTCCAGCATCTACAGATTTCCTCATGTTTGCGAGCTAATTTTGGGTCCTGTTTTACTGACAAATGGATAGGTATCAGCAGTACACCAAAAGGAACACTTCTACTTTTCTAATAATTTTGCACCTTGCTGCAAATCAGGAGCATTGGTTTTAAGACCCCTTGTAAAGGACACTACCTCTGATAGTTCGCTATGTCTATGTCACAGTGGACGTGTCAGTCTGGGTAACAGAGCCTAGTTCATCTAACACCATCTATTTAGTCAGCTCATCTTCAAGGAGGATGTATCAGAAAGCATCTTCCAACACCCAGAACATGCCCTCTTCTTATTGCTACCATCAGGACAGAGGTACAGAAGCCTGAAGGCACACACTCAATGATTCAGGAACAGCTTCTTCCCCTCTGCCACCTGAATTCTGAATAGACAATGAACACTACGTCACTACATTTTTATTTCTATATTTTTGTGCTACTTATTTAATTTAACTATTTAATATATGCAGTATATCCTTTCTGTTATTCACACTTTTGTTCTCTCTATTATCATACTGGTATTATACTGCTGCCACAAAGTCAACAAAATTCATGACGTATGCTGGTGATATTAAACCTGATTTTGATTCTTTGGATTGGAACCTTTAGACTTACAAGTGAGATTACTAACCACTGGGCTTTTAAACTACTTGTAACTAAAATACCAAAGTACCCTTCAATTTGCTTAATTGTTCAAGTCACGTGCATAAAAAAATAGAACTTGTGCTTGAAGCTTGGAGCAAAAGAAAAAGCTGGAAATCCAAAGCAGGGACAGTAAACCTTGGAAGGTTCAGCAAGTCAAGCAGCATCATTAGGGGGAGAAACAGAGAAGGTATTTCAGGTCATGGATCCCTCATCAGAATTGGAAATGTAAGTAACTAGGTTCCAGAGGGGCTGGGGGTAGAGATAACACAGATAGTGATGGTTTGCTTTAAAGATCATCAATAGGAAACAAAAAGGAAAAGAAATGTGTTGAAGGACCAGAAAGATAAAGAGAAAAGTGTGGTTACCTAAAAATGATAAATTCAATATTTAGTCCTAAGAGCTTCAATATACTTAGATGGAAGAAGATGGGAAATGGAATAGGATTTTTATTGTTACATGTATTGAGATACTGTGAAAGGCTTGTCTTACATACAGTTCATACAGATCAAATCATTACACAGTGCATTGAGGTAGGATGAGGTAAAACAATAACAATGCAAAATAAAGTGTAACAGGTAAACAGTAAGGTTCAAATCATAACAATGTAGATTGTGAGGCCAAGAGTCTATCTTATCATACTGATGATGGTTGCCGGTCATGTCCGACGATGACAGGAACCTTGTGTGAGAGCTTTTAAAGTGGAAAAGCCATTGCACTGGGGTACTTCCACTCTCTTCCCTCAAAGTCCGGGCCCAGTGGTACGAGCAGACGTCACAAACTGGGGTCTTCCTTGGTTACAGCAGATGACCATGATGTCTTCTGTACCTTATCATGTCCTTCACTCTCCACGGATTGTTGCAGAACCACCTTCCTGGCCGTTGGATCTCACTGTAGATCTCATCCTCCCAGTCCTCCAGAGCTGAGTTCACATGCTGGGACAGGCATGTCCCTAACTCATCGGGTTTGCCGCTGCTGGCTACCCTCACCTGGTTTAGTCCACCTGTCAAAGAGGTGTGGACACTGTCACATGCAAGTGGCTACTTGGAGCTACAGGTGAGAGTGGAGTGTCCAGTGGGGACCAAAGGTGAGTGAGCTGCCCTGGAACGGGCACAACAAGCCCCTTCACCAGAGGTGCTACCCCCTCCCTGGACAACCCCATACACCCCCCTATATTGTATTAGGGAACTATTTAATAACCTTATAACAGAGAGATAGAAGCTGTCCTTGAGCATGTCGATGTGAGCTTTCTGATGTTTGGATCTTTTGCCTGATGGAAGAGGGGAGAAGAGGGAATTTCCTGAGTGGGTGGGTTTATTGATTATACTGGCTGATGTACCGAGGCAGTAGGAAGGAAGGGCAGAAATGTAATCATTGTTGAAGTAATGTGGGAGGCCAAGTACGGAGGTCAAAATGGGAATGAAGCAGCCTGACAACTGGAAGCTCAGCATTGCACCGCAGACTGAATGGAGATGCTCAGCAAAATGGTCCACCATTTGTCTTTGACTTCTCCAGCATGGAGAATATTTTACCTTGGGCACCAAATGCAGGATATTACATTGGAAGGGGTCCAAGAAACCTGCTGTTTGGACTGGATAGGCTGTATGCTTGGCCAGGATCATGAAAGGAAGAAGTCAAAGGGCCAATATTCATCTGCAGGAGTATGGGAAATTACTGTGAAAAGGGAGTTGCAAGGTGGACGTGGAGTAGACCAGGAAGTTGTGGAGGAAAAAAGTCCCTTTGGAATGCTGAAAGGGAAAGTTAGGAGAGGATGTTTCTGGGAGGTGACAGAAATTTAGTAAGGTAACATGTTGAACATGGAGGCTGGTGGGGTAGGAAGTAGGAGAAAGGGAAACCATATCTGTTTTTGCATCTTCCATGGTTGCAGTTGATAGCATTCTCAACTGTGTCTCATTTCTTTCCAGTACTTCTGCTGTTCTGCCACTCCTTCCAGCCTGAACATCGATTGGGTTTTCCAAGACATCACCTTCCACCTTACGTGTTACCACATTCACTGGATCATACTCCATAATTTCTTACACTTCCAATAGGTTCCACCCTCAGGCGTCCAACATCTTTCTCTTAACACTCCAAAGGAATCGCTCCCTCTGTGACTTCCAGATTCACTTTTCCATTTCCGCCAGTCACTCTCTTCGTCATGGCACTTCCTCGTGCAATTGAGAGAGAGATACAGGACTTGCAATTTTACATCTTCCCTTCCAGTATCCAAGGTCTAAAACAGTCCTTAACTGAAAAGGTGATTCACTTGCCCTTCCTCCAATTTAATGTATTGCGCTTGGTGCTCACTATGTGATTGTGCCGATACTTGAAATACTAAATGTAGTTTGGACAACCTTTCTGTGGAATATCTCTGTAGGGTTGCAAGGAAATCCTTACCTTCCAGTTCCCTGCCATTTAATTGACTACTATAATCCCACTCTGACTTCCCCATTTTTACCATTTTTGATACCCTACATCACTCGTATAATGTTCAACACAGCACTTCTTCTGTCTCAGTATATTAAAACACTTGAAACTTGATATTAAATTGAACCATTTCAGATAATCATGCCATTTTACTCTTTTTTTCTCTTGTCTCCAGTGACTCATTTATAAAGTACTGAATTTCCTCTAATTTCTCCGATCTTCTCCCTTTCTGCATTTGACACTTGCATATTTTACTTGTCTAGTTTTGATGAAGAGTCCTTGAGCTGAACTGCCGATTCTGCTTTATTCCCCACTGACGCTGAGTGCTTTCATCATTTCTGTTTTTGCTTTGATGTGTCATTGTCTTGATCAATTTTGGTGTATTTTCCACAGCAGACGAGTAGCTTACTTTGAAGAGGATTCGTACACAGGTAAGACAAACCACCTTTCTTAAATAATTCCTAACACTAAACTATCAATTCAGTAAAGAGCAACAGCTGCTGAAAGTTCCCAGCGTCAAAACCTCCTGTGTCCCTGCAACATAACGTTATTCCTCGTTGGGTTCTGTCTGATGGCCACGGCACCTTTCAGTGTGGCAATGATCATGAACCATGAACCTTACAACTGCAACTGACTGCTGACTTAAAGTTAAGGCAGTGCATTCATTCCTGTAACTCTGACAGAAAAAATCCTCTCTGGCTATGCGTCATTCATGAAAGAAATGAAGGTCTTTTAGTTTGAGATACTTGTTCATTTGTTCATTATGTACCATGTCTTCCCATGACCATGATTGCTCTTGGCAAACTTTTCTACAGAAGTGGTTTGCTATTACCTTCTTCTGGACAGTGTCTTTACAAGATGGGTGACCACCATGTCCCCCCCGCCCAGCCATTATCAAAACTTTTGAGAGATTGTCTGCCTGGCGTCAGTGGTCGCATAACCAGGATGCGTGATATGCACCAGCTGCTCATACGACCATCCGCCACCTGCTCCCATGGCTTCATGTGACCCTGATCAGGGGGCTAAGCAAGAGCTACACCTTGCCCAAGGGTGACCTGCAGACTAGCTGAGGAAAGGAGCAGCTTATTACTCCTTTAGTAGAGATGTATCTCCACCCCACTGCCCAACACCATTGAGACACTGCACTGAGAAATTTCATCATGTGTGTATAGCTCTGACTTCTGTACGCAACAAACTGGAAGTTCAGTGATTTGTACACTGTGAACAATTTCATTGGAATGAGATGGGGAAAGGGTTGGTATGGCATTTCAGGAGACAGATGCAACAAGGAAATACTTAAGTACTAAAATGCACCCTTTTGGTGTGGTTTATGTACAGTTTCATCTTACTTTAACTTTGTATGCTCAGCTGCACGTAAATAACACCAAATGTCAGGCAGGCCAATGTCACTTCTCCCACTACATCTGCCACAAACCACACATTTGGAGCAGTTGGTGTTCCAGAATACTTAACACTGGTGACAATTGAAATTTACTTTTCTTTTTAATCTGTCTGTGACATGTGATAAATAGTCTTTTTAAAAATCTGTTAAGTGATATGCTTATGGGGTTAAATACAATGTCCTGCAGAGAAATTTGGCTTGTCCCATTGACCCTTACCAATCTTTATTAATGCACCATAGAAAGTATCCTATTTTGATGTGTTAAAGCTCAGTATAGCAACTGCTCTACCTGTGACCACAAGAATCTGCAGAGAGCTGTGGACAACGCTCAGCACACCATGGAAACAAGTTTCCCCTCCGTGGACCCTGTCAATACTTCTTACTACCTCATAAAACAGCCAACATAATCAAAGACCCCACTCACCCTGGTGTCGTGAGAAGTAGAAATGGTTAAGGCTGGCCAACAGAGCTCTGGTGAAGCTGTATAGGCCAACCCCCTATACAGTGGATACAGCAGATTACAGGAACATTGAACCCCAAGCATTGGACGATGGAGACAGGAGGTCATTAATGGCCTATACTCCACTGGGAGCTAAAGGCCCAAGAGAAGAGGAGACTCATCCTGGACATCCTCTCCTGTCCCTTCTTCCATCAAGCAGAAGATATAACAGCCTGAAAGGACATAGTACAAGGCTCAAGGCAGCTTCTACCATGCTGTTTGAGAGTATTGAATGGTTCTCTACTATGATAAGATTGACTCCTGACCTCACAATTTATCATGTACCTTATTGTTACCAGCACTGCACTTACTCTGTAGCTGGTGTACTTTGTACTGCATTCTGTTATTGTTGTACTTTGTACTACTTGAATGCACCATAACAAATTGATCTGTATGTTGTTTACTTGGGTTTTCAGAAGGCCCTTGACAAGGTGCTGCAATTGAGGTGGCTTAACAAGATGTAAGACCATGGTATAACAGGAAAGATAGCAGCATGGAGAGAAGATTGGCTGACTGGCAGGAGGCAGAGTGTCAGAATAAAGGGGGCTGTTCTGGTTGGCTACCCGTGACTAGTGGTGTTCCGCAGGGGCTGGTATTGGGACCACTTCTTTTACGTTATATGTCAATGATCTGGATGACGGAATTGATGGCTTTCTGCCAAGTTTGTAGACAATTCAATTATAGGTGGACGGGCAAGTAGTGTTGATGAAGCAGTGAGACTACAAAAGGACAAACAGTTTAGGAGAATGGGCAAAGAACTGCCAGATGGGAATATAGTGTCAGGAAGTGTATGGTCACACTCTGTGGTAGAAGAAATAAAAGCATAGACTTTTTTAAATGGAAAGAAAATTCAAAACTCTGAGGTGCAAAGAGACTTGGGAGTCCTTGTACAGGGTTCCCTGAAGGTTAATTTGCAGGTTAAGTTTTCAGTGAGGAAGGCAAATGTAACATTAGCATTCATTTTGAGAGGATTAGAATATAAAAACAAACACGTGATGTTAAGGTTCTATCTGGCACTATTGATGCCTCACTTGGAGTATTGTGAGTAGTTTTGAGCCTGTTATTGAAGAAAGAGAGGGTTCAAAGGAGGTTCACGAGAATGATTCCAGGATTGAAGAGCTTGTCATATGAGGAGCATTTGATGTCTTTGGGCCTGTACTCACTGGAATTAAGGGGATGAGGGGAATGGAGGGGTATGGGGAGAAGGCGTGAGATTGGGGCTGAAAGGGAAATGGATCAGCCCTGATGAAATTGTGGAGCAGACTTGATGGGCCAAATGGCCTAATTCTGCTCCTATATCTTATGGTCTTAAGGTCTTAGAGTAAAACCAAACCTTCATCAAATCCTAAATGGTGAACTGACGGCTGTCCCAGGTTGGTCATGTTCATTACCTGATATTTTCGTAGCCAAATGTTATTTACCATTTATCAATCCGGACTTGAATGTTGTCCAGATTTTGCTGCACATATGTGTGACCTGTTTCACTTGTTAACCAGGTGAAATGAAACTTAATATTGCACAATGATCAGGAAAACTCCTTTGCTTGTGACATTATGATGGAAAGTTCGCCAGTCTTCAGCCAGTTAAATTCATTCAATATGATATTAAGAAATGGCCAAATTCACTGAGATGAGCAAATTCGTAAATCCCAATAAATAAAATAATCAGATTCAGGTTTAATATCAATGGCATATCTCGTGAAATTTGTTGTCTCTGCAGCAACAGTACACAATAATAAAGAAAAAATCCAGAAAAAACAGTGAATTACAGTATACTATATACATAGTTAATTTAACCAAGTGGTGCAAAAATAAAATATAAAAGTACTGAGGCAGTATTCGTGGGTTCAATGTCCATTCAGAAATTGGATGGCAGAGGGGAAGAAGCCATTCCTGAATTGTTTAGTGTGTGTCTTCAGGCTCCTGTACTTCCTTCCTGATGGTAGCAATGAGAAGAGGGCTTGTCCTTGGTGATGGTGTCCTTAATAATGGACGCTGCCTTTATGAGGCACCGCTCCTTGAAGATATCCTGGATACTGTGGAGGCTAGTGCCCATGATGGAGCTGACTAAGTTTACGAGTTTATACAGCTTATTTCGAGTAAAACCATGAGGAAATAGGGCCTCTTGACCTATAGTGTCTGGGCTAGCCATCAAGCACTTGCCTACAGAATCCCATTTCCCAGCACATGTTGCATTGTGGCTTTCTATATCACGGTATTTCAACTGCATCAAACAGTGAATATCTGTGAATACTGTCTGAGCACTTGCTCTACCTTCAGGGTACACTTGCTCTACCCTTCAGGGTATGAGCTCCAGATCTCAACCACTCTTTGGTCGATGAAAATGTTCCTCGATGTCTTCTACTACTTTACATATGTCCCTTGGTCTTGGCCACCTGGTAAGGGAAAATGTTTATCACAACCTGTCTTTTCAATGCCCCTCATAATTTTGCATACTCCAACCAGATCAACTCCTCAACTTTGTCTCGTCCAAAAGAATATAACCAAACCTACATAGTCTTCCTCATAATTCAAGTGCTACATCCCACCCAGCATTTTTGTGAATCTCTTCTGCAACCCCTGTAATGCAATTACATCCTTCCTATAGTGTGGCAATCAATCCTGCGCAGAGAAGTCTAGTTGTGGCACAACTTGCAGTTGCACAATGACCTTCCTAATCTGTAGCTAATAAAATCAAGTATGCCAAGTGTCTTGGTATGTCACCAAGGACTCTTATAAATTTATATAGATGTACAATGGTGGGCATTCTGACTGGGTGCATCACAGCCCTCTATGAAACCTCCAATGCAAGGATTGCAGGAAGCTGCAGCGATTTGTAGATTCAGCCAGCATTATCGTGGGTGCAGCCCACACTCCACCATTGAGGACATCTTCAAGGGGTGGTATCTCAAGAAGGCAACACCCATCACTATCCAGGGACACACCCTCTCCTTGTCACTACCATCAAGGAAGAGATACAGAAGTCTGAAGACCCATACGCAAAAATTTAGTAACAGCTTCTTCCCCTCCATCATCAGATGTCCAAATGGGCCATGAACCCATGAATATACATTTATTTATCTATTTTCCTAATATATAGACTTTTATGTCTTTGCACAGTACTACAGCCTTAAAACACCAAAGTTCATGCTATATGTCAATGATAATAAATCTGAATTTTATTCTGCATTTAGGAATCCTTTGACATATACACATATATCTTGTTCTTTAGTACTTCCTAAGTTCTTACCGTTCATTGTCTATGCCCTAGCTTTATTTGTCCTTACATGTAATACTTGCCCCGAAGAAGGGTCTTGGTCTGAAACCTCGACTGTTTATTCATTTCCTTTGATGCTGCCTGACCTGCTGAATTCCTCCAGTATTTTGTGTGTGTTGCTGTATAATGCTTCACATTTTTTGGACAAAATTCATCTACTACTCTTTGTCCATTCAACCAGCTGTTCAACCTGATTTTGTAACCAAAGGCTAGTCTTCTCACCTCCCGCAACATCACCAATGCTCATGCCATCTGTGAACTTCGTAATCAATGTATGCAATAAAGAGCAATGCTTCCCTGTTGTACACAGCCTCCCAACCTCAAAAATAACCTTCAACCACAACCTATTCCCTCCTGTCACTAAACAATTGTCAAATAATCTTCGATTCCATGGCTCTTAACTTTTCAACAAGTACTGTCTCTCATGTATTGTAAGATATTGTCAAAGGCTTTACTGAAGTCCAAGTAGATCTTGTGAACTAGATTACCCTCATTGGCACACTTTACCACCTCTGAAGAAAAGATAATCAATGCTGTTAACATAGTGAGTAAGTTTGCTGATGGTGTAATAGAGAATGATAAATGTTATATAAGATTATAACAAGACCTAGATAAACTGAAGAAGTGGGCCAAGAAGTGGCAGGTAAAAGATGGACAATGCAAATTTTATTTTATTTTATTTAGAGATACAGCGAGGACCAGGCCCTTTTATCCTTTCGAGTCAATGAAGTTAAATCACAGCAGGACTTGCATAGTAAATGGTATGCCCTGGACTGTGGTGCAGAGCAGAGGGATCTAGGGGGAAAGTGGCAAAACAGATAAACAAGGTGGTAAAGAAGGCATTTGGCACATTTGCCTTCAATGGTCAGGGCATTGGGTACAGGAGTTCTGATGTCATGTTGCAACTGTACAATTCATTGATGAGATCACACTTTATTGTGCATAGTTCTGGTTATGTACTATGAGAAAGATACCATTACACTGGAAAAGGTGCAAAAAAATTCACAAGGATGTTATCTATCCAAAAGGCTGGGATTCTCTTTATTGGATTGCAGAAGACAATGGGGATAATCTTATAAAATTATGTAAAATTATGAGGGTTGTAGATAAGATAGATGGTCAGTCTTCTTCATAGCAAAGGGGAGTCTAAAACTAGAAGGCATAGGTTTAAGGTAAGAGGGGAAAGATTCAAAGCAGACCTGAAGGGCACATTTTCATACAGATGTTAGTTACATAGAATGAGCTGCCAGAGGAATTGGTGGAGGTGAGGATGATTACAATGTTTAAAAGATATTTGGATAGGTAAATGGATAGAAAAGGTTTAGAGCAGAGGCTCCCAACATCTTTATTCCATAGATCCCTTTGGCAGTCTGATGAAGCCTATGCACCCTTCTCAGAATAATGTATTTAAATATATAAACTAGGACTACAAAAGAAACCAACTATATTGAAATATTTATCAAAATATCAAAAAAACAAAATGTGATATAGTATATACAGTGGCATGCAGAAGTTTGGGCACCCTGTTCAAAATTTCTGTTACTGTGAATAGCTAAGTGAGTAAAAGATGAACTGATTTCCAAAAGGCATAAAGTTAAAGATGACACATTTCTTTAATATTTTAAGCAAGAAAACTTTTTTATTTCCACCTTTTACAGTTTCAAAATAACAAAAAAGGAAAAGGGCCCGAAGCAAAAGTTTGGGCATCCCGCATGGCAGTACTTAGTAACACCCCCTTTAGCAAATATCACAGCTTGTAAACGCTTTTTGTAGCCAGCTAAGAGTCTTTCAATTCTTGTTTGGGGGATTTTTGCCCATTCTTCCTTGCAAAATGGCTTCTAGATCTGTGAGATTCTTGGGCCGTCTTGCATGCACTGGCCTTTTGAGGTCTATCCACAGATTCTCGATGATGTTTGGGTCAGGGGACGGTGAGGGCCATAGCAAAACCTTCAGCTTGTGGCTCTTGAGGTAGTTCATTCTGGATTTTGAGGTGTATTTAGGATCATTATCCCGTTGTAGAAGCCATCCTCTTTTCATCTTTGGCTTTTTTACAGACGGTGTGATGTTTGCTTCCAGAATTTGCTGGTATTTAATTGAATTCATTCTTCCCTCTACCAATAAATGTTCCCCGTGCCACTGGCTGCAACACAAGCCCAAAGCATGATCGATCCACCCCTGTGCTTAACATTTGGAGAGGGGTTCTTTTCATGAAACTCTGCACTCTTTTTTCTCCAAGCATACCTTTGCTCATTGTGGCCAAAAAGTTCTATTCAAAAGGTTCAAAGGAACACCTAAACAAGCCTGATGCATTTTGGAAACAAGTCCTGTGGACTGATGAAGTTAAAATAGAAATAGATGTAAATTTATTCTCATCCAAGTTCACTGACCCCCTGGAATCTATCCAGGTTAACTTATCCTGGTTTAGAGGTACATTGGGCCAAACGTAAATGGGACCAGCCTGGATAGACATTTTGGGTGAGCATGGGTGGGTTGTATGAAGCCCTGTATTTGTACTGTATGCCTCTACGTCTATGACTCTAGTCAGACAGAGCTTTCTGTTAACAAAGCAATGCTGAACATCCTTAATCCTATCTCACCAAGTGAAAATTAATCCTGTCTCAGAACCTTTACCAATAGTTTCCTTCCCACCAACATTAGTTGCACAAGTCTGTAATTGCCTGTCTTACCCTTTCTGCCCAACCTGAATAAAGTTATTACATTCACCAGTCTTCTGGCACTAACAGAGATTTGAAAATATCTTTTATAGCCCCGAAAATTTCCTCACTTGCCCTCCATAGCCTTATCAGGTTAGGAATTTATTCACCTCTAAACCACTGATACCACCTCCTTTTCAATAAGAATTTGTTCTAGAATTCTGTCATCCCCCTCCTAAAATTCTCCACCCTCTATGTTCTAATGCATAGTAAAAGCAGGTACAAAGTATGTATGGCTTATGCCCTCTTACTGTGTGGACAGTTTCTACTTTCGCCCTTAATGGACCTTACCCTTTAAATGGTTCCCCTCCTGCTTCTAATATACCTCCAAAGTCCTTTGAGATTTTTCTTAGTTTTGCCCACCATTGCCATTTCACATTCCTCTTTCTTCTCCAATTAAAAAAATAGTTCCTCGACATTCTATAGTCTTGCAAGGCTCTCTATTTTCAATTCACTAAACCTGCTACAAGCTACTTTTTTTTTTACAATTGGCATTCCTCATCCTTATCTATGTCTTTAGCTGGGCTATTCCAGTGGTTCCCCGTCGTATCCCACGATGACAAGAAACCTGAGCGGGAGTGTTTTTAAAGTGGGAAAGCTTTTGCACTGGGGCAGTTCTGTTCATTCAATCTCGGCAGTCCAGTCCAGTGGTACGAACAAGCGTCACACTGGGGTCTTCACTGTTTGGGGATGGGTAAGAAGGAAGGAAATTGATAGATGAGGACAGTAGGAGAAACAGAAAGAGGAGGAGACATGGGGGGCGGGGAGGAATATTGTTTATTGGAAGCAGAAATTGGGTACCCTACAACCTGATATCATGAATATTGATTTCTCCCCACCTGCCTATTACTTCTCCCTGGGTCCCCATCTGCTCCTATTGTCCATTTCCTCTCTTTCTTCTCCAGCCCTTGACATTTCCCTCCCACCTGAAGAAGGATCTCTGCCTGAAAAGTCGACCGTTATTCATTTCCATGGATGTTGTCTAATTTTACAACCTTCAGCAACTTACTTTGATCCTGTGCAGTAGCACCCCATACCAGACAGTGATGCAATCAATCAGAATGCTCTCCAAGGTACATCTGCAGAAGTTTTCGAGTTTTAAATGGATTTTTCTGATTGCAATTGCAATTGCTCACCAACCAATAGCACCTACATAATGCAATAGTGGTCCCTAATCCATAAATGGATATATAATCAATCTGTATCATGGAACTTATAGCAGAACTAACTACTGTATATGCACACTTGTGACAGAGGGAAAATCATTAGTGAAGCAGCTGAAAATGGTTAAGCTTAGAACTCAGTTAGAGGAGTACTTAAAACAGTCAGTTCCATCATGGGTACTAGCCTCCATAGTATCCAAGACATCTTCAAGGAGCAGTGCTTCTGGAAGGTGGCGTTCAACATTAAGGACCCCCACCACCCAGGACGTGCCCCTTTCCATTGTTACCGTCAGGAAGGAGGTAAGAAAGCCTAAAAGGACACTCTCAGGAGCAGCCATCCGATTTCTGAATGGGCATTGAATCCATAAACAATACCTTACTACTTTTAAAATTTTATTTTGTTTTTTCACTGCTTATTTTAACTTAACTATTTAATATACATATATAATTACTGTCATTAAGATTTTTCTGCATTTATCATGTATTGCATTGTACTGCTGCTGCAAAGATAATGAATTTCACAATATATGCTGGTTTCATTAAACCTGACTGTGATTCTGAAATCTGTGCTTTGAAGGCAACTGCAGTCTTCTCAGTCCTGAAGAACAGTCTTGGTCCAAAATGTCAACTTTCTTCAGTCGATGCTGCCTGGCCTGCTGCATTCCTCCAGCATTTTGTCTGTGTCTCTTCAGCTATAACATGACTTTCTATGACACCACATTGCTTAGGATAGTAACTATCGTATTACCATCCGATTCCTAAATAGACATTTTTTAGATTATGAGGACACGCGGTCCTCTTTTATTGTCATTTAGTAATGCATGCATTAAGAAATGATACAATGTTTTTCCAGAATGATATCACAGAAACACATGACAAACCGACTGAAAAACTGACAAAAACCACATAATTATAGCATATAGTTACAACAGTGCAAAGCAATACCGTAATTTGATAAAGAACAGACCATGGCACGGTAAAAAGTCTCAAAGTCTCTGGAAAGTCCCATCACCTCACGCAGACGGTGAACCTCCAGCGCCGCAAACTTGCCGATGCAGCATCCTGGAAGCATCCGACCACAGTCCGAGTCCGTCCGAAAACTCCGAGCCTCCGACCAGCTCGCCTACACCGAGCACCACCTCTGCGGAGCTCTTCGACCCCGGCCCCGGCAACAGGTAATAGGCAAAGCCGAGGATTTGGGGCCTTCCCCTCCGGAGATTCTCAATCGCATATTAACAGCGGCAGTGAAACAGCCATTTCAGAAGTTTCGCAAGGTGTTCCTCCGTGCTTCTCACAGCTGTCTCCATCAAATCAGGATTGTGCACGGCCCCCTAGTTAATACACACAATATCATTCGGAACGGCCGCTCGCGCTGAGTCGCGCCATCATCTTCTCCTCCCTCCTTCGCTGAACCCGTAAACACTACTTCACTTTTAAAAAACTTATTATTTCTGCTCTTTGCATGATTTTTAATCTATTCAATATACATATACTGTGACTGATCGATTGATTTATTATTTGCTTATTTTTCTTCTTCTATATCATGTATTGCATTGAACAGCTGCTGCTAAGTTAACAAATTTCATGACATATGCTAGTAATAATAAACCTGATTCTGATTCTGATTATAGCATAATTACATGTACTTAATCGTTAATTTACAGTGTTCAGTTCCATTCACAGCTCCTCAGAAAAAGGACTGTGTTTGTGTACTGGCTGATCAGCAGGGCTTGGTAAGGGTATAGTAGGACTTGAACATGAGCTAAGAGTTTTCAGTGCAAACATTGCACATTTATAGATAGTATTTACACGCTTCACTTGATCTTGCATGCTGAGAGCTCAGTGTTTGCAGGATGTTGGGGTAGAGAGCATGTAACAATGGTTTCATGCCCACACTCCAGCTTTGGTCTCTGAGCACCCCACAGCCAGGGCAGTGTTCTTTCAGAAACGGTGGGAACTTAGCACAAATTAATATTATATTGGCCATTGTGGTTTGACTAGCATAGTTATTAGGAGAAATGTGTCACGCATATTGTAAAAGATATTGTTTTGAACTATGAGTGTAGTTACATTGTTCAGATGGTATTTACAGAAGAAGCTTTATATACAAAGACACTACTAGAAATATCCTATGCATTTCATGGGACAGTGAAATTTTACAGAGTCTCAGAAATACTGAGTAAAACATCATTATCAAAATGGTTTATTTCTTTCTGCAGATGATGAGGCTGCGTTACTGAGTGAAATCCTGCCTCCTTTATCCTGGGCACACAATCCAACTTCTTCCGCTCCTTCGCCATCAGCAAGGTCAAAGGCAAATGGTACGGGTTGACAAAAGGCAGCAAAATGCAGTGGTTAAAGTTTGTTAGGATTTGCATTAGTGTAATGAGAAAATCATCCCGAACCAAACTGGGTGAAATTTGTCAGTGGGGCACCAGGGTAGCGTAGCAGTTATGACACTATTACAGCTCAGGGCATCAGAGTTCAGAGTTCAATTCCAGTGTCCTCTGCAAGCAAGTCTATATGTTCCTTCCCGTGTGGATGTGGGCAGTTAGCAGGTAAATTGTCCCATGAATAGACTGGCGTTAAATTGATGCATTGCTCGAAAGGCTAAATGGGCCTGGTCCTCGCTGTACCTCTAAATAAAATAAATTCATCCCACCAGTGGTGGCTGCATCTTAAGCTGCAGTTGACGTGCAGTGAAATGCCAGTTAGGAGCATGGCCATTAAGGTTGGATTGGAAGATTGAAAAACAGAGAGATTTACAGAAACACAGTAATACATAACTGAAACAGGCCATTTGCCCTTCCAGCTTCATGCTAATTTGTTAAAGTCTATTTACATTAATGCAAAATCAAGTAAAATTGCAAACTGGAAGATTCAGCTGTAACCTGATGCTGACCCAAGTGGCACTGAGTCTTCAATATCTTGTTACCTTGCTGTTGTATAGTTTATTTTGAGCAGGATACTGAAGAATAACATAATTTCTACAGGTACAAAACTCATAGTCTTGCAGTTCCACACTAACATATGGAAGCAAATGTTGGACAATATCAAGGAAATGACGGAAGATTCAAAGCTGCAAAACTGTGGTTTTTGAGATGAATGATGAAATTATTGTGGAACGACAGAGTAACAAATGAAGTGTTGTGAAAGGCCAGAATAAGAAGAGAGCTGATAGGGAAACGGCAGCTGGAATTTCTGGGACATGTATTGAGGAAAGAGAAGCCTTAACATCTTGCAGTGATGGGAAAAATTGATGGCAGAAAATGTCATGGTCAAAAGTGCATGACGTTCATGAGTTACATGAAAGTATGGACAGGGAAAAGTTTTGAAGAGCTTATTAGAACTTCTCAGTTTAAAGACATTCGGAAGACCAAGATCATCATGTCACATGATACAGCACATCAAAGTTCAAAGTAAAATTTATTATCAGAGTACATACATGTCACCACATACAACCCTGAGATTCTTTTTCTGTGGGCAGACTTAGCAAATCTGTGGAACAGTAACTGTAAAC
This sequence comes from Mobula birostris, assembly GCF_030028105.1. NCBI lineage: Eukaryota > Metazoa > Chordata > Chondrichthyes > Myliobatiformes > Myliobatidae > Mobula > Mobula birostris. The sequence goes on from NC_092399.1 coordinate 6,155,716, forward strand.
AGGACAATGGACAACAACCTGTGCAAACAATGATGATGACAGTTTATTATTGAAGACTGGTGTCAGTGTAACATCAATGTTTTTATACATTTAGTTTTGACCACCAGTCAAAAAGTCACAACTATACTCTTAACCATGGTTCCTTTAAACCTGTCATGGAAGAAATTTCATAGCATGAACTCTGAAATATTTAATATACAGTTACCAATGGTGGAATGAGGACCAAAGATTGGGGGGAAGGAGTGCATCAGAAGTCTAGTTTAAACAAGAGAAAAATGGAAAATGCTGGAAGTATTTAGTCAGAGAGATGGTGTGGAGGAATGAATAGAATTAATATTTTTGGTATTTGACCTTTTATTTTACTAATACAAATGAATAATCAAACATCTTGGTCTGTCTTGTGTTTCTGTGATATCATACCGGAGGAACATTGTATCACTTTTTAATGCATGCATTTCTAAATGGCAATAAATGAGGATTGAGTGTCCTCATAATCTACTCTAATCTAATCTTTTAAATTGCAGAATAAAGGGGAGGGGTGGAGAAGACAAAGAGAATGTCTGTGATAAAACAGAAACCAAGAAAGACAGAATATCACACATGGTGGTTGTGCAATCTGAGGGGGGCACTGAAGACTGATTAACGCTTACTTCTTTGTCCATAGATGCTGCTCGACTTGCTAAGTATTTCTAAACCAATATGAATTCCTCAGTTTCAGAGATGGAGCTGCCAGAAGACAGTATATAGATGCAGTCTTGGGAACGGGATTTGGGCCACTCTGTGATGACTCTGAATTAAGAGTGCTAATGCCAGAGCCATAGTTGACTACTGGATGTTGGAAGTGGTGTTAATGTTGCTTTAATGTATATGGTTTGCCTTTCTTGAAACATTGTTTATACATCTCCAGACTCGACTCCTGGTAACAGTGAGCTCATGTCCGTAATGACGAAACGGCTAACCAAGATGGAACAACGGGTCCGAAGCCAAGCACAGGAGATCAACAGGAAGGTAAGGGAAGTTCTGAGCCAATGCCATGAAAGAGTTTAGAATCATAGAGCTATAGAGTCATAGAGCACAGAGGAAATCACATGACACTTTAACTCTACTAACTCTAAATAGAACTGAACTGTATTCTGTTTTATTTTTACAGAATCAGCAAATAGCTATGTTGGAAGAAAAGTTGAGTGCGCTTCAATTATCCAACAGTAAGGGCCATTACATTACTTTAAGTGGAGTTGTATCTAATTCTAATCCTGTGCTAGAATGCTGCAACATAGTACGTAGCTGTGCAGAACTTTTATTTATAGTTGTTACAATGCCCAGTAGTTTAGTCAAATTTACTAATGTCACCATGCTTCAAGACTAGTCACTGGACCTTCAGCAATCAGGTGACCTCACATATAGAAGAATTAAATTCTAGACACCATATCTTTGGAAGAATATCAAGGTCTAAGAGTCATAGAGCACTACATGGCACAGAAGCAGGCCACTTGACCTATCTAGTCTATACCAAACTATTATTCTGCCAAGTCCCAATGACCCACAACTGGACCGTAGCCCATGCACTTACCCAAATTTCCCATATACCCCTCCCATCCATGTACTTACCCAAATTTCTCTTAAATTTTAAAATCAAACCCACATACACCACTTATGCTGGCAACTCATTCCACACTCTCACCACTCTCTAAGTATTTCACCTTTTATCCTTAACCTATGATCTCTGGTTCTACTCTCACCCAACCTCAGTAGAAAAATCCTACTTGTATTTACTCACTCTCTCTCTATATATATTTATATATATCTCCTCATAATTTTGTATACCTCTATCAAATCTCCCTTCATTCTCCTAAACTTCAGGGGAGAAAAATCCCAACTTATTCAACCTTTCCCTATAACCCCTGGCAACACCCTTGTAAATTTTCTCTGTACTCTTTCAATCTTATTGATATCCTTCCTGTGGGTAGATAACTGAAAATGCACTCCAAGTTAGCCCTCACCAATATCTTAAACAACTTCAACATAACCCCCTAACTCCTGTAGTCAGTACTTCAATTTATGAAAGCCAGTGTGCCAAAAGGGAGATTCTTTAAAAGATGAAGCACCTCAGACATGTGCAAAGTCTGGAGAACTTGTGGTTGTTTTCCTTCCAAGGTTAAGGAAAGAATATGGTAGTGATATTCCAAATGTGAAAATGCGAACATAGAACTGTTCAGCATAGGAACAGGTTCTTCAGTCCAAAATGTTGCGCCAAACTCATTTGTAAGAGTAGATATTAATGTTAGAAGTGAAGGGAACAGATTAAGATTTTTTTCTTCTTACAGAGAATTGTTATGCAAAGGTAGGACTAACTGAATTGGGAGATGAATATGTTAGAATTGGGATGAGACCTGGTGGAAATAGGAGATTCTTTCCCTTGTTTTCAAATATGTTTCTCTTAATTTTCTGAACAGAAACAACTGATGAGTCCAAAAGACAACTGGAGGTAGAAAAATACCTACAGCTACAGAATCAAGTGTGGGAAATGGAAGTAAGAGATCAGTGTGTACTTTAGAATCAAGATTCATCTATCTCCTGTTTATATCTTTTACATGACTTCCTTGCCTCTTGCTCCACCTCTTGCTCCGCCCTTGTTCCATTGCAAAGTCTGCACTCTTTCACCCCCTCCCCTGCACAAAAATCCCTAGAGTTCCCTGTAATATTCCCCACTTCTGAATTCTTATCCCAAACTTTTCTTCTTTCTGTTTACCAAGTTTTTCTTAAAATCCGAAGTGCGAGAAGTTCCAACAACTTAATTTGTAATAACCTCAATCATTTTCCCCTTCTTGGTTTACGCAAGCTGCATGTTAATAGTGGTCTGGATCACTCTTTGAAAAAGTTTTTGTAATTTTCCAAGAGGTTACTGTTAAGCTAGTAATTTCCCAATTTGCTTACAAATCTTGTACATTTCAACAAACTTGCTCCCACATATCATTTGGCACTCCAGATGCTCGTGTGATGTATTATTTCTAAGGCCAGATGTAAACTATGCTACAACAATTATTACAGTTTCATTTTTTTGCTGAATAGATATTATCCTTTATCAAAATTAGAAAATTCTTTGGAATTCATTACCACAAGCAACTGTGGAGGCCAAGTCATTGGGTATAGAGATTGGTAGATTCTTGATTAGTCAGGGCATGAAGGGATCCGGGGAGAAGGCAGGAGATTGGGACTGAAAGGGAAATGGATCAGCCATGATGTAATAGCAGAGCAGACTCGATGAGCCAAGTTGCCTAATTCTGCTCTTATATCTTATTGATTTACGATCTAGAATGTTTGAGTTCAAGACCCAGAAAGAAATTTGAGTACATAGTTCACCATGCCCTTTGTCAACACTTTCCTCCCTGAGTCCAGAAGTGCAGCATTCCCTCAATTCTTCCCCTTATTGAGATACAGCACGGAATAGGCCCTTTGGGTCCTTCGAGCCCTGTCACCCAGCCATCACCCAGTTTAACCCTCGCCTGATCACGGTTCAATTTACAATGACCAATTAGCCTGCCAACCAGTACATCTTTGGACAGTGGGAGGAAACCAGAGCACCCAGGGGAAGCCCACGCGGTCACGGGGAGAATGTGCACACTTCTTGCAGACAGCGGTACTGATCTCTGGTACTGTGAAGCATCGTGCTAATATACGCTACCCACTGCCCTTTGCTCCAGTGCACGCTCAGCGATATCCTTCTGACAGGCCTGCCATTCTGATAGTGTTGTGTTCCTTCAGTCCATTTCTACATTGCTAGCCAAGTGTTTGGGGTGTATTTAGACTCATAGCCTTTTGATTTCATAACTAGAGTGCTTGAGTTGAACCAATTCATCCCAAGTTCATATAGTTCATCTTCCTAAGGATTCCTCAACAACCAAAGAAACAAAACCGTAAAAGGTGTGCATGAAATGCAGGGACTGCTCTCTCTTTAGCAGAAGAGGTTTTGGAAATTTTACCATGAATTGTTCTGTTATGATGAATAAGTTAAAACAGAAAAGAACATGTTAAGTTTTTTTTCTCTTAATTTGTTTTTGTGATTTGGCATGTTCTGCTGAAAAGTATGATAGAAACATTCATTAATACATTTTCCAAGCAAGTTAATTAGTATAGGAATTATGCTGAGGGGAGTTCATCAGCTGGAGGCGAAGCTTTAAATAAATCAATCAAAAACAGTGTGAGAAGGAGTGTATGACTCTTTGATATGACTGATTTCCGCAGAAGTTTCTGAATGATTACGGGATGATCTGGGTCGGTACCAAGAAGGAAGCGACTGAAAATGTGCACATAAAAGAAAAAGTGGAACCACCAGAGAGCCCTGATGCCAGCGAGCAAGATCTGTATCCAGGTTAGTTGCACTGTTAATGGTAGATCTTGTTTGGACTACCTCTGCAGATAGTGTCATGCTCTGGTGCCTGCATCAGAGGAACCTGTGGCACCTGAAAGGATGTGGCTCAGACCCAAGGGAGGCTGGCAGGTTTCCTTTTGTAAAGTAATATGTTGTCAAAGAGTATTTCGAATCTTGAAAATCTGAGAGGGAATAGTCCAGGGTAAACTGTTCAAGCAAGTGGTTTCAAAGCCTGAGGAAAATAATGTAAGGAACTGTATGTTTTAAATCTCTATATAAATGAGAAAGTAGGTTTAAAAAGGTCAATTTTATTCAATAGAATTTGTATTTGGAAGTTAACAGCACAAAAATAAGCCATTGTGCGTGTCTGCTTAATGCCTGTCTTTTATGCTATATATAATTTATCTCCCATCCTACTACATCTGAATCCTATCTGTGTATCCTCTTGTCTTTTTCTTTCTCCTTCTTATCCTTTACTTTCTCCTTAAAGACTTCATACTGTGGGGTAGTGAGTACGGCTTCCACGTGGTTTGAAGACTCACCCTCTCCTCACCAGGAAGGAGGTACAGGAGCCTGAAGGCACAAACTCAATGTTTCAGATTTCTGAATGGACATTCAACCCATGAACACTACCTCACTGCATTTTTTTTCTCTTTTGCACTGCTTATTTAATTTAACTTTTATTTATATATATATTACTGTAGTGTACAGTTTTTATTATCGTGTGTTGCAATGTACTGCTGCTGCATAACAACAAATTTCATGTTATGTGCCAGTGATATTAAACCTGATTCTGATTCTGATGATAAACTCATGAAGTATCTGCCAACTTACATAGAGAATCCTTTCAAGTAAATTCCACGATACTGCACACCTGGAATTTAGTGAGCTTGAACTACTCGGTCATTCCTCCTCACATTCATTGGTCCTGATGACGGGTCTTGGCTCAAAACGTCAACCATTTATTTTCCTCCATAGATGCTGTTTGACCTGCTGAGTTCCTCCAGCATTCCTGTGTGTGGGTGTTGATCTGATTTCCAACATCTCATGTCTCCTTTCCTCTAATGTGTGTGCTCCCTTGTACCTAACCTGTGCTCCATTCCTTTGGGAGTACTGGAACCGTAAACTTGGTTTTTCACTGGTGAGAGGAAATAAGCTCCTTCTCTTTCCCAGTCAACTGGATCATTTAACAAATTTCTCAACATGCACAGCCCACGTTCTTGGGGATCTTAGTTATGATCCTAGCCTGCATCTCTCCCCCCACCACCCCCACCCTCAGCTTGTCCGTGTATCTTTCCTATTAGATTGCTTCCAGTTCAATAGAATATTCTGCAACGTAGACAGTGTCAAGTTTCACAGATGCCCACAGTTGTTTGGTGTATCAATCAAGTGTTTCATTTGACAGCCAAAACAATACTCTTAAATGTACTGTTGCAAAGGTAGTGAATAGATATTTATTGTTTGCATGATTTGTTTCTTTTTCTCTAACACTGGGTGTTTGACAGTCTTCTTTTGTTTTAATGGGTTCTATTGGGTTTCTTTGTTTTGTGGCAAATCTCAAGGTTGTATAAAATATACATACTTGGATAATAAAAGTACTTTGAGCTTTGGTCACGGTTGCCTATGTATGTAACCCAGCCCTTGTACCTGTGGGCTTGGGGGAGCTCAGTTGAAGCACAGCTTGAATATTCCAGTTGGACTTATTTCCCTGAGGGTTGGTTGCAGAGGGACATGGGAGCAACGCTGGTGAAAGTTAGCTTTTCCTTTCCTGATTGTAAGCCAGCAGCCCTCACATGGCTCAGCTGCGATCCAGCCCACCACTCATAGTCTTTGGAAAACACAAACCCATTTCTCAGAGTAATTTTGCATAGGAGCAACTTTGCTCCACAACATGCACGCCAATCATTGTACCATATACTCTATGGATATGAACCTACTATCTAAGGCACTCCATTGGTCAGGGTCAATCATGATATGCAAGCCAGTACATAAGCCAGGGCAGTACAATTTGGAGAGAAAGCTGTTGCCCATGTAGCTGGCTCCCTTCTCCATGCGGCTGACGAATTCAGGATCCAATACAGTTTAGCATCAGCCATCACACAGGAGTTGCCAGTCAGTATTGAACTCAACGTAGGACTGCCGTGCGGACTCCAGCTCCAAACTCTTTCCTTGGTGTTTACTCACAAAGCGTTCGCCATTAATGGGTGCAGCCACAAGGCAGCAGACGTTTGAGATCAGGGTTTTACTTCTCCTCTATCGGTTGGCAGCCATGGCAGTCAAGCCCCATCTATCTGGAGTGACTGGTTTTAAGGTGCCCATAACCTGCCTTTGCCCCTTCTTCTGTCAGTAGAAGTGGTTCCGTTGGGCTTAGTAGCCAAGCCACACTTGAAGTCCAGAAGCTGGACTTGGTTGTCAGAGACTTTTTGAGATGCACTCCATTGAGAGCATTTAATAGGTAGTGGGAGCTTATTCCCATTATCTCCCCACCCCCTGGCTACAACAACCTTAAGGAACCTTACCTGCCTGTACTAATTCCATTTACCGACACTTGATCCATAGCCAATAATGTTTTGGTGATTAGTGTCTGAATAGATACTACTTAAAAGTTATGGTCTTATCTGCCTCCATCGCTCACCCAGGCAATTCTTGCGAATCAGATATAGTAATTTAACTTTTAGATCTTTGTTGCTGAACAGTTTCTACAGTCATAACACTACTATCAAAATAAGCTTTCCCAAAGTGTGTTGCAGAATCTTTATCACTCAGAATTTGACACCAAGCTCCAAAAGGATTATTAAAGTAAGTGAGTTTTAGATAACCTCATTAATATGAAGTGGCAGAATTCTCTGGAGGAGGAGAAGACGGACCTTGTGTGCCATTGACATAGCAACAGAAACTGAGGATACACAAGAAGGCAAAACTGGGAATGCACATTGATCCCCAAGGATTCTCGGAGGTTGCAAAGACCAGGAGTGCATAAGGTTACAGAAATGGGTGGGGGGGGGGGTACTGCACAGGACCGAAAGAAGCTGCAGAGGGTCGTAAATTTAGTCGGCTCCTTCTTGGGTACTAGCCTACAAAGTACCCAGGGCATCTTCAAGGAGTGGTGTCTCAGAAAGACAGCATCCATTATTAAGGACCTCCAGCACCCAGGACATGCCCTTTTCTCATCAGGTAGGAGGTACAGAAACCTGAAGGCACATGCTCATCAGTTCAGGAACAGCTTCTTTCCCTCTGCCATCCTATTCCTAAATGGACATTAAACCTGTGAACACTACCTCACTTTTTAGTATGTATTATTTCTGTTTTTGCACAAGTTTTAATCTATGCAATATACGTATACTGTAATTGATATACTTAGTCATTTTTACCTTTTTTCTTCTATATTATGTATTGCATTGAACTGCTGCTGCTAAGTTAACAAATTTCACGGCACATGCCGGTGATAATAAATCTGATTCTGATTCTGTTTCTGATTCACTGTAGGGGCAAGAATAAATTGTAGAAATAAGTTCAGCCTGATTGTGCATACAGTTTATTGTGGAGTAATTGAATCTCCTGTTCATGATTACATGGAACTTTGGAGATCAGCCTCTGAAACATTTCATGACTGAAATGCTGCAGTGGTACTGGTTAGATTATTGACGATACAAAAATATATATAACAGTGAATTATTATAAAGAATATTGTGCTTACAAAAAGAGGATATTTATATTACTGGCTCAGATGCATTACACAGAGTTTGAGTATTGAGAATGATCTATGAGATCCCCTTATCGATTTTGCTGATGGTTGGTTGAAGAGGAAATGCTGATGAGGACATTGGGAAAAGTTTCCTTATTCCAGAAATGCCCAAGGGATATTTATCATATGTCAGGATGTCAGCCTTCCAGTTGTGGTTGTTGTGGATTTAATATTTCAGTATTATTTGAGTAATATTTGAGTAATATTGTAAATATGTTGTTGAGTAAGCATTCTTGTTTGTTTAAATAATTCATTACGGGTTATATGTAAAAATAAGTGAATTGCATACATCGTGACACAACCAGGTGATATGTGCGTGGCTTGCTTAAAATAAAACACAAAGTCAGACTTGCATTCCAGGCTCTGTCCGTTCCTTAAATTAAGTATTCTTGTTTGTTTAAATGATTAATTACAGGTTACGTGAATGAATACATGAATTGCATACGTCATCACGTTAGCGGGTGATAGAGTACCTCATGTAAAGTAAAGTGAAAACTTAAGACTTGCATCTCTTGGCTTTAGTTTTCCTTTGAATTAGGCTAATGTTTTGTAGTTACAAGACATAACAGTGGTGGTCAGTCTAGATTTTATGTTCTTGGGCTGGAGTGAGGCTAGTACCAAACAAAAGGTATGGCAGCCATTTTAATACAAACCAAAAGGTTAAACAAAATCCAGATACTGGAGATGAAACTAAAAATACAAAATGCTGTTATTACATAGAAGGTTCTGGTTTAAAGGTGTTTAATGTCATTTCCTGTACACAAGTGAAAATAGCAATTGGCTCCACCTTAGAACTTTCAGCTGCTACATTCTTCCTGTGTTGATGTATGGCTGCAAGTTATGGGCCATCACAAATGCAATGGAAAAAAGAATCAATGCAGCAAGGATGTGGTTCCTCAGAAGAATGCTATGCACATCATATACGGACAGGATAACCAACGAAGAAGTTCTACAGAGAACGAAACGTACATCACTTAAAAAAAAAATCAGAAAACAGCAATCAAAATTCTTTGGACACATCATGTGAAGAGAGACATTACAACATTTAGTTACAACTGGAAAGCTGGAAAGAAAAAGAAGCAGAGGCAGACAAAGAATGAAAATGACAGATGGAATAACATCATGGTTAGAAACAGGGGAGGCAACAACTACAATTCGGAGGGTCAGGGACCGTGAAGGATGGAGAGACATGTTGCCCACGCCGAACGGCAAGGCACCTGAATGAATGAATAATTGTACTCTGGACTTGATGCAGCACAAAAAACGAGAAAAGATAAAGAACATAATAATAACACTAAATACACACACAATAAATATAAAGTACACAGGATAGCTTATAAATGTGGATTGATCGTATGTCTACAATGAGATATAGACAAACATAATGTGAATGAAAGGAAATAAAGAAGCAGTGGTGGACTTGGTGGGTAGAGATGTTGCTCAGGCTTACTGCTTGGGGAAAGTACAGTAGCTGTTTTTGAGTCTGGTGGCCATGGGTGGATGCTATGTAGCCTCCACTCTGATGGGAGTGGGACAGGTATCATTTATAGAGAGGGAGAAGTACAACCAGTTCTGACAAAATATCATTGACCCTATTACTTTCTTCACAGATGCTACTTGATCTGTTTTTCCCACTGTTGTTGTAGTACTCATTTGTTCAATTGTATATAAAGAGAGTGAGCCTACAGAGAGTTAAAACAAAATAGAGCTGTGTGATATTTTCAGAGGTTTGCAGACTCCCAAGGACGTGGTTATTTCCAGATCAAAGAGCGTATACTTGCTGTTTGGTCTTTTATCACAAAGAAACACAGGTTTGCTAGAACATTCTGCAAAAGCATTTCGTTTGAGGACTGTCTGTGGCTTAGCCCAATTGTTATAATGAAGGAGAGCCTCCTCACTCATCAACTCCAACCAATAGATTGTTAATATTTTATTCCTGTGTCTTCTAAAGTGGAACTATCTTATTTTTAACTGAAGTATGATTTGGATGCTAAGTGTCATTGTTAGGAATCTGGCTGGTGAATTCTTACTTTATTTGACTGCCTTTGCTTGCAAGTTCCCTTCAACAGAATGGCTAGGCTCTCACATAAAATGAATTCCTTGGAATGAAATAGATCAGGAAAGCGGGGCTGAGACATTGAGGAATGATGAGGAAAGCTAAACTTGGGATTTGTTTAGGAAACACATTTTAAGGTGATAATAAAAGTGAAACACAGAAAATGTGCACATCTTTGAACTGCAACTAAACACAAAACACTCTGCAGATGCTGGGGTCAAAGCAACACTCACAATACGCTGGAGGAACTCAGCAGGTCAGGCAGCATCCGTGGAAACGATCAGTCAACATTTTGGGCCGGAACCTTTCGTCAGGACTGAAGAGGGAAGGGGCAGAGGCCCTATAAAGAAGGTGGGGAGAGGGTGGGAAGGAGAAGGCTGGTAGGTTCCAGGTGAAAAACCAGTGAGGGGAAAGGTAAAGGGGTGGGGGAGGGGAAGCAGGGAGGTGATAGCCAGGAAAGGTGAAGTAGGAATAGGGGAAAACATAATAGGTAGTAGAAGGAGGCGGAGCCATGAGGGAGGTGATAGGCAGCTGGGGGAGGGGGCAGAGTGAAATAGGGATAGGGGAAGGGAGGGGGAGGGAATTACCGGAAATTGGAGAATTCTATGTTCATACCAAGGGGCTGGAGACTACCTAGATGGTATGTGAGGTGTTACTCCTCCAACCTGAGTTGACTACCTAGACCTGACGCAGATTGGGGGACTGCTTTGTCGAGCACCTCCGCTCCGTCCACCACAACAGACAGGATCTCCCGGTTGCCACCCACTTCAACTCTGCTTCCCATTCCCATTCGGATATGTCCATACATGGCCTCTTCTACTGTCATGATGAGGCTAAGCTCAGGTTGGAGCAGCAACACATCATATACCGGCTAGGTAGTCTCCAGCCCCTTGGTATGAACATAGAATTCTCCAGCTTCCAGTAATTTCCCCCCCACCCCTTCCCCTATCCCTATTTCACTCTGCCCCCTCCCCCAGCTGCCTATCACCTCCCTCATGGTTCCGCCTCCTTCGACTACTCATTGTGTTTTCCCGTATTCCTTCTTCACCTTTCCTGCCTATCACCTCCCTGCCTCCCCTCCCCCACCCCTTTATCTTCCCCCTTACTGGTTTTTCAACTGGAATCTACCAGCCTTCCCATTCCCACCCTCCCCCCACCTTCTTTATAGGGCCTCTGCCCCTTCCCCCTACAGACCTGACGAAGGGTTCCGGCCCAAAATGTTGACTGATCGTTTCCACGGATGCTGCCTGACCTGCTGAGTTCCTCCAGCGTGTTGTAAGTGTTGCTTTGAGCTGCATCTTCCTTCGCAGTGATATGCCTTGAAGTGCTCTAGCTAAGCTGCAGTAAACATTCAGATCTTTCATACTGACCAATGTATTAGGTTCTAGGTTTCTGCTGTTTAACTAGTGGGGATACAAAACATATGACTGAACTTGCTAATCATGATAAATCCCACCCATTTTTCAAAGCTGTTAATGTCAACAGAAAGAATAGAGTATGATGTGGGTGACTGATCATTTATCACATTAAATTCAATTTTATCTCTACATTCTAGATTTTGGCTGAGTCCAAAGCACCTTATTCATATTGTGCATTTCAGATAGTGGGGAATTGAGAGTTAGTAGGTTAAAGTTAAATCTTAATCTGTTTCTTGACACTAATCATGGCAGAATGGTGATCTTCCTTTTAAGTCATAAAGTTGTGGTTCAAGACCTGTTCAAGTGGTAGTGGCACATCCTCTTGATATAGAGAGACAATTTCACTGTCAGATACAGTATGTAATCTGACAACAAATGACACAGTACTAAATTGACTGGATTGAAATAAACTTTATGAAAATTTATGACTGTTTCAATGGTTTGGTATTTCATATTCTGTATTTTTCGCTTGTTTTTTGCCATATACACGATTTGGTCTTTTGTTTTTGCATGTTGGAAGTTTTATGTTTCTTTGAATGGTGTTTCTTTGTTTTGTGGCTGTCTGCAGGAAGATGAATCTCAGGGTTGTATACTGCAGACGTAGTCTGATAACAAATATATGCACTTTGAATCTTTCTGGATGAAACATTTAAAGTCCTCTCAATGAAGCATTGATTCCACAATTACAAACGTTTGTACAATGGGACAAATACTCAGGGTGAGGTAGAGCTACTAGGACTTGATGTTTCAATCCCTATGGTAAGTTGGCACTCTTGATGTTGGCAGTGGGCTTGGAGTGGTGACAAGGAGGGAGGGTAGGTTTGTCATCGGGGTCATCAGGTAGGCACCCTCCTCCTTTGACATTTCGTTGATAAGCCCATGATGTCTCCAGAGGGCTCAACGGTGCTACCTGGCGTCCCCTCAGTTCTATACCCTCCTGTCTTCATCTTGCAGCCCAGTTGTTGTCTTTCCTTTTAATCCAAATTCAATTGCTGCTTTCTTCTGCTGCATTTGACAAGGACTTGACTGCTTGTGGGAGGGAGTGACCCCTCACCCCCATCTTCTTCAATAGACTGGTCGTAGATGTAGCAACGAATCCCCTGCATCCCATTTCTACAGGGAAAATCTTGGTCTTCCAGCCATTCTGGGCAGCTTCAGTTACCAGTTCAGAGTACTTGGTCTTTTTCCTCTCATAAGCTTCTTCGACACCATCTTCCCATGGTACTGTCAATTCCACAACATATGCCAGCTTGGCTGTTGTTGTCCACAGGACCACGTCTGGCCGGAGTGTTGTAGCTGCAAAGTCTGGGGGAAACACAAGCTTTTTTTTTCCAAGTCCACGTCCATTTTCCAATCCCGAGCAACCTGCAGAACACTTACATCTTTTGATGTTATATGGTGCTCTGGAGGTTGGCCTGCTGGTACAAATCGTGTGATGTGGACATTTCCTGCCGATGTTTGTGGAAGAGCATTTGTGGTAATTCGCCTCTGTTCCAAGATTGATGCCAGCTGTCTGAGAACTTGGTTATGCTGCCAAGTGTACCGCCCCTGGGTGAGGCTCGTGGTGCATCCTGTTAAAATGTGCCTCAGTGATGCAGGTGCTTGGCAAAGAGAGGAAGCGGTAAGGGGTGCAATTTCACTTTAGTCTTGTCAGTGTTATCTCTCACACACTCATTACCAGTGTTACAGTGAGGTAGCTTACTGGAGCCAATTTAGTGGGGAATAATCTACATGAAGACTTGATATCTATGTGGAGAGAAACCGTGAATACATTAGTTCAGCAAGTGAAAGCAATATTCTCCTGAAAAATGAAGCTTTGTCACAGCCTGGTGACTTGGTAACCTAACTTTATAGCCTGTTTTGGGACCGTAGTTGCTCAGCAAGTCAGGGTTTTTTTTGTCTTGCTCTAGTTTTAGGTCAGCTGTACATGGTCCTAAAGCCACAGGAGGCAAAACTTTCTAGGAGTGTGTGCTCAAATTGATGATAACCTAAAACATTATTTTGTGTGCCATGGTAATTTTGAGCATAGATTATCATTAATTAATGAAATAGTTACAATAACTGTGAACTTTTATAAGAAAAACGATGAGTTCTGTTACATGAATTCATTGTTTATTATTAATAAAGTGCCTTGAAAAAGTATTCAGCTCCCAACCCTTCACATAAATGAGTATTAGAACTAGGAATTTTGTTCAATTTAACTGAGAATTTTTATTTGTGAATCATATGTTCATTTTTTTCACAGCAGACACCAAAAAACAGGGAAAATGGTAAAGCATGAAAAACTAAAAATTCAAAACCTGAAATGTCAGCAGTTCAAAGGTATTCATCCCCCTTTGCTCTGTACTTAGTTAATTCACCTTTTGCAGCTATTACTGCCAATAATCTTTTTGGATAAGTCACTATTAGCTTTCCACGATGTCCATTTCTCCTTGCAAAATTGCTCAAGTTATTCCAGGTTAGTTGTGGAGCAGCAATGGACAGCAATCCTGAGGTCATGTCACTCAAAAACTTGTATAGATGTACCGTGGAGAGCATTCTGACAGGCTGCATCACTGTCTGGCATGGAGGGGCTACTGCACAGGACTGAAAGAAGCTGCAGAAGGTTGTAAATCTAGTCAGCTCCATCTTGGGTACTTGCTTACAAAGTACCCAGGACATCTTCAGGAAGCAGTGTCTCAGAAAGGCAGCGTCTATTATTTAGGACCTCCAGCACCCAGAGCAAGCACTTTTCTGACTGTTACCATCAGGTAGGAGATGCAGAAGCCTGAAGGCACACACTCAGCGATTCAGGAACAGCTTCTTCCCCTCTGCCATCCAATTCCTAAATGGAATTTGAACCCTTGGACACTACCTCACTTTTTTAATATACAGTATTTCTGTTTTTTGCATGTTTTTAATCTATTCAATATATGCATACCATAATTGATTTACTTATTTTTTTCTCTGCTAGATTATGTATTGCATTGAACTGCTGCTGCTAAGTTAACAAATTTCATGTCACATGCCAGTGATAATAAACCTGATTCTGATTCTGATGTTCAATTGGGTTAAAGTTGGGACTCAATGACATAAATTTTCTTCTTTTGAGGAACAAATGTGAATACTATAAGGTCAGGGACAGACTGACATACTGTATTTGAGTCAACACACAGAGCACTGGAAGAACACAGGAGGTTAGGCAGCATCTGTGGTGGGGGGAATGGACAGTCAATGTTTTGAGTCAAGATACTGCATCTGGAATCCAGAGCCCATAGATGTTGCTTGACCTGCTGAGTGTCTCCAGGGCTTTGTGTGTTGCTCCAAATTCCATCATCTGCAATGTTGAACAAATAATATATTCCTGGGGATGATTAAGTCTTCTAGGATTTGTGTTGCTCTTTTTGAGTAGGAACTGGAGAACATTTACATTAAAGTTTTCTTTTGAGAATTAAACTGATGGGTAAACTTGACTGAAGGTAACTTACTACTGTATACGTTGTATAGTAAAATGCTAAACCTCATTTTTGCAGGTCGAGTCAGTGGCGAGGAAGGCAAATGCAATGTTAGCATTCATTTGGAAAGGACTAGAATGTAAAAGCAAGGATGTAATATTGAAGTTTTTTAAAGCACTAGTGAGGCCTCACTTGGAGTATTGTGAGCAGTTTTGGGCCCCTTATCTACGAAAGGATGTGCTGACATTGGAGAGGGTTCAAAGGAGGTTTATGAAAATGATTCTGATATTGAACGGTTTGTCATATGAGGTATGTTTGGCTTTGGGCCTCTACACCCTGGAATTCAGAAGAATGAGGGGTGACCTCATAGAAACTTATTGAATGTTGAAAGGCCTCGATAGAGTGGATGTGGGGAGGATGTTTCCTATGTTCAAAATTCATAGTAAAATTTATTATCAGAGTACATACATGTCACCCACCACATACAACCCTGAGATTCTTTTTTCTGTGGGCATACTTAGCAAACCTATAGAACAGTAACTGTAAACTGTAAACATCAGGAACTATTAACTGTAAACGAACTGTGCAAATGCAGATATAAATACATAGCAATAAATAACAATATAACAGAGTCCTTAAATGATTGTAGCTGTCCCCTTTTGTTCAAGAGCCTGGTGGTTGTGGGGTAGTAACTGTTCTTGAGCCTGGTGGTGTGAGTCCTGAGGCACTGCCTGATGGTATCAGTGCAAAAAGAGCATGGCCTTGATGGTAAGGATCTTTGATGACGGATGCTGCTTTCCTACGGCAACATTTCATGTGAAGTGCTCAATGGTTGAGAGGGTTTTACCTGTGATGTACTGGGCCGAATCGTGTTGAGCACATGGCCAAGTGGTTAAGGCGTTCGTCTAGTGATTTGAAGGTCGCTAGTTCGAGCCTTGGCTGAGGCAGACTGTATGTCCTTGAGCAAGGCACTTAACCACATATTGCTCTGCGACGACACCAGTGCCAAGCTGTATGGGTCCTAATGCCCTTCCCTTGGACAACATCGGTGGCGTGGAGAGGGGAGTCTTGCAGCATGGGCAACTGCTGATACTCCAGACAACCTTGCCCAGGCCTGCACCCTGGAAACCTTCCAAGGCGCAAATCCATGGTCTCATGAGACTAACGGATGCCTATATATAATAACTGGGCCGAATCCACTACCTTTTGTCAGATTTTCCTCTCAAAGGCATTGATGTTCCCATACCAGGCCATAACGCAGCCAGTCAGCACACTTTCCACCACACATCTATAGAAGGTTGTCAAGGCTTTCAATTACACACCAAACCTCCACAGACTCCTGAGGAAGTAACGGTGCTGTTGTGCTTTCTTCGCAGTAATAGTGATGTGATGGGTTCAGGACGGGTCCTCTGAGATGGTGACACCCAGGAACTTAAAGTTCTCCACCTCTGATCCTTCGATGATTACTGGATCATGGACCTCTCATTTCCCTCTCCTGAAGTCTATAACCATGATATGGTGGAGGAGTCTAAGACCAGAGGACACAGCCACAGAATAGAGGGACGTCCTTATGGAATAGAGATGAAGGGGAATTTCTTTAGACAGAGAGTGGTGAATCTGTGGAATTCATTGCCACAGATAGCTGTGGAGCCCAGGTTATTGGGTATGTTTAAGGCAGAGGTTGATAGATTCTTGATAAGTCAGGGAATGAGGTGATATGGGGAGAAGGCAGGAGATTGAGGCTGAGAGGGAAAATGGATCAGCCATGAAGAAATGGTGGAATAGGCTCCATGGGCCAAATGGCCTAATTCTATTGCTATATCTTATGGTCTCATTTCATTCATCTGATTAAACTTAACTGCCACCCAGGCTGCATGGTATGTTCGGTAAATGTTATCTTTGGGTGTAACACTGATGTTGGATTACCGTGGTGATACTATTGAATTAACTTGCAAAGATAACTGTAATACCTGAAGGATGTTATTTGAAGGTGTTTTAGTGGTCTGACACAACGGTCTGTGCATTAGATACACAGTCTGTCACATTTCTGTGCTGTTAGTGCTGATGCAACATTTTCACACATCATATCCTTGATTTCTTACAAATGGTCATGCTTTTGAATACTTAATCCACTTAAATTAAACCCTCACTTTGCTTGTTTGTGCACTATGCTATTAAACTTGCTCAGATATGACATTTTAAAATAATCTTAAGAGCCTTGAGCTGAAGTTAATTTTTAGTTGCTCTGTGGGAGCATGATCTTTGTGGTTTCACTCCTGCAGGGTGTTATTGTGTAGTTACTTTATCACAAGAGATGGATGATGCTATACAGTAGCATGCAAAAGTTTGGGCACCCCGGTCAAAACTTCTGTTACTGTGAATAGCTAAGCGAGTAAAAAATGAACTGATTTACATTGCGGCCAAAAAGTTCTATTCAAAAGGTTCAAAGGAACATCTAAACAAGCCTGATGCATTTTTGAAACAAGTCCTGTGGACTGATGAAGTTAAAATAGAACTTTTTAGCTGCAATAAGCAAAGGTATGTTTGGAGAAAAAAGGGTGCAGAATTTCATGAAAAGAACACCTCTCCAACTGTTAAGCACGGGGGTGGATCGATCATGCTTTGGGGTTGTGTTGCAGCCAATGGCACAGGAAACATTTACTGGTAGAGGAAAGAATGAATTCAATTAAATACCAGCAAATTCTGGAAGCAAACATCACACCGTCTGTAAAAAAAGCTGAAGATGAAAAGAGGATGGCTTCTACAACAGGATAATAATCCTAAACACACCTCAAAATCCACAATGGACTACCTCAAGAGGCGCAAGCTGAAGGTTTTGCCATGGTCCTCACAGTCCCCCGACCTAAACATCATCGAGAATCTGTGGATAGACCTCAAAAGAGCAGTGCATGCAAGACGGCCCAAGAATCTCACAGAACTAGAAGCCTTTTGCAAGGAAGAATGGGTGAAAATCCCCCAAACAAGAATTGACATACTCTTAGCTGGCTACAGAAAGCGTTTACAAGCTGTGATACTTGCCAGAGGGGGTGTTACTAAGTACTGCCATGCAGGGTGCCCAAACTTTTGCTTCAGGCCCTTTTCCTTTTTTGTTATTTTGAAACTGTAAAAGATGGAAATTAAAAAAGTTTTCTTGTTTAAAATATTAAAGAAATGTGTCATCTTTGACTTTATGCCTTATGTAAATCAGTTCATCTTTTACTCGCTTAGCTATTCACAGTAACAGAAATTTTGAGCACGGTGCCCAAACTTCTGCATGCCACTGTATATACACTACTATGCAAAAGTCTTAGGCACATATATATAACTAGGGTGACTAAGACTTTTGCATAGTATTGTATCTTCTAAATGTTCACCAATAAAAACTTAAAACTCACAGATATTGTTGTTTCATGGACAAATAAAGAGAGGATGGATGTCTTTCCACCGTGTGCTTCAAATCAAATCAAAATTAACCCACACAGAAACTTATATAAAAAACAGCTTACAGTACTATGCAAAAGTCTTGGGCATCTTAGCTGTATACATGTGCCTAAGACTTTAGAGGGGAAAAATAAACAATGCTTGAGGAAATCAGCAGGAATAGCAGCATCTATGGAGAAAGGGAGATAGTGTTTTGGGGTTGAGACCAGGTTCTTCCAGCAGTTTGCTTTTTCAATGTGAGTTTTCAGAATTACAAGTGGCATTGCTCTTCTTAATCCTGTTATTTAGAATTAAGAACTAGCATTCTTAGTAAGAAGTAAGAACTGGACTTGGCCAGATTGGGATAGTTGAATACAGATATTCCATACAAGTGGTAAGGTCTAAAGATGACTAGATAATATTCACGTCTAAAATGAAAACTTTGTCATCTCAATGCAGAATAAGTTAAATTGCTAGATGTTAAGGCCCTACTAAATGTACTTCAAAAAATTACAGGCATGACAGACAACGTTGCAGAAAAATAATGGAAGCATCTAGCAATATTATCTAGTAATGGAGGCCATTTGGTTAATAGCAGTCATTTGTAGAAGTCGTATTTGTTTTGGGGGAGGGAAGACCATCTTAAACTATATAAATATTTCCTATACCATAGAACCGTAGCAACACTACAGCACAGAAACAGGCCGTTTGGTCCTTCTTGGCGGTGCCGAACCATTTTTCTGCCTAGTCCCACTGACCTGCACCCAGACCATATCCCTCCATATACCTCTCATCCATGTACCTGTCCAAGTTTTAAAGTTTATCAAGTAATCTTGCCTCTGCTCTTTCTCTACCATATGGCATCATTCGTGAACAAGGCTGCAGTGTTGTGGTCCGGAGGGTGGCTCTTCTTTGCTGCCTCTCACACGGAGGCTGTAGTCTCCACAGCAGCAACATCTGGATCAGTCCAGTCCTGAACAAAGTCCGCTGATTAGGCTAAAGCTCTGAGAATAGTCTGCTATTTCCCTGACTCTCACCGATCCCTGATTAGAACTGAATATGGACTTCCCTGTTTTTGTGTTTTTTATTCTGTGTTTTCACTTGTTCTTTTTATCTTGCCATTTGCTGAATTTGTTTTGTTGTGCGTGGGGGTGTGAAGTTTCCTGGGGAAGACGACTCTCAGGGTTGTATACTGCATCCATACTGTACTTACAATCCTTTGAGCCTACACGTACTAACCCTTCTGTGTGCTCCCTTCCACATATGCTGCCTGCAGGAACAATTATAGAATCTAGAGAGTTTTGGGAACATTCACTATCTTCAAAGCAACTTCTTTTAAGTTTCACCACCCTGCCCATTCTCTGACACACTGACTCCCTCTGCCCTTTCTGGATCGGCCATCTAGGACCAAGGGAGCCCGTGTGCAAGAGATTGAGCAGGGCAGTGGAACTAAAAAAAGAGGGTGTTGGAAGAAGAGGTTGCAAGGGAATCAGAGTTATTTAAAATCATGAGGATGCAGGCAGAGCAGAAAGAGGTCTCACTTGTGGAAGGGCCAAAATTAAGCGGTCATAGAATGATGGTGATTGACAACATAACCAAGCGAACGCTAAGGTTTTCCACAACTAGTTGTCTAGAATGCATTGCAAGTGGAGACAGATCCAATTGTAACACTCTGAATGGAGCTAATCAAATATTTATTTATTTAGAGATACAGCATGGAATAGCATGCCGTGCCACAAAACAACCCCCAATAATCCCCAATTTAACCCCAACCTAATCATGGGACAATTTACGAGGATCAATTAACCTATTTACTGGTAGGACTTTGGACTGTGGGAGGAAACTGCAGCACCCGGAGAAAACCCATGCATTCCACAGGGACTTCTTACAGAATGGCGCCAGAATTGAACTCCGAATTCCGACGCCACGAGCTGTAATAGTGTTTTTGCTAGCTGCTATGCTACCGTGGGACCCAAGTCGTTGAAAGGAAAGGATTTGCAGGACGAGTGAGTGAGTCTGGCTTGACAACTCTTATTTCGGAACTGGACGAATAGAATGGTCTCATCTGCTAAACTGTTCTCTCATACCATGATCCTTGTGAGAAGCAAGTAATTTTAGAAAAAAACAGTCAGCAGTTCAGCTCAGTGCGATTGCTGGTTACCCTTGTGTGTCACAGCTGGTGATGAACTTGTCTTTCTTTTCTGCAGGCATCAGTGGCCATAGTCCTGTAGCCAGGGAGTCCAGCGAGCATCAACCACAGCAGTCGTATGTGACTGAATTGGGTGGAAGTGAGTCACAGCCCATAGCTTCTCCACCGAGACAGGCTTCGCCACAGACTGAAGCCCTGCCTTTCAAACCACAGGAGAATGCAATCGTGCAGCAGGATGCTCAGACTTCTACGTTGGCTTCTAGCCTGGAGGAGCCGGTTATGAAAAGCATCCAAAAACTAGAGCACAACATGAACAATGTCATCCAGGAGGTCTCAAGTACCCTAGCTGCCCTTAATTACACTCTGGGGCAGATTCTACAGTCTACTGCAGGGGCCAATGGACAAGAATGAAAGTAGCAGCCTCCATGGTCCATCTCGAGGGTAGTTCTAGATTCTCAGAACAGGAATTACCCAACTCCCTCAACATTTAATAAAGCCACAAGACAGCATAACTTGACAGTAATGCTACCCCACCTCCTCCCCCCGCCCCCCCCCCCCACCTACAGCTTTTTGATTCATATTCACCCAACAAGTAACTCTCTCAAGTTCTGGGATTTTTACTTCTGCGTTTTCTTTCTACAGAACTTCCAAGAAAAATAAACTCAGGTTTTATTGCTGTATCTTATGTGGATTTCTATGTATGCATGTTCCTCCCTTTCTGACTACTCCCTTTCTGGCAGATGCAGTTTAATGTTGATAAATATGAAGTTATCCACTTTGGTAGCAAGAACAGGAAGGCAGATTACTATCTGAATGGTGTCAAGTTAGCAATAGGGGAAGTACAACGAGATCTAGGTGTCCTTGTTCGTCAGTCACTGAAAGTAAGCATGCAGGTACAGCAGGCAGTGAAGAAAGCTAATGGCTTGTTGGCCTTCATAACAAAGGGAATTGAGTATAGGAGCAAAGAGGTCCTCCTGCAGTTGTACAGGGCCCTGGTGAGACCACACCTGGGATATTGTGTACAGTTTTGGTCTCCAAATTTGAGGAAGGACATTCTAGCTATTGAGGGAGTGCAGCGTAGGTTCACGAGGTTAATTCCCGGGATGGCGGGACTGTCATATGTTGAAAAATTGGAGCGACTGGGGTTGTATACACTGGAATTTAGAAGGATGAGAGGGGATCTGATTGAAACATATAAGATTATTAAGAGATTGGACACACTAGAGGCAGGAAATATGTTCCTGATGTTGGGGGAGTCCAGAACCAGAGGCCACAGTTTAAGAATAAGGGTAGACAATTTAGAATGGAGTTGAGGAAAAACTTTTTCACACAGAGGGTTGTGGTTCTGTGGAATGCTCTGCCTCAGAAGGCAGTGGAGGCCAATTCTCTGGATTCTTTCAAAAAAGAGTTAGATAGAGCTCTTAAAGATAACGGAGTGAAGGGCTATGGGGAGAAGGCAGGAAAAGGGTACTGATTGTGGATGATCAGCCATGATCACAGTGAATGGTGGTGCTGGCTCGAAGGGCTGAATGGCCTAATCCTGCACCTATTGTCTATTGTCACTCACAGTGAAATAAGCACAAGCAAATAAAGGGAAGAAAAAGGGGATACTGTACTGGGAGTTTCTGTAGGTTGTCACTATTAAAATATTTACATTTGAGGTATTCTCACATTGAGTAAAAAGTCTTATATTTGAGGTATACTCACACTCACCTAAAGAAATGGAGAAGCTACATCCTGCTGTGAAAAGGGTGGCTTGCAGTGCCAGAGACCAGGGCTCAACCCTTACCTTAATTGTGTGTTAGTGTGGAATTTGAGTGTTCTCCCCGTGTCTGTGTAGGACTCCTCAGAGTGCTCCAGTTCTCTCCTACATCCCAAAGAACGTACGGGTTGATAGGTTAATTGGCCATTATAAATTGCCCTTAGTGTGTTGGCGAGTGGTAGAATCTGCAGAAGGTTGAAGAGGATGTAGCATTAGTGTAAGTCACCACCATTAGTGATTGATGGCAGTGTGGAATCAGTGGATTGAAGGGCTTGTTTCCTTGTTGTATGTGTCCATGATCCTCTTTGCCTAAGTTGTCTTAAACTTGTTGGATGAGCATCCAAGGACCCATTGGTCCAACTTCTCCAGTAGGTCTCTTTCCAGAAGTACCCATCTGATTCAGTTAGAACGATGTTCCAATCAGGCCTCCTTTTAGAATACTCTTAAACCAATCTACAAATGCTCCCATATATTCAAGTTTGAGTCATAACTTCCTTGGGTTTCCACTGTAAAGAAACGATTAACTTTGGCAACATGTTTTACCACCTTGACCTTTCACTTTCAAATAGAATTTTTTATAAATAAAAAAATGAATATTCAAAAAAAAGCAAATATTACATTTGTTAAGTTCAAAGTACAATGAAATGGTAAAACCACAATGAACCTTAATTCTGATTATAGCCACAACAGGAAGGCGGAGCTTTGTGTTATTTGAGTGACTGACTTTACTGATTATAATAGACATGCTACATCCTGGCGCAGTGACGTGAGCCATTGTCTCACAGCACCAGAGGTCTGAGTTCAATGCTGACCTAAGTGCTGTGTGAAGAACAGGCACGTCCTTCCTGTTTCCATCAAATGCTCCAGTTTTCAACCACTTTGCAAAAATTTGCGGGTTGGTGGATTATAACTAGTAAGTGCTACTAGCCTCTGCCTCCTATGTTTGCTTTCAGAAGCCAGTTAATTAATCTTGAAAATTGTCGATCCTCCATGAGCTGTCATTCAGTCATTCACTTTTCAATAGCATCACCTCTTAAAAGATAGATTTTATTTGTCACATGCACATCAAAACATCTTATTCCATTAAATTCCAATGATTATAAACCCAGCTTGCTCAACCTCTCTTCATATGACAAGCATTCATCCTAGGAATGAATCTCGTATATCTTCTTGCACTACCTCCAATATATTCCCTTCAATATGGAACCAAATCTCTTTGCAGCACTTCAAGTGTGAACTCACTTATTGTCTTTAAATGTCCATCGATACTCCTTCACTTTGCAATCAAGGCAATACCTACATTAGTTTCCCCAACTATTTGCTAACTTCCTTGTCTATCCTTTATATTTCATGCACTATGACTTGGGTATACTTTATTCTAAAACATTTTGAGGTATTTTGAGCAATGAAGTGATGGGTATTTCCTTCTGTTTTCCAGAAAGTCCCATGAGCATTAAACAATGCATTTCAATTTTCTATTTTCATCAACATCGGTTATGAACATGTTCCTGATTTACGCTGCATCTATTTTTTTCTTGATGGTGTTTGAACACATTTGAGAGGAGGCATTTTCGCACTTTAACGTTGCTTCATTCCCTATCCCCCCACTCCATTCCTGTACATCTACCTGGTCAAGTGACTTCTCTGCTTCCTCCAAATTTTCACCACCCTTAGTTAAAAAACCCACCTCTCAGATCTCCTATCAATTTATTCATTCTCACCTCAGACCTGTGACCCCCAGTTCTGGACTCCCCTGCCCTGGGAGAAAGATTCTGACCCTCCTAATTTTGTAAACCTCTATGAGACCATATCTTGGTTTGCCAGTGATATTAAACCTGATTCTGATTCTGATTCCTACATTCCAATGAGAATAAGCGTAACCTATCCAATCTCTCCTTTTCATGACAGCAACTCCATTCAAGCAACATCCTGACGAATCTCTACTCTCTTTATTACAACCACATCCTTATTGTAGTATGATGTTCACATCTGTGTAGCATGTTAAGTGTGGCCTATCTAATATTTACTTAATTATTGCGATACGGTGCTGGCACTTCAAGCCGTGCCACTCAGCAATCCCTTGATTTAATCCTAGCCTAATCACAGGATAATTTACAAAGACCAATTAACGTACCAACCTTTGGACTGTGGGAGGAAACTGGAGCACCTGGAGGAAGCCTATGTGGTCTCGGGGAGAATGAACAAACTTTTTACAGGCAGTGGCGGGAATTGAACCCGGGTCTCTGGTACTGTAAAGTGCTGTGCTAATCACTACATCACGATGCCGCCTTATGTGTACGCCTACGGCATGACATACGAACTTAATGCAATGCCTCAGCCAATAATGACAAGCATACCAACTGCCATTTACGCAAACCCTTTCCAGGAAGTTAGGGGCATGCACCCCAAGATCTCTCTGTATATCAATACGCCAGAGGTTCCTGTCAATTACTCTAAATATCCTGGCAGAATTTGACCTCCAAAGTGGATTACCTCACACCATTCTGGATTAAATTCCACCTGCCCCCCTCCAGCCAATTTTTCATCTGTGGTGGTTGTACCCTCAAACAGCCTTCTTTATTATCTATAACTCTGGCAACTTTATTAATTGTAACCCCTGCATTCTATTAATTTAGAAATACAGCATGGAATGGCCTTTCCAGCCCAGTGAGCCACACCACCCAGCAACTCACACACTTAACCCTAGCCTACTGACAGGACAATTTACAATGATCAATTAACTTACTAACTGCTGTGTCTTTAGACCTTGGGAGGAAACCCACGAGGTCATGGGGAGAATGTACAGACTCCTTACAGACAGCACCCCACGCAGTAATAGCATCATACTAACCTCATATATATTACAACGACATTTTGTTCTCAGCACTGATCCCTGCTGTACACAGTTGTTATGGATTTCCAGTCAGGGAAACACCCATCTGCCATTCCCTCTGCCTTACATCACACTTTGGTTTCACTTCACCTACACACCTCGGATCTCACCTACCACGCAGGATCTTTTCATAGGCCTTACTAAAGCTCACGCGGACAGCACGGCCCACCCTGCCTTCATCGGCCTCCTTGGTTACATCCTCAAGATATTCAGTCGGATTTGTGATGCATGGTCTCTGCTGTACAGAACTGCACTGACTCACCCCAATCAGTCCCTGCCTTTCCATGTGAACATAAATCCTGTCCCTCAGAATCTTTCCCCAAAATTTCCCTACCTCTGAATATAAATCATTCCTACAAGACTTCTGCTCTCATCCAAGTCAATTTCCATTGCAACACACATCAAAGTTGCTGGTGAATGCAGCAGGCCAGGCAGCATCTCTAGGAAGAGGTAAAGTCGACGTTTTGGGCTGAGACCCTTCGTCAGGACTAACTGAAAGAAGAGCTAGTAAGAGATTTGAAAGTGGGAAGGGGAGGGGGAGATCCAAAATGATAGGAGAAGACAGGCGGGGGAGGGATGGAGCCAAGAGCTGGATCAATTTCCATTGACTTTGTTATCTCTGTAGTTCAGTCGTATTCACTTTAAAATTACTCGATGGCCTTCTACAACCTTTCCTCTAGGATCCCCTCCAGTGATACACTCTCACCTTTCCTCTCTACTCTTTTACTCTGCACGTATCTGTCTCTGTCTTTCTTTTATTGGGACTCTGAAACACTTCGTTTGATCCAATCTCCTCTTGAATTTCTTTCCCCTACTCACAGTGTTGTATGTGATGCTGAAGCCTATCTTCGAATGACGGTGGAAATGGAAATGCATTGTATTGAATGGCATAGAAGCCTGCAACCTATTTTCACACATGCTTCCCCCTAACTGCAGGATATTATCAATACCTTTTTGTAACTCTATGAAACAGGTGTTGGTGCTCATACGCTCTCTTGCGCTGTTTCTTGCCTCTGTTTATAGGTGATGCCGCTACAGGCTCTTTTCGAATAGACTTCAGTTTGGTTCTACAAAATCTCAGAGATCTGAATATTCTGGCTGGTGAAGGGGAAGCTGCTGTCGAGCATGTCACAGGAGGAGCTCGGCTAAAGAGACCAGACCCTGTCCCCCTCACTCTCTTCAAAAATGGGATTGTATTGTTTAATGGCCCATTCAGGCCGTTCAGTCAGCCTTCGACACAGGTACGGCAGACTCCGCAGTGTGAGCCGAATATATTAATGATGGTGTATGGGATGAATGGCTTCTTGCCCTGTGTAATCTATAAACAAAGTATACCTTTATTGACTATATGATGGGAGCTTCTGAGATTATTTTGATGGTCCCTTGTATTGAGGACCTTATAAAAAGGTTAACAACGGATGGTGCAATCCGGGTCATATTATGATCGAAGAACGTGTTTGTAGACCGGATATTGAACTTTTTGCTGTTGGACCCCGGCCATATTCCACCGCGATACAACATTGGGCGTCACGGGAGGTTGTTCCTGCCTGTGGCCATCGAACGTGCAGCTCCTCCCGTGGAGGGTCAGACACCCTGAGCCAATAGGCTGGTCCTGGACTTATTTCCATCCGGCATAGTTTGCATTTTGTTGTTTGATTGTTGGGGGTTTTTGTATTGCTATATTTACGCTCTATTCTTGGTTGGTGCGGCTGTAACGAAACCAAATTTCCCTCTGGATTAATAAAGTATATCTATCTATCTATCTATTTTAGATACTGTATCTAATCTGAATCAACAACACACACACAAAATGCTGGAGGAACTCGGCAGGTCAGGCAGCGTCTATGAAAATGAATAAACAGATGACATTTCAGGCCGAGACCCTTCATCAGGATTGGAAAGGACGGGGGAAGATGACAGGATAAAAAGGTGGGGAGGGGAAGGAGGCTGGCTGGAAGGTGGGAGGGTGGGAAAGGTAAAGGGGCTGGAGAAGGAGGAATCTGCTAGGGGAGGAGAGTGGGCCATGGGAGACAGAGCAGAAGGAGGGGCACCAGGGGGAGTGATAAGTGGTGAAGAGTTAGGAAGTCAGAGTGGGGAATAAAAGAATAGGAAGGGGGGAGGGGAGAAAAAGAGTCGATGTTCATGCCATCAGGCTGGAAGTTACCAGATGTGTTGCTTCTCCACCCTGAGTGTACCTTCATTGCGGTAGAAGAGGAGACCATGCACCAACATGTTGGAATGGGAGTGGGGATAGGAATTAAAATGGTTGGCCACCGGGAAATTCTGCTTTTGGTGGATGGAGCAGAGGTGCTCGACTGTTCCATATGTTTCCATCGATGCTGCCTAACCTGCTGAGTTCCTCCTGCATTTTGTGTGTGTTACTCTAGATTTCCAACATCTACAGAATGTCTTGTGTTTCTAATCTCAATTTCACAAGACAACTTAACGTTAACAAGTCTCTTATTTTCTCAACTACCTGGTTTTAGCAATGTATGCAGGACATCATGGATGGGTATTTCCCTTCTGAACTGCAGAGCAGATATCCAAATGGAGTTCCAATTAAGGTAAACACCCAAATAAACAATAAGATACCAGTGTACTTGATGAATATTGAATTCTGATGCTATATGCCAGTGGTGCTGCTGCAAGTATGTTTTCAACTGCATTTGTACATATGACAATAAATTCGACTCTGACCTTTCTTGATGTCAATCTGCTCTGGGATTTAGTTTGTCGTGGAACCACTGGTTACGGTCACAGTTTGCATGCTGTTTTGAAGCAGATGCAAGACACACGTTTTTTGCAGAGAAGGATGCTATATATTCCTTTTTAATTAACAAACTGAAAGCCTTAAGGGAGGTCAAAAATAGTTGAAGCTACTCAGTGCATGTATCTTGGAGCTGATACACAGTGAAGATTATATCCATTGTGCTCTTGAATGGGAGAAATTCTGAGTCATAATGTTTGATGTATTTCTGATGTCTAATCGCGGTTGGATACTGGAGAAACTAGAGACTGCAGGTGCTTGAACCTGGAACAAAAAAAAAGCTCCTGGAAAAGCAGGCCAGACAGCTTCTGTGGAGGTTGACGTTTCAGGTCAAGACCTCATATCAGAACTGAGAATGTAGAGGGACAGTGGCTAGTATATCTAAGTGAAGGGGAGGAGTGAGGCAAGGACGGGAGCAGATGGGTGGAAATAGATGAGGGTGGGAGAAGATGGACAGTTGGAAACTGGACGGTTAGTGGTGAGTGTTGAGACAGAGGCAGGTGGATGATAAGTGGAAACAGATAAGGGAATATATTAGGCAGATGAAACCTGGTGGGGGAAGGTAGAGACGGAGTGCAATAAGTGATAGGTGGAACGAGATAAGGGAGGGATGATGGACAGATGAAACCAGGTCGGAGAGGAGATAAGAAAAGTGAACCAAGGGAGAAGAGACCTAGTTGGATAGGTAAGTTGGTGATGGACTAATGGAACAGGGTGGATGAAGAAAATAAACCTAGGTAACAAGGAGGAAAAAAGGACCTTGGTAGACTTGTGGGAGTGGAAAATGAACCCTGGATAGGGGTGTGGGTTACATGAAATTGGAAAATCAGTGTTCATCATTGGGTTGTTGGGTTGGATGTGGTGTGTTTTTGAGGAGGGTAGAAAATTAACTTTCTTGTGTAGGTGAATAGGAAAAGAAGGATTTCCTCTCTCAAATGTTAATATGGTGTTGAGATCACTGAAGTGAGAAAATAACTTCAGAGATTCTCTGAGGCAGACTCAATAAGCTGATATCCTAGATCAGGAATTCCCAACCTGGGGTCCCCTGAACTCTCAGTTAATCCATGGCATAAAGAAAGATTGGGAACCCCTGCTCCAGATTCTGACTTAGTAATAGCCATTGAAGGGGCAGAAACAGCTTTGAAAGTTACCAATGATCCAAGATAGTTTTGGGGTTGTGGGATGATGGGATCAGGAAGATATTAAATTTTGGGGTCTGTAGAAGGTAAGATTGGCAGCTGTAGGTATTTGCTGAAGTGTGTAATTTATGATACTAAGACTCCTAGTCATTAATGTCATAACTATATTGAAGCCATAGTTAACTTGCAGTTGCCCTCGGCTTTAGGTGACTGATAGACGGGATGAGATCTACAGGGACAGGCGAAGATATGTGGAGTTTCCTGGTGTAGGACAGAAAGTAGATGGACATCATGATCACAAAAGCTCCAAACAGCAGGATTTTGAATTTGTAACAGAGACAAGTGAAGTTTCAGGTAAGTGGTTGATTGCAGTTGTGAAATCAGTAGCCAGTTAATCACTGGATGCTATCCATGGGAATACACCAGACCTTGTCCCTAGCAGGCATTTCATTCATCATAAGACCATAGATCATAAGATATGGGAGCGGAAGTAGACCATTCAGCCCATTAAGTCTGCTCCGCCATTCAATCATGGGCTGATCCAATTCTTCCAGTCATCCCCACTCCCCTGCCTTCACCCCAAACCCTTTGATGTCCTAGCTACTCAATAACTTATATATCTCTGCCTTAAATACACCCAATGACTTGGCCTCCACAGCCACTTGTGGCAAAAAAATTCCACTGATTTACCACTCTCTGACTAAAGTAATTTCTCCGCATCTCAGTTCTAAATGGACGTCCTTCAATTCGGAAGTTGTGCCCTCTTGTCCTAGAATCCCATACCATGGGAAGTAACTTTGCCATATCTAATCTGTCAAGGCCTTTTAACATTCAGAATGTTTCTCTGAGATCCCCCCTCATTCTCCTGAACTCCAGGGAATACAGCCCAAGAGCTGCCAGACATTTCTCATATGGTAACCTTTTCATTCCTGGAATCATTCTCGTGAATCTTCTCTGAACCATCTCCAATGTCAGTATATCCTTTCTAAAATAAGGAGCCCAAAACTGCACACAATACTCCAAGTGTGGTCTCATGAGTGCCTTATAGAGCCTCAACATCACGACCCGGCTCTTATATCCTATACCTCTAGAAATGAATGCCAACATTGCATTTGCCTTCTTCACAACTGACTCAACCTGGAGGTTAACCTTTAGGATATCTTGCACAAGGACTCCCAAGTCCCTTTGCATCTCTGCATTTTGAATTCTCTCCCCATCTAAATAATAGTCTGCCTGTTTATTTCTTCCATCAAAGTGTATGACCATACACTTTCCAAAATTGTATTTCATTTACCACTTCATTGCCCATTCCCCTCAACTACCAACTATCTAAGTCTCTCTGCAGGCTCTCTGGTTCCTCAACACTACCCGCTCCTCCACCTATCTTTGTATCATCGGCAAATTTAGCCACAAATCCATTAATATCATAGTCCAAATCATTGACATATATCGTAAAAAGCAGTGGTCCCAACACTGGCCCCTGTGGAACTCCACTGGTAACTGGCAGCCAGCCAGAATTGGATCCCTTTATTCCCACTCTGTTTTCTGCTGAACAGCCAATGCTTTATGTGCCAATCATCTGCATCTTTAATGGACACTTGCAGGTTAACTATGCAGTTAACTATTTTGACACATAAACATGAGGCAATTGTTCATAAAGTAGCTAGAAAATACCTAATATTTATTGTATATTTTCCTTAGCCATCTAACTTCTCACCTTAACTCCCAAAGTGTCCAGACATGCACCAAATTGGGGCGAAATTCAACTTTAGCTGGGGAACAAATGAACAATAGCAGACTGGTTGTTTACTGATTACCAGTTATACAGGGCTGATCACTCTCCCTGAGTGACTCACACCACTTGATCAGTGTTATCATTCCTGTTATCACATTTCCTCATCATAAACACTGCATTAATTTTCTTATCTGGTAAAGTCAATATTTTTAAATGAATAAAATGTAGACCATTCCAATTTGTCAGAGGTCCTTCAAAGTGCAGGACTTTCATTTTTATTAAATTGGTTCTTGTTTATACAGTCACTCTAAGGGTTGTGGTAAAAGTCCATTTCTAGCTAGATGAATCCAATATTTCAGCTGCAGCACAAAAGGCAGAAGTTCCATTAAATCAGCCAATTCTGGAAAAAAACATCTAAATTTGCAAACTTCTGACTGATGCACATAGGTTTAGATTAATAGGGCAGAAAATCAAATGTCAGCCATCATAGATTTAGAAACTAGTTCCAGAAATATAAACCCACTCACATAATTTCTATAGTGTTGGATTTATTGTGTTCACCCTAACACACAAAAGGCCCCTGGTGTGAAATGAGGAAGAAGTATTTTTGTCTTAATTTGCTTCACTAACAGTGCAATCCATATTCCTATTTTCTCACCCATTTTTTGATCACTTAAAGCTCTTACTTGCTACGTCAGACTCTCCAAAGAGCTGCAGTAATAGTAATGATTTTAATTTAAATAATGCCTTTTATAGTAAAAGAAAATCCCTAAAGGATTCACAGGCACCTAACCGAATCAAACTTGATACCCACATAAGGTTGGTTCACAAAGGTAGGTTTGAAAGAATGCTGAAAAAGGACTGGAGAGCCATAGAGATTGAGGGGTAATGGACTAATGACCTAGGAGTTCATCCATAGGCAAGCAAACATCACTGGAGTGGTTGAAATGAAGTTGTATAAGAAGCCAGAAGGATCACTAAGATGAGAGAGAATTTTAAGACTTGGGGAATTTATGGAGATAGGGAGGGTGAAGGCTTGAAGGAATTTGAGAAGATTTGGATGGACACGGAAACAGATTGTACCTCTAACTGTTGTTGGTTTTGTGTTGGGCAACATCAGTACAGTATCTTTGGCTTAGAGTTGCATTCTATTTGCCTGCTATTACTTTTAGAAAGTTCCTTGGGGTTAATCGTGACTTGCTTCCACTCTAGTCGTGTACGTTCACAGGTGGCTAATGAGGTCAATGTAGGAACTATGGACTCTTCCACAGATGTGTGGGGGCTGAGTTTGTGCGGTGGTGTACTCCTTCCGTATAAAAGAATCTATATGAAGTACAAAACAGTTCAAGGCTTTCTTTACATTCATAGTGTCGTCCAGTCTATACATATAAAAACAAGAATGTAATGCTGAGGCTTCATAAGGCACTGGTGAGGTCTCACTTGGAGTACTGCGAGCTGTTTTGGGCCCCTTATTTGAGAAAGGATGTGCTGACATTGGAGAAGGTTCAGAGGAAGTTCACAAGAATAATTCTGAGAATGAAAGCGTTACCATATGAGGAGTGATTGATAGCTCTAAGCCTGTACTCACTGGAATTTAGAAAAATAAGGAGGGGGGGAATCTCATTGAAACTTATCGAATGTTGAAAGGCCTCAATAGAGTGGTTACGGAAAGGATGTCGAGGGCACCGCATCCGAATAGAAGGACATCCATTTAGAACGGAGATGAGGAGAAATTTCTTTAGCCAGAGAGTAGTGAATCTGTGGAATTTGTTGCCACAGGCGGAAATGAAAGCCAGGTCACTGTGTGCACTTAAAGTGGAGGTTGATAGGTTCTTGATTAGTCAGGGTGTGAAAGGATACAGGGAGAAGGCAGGAAAATGGATTTGAGGGGGAAATGGAGCAGCCATGATGGCAGACTCGATGGGTCAAGTGGGCTAATTCTGCTCCTGTATCTTGTGGAGTGTGGTCTAACATATTTGCAGTGTCATTGAGTTCACACTTTCCATTTATAAAGCATCAATATCACTCATGTGGCTTCTTTGAACAATATTTCTTCAAGCGTTTACAGCTCTGTTACACAAGGCCCACCTCACAGTGTCCTGTGTAGCTGGACCTTACGATGCAGTCCTTTCTTATTTGTGTTGTCTGCACCAATCTTCACTGAATCCTTAGTGTCAATTCTCGCAGCCTAGGGTACAGAACTTTTCATTGAGAAACAGGTTTTGGGTAGACCACAGTCTGACTTTCACCAAGATAATGATCTTCCAGCAGTATTCCTCTCCACATGCATCACTGGGAATAGCCTATGGATCAGTGTCCTCTTGCACAGCTGCTTGGGATAACCCTTGACAAGGGTCTTTTCATCCTTTTCTTTGCAAGTGCACAGTCCACAGAAAGATGGACAATAATCTCATCTTCATTACAGCAGTCTTGGAGGGCAGTGTGCGATGGCACTGAGTCTCCAGCCACACAGAAAGGGTCTTATGGATGCTCCCTGTCACTGCCAATCAGATGTACGGTAGATAATGAACAATTTGTCTCCTGACAAACTGGTGCTTGTTGGTGAGTTCTGGGAAAGAAGTATTTTTACATGACTGCAGGCAGGAGCACTAATGCAGTAAGAGAAATAGTTGGGGACGAGCAGGGCCGGACTTTAGGCAGGGCTAGGCTGGGCTGCAGCCCGGGGGCCAGAGCTGCAGAGGGGCCCAAAATAGGTCGCTATCATCATGGCGGACAAAAAAAAATACGGGAGTGGAGCACAGAAAAGAAAAAAGAAACAAGGAAAAGAGGACCTTGAGAAAGAAGCATTAAAAAAGACATTGAAATTGACAGAATTGTTTAAACCTGTTCTCGATGGTGCAGCAGTACCATCGCTCCTGTCACAGTCTGAGACCGGTGGACAAATGGAGACTTGTTCAACAGCTAGCGCTAGCACCAGCATTA
Source organism: Mobula birostris (assembly GCF_030028105.1). Classification (NCBI taxonomy): domain Eukaryota; kingdom Metazoa; phylum Chordata; class Chondrichthyes; order Myliobatiformes; family Myliobatidae; genus Mobula; species Mobula birostris. The sequence goes on from NC_092399.1 coordinate 6,189,546, forward strand.
GCACAGGACCACCGTCCTTGCCAGGTCAGCAGCTAACGTTGAGAAGCAGACAGCATGACTTTGGTTTCTCGACCACAGAGGCCTCCGAACAACCAATTCGGGCCGCCATGAATGTTAACGTTACCGCTGCTGAGGATCCTTACAGCACTGATCCTGCTCGCTGGGGAAAGGAAACGTTAGATGACTCAGTCCGAGCATACTGGGCTAAGAAAGTACCTGATTCCTGTTGGAATAAGGATGTGGATATCAAAGCTTTGGAACGAGTATACAAACAGCAGAGATGTTTTTTCTCCAAATTTCACTTCAAACGCAGGCTCGTAAATGGTGAGTACGTATCAAGGCAATGGCTCCTATATTCCCCTCCCACTGGCTGTGTGTTTTGTTTTGCATGCCGCATCTTCAGTGATGGTAGCTGTTAGTCCATCTTCGAAACTGGCTTTAACCACTGGAAACATGCCGCTGAGCGCATAGGAGAGCGTGAAAATAGCGAACACCACAGGAAAACGATACTGACCAACACTACACTAGCATCTGACAGGGGAAGAATAGACAGAACTGCAAAACCAGTTCAAGTCAGAGGGTGTCTACTGGACTGACGTATTGAGGAGAGTGTTGGTGGTTGTGAAATTTTTGGTCGAGAGGGGACTGGCTCTCCGAGGCTCCAGTGCCATATTTGGCAGGCCTGATAACGGCAACTACATAGGCTCAGATCCACAATGGGACAGGACAGGCTGAGTCATCTTACTCTGATGTCACTTGAGAGTGATCTTGTTCGAAAACTGGATTTTAGTGATCTGATCAAGGACTTTGCTGTGAAGAAATCCAGAAGAACTAGGCTTTAATTTTGAAAAACAAGCATCTGACTTTGTAAATATCTAGGCTTGTGTGTCAGTGCTGTTCCTGTTTTTGTGGTAATAGGCTAATAGTTGACTGTTTACAAACCTAGTAAGTAATAAGTGGTCTTTACTCTGAAGCCACACAGCACAGCAGTAGGTTAGTATGTGCTAGATCTCATTTTTCAAAAAGATTGTTGGAGTATTGTCAAGTTTCCTAGTTTGCCATAGTGCCATCTCTCTTGGCCTTTTTGTCTCTGATTTCCATTTCACTTTCTCAGAACACACTGTTGAGAAAAATATCTAGATAAAAATGCTTTATTTGTTTGAGAAGTAATGCAGCAATAGCTAAATAAAGATTTAAGATTGGGTACATCATGCTTCGTCTCCCTCATAACGCCAACTAAGCCTAGGTCAATTTTTGAGTGCTTTAGATGCTGTCCTTCAAACTAAGAATCTGCATTACTTTCTGTCCTCCCTCTTAAGGCCTGTAAGTTTATAGCCTACGTATTGTACTAAACCAATGTCTTGGTCCACAGCTTTGATATCTAGACCAGTACGACCTTTGCTCTTTTTCTTGCCTTTTTTTGCTTGGTACAGCAGCATTTTACGGCATTGGCAGGGGCCCAACAGGGTCTCCAGCCCAGGGGCCCTGGCCCTACTAAATCTGGCCCTGGGGACGAATGTGGTAAAGAAAATTATTTTAAAATTCAGTATATGTTATGCTCAGGGTATTCACGTATGTATTCCAAAACACATGTTCAAGGCCACAAGAAAACTCTTTATTAGAACTAGTACAAATGCAATACAGAAAGAAAAAACAAATCTCTACCGTAGTAGCAGTAGAGAAATCAAAATAAAACTTATCACCCTCTGAATGAGCTGATCAGCCGAATGCCTACAGATTTTCATGCAGCAGCCCCCTCTCTCCCTCTCTAAGTCTATCTCTGACTCGACATACTCTGGCTCTCTCAATGTACTGTTCCCTGTTTCGGCACAAGTCACCCGCTGTGCCTTAGCCTGGGACAAAACTCTCTCCTTGCATCAAGAAGATGTTCCTCTTATACCCTCCAAGACCCCTTACACTGGTACTTTTCCATGCATTTGGTATCTGCACCTGCACAATGACCTCAACTTTCCCAGAAAAACATGTTTTTCACCAGTTTCCTCTGTTATGGCTGGAGATTTGTACTCCCTTAACTTTCTCAAAACATTGCTGTGGACTGGTTCTCAAAATAATCCTGCTCCAAGCTAACACCATTTTGTCTTACAGACTTTCATTCTATTTTAGCATATGCCAAGGACGATTCACTTTTAACTTTTTCCTTACGGAGTGATAGAGTAAGTTTTGAACAAGGACTGTTCCATGTAACCAACAAAAAGACAGATGTAGCTGGGCCCTATGCAGGTGTCCATGATTTGTAAAATGTGGGAGGAAGTGAAACGAGCGATATTGTATTAGTGGAGACACTGCACTGAGGAAGTAGTAAAACAATAATAAACATGAGCACCAGTGGAGGAGTGTTCTGTACAAAGTGCAGCAATGACACCAGGCAATGAGCTCGAAAAGTGCAAGAGGTTTGTACTTTTGGGTGGAGGTTCCCTGAGAGCAAATTATATTACCAGGTCCCAGAAAAGAATAAAACAGACCAAAAGTCCAATGTGAAAAGAATTGGAAATATTATAAATAATAGGAGAACTGGATATGCACAAAATGCTAGCCATCTTCAAAGATATTGAGAAAATCAAGCTTCTAATTCTCACATATGCATTTGATGTGTGCAAACGTGGACCAGAATGAAATTCTGGCCGAATATGTACTGAGTGAAATATACGATGTTCAGATTTTGTTTTACAATCAGATGGTGTAGGGGCGCTTGGTGTACAGACGATCAAATGGGAGCATTCTAACAGAAGTGTTAGTACGAGCAGTGACGTACCAGCACTGTTATGGAATCGAGTTTGAAGAGGGACTACTTGAAGGCAGGTGCACTTCTTGGGCTCTCAGGCGTGAGAAACAAATCCCACATTTTCTCAGAAAAAGAAAGCTTAGAAATTGGGTGACTGTTTTCGTTCTCCTAGACGAGCCGCCAGCCACAGCCAACAAGCCGCATCTACCCAAAGCGACTGGTTTTAAGGGACCAGTAACTCACCTTTGCCCCTCCTCCTGTCAGTAGAAACAGTAGCTAAGCCACATGTGAAGACTAGGAACGGGACTTGGATGTTAGTGGCTGTTTGAGACGCACGCCATTGGAAGCATTTAATAGGTAGTGGGAACTTGTCCCCATTACCAGCCCCAGCTACAAGGAACCATACTGTTTCTACAGATCAGATTATTACACAGTGCATCAAGCCCGAATAAGATAAAACCACAATGCAATAGAGGGTAAAAGCTACTGAAAAAGTGCAATGCAGGAGAATGATAAAGTGCAAAATCATAATGAAGTAGATTGTGAGGCTAAGAGTCCATCTTATTGTATGAGGTCCTTTCTAGAGTCTGACAACAGTGGGATAGAAGCTGTCCTTGAGCCTGGTGGTACGTACTTTCAGTTTTCCTATCTTCTGCCCAACAGGGGAGGGGAGAAGAGAGAATGCCTGGGTGGGTGGGGTCTTTGATTATGCTGGTTGCTTTGCAGAGGCTGCAAGAAGTATTGACACAGTCCACAGAGAGGAGCCTGGTTCCACTGATGTGCTGAGCTGTGTCCACAACTCTCTAAAGTTTCTTGTGGTCATGTGCAAATCATTTCCCATACCAAACCATTATGCATTTGGACAGAATGCCTTCTGTACTATCAATCAATAAAATACTGGCAAGATTCAAAGGGGACATGCTGAATTTCTTTATCTCCTGAGAAAGTAGAGGCATTGGTGAGCTTTCTTGGCCATGATGTCTACGTGGATGGATTAGGATGGGCTGCTGGTTCTGTTCACACCTAGGAATTTGAAACTCTCAACCATATCAATCTCATCATCATTGATATAGAGAGGGACGCATTAAGTGCCCCCCCACCCCTTTCTAGAGACACTGACTAACACTTTTGTTGACATCGAGGGAAATGCTATTGTCATGACACTGTGTCATTGAGATCTCTAGCTCCTCCTTGCACTCTCAGTCATCGTTATTTGAGACGTGGCCCATAACAAAGCTCAAAGTAAATTTATTCTCAGTATACATGTATGTCACCATTCATTTTCTTGCAGGCATAGTCACTAAATCCATTATAGAATCAGTGGAAGACCGCACTAACTTGGGTGCTCATCCAGGGTGCAAAAGACAACAAACTGCGCAAATACAAAAAAGAAAGAAAGAATAATAAATAAGCAATAAATATTGAGAACGTGAGAAAAAGAGTCCTTGAAAGTGAGTCCATAAGTTCAATGATGGGGCAAGTGAAGTTATGGCCTTTGATTCAAGAGCCTGAAGGTTGAGGGGTAATAGCTGTTCCTGAATCTGGTGCTGTGAGTCCTGAGACTACATGGTATCATCTTCAAACTCGTAGAAGGAGGTCGAGCAGAATCCGGCTACGCAGTCATGAGTGTACAGGAACCAACGAAAGAGGTATGATATAAAACTATGACAAGAAGATAGGAAACCTTGAGGAAAGGCTAGCTAAATTCAAGCTACGGAATTTATGATGCATGGTATTTATATGTAATTGCAAAGATTGAATAATGTATTGGACATTGTTGAAATTTGTGAGTTATGTTTAGAAATGCCAGCTATATTCATGGTCAATGTGTGGAGTTAAAGTTACTGTTCATTACAAGATTGAGATGTGTTACATGTGAATGTAGTAGCAGCCACATCAGGTTAATCAGTATCTTGTTGAACTGCCGAGTCTCGTTTGTACTGCGCTGTTGTGGTTGAGTGAATGAGAAAAGTAGTAGATTAAAATTGACCCAATTTATTGGATTTTTGTTTTATATACAATAGAGTGTTGTGCCTACAGATTGCAGAATGTTATAACAGCACTGTTGTTAGCTGGTGAAGTTAACCATCAGTAAAGGATATTTGGCTAGAAGAACATTTGTGGCATTTATGAAACTCTTAGATAAACACATGGATGATAAAAATGGAGGGCAATGCAGGAGGGAGGGGTTAGCTTGATTTTAGTAGGTCAAAAAGCCAGCAGTAGATTGTGGGTCAAAGGGCTTGTAGTGTGCTGTTATGTTCTGTATAAGATCTATCCTGTTTACTTGACTTACTCAAAAACAAGGTTGAAAAGAGCCAATGAGAGTGCGAGATCTAGTTTAAGTCAATGAGCACACACGTTTTTAACTGAGCAGGATTGTCTAAAGGTGGTTTTGCCTAGCAAACAAAAGGCACAGAATTCTGAAGTAAAAACACAAAATACCAGACATGCTGAACATGCAGGAAACAGTTGTTTCACAGGAAGCCATCTGTTCAGGACATGACTTTGCTACAACATTGGCCATCGTGCATGTGAAGCTGTCAAATGATTGGTTGCAGAATATCCCATGGTCACCATGTGGTGTCCATGAGTATTCATTCCCCTTTTACGCTGGTCCAAAATTGCTGCAGGAACATTAAATCGTGTTGGAAAATAAATAGTTAAATAAGTAGTGCAAAAACAGAAATAAAAACATAGTGAGGTAGTGGATTCACTGTCCATTCAGAAATTGGATGGCAGAGGGGAAGAGGCTGTTCCTGACTCATTGAATATGCAATTTCAGGCTTCTGTACCTCCTTCCTGATGGTAACAATGAGAAGAGGGCATGTCCTGGCTGCCTTTTTGAGGCATCTCTCCTTGAAGATACCCATGATGGAGCTGACTAATTTTACAACTTTCTGCAGCTTACTACAATCCTGTGCTGTAGTAACACTCCCCACTACATCCATACCAGACAGTGATGCAGCCTGTCAGAATGTTCTCCGTGGTACAACTGTAGAAATTTTCAAGAGTTTTAGGTGACATTCCAAATCTCCTCAGACTCTTAATGAAATATAGCTGCTGTCTTGCCTTCTTTATCGCTGCATTGATATGTTGGAACCAGGTTAGGTCCTCAAAGTTATTAACAGCCAGGAACTTGAAATTGCTCACTCTTTCCACCTCTGATCCTTCTTTGAGAATTGGTTCATGTTCCTTCATCTTACCCTTCCTGAAGTCCACAATCAGCTCTTAGATCTGACTGACATTGAGTGCCAGGTTGTTGCTGCAAAACCACTCAACTATCTGGTGTATCTCACTCCTGTACGCCCTCTCATCACCATCTGAGATTCAACCAACAATGATTCCATCATCAGCGAACTTATCAATGGTATTTGAGCTCTGGTTAGCCACATAGTCATAGGTGTAGAGAGAGCAGAACCGCAGGCTAGGCACACATCCCTGAGTTGTGCCAGTGTTGATTGTCAGCAAGGTGGAGATGCTATTTCCAATCCACACAGATAGTGGTCTTCCAGTTAAGAAGTTGAGGATTCAGCTGCAGAGGGAGATACAGAGGCCCAGGTTCTGTAGCTTTTCGATCAGGGCTGTGGGAATGAAGGTGTTAAATGCTGAGCTGTAGTCAATAAACAGCATCCTGCCATAGGTAATTGTATTGTCCAGGTAATCCAAGACCACATGGAGAGCCAGTAAGACCTATAGTGGTAATAGGCAAATTGCAGTGGGTCCAGGTCCTTGCTGAAGCAGGATTTCATTCTAGCCATAATAAAGCTATCAAAGCACTTCATCACTGTAGGTGTGCGTGCTACTAGACGATAGTCATTAAGGCAGCTCACCTGGCTCTTCTTGGGCACTGATGTAACTGTCCTTTTGAAGCAGATGGGAAATTCTAACTGTAGCAGTGAGAGATTGAAAATGTCTGTGAACACTCCCACCGGTTAGTTGGCACAAGTTTTCAGACCCTTACCAGGTACTCCATTAGAGCCTGCCATCTTGCGAGGGTTCACCCTCCTGAGAGACAGAGATCGTAGGGTCACTGGTGCTACAGTGATGCTCCTAGATGTAGTTTTATTCTCCCTTTCAAAGCAAGCCAAAAAGATGTTGAGCTATCTTGGAGTGAAGCGTCACTGCCGTTCATGATGTTGGGTTTTGCTTTGTAGGAAGTAATGGCCTGCAAACCCTGCCAGGGTTGACGTGCATCCGATGTCGCTTCCAACCTCTCCCGGAACTGTTTCTTGGCTCGTGACATAGCTCTCCACAGGTCATACCTGGTTTTCTCATACAGACCTAGGTCACCAGACTTAAATGCCACAGATCTAGCTGTCAGTGGCTTACAAACCTCCTGGATCATCCACGGCTTTTGATTTGAGTATACATTATATGTTCTCATAGGCACATGCTCACCCACACAGGTTTTAATAAAGTCAGTTACAGCTGTGGCATGTAATAATTCAAGTAATAATTATTTAGAAATGTCTTCGAGCTGGCCTCGTTAAAATCCCCCACGACGATGGAGAGGGCAACAGGGTGTGCTGTTTCATGCCTGTTGATCACATTGCTCAGATCATCTAGAGCCTGTTTGATATTGACCTGAGTTGGCATGTACACCACCACCAAAATGATCTCTGAAGTCTCCTGCAGCAGGTAAAATGGACAGCACTTTATTGCAGGTGTTCCAGGTCTGGTGAACAGAGCTGGGACAGCACTGCCGTGTTTGTACACCACAAGGAACTGATCATGAAGCAAACACCCTCACCTTTGGCTTTAAAAGACTCAGCAGTCCTATCTTGGCGGTGTATTGTGAACCTGTCAATGTGAAACAGTCATCATTTCAGGCTAAGGTCCTTTATCAGGATTAGAAGGTATGGGGGAAGAAGCCAGAACACAAAGGAGGGGGGAGGCAATGAAGTACAAGCTGGCAGGTGATAGGTGAAGCCAGGTGAGGGGGAATGTGGGTGGGTAGGTGGGAGAGGAGGGAAGAATTGATAAAATGGAAGGTGGAAAAGGTAAAGGGCAGAAGAAAAAGGGATCTGATAGGAGAGGAGAGTGGATCATGGGAGAAAGGGAGGGAGGTGTTAGGCAGATGAGAAGAGAAGGGGTGAGAGGAAAGCTGGAATGGGGAATGGAAGAAGGGAGAAAGGGGAGGTGGAAGAAGCTATCAGAAGTTAGGGAAATCAATATTCATGGCGTAGGGGTGGAGGCTACTCAGATGGAAAATGAGGTGCTGCTCCCCAACTTGAGTGTGGTGTCATTGTGGCAGCAGAAGAGGCCATGGACCAATGTGTCAGAATTGGAATGAGAAGCAGAATTAAAATGGGTGGCTGCTAGAAAATTCTGCCTGCTGCGACAGATGGAGCAAAGGTGCTTGACAAAGTGATCTCCCAATGTACGTCGGGTCTCACCAGCATAGAGAGGCACCGGATACAGTAGATAACCACGACAGACTAGCTGAAGAAATGTTGCCTCATCTGGAAGGACTGGTCGGCGCCCTGAATGGTGGTGAGGGAGGAGGTGATGAGGCAGGTGTAGTACAGGGATTGCCAAGAGTGAGATCAGTGGGAGGGACAAATGGAGAAGGGGGACATACTGAAAACGATCCCCACAGAAAATGGAGAGTCGGGGAGTGGGGAAGGAAGATGCATTTTGTTTTTGGATCCCACTGAAGATGGTGGACGTTTCGGAGCATGATACGCTGGATGCAGAGGCTCATGGGTGGTAGGTTAGGACAAGAGGAACTCTATCCCTGTTAGGGCAGCGGGAAGATGCAGTGAGGGTGGATGACCAAGAGGTAGAGGAATGCAGGTCAGGCCAGCATCAATGGTAGAGCAAGGGGAACACCTTTCTTTGAAGAAGAACATCTCAGACATTCGGGAATAGAGTATCTCATTCTGAGAACAGGTATGGTGGTGATGGAGTCACACCATTACCTTGCATGTTCAAAATTCATTTATTAGCAAAGTATACAACCTGAAATTCTTCTTCTCCAGGTGGCCATAAAACCAAAAGAGATAAGAAAGGCAGCACGATCCTCAACCCCCAAATCCCCCCTTCCAAAACAAAAAGATGAACAACGTGGAACAGTCACATTGACCTCCAAATCCCCCTCCCTGCACAAAAAAAACCGGAACAGGCACATCAACCCTGAAATCCCCGTCCCTGCACAAAAAAAAATGGAACAGGCACATCGATCGCCAAATTCCCTTCCCTGCACAAAAATAACAAAATAGGACAGGCATGTCAACCCCAAATCACTCCTCCCGCACAAAAAAAAACAAAACAGAATAGGCACATCGACCCCGAAATCCCCCCCTCCCGGCACAAAGAAACGAACAAAATGCTTTACAGCTTCACAGCTCAGTCCTCAGAGTTCAATCCCGGCATCCTCTGTAAGGAGTTTGTATGTTCTCCCCGTGGAATGCGTGGACTTTCTCCAGGTCCTCCAGCTTACTCCCACTGACCAAACGCAGACATTCAGATGGATGGGTTGACAGTACACCACTAAGATAGGTCTGCTGAGTCTTTCAAAGACAGAGGAGGTGGACCATGCTGCAAGGTCAACTCCTCGTGGCGTACAAATGTAGTGGTGCTGCCCAGTCCTTTTCACCAGACCCAGAACACCTCACAATCAAGTGTCATCCATCTTATCTGCCGCGGGACATTTCAGCCATCCTCCCACCTCAGACTGTTAGACTGTCTTTCGATAGGGTGAGTCCTCGTAACTCAACAGGCCCCGATGGTGTACCTGGCAAGGTTCTGAAAACCTGTGCCAACTAACTGACTGGGGTGTTCAAAGACATTTTCAATCTCTCATTGCTACAGTCAGAAGTTCCTACCGCTTCAAAAGTGCAACAATTATATCAGTGCCCATGAAGAGTAAGTTGAGCTGCCTCAACGACTATCGTCCAGTAGCACTCACACCTTAGGGAATGAAGTGCTTTGAGAGGTTGGTTATGGCTAGAATCAACTCCTTCCTCAGCAAGGACGCAGACCCACTGCAATTTACCTAATGCCACATTAGATCTATGGCGGATGCAATCTCATTGGCTCTCTGTGCAGGTTTGGATCACCTGGACAATACAAATACTTATGTCAGGATACTCTTACTTGACTGCAGCTCAGCATTTAGCACCATCATTCCTACAGATCTGATCGAAAAGCTACAAAAACTGGGCCTCTGTACCTCCTTCTGCAACTGCATCTTCGACTTCCTAATTGGAAGACCACAATCAGTGCGGATTAGAAATAAAATCTCCACGTTGCTGACAATCAACACTGGTGCACCTCAGGGATGTGTGCTTAGCCCTCTGCTTTACTCTCTCTAAACCATGACTGTGTGGTTGGGCAAGGCTCAACTGCCATCTATATAATTGCTGATGATAGAACCATTGTTGGCAGGATCTCAGATGGTGATGAGAGGACGTACAGGAGCAAGATCTACCAGCACATTTGGTGCCACAGCAAAAGCCTGGAATGAACATCGGTAAAATCAATGAACTGATTGTGGACTTTAGAAAGGGTAAGACAAGGGAACACTTATCAGTCCTCGTAGAGGGATCAGAAGTGGAAAGAATGAGCAATATCAATTTCCTGGGTGTCAATATTTCCGAGTAACTAACCTGGGCCCAAGATATCGATGCAGCTACAAAGAAGCCATGACAATGGGCTATATTTCTTTAGGGGTTTGAGGATATTTGGTATATCACCTTGCAGATTTCTACAGATATACCGTGGAGAGCATTCTAACTGGCTGCATCGCCATCTGATATGGGGGGGGTGGTGGTGGTGGAATGGGTGACTACAGCACAGGATCGAAATAAGCTGCAGAAAGTGGAAAAGTTAGTCAGCTCCATCATGGGCTCTAGACTCTGTAGTATCCAGGACATCTTCAAGGAGTAATGCATCAAAAAGGTGGCGTCCATCATTAAGGACCCCCATCACCCAGGACTTGTCCCCTGCTCATTGCTACCATCAGGAAGGAAGCACAGGAGCCTGAAGGCACACACTCAGTGATTCAAGAACATTTTCTTCCCCTCTGCCACCCAATTTCTGAATGGACATTGAACCCATGAACACTACCTCGCTATGGGTAGTTTTTTCTCTATTGTGTATTTCATTGTACCGCTGCCGCAAAGTTAACACATTTCACAACATATACTGGTGACTTTAAACCTGATTCTGATTAATTGAATATTGTAAATTGTCCCCTAGTTGGGTTAGGATTAAATCAGGGGTTGTTGGGGATTGCTGGGCAGTGCAGCTTGAAGAGCTGGAAGGGCCTATTCCACACTGTATCTCTAAATAAAATAAATTAATTATACATATCCTGTACTCACAACCTGCATGTTTGTAATCTGCTCTCTTGGCATAATAATAATTCTACCTGCCTCTGCAGTACATAGTCTGATCTTGTGCATAACTCCGCTCTCATTCACACACAGCTGTCACCTCCACTTTCACTATACTTCACTCTAAATTAGAGTTATAATAATGTTTAATTATGGGATTAATTCCTGTCACTTTCAATCTAGTTTTCCTGAAGGAAATAATCTAATAACAGCCATAGCCAGCCAGAGCATTGGAGACATGGTGTAGCTGAACTAGAATTGGACTCAATTAATGGGATTGAAAGTCTTTCCTAGTATGCTAGGGTGGGACTATTAAAGGTCCTAGACTTGGAACTGAAGACACTGAGTCTGCTGGGGTGCTTGCTGGATTGGGAAGAAAATCATGTATGTTTTGTGGCTTGGAATGGTGCACTCACGTGTCTTAGACCGGCGGTCGACAACCTTTTTGCCTCTGTGGGCCAGATCGTGTATTAATGAGTGGACGGTGGGCCAGATAAATGCAATAAAAAACTTGAAATATGGGAATTATCCATTTAAATACAGCTAGTTATGTTTTGCCTCAAATTAATGAATAACGCATGCTAGAAAATCATTTGTGCTTCAGGTTGCCTACCCCTGAGTTAGGCACTTCTCTGAGAGGCAGCTGGACTGTATATGAATTTTTAGTCATAGTCCAGTTCACTGCCGTACATGAAGATTCATGTGTGCACAGGTGCAGTGAAAAACTTGCAGCTGCCTCACAGGCTCATAACATCAAATAGCAGCATTCACTAGACAAATATAAACTAAACAAAATTATACAACATTTTTACAAAAAGCGCAACTAGAACAAAAAATGAAGTGATGTTGCTATACTGAGGTAGTGATTAGGCTTTTGTTCTGGTTGGTTCAGGAACAGAATGGCTGAAGGGAAGTATTCAATTGTATTTTATTTAGAGATAATCATGGAACAGATTCTAGCCGCACTGCCCAGCAAACCCCCCCCCCATTTAACCCTCGCCTAAAAACAGGACAATTCCTTCTCTCAATTCCTCTGTCTCTGCCGCATCTGCTCTCAGGATGAGGTGTTTCATTCGAGAACTAAGGAAATGTCCTCCTTCTTGAAAGAGAGTGGCTTCCCCTCCTCCATCATCAACTCTGCCCTCAACCGCATCTCTTCCATTTCATGCACGTCTGCTCTCACCCCATCCTTCCACCACCCCACTGAGAATAGGGTTCCTCACCTACCACCCCACCAGCCTCCATGTCTGGCACCTAATTCTCCGTAACTTCCACCGCCTCCAGCAGGATCCCACCGCCAAGCACATCTTTCCCTCCGCTCCCCTCCCCCACTTTCATCTTTCCGCTGCGAACGCTCCGTGTGCAACTCCCTTCTCCCTTCGTCCTCCTTCCACTTATCCTTGCAATTGGAACAATTGCTACACCTGCCCTTATACCTCCTCCCTCACTACCATTCAGGGCCCCAAACAGTTCTTCCAGGCGAGGTGACACTTCACCTGTGAGTCTGTTGGGGTCATCTACTGCATCCGGTGCTCCCAGTGTGGTCTCCTGTATATCGGTGAGACCCAACACAGATTTGGAGACTGCTTCCCCATTTTAATTCCACTTCCCATTCCCATTCTGACATGTCAGTCCACGGCCTCCTCTACTGTCACAATGAGGCCACACTCAGGTTAGAGGAGCAACACCTTATATTCCATCTGGGTAGCCTCCAACCTGATGGGATGAACATCGATTTCTCGAACCTCCAGTAATGCCACCCTCCTTCACCATTCCCCATTTCCATTTCCCTCTCTGACCTGATCTCCTTACCTGCCCATCGCCTGTCTCTGGTGTTCCTCTCCCTTTCCTTTCTTCCATGGCCTTCTGTCCTCTCCTATTGGATTCTCCCTCCTCCAGCTGTGTATCTCCTTCACCAATCAATTTCCCAGCTCATTATTTCACCCCCAACCCACCATTTCACCTATCACCTTGTGGTTCTTCCTCCCCTCCCTCCACTTTCTTACTGTGACCAAATCATCTTTTTTTTTCTGTCTCGATGAAGGGTCTCAGCCCAAATTGTCGACTCTATGCTTTTCCATAGATGCTGCCAGGCCGACTGAGTTCCTCCAGTATTTGCTGTGTGTTGCAGAATGAAGGTCTTGTGTTCGAGATGGCCAGAGGACTGAACATGCATTGTGAGGGTCTTGTGTTCAGGATGGCCAAAAGACTGAACGTGCAGTGTGAGGGTCTTGTGTTCAGGATGGTCAGAGGACTGAACATGCAGTGTGAGGGTGCTGTGTTCAGGATGGTCAGAGGACTGAACATGCAGTGTGAGGGTCTTGTGTTCAGGATGGTCAGAGGACTGAACGTGCAGTGTGAGGGTGCTGTGTTCAGGATGGTCAGAGGACTGAACATGCAGTGTGAGGGTCTTGTGTTCAGGATGGTCAGAGGACTGAATGTGCAGTGTGAGGGTCTTGTGTTCAGGATGGTCAGAGGACTGAACGTGCAGTGTGAGGGTGCTGTGTTCGAGATGGTCAGAGGACTGAACGTGCAGTGTGAGGGTCTCGTGTTCAGGATGGTCAGAGGACTGAACGTGCAGTGTGAGGGTCTTGTGTTCGAGATGGTCAGAGGACTGAACGTGCAGTGTGAGGGTGCTGTGTTCAAGATGGTCAGAGGACTGAACGTGCAGTGTGAGGGTGCTGTGTTCAGGATGGTCAGAGGACTGAACGTGCAGTGTGAGGGTGCTGTGTTTGAGATGGTCAGAGGACTGAACGTGCAGTGTGAGGGTGCTGTGTTCAAGATGGTCAGAGGACTGAACGTGCAGTGTGAGGGTCTTGTGTTCAGTATGGTCAGAGGACTGAACGTGCAGTGTGAGGGTCTTGTGTTCGAGATGGTCAGAGGACTGAACGTGCAGTGTGAGGGTGCTGTTTTCAGGATGGTCAGAGGACTGAACGTGCAGTGTGAGCGTCTTGTGTTCGAGATGGTCAGAGGACTGAACGTGCAGTGTGAGCGTCTTGTGTTCGAGATGGTCAGAGGACTGAACGTGCAGTGTGAGGGTGCTGTGTTCAGGATGGTCAGAGGACTGAACGTGCAGTGGGAGGGTCTTGTGTTCAGGATGGTCAGAGGACTGAACGTGCAGTGTGAGGGTGCTGTGTTCAAGATGGTCAGAGGACTGAACGTGCAGTGTGAGGGTCTTGTGTTCAGTATGGTCAGAGGACTGAACGTTCAGTGTGAGGGTCTTGTGTTCAGGATGGATAGAGGACTGAACGTGTAGTGTGAGGGTCTTGTGTTCGAGATGGTCAGAGGACTGAACGTGCAGTGTGAGGGTCTTGTGTTCAAGGTGGTCAGAGGACTGAACGTGCAGTGTGAGGGTCTTGTGTTCAAGGTGGTCAGAGGACTGAACGTGCAGTGTGAGGGTCTTGTGTTCGAGATGGTCAGAGGACTGAATGTGCAGTGTGAGCGTCTTGTGTTCGAGATGGTCAGAGGACTGAACGTGCAGTGTGAGGCTCTTGGGTTCAGGATGGTCAGAGGACTGAACGTGCAGTGTGAGGGTGCTGTGTTCAAGATGGTCAGAGGACTGAACGTGCAGTGTGAGGGTCTTGTGTTCAGGATGGATAGAGGACTGAACGTGTAGTGTGAGGGTCTTGTGTTCGAGATGGTCAGAGGACTGAACGTGCAGTGTGAGGGTCTTGTGTTCGAGATGGTCAGAGGACTGAACATGCAGTGTGAGGGTCTTGTGTTCAAGATGGTCAGAGGACTGAACGTGCAGTCTGAGGGTCTTGTGTTCAGTATGGTCAGAGGACTGAACGTGCAGTGTGAAGGTCTTGTGTTCAGGATGGATAGAGGACTGAACATGTAGTGTGAGGGTCTTGTGTTCGAGATGTTCAGAGGACTGAATGTGCAGTGTGAGGGTCTTGTGTTCGAAATGGTCAGAGGACTGAACGTGCAGTGTGAGGGTCTTGTGTTTGAGATGGTCAGAGGACTGAACGTGCAGTGTGAGGGTCTTGTGTTCGAGATGGTCAGAGGACTGAATGTGCAGTGTGAGCGTCTTGTGTTCGAGATGGTCAGAGGACTGAACGTGCAGTGTGAGGGTGCTGTGTTCAGGATGGTCAGAGGACTGAACGTGCAGTGGGAGGGTCTTGGGTTCAGGATGGTCAGAGGACTGAACGTGCAGTGTGAGGGTGCTGTGTTCAAGATGGTCAGAGGACTGAACGTGCAGTGTGAGGGTCTTGTGTTCAGGATGGTCAGAGGACTGAACATGCAGTGTGAGGGTCTTGTGTTCAGGATGGTCAGAGGACTGAATGTGCAGTGTGAGGGTCTTGTGTTCAGGATGGTCAGAGGACTGAACGTGCAGTGTGAGGGTGCTGTGTTCGAGATGGTCAGAGGACTGAACGTGCAGTGTGAGGGTCTCGTGTTCAGGATGGTCAGAGGACTGAACGTGCAGTGTGAGGGTCTTGTGTTCGAGATGGTCAGAGGACTGAACGTGCAGTGTGAGGGTGCTGTGTTCAAGATGGTCAGAGGACTGAACGTGCAGTGTGAGGGTGCTGTGTTCAGGATGGTCAGAGGACTGAACGTGCAGTGTGAGGGTGCTGTGTTTGAGATGGTCAGAGGACTGAACGTGCAGTGTGAGGGTGCTGTGTTCAAGATGGTCAGAGGACTGAACGTGCAGTGTGAGGGTCTTGTGTTCAGTATGGTCAGAGGACTGAACGTGCAGTGTGAGGGTCTTGTGTTCGAGATGGTCAGAGGACTGAACGTGCAGTGTGAGGGTGCTGTTTTCAGGATGGTCAGAGGACTGAACGTGCAGTGTGAGCGTCTTGTGTTCGAGATGGTCAGAGGACTGAACGTGCAGTGTGAGCGTCTTGTGTTCGAGATGGTCAGAGGACTGAACGTGCAGTGTGAGGGTGCTGTGTTCAGGATGGTCAGAGGACTGAACGTGCAGTGGGAGGGTCTTGTGTTCAGGATGGTCAGAGGACTGAACGTGCAGTGTGAGGGTGCTGTGTTCAAGATGGTCAGAGGACTGAACGTGCAGTGTGAGGGTCTTGTGTTCAGTATGGTCAGAGGACTGAACGTTCAGTGTGAGGGTCTTGTGTTCAGGATGGATAGAGGACTGAACGTGTAGTGTGAGGGTCTTGTGTTCGAGATGGTCAGAGGACTGAACGTGCAGTGTGAGGGTCTTGTGTTCAAGGTGGTCAGAGGACTGAACGTGCAGTGTGAGGGTCTTGTGTTCAAGGTGGTCAGAGGACTGAACGTGCAGTGTGAGGGTCTTGTGTTCGAGATGGTCAGAGGACTGAATGTGCAGTGTGAGCGTCTTGTGTTCGAGATGGTCAGAGGACTGAACGTGCAGTGTGAGGCTCTTGGGTTCAGGATGGTCAGAGGACTGAACGTGCAGTGTGAGGGTGCTGTGTTCAAGATGGTCAGAGGACTGAACGTGCAGTGTGAGGGTCTTGTGTTCAGGATGGATAGAGGACTGAACGTGTAGTGTGAGGGTCTTGTGTTCGAGATGGTCAGAGGACTGAACGTGCAGTGTGAGGGTCTTGTGTTCGAGATGTTCAGAGGACTGAACGTGCAGTGTGAGGGTCTTGTGTTCAAGGTGGTCAGAGGACTGAACGTGCAGTGTGAGGGTCTTGTGTTCAAGGTGGTCAGAGGACTGAACGTGCAGTGTGAGGGTCTTGTGTTCGAGATGGTCAGAGGACTGAACGTGCAGTGTGAGCGTCTTGTGTTCGAGATGGTCAGAGGACTGAACGTGCAGTGTGAGGGTCTTGTGTTCAGGATGGTCAGAGGACTGAACGTGCAGTCTGAGGGTCTTGTGTTCAGTATGGTCAGAGGACTGAACGTGCAGTGTGAAGGTCTTGTGTTCAGGATGGATAGAGGACTGAACATGTAGTGTGAGGGTCTTGTGTTCGAGATGTTCAGAGGACTGAACGTGCAGTGTGATGGTCTTGTGTTCGAAATGGTCAGAGGACTGAACGTGCAGTGTGAGGGTCTTGTGTTTGAGATGGTCAGAGGACTGAACGTGCAGTGTGAGGGTCTTGTGTTCGAGATGGTCAGAGGACTGAATGTGCAGTGTGAGCGTCTTGTGTTCGAGATGGTCAGAGGACTGAACGTGCAGTGTGAGGGTGCTGTGTTCAGGATGGTCAGAGGACTGAACGTGCAGTGGGAGGGTCTTGGGTTCAGGATGGTCAGAGGACTGAACGTGCAGTGTGAGGGTGCTGTGTTCAAGATGGTCAGAGGACTGAACGTGCAGTGTGAGGGTCTTGTGTTCAGTATGGTCAGAGGACTGAACGTTCAGTGTGAGGGTCTTGTGTTCAGGATGGATAGAGGACTGAACGTGTAGTGTGAGGGTCTTGTGTTCGAGATGGTCAGAGGACTGAACGTGCAGTGTGAGGGTCTTGTGTTCGAGATGTTCAGAGGACTGAACGTGCAGTGTGAGGGTCTTGTGTTCAAGGTGGTCAGAGGACTGAACGTGCAGTGTGAGGGTCTTGTGTTCAAGGTGGTCAGAGGACTGAACGTGCAGTGTGAGGGTCTTGTGTTCGAGATGGTCAGAGGACTGAACGTGCAGTGTGAGCGTCTTGTGTTCGAGATGGTCAGAGGACTGAACGTGCAGTGTGAGGGTCTTGTGTTCAGTATGGTCAGAGGACTGAACGTGCAGTGTGAAGGTCTTGTGTTCAGGATGGATAGAGGACTGAACATGTAGTGTGAGGGTCTTGTGTTCGAGATGTTCAGAGGACTGAACGTGCAGTGTGAGGGTCTTGTGTTCGAAATGGTCAGAGGACTGAACGTGCAGTGTGAGGGTCTTGTGTTTGAGATGGTCAGAGGACTGAACGTGCAGTGTGAGGGTCTTGTGTTCGAGATGGTCAGAGGACTGAACGTGCAGTGTGAGGGTACTGTGTTCGAAATGGTCAGAGGACTGAACGTGTAGTGTGAGGGTCTTGTGTTTGAGATGGTCAGAGGACTGAACGTGCAGTGTGAGGGTCTTGTGTTCGAGATGGTCACAGGACTGAATGTGTAGTGTGAGGGTCTTGTGTTCAGGATGGTCAGAGGACTGAACGTGCAGTGTGAGGGTCTTGTGTTCGAGATGGTCAGAGGACTGAACGTGCAGTGTGAGGCTCTTGTGTTCAGGATGGATAGAGGACTGAACGTGTAGTGTGAGGGTGCTGTGTTCAGGATGGCCAGAGTGCTGAACGTGCATGGTGAGGGTCTTGTGTTCGAAATGGTCAGAGGACTGAACGTGCAGTGTGAGGGTCTTGTGTTCAGGATGGATAGAGGACTGAACGTGCAGTGTGAGGGTCTTGTGTTCGAGATGGTCAGAGGACTGAACGTGCAGTGTGAAAATCTTGTGTTCTAGAGACAGTAATATACATAAACATCTGGTTTCACACACAGCATCGGCTGCAACAATTCCCATAGGGAGGTGTGGTGTGAAGTGGTACCCTTATGAAACAGATTAAAAAAATATGTCTCTCTTGTTTTGTAGGCCAGAAGCTATCAGTGGAGCAGTTTCTGAATAAACTACCCAAAACCGTCATCCGGGCTGGGAAGGTGTTTGACATCCAGGGAGAGATCAGAGCTCTGCTGCAGGTAACTAGGTGGCGGGGACAATCTATTTTGGCTGCTCTGTGGAAGCTTGTGTAAAATATGGTGGCAGACATTGGTGCAGTATCGTAAAACAGATTTAACAGACAGAGAACGTTGGAGGAACTCAGCAAGTTAGGCAGCATCGGTGAATAAACAGTCAGCATTCCAGACCAAGATCCTTCATGTGGACTGGAAAGGAGTGGGGCAGAAGCCAGAATAAGAAGGTTGTGAGACAGGAAGGACTACAAGCTGCCAGGAGATAGATGATAAGCGTAGTGCGGTTTGGTAAATCATGGCCTATATTTCTTTAGTTGATTCCAGCCCTCAGCAGCAATGAAGGAGAGGATTCCATAATCCACGGTGACATTGAGTTTATGAGACTCAGACCAGGATTCCTGAGCCCGATCTGTGAACTATGTTCTCTTTCTGGAGATCGTGAGCCCATACAGTGAGGTGCAGATAGTTATAGTCTGTGATGCCTTCTTGTTTGGATATTCTGTACAGAGTCACTGCCTTAGCTCGCACCTGCAGTATGTCTACAACAGTTTTGTGTTACACTACCCCGTCATAGGCTCTGGACATTCCAAAGTTCTTTATGGCCAATTATTTCTTGCTTTTGAAGCATAGTCATTTTAATGTAGGTTATATAGATATGTAGTGGAGAGTGTATTGACTGGCTGCATCACGGCCTGCTATTGGGTACTGAATCTGGCCCGGTGCACCATGGGTAAAGCCCTTCCAACCACTGAGCATATCGACATGAAAGACTGTCGAGGGAAAGCAGCATCTATATCCAGCGGTCCTCATCACCCAGAATATGCTCCTTTCTCGCTGCTGCCTTCAGGTAGAAGGTACAAGAGCCCCAGGACTCGCACCACCAGGTTCAAGAACAGTTACTACCTCTCAACCATCAGGCTCTTGAACAAAGAGAATAACTATACTCACTTGCCCATCTATTGAGATGTTCCCACAACCAATTCTCTCATCTTAAGGACGCTTTATCCGATTATCTCTTGTTCTCGGTTTTTATTACTCTTTATTTATATTTGCATTTGCACAATTTATTATATTTTGCACTCTGGTTGATCTTTCATTGATCCTGTTATAGTTATTATTCTGTAGATTTGCTGAGTATGACCACAGGAAAATAAATCTCAGGGCTGTATATGGTGCCATTGTATGTACTTTGATAATAATTTTACTTTAAACTTTGAACTTTACTTGCACATACGTAGCTCTTACAAATAATGTAATAAGTGATTTTTTTTTGGCTTTACATGCAGTTTTGGTTTTAGTGACATGCAACCTGTTCCTGTCTCTCTCACGCTAAGCACATTTCTCAGGAGTGGAGAAACTAGTTCCCCATTTGGTTTTTTTTTGAAGTCGGTGTACATCTACCAGATCAAAGTTCAAAGTAAATTCATATTCTAAATATATACAGTATATGTCACCCTGAGATTCATTTTCTTGTGGGCATACTCAGAAAACCCAAGAAACATAATAGAATCAAAGAAAGACCATCATAGCCTAGTGCAGGAACAGGCTCTTCATGTTTATACTGACTGTGACTGCAACCCAAACTAATCCCACCTGCCTGCACATGATCTACGTGATCTATAACCCTCTATTTCCTGCCTCTTCCCGCGTCTATCTAAATGAGTCTTAACCACAGTTATTGTATCTGCACAGACAAGGAAAGGTTCGTTGGCCCACCATGTTTATACTGACCTTGGCTACAATCCAAACATGCCTGTCTACATGAGTCTTAAACATAGATATTGTATCTGTTTCAATTGCCTCCACTGTCAGTGCATTCCAGGCAACGGTTGTTTTACTGTCAAAGGTTAACTAAATATCAGAGAATATATACAGTACACAACCTGAAATTCTTACTCTTCACAGACATCCACAAAACAAGAAATCCCATAGAATGAATGATAGGAACACTGAAGCCCCCCTCCCCCCACCCTTTGCACTAGCAACAGCAAAAGCATCAACCCAGAAGAACTTGTCTCATGGATCTCCTATAAACTCTTCCCCCACCCGCCCCCCCCACACCTTAACACTATGTTCATCAGTATTTGACATTTCCCCCTAGGATAATGATTCTGACTATTATATTTATACCAATCACAAAGCAGTCTGCATTTACCTTCCATTGTTCTGTGATGGAAGAATAATATTTCAGGCTAATTCTTTGTCAGACAACAATTGAGTGAACGGTTCATTCTTCTCTCCGTTTTAGTTCTGGCAAGGGGTTTTCAACCTGAGATGTTAATTCAGTTTACCTTCCCATTGGTGATCTGCTGAGTGTTTCCAGTATTTTCCATTCTCATTTTAACATTAGTTTTTTTTTAACATTACACTCTCATCATTACACTCTTAGGTAGTTTCTAAGTTAAGGACATGTTTGTCACAGCTTTGTGGGCTGAAGGGCCTGTATTGTGCTGTAGGTTTTCTCTGTTTCATCTGCCTGTGTTTGACCAGTCTCCCTCTCCCTCACTGCTGCCAGAGGAAGGTGTGGACTGGACTCATTTAGAGGACTCTGCAGTTCACGTTATATGTGTTTCTGGTTTCTGGTTTCTGGTTACTCCTTTTATATTGCTACTTCAGGTGATTGGCTCGGACTAGCTCTGCAGCACAGCGCTAAATTGAAGTGGACTGAACTGGGTATTCCTAGTCTGCTCCAGGGACTCTGTTTAATACGTTTAATATTCTGTATGTTATTCACTTGTATTTTGCTTTTTGTGCAATTTGTTCTTATTTTTGTGTGTGTTGGGTGTTTGATGTTTCATGAGTTCCATGGTGTTTCTTTATTTCGTGGCTGTCTGTGGAAAGACAAATCTCAGGTTGTGTACTGCATACATACTTTGAAAATAAACGTACTTTACTTCATCCCCAATTCACATGTTCACAGCTTTATAACACCACTCCACACTCGAGAACTAAATCCAGGCAGGCACTGCCAGTGTGGTACTGAGAAAGTCCCATACTAATGAAGGCATGAACTTTCATTTGAGTTAAAAGAGTTAAAAAAAAAATACACGTGGACTAAGATGTTAACTGTCCTGTGCTATCACCAGTGGGATCATCAGTTGATCTGCCACCTGTCTTCAGGAGTTTCGGCCCGCTTACGATCAAGTCTCCCTCGAGGTGGTGGGCCAGCAGTGCTAAAGCACCACCTCCCACTGGTGAGCTTAAAAACTCGGCATCTGCCTCTATCAGAGTTGTTGGTCACTTCCATCCAACAGACAGTCTGCTCTTCAGGTGTCTATGCAACTGCTGAAGGGTTTGCAAGATATGTATACACTGTCTGACTATCTGCCCCTCTGGACGTACTTGGTCCACACCCATGCTGATCCTTTCTCTGCTGCCTCAGCTACAGCCCTGCTGGTTGACTTGATCTCTCTTCTAGTGAAGCCAAGGTCACGCAGCCACTTCGGGAAAGTGAACGCAATAAACCCACGGCAGCCTACTTCGAATGGATAGCATGAGACCTTCCACCATCTGTATCTGCACTCTGATCTTAATTCTGCATATTTGGTTAACTTGTGCTAATGGGCTTCATCAATGTTGTTTTCCCAGGGGACTGTGAGTTCACCAATAACCAGAATTAAACCGAGACAAACATATCTACCGCGTGTAGCTGACTGACTGCTGCCTTCCACTATGACTACATGTCAAAAGTAACTTTTTCACTATGAAGCCTGCTGGAACATCCTGAAGATGTATATAAATGTATTTTCATTTGATCAGTCATCTGTGTATTTATATCGAACCATTTATATTATTTTAAAATACAGCACAAAGCAAGTCCTTCCAGCCCAACAAGCCACACCAGTCAGCAACCTGCCTATGTATCCCCAGCCAAATCACAGGTCAATTTACAATGACTAATTAACCTACCAACTGGTGTATGTTTGAAATGTGGGAGGAAACTGGAGCACCCAGAGGAAACCCACGTGCTCACGGAAAGAATGTCCAAACTTCTTACAGAGGACCCCAGGACTGAGCTCTGATCTCCAGCACCCTGAGCTATAACAGCGTCGTACTCTCATAGCGCCAACGATATCACCCATGGTTCCCATTATTGATGGGAGATTTCATGCATTTATTCTGTACAGTATTTAAATCCTCCATCCCTCTCAATCAAATACTGGAGTCCAGGACATATGATTTATGCAGAAATATCCCTTCTACCATTGTAATCCCACTCACCCACCTGTCATCCCCCTCACTGTAGAACCCTTAATCAGATTCCAGTAAAGTGCAATAGATTGTCCAGTTTTCCCGAAAGTTCAGCTTCTTGTTGTCATGATTACTGGTGGTTACTGCCACCTGGTGTTCATGATCAGGTACTGAATGTAATTTGAATTGGAAATGGAATTGGCTTAAATTTGCCAAAGAGAAATCCCAAGTTGGAAGCTGGTGGTTTCCCAAGGGGATTCACTGTGGAGGGATCTGGAACAATGTCAAAGATACTGCCCTGTGTGGACATTGCACAGAGAAAAAAACTAGGAACAAAGTATGGTATAGGAATCAGTTAAAAGGGTTTTTTTTTGATTCAACACAGGACTGGACGTATTTGTACCTCTAAAGGTACGTTAAACCAGTGATTCGTACGGTCCAATATATGTTTTGTGCTTGCAGACCTCTGCAATATTCTATTGTCCTGTCCACTTTTGCAGTAACCTATGGTTCATACACTTTGTTTTTATGTGGGTTAATTCATTCATTCTTCTGGAAGATCAGAGCCACTTTCCTCCTGTGCAGAGATATTTAAATCATCCTTAGTGACAGGTGGAGTACCAGAAAATTAGAGGATAGCTAATGTTGTTCTGCTTTTTAAGGAAGGCTCTGAAAACTGCTTACTTACTGCCCACTACGTCGCTGGCCTTTAAACATAGAAACATAGAAAAATAGAAAACATACAGCACAATACAGGCCCTTCAGCCCACAAAGCTGTGCCGAACACGTCCCTACCTTAGAACTACCCAGGCTTTACCCATAGTACTCTATTTTTCTAAGCTCCATGTACCCATCCAGGAGTCTCTTAACCTATCGTTTCTGGCCCCACCACCACTGCCGGCAGCCCATTCAACGCACTCACCACTCTCTGCGTAAGAAAACTTTCCCCTGACATCTCCTCTGTACCTACTTCCAAGCACCTTAAAACTGCCCTCTCGTGCGATCCATTTCAGCCCTGGGGAAAAGCCTCTGACTATCCACACGATCAATGCCTCTCATCATCAGGGCGACAAAAATCCTCCATCTCTGGTGGTGTTCATCATGTCAGTAGCTTCCTCTCCGTTTTCACTACTGTCAGTCACGCAGTTCATGGTGGAGACTGGGGAGTACGATCACACTCAGATGTAGAATTCACACTCACTGCTTTTTCCATAACTATTTTGTTTGACCAGTCAGGGTTGTTAGCCCTGAGCTGAACCCCTGAACCTGGAGGACTGGTGGACCACTCTTAGACTGTCCTCTACCCTTTGATCTTTGTGTGACCCTACCAATAGCCAGAGCATAAAGCCCTGACCCCAGCCAGCATAGCTCACTGGATCATTAAGGCATGCAAGCCTCCAAACCACGCCAAGGTTGTGGTCTTCTTGGACGTCTAAAAATAAAGCAGGAAATTACAGGCCAGTGAGCCTGACCTCAGCAGTAGGAAAATTTCTGCAAGTTATTTTGAGGGACTTGATATGTGAGTATTTGGATAGATGTTGGCTGATTAGTGATACGCAGTGTGGCTTAGTGCATGGAAAGTTATATCTAACCAATCTTTTCCAGGAAGGTACCAGGAAAGTTGATGAAGGTAAGGCAGTGGATGTTGTCTACATGGACTTTAGCAAGACATCTGACAAGGTCCTGCATGGTCAAGGAGGTTCAGTTGTTTGGCATTTGAGATGAGGTAGTAAATTGGATTTAACATTGGCTTTGTGGAAGAAGCCAGAGAGTGGTAGTGGATAGTTGCCTCTCTGACTGGAGGCCTGTGACTAGTGGAGTATTACAAGGTCAGTGCAAGGTTTGTTGTTGTTTGGCATATGATCTGAATGATAAAGTGGTTAGCTACATAGATTAGCAAGTTTGCAGATGAATGAGCTGGTGCATGCGAGCTTGATTTCAACATTTAAAAGAAGTTTTGATAGGCACATGGATGGCAGGGGTAGAGGGCTATTGTCCTGGTGCAGATTGATGGGAGTAGTCAGTTTAAATAATTCAGCATGGTCTAGATGGGCTGAAGGGCCTGTTTCAGTGATGTACTTTTCTATGATTCTAAGAACTTGGATAGTCTGCAAGTCCTGCATGTTGTAGAACATGGATCATGGGTTGGGTTGAAGATCAGGAAATTGACCAGCATGGGATGGGAGTGGATATACTCTACGTGGGCCACTGTGGCCCAGTGAGGAGTTAAAATGTTGTTCAAATGTTGGGGATTCTATAGCAAACTACAGTGGAGGATGGGTGGGTGGGGGGGAGATCTGAAGAATATATTAAAATTTTATAGTTACCTATAAGAGGTGTTAAATGCCACAGCAATGGGCTGGGCAAACCAACTCCCCTCTAGTTTACACTGAGGGTCACCAAGTATATGTTATGAAAATCTGCTTCAAGGGGAGGGAAGTTCAAGTCTGATATCCAGACATATGTTAAGCACCATCAGACACTTGGTCGCCCTGTGTGTAACCAGGTTAAACACAGGTAGGATCTGGAAGCCATTTCGCGTCTTACAGTAATCTGAAACAGTCGGGTTTTGATAATTTACTGCTGAAAATCATTTCAGTATGCCCCAGAGTTTGTGTGCCATACTATCTGCAGAGTGTGAATGACTTGGAGATTACAGATACTAGAATCAAGAGTAAAGCACAGTCTGCTGGAGGAACTGAGCAGGCCAAACAGCATCCATGGAAACAGGTTGACGATCACCGTTCAGAGCCAGAATCAGGTTTAATATCACCAGCATGTGTCGTGAAATTTGTCAACTTTGCTGCAGCAATACAATGCGATACATGATAATATGGTAAAAAACCTGTGAATTGCAGTATAGAAACAAAATAGTTAAATTAAATTAAATAAGTAGTGCAAAAACAGAAATTTTAAAAAGTGGTGAAGTTCATGGGTTCATTATCCATTCAGAAATTGAATGGAAGACAGGAAGAAGCTGTTCCTAAATTATTGAGTATGTGCCTCCTTTTTGATGGTAACAATGAGAAGAGGGCATGTCTCTGGTTGAGAGTCAACATAAATATTGACTGTGCAGGGTTTTGCTCCAAAATAGTGACTATTCCACTGCCTCTGCAGATGCTGTCTGACCCACCGGTTTCCTCTAGCATTTAGTTTTTTTTTGGCCAAATGTGAATGACATTGTCTTAACAGGCTTCAGCCACTGTACTGTCCAGCTGACACTCATGCAGGGAAGTGAAACACCCTGTAGTCCAGGGGTTCCCAACCCGGAGTCCACAGAGCCCTTGGTTAGTGGTAGGGGTCTGGCATAAAAATGGTTGGGAACCCCTGCTGCGGACAACATGTTATTCCCAACAGCTCTCCCAGTTTACCAAGGTTTACAGAATATATCTCCGGTCATTCAGAAGGCTCTGAGCAACAACAGTTTCTTATCTAAATTATTTATTTTTTTCCTTTTTGTTTTCTTTGAAGGTTCCTCCCAAAGCAGCAGATGAGTCCATGATGCTCATCGAAACTCCCTGTCTCCAGGCACTGAAGGACAGGTACAGGGCTCATTAATAAAGGGTCAGGGAAAGGTTAGTCTGTTTCAGTGAGGTGGCAAAGAGTAAGTTGTATCAGGGAGTTACGGACTGCAAAGATTTGGAATTTATGGACTGACCAACATTGCCTCGCAGCAAGTATAAGTTGGCATGTACAATGGATTCTGGTTAATTGGGACATATCAGAACCAGTACATTTTGGCCCAAATAAGCAGCTGCCCTAATTAGCTAAAATTTCATGGAAATAATCTAAAAAGTATAAAAAGACAAGCTGAGTAACAAATTATATATTTAAATGAAATACAACAAATTAAAACACTAACAGTAATACCACAGTACTATGAAACTGTATATTAGTTCCTAATAGTTATCAACAGAGGAATTTATTAAGTGTACACAATGAACAAAATCATCATAGACACCTAGTGCAGATAATGGACCGCCTTCATACAATGCTTTCGATAAATTCATCCTCCAAGTCTTTACCTTCACTGCAACATTCAAGATGATTGTTGTTGATACCTTCAAATTCTTCATAGTTCCTAACTTGAAGTAGTGAAATCATTTCATTTTTACTCTGGCATTTCCAAGCCTGAATGCTTGAAACCGCAGCAAGCAAAACTGCTCGGAATCATCTTAGTGCTTATTCCTTGCCGATTATTAGTGACAAAAATTACTGCTTTTTGTACACAAGCAACTGATGCTATTTAAAAACTGTTCAATCTTAAGCACGGTGTAGCATCTAATGGCCACACAAGTGTGTGTGACTGACACAAATTAGAACCTGTTTGGCAACAGTCTCCTGCCCCAATTATGCAGCATAGTGTCCCCAAATAAACAAAGGGAATACCAGCTATTTTCTCGATCAGTTTTTGTTCTTGAAGAGTTGCCCCAAATAAGTGGCTGCCCCAATTAGCCAATGGCCCAATTAACTAGGATGGTGTGTTAAACATGCCCAAGGCGTAGTGCAAATGCCAAATTGGAAGTCACCCAAAAGAAAATGGCATCCTTACTGTCATTGGTTCCCTTTTGGAAGTGTTTAAACACGCCCTGTGGGCTTCATTGACTGCCCCTTACCAGGCCAGTAGCAGCGATGGTGTTCATGTGCTGACCCATAGCAATTAGATTTGCACTGCCGAGGTACGAACGTTGGGTGGGGTGGGGTGGGAAGGGAGCTGCCAGAAACAGAGGTGGGAGGTTGTAGCTGGTGACTGGTGTACTGGTAATCAGAGAGAGATCCTCTAGCGTGGAGCAGAGTGATGCACAGAGTGGCAAGGGTGCTCACAGGCACACCTATTGGCAGAGGGCATGGGCACCATGGGCTGGAGCCCTTGTGACTGCAGTTTCTGTTCAGACGGCGCTGACAATCAAGTTTTGTGCAGAGGATCACTTTTAACAAATGACATTGCTGCCCTGTGGAAACTTTAAAATTATGGGACATGGTGCTGTTCTCCTTGTTGAATCAACAGTTAATTTTGGAGTTTGTACATTACTGTGCAAAAGTCTTAGGCACGTATACAAGGCTAAGGCTAAGAGTTAAGCTGTATTTTATATCATTCCCTGTCTGGGTTAATTTTAATTTGATTTGAAGCACACGGTGAAAAGACCACCATCTCCATTTGTCTGTGAAACAGCAATATCTGTGAGTTTTAAGTTTTTGTTAATATTGGTAAATATTTAATAGATTCAGTTGAGGGATACAGTACTGTGCACCCTAACTATATATATGTGTCTGAGGCTTTCGCACAGTACTGTATACTGTATCACAAGATTTTGACCAAATTTCTATTAACTAATTAACATGATCTACCCATGCCAAAGTTCTCTTTAACTGCATAAAGTACAGCAGGTAAATTACCTCCGTATCAGGGGGAACTAAGACAGGAAGCGCTTTGTAAAATTACCTGGAGGGCAAACCTTCAAAAGGAAATGGGCACAAACGTTTCAAACCGTGTCTTGAGTGCTATTTGCACATAAACTGTAATTAAATTTCTCAGCTTGTTAATATATTATGTATTTAAGTAATATAGTGAGGCTTAATCAGAAAAATTTACATTGTATCTGGTTACAAATGTAATCAGTTACATTTTATATTTATGGTCCAAAAGATATTCAAGTAGATCGACTCACATAGATCTTACCCCTGAAACAAAATATTATTGTAGATCCCAGTGCCCTTGCCATTGCGTTCCCTTTCCCAGCAGCCCAGTAAGAATGTTTCACTGGAAGCTGTTTCTCTTAGTCCTATTAGAACTATTCCTGCACCTTGGCCAGTATCCATTTCATACACACATACCGTTAGAGCATAGTACAGGCCCTTCAGCCCACAATGTTATTCTCAAGACCAATCTAACCCTTCACTCCTACATATCCCTCCATTTTTCTACCATCCACATGCCTAGCTAAGAGTTTCTTAAATGCCCCTAAGGTAACTGCCTCTAACACCTCCCTGACAGCACATTCCATGCACCTATCATTTTGGGTAAAACCTTGTGTTATTCCCTAATCCTGTCAGAATCACAGAGCAATTTTCTGGTCGTCACAGGCTGGAGTTCAGGGAGGGAACTCTCCCAACGCCGAGGAATGTCTCCACCCTCAGGATCAAGTCAGAGAATGGAGAGAAGACATACATCATTAAAATGTTTTTCTCTGAGACAATTGGAGACCTTCGTGCTCACCTAGACCAGAGCAGGTAACAGTTCGGCAATGTGGAACCTTGGAGTCTCTGCTTCCTTTCTCATCTACCTGGTTGCCTTTAGTGACTATTATATAAGAACACCCGAATCTCTTTGTAGTTCATCCGTTCCCAGTCAAACATCAGTTTAGTCATGTGCACCCTTCTTCTTACCCTACTGAGCTGGATCATTTACATGTGGTTACCCTTTGCAGCATCTGGCAAGCTCATGCCTACTTCCTCAATCAATCTCACCCTGGAGCCTCCCTACATCTCTTTGGCAATCCATGCTGCATCCACAAATTTCAAAATTTTACATTCAGTTCCCCCATCCAAACTGATGATATGTACTGTGAGTTGCTGGGGCCCGTGCTCTCATCTCCCCACTAGCTAGTGCCTGCACCCGGAAAAGCACCCTTTATTTTGTGTCAGTCAATCAATCTATTGCTAATACATTACTCCCAATAATTTTGCACATCATCCTTTTCTGTAAGACTTTATCAAAAGTTTCTCTGAAAATCCAAGTACACATCTACTGGTTCATTTTACCAGCTGCTTCTTCAAAAAACCTCCACTATCTCAGTTTCAGGAATCCATTTTGCCATTGTCTAATCCTGCTGATATTTTCTCAGTGTCCCTTTTCTCATTATTTTGTAATACCTCTTAGTATTTTCCCCTAACAATGTAAAGCTAACTGGTCTGTACTTGCCTGATTTCTCACTCCCTTCTTTTCGAAACCATGGGGTTACATTTACTGCCTTTCCATCTGTAGGAAATGATAATCCACGCAACCAGTTTAGACCCTGACTGACCAAAGTTTCTCAGCAGAACCTTTCTTACGTTGTTGGTACTTACTTGAAACATGACCACAGGATCCCCCTCCCCACTCCAAGTTCCTGAGAGTGCGTCCAACTGATGAAACCATAAATCCATGCACCATGTCCCATTCGTTTCCAGTGGAACTGGTGGAACTTCTCCTTTCCCTCCATCAGTCCATCTCTCACTTTCCTGACAATCGAGAGACTTTTAAAGCAACACACACAAAAAATACTGGAGGAATTCTGCAATTCAGACAGTATCTATGGAAATGAATAAACATTCGATGTTTCAGGCCGAGACCCTTCTTCGGGACTGGAAAGGAAGGGGGAAGGTACCAGAATAAAAAGGTGGGGGGGAGAGGAAGGTTAGAAGGTGATAGGTGAAGTCAGGTGAGTAGGAAAGGTAAAGGATTGGAGAGGAAGGAAGCTGATAGGACAGGAGAGTGAACATTAGGGGGAAGAGTAGGAGGAGGGGACCCAGGGGGAGGTGGCAGGCAGTTGAAAAGAAGTAAGAGGTCAGAGTAGGGAATAGAAGAGGAGGGGAAGGGGAAGGGGAGGGATTTTTTTCTACCCAAAGGAGAAATTGATATTCATGCCATCAGGTTGGAGGCTACCGAGACGGAACATAAGGTGTTGCTCCTTCACCTTGAGGGGGGCTTTATCGTGGCACAAGAGGAGGCTATGAACTGACATGGTGAATTGGAATTAAAATATTTGGCTGCTGGGGAAGTTTCACTTTTGGTGGATGGAGTGCAGGTGTTCGAGACTTTTAAACCTAGAATCAATTGGATGGGTAGAGCTACTTTACTATTTTTATAGCTATAGAAATATAGAGCACAGAAATAGGCCATTCAGCCCATCTTGTGAAAACCAACCATCTACTCTAATCCCATGTAGTAACTTCTAGTCCATAGCCTTCTGTGTCCTGGTTATTCAAGTACTTACCCATAACCGTCCTAAATGTGGTGCCTCCACTACCCATCAGATTGTGTATTCCAGACTACAACCTCTCGAAGAAACGATGGTTCCCCAGATATTCCTTTCACCTTTTACCCCCTTGCCTACTAATATTTGACATCTCTGACATGAGATAAAGATTCCTGATATGTAGCCTGACTGTGTTCTTTGTTATTTTGCCTACTTCAGTCAGGTCTAGGCAATCTCCACTGCTCCAAGGAGAACAAACCATCCCATCTAGTCTCTCCTTAGAATTGAAAAGTTCCATCCCAAAGACACTCGATGAATCTTCCCTGCTCCTCGCTGGTGCTTTTGCGTGCTCAATGGGTTTGAATGCTGAGAAGTTTCTATTCTGTGTGCTAGAGTTTGAAGATTCTACCTGGCGATTGATATTTTGCAGGGGAGAGCAGCAGTCTGATTATGACATCATCAGTACCTTCCCCCAGAAAGTCTACAGTGACCAGAGCAAGACGCTGATGGAGTACGGGCTGGTACCAAATGCCACACTCATCCTGCGACCACAAAGGTTCCAGATCCTCATCCAACAGCAAGAAGCAGTCACTCCTTGCAAGGAATAACTTTCTGAAATGAAGTCCTCTTGTCCAGACAAGGATGATTTAACAAGCTGGTAGAAGAAGCCAGCACTCTACCCACAAATACTGAGTGAAGGTCATAGCAACTGAATCCAGTGTGTGTGGCTAAGGAGAATCTCCAAAGTATGTTATCAGAAGTCAGCTGTAAATGATAGGTACATTATTATTTCCCAGTGCAGAGATTTACCAGCCATCAAGAGCAATGTTAGATATCCAAACTAGCCAATCACTTGATTATCTGCATTGGTAGTTCCCTGATGATACTATCGGGCATTGGCCCATGTGAAGATCCCCTATTTCCCCATCAAAAATGTACAGAATACAGATTTCCAACTTACCAAAATCCTCAACCTGCCTAGCCTGGTGGGAAGCAGTCCACCTCCAGGCAGTTTGAATGCTCTGATCCTCACTTTAAACCCAGCAATGGACTCATCCCTCACTGACTACCTGCAGTTCCTCTTTAAATTCAGGAGATGTCAGACAGCAAATGCTGAAATAAATTTTGTATGGCCTTTAACTGTGACTAAAACACATACAATGGATATTGTCCTATTTTGTAAAAGCGATAAATAACCAAAAAGGAAATGATGATTGAGGAAATGTTTAGTAACAGCTGGGAAAGTTCACTCATTAAGTTCTCGAAAAACTTCTCATTTTATCCCGGTGCTGTCTGTAAGGAGTTTGTACATTCTCTCCGTGACTGTGTTGGTTTCCTCCAGGTGCTCTGGTTTCCTCTCACAGTCCAAAGACGTACCGATTGGTAGGTTAATCAGTCATTTGTAAATTGTCCTGTGATTAGGCGAGGGTTAAATCTGGATTTGCTGGTGCCGTGGCTCGAAGGGTCAGAGTGCCTATTCCACACTGCATCTCAATAAAGAAATAACAGAGTTCAATCCAATGTGGCGGGTCAGAGATCCCACTTAAAGGGACAAATCCAGAGGAAAAATACACATGTTTGAATAAGAATAGGAGATGCCAGGATTCTGCAGAACCAAATTTTAATGAAGGATCTTTGACTTGAAAGATTTTTCTTTTTTGCTGCCTGACTTGTTGAGCATTGCCTGGATCTTCTGTTTTTAACTCAGCTTTGCAGCATCTGCATATTCAACTTTAAGTTTCACGTCACCTGACTGTACATGTATACAACTAAACAAAACAAAGTTCCTCCAGATCATACAACATATATCACATACAGCACATAAACCAAAATATTGTACTATAAATAAGTTAATAGAATATGTTTCAAAATGCACGTAGTAAAGTGCAGTACAGGTAAACAGTAAGCAGCTCGCTGTCCTAGTGATGAGATCTCGGTGGTAGGCATTCTCTGTAGACATTCATCTCAGATACTAGGCTCACAACACAACTCAGTTGAAAGCTGCTCCATCCATTGAATCATGGCTTCTTCCTTTGGAGAGCAATCCAATTAGTCTCATTCAGCTTTTTTTTAAACTCCTCATCTCTACGATATTTTAAAGTTGTTAATCCAGGTCTCTAAAGCTATTTTTTGACCTGTACTCACCAACCTACTAGGCAATGCATTCGAAATCCCAACCACTGATTACATTGAGATTTTGCATTGAAATAAAATAATCTGCAGGTGCTGGCAATCAAAATGTCAACAAAATGTTCAGCAAGTCGAGTAGCGTCAACAAGAAGAAAACAGTTAAGATTTCTGGTTGAGGAAAACAAGTTAGTATTAAGTTGCAGAGAGGATGAAGGAAGGAGTGATATGATGAAGGGAATAGTTGTGAAGGATGGGCCACAATTGCCATGGCAATAAATAGTTGATGGAACTATCTATTTGATAAGTTAGGAAACAGGAAAGATATTTTTCTTTGAGAGCTGGGTGCGTTTGTAACTCTTTCTGAAGGAGAATTGGAAGCAGTATCTATGTAAAAACAGCAAATTTCAGTATATCCAGGGATATCCTTCAGCCCCTGAGAGGCTGGACAAACCTGGGTTGTTTTCTCTGGAGAACTGGAGGCTGAGAGGAGATCCGATACAGGTTTATATGACTTATGAGAGGCATCGATAGAGTAGATAGGGAGTATTCTTCCCAGGTAGAAATGTCTGATACCAGAGGGCATGCATTGAAGGTGAGGGGGGTAGGTTCAAAGGGGATGTGAGGGGAAAGTCTTTTATTCAGAGAGAATGCGTTGCCTAGGATGGTGATAGAGGCAAACACATTAGAGTCTTTTATGAGGCATTTAGATAGGCACATGAATATGAGGAAGATGGAGCAATATGGACATTGTGTTGGTAGGAGGGATAGTTTTGGGGAGTTTTTAGCTGGTTCGGACATTGTGGACCGAAGGGCCTGATCCTGTGCAACATTCTGTGTTCTCCCTGAACTATCTGAGTGAACCATTCTCACCTGTTCCTGTACAACATTCTGTGTTCTGTCCCCTGAACTATCTGAGTGAACCATTCTCACCTGTTCCTGTACAACATTCTGTGTTCTGTCCCCTGAACTATCTGAGTGAACCATTCTCACCTGTTCCCCTGCAACATTCTGTGTTCTGTCCCCTGAACTATCTGAGTGAACCATTCTCACCTGTTCCCCTGCAACATTCTGTGTTCTATCCCCCTGAACTATCTGAGTGAACCATTCTCACCTGTTCCTGTACAACATTCTGTGTTCTGTCCCCTGAACTATCTGAGTGAACCATTCTCACCTGTTCCCCTGCAACATTCTGTGTTCTGTCCCCTGAACTATCTGAGTGAACCATTCTCACCTGGTCCTGTACAACATTCTGTGTTCTATCCCCCTGAACTATCTGAGTGAACCATTCTCACCTCCCATGTCTTTCTCCCCCTAAACTGTGACGTGGAGAATGAGGCGCAATGTTGCAGTTGGGCTTGAATTGATATAGTCTAGTAAACCTGCTTACATTTTTTACGGTGTATTTTTACTCAGTGGATTTGTATATAGAGCCAGCATTTGTGATGATTCTGGACAAGCAGGGCATGTCTCTGTTTGAATTTAGAAGAGCAAAAGAGCATTTGATTGCAACATAACATCTGGAATACAGACAATCTGGATGTGGAGAGGATAGTCTGTCTTGTAGGAGGAATCAATGCTGTAAAACAACAAAACATGAAAACTTCCAAGGGAGGGAGGGAGGGGTGAATACTTTTTATGGGCCCTCTATATTTGGGATTTAATGTAATAAAATCTAGTTTTCAGGGACATTTTTTTCTGCCTGGTCAGCCTGGGAATCCACTTCTCAAACCTCTACATGCTATAGCACCAAGTCTGCTTCCCTTCATGGTAAAGTTACTCTTTTCCACGTTTTAACAAAAATATATTATCTCATACCTCTGAATGCCAGTAACATATAGTCCATTACCCGCTATATATTATGCCATAAAGATTTCTTTTAGTTCATAAAGAATTGACTACCTTCTGTTTAGGATCACCAACAAATTTTGCCATTTCCAACTCTAGGATTAAATCCAGCGGTCGAACCATTCCATCAATGTACAACTGGACAACTGGAATGTACACCAAGAAGCACTGCAGTTGTTCATGCAGATTACTCCATCAGCATCATCTAACTCACCAAGAAACACAAAGGCATCAAGTACACAGGAACCAAGGGAAGACCACCACCAGTAGGGACCCTCCAAGTTGCTCACCACTCTGACTTTGAAATACATTGCCACAATGGAAACACATAAGAGATTGCAGATGCTGGAAAAGGACTGCAACACAAAAAAAAATTCCAGAAGAACAACTCAGCAGGTCAGGCAGCATCTATGGAGGGAAATGGACAGTCAATGTTTGGGGGGTTGGAACGCTTCATCAGGACTGTTCTTTTGTTACTTCTGGGCCTCACTGTGCTGGGCATACCCGGTTCAGATGTTAAAGATGAACTTGCAAAACTTGATGCCAATCGAAGAAGTCCTGAAGTCAAAAGATTCTCGCAACATCACATGGTGAGGCGTGTGAACCACTAATCTAATCTCAGATGAGAAAACCAATACTGTACCTCTGATTTCGCTGATAATGCTGTTAAGTGTTACAGCGAGCTGAGGCAACGAACACATACTGGTCAGCAGACAACCAATCCCAGGCTTCCTTTCACTGATTGGTCGTTGTTCCCTATCATCATTTTCAATGTTCTTGGGTAATCGTGCTTTGAGATGTACTGTTCAGTTTTGAGTTTTGAAATTTTCTAGTTGCGAGGTTTTACTGAATAAATGTTTATTTTGTGCTGGCTTTATTCCATCTCCTGGCTTTGGGTCTCAACAGTATTTATTGGTGAGCAAACACAGCAATAGGACACAAAAACTATGGAAAATTAAATAATCAAAAACTGATTTTTAAAAAAAAATCAATTTAAGTAATTTTAAATAATTAAACTAATTACAAGCATAAATAATTTAAAGAACTGAAACCCCACCTGTTCCCATTGTAAATGGGAAGTTTCCACTAAAATATATGGACTGGTAGCTCTATATTATCAAAAGTTATCAAGGGGATGTGAGAGTTGGGGTGTGAGTAGATTCTGCCGTAGAGATAGAGGATCAACTACAATCATATTGAAGGGTGGAGCAGGCTGAATGACCTACTACTGTTAACTTAAAGCAACACTGCACGTCTTAAGATGGAGCGAGGACTTCTAGAATTACAGGTTGGGTCCTTCAGTTCCAGGACCATTAATAAGCTACTGGAACCAGTTACAATACTGATGGTTTCCCACAGACAAGTGATTCTGCAGCTGCTGGAAATCCTGGTTTCACTCGTGATACACTGTGATGTTTTGTGAGTAACTCACAATATCTCTAGATATATTTCTTTCAAACTGCTATTACTGTGACCTGCAACCTGTAACTTCCCTTTGGGTAACATAGTTTTGAACCATCTTGCAATTTTATGATAAATTATGATGTAACACCATCCCAATCAACCATCAGGCCTTTGAATAAAAGGGGATAACTACACTTAATTTCACGTGCCCCATTGTTGAAATGTTTCCACAACCTATCACTTTCAAGGACTCTTTATCTCAAGTTCTCGTCATTTATTACTATTTATTAATAGTTGCATTTGCGCAGTTTGTTGTCTTTTGCACTCTGGTTAATCTTCCATTACAGTTAGTATTTTACAGATTTGCTGAGTAAGCCGGCAGAAAAATGAATCTCAGGGTTGTATATGGTGACATATATGTACTCTGATAATAAAATTTCCTTTGAGCTTTGAGCTTAGAGGTTGATCTCCATGGTTGGAAAAGAGGATGGAGGGAAAGACTCTATGCCAGACTAAAATGGTGGAGTGCAAAACTTCCTCTGCCATGTATCTTGTTAGCAAATATGCAGTCATTGGAGAACAAGATTGAGGACCCAAGGGTGAGATTACTGCATCAGAGGGAAATGAGGGATTGTAGTGTTCTTTATTTCATGGAGACTTGGCTCACTTCAGAAAAGTGAGATACAGCAGAGGGCTTCTCAATCCACTGGAATAAATGGACTTCCAATTTGAAGAGGGTCAAAGGTTTGGGACTGTGTTTCATGATAAGCTCTTCATGGTGCTCATTTGTAGCAGTCTTGTTGCACTCATGTTCTTCCACCCTGGAACATCTAATGATTAAGTATTGTCTGTTCTCCTCCATGATACTGACCAGTTTAGGTACCACCAAAGGCTGATGTTAAGCAACACTCAATGTATTGAGTGCTGTAATTAGCAAACAAGAAACAGTCTTTCAAATCATTGCTGAGGACTTCAATCAAACTTGCTTGAAGAAATCTCTGCCCAATTACTATCAACATATCACCTGCAGCAGTAGGGATCCAACACACTCCACGACTGCAACACCACCATAAGAAATGTCTACTGTTCCATCCCTAGTCTGTATTTCAAGAAATCTGATCATCAAGCTGTCCTCTTTCTACCCGCATTCAGACAGAGGCTAAAGAGCAAGGCTCCAGAAGTAGAGAGAACAAAGAGCTGAACATGGGAGGTAGAGGTTAGGGGACTGCTTCGAGTCAATGGACTAGAGCATGTTCAAGGACCATTCAGAGAACCTGACCAAATACAACGTGATGGTCACCTACTTTATGAAGTCAGTCATAGACTAGAGTGTCCCCACAAAATCATTTGGAGTCCTTCCCAATCAGCAGCCCTGGATGAACCAAGAGGTCTACAGTCTGCTGAGGGCCAGATCAGGGGTATTCAGGTTTGGTGACCAGGCAGAGTACAATATCCGGAAAGCCATCTCACACGCGAAGTGGCAATTCCAGTCCAAATTTGAATCCCAGAAGGATGCTCAATAGCTGTGGCAGGGTTTGAATGCTAATCACCTCCTTCAAAATAAAACCAAGCATCATGTGTGACAACACGGTTTCGCTCCTTAATGAGCTCAATGCCTTTTATGCTTGCTTTGACTGACAAAAACATGGAGACAACTTCATGAATTCCCACAGTCCCTGATGGCCCTTTAACCTATTGCTTTGATGGTCTGAGATACCCACCTGTTTTAAGCAGGCTTCAATGATAACAGTGCCCAAGAAGAACGTGGTAACCTGCCCGATGACTAGCGTCCTGTAGCACTTACATTCACTTTGATTAAGTACTCTTGAGAGGTTGATGATGAAGCATGAGGAGCAACTTGGACCTGCTCCAAGTTGCCTAATGTCACAACAGGCCTATAGCAGATGCCATTTCATGGGTTTTTCACTCAACCCTGGAATATCTAGACGGTGAGGATGCATACATCAGGATGCTCTTCATTGACTTCAGCTCTGCATTCAAACCTATTATCCCTCACAACTAATCAATAAGCTCCAAGACCTAGGCTTCAATACTTCCTTGTCCAGCTGGATCCTTGATTTCCTTCCTTGCAGACTCCAGTCTATTCAGTCTGGCATCAACATCACTTCCACAATCACCATTGCACAGGTGCACTGCAAGGTTGTGTTCTTAGCCCCCTGCTCTCGGCACTTTATACTTAGGACTTTGAAACTAAAGCCATATGCTCTAATGCCATAGTTGAGTTTGCTAACTGCACCACTGTTGTTGACCAAATCAAAGGTGGAGACAAACCCAGCATATAGCAGGGGACTGAAAAATCTGGCTGAGTGGTGTCACAACAATGTCTCACGCAATGTCAGCAAAACCAACGAGATGATTATTGACTCCACAGGGAGGAAAGTGGTGGTTCATGAGCCTGTGCTCATCAGAGGATCAGAGGAGAAGAGGGTCAGTAACTTTAAATTCCTGGGCAGTATCATATCAGAGGCTCTGTACATTACAGAGAAGGCACAGCAGCACCTCTAATTTCTTGGAAGTTTGTTAAGATCCAGCATGTCATCGAAAATTTTAACAAACTTGTATAGCTGTGCAGTGTGAGTATAGTGACTGATTGTATCACGGCTTCGTATGGGATCACCAATGCCCTTGAACGGCACACCCAGCAGAAGTATTGGATACAGGTAAAGCCCTTCCCACCATTGAGCACTGTCACCGGAAAGCAGCATCCATCATCGAGGACCCCACCAGCCAGGTCACGCTCTCTTCTCGCTGCTGCCATCAGGAACGTGGTACAGGAGCCTCAGAACTCACACCACCAGGTTCAGGAACCATTATTACCCCTCAACCACCAGGGCTCTTAAACCAGAGAGTATAACTTCTCTCAGCTTCACACACCCCATCACTGAACTGTTCCCACAACCTATGGGCTCACTTTCAAGGACACTTCACCTCATGTTCTCAATATTTATTGCTTATTTGAAGTATTTATTATTATTTTGTTTGGTTTTTATTTGCAGTTTGTTATCTTTTGCACACTGGTTGTTTTCTCCATATTTGCTGTATGTGGTTTTTCACTTATCCGACTGTTTGTTTGTATTTACTCTGAATGCTTGCAAGAAAATTAATCTCAGTTAAAGTATATGGTGACATATATGTAAGTTGCTACTAAATTTACTTTGAACCTTAACCTTGAGCATGTTGGAGGGCCTCGGATGGTCAGGGAATTAAACAGTTCAAGTTTCTGCCTAGACCCTTCATCAAGACTGAACTTGCCGACTTCCTCTTGCACTTTTTGTTACGATTTGCCAGACTCACTGCAGCCAGAGCCCCAGATAGGGACAGTGGATGCTGGCGCAACACACACAAAATGCTAGGGGAACTCAGCAGGGCAGGCAGCATCTGTGGAGGAGGATAACAGTCGACGTTTCAAGCCGAGACCCTCCATTTGAACTGTCCTCTTCCACCCTGGCGCTAATGTCAGAAGAAAACCTTCAGATTATGGAAGTATTAAATAAAAACAGAAACATGGCAAGCTGTCAGCAGGTCAATCAGCATCTATGAAGGGAGGAGTGAGCATCTTTCTCAGTTGTTACGAAGGGGTTGACCCGAACTGCTAACACAGTTCCTCAGATGATGCCCCATCTGCCAACTGTTTTGCACGATATTCTGTTTCTGCTCAAGAGCTTATAGATTCTAACTAACTCTACCCTCTTGCCAGTCTGATTTATAAACGCAAACAACAGGAATTCTGCAGATGCTGGAAATTCAAGCAACACACATCAAAGTTGCTGGTGAACGCAGCAGGCCAGGCAGCATCTGTAGGAAGAGGTACAGTCGACATTTCAGGCCGAGACCCTTCGCCAGGACTAACTGAAGGAAGAGTGAGTAAGGGATTTGAAAGTGGGAGGGGGAGGGGGAGATCCAAAATGATAGGAGAAGACAGGAGGGGGAGGGATGGAGCCAAGAGCTGGACAGGTGATTGGCAAAA
This sequence comes from Mobula birostris, assembly GCF_030028105.1. Classification (NCBI taxonomy): domain Eukaryota; kingdom Metazoa; phylum Chordata; class Chondrichthyes; order Myliobatiformes; family Myliobatidae; genus Mobula; species Mobula birostris. The sequence goes on from NC_092399.1 coordinate 6,229,701, forward strand.
GGAGATACGAGAGGATCATGGGACGGGAGGTCCGGGAAGAAAGACGGGGGGGGGGGGACCCAGAGGATGGGCAAGAGGTATATTCAGAGGGACAGAGGGAGAAAAAGGAGAGTGAGAGAAAGAATGTGTGCATAAAAATGAGTAACAGATGGGGTACGAGGGGGAGGTGGGGCATTAGTGGAAGTTAGAGAAGTCGATGTTCATGCCATCAGGTTGGAGGCTACCCAGACAGAATATAAGGTGTTGTTCCTCCAACCTGAGCGTGGCTTCATCTTTACAGTAGAGGAGGCCGTGGATAGACATGTCAGAATGGGAATGGGATGTGGAATTAAAATGTGTGGCCACTGGGAGATCCTGCTTTCTCTGGCGGACAGAGCGTAGATGTTCAGCAAAGCGGTCTCCCAGTCCGCGTCGGGTCTGGCCAATATATAAAAGGCCACATCGGGAGCACCGGACGCAGTATATCACCCCAGTCGACTCACAGGTGAAGTGTTGCCTCACCTGGAAGGACTGTTTGGGGCCCTGAATGTGGTAAGGGAGGAAGTGTAAGGGCATGTGTAGCACTTGTTCCGCTTACACGGATAAGTGCCAGGAGGGAGATCAGTGGGGAGGAAAGGGGGGGGGGACGAATGGACAAGGGAGTTGTGTAGGGAGCGATCCCTGCGGAATGCAGAGGGGGGGGGAGGGAAAGATGTGCTTAGTGGTGGGATCCCGTTGGAGGTGGCGGAAGTTACAGAGAATAATATGTTGGACCCGGAGGCTGGTGGGATGGTAGGTGAGGACCAGGGGAACCCTATTCCTAGTGGGGTGGCGGGAGGATGGAGTGAGAGCAGATGTACGTGAAATGGGGGAGATGCGTTTAAGAGCAGAGTTGATAGTGGAGGAAGGGAAGCCCCTTTCTTTAAAAAATGAAGACATCTCCTTCGTCCTAGAATGAAAAGCCTCATCCTGAGAGCAGATGCGGTGGAGACGGAGGAATTGCGAGAAGGGGATGGCGTTTTTGCAAGAGCCAGGATGAGAAGAGGAATAGTCCAGATAGCTGTGAGAGTCAGTAGGCTTACAGTAGACATCAGTGGATAAGCTGTCTCCAGAGACAGAGACAGAAAGATCTGGAAAGGGGAGGGAGGTGTCGGAAATGGACCAGGTAAACTTGAGGGCAGGGTGAAAGTTGGAGGCAAAGTTAATAAAGTCAACGAGTTCTGCATGCGTGCAGGAAGCAGCGCCAATGCAATCGTCGATGTAGCGAAGGAAAAGTGGGGGACAGATACCAGAATAGGCATGGAACATAGATTGTTCCACAAACCCAACAAAAAGGCAGGCATAGCTAGGACCCATACGGGTGCCCATAGCTACACCTTTAGTTTGGAGGAAGTGGGAGGAGCCAAAGGAGAAATTATTAAGAGTAAGGACTAATTCCGCTAGATGGAGCAGAGTGGTGGTAGAGGGGAACTGATTAGGTCTGGAATCCAAAAAGAAGCGTAGAGCTTTGAGACCTTCCTGATGGGGGATGGAAGTATATAAGGACTGGACATCCATGGTGAAAATAAAGTGGTGAGGGCCAGGGAACTTAAAATCATCGAAAAGTTTAAGAGCGTGAGAAGTGTCACGAACATAGGTCGGAAGGGATTGAACAAGGGGGGATAAAACAGTGTCGACGTATGCAGAAATGAGTTCGGTGGGGCAGGAGCAAGCTGAGACAATAGGTCGGCCAGGACAGGCAGGTTTGTGGATCTTGGGTGGGAGGTAGAAACGGGAAGTGCGGGGTGTGGGAACTATAAGGTTTGTAGCAGTGGATGGGAGATCCCCTGAGCGGATCCGGGTGGTAAACCAAACGATAGTTTTAAACTTTGAATGTGCTGACCAACGAGTCCCCACCCCCTCCTGAACAGATGAGTTTCTGTACGTCGAAACCACAGTTTTGCGGACACACGCCCTTTTACCGCAGCTGCTTCACATCCTCGCAGATCGCGCTGCAGCCAGCAAGTTAAAGCAAAACACTCAAGGGACAAACTTTCCCTGCCTTTGCTGCGTCTGGGTCACAGAACACGCTGGTTTCCGCTGTTCCTGTTTCTGCCCTGTTGTGCCCAACAGAACGCTGCACAGGCAGCAAGACAAATACGAACATTGTCATTAACCCTTTATCCGCTTATGGTATTGGAGAGGTGCCGTGATTATCTGCCAGTTTTGCGTTTCCGGAGAAACATAAATGCGTGCTCTAAACCGGCAGATGCATTTCCCTTAGCTCATGAATTGCGTGTTGCTCAACGCCCCAGCAGGTCACTTCTCTCGTACTTCTCTACTGGCCTACTGGCCAAACGGGACACGCGCCAACGATCTGGCTTTAATTTGAAAAAATTGCTTATAAAAAAAATTATTCTGCCCAGAAAGAGAAGCAACGCTCCACTCCCAACTCTTTATCTTTTTCCTCTTCCCGCCTGCTTTTTACTTCCCCCCAGACCTAGGCCCCTCTTCCTCCTATTGTCCACGCTGCTCTCCTATCAGATTCTGTCTTTTCCAGCCCTTGCCCTTTCCCACCTGGCTTCACCTCTCACTTCCAGCTAGCCTCACCCACCGCAACACCTTTTTATTTTGGTCTCTTGCCCCTTCCTTCTCAGTCCTGATGAAAGGTTTTGGCCTGAAACGTCGACCGTGTACTTCTCCACAGCTGGTGCCTGACCTGCTGAATTCCTCCGGCGTTCTGTGTGTATGCTACCAGTTTCCTGAAAACAGGCGCGGCCACCTAATCGCACGCCCAGTGACCACACCAGCCTCAACCCGTCTGCTACATTATCCCACCCACGGCTGGTTTCCAGGGCAGCAGTCAGATCTCCAATCCGGCAAGGGACACCTGCTGCAAAAAGCCAATTTTAATGCAGTGTATTAAGCTTGACAATAAATTTTAAATTTGCTTTCCCTTCGCTCCTGGCAGAACGGGGCCTTTTCCTTCCAGCCGCTGGGACATAGGCAGGAAGTAACACCTGTAAACTAGACCCACCTCGCTACCTCGAGTCCACTCACTCCTTTATTGACTTTGCAAGTTGTACAAGGTCCAATTCAGCGGTGATGACGTGTGTTAACCCTTCCGTTCCCGCGGACCTTCCCTGCTATCCACATTCACAGAGCCAAGCTGCGGTGCCTTTCCACCCTCGTCCTTTCCCTCACAAGTCCAAACCCCACCGAGTTCCGCGCCGTTCCTTTCAGAAGGTAAACACCCGAAGGACGGGGGGGAAAAATACAGCCAGACACAGTTGCAGCGTTCAAAACATTTCATATCTTCCTGGAAGACATTATTTAATATTTTAGCAGAAAACCTACTTGGTCCAGGTTGGAATAGCGAAAAGGAGAGAGCTGTGAAGAAGGGATGAAAGAGAAAATAGAGCCAAGGAAAAAGAACAAGTTAAGGGTGTGAGCACACAGGCCTTGCAATAACTGTGAAGCGTTTCCGTAACAGCTGCTGTGCATCCTTGCAGACACTCCCATGATAATTACAAACTCGTTTCTTAAAGCATTGGAGCGGCTGCAGCAGGGAGTGATCCTCAGTCATGGAATCTTCGCCATCTGCGGGTGTAAGATGCAGAGCCTTCTCCTGGGACACAACTGACAGAACAGGATGCCAAACCCAATGGACAATAATAACTGGAGGGGTGGGAGTCTATAAGCACACCAGAGCAAAGGTTAATCCAATGACCCATGACGGTTACCTCATAAACGCCAGTGAAGATAAGCCACCTTTCCAAATCCCAGACTCCTGCAAACTAGATACTACAGGAAGAGCTTTGGGTCTCAATGACCTAACACCCCAGGGATTACAGTAAACAATAGACATTTAAGAATGAGCACATGGAGCAGCCTCAATAAAGTTAATTTATGAGGCACACCCCACTACTACAAAAAAAATCTTTCCGCTAGCTTATGACCCCCCAGCTAAGGACTGCACATACCCTTTCTTACTCCTCCCATCCTCCAGCCAAGAACATGTTACTTTTCATCAGCAACTGCCTGCACCTCAGGTTTGCTCCCAGTCCCGAACACCAGCTCAGGACCCAGCCCCCCCACCCCCATCCCAAATACCTGGAGAGAGGCAGCTGAATTTCACAACTGGTCCAATTCAATGGTCTCCCCAATCCCAGCTGCTCTCTCTCCCCGAGACAGAGAGTCACTCAACACCCACCCCATTTGGTTTTGCATCCTACACCTTACCCTGAGGAACGGCAAGGTGTTAATTCAGTTGTGGAGTAACTAGGCTTAACTCATTAATAGTTGAAGAATGACTGTGGAATGGGGAATTGGCAACAAGCCTCCAATGAAGGAGCAATGGCTGAGCAAACAGTGGAGCTGTAACTGTTTATGGGTGGTTCTAAAACAGCTTGATGATTGGGATTGCATGTGGGGTGTGAGAGTTATATCAGAGTTGGCTCTGCACTCTGCCCTTCGTCAATCTGGCGCGGAGGGAATTTAGTCGAGCTTCAGAAACTTCCGCACATCATTTGTTTCCACAGCTTCCACAAAATCCTCGTAACCCTGGGGGGAGCAAGAGTCCATCGATTAAATGTGGGAATAGATTACCAGATCATCCATTCCTGCACACCCCCACCCCACTCCAATTCCGGCTCCTCTTTCCAAATAATTTCCTGGTCTGCTTTTCTCCACCCCCCAACACTAAGTAATCTTTGATCCCATGTCCAACACAGTTCCATCCCCTTTAGATGCCTCATGCGCTCACCCCTCCAATTCTCCAGAAATTTCTTGAACTCTCTGGCCATCAGATTCCAAAGCCCTCTTATTCAGACCTTTTGCTCATTATTGTCTTGATCGTTCCAGCCTTCAGCTTCCACAAGTCTGAGCCCTCAGGTTAACTCCCCACACTGTTCTGCCCTCTGAGCAACCCATTTCTCTAGAATTAAGAAGTTCTTTGCAACTAACTCTGGACAAACAATTATTTTTTCATCCTTTATTAGCCTGGGGAAGAGTTTGTCTGAAAACATACTTATGAAGTGTCCATAAGACGTATCACTAGAATTAGGCTATTCGGTCCATCAAGTCTGCTCCACCATTTCATCATGGCTAATCCACTCTCAATGCTCTATCCTGCTGCCTTCTCCAGTAACCTTTCATACCAGATGACTTATCCACCTTCAGACCTTTCAGTTTCCCAGGCACCTTCTCCCCAGTAGTAGCAACTGTACTCACTTCTGCTCCCTGACACTCTGGAACTTCCAGCATACTGTTAAGTGTCTCCAACAGTGAAGACTGATGCAAAAAAAATTCGTCCGCCATTACTACCTCTCCAGCATCATTGTCCAGTATCTACTCTTGGCTCTCTTTTACTCTTTATATATATGAGGAAACTTTTGGTATCCTCTTTGATCTTATTTGATCTTATTGACTAATCCTTTCCTCCCTCTGGCTTTTTAGGTTGCCTTATGTTGGTTTTTAAGAATTTCCCAATCATATAACCCCACTAATTTTTGCTCCATTATATGCCCTCTGTTTTTATGTTGGCTTTGACTTTCCTTGTCAACTGCGGATGTGTCACCTTGCCTTTAGAATACTATTACTACTTTGGGATGTATCTATCCTGCATTCGTGTTCACCACCCTCACACCCACATCTGAACACTTTCCTGTAATAAATGCTCCATGCAAATTATACACTCTCTGTAAAGATACCCACTACAGAGTCTTCTGACCACCACTCCAACCTCCGTAGCCTACTCAATTCCACCCTCTGCACGCCAGCCCTGCTGTTCGCATTACACACCAAGCCTCTACTTCTATACACACAGATCTGACACCCTGCTCCCCACATAAACGTACCAGACACTATTCACCAAGGCCTCTAAATGTCCTGCTTTCTCCTGCACCCCACACAAACAGCCCCCAAACCTCACTCCCCTCCATCCACATACACCCCCCAACCTCCAACCCAATGCAAATAACCCACTTCAAAATATCCATAGAGACATCCAGGAAGAACACCTGCAAGGCTGTTAGTCACTGGGCTCACTGAGGCTTTCTCTTTCCAGAGGCATGGCCTAACTTAAAGTTTCTACCATTTTAAAAAGTTTTAATCTGCAGATTTCTCACATCAGTTTTCTTTTGGATTTTCAGCCAGTGAGCTTTATTGCACTCCACTTCATCCAAAGAATCAACTCCGAAGGGTGTAATTTTATTTGTTGAGATACAGCACGGAATAGGTCCTCTGAGCCATCCAGCAACACCCCCCCCACCCCCCCCCGATTTAATCCTAGCCAAATCACAGGACAATTTACAATGACCAATTAACCAACCAACCGGTACGTCTTTGGACTGTGGGAGGAAACTGGAGCACCCGGAGGAAACCCACGCAGTCACGGGGAGAACGTACAAACTCCTTACAGGCAGGTCGCAGTGGGAGAAAGGAACTTGGCCCTTATGTCAGGGTTCTAGGGACTGGTGATTGGGGTTGGAGCCAACTATGCCATCCAGCATCCCACAGACCCCAGCCTTACCCCACAATGTTGGTCACCATTGAAGATCTGAGGAGGCAGTGCACTGGGGTTTCCCGACTTGCTCCTCATTTCCTCCTTCAACGCGTTATTCTGTGCAATGTCGATCATTTCATACTTGATGCCTTTACTGTCCAAGACGCGCGTCACCTCGGACTGCTGGGATTTCACCTGCAATCGATTGAGCAAAGTAACAACAAAATATCAATCATCATAGTGCTCTCCTCTCCCCACAACCCCCACCCCACTGTCGGCAGCTGGCAAATCCTGTAACGTTTCACTTCTGTAAAACGTCATACATGGATGATAGAAAAATGGAGGGCTATGCAGGAGGAAAGCAGAACAATCTTGGAGTAGGTTATAAGGTCGGCACAGCATCGTGGGCTGAAGGGCCTGTACTGTTCTTCAATTCTCCAACAGTGGCTTCTCGTCTCACTCCAACTCCCCCTCCCGCCCAAGAATCCCCCAAAACTACAGTACTATGTAAAAGCTTTAGGCACATATATATAGCTAGGGTATCTATGATTTTCACACAGAACTACATTTGTCAATATAGATTGGAGAGCGAGTTTATAAATCTGGGAAGAGCAAAGAATGTTGGGAATGGCGAGGGAAGAGCAGGTGGCAGAGGAGAGGCAGGGGTGGGAGATGGCACGGGTGCAGACTCACCCAGCCCTGAGACACTAGGCAAGGTCACTGTTGGATTCTCAACAATTGGTTTATTGATCATTATGGAATGTCTCTCTGGTGCTTTCTGCTCCCTTCCACGTTTCCCAGCCACGATTCCCTGCTCCCTGCTATATATACGTGTCTAAGACTTTTTCCACAATACTGTAGTAATTTCATCCTTGTCCATGCATATGCTGGTTTTCCCTCATATACTATTCTCCACAATATCCCATCCTTGGATCTGTTTGCTTCCCAGCTCCTAAATAAAACCTTCCAATCCTTTCGATCCCTTCTTGCCTCCAAGCCCATCATCACTCAACCTGCTCTCCAACTAACCTCGTTCCTTCACCATTCCTTCACAACAACTGGACTCTTGTTCCTTTTGGTTTTGGTCAGATTCCCCAAATCCGCTGCTCTCTGCCTCAGTTCTCAAGGATCCACTGACTTCTAGCTTTTCTCTAAAAGGATTGAACAAGTGAAGCTGGATGGAACCCTGGGTACAAATGTCCACCTTAAATCTCGCTGGATAGTCACAATCCTCAGCTGTCAGATTGGTTTTAGATGGCGGGGTTGGTGTACGTACTGACCAGAGACACACACTGAGGAAATGTGCAGAAGATAGAACTGCCTTAGCCCATGGTACATGAGCCCATCTACAAAGAACAAGCCTGGCTGACCATTTTCAACTTTTGAAATATTATTGCATCAAACGTCCCTGCTCATTGAGAACTGAGAAAGAAGCCACAGAACCTGCAGAACCCATCTGGCTTGTATCAAGCTGGAGATGTGGGGAGGGTGATCGGCAGTGAAGCATTTAATGCAAATTTTAACTTCAGTGATTATTTATTTTTAATAAAACACTCAGGGTTACAAGGCCAATGAATTCAGCTAATACTTGGGTAAGCATCACACTGAAATGTCACGACATGTGCACAGTTAATTCACAAAATTCCTACAGGCTTCATACCTTCCCATATTTTTAAGATAACTTTCACTTATGCCTTTGTAGCTCCTAGATTCCGTCAGAAAATTGTTTGTTATATGCTATGTCATATGACGTAGGCGTTCATGGTCTATCCATGATCATGACTGTTCTTGGTGAATTTTTCTACAGAAGTGGTTTGCCATTATCAACACCTTTCGGAAATTGTCTGCCTGGCGCCAGTGGTCGCATAATTAGGACTTGCTATATGAAACGGCTGCTCATACGACCATCCATCACCTGCTCCCATGGTTTCACTTGACCCTGATCGGGGGCCAAGCAGGTGCTACACCTTGCCCAAGGGTGACCTGCAGGCTAGGGGAGGGAAGGAGTGCTTACACCTCCTTTGGTAGAGATATATCTCCACCCTGCCACCCAACATAATTAAATACAAGTTAAATACATTGATGTGGGGCTGAGATTTTGTTTAACCTAGTGCAGATTAACAACAATAGGCTTCCCCAGCTGCAACATTATTTAACACTGAATCAAACAAACTTGAGCAGGTGGTGGTTTAGGTAGGGAAAGCCTCAACTTCAGATCCTTAGAAGCTGAAGGCATAGGTCTCATTGGTATGAAGGAGAGGCCAGAGTTAGAGGAGCAAAAATAGTTCAGAAAGTTATAGGTGCAGTGAAAGTTGTGGAACTGGAGATGGGCAAGGATGTGCAACAAGGCTTCGCTCCCCGACAAGTTCAATGCCTTTTATGCTCGTTTTGTCCTTCACAACATGAAGGCACCTTCACAAACTCCGACAGACCCTGACAGCCCTGTGAGAACATCCCTCAGGAGGGGAAGCCCACGGAAAGCATCTGGCCCAGATGGGATACTTGCCCGAGTACTAAAGACTGGTGCTGATTAACTGGCTGGAGTGGTCACTGAGATCTTTAACCTCTTGCTTCAGCAGTCTGAGGTATCCACCTACTTCAAGCAGGCTTCAATTATACCGGTGCCTAAGGAGAACGTGGTAAGATGCCTAATGACTATCATCTAGTGGCACTTACATGAACGTGATTAAGTGCCTTGAGAAGGTTGTGATGAAACATATCAACTCCTGCCTGAGCCCCATCACAAGGAGCTTTCTGCAGCAGAGTCAGAGTGGACACCATCTATGTAAGTGCTGTCACAGATACAAGGTTCATATGTTACTGAGTCTGTTAGCTGGAGTACTGTAAGTGAGAAGGGTAAAGTGTGAATGGAGTATACCTTGAAGAGAATAGATTTACATAAATACATTGGTTGGATTTTAACGACAATCCAAAAAAAACTCATGATATTCTTCTGATTAAGTTTCATAAGTTGATCGAAAATCTAATCTGATGGGAATTCCAGTTCTCACAATCCAAATTATTGCTGGCCTGCAATTCCATCACAACAATACTCATCCAGGAAAGTGTTTTTCAGCTGGAGTTGAGGATTGTCCAAATTAATTGGCAACAGATGTTGAGTGAGCTCAGGTTTGGATGGGTCAGGAATTGTGTGGAAGGCTCAGCACATACTTGGCCAGAATTAGTCTGTCTTACAAAGCAGCTTTGCCTATTCATTACATCTGCTCCAGGAGGCCAGGAAACAGTCATGTCCAGAGTGGTTTCTGAGCTGAACCCCAGCTTTAGGCGTCAATTGGAGATCAGGCCTCCAAGGCACTATTTACCAGGAACATTTTCAACAGGCATTGAGCAATATTATGGCATACATTGAAGTTATTTAAATGCTTCGTTTTAAATGAAAACCAAAGTATTTAATCTAAAAGCAAGTCTTCACAGGTTCTTGTAAATACAATGACATCTACTCAATCATTCCAAAGGGCAGTTCCTGGATGAAGTTCAAGTTCAGTTTATTGTCATTCAACTCTACACATGTATATTGCCAAATGAAACAATGTTCCAATGGACCAACACAGTGTATATAACTCACACAGTAATATTAGCAAAAATAAATTAACAAATAATAAGGTGCATAAAGACATAAAGGACAAACAATTCAACCATTAACTGGAGCCAGAGTGGCTGCTGCGTCTGGACGTGCCAGTATCTCGGAAGTTCCCATGCACAGTTTGCTTTCAACACTACAGCTTCTCTATTAGTACGGAGTTGGTGTCAGGATGAACGGCTGACATGAATAATGCAAACCCTTCAGCCATCTGAAGATCCCACACAGCACTCCCTCTCCACCACACTATGTCTTTGACTCTGCAAGTAAGAACTATACATCTGGACTTGATGCCGCTGAATCTGTGGCATGAAGCAAGTTTCATTCCTGCTGGCAGCCTTTACAGTTTATATATTAGTTTGCTGCTTGCCAGAAGCTAAAGATGGGAAGGGAGAGAAACAGAGGGATATCAGATGACCAAGAGGGTGAAAAAGATGTACATCACACCATTCATGCACAGCACCTGATGAGAGCAATGCTTGCAAATCTGAACTGGGTTACATAGAACCAATTATTTGTTAATGACTGTCTTATTCATTGTAGCATTGTTTTATAAGCTCGAGGGGATTATATGGGACGTGAAGGACCACTATACGGCTTGTTTGGAAATAGGAATGGAAGGCCTTCTGATAAAGAAAAATAGCTTCCAGTGCAAGATTCAGGAACAAAGTACACAAATTTAATTGTCAAAAAAAAACAAAAGGGAGACAAGATGTTGTAATGATCCTGTTGAATAACCCAAAAGTGGTAAAAGCAAAGTCAATATTATCATCTAGAAGGGAATTAAATGGAAAACTATTTGAGGGCTGTGGAAATAGGGCTGTGGCAGGGGGTACATTGGAAAACATTTTCAGAGGGAGAGCTCAAGGTCAGGCTAGGTGGTTTTTTTAACACCAGGATTGATTTTTCCATTCCTGATCTGTACTTAGGATCCATGAATATCCATTTCTGCTCCTTATTGATTGAGTAGCAGTTCCTCAGGATAGCACTAAATCAGCATTGCCAAGAAATCCTAACCAGGAAAGATGATATTTAACAAAGTTGAGATGGAACATGACTCTTGAAAGTAAGGCGACAGACACAACCCAAGCACAAGTAGAAATTCCACTTTTCTGTGGTAAACCTATCTGGCTGATGTTCCTATTGATATAGATACTGAATGACTTGAGGTACAACACAGAAATGGATAATTCAATGCAGAAGGTCCTTCTAGGCTATCAAACGGGCCTCCTCACACACTTTCCTCCCACCTCATACTTAGCAAGACTCTTCCTAACATCTTCTAATCTGCGTGTAAGTTTGATATTCATACCATTCAAATTCCCTGCTTGATTTAATGTTGATTGCTACACATAAATGCTCTGTAATTCTCCCCACAAGAAATCACTACCCGGATTATTGGGGGGGGGGGGGAATGAGATGGGAAGTAAGGAAATGGCGGATGAACTGAATAAGTATTTTGCATCAGTCTTCACTGCCGAAGACAATAGTAGCATGCCGGAAGTACAAGAATGTCAAGGGGCAGAAGTGAGTGCAGTTGCTATTACAAGGGAGATGGTGCTTGGGAAACTAAAAGGTCTGAAGGTAGATAAGTCACCTGGACCTGATGTACTACACCCCAGGGTTCTGAAATAGTTAGCTGAAGAGATTGTGGAGGCATCAGTAATGATCTTTCAATAATCAATAGAGTTTGGCATGGTTCCAGAGGACTGCAAAACTGCAAATGTCACTCCACTATTCACGAAGGGAGGGAGGTAGAATAAAAGAAATTATAGGTGGTTTAGCCTGACCTCAGTGGCTGGAAGATGTTGGAGTAGATTGTTAAGGATGTGGTTTTCGGGTACTTGGAAGCAGCTGACAAAATAAGCCAAAGTCCCCATGGTTTCCTTAAGGGAAAATCTTGCCTGACGAAACTGTTGGAATTCTTTGAAGAAATAACAAATAATGATAGATAAAGGACAATCGGTGGATGTTGTGTACTTGGATCCTCGGAAGGTGTCACACACGGGGCTACTAAACAAAAGCCAGAGTATTACAGGAAAATACTAGCATAGATATTAGGATTGGCTGATTAGCAGGAAGCAAAGAGTAGGCATAAAGGGATCCTTTTCTGATCTGGCTGCCAGTGACTAGTGATGTTCCACAGGGGTCTGTGTTGTATGCCAATGATTTGGATGATGAAATTGATGGCTTGGTGAGTGAGTTTGCGGATGACACAAAGATAGGTGGAGGGGCAGGCAGTGTTAAAAAAGCGGAGGGGCTGCATAAGGTTTCAGATCAGGAGAATGGGCAAAAAGGTGGCAGATGGAATACCGTGTCCGCAAGTGTCATGCACTTTGATAGAAGGAATAACTATTTTCTAAATAGGGAGAAAATTCGAAAATCTGAGGTGCAAAGGGATTTGGGAGTCCTCATGCAGGATTCTCTAAAGGTTAATTTGCAGCAATTGATGACTTTGGTCCTGTACTTGCTGAAATTTAGAAGAATGGGGGGGGGTCTAACTAAGAACTATCAAATGTCGAAAGACCCACAAACTCAAAACAGAGGAATATAATTTCATAATTTACAACAGAGGTGAAGAGGAATTTCTTAGCCAGAGGGTGGCAAATCTGAAGAATTCATTGCCACTGGCGGCTATAGAGGCCAGGTCACTGTGTGCATTTAAATTGGAGGTTGATAGGTTCTTGATTAGTCAAGGTGTGAAAGGTTATGGGAGAAGCAGGAGAGTGGGGTTAAGATGGGAATGGATCTGACATGATACAATGGTGGAGCAAACTTGATGGGCCAAATGGCCTAATCCTGCTCCTATGTCGTATAGCATCTATACTAAGTGGACCCTTACATAATGTTAATATTTTATCTGTCCTTTACAACCCTTTCTTGTGGTCATAACTTCAGGTCTCTACTTACGGTTTGTAGATTCGTCAGATTCAACCCTCTTGTGACATTACTAGAGATTTTTGTTATGTTTTCAAAGCTGAGATACAATGGAACTAAAATGGCAGGTCACAATCACCTTGTGCATACTGGCTCGCACAAGATCCCAGCCATACAGCAAATTCTCATGCTTTCATAGTCTTACCTGTATATCACAGGAGCCTTCTACTCCCATTCAAATCTCACGCCGGTCGATCTCCATTGTCGCATCACCAGCACAACCTTTCCTTTAGCAGTTTGGAGCCTCTAGCTCTCGAATTCCTTCACTATACCGTATCTTTCTGCTACTCCCGCACCATCCCTTCTCCCCATACACACAAAGTACTCGTTTTAAACTTAACTGTTTGATCAAGTTTTTTAAAAAAATCATTCACCTAAATATTTCCTTAAGCGATTTGTTATCAAGTCTTGTTTGACACTGCATTAATGAGCCATGATTTTTTTTAAAAAAACATATCAAAGGCATGTACAATATAAAGTGCATACAAATATAGATATAAATTAGAGTTGAATGTGCACAAATTACTATTTTCAAAGATTGCCTTTAAACAGATGAAAGCTAAATATTTTAAGTAAGCATAACCGCACTAGTTGATGATCATCACACTCACCGTTCATAAGACTGGGTCTACAAAATACATCCTGAAACAAAGGCTTTGCCAAACCTGGATTAATGTCAATTTCCTTCTCAATTAATTTACTTATTAAACAGGAGTCCTTTTAACTGGACCGCGGAACAGTTTACAAAATTTACTTAAAAAAAAACCCTGAGCATCAAACCTGAAATTCAATTAAAGCGCATTAATAAACCTGATTAGTTCAAATTTACTCATCTTTCCAGGGAATTTGCATTTCGTTTGCAGGTTTAGTCAACGTGTTATATGTGTAATAGAACAACCCCCAGTCTAATCCTCGCGATACATTTGTTGCACCAATTTTGTTTTCTTTCTGAGACGAGGGGAGATGGAGCAACGTCAAAGATTACTACCTCCTTTTAAAAAAAAGGCCAAGGAAGAACAAGTCGTATATAAGTGTTGCAGACGGAGTTACAATGGTGGAACGGGAGACGAAGAATCGGATGTCAAGAGAACAGATGGTGTCTATATGAATGGAAGAGATTGGTGGGGTGGGGCGGCGTGGGTGCAAAACTCGCAGCTGAATTACAATAAAGGGATTTCGAAAATGATGTTGCTAAATGAGAGTGGCTTTAATCAAATCAGACTATACAATAACTAAAGTGGTGCGGGATCTTGCTCGGTTACGCAAACCCGCTGCCCGGGTTCCTTGGCCACTTTCTGCAGATCCTTCACCGGGTGTGTCAGTTTCTCCATCCTCACCGTTCCTGCTAACAAAAGACATTTCAGCATCTTTACACCGCCATTGCCTCTTTTCATTCCTTCGCTCTCCGCTCCCCATTCTGCTGCACACTCACCTCCCTGGAGCCGGCAACGGTTGTGTAATACACTCTTATACTCATTTCGCTGCTGATACTCCGTGTCTCTCTCTCCCACACACAGATCCACAGACACTAACTTCCAAGCTGAGCCTCGCCATGTGATTTATCACGGCCAATAGGAAAACCTTCCGTTCACCGCGTCAGGAAGTTCAGGGACCGTCTTTAAATGGACAAATAACAGTTCTTGTTAGTTTCAGTGGTATTGCAATACTGTACCACATTTACGTTCGTTGCTTCAACTTTCCGTCTTCAATAAAAAATACAAGGGTATTTGCAGTATAAAGTCGTGTGTGTGGGGGGGAGACGGCGAACAATGGATTAGATCAAATATATATACTCAGTTAAATGCCAATTGTTTTCTGGGGAAACATTTTACTTTGGGCATTCTGCCCATCAATCACCCACGGGCCTGATTCACCATGCACTAGAGAAGGGCAAAGCTTTCTGTACACTCCACACTAAGCACTGGCAGGTCAGTTTCAGGACAGAGGAATATGTAATATATTCCATTCAACATTTAAGATTCAAGCAACACACATCAAAGTTGATGGTGAACGCCCCAGGCCAGGCAGCATCTCTAGGAACAGGTACAGTCGACGTTTTGGGCCGAGACCCTTCGTCAAGACTAACTGAAAGAAGAGCTAGTAAGAGATTTGAAAGTGGGAGGGAGAGGGGGAGATCCAAAATGATAGAAGACAGGAGAGGGAGGGATGGAGCCAAGAGCTGGACAGTTGATTGGCAAAAGGGATATGAGAGGATCATGGGACAGGAGGCCTAAGGAGAAAGAAAGGGGGAGGGGGGGAACCCAGAGGATGGGCAAGGGGGATCTCCCAGTCTGCGTCAGGTCTCGCCAATATATAGAAGGCCACAACAGGAGCACCGGACGCAGCATATCACCCCAGCTGACTCACAGGTGAAGTGCTGCCTCAACTGGAAGGGCTGTCTGGGGCCCTGAATGGTGGTAAGGGAGGAAGTGTAAGGGCATTTGTAGCACTTGTTCCGCTTACAAGGATAAGTGCCAGAAGGGAGATCAGTGGAGAGGGATGGGGGGGGACGAATGGACAAGAGAGTCGCGTAGAGAGCGATCCCTGCAGAAAGCGGGGGTGGGGGGGGGAGGGAAAGATGTGCTTAGTGGTGGGATCCCGTTGGAGATGGCAGAAGTTACGGAGAATTATATGTTGGACCCGGAGGCTGGTGGGATGGTAGGTGAGGACAAGGGGAACCCTATTCCTAGTGGGGTGGCGGGAGGATGGAGTGAGAGCAGATGTGCGTGAAATGGGGGAGATGCATTTGAGAGCAAAGTTGATGGTGGAGGAAGGGAAGCCCCTTTCTTGTTTAACATCATTTCCTGCGCACAAGTGTAAGGAGAACGAAGTAATGGTTACTCTGAATCCGATGCAGCACAAAACACACAAAAGATAAAGAATACAATCATTTTAAAAACGCACAATACATAAGATACTGTAGTTTAAATGTATAGATTGATTGTATGTCCATAAAGTGACACCAGGCTACA
Organism: Mobula birostris; assembly: GCF_030028105.1. NCBI lineage: Eukaryota > Metazoa > Chordata > Chondrichthyes > Myliobatiformes > Myliobatidae > Mobula > Mobula birostris. Next base: position 6,245,674 of record NC_092399.1, read on the forward strand.
TAAGGTGACTGATGGGCAATAATAAAGTAGTGGTGGGTTTTTGGGCGGAGGTGCTAATCAGCTTTACTGCTTGGGGAAAGTAACTGTTTTTGAGTCTGGTGGTCCTGGCATGGACGCTATGTAGCCTCTTCCCTGATGGGAGTAGGTCAAACAGTCCATGAGCAAGGTGTGTCTTAAAAATACCTGGAACTGTTGGTTCTTTGTAATTGTTATCCATGACATTAGACATTTGCATTTCTAAAACATAAAGTGCAATAAATATGGGACCGTGCAGAAGCAGATAACCTGGAATATTTACTCAAAAAGGTAAATATATTTCAGATTTTCAATATGTGCAGCTTTTTTGATTTTAAAACACAATGTAAACCTGTTTCTATTCCCATAAATATTATGCTTTTTGGGTTGATTTTGTTCTTGGTGTTTTGCTCCGTGAAATGTAGGGAGCTGCACAACAACTGAACTCCACCTGATCTGCATCACACCACCTTGTATTTGTAGTTATCTGTGCATGGTAACAAATCAACTGAATACTAAGCAATTGTTCACCCTAGATTTCTGCAATGGACACAAATTTGCAACTGACTTCATATGCACAAGTCAGCCACCCAAACTCAGAACACAATAGCTGAAACACACACGGAACTTTTTGAATTAACATTCTCAAATATAGCCTACATTAAATTAGGCTTGGTGTTCAATTGTGTCCTTATTTCATTAACTCTAGAGGCACTGTGAAAACTAATTTCCTCTTTCTGAAATTAATCTATAAATGGTTAGAATTTAATTTCTTCTCTCATTTTATGATGTAACACCTGCATTTTATTCAAGTACATCATAGTTCCTGTGACAATTACTTGAATTTACACAGTAAATGTGCATCAAGATGCTTCACAAAGCACAGTCAGAACAACGTAGCACCAAACTACAGAGCAGGGCACAAGCCATGTGCAAGAGATATCCATGAGGTGTAAATTTGGAGGAGAGGAAACCATGCAGCACTCTGAACAAGTCAAAAGTATTGCTGGGCAAGGAGTCAGTCAATTGCAAAGTGTAAAATGTGTCAACAAAATTAACCCTTGGAAGAACCTGGCCCTCATCTTCTCTCGGGACAAGACATCATTGCGGGCAACAGAAAGCGGCAAATTGGAAACTCAGGTTGAGTACATAATCTTGTTTCCACAAGGAATTTTGATACCTGAAATAATGTAAGCTAATGACAGATTCCAAGTTACCACAGGTTCAGCCAGTAAAATATAAATTTTATTTGCAAATACAAACATAATCTATTAAATTTATAAATAATTCTGGCATTATAAACATAGAAAAAGTTAAAAGCAGTATAAACGGATGTGTTTCCAAGGCAAAGGAGATGGTGTGAATTTGACTATCACAAACCCCCATTTTATCAGATGAAATATCCTGAGCTATGGCTCAATTTGCAGGGTACTTTCCAGTTACATTAGACATAAATTATTCCCTATATCCTTGCATCTTTATATTTTTCAGTATGAAAAAAATACAAAGTTTCATAGTCTGGTGGAAGTTCAGAAATAGTCTAATTTTGCATCAAATATTATACAAAGGAAAGCTTTTATTCACAGACCACTGGACAATGTGAATCACTCATGGGACTTAGATAAATACAGCAAATAATTAATATTACTTTATTTACAGATGAGGTTTTTCAATGCACAAATACAGGAAATGGACTGAAAACAAGCTTGTCTGTCCATATTTGACGGAAACACCCTGAGAAACTCGGACTGAAAATTTTTCAATTTGTTACTGACTATTATAGCATTGTCCAAAGTAAGGATCTTGTACAAGTAACTGTTCAACAATGCTTCTTGATCAGGCCCTAGGTTCACTTTATTCAAGGTTAAATACAAAATCATTTTTGTCACAGTTAACTGGAACAGAGTGCAGTTTCAATTGTGCATCTAACATGCTCAGGGCCATTTTAATACACTCCACTTTTGAGATTTCAAGAAAGACCTGAAAACTTAACAGTCCACTTAATTCATTTTTTCAACATTTTCCTGCACAAGTGAGGTTCTAGTTTTGATTGTTTAGTTGCAATTCAACTCTTAATGCTCCCAACTTGCATTTGGATCATCTGATAGATTCACAGAGGAAAAGAAAATCAGATTGGCATAAATCGACAGGAAGGGAGAAATCTGCACGTGCATCAGTTCCCAGTGTGACAATACATACAAATGTCCATTTCTTGGTCTGGAAGAGGATTCATTTTGAGTGCAATATTTACCAAAAAACAAAACAAATTTAAAATTAATAGAGATTGACTCTGCTGAGGTGGTGTGGACCAGAAAAATTACACATACACATTCCTGTCCAATTACACCACAGAGTAAACACATACCACCAGTAGTGAGGCATAAAATTACAGAGATTATCAACAATACTGCACAGCAATATCTGGGTATAAAAACTGAAAATGCTTTCAGAAATTTATTTATTAATTCTCTTTCTTCTTCTGGACTGTGCTTTAACTTTTGTTGATAAAAGTAACTTGTTCCTTAAAAGCCTTCCCATCCAAAAGTTCATCAATATAACACTATATCTACCTCTAAATTTAGTCAACAAAATCTCTTCTCTTCCAAAATAGATTTGGCTGTTTACTGAAAAGTGCTCATCAGTTCCCATCCTTAGGAGTTTATTTTGACTACAAACTTCAGTTTCAGTTTGAAGTTTTACTGACAGAAGTTCATTTGAATTGGAACTAGCACTAGAAATATTTATGAAAAATTGCTGGAAACAAGTTGGGCAGCAACTGTGGAAAGGGAAAGAATGAACAATGTAGTGCTGACAAAGATTATCGATCTGTAACAGGTGCCATCTGACCAGATAACTCCAACACTTTCGCGTTTCAGGCATCTGCAGCCTGACTCTCAAAGCTTCATCTGCTTTGCAGGTTACCAGAAATATTGCTACTTTCATTTGGAGGAGGACGACAGTTTAAAAGGCAGATGCAGCAAGAATATTTACTACAATCACAATGGTAGCATGCGAATGAATGCTGCTGTCTAGCACCCCAAAGGTGCAAGTCACACAATTGTGATGAGATCATCTCTGTTGCAAGTTACAAGAAAGTGCCAATGTGGCAAGTTTGTGAAATATTTTCTTGAATTAATTTCAATGAAGGCATTTTTTGACAGGTTTTAAGATCCAATGGAGTGGCCCCACCCACCTTCCCAGCAACCGACTGCTTACGTTCACTGTGTGATACAGTTGTCACCCATATCCTGAGCGTATCGGTCGGATATCATTGTTCGCAACTCATCAATATCTCTGCCCAGCTGCCTCACTTCAGCCAGTTTCTTGGTCAGCTGCTCAATGCTTTGCCAGTCTCCTTCTTCTGCACTGGTGTAATGCATTGCTGAGAATACAGAATTGAACACAAAATAAAGTCTACACTAGGAAAATATCATTTGCTCAATTTATGTAGAAATATCTCTAAAGTCTTCATGGTTAATCCAGTCCCACTGAATTCATATCTAATTACTGTGACCATCAATGCCATATTAAACCATATTGTAGGTTATAAATACTGTAATCAGAAAAGGGTAATGCCCTCACCATTTCCCAGCAATTTCTCAGTGACAACACTTCACTGCCAATTTTGTTCAGTAAATTCAGAATATATAGAATGTATTGTCAGAGCCTACTCATTTCATAAAGTACTTGCCATAGACAGGCAGTGCCTAACACATTGCATCGTCAATCTCTGAAGTTCCTGTTCTCAAAATACAATTAAGTATTGTTATCAAACTCAATTTCATTCTCACACTACCAACAGCCATCATCGTTCTCTCCACAGTACAAAATCTGTCTCCTTTGCAAGCTTGGGGCACCGTTAGTGGTTAGTGTGACACTATTACAGCTCGGGGCATTGGAGTTCAATCCTGGTGCCCTCTATAAGGAGTCTCTGTACGTCCTCCCTGTGGATCGTGTGGGTTTTCTTCGGGTCCTCCAGTTTCTTCCCACAGTCTAATGATGCACCAGGTAGGTTAATTGGTCATTGTAAATTGTCCAGTGATTAGGTTAGGGTTAACTCCGGGTTGCTGGGATTGATGTAGCTCAAAGGACTGGGAAAAACTATTCTGTGGCATCTCTCTAAATAAAATAAAATTAATCTAAACATTGAATCACAATCTTTCTGCTTGAACTTATACCACCCAGTCACCTGCGTTAAGGGAAGAAAACTAATGGAAACAGCAACTTTAAGTAGGCATAGCTATCATACATTTCTAAATATTTGCCAAATTCAAAGTAAATTTATTATCCAAGTACATAAATGTCACCACATACAAACTTGAGACTAATTTTCTTGCATGCATACTCAATACGTCCATAATAGAATAACAATCATATTAGAATCAATAAAAGACCGCACCAACTGGGCAAAACTAACATGCAAAAGACAAATTATGGAAATCTAAAAATAACTAATAATAATAAATAAGCAACAAATATTGAGTACATGAGATGAAGAGTCCTTGAAAGTCAGTCATTTGATTGTGGGAGCAGTTCAGTGATGAGGCAACTGAATTTGAGTGAAATTATCCTCTTTGGTTCAAGAGCCTGATGGATGAGGGTTAATAACATTTCCTGAACCTGGTGATGTGGGTCCTGAGGCTCCTGTACCTTCTTCCTGATAGCAGCAGTGAGAAGAGAGCATGACCTGGGTGGTGCGGGTCCCTGATGATGGATGCTACTTCCCTGTGACAATGCTCCATGTAGATGTGCTCAATAGTTTGAGGGCTTTACCCATGATGGACTGGACCATATCCACTACTTTTTGTAGGATTTTCTGTTCAAGGACTTGGTGTTTCCATACCAGGCCGTTACGCAACTGAATGAACAGGTTGTTAAGTTTTTCTCAATAATTCAAGTGATCATTCTAATCACCTTTTTGAACCAATTGAAGATGACTGTGAGCAATACTTTGGGTGCTCTGTGAATGCTTTGGATACCCTAAAGGATATAACTGACAAATTAAAGCTGGATATATCCTGCTTCCCAGTCATGTTCCTTGCACGTACAAGGGTAAGATCAAGCTGGCCCAGCAGGTATCCAGCTCAGGTGCCTAAGGTTCTGCAGCTGAAGCATAGTGATGAACTATGTAGGAGAATAGGTTGGAATAGAGCCTCAACATTTCTCAAAGCCATCAGAACTTGTAAATGCTGCTGATATTCACAACCATTTAAAACATCTGAAGTCTGAATTAAAAATTAAAATGAACCCATTGGGAATGATTTGGAAGGGATTTTGCAAGATTTAATTACATTTGAAAAGGAAAGGACTGATTAGGAAGCATAAGAGATTGCAGGTGTGGAGCTACAAACAAGCTGCTGGAGAAACTCAGTGGGTCAAGCAGTATCTGTAGAGGGAAATCCACAGTCAACGGCTTGGGTCAAGACCCTCCATCTGGACTCCAGAACTGATTAAGGATAGTCAGTATGGCTTTCAGCACATAAATCATATCTCACATATTTGAATGAAGTTTTTTGAAGATAGTTTATGTGGACTTTAGCAAGGCCTTTGACAAGGCTGATACAGAAGGTTAGAATATATGGGACCTAGGGTGAGCAAATGGATACAAAATTGGTTTGTTCGTGGAAGGCAGAGGCGGTAGTGGAGGACTGTTTCTCATATAGCAGACTATGTAGTGAGCCACAGAGATCAGTGTTGCACTCTGATGTTTGTCATTATATTGACCATTTTGCTGAGAACATAGGTGGCATAGCAGGTAAATTTACAAATCACACCAAAACTGCTGGAAGTTTACAACGGGATATTGATTAGCTGAGAAAATGGGAAAGAGATTGGGAGATGGAATTTAATTCCAACAAGTAAGAGTGATGCATTTTGGAAAGTTAGATTAGTGCAGGACATGCACATGGAATGGCATGACTTGGGCAGTGCTGAACGGAGTGACCTCAGGCCACAAATACATAGATCCCCCGAAATGGCAACACATGAAGTCAAGGCACAAGTGTTTGAAGGCATGTTTGCCTTCAATAGCCAACACACAAGGTATGTCTGTTGGACATCATATTACAATGGTCTGAAACATTCCTCCAAATGTAGTCTAACCAATATATGCAATATGACCTGATAGAGGTGTACAAGATGGTAAGAGGCATTGATCGTGTGGACAGTCAGAGGCTTTTCCCCAGGGCTAAAATAGCTAGCATGAGACAGCACGGTTTTAAGGTGCTTGGAAGTAGGTACAGAGGAGATGTCAGAGGTTAGTTGTTGTTTTGTTTGTTTTTTTTAATAAATGCAGAGTGTGGTGAGTGCGTGGAATGGGCTGCCGGCAACAGTGGTGGAGGTGGATACGATAGGGTCTTTTAAGAGACTCCTAGATAGGTACATGGAGCTTAGAAAAATAGAGGGCTATGGGTAACCCTTGGTAATTTCTAAGGTAAGGACATGTTCGGCACAACTTTGTGGGCCGAAGGGCCTGTATTGTGCTGTAGGTTTTCTATGTTTCTCTATGTTTCTATTTTCTCCGGAGCTGAGGGATAACAGGATAAGAGATAAAAATTATGAGAGCCATGATAAAGGGAATAGTCAGAGTTGGTTTATTATGGTAGAGGTTTCTAAAACTAGAAGGTATAGGTTCAAGGTGAGAGGAAGGAGGATTAAAGATGATCCGAGGGGTAAATATTTCCCACACATAGTAGTTGGTCACTGAAATGAGCTGACAGCGCTGATACGGGTAGGAGTAGTAACATTTAAGGGGCATCCGGGCCGGTACTTGAATGACCAAGGCATAGTAAAAATAAATTAAACGCACCCGTTAGTCTTGCGAGACCATGGATCTGCGCCTGGAAAGTCTTCACTCTCCAAGGCGCAGGCCTGCGCAAGGTTGTATGGAAGACCGGCAGATGTCCATGCTGCAAGTCTCCCCTCTCCACGACACCGATGTTGTCCAAGGGAAGGGCATTAGGACCCATACAGCTTGGCACTGGTGTCGTCGCAGAGCACTGTGTGATTAAGTGCCGTACTCAAGGACACAACACGTTGCCTCGGCTGGGGCTCAAACTCACAACCTTCAGATGGCTAGTCGAATGCCTTAACCACTTGGCCACGTACCCACCAAGGCATAGTAGGATTTGCAATTAATGCAGGCAAGTGGGATTAGTGTAGGTAAGTGTGACGGTTGGTATAGACATGGTACGTCTAGTCAGCTTTTTCTAAGCTGAATAACTATGACTCTGACATTAAAAACCTACAGAATAAATAAAAAAATATTGACATCACATCTTCATGTCAAGAATCCCCATTCAAATGAACAGGTTTACCAAACCTTTGTCAGGCCACTGGAATCCACGAATGAGAGACAGATCTGCTGGCAACTGGAGTTCAGCACAGGCTGATCTTGCACCAGACCCACATAAATCTGACACTTTCTTTCCAATGGCCACAGACAACAATTTGGTCCGTTCTGGCACAGTACAATGCCTTCTATGGGCCTCTCAATGCCTCCGAATCTCGTGTCTCACTGAATACTATTTCAATACTAGAATTACAATCACTCTAATCGCTTCTGGCTTTAGCAAACGTAAGACATTGCAGTTTTATACCCAATAGTTATCAAAATTGAAACCCATCTGCCACATCTTAATCCACAAATGCAAATCAGATACATTTCTTTACTAGCATTAAAACTTTTTAGCAACAAGAGTAACACTACTGCAGACATTGGGTTTATTGCATTCTTCTGATAATCACTTTCACAGTCAGTCAAAGCAGTTTTTCCAACCTGAGCATGAACAGAGACCTTCCAGTTGCAGGGAACTGTGAAGTAGGAACTACATCTTACACCATCATGTGCGCCATTCTTCACAGCTCCCACCATCAACTACAGACATTGGGTTTATGACATTCTCATGTTAATCACTTTCACAGTCAAAGAAGTTTGCGTGTGTGAAATATTTACCCCTTGGATCATCTTTAATCCTGTTCCCCCTCACCTTGAACTATATCTTCTAGTTTTAGACACCCCTACCATCAAAAACATCTTTGCCTTCCACTCACTCTCCACTTTCCACAGGGATCACTGTCCCTGTGATTCCCTTGTTCAGTTGTCCATCCCCACTAATCTCCATTGTGGCACGTAAACCTGCAAGTGGCAGAAATGCTACAGCTGTCCATTCACCTTATCCCTTGCCTCCATTCAGGGAGTTTGCAGGTGAGGTAACACTTCACCTGTGAATCAGTTGGAGTTATCAATTATATCTGGCGCTTCCGATGTGGCTTCCTCTACGTTGGTGAGACCTGACGTGGATTGGGCTTTGTCTAGAACCTTTGCTCTATCCACAAAATGTAGCACTTTCCAGTGGCCAACCACTTTAACTCCAATCCCCATTCCGATATGTCAGTCCACGGCCTCTTTCACTGCCAAGGTGAGGCCATTCTCAGGCTGGAGGAGCAAAATCTCATATTCCTTCTGGGTAGCCTCCAACCTGATGGCATGAATATTGTTTTCTCCAACTTCTGGTAATTTATCCCCCTACCTCCTTCTTCAATTCCCCACTCTGCCCGCCCCTTACCTCACCTTCCCCTCCTCAATCCCTTTCTCCCATGGTCCACTCTATCAGATTCCTTCATCTCCAACCCTTTATCTTTACCACTTAAGACATCCGAGTTTCTTATTTCATCCCCTTCCCTCACATACCTGGCTTCACCTATCACTTTCTAGCTTGTACTTCTCCACCTCCTCCCCACCTTCTTATCCCAGATTCCCCCACCACTGCACCCCCTCCCACTTCCTTTCTAGTCATGATAAAGGGTCTCTGCCTGAAACATCCATTGTTTTCACTCTTCCATAGGTATTGCCCGACTTGCTGAGTTCCTCCAGCATTTTGTGTGTGTTGTTCTAGGAGTGAAAATTTATTAGAATATTTATCCCTACAGGGCTCAGTATTTTCACCCATCGCCACATAATTTCAAGCAATGGCATCTTATTGCTGAGTCATGTTGACAGCTCCCTGTGATTCCTACACTCATTAGTGTTAATTCCCTAGAATACCCTTGTGCATTTCACTATCATTAAGCTAACTGACCAATTAATTGCTCTGTCCCTTGCTTCTTATTTGAAAATTGGAATGATGTTTGCCTAAATTCAAGTGTTAGCAAATTATCTAGCAAATTATTTTAAAATAAAGCTGTACAGTCTAAAACTGAACCCCAAAAGTCAGGTTCTATCTGCTGTCTGCTCATAGTTTTCAGCAGAAGCAGTAAGAGCTGTTCAACATGGGAACCCAAAGGTGAGCATGAAAAAAAAGGACCCTGAGGTAACAGATAGAGAGAAATCCAACTCCCAGTTACTAGTTGAAAGCAGCTCAAAATATATCCATGTATCCAAGAGAGGTGGAAATGCACAATGTTGGCAGAGGGGTAAACTACAGCAAGGTATGAATAAATGAAATTAATCAAAATAAAAATTAGAAGCCCCAGCCCAAGAAAATCTTAGATTATTAAAGCTTTTCCTTTCTGACTTAAACTAATCTGCTCAAAGTATAGCCAATGTTTCATTTACTTTCTCTGATTATTTCATAAATTTTGTTCTGAGGAGAAACCTCCCAGCCTGGCCAAACAGGGAGGAGGTATAACATGGGTCAGTCACCAAGGGGCTCATTACCACACTGTGAGCTCTACTCTAGGGATTGGGAGGGAAGTGAGGCATGATTTGTTAGTACTGGGTAAATGCAACTCAATCCCATAGCTCAATATCAAAAGTATAATCAATCCACTGAATATGTACGGTTTCTTTTAAATCTGTCATTCTGAGAATGAAAACATTAACTGTGCTAATCAGAAAAGCATCAGAGAGAAACAATCTAATAGGTCTAACCTTACTCATAGTCACCAAGCATGCATTTCAGAATCAGCTGCTCTCATCTGAAATAATGCTCTTTTATAATTCTGTGCAGGATCCTGGCTGACAATGGTTCTACGGATTTTTGAATATTCAGTGAATTGAGAGCGATAAGGTGAAACAGCTATCATGATCTCACTTAAGAGCAGATTAGAAAAAGGGGTTAATGGTCTATTCCTGCTGCTTTTACACTCCTTTCCAATCCCAACGTTTATTGTCCATCAATAGCACAGTCCCTCAGAGGGAAATTATGAACCAACCAGAATGCTGTGGACTGAATTAAAAACAGCTAGCATTTGTGAGAATACTTAAGAACCAGATGCCGGTTTTAATTGAACACATTAATTGGATTGTTCCTGATATTTGACATATCATATCTAAGTTAATTCCAAACATTGCAATTTCATCAATTCTCTGTTCTTTTCCAAAATCCTACAATATTCTACATCTCCAAATTAATTTTCTTTTGTAAGCCCAGATTGTTTTATACACCGCTACAATAAACTCCTAATTACAGTCACCATTGTAAAAACATTTTCCATAAATCCCACTCCAGTAATCATCTTTTCTACATTCTTTCTAGACTTCCTACCTATGCTAAAGTTTACTAATCAGAATTGACTTGTGCCCATTTGTGCCCTAGCCAGTGCTTATCTTATTTTCATTTTGTGATACAGCATGGAATAGGCTCTTCCTGCACTTTGAACTACACCAGCCCAGCAACCCCTATTAACGCTAACCTATGTTCTGCACTGTAATAGCACAACGTTCTGAGCTGTAATGGCGACACACTAACCACTGCACTACTGTGGCATCCAATGCTGTTTTGTATGGGTTCAGCACAAATTGCTTGCTTTGTACTCTTCTCATATATGAACTTCAAGTTACACAGAACATGCTATCAACTTTGAAGGACTTATGCAAGGAAACACACAGGTCATTTTGTTCCTGTAAATCATTGAGAACTATGCCATGTCATTTATCTGTCAAAGTGTATCACTTTAGCCTTTTCTTTATTAATTCCTTGCCTTGCTATTTTTCTATGTTTTCTCGCAGTTTATTATGCTCGTCCTCAAAACAATCACATACTACTCCTCAGCCTAAACGTGTTTAAATCATTTTCCTCTTCCTTCTACCCTGATCCTTAATTTCTTGGATCTCAATATTGCTAGCCAGCCTTCTATGCAATAACATTAAATGCCTTCTGAAAATATTGAATTCCCTTCATAACATTTTCTGTTACTCAGTCCAGTTAATTAAAGGCAATTTTCTTTAACAAATCTATGCTGGTCTTTCTTTATCAATTAACATTTCTAGACTGTCGTGTTTTTAAAAGCTTCCTGCAACTGAGATTAATCCAACTGCTGTTTTCTGACATACCTTTACATCTTTGTTAGAACAAGGTTTTTATCTGTCCTCTCTACTGTTTTTATTCATTTGCAGGATATGGATATTACTGGCATTAATAGTTCATCACCAACTGCCTTCTCAGTTACGAGGCAATTAAGAGTCAATTATACTGCTGGGTTTGGTGTCATATAGGAGGTCAGGCCAAGAAAGATGCATGCAGTGCTCCGGATGCAGCCTCCTCCACATTGGTGAGACCTGAAGTAACTTGGGGGACCACTTTATCAAGCACCTTCCCTCCATCTGCCAAAAGCATTATTTCCCTGTGGCCAACCATTTTAATTCCTATTTCCATTCCGACATGTTGGTCCATGGTGTCCTCTTCTGCCACCATGAGGCCACTCTCAGGGTGCAGGAGCAACACCTCATATTCCATCCCAGTCGCCTCCAGCCTGATGGCACGTACATCAACTTCTCCTTCAGGTGATTATTTTCCCCCTGTTCTTCTATGGTCCTCTCTCCCCCCATCAGATTCCTTCTTCTCCAGCCCTTTATCTGTCCAAACCACCTGGCTTCACCCATCACATTTTAGCTTGCCCTCCTTCTCCTCCCCTTACCTTTTTATTCCGTCATTTCCCCCCTTCCTTTCCAGTACTGCTGAAGGATCTTTGTCCGAAACATTGATTGTTTATTCATTTCCATTCATGCTGCCTGGCTTGCTGAGATCCTCTAGCATTTTGTGTGTATGTTTTTCTGGATTTAAGAGTGCAGTTTTCCTTCTTTAGAGGGTGTCAGTAAACTAGATGGAGATTTACAATGATCTAGTTATTACTATTACTGTTAGTGGTTTCTTCCAAAGTTAATTAATATTCCCCAGCAGTCCTGGGATTCAGCCTCCAAGTCAAAAGTCCAGGCCCCTGGATACTGGTCTAGTAACTTAACAGAGCAATGAATATTCTTGTATTTAGGATTGGAAAGTTATGGTAAGACACTCAGCAACCTCCCACCTTCACTATCTCAGCAAACCAATAATCATCCGAGATGACCTGTTTGCTATAAATACAGCCAGTGCCTTTAGCACAGTCTCATCAATTTTCACCCCATTTCTTTTACCCTTCCTTCTACAAAAATAAACTGGTCAGCCCGCACTTAGAGAATTGTGAGTAGTTTTGACCCCTTACCCAAGAAAGGATGTGCTGGTATTTACAGAGAGTTCAGAGGATCCTCATGAGAATGATCCTGGGAGTGAAAGGGTTAATGTCTGAGGAATATTTGATGGCTCTGGGCCTGCATTTGCTCAGGTTTAGAAGAATGGGGAGGGGAGAAAATCACATTGAAACCTATCAAATATTGAAAGGCCTAGATAGAGTGGACTTGGAAAGAATATTTCATATATTAGGGGAGTCTAGGACTAGAGGGAACAGTCTCAGAATACAAGGATGTCCCTTGAGAGCAGAGATATGGAGGAATTTCCTTAGCTAGAGGGTGGTGAGTCTGTGGAAACCAAGTCATTGGATATATTTAAAGCAGAGGATGATAGATTCTAGATTAGTAAGGGGTCCAAAGTTTACAGGGAGAAGGCAGCAGAATGGGGTTGTGGGATAATAAATCAGCCATGATGAAGTGGAAGAGCAGAGCTGATGGGCCATATGGCTGAATTTTGTGTGGAGAAATATAAGTCATGCATTTTGGAAGAAGAATGAGAAAAGATATTAAAGAATAAAGAATACTGTACAAGAGTGTTGCAACAGCAAAAGAGCCTGGGAATATGGTTGCAAAGTCATTGAAAGTGGCAAGGCAGATAGTGAAAGCAGTTACTAAGGCATACGTAGTTCAGCGTTTTATCAATTATAACACAAAAACAAGGAAGTCACGCTGAACCTTTATAAACAATGACTGGCCTTAGCTGAAGTATTGTTTAATTCTGGTCACTTCATTACAGCAAAGATGTGTTGATATTGGAGAGCATCCAGAGGAGACCTGTGAGAATAGCTTCTCGGATGAGAAATTACATTTATAAGGGAAGCAGGAACTGTTTTCTTTAATGACCAAAAGGAGATCTGATGGAATTCTATAAAATGATGATGGACCTGGACAGAGAGTTTTGTGGGAGACTGCTTCCATTGATGGAGGGCTCTCATGTATAAAATAACTGGGAGAAGAATGAAGAGTAAAAGAAAAATTCTCACACTGCATGGGGCTAAAATCTGGAATATATTACCCATAGACATGATAGTGGCAGGTTCCACCGTGGCTTTCAAGAGGAAACTGGAAAAATACATTAGGAGGAAAAGCTTACAAACCCAAGAAAGGTTTGGGTAAGGAGCTAATGATTTGGACTGAAACTCTCATGCTGTGACAATTCAAGGATCAGTTTTCACCATTAATCTTGTCCCTATGAATGGTGCTACATCACCTACTTTTCCCTTGTCCTTTCTAAATGTCAAACATCCTGGAGAATTTAACCCCAGCCCTAATCATCATGAAGCTTACATTTTTGTAAGAGCAATAAGGTTATACCTATTCATTTCAATGTGTTAACACACGGAAGCTGCTTTCTAATGCATGTTATCAGAACCACAGAGTCCCAGGAGTCACTCTTGGTCTGTTTTAATACTGTACAAGGATGCAACCTGTTCCATTAGTATCTAACAGTCCCAGTGCTTTTTGCAACCTTAATACTTCTATCTATTATCAAATTCTGGTGCCCATACACAGTGTCACCTTAGTTTAATCCTCCTCATGCCCGGACTATTACAATTAAAAAATAACCCATTACAATTAAAAATGAGACTATCACTTCTAGATATGAAGCTTTGTTATTTTTCTCTACTACACCAATAGCAGATACAATGATATTCTATCCGATCATCTTCAGATATTAGCCAGCTATTAAAGGAATGCATTGATCAGAGAGAGTGCATGGATACATGGTGTGCTTACATTGTATGCCAAGCAGGAGAGAGAGGTTAGGATCTTTGCCTTGGGTTCTCTGTGTAAGGATGTTGCAGATTGCTTGTAGGTCACGCAGACTCCTGGCCAGCTCTCTGTGCAATTTCTCTGTTAGTTGCACGCACTCTAGTGGCAGTTGTTTGTTTTGGTCCACTTGTCCCAATTGCTCCTGAAGAGTCAAGTTCTTCTCAATAAGTTCCTGATTCTGTGCAGAAAGCTGGAATACAGAAAAAAATAATGCACCAAGTCACTATTTTGTATGTCCAGTTTTATAAGTGGTTCCCCAATTGGTGTTGAAACCAGGCATTTCTAAATGACCGTACTCTGTAAAACAATTGCTAGTACCACCTGAAAGTACCAAGATCAGAATTAAACGGATCTTCTTCCACCAGTAAAATCTGCTCCATCACAGGTGAATGCTGATTGCTACTCAGCTGTTAGAATTCAGACAATGTCAAAAGGCAGTGCACAGTTCTGGAGGGTATTTTCACCGTTGGTTTGGAGAGCACATACACCTTCTCAACCTGTCTATCTACGACTTTATTTAGCATTTAGAAAAGTTACATGCCTACTATTTGCTGAATCAGAAACAAATATGTGAAGTCAAATAGTGCCCAGCTGCATATATTGCACAAGCAACCTTAACGGAAGTTTTTTCAAAAATTAACCCAGAAGGCAGCATTATAACATGAAAGAATCATGACTATGTATACTGGTCAAGTCACTGGATTAGGAAATCAGAGTACTGAACTAATGACGAAGGAATAGAAGTTCAAAACCAACCACAACAGGCCAAGAATTTCAAACCAGGTAACTACACAAACCTTGAAGTAAAAGAAGTCACCATATACAATCCTGAGGTTAATTTTCCTGCAGGCATACTCAGCAAATCTACAGAAAAGTAACTATAACACGATCAATGAAAGATCAACCAGAGTGCAGAAGACAACAAAATGTGCAAATGCAAATATAAATAAATAGCAATAAATAACAAGAACATGTGATAAAGAGTCCTTAAAGTGAGATAATTGGTTATGGAACATCTCAATGGTTGGGTAAGTGAGTGTGGTTACCTCCTTTTGTTCAAGAGCCTGATGGTTGAGGGGTAGTAACTGTTCTTGAACCTGGTGGTGAGAGTCCTGAGGCTCCTGTACCTTCCATCTGTTGGCAACAGTGAGAAAAGAGCCTGACCTAGGTGATGAGGATCTCTGTTGATGGATGCTGCTTTCCTACAATACCCTTTCATGTAGATAGCTCCTTCCAGTTTTGTGGGGTACGATATGAATAAGGGACATTCCCTCCCAACTATATAATAGTGTAATCACCTCTGGGTCTATTATACCTGGGGATGATGCTATTTCAATTTGGATCATTGACCGGTGAAATTATCACAGGATCACATGCATGTTAAACAACTACAGAAGCATGCAATAGAAAAAGCCAAGCAATTCTGTAATAAGCAGACTGAAGTTCGGCACCTCTACTACAAACTGCAAGGAATAGTGAAAAACAATTAAAGATGGTTGCTCCATGAACACCTCATTGTCATTGTGGTATAAGGAATGAGCTGCCAGACAAAGTGGATGAGGCTGGTACAATAATAATATTTGAGAAGTACTTTGACAGACACATGGAGGGACAAGGCTTAGGGGTATATAGGCTGAATGCAGGAAACTCACTACAAACCCCATTTCCAGAAAAGTTGGGATATTTTCCAAAATGCAATAAAAACAAACATCTGTGATATGTTAATTCATGTGAACCTTTATTTAACTGACAAAGAAAAGATTTTCAATAGTTTTACCGACCAACTTAATTGTATTTTGTAAACATACACAAATTTAGAATTTGATGGCTGCAACACACTCAACAATAGTTGGGACAGAGGCATGTTTACCATTGTGGTACATCATCTTTCCTTTTAATAACGCTTTTTAATTGTTTTGGAACTGAGGATACTAATTGTAGTAGATTTGCAATTGGAAATTTTGTCCATTCTTGCTTGATGTAAGACTTCAGCTGCTCAACAGTCCGTGGTCTCCGTTGTCTGATTCTCCTCTTCATGATGCGCCATACATTTTCAATAGGAGATAGATCTGGACTGGCAGCAGGCCAGTCAAACACACGCACTTTGTGTCTACAAAGCCACGCTGTTGTAGCCCGTGCAGAATGTGGTCTGGCATTGTCCTGCTGAAATAAGCATGGACGTCCCGGGAAGAGACGTCGCCTTGATGGCAACATGTGTCTCTCTAAGATCCTAATATATGCTTCAGAGTCAATGGTACCTTCACATGCATGCAACTCACCCATGCCGTGGGCACTGATGCACCCCCATAACATCACAGATGCTGGCTTTTGCACCTTTTGCTGATAACAATCTGGATGGTTATTTTCATCTTTGGCACAGAGAACTCGACGCCCGTTTTCCAAAAACTAGCTGAAATGTGGACTCATCTGACCACAGCACACGGTTCCACAGTCTTTTGGTCCATCTGAGATAAGCTCGGGCCCAGAGAACTTGCCGGCGTTTCTGCATAGAGTTGATGTATGGCTTCCTCCTTGCGTAATACAGTTTCAAGTTGCATTTCTGGATGCAGCGGCGGACTGTGTTGAGTGACAATGGTTTTCCGAAGTACTCCCGAGCCCAGGTGGCTATAATTGTCACAGTAGCATGACTTTTCTGTGCACTTTTCAATCTTATTTTAACTCTGTCCCAACTTTTGTTGTGTGTTGCAGCCATCAAATTCTAAATTTGTGTATATTTACAAAATACAATTAAGTTGGTCAGTAAAACTATTGAAAATCTTTTCTTTGTACTTTTGTCAGTTAAATAAAGGTTCACGTGAATTAACATATCACAGATTTTTGTTTTTATTGCATTTTGGAAAATATCCCAACTTTTCTGGAAATGGGGTTTGTAGTTGATGGGCATTATGGTCAGCAAGGGCCAGTATATATGCTGTATCACTTTTATGGCTCTTTGAGGATGCAGTCAGTTTCGCACTCCAGTCTTACACTTAATTCCCCAACAACTTTGCAATCTTTCAATCTGTGTCTGCTTTGTTATTGTTATATCATCTATTTTGTAAGCTGCGTTCATTTCTGTTACAATTGTATTTCGTTGCAAAGTGAATGAGATCTGGGCTTTAATATATTTTAAAAAATTATCTTGCCAGTCTTGTCTCATCAAGATAAGGAGACTCATACCATAATATTCCAGTTCAAACTTACGAATAGAGTATCAGTAGAACCACTGGCTAAGAGAGTTAATGAGACTTGCACTATCAACAGCCTTTAGTAAGCAACTTATTTTGTATAAAAATACAATTTTCACTATTAACATAAAAAAAGCATATTTAAGATCCGGCACCAGAATACAAATCCTTAAAGCAAAGGTTTTCATTCCCATCAAATCTAGGTTGGCTTTGGACAGGAAGAAGCTATTCATAACTTTGATTGGACCAGTCTTACTTTTTAATTGGTTCCCATTATTTACAGAGTAAAATAATGTGAAAACTTTATCATTTGGCATATGTCACACTGAACAGGTAACAGTTAATCAGAAGTTGGCTAATTAAGCTGGCCCATGAACTCTCCTCACTCTGTAACTTAGCACAACATCTTCGGCTCTTCCTGGACACTGGTTAGACCATTCTCTCGTTTCCTGATGTTGGCCTGACTACTCCCTTGGCACAGTCTCAACATCAGCCCGAGCTTTGCTTCTAAAATGTAGTTCATTCACAGGATGCGGACATCACTGATAATGTCTGCATTCTTCTTAGGTGCTTCTGGCCTGTGGAGGCAGTTAAAAGACAAGCAGACTAGACGACTGCTTTGCCAACACCTGTGCTCTGTCCTCAATGGCCACCTTGAGCTCCTGGTTGCAAGTCATTTAACTCCCTTCCCTATTCCCACACCAACCTGTCTCTCCTCATTCTCCTCCACTACCAGGGTGAGAACAAATGCAAACTAGAGGAAAAGAACCTCATATTCCACCTACAACACAACACAATAAATACGGAATTTTCTAATTTTAGGTTAAACCACATCTGCTCTATTCCATTCTCTCTCCTTCTGATCCACCAGGGTCCTCTGTGGCCAACATTCTGTTTAACTTATCTCTTTCTTTCTTTTTTTTTTTTAATTACATGGCCCTGAAATCTGTGCAGTACTTTAAATGTTCTTTTTGTAATATGTATACTATGAATGACCAGAAGGCGTTGGCATTTAGCAGGAAGTAGCAACTTAACTTCCATTCTGTGTTTATTGTTACAATTTGTAATAGTGCTGCAAGTTGAAACACTGACAATGTGAATATGTCAGTAAATGTAGTCATGTTTATTACTTAGAAAATTTATGAATATATTCATGAACACAATTAAGTACAGGATTATTTCAGAATACTAACAGATTGCAAAATTATATTAACAATATAAATAAGAAAATTTCAGCTGCGTGGAAACAAGGCTACGTGCACAGGAGTACTTCAGTTACCACGCAGCTGTGCACCTGTGTAATTTAGAGGAAACAATATCTGCCACACACCCTTCCTTCTAAGGAAGCTGAACTCCTTGCCCTGTTATCCAGTTTCTTCCCTTCCCCCACCTGCCTCCAACTATATAATCCACACATTCAACTTACTGGCTTCCCTATCCCTTCCACCAAATTCTCACCATCCCTCCATTTTCAGAAGTCCTTTGTCATCACTATTAACCCTTTGCCTCTCCCATCTGTTTTCATTGGCCCATCAACTCCTCATCACTTGCATCCACCTATTATTTGCCAGCATCAACCTCACCTCTTTATATTAGCCATCTCCCTTTTACACTCTCGATCCTGATGCAAAGTATCACCATTAAGCATCAACTATCACTTTGCCTCCACAGATACTGCCCGAATCCTGAGATTCTCCAGCAGCTTGTTTATGCTAATAAAGACTACCACATTGGTGAGTATGGAATCATATTTACACCATATCGAGTCTGACAGATTTCCTGATGTTAATAAATCAGATGGATTTTTACAACAACATTGTGAAATGATGGTTGATAAGAGGTACATTTTAAATTCCAGATTTAATTACTTGCATTAAAATTTGCCCTCTTGGGATACATATTCAATGTTCTAGAATTCCGGCTATGAATCCAGCAAATTAGCCATTACAGTACCATATTCATGCAAATTGACATAAGACTATGTCAATAGTGTTATTATGTAGTACTTATTTGCTCATAACTTATTTAGTAAAGTTCATGCAGCACACACAAAATGCTAGAGGAACTCAGCAGGTCAGGCAGCATCTACGGAAATGAGTAAACAGTCAACGTTTTGGGTCGAGACTCTTCATCGGGACCCTTTGTGAGTCCTGAACACATCAATGAACTTCTGCTGCTTCATGATCATCAGACCCTTTAAAAATTTAATATGGTGCCTTCTCTCAAATTCCTGCAACCAGCCTGCTGAATGTTCACAACTACTTTCAATTTTCAGCTTGTTGTGATAGATCTGTTTCATGATCAGCAATTCGTTAAGCAGCACGTTTACTCCAAGTGACAAATTCACTCTTTCAATACGTGATCGAGATCTTATTTTTCACTTTTTATGCAGCGTTTTCCTATTTTTCATTAACTTCTGTTCATTACATGTGTGAGGTCATTTCTTAGAACTGTCTATAATGTGCAGAGATCTGTTTATCACTTGGGAACCTTCCCAGCACCTTGAGAAATTTTCCATTTGTGACGCCATGTCAGCACTCAAAAAAATTCAGATTTTGGAGGTTTTCGGATAACGGGTACTCCACTTGTATTAGCTCCCTCATTTCTTACCTCTTTCATGGCCTTTCTCAATAACTGTGATCCATTCTCTTTTCCTGACAGTTCTTCTCGAAGACCTTGGCTTGTCCCTTCTTCCTGTGTCACCCTTTCTTCCAGGGCCTATGGATCAGTGCAGAAAATGGAAATGAAAACGCTTTAATAAGCTTCATATAGTGCCTTTTCTTAAATTCACTACTCTCAAAATTGTTTGTTACTGGCAATCTTGGGCCAATAGAATAGTTAGTACAGTAATAAGATATATCCAAGCTCTTCCAAGAGCAAGTGCATATGTTGTAACTATTCATCTGATTGAATTCAAACAGTTGCCTGAAACTGGAACTAGACTACCCATTTGGAATTTCATCCCAATTTTTTAGACTGATATTCAATGTCATCCCAGATCTCCAAGTGGTGTCACTTTTTTTCAGAATTGGGATTTTACACAGGAAAGGTGTTTTGAAGCCTCCTTACCCGTATTTGTGAGGAAAGCTGCTCCATTTTCTTTTGCTGCTTATCAATAATCTAAGGAAACAATTAGAAGCAATGTCAGAAAACAACATGATTTGGCAAATCTTCAAATCACTTTATTCGAGAAAATTCCATTTTATTACAGACATCAGCATATCAAATTCTCCATCTAGAATTGTAAGCAGGCTGGTAGACAGACAAAGGGTAATAAATATGATAATCATTATGTACTGGCAAAGGTCCTCTCCAAAGATGTACAGCCTGGACATATAACTGGGAATTTGGGAGATCAGCAGAATGGATATGCGGCTGCTGCATGGTTACAGGCACCACCTACAGCATGGGGACTCTGACTGCAGCCATATTTCCAACTTGTGAACTATTCAGCTTATGAACAGCTCTCAGGAATAGAACTCCATTGTAATCAGATCAGAGTGGGACCTGTAATTACACAGTGATGACGGAGTTAGCATTATACAGCATGTACATCATGTCCAACAGGTCCTTGAGCCCAACTTGTTCATGCCAATCAAGTCATCTACCTGAGCTCGCCACTTACTTGCCTTTCACCTATATCCTTCTAAACTTTTCCTTTCATGTATCATGTAAATGTCTTTTAAATGTTGTAATCGAATCTACTTCTATCAAGTCCTCTGGAGCTTCTTCCACATACATACCATGCTCTGTGTGAAAAGGATGCCCCTCAGGCTTCTTCTAGGAATTTGTTGAAATTCTTATTTTCTAGTCTTATTTCAATGGCTTCCTTCACCAGACAGTCCCAAAAGTATTGGCGTGGCACAGTAGTTCTGTGCCAAAGTCAATCCTGTGGTCATTGCATATGCAATGTTCTGCTACCGCCAATTTCTCCAGGTGGAGCAGTTTGTCATCAAAACATTGGTTAAAATTGACATCTGGTCCCAGCTGGAAGCCCGAGAAGAGTTTATGTATCATATACGCCAGGAAAGCACTAGATCCTTTTTCTATCTCTAGATTTACCCACCACTACCTTTTTAAAAAGGACTGACCTTATGTATGCCACTCATGAATTGATAAACGTCTAACATCACCCTTCAGCCTCCTACACTGCAGGGAAAAGCCCAAGCCTACCCAGTGCCTCCTTATAACTCATGTCCTCTAGATCCAGTAACAGCCTGGTGTTCTTTTAATGCTGGATTTTCCCCCCTTTGATTGCAAGGCCTCGCTTCCAGCGCTGGTAAAAACTCTTATCTAAAAAAACAAATCCTATAATATGCTGTCATACAGAGGGCTGTGGTGCTTTATTTAGAGTCATACCACACAAGAGATTACTACAGATTACAAAGAGGATAAATCCAATCTAGCTAATTATTACCCAAATAAAAGAAGACACTGTTAGCAAAGCAGTACTTGCTCTTTAATAACTTACTCTATAATACCTAGTTTGGATTTTGCCTGAGTAACTTGGCTCCAAAACATCCAAAGTTGTACCAAAAGCTGAATTCCAGAGGTGAAATGACAGTGTGCTCTCAACACCAAGGCAATATTTCAGAGTGCAGCTTTAGGTAGTGCTGCTAAAACTGGTCACTAGGCATCAAGAAGAAAGCATTCCAATGGCTGGAGGCACAACCAATGACAATGAAGTTCTGCAGCCCTACCATTTCTAGGTGCAAATGGAGAAGAATAATTAAATAGCCAGAGAGATGATGTAGCTGCAGGAACATCCCCTTCGTCAACAATGACAGAGTCAGCATGCAAATGCTAGCAGCAAGGGTACATTTCGAACCAAATTCAGTTTAAAGTTCTAAATAAATCTATCTCTGCTGACTCCCGACATTCCCAGTATCACAGAAGGCATACTTCATCCAATTCAGTTCAAAAGAATGGCAGAGAATATTAGATAATACAAAGGCAAAGGGACTTGTCAATAGTTCATCTGCAGTATAGAAAACCTGCAATCTAGAATGAAGTGTACTTCTAACCAAGCCGTTCAATGACAGTATACGTCTGCCTTAAGATGTGGAGAATTGTCCAAGTATACCCTGCTCACTTTTTTAGTTAGCTATCTGTAGCAGAGCAATTGATGGGAGTTCTTGACGACGCTATCCTGAAGTATTTACTCACTAAGACTCAGTTAGATTTCTCCAGGAATACTTGTCTCTAGTCCTCACCACAGCTTTGCACCAAAGAGCTGAATTTCAGAAGTGAGGTGAGAGAGACTGTCATTGATATCAAAGCAGCCATCACAAATCAACTGGTGGGGCAAAAGCTCCCCTCTACAATAGCAATAATGGAAATTCCATCTTCACATAAGCACATGCTGCAGTGTGTTGTGCAATCCTGCAATTGTGTTCGCTGGGGTAGATGTAATTTGATGTTAAGAAAACAAACTCCAAAGGTTGAAGTTGTACTTGTACAAAGGAATTGACTGAGACAATTAGAGATCATCATCCTAGTTCCAGGGCAGCACAGCAGCAGTACCTCAGAATAGTATCCTCACTCGAAACTTTTTCAGTTGCTTCATCAATAAACTTCTTTCCATGTGATCAAAAGTGGGGAGGTTTGCTGATGACTGCACGATGTTCACTTCCATTCATAATCAGTCTATACCTACAAGCAGAAAGACCTGGACAATATTCAAACATGGGCTACTCAAAGTAATATTTATGCCATCCAAGTACCAATAAATAAGCATCTCCAACAAGACAAGTTCAAATCAATTTTCCTTAACTTTCTATAGTATTGCCACTCCCAGTATCCCATCATTGCAAGGTCAACAAAGCTGAGACACAAAAATATGTAGTGGTGACAACAGCAGATCAAAGATTGAATATCCTCTGATACATTTCCTTACACCGCACAGCCTTAAAAAACATTTAGAAGACAAATCAAAATCACCCAACGATTCTGAAGAAATTCAACCATCCAAGGGAGAAAAAAAATTGCTTGATTACTATCCCATCAACCACAAACATCGATTCCCTCCATATCTCAGAATGGCAGCAGCGTGCCCTACCTACAAAATACACTATAGTCAGTCACCTGGTCTACTCCAACAACAGTTCCCAAACTTGCAACCTCTGCCATCAACGAGGAAGAGGGCAGAACACCCATCATCTGCAGATTGATCTCCGGATTATACACCGTTCTGATTTGGAAATATACAGCTAGTCCTTGAACTTCCCATCTGATGGCACTCTAGGAGTTCCTTTAGCAGGACTCCTACAGTTCAAGGTGGTGGCTGACCGGGGGAAATCAGGGATGGGTAATAAATTCAGGCCCAGATCACCAAGTCAAATAAAATATCAAAATAGTCTAGATACAAAATTAAACAACATTCCACCAGAATTGTTTTGCTGCAGAATTCATTTTCAGGGTTGCTGGTTGAAACAGAAAGTGTCAACATTCAAGATTAGGAGTAAACTCTTCTCAGGCTTCTAAGCCAGGCACAGGTATCAATTTAAACCCACATTTTGATGACAAACTCTGCCATCATCATCAGGGATGATGCCTGGGTATGTCTAGTCCGGTGGCGTTTATACCCCCATCGTCCATCCCTGATTAGTTAGTCCTCATCCAATCAGGTTTCCACTGTTATACCTTGCTTACAATCGAATTCCAGTTCTTACTCAGAGTGAAACCTTTGTCTTTGTTAAAATTCTTTTCCTCCAGTTTTATTTCAATGGTTTCCTTCACCAGGCGGTTCCAAAAGCTACTGGCACAGCACAGTAGTTTTGTGCCGTCGAAGTCAATCCTATGGCCAGTACGAATACAATGTCCTGCTACTGCTGATTTCTCCGGGTAAACCAAACAGTTACACCTTCTGTGCTCCTTGATGCAAGGTTCCACCGTGTGTTCCATCAGGCCAATATACACTGTGCTGCATTCACGGGGAATCATGTAAATGCCAGCTGCCCTGAGTCTCAGGTTATCTCTGACCTACATAAAGCTGTGATTTAAGCTTCCTTGCGAGTTTGTGGATAGTATTAATTCAGTACTTCTTTAGGATCCTAGCAAAGCTTCCAGAAACAATGGAAATATAGGGATGAAAGGCGGTAATGACAGACTCCTCCTCATTAGTGTACATCAGCCAGATGGGACACACAGTGGAAATCTGTTTGGATTACCCAGAGAAATCAGCAGTAGCAGAACATTGTATTCGCAATGGCCACAGGATTGACTTTGACGGCACAAAACTACTGCTCCATACCAATAGCCTTTGGGACTGCTGGTGAAGGAAGCCATTGAAATAAAACTAGAGGAAAAGAATTTTAACAAAGACGAAGGTCTTGCTCTAAGTAAGAACTGAAATTCGACTGTCAACAAAATGGGACTGCTGAAACTTGAGATGAGGACTAACCTATCAGGAGGAACAGAGAGCGAGGTAATAAATTCAAGGGGTGGTTGATAAGTTTGTGGCCTACAGTAGGAGTCAATTTTAGAAAACCTAGCACATTTATTTTTCAACATAGTCCCCTCCTACATGTACACACTTAGTCCAGCGGTCGTGGAGCATTCGGATCCCTTCTTTGTAGAAGTGGTCCACAGCAGGGGTGATTGATAATTTCGTGGCCTAAGGTGGAAGGAGATGAGTTATTAACTTCAAACTTTCTGCATTATCACCCAAAGAGTTGAACTGCACATGCACGTAATGAGAGCGTCTTGGACCTCCTGGTGGTCCACAGCAGGGGTGATTGATAAGTTTGTGGCCTAAGGTAGAAGGAGATGAGTTATACAGTTCTTGTTACATGCACATGCAGTTCAAATCTGAGTGAAAATGCAGAAAGTTTGAAGTTTCACCTCATCGCCTTCTACGTTAGGCCACAAACTTATTAATCACCCCTGCTATGGACCACTTCTGGAGGTCCAAGACGCCGACTTCTACAAAGAAGGGATCCGTATGCTCCACAATCACTGGACTAAGTGTGTAAATGTAGGAAAAATAAATGTGCTAGGTTTTCTAAAATTGACTCCTTCTACCTTAGGCCACGAACTTATCAATCACCCCTCGTATCATTGGACTAGACATGCCAGGCATCATCCCTGATGAAGATGGCAGAGTTTGCCATCAAAACATCAGTTAAAATCGATACCTGTAACTGGCTGGAAGAGTGACAAGAAAGCACAAGATCCTTTCTCACTCAAGATTAGATCAGAAAACAGGAAAAAAAAGAGAAACAATATTAGAATAGAATGGGTATATGTGAGAAGAACTATTTATTTCTGTGGAAGACAAACAGTTATGCAATGACATATTTCCATATTTTAACTTTGTATGTTTTTAAAACTTCATCTATCTTCTTCTGTCTCAGCAATCCAGCCTTCTTCCAATCCAGGGATA
The DNA here is from genome assembly GCF_030028105.1 of Mobula birostris. Taxonomy (NCBI): domain Eukaryota; kingdom Metazoa; phylum Chordata; class Chondrichthyes; order Myliobatiformes; family Myliobatidae; genus Mobula; species Mobula birostris. The sequence continues at coordinate 6,271,481 of NC_092399.1, forward strand.
AAGACATCTAATCCTGTCACTTTTTGGAAACACTTTCCTAAGGATCCCCTTTCTTCATTTCATCTCTAAAATCTACTCAAACCCATCGTTCCACTCCTCATGAACTCTGTCACTAATGAGTCTGTACCCATCCCATATATCCATTGTATAATTAATGGGTAACCCTTTACAGCATAGGTGTCCAATCAAGTGGCTATATAGACCAGAAGATATAGGAGCAGAATTAGGCTATTTGGCCCATTGAGTCTGCTCCACCATTTCATCATGACTGATCCAATTTTCCTCTCAGCCTGAATCTGTCTTCTCCCTGCATCTCTTCGTGGCCTGACCAATCAAGAATCTATCAACCTCTGCCTTAAATATACAGAAACACTTGGCCTCCACAGCTGCCTGTGGCAAAGAATTCCAGAATCACCACTCTCTGCTAAAGAAATTTCGCCTCATCTCTATTCTAAAAGAATGCCCCTCTATTCTGAGGCTCTCTCCTATAGCTGAGGAAGCAGTATCATGAATTATTTAAAGCAAATTTGCGTTAGTCACAAACCCTTTGTGAAAATACAGCAAATTAAAGCCTTTCCTTCTTGCACATTCCAAGTTCAATTGCAAAAGTTACAAACTGATAGAATAAAGCATTGGCCTATTTTGCAGAAAATTATTGCTAAAATTAATTTGCACTGGATTTCAGGTGTAATCATCAGGGGCTGCTAATAACCAGGGAAGTGGGATCAGAGAGTGACAGTGGGTTGGTGGGGGTAAGAGAAGTGAATAATCTGCATTATAAATACAATAAATGATTTTCTTTCATTGAGATATGCATAAATTTGATTTATGACTCCCAACTTCAAAGGGGCAAGAACAAATAGCCAGCCTGAAACAGCTCTTCCTGCTTAACAGCTTATTTAAATAAATGGGAAACAGATGATGCAATAAACCTCAAGTGCTACATGGGGGGAAACTGTCCAAGTTCAACACAACTCTAATCTTGAGTCAGAAGATTGGTTGGTTCTCTTAATTATGCAAGTTTTAGTAAAGTTTCCCAATTTGACTGTGATGGACTGCACTCGGTAAACACACTTATTACAAACATTCACATACACTCAAACACTGCCTTGTCATTCTGCTGTTGTTGCACTGAGTGCATGCTCTTCAAGGTCTTTCTTAGTATATTCTCATAATGGGTCCAGGTTGGCTTTGTGGTGCCTTTCACACCATACATGGTGAAATATTCCATTTCTTCAGTAGTGGGGATATGAAAATGTTGTTTGTGTACTGTATTTAATGTAGATATTTCTGTTTATTTTGTAATATGATTGTAACTACATTGTATCATGCATCGCATTCTAATTCACATGTAGTCTTAAGTTAACTTTGTTAGTAATTAGATAGTATGTCCTAGTATTTAACAAAAAAAGCTGATCACCTTCAGTAAGGGAGAGAGAAGAGCTCCCAGGAGTTCACACTGGACACAAATAAGTACAAAGGGTCTCGGCCTGAAACGTTGACTGCACCTCTTCCTACAGATGCTGCCTGGCCTGCTGCGTTCACCAGCAACTTTTATGTGTGTTACAAAGCTATTACTGTGTTTTCTGGTAGATATCGTTTTGTAAACATTAGTTTTCTTTTCACTATTTTCTCTAAATTTTCTAAGTTTGATTTCTGACGCACCTAATGAACACCCCTGCACCATGCTAAGCAAGCAAATAACTAATTTTTCTTTGAACATAACCCAGGTATCTAACACTGATCCTGCTTCAAATATCCTTGAATTGTTCTGTAGTTTCTATTTAGGAATAGTCTGATCACTTTTCAACTATATGGCTGCTTAGAACAAACTAAAAGATAGAACGGTGGTGATGCCAGTTTAGGTGAAGTTGTCATTTTGCAGAAAAAGACGCAGAAAACGAAAAACCATAGGAAAACGAATCTGTTTTAAGTTCCAGTGGAAAGAAAGCCTAAGGGGTAGAACATGTCCATAAGGTCTTTATTTCAAAATAAATAGAATGGAAAAGAGGATGTGTGCCAGATGATACATTTGGATTTCAATAAGGGATTCTGCTTTACATTGAAGTGGCTAGTGACCTCTAAAATACCAAATAACCAAAGCAGGTCAAATTCAAGATGGCACTGGCGATATAGGATAACAGGCAGCTAACAAAACTACTGACTACCTTACTAACATACTTTTTCTGAACTAAGATCACTGCAATCAACAGCTTGTAATTTCCCTTTGGAAATTATGCATCTGAATGACCTGGCGCTTTTGCTGTATCCTAGAGTATTTGGTGAACTGGATTCTCGAGAATGCAGGTACGGCTATGTCAGTCATTGGATTGGGCTGGATTGAAGCAGTGCGGCCTGGGCCCGAGAGCAAATAACGAGCTGATTTAATTGCCAAGCCAGATTAAAAAGGTTAAGGCTTTGAAGCCAAGGGCAGAAGAGGAACTGGTGTTCAGCTCACTGCTCTATGTCAGCCAGGACTCCCCACCTGAGCCTGCCCTGTCTGCCTCCATTTGACTCATCCACCCTTGTTCTCACCCCTACCATCAGGTACAAGGTGCAGGAGTCTTGACTGGCTGCACTTGCCTCAGCACTGAACCTGGCTCTGTGGCTGTGGTCTCGATGGTTCCTGCTCTGTGTTATTTGTTTACTTTGTTATTGTTTGTATAATTTGTTCTTCATTTCGCACACTGGATGTACTGTTTCTTTGCTTTGTGACTGCCTGCACAAAGACAAATCTCCAGGTTGCGAATGATATACATACTCTTGAAAATACTTGCACTTTGAACTTTGAATCCATGACAATCCAGAAGGAAGAAAAACAAAACATGCAAACAAAGACACAAACATAAACAAAGGTTGAAAATTACACTGAAGAAATGTAACAAATGAGAATGATTTCTTCTACCAAGCAGCCCCGCCTTAAAGGGCAATACTAAAAGGAATTCAAAAGCAGAGTTTCAGATGCTCAGACACACAAATTTTGAAAATTAAAGCATGCCAATAATTCCATAATCCCCCATTTTACAAGTGGGTCATGAATATATTATCTTGGAGGTAATGCTAAACCAAACAGCACTAGTTAGGCTGCAATTAGAATCATACAGTCTATTCTAAATGACCCAGTTTAGTAACTGTGACAGAATGTGCAGAAATTAATGAAGCAATTTTACTAAAATAATCTTGGGATGTGATTTCATTTATAGTCAGACAATAGAGAAACTGATTCTTCGGGAGAACAAAGCTCATAGAGATCTGATGGAACTGTTCAATTCAACAAGGAAATTTTAATAAACGAAATTAGCAGTCAGAAACAATAGTGAGAGCAGAAACTGAAATTAGCTTCTAAAAGACAAGTGAATATTAAATTAAAAGAGCAGTGTAGAGGAATGAAGATGAGTGGCCAACTCTTTAAGGGAGCTAAGTAATATTATAATCTAAGTATAGAAAAATTCTATGATCCCACAACCTCTAGGGTCAGACAACAACCAAAATCTTTCACTTGCTAAGAAAGGACACTGAGCAGGTGGCATGGGAAAAGTTTCTCTTTTTGAATAAGACTACATTTTCCCTAGACTGATCTTACAACCTGTTGAATAAGGCATTCATGCAAAGCAGTCCAAAAATATGATCAGGTTTAAATCTATAATTGAAAATAAAATACAAACACCTTCAACGATACAGAACTTAGATCAGATAGAGACATAGAACAGATAGGCACTGTGGAAGGCCAAATCCTTCTTTCATCTTCAAAACATTTTAATCAAGTTAGTCACACTCAACCTTCCCTCATCAAATCAATCCTGTCAGTCTGCAACTCATCCGTCTTTTTAAAATAGGGGTTCCCAACCTGGGGTTCACTTATCCTTTGCTTAATGGTATTGATCTATGGCATAAGAGAAATTGGGAATCCCTGTTTTAAAAGAAAGCTTAAAGTGTCCATTGGTCCCGATTCCAATAATTGGTCCATCACTGAAGTTAAACTAACTGATTAATGATAGTTTACCTCTTCCTCCATTTGTAAACAAGGGCACAAAAATTTTGCTGTCATTCAATTCATTAGATCCAATAATATAGCTTTACTTTTGTTTCCAGGGACCTTCAAAAAAAATGTGAGTGGAACCCTAATTTTACTACTTTGTTTTTTTGTAAAAGGCTGTGCAATATATTTCATTTGTACTTGAGTGATATTCTACTTTCAAAACGCTAAACCTATTAATATTACCTTTCTTACTATGTCTATCCCATTCATCACTTCATACACCTTCTAAAACTACATTATTACTTATCTCTTCTGTACAGACACTTATCCACATTTTCTGACTCCTCATGTATATTATCTATTGGAAACTCTTAACTCTAAAACATATTTGGATTTCTTTTTATTTCCATTTTTTTCTTGCCGTCGCCTTCTCTAGGCTTAATTACCCTTGTATTTTCATTTGAGGCTTCATATATTTAATTTGGTTTTCCGCTGTAGTAAGATTTCAGTGTTTGACACAAGCTTCTTTTGTTTTTTTTTAAAACTGCTTAATTTATACCTGGTGCATTTTGTTATCTAGAGCCACATCTATATCTGTGACATTATCCATATCCCACTTAATATCAGGGGCACTATTAACTACCATACTGTTTTAGCACTTGTAAGATATTTGACTGGTCTATAAGGGTACTACATACCCTGTGTTTTTGCACTTTTTAAAAAAAAACTTTTAACTCGTATTGCACTATATTATGATCTTTCTAATGTATCAGTACTTCATAGTTGATTTATTTAACCAATATTATCATTTCCCCAAAACTGAACCATTCCATCTTTTAAAAACATCTGTAATTGTCAGTCTTGCTCTATGTTAAGCTATGTTTCAGTAACATCTAAAATATCCTACGTGTCTGTCAGTGTCTTCATCTATCATGTTTATTAATGCCATTGCTTTGAAGTTAACTATGGATTTGTAAAAATAAAACTCCGGGAAACCTGTTGGTGAAACACTGAATGCTCACCTTCACGGCTCGTTCATAATCTCCTTTGAGGTTGTTGCTCTCACACTTCAACTTTTCTACATCCAAGATAGGTAACCGAACACCATCCTCCAGGCATTTTGCAACTTTCTCTTGAAGGCTTAAGGGAAGAGAACAGCATTGCATGAAATCATATTGACCAACTTCACGTTAACAACAAGAATGAAGGGGAGTTGGTACAGAAATATAATCATTACAGATGTTCACATTTGTGCACAGTAAAAAGTCTACTGGTGATTCCTCTACAACAGCAAATAATCAGCAAAAGCATGGGATCATTTGAGATGGCCTGTATCAATATAACAATGTTATTTAGCCAGGGTAACAGCTTTCCTCAGAACAATCCAAGGGCTATAAAGAGTCACAATTAATAACAATTGATTTCAATCTTTGGAACCATATTGACAGTGAAGTTGGTGCTAAGGGCAGTATTCACAGCATGAGAAGGCATTGGCTTGCTTTGGTTGGAAGACTGACGCACAAAGTATGGCAAATAACACTCAGCTCACAATTGTAAGCTTCTAGGTGCACCCTCAGTACTAGCAGTTGCCAGCATCTATAGGCTTTCAGACTGGAATTTAATCAGACATGCATTAGCACTGGTGTACCAATACTCTGATAAGCCTTGCATCAAACTAGCATGAGCTCTGCTGCTATGCACAACATCCAATAGAACTCAGCAATTCATTTGTATCTCCTGACCTTCCCATCAATAGATTGCATCTGCTATCAGCACTCTCAGAGCAGTGACAAAAGCCTGCGCATCCGGACTACAAGAATGGGAGGGCTCTCCAGAATGGAAAAAGGAGGAAACCTCAGACAGACACTGGGAAACAGGCTTACACCTTGAGAGTCCATGAATTTGAGTGTTGGTGATGGGGCAGGTATAAGGACTGGCAGGGAAAAAGGCAAATCAATCCAAACAAAACAAATCAGACTAATGATGTTGGCATTTCTTTCAAGGATGTCTGAACACAGGTGACCAGAAATCAATTTAAAAATCAGAATCTGAATTGTTTCTAAAAATTGACAAATTACAGGACAGCACCAATAACTTAGAAGGTGAAACAAAAATTGCTGTAAAAAAGCCACACACACAAAAAATGCTGGTGAACGCAGCAGGCCAGGCAGCATCTACAGGAAGCGGTACAGTCGACATTTCAGGCCGAGATGCTGCCTGGCCTGCTGCGTTCACCAGCACTTTTTGTGTGTGTTGCCTGAATTCCCAGCGTCTGCCGATTTCCTCGTGTATGTGTTGTTGTAAACAAGCTAGTTCTCTAATAGAAATAAAAAATATAAAAGAAAAACAGCATTTGATACCCAGTCCGCATCAATAGGACTGAAAAAATATACTGATTTCATAAACTGCTGCAAATTAGTTTTTAGTTGTGCCATGAAAGCTTTGAAATAGAGCTTTCATATCCAGCAGGATATTAAGGTTCTTATTTGATCTGATCAAGATGACGTTGGAGGTCTTGTCTGTGTGAGTGAGGGGGTGGGTGGGAGGGAGAGAGGAAACAGGCTTATTTTGCTGTTTGTATTTTCTTTTGTTGTTCTGCTGAATATTGTGGGTATGTTATGTTAGGGTCAGAACGTGTGCCGCCCCCCCCTCCCCCCACCCCAGCACATCCTTAGGTTGTGCTGATTGTTAACGCAAACAAAGCATTTCACTGTTTTTGATCTATGTGACAGATGAATCTTAACCTGACTGATAAACTGACAATATATTAGCATGAAAGTATTTTTGTTCATAGAAACAGATGATAGAATAATTCTTAACAAAGGGCACTGACAGAATTTTGTTGCTGCTGCAAGATTTTCAGTCTATATTATTCTATTCGGGACATGCCTCTCAACCCCATTCTCCTGCCTCCTCCCCGTACTCTGTGACACACTGGCTAATCAAGAATCCATCAACCTCTGCTTTAAATATACCCAATGACTTGTTCTCCATAGCTGTCCGTGAGGATGAATTCCTCCAATTCACCACTCTCTGGCTAAACAAATCCCTTCTCATTTTTGTTCTGATGCTGTGCCCTCTGGTCAAAGCTCACCCATTACAGCAAACATCCTCTCCAAGTCCACCCCGTCTAGACCTTTCAACATTCGACAGGTTTCAATTCTTCAGGTTTCCCTTCATTCTTCTAAACTCTAGCGAGTACAGGCCCAGAGCCATCAAACACTCCTCATACAATAACTCTTTCATTCCAGGAATGATTCTTGTGAACCTCTTCTGCCTCTTCTCCAATGCCAGCACATCTTTTCTTAGATAAGGAACCAAAAACTGCTTTACAATACAGTGCAGGCCATCCAATGCCTCAGCATCATATCCTTGTTCTTAAATTTTAGTCCTCTCAAAATCAATTCATACTGCAATTAGAGAGGAAGAAACACAAGTCACGTATCAGTATCGTAAAGGAATAAAGGGAACTACAGGGGCATGAGAGAGGAGTTTGCCCAGGTGGATTGGAGGAAAATTCTGGTGGAGATGATGATAGAACAGAGGTGGCTGAAGTTTCTGGGAATAGTTCACGAGGCACAGGATAGATATGTCCCACAGTAGAAGTTGTTCTCAAATGGCAGGGCTAGGCAATCGTAGGCATTCAACAAATTCCCTCTCTTGCGATCCAACACCAACCTGATCTTCCCAATCCCCCTGCATATTGAAGTCTATTACAATTGTGTCATTACCCTTATTACATGTCCTTTCCAGCTCCCTTTGCAATTTCAGCCCCACATCTTGGAGGCCTATATATGATTCCCATAATGGCTTTATTGCCCGTGTATCTATCCTGCACCTTTGAGATCAGTTGAGTCTGCTCTGCCATTCAATCACAACTGATTTATTATCCCTCTCATTCCTATTCTTCTGCCTTCTCCCTGCAACTTGATGCTTTAACTATACACAAACTTTGATTTTGTAGTTCTTTCCTAAGCTTTACAGAACTTTCAGATATTTGCATAAATGGAGACAATACAAATACTAGAAATTCACAATAGGTAGCTCAAGAGAAATATTGAATGGCTTCTGCGGAAGATTACCTTATTCAATAATGCCAAGTTTTCCAGTATTATCCTGTGGAATACTGACAAAATGATCGCAGAATAGTAAGTGGAACATGGCCCATTTCAGGCCACAGACCTATTTCTGAATGACACCACCCCCCAGGGGTCACCAGAACAATATAAGCAAGAGACAGCCAGCAGACTACATTACCCATGGACTGTGGAGACCAGCTCCATCTCCTTCTGCTTTTGATTTTCCAGAATGTTGTCTTTTTCCTTGCAGTGCGCACGAGCTTCTCCAAGTTTGGCCTCTAAATCCTGTACTGTGCTCTGCAGCACTTCAATTTGCATCTCTGAGTCCTTCAGCTGTAAAACACAATATTTAATTCATAATGTCACAAGTGAAAACACAGGTATCGTACCTGAACAAATACCCCCTTAGTCAGCCCATGGATGACAATGCCCAAACATTAGTTCATTCAGCACAGAGTCAAAAATTAAACAAAACAGCATATTTAACTTAAGTGCAAATAAAGGCTGCATTTTATTGGTAAAGGCAGGATTCTGATAAAGGTAAAAGATGTAGAACTAATGTACGTATCAACAGCATTTATAGAACAAAATTCCTTGGACATGTTTTTCATGGCTATAGACTGTGCTGTCCATTCACTATATGTCAAGATGTACTATCAAACAGTATGCCAGGTAGTGAGTGAATTGACAGGAGTTGAGAAAATTTTTTGAGCATCTTTTCTGTGTGTGGATCTCTGTCAAATACAGAGCCCTACATAATTGCCTACTAAAAGTCTAGAGACTATGTATGGACCAGTGTTCAGTACGGGAGTGTACTCCACTGAGTTACCTTGCAACTCAGTGCATTCTGCCATTTTTATACCGTAGCCAGAGGCAATTGGACAAAGAGGAGATAAGTCTGAAGTGTATCATAAAGCCTATATATAAATAATTGCCCATTGTACACAGGCTGTGAAACACCTTTGACAAATGCAACCTGAAACCTAAAAGAAGCACATTTTCCTCCTGCAGACTTTAAATTTGAGCAATTATTCAAGCTCAATCATCTAACACAAGATTTAAAACAAACTACTAGTGTCTTCAAGAGCCTGACCCTCAACTCTGTTACAGCAAAGGCCAAACCTCATGTGCTTTTAAGACAAGTCTGGGAAACAGAAGCATGTATTAGTTCAGCATCTCATCATCTCTTTATTTTGTTACAATTATACTTTATAAATCAACACACAATGGCAACACCAAGAAAAGTGCTAAGCAGCAGAGTAATGACAGTCTGGAAACCTGGAGAATTGCCAGTTCCTCTCTTGTAAGTGTAATAGGACATAATTCATCACATCACTCATTATACCTATTACCACAAGACAATAAGAGATAGGAGCAGAGTTAAGCCATTCAGACCATCAAATCTGTTCCATCATTTCATCATGGCTGATCCATTTTCCCTCTCAAACCCATTACCTGCTCTCCCCATAACCCTTCAAGCCCTGAATATCTTCCCAATTACTGTGGTCACACTAACTGCCTATAATTTCCTTTCTTTGGCCTCTCTCCCTTCTTGGAGTGGAATGACATTTACAATTTTCCATTCCTGAGGAACAATGCCAGAAATAATTGATTCTTAAAAGATCATTACTAATGCCTTCACAATCTCTTCAGCCACCTCTTTCAGAACCCTGATGTGCATACCATCTTGTTCGGGTGACTTACCTTCAGACCCTTTCCCTTTGGCAGCCTCTTCCTTCCCTTTCTCCTATGGTCCACTCTCCTCCTCTATCAGACTCCTCCTGCCTTCAACCAATTTTATCATGTGCCTCCAAATTCCCTGAGAGCTCATCCTTAACAATCAACCACAACATCTTCCCAACCACAGCTCAGGTTAACTGATCTTTAATTTCCTTTCTTCTGCCTCTCTCCCTTCTTGAAGAGTGAAGCGACATTTGCAATTTTTCAGTCCTCCAGAACAAAGCCAGAATCTAGTGATTCCTGAAAGATCATTATTAAAGCCTCCACAAACTCTTCAGCTACCTCTTTCAAAACTCTGGGGTGTTGTCCACCTGGTCCAGGTGACTTGTCCACCTTCAGACTTTTCAGTTTCCCAAGCACCTTCTCCCTAGTAATAGCAACTGCACTCACTTCTGCTCCCTGACACTCTGGAACTTCCAGCATACCACTTGTCTTCCACAATTCAAGATTCAAAAAACTTTATTGTCATTCTAACCGTACATCAGCTCTGCAGGGCAGAATGAGACAGCGTTTCCCAGAAGCAGTGCAATCATAAATAGTAAATAATAAACATAACAATAAATAGTAAAACACAACAGCCACAGGTCAGTTAAAATCAAGTTATAAGTGTCCAGTGCAAGTTAAAAGTGTCCAAAGCAGAGTCAGATAGAGCAGCTATTTAGCAGTCTGACTGCCTGTGGGAGGAAGCTGTTTAGTAGCCTTGCGGTTTTAGTTTTGATGCTCCTGTAACATTTGCCTGATGGCAGAACAAACAAAGACTGAAGCAAAATACTTATTTAATTCGTTCGCCATTTCCTTGCCCCCATTACTACCTGCTCAGCATCATTTTCCAGCAGTCCAATATATATTCTTGCCTCTTTTCCTCTCTATATATCTGAAAAAAAATTATGGTATCCACTTTGATATTATTGGCTAGCTTACCTCCATATTTCAACTCTTCCCTCCTTAGTTTTCTTTCTAGTTGCCTTCTGTTAGTTTTTAAAAGCTGCCCAATTCTCTAACTTCCCACTAATCTTTGCTCTACTATATGCCCTCTTACTTAATGTTGTTTTTGACTTCACTTGTCAGCCACATGTGTGTTATCCGGTCTTTAGAACATGCCTTCTTTGGGATGTCTCTACTCTGTGCCTTCCGAATTTCTCAGAAACTCCAGCTGTTTTGCTGTCATCCCTGCTATAGTCCGCTTCCAATCAGCTTTGGCAAGCTCCTCTCTCATGCCTCTATAATTCACTTCACCCCACTGCATTAATGATACATCTGACTTAAGCTTTTCCCTCTCAAACTGCAGGCTGAAGTCTATTATATTAAGATCACTGTCTCTTAAGGTTCCTTTACATAAGCTCCTCAATCGAATCTGGGTCATTACAAGACACCCAATTCAGAATAGCCTTTCCCCTCGTAGGCCCAATCACAAGTTGCTCTAAAAAAACCATCTCATAGAAAAGAATTCTACAATTTCTCTCTTGGGATCGAAAATCAGCACCAACCTGATTTTCCCAATCCATCTCCATATTGATATCCCCATGATTATTGTAACATTGCCCTTTTGACATACTTTTTCTGTCTCCCGTTGTAATATGTAGCCTACATCCTGGCTACTGTTTGGTGGCCTGTATATAACTTCCATCAAGGTTTTTTTTTTACCCTTGCATTTTCTTAACTCTACCCACAAGAATTCTACATTTCCAATCCCATGTCACCTCTTTCTAAGGATTTGATTTCTTTTTTTTAAGCCAACTGCACCACCCCACTCCCTCTGCCTAACTGCCTGTCCGTTCTATACCATGTATATCCCCAGATGTTGAGCTCCCAACTATGAACTTCTTTCAGCCATGAGTCGGTGATGCCCACAACATTATACCTGCTCATTTCTAACTGGACTGCAAGATCATCTATCTTATTCCATGTACTACGTGTAATCAAATATAACACCTTCAGTTCAATATTCATCACCCTATTTTGCACCCATGTTATACTTGAACTTATCCCACTGACTGCAATTTTGCCCCATCATATGCCTGTCATTCCTCTAAAACTCACTGCACACTGCATTTAGTTGTATGCTAACTGAACCATCCTCAGCCCCATCTCTCCGGTTCCCATCCCCCTGCCAAGTTAGTTTAAACCCTCCCCAACAGCTCTAGCAAACCCTTTGTCCCCCTTGGGTTCAGGTGTAACCAATCCCTTTTATAGAGGTCAGACCTTCCCCAGAAGTGATCCCAATGATCCAGAAATCTGAAGCCCTGCCCCTTGCACCAGTTTCTCAGTCACACGTTCATCTGCCAAATCCTCCTATTCCTACCCTCACTGGTGCATGGCACAGGCAGCAATCCAAAGATTACTGCTCTGGAGGTCCTGATTTTCAGCTTTCTACCTAGCTCCTTAAATTCTCTCTTCAGGACCTATTCCCTTTCTCTACCTTTGTCATTGGTGCCAGTATGTACCAGGACTTCTGGCTGCTTATCCTGCCCTTTTAGAATGCCGGGGACCCAATCTGAAATGTCCCTGCTCCCGGCACCCAAGAGCTGGTGGTAGATCTGAGGAGGGCTAAGGCACCGGTGACCCGTTTCCATCCAGGGGGTCAGTGTGGACATGGTGGAGGATTACAAGTACCTGGGGATACGAATTGACAATAAACTGGACTGGTCAAAGAACACTGAGGCTGTCTACAAGAAGGGTCAGAGCCATCTCTATTTCCTGAGGAGACTGAGGTCCTTTACCATGTGCTGGACGATGCTAAGGATGTTCTACGAGTCTGTGGTGGCCAGTGTATCACGTTTGCTGTTGTGTGCTGGGGTAGCAGGCTGAGGGTAGCAGACATCAGCAGAATCAACAAACTCATTCATAAGGCCAGTGATGTTGTGGGGATGGAACTGAACTCTCTGACGGTGGTGTCTGAAAAGAGGATGCTGAACAAGTTGCATGCCATCTTGGACAATGTCTCCCATCCACTACATAATGTACTGGGTGGGCACAGGAGTACATTCAACCAGAGACTCATTCCACCGAGATGCAACACAGAGCGTCATAGGAAGTCATTCCTGCCTGTGGCCATCAAACTTTACAACTCCTCCCTTGGAGGGTCAGACACCCTGAGCCAATAGGCTGGTCCTGGACTTATTTCCTGGCATAATTTACATTTTACAATTTAATTAAAACTGTAACGAAAACCAGTTTCCCTCTGGATCAATAAAGTATGACTATGACTACCATAACACACTGTCCAGTGACTCTTTCACATCCACAGAATCTCATGTCTACTATGGAATCCCCTTTCACTACTGCAATCCTCACCTCTCCCTCCTTTCTGAACCTCAGGACCAGACTCAATGCCAGAGACCCAGTCGCTGCGGCTCCTCCTGGTCAGTCATCCCACCATAACGGTATCCGAAGCGGTATGGTCATTACTGAGGAACTGGTCACAGTGATACTCTGTACTGGCTGCCCATTTTCTTTCTCCCTCCTGACAGTCACCCAGATACCTGCCTCCTGCAGCTTAGGTTTGACTACCTCCTTGTAGGGAATTTGTTGCCACATGCAGCTGTGGAGGCTAGGTCACTGGGTGTATTTAAGCAGAGATTGATAGGTTCTCAATTGGACATGACATCAATGGTTACAGGGAGAAAGTTGGGAATTAGGGTTGAGGAGGGGGAGAAAAAGGATCAGCCATGATTGAATGGTGGCCAGATGGCCTAATTCTGCTTCTATGTCTTATGGTCTATGTAGCTCCTATCTATCACCTCAATTTCCCATATGAAAGAACTACATTTTCACTGTGGGGTAAGGCATGAAAATAGTACCTCCTACAGTGGATTATTTCTGTGCTTATCACCCAATTTTGTACAACTCAACTGTGAATGAAAGCTGGAGGAACTCAAAAAGTCAGGTTGCATCTATATTTTGAGCTGAAAACCTTCAACAGGACTGGAAAGAATGAGCCCCTTTTTTCTTTCCAGTCCTGATGAAGGGTCTTGGCTCAAAACATTGACCATTTATTCCCCACCATAGATACTGCCTGACTTGCTGAGTTCCTCCAGCATTGTTGTGTGTTGCTCAAGATATGCAGGATCTGCAGAATCTCTCACGATTTTGAATGAAAGCTCTTAATTTGCCAGGAGCCTATGGTTGGTCCCACCTGTCGGCTTTGTTTCTGATAATCATCTAGAGTGGGCAAGTCTGCCAGGTACCGCTCCAAAGTTTCAACCCGTTGTTGTTTCTCTCTGTTTTGTTCTGCCTCCTTCTGACACTTCCTCTTCAGGTTGTTGATGTGTTTGTCCCGGCCTCGGACCTACAACAACATAAAGCAGAACAGTGAGTGTTCTAAACAGCCTTGAATTATATGTACAGTATATAGGAAAATGGAGGCTGCTTACTTTCCCTCAATCCTAAAAACATAGGGACAACTTAAACTTCTCTGCCACCCCATCTAATTGAGCAAATTAGAGAAAAGGGGGCAAATGTGATCTATGGCAGCACCTTACATGCCAAGTCATGGACAAACGTGCACATAGCGAACACAATAGGACTATAAAGGAGACAGTTACATCAACTTTCACAGGTTCTGTTCTTTTTGACTTTTTTTTAAAACAATGGATTATTTTGTATTCTGGTTAATTGGGCATCACCTAATTGAGACAGACGCTTATTTGGGACAACTCTTAAAGAACACAAATAAATTGAGAAAATGAGTCCTGACGAAGGGTTCCGGCCCGAAATGTCGACTCATCGTTTCCACGGATGCTGCCCGACCTGCTGTGTTCCTCCAGCGTGTTGTGAGTGTTGCTTTGACCCCAGCATCTGCAGAGTATTTTATGTTTAAATTGAAAAAATATCTGGGATTCAGTTTGTTTATTTGGAACACTATGTCACTTAACTGGGACAGCAGACTGTTGCCGAACAGTTTCTAACTAACATCAGTCGCACACACATTATGGCCGTTAGACACTACACGGTGCTTTGAACGAACAGTTTATAAATAGCATCACTTGCGTGTGTTTGTGTTAAAAAACAGTGATTTTGGTCACTGATAGTTATACTTTGTCGCCAAACAATTGGTACTAGAACGTACAATCATCACAGCAATACTTGATTCTGCGCGTCACATTTCCTGGATTACAAATATTAAATATTAAAGATATTAAAAATAGTTAAAATTAGCAAATATTAAAAATTTAAATTATAAATCATAAATACAATAGAAAAATGGGAAGTAAGGTAGTGCAAAAAAAACCGAGAGGCAGGTCCGGATATTTGGAGGGTACGGCCCAGATCTGGGTCAGGATCCATTCAGCAGTCTTATCACAGTTGGAAAGAAGCTGTTCCCAAATCTGGCTGTACGAGTCTTCAAGCTCCAGAACCTTCTCCCGGAGGGAAGAGGGACGAAAGGTCTGTTGGCTGGGTGGGTCGTGTCCTTGATTATCCTGGCAGCACTGCTCCAACAGCGTGCGGTGTAAAGTGAGTCCAAGGACGGAAGATTGGTTTGTGTGATGTGCTGCGCCGTGTTCACGATCTTCTGCAGCTTCTTTCAGTCTTGGACAGGACAACTTCCATACCAGGTTGTGATGCACCCTAGAAGAATTCTTTCCACGGTGCATCTATAAAAATTAGTGAGGGTTTTAGGGGACAGGCCAAATTTCTTTAGTTTTCTCAGGAAGTAAAGGCGCCGGTGGGCTTTCTTGGCAGTGGACTCTACTTGGTTGGACCAAGTCAGGTCATTTGTGATACTGACCCCGATAACTTAAAGCTTTTGACCTGTTCCACTTGCGCACCACCGATGTAAATTGGGTTGTGCGGTCCGCTACTCCTTCTGAAGTCAACAACCAATTCCTTCGTCTTGCTGACGTTGAGGGATAGGTTATTGTCTTCGCACCATGCCACCAGGTTCTTAATTTCCTCTCTGTACTCAAATTCATCATTACCCGAGATACGGCCTACAATTGTTGTGTCATCAGCAAACATATATTGAGTTCGATGGAAACTTGGCTACACAATCATGGGTGTACAGTGAGTACAGCAGGGGGCTGAGTACACAGCCTTGTGGGGCACCGGTGCTCAGAGTGATTGTAGAGGAGAGCTTGTCCCCTATTTTTACAGCCTGGGTCCTGTCTGTGAGAAAGTTGAAGATCCAGCTGCAGATCTGAGTGCTAAGGCCCAGGTTCCAGAGCTTAGGAATCAGTTTATTTGGAATGATGGTATTAAAGGCAGAGCTGTAGTCAATGAAAAGGAGCCTTACGTATGCATCTTTATTCTCCAGGTGTTCTAAGGAGGAATGTAGGGCCAGAGAGATGGCATCTGCCGTTGACCTGTTGCTCCGGTAGGCAAATTGCAAAGCGTCGAGGTTGACTGGTAGGCTGTGGTTGATGTGTGCCATAACCAATCTCTCAAAGTACTTCATAGCAATCGATGTCAGAGCCACAGGTCAATAGTCATTCAGGTATGCCACCCTGCTCTTCTTCGGCACTGGGATTATCGTTGCCTTCTTAAAACACGAAGGGATATTAGACTGAAGCAAGGAGCAGTTGAGGATGTCAGCAAACACTCCAGCTAGCTCGCTTACACAGGCTTGGAGAACCCGTCCTGGGACGCCATCTGGGCCCGTCGTCATCCGGGCCCGTCATCTTCCTTGGATTTAGCTTTAGGAAGGCCCTTCTAACGTCCTCCTTGGTGACGATGAATCTCGATACCACCAGGTCTGGTTCATCTGGAGGGAGCCTGGGTTCTCTCCTCTTCTGTTCGAATCTTGCATAGAATACGTTAAGTTCGTCAGGAAGAGAAGCACCACAGTTATTGATATTCGCAGCCTTTTCTTTGTGCCCAGTGATCTCACTTAGACCCTGCCATAGTCTACTGGCATCCCTCTGGGCTTCCAACTTGGGTCGATATGGCCTCTTGGCGCCCTTAATGGCTTTCCGGAGTTCACGCCTGGATTCCGTGTAGCGACTGGTATCCCCGGACCTAAAAGCCGCAGCTCTAGTCTTTAAAAGGGACTTGACCTCATAATTCATCCAAGGTTTCCAGTTAGGGAATACCCGGATCGTCTTGCGAGACACACAGTCCTCTGTGCATTTCCAAATAAAGTCAGTGACAGCTGAGGCATACTCATTGAGTATGCAAATAATAAGCAGTAAGATAGTTCAGAATTGTTTTCCTCACTGCAGTTTCAAGCATACAGCCTGGAAATGCCCAAAACTGTCGGGAGTGTAAATGAAACAATTTCACTACTTCAAGTTAGGAACTATGAAGAATTTGAAAATATCGACAATTATCTTGATTGTTACAATGAAAATGAAGATTTGGAGGATGCAATCTTTGAAAACATTATTTGAAGGTAGCCCATTATATGTACTAGGTGTCTGCACTGATTTTGATCATCTACAATCAATCACAAGAACACAGCAACATACTCAGGAATAATTACTCTGTTTTTATCTATTAGGAACTAATACAGTTTTATAGACCTGTAGCAGTTTTGGTAGTGTTCCGATTTGTTCTGTATGTCATTAAGTATTGATAATGGTTGCGGGTCACCCATCTTGTAAAGATACTGCCCAGAAGGCGGCAATGGCAAACCACTTCTGTAAAAAAAAATTGCCAAGAACATGATCACCTATGTCATCTAACATGGCACATAATGATTGTGATGATGATTTCATTTAAATATGTAATTTGTTCCCAGTTAAATGGTAGTTTGTCTTTTTTTTTATACTTTGTTAACCATTTCCATGAAACTTTGGCTAATTGGGCAGCCACTTAATTGGGCCAAAATGTACTTGTTTCAATGTGTTCCAATTAACCAAAATCCACTGTATTTGACAACATGCAATGGAACTGCAGATAGTATTGGTCACTCTCACAGGTAACTACCATACGAATTACCACTGGGGTATATTGCATTCAAAGTTGAAACGAAAATACATGCAATGTGAAGTTACTTTTAAGTGTTAAGGTCAAGATCATTACAGTTTAAAGGCTGTATCAGTGCATGTTATTTTGTTGTATAGAATTCTTTTGCAGTTACTTTAAATAGATCTCTTTTAGTGCTTTATGTTACATTAGCTATAGTGTTTAGTTACATTTAATGAACTTTATATAAAGAAAAACTTTTGGCCTATGCTCCCTTGCAAATCCTCAATAGACTTTCCATACTCGGGCCAAATTTAACAAACAAAAACACAAAAGTAACCCTTATACATAACCCCTCACATTGTCTTTTACCTCATCTTAACAACAAGACCAACTCTTGGCTTCTATGGCTCTAATTCTGTAAAACTAATTTATAACCAAAAACCCTGACCATGTTAGCTAACACCATTAATAAATTTCTATCTTCACATACCATCATTCCTACTTTCAAATTTGCTGTAGAAAGCTTCAAAGTATTAGTAGTAAGGTGCAGCTGGAGGCCATCGGGGGGCGTATAGAAACCGATATTTCTCTCAGTACTGTTTTCTCACCATCAACTCCATCCATCTCCCTGCCATATAGCAAGTGAACACAACTGTTCAGCTTTCCGTGATGACTGGCTGCCCCCAAAACCATGCCTGCATTATCACTGTTCTCACCCATTTTCACTCTATTACACAATGCAACTGCAACCACCGCTTCATTTTCTTCTGGAGCCCTACTGATTCCTCTGGACTTTCTAACTCCAATGCAGTCATGGGTGGTTTTCCTCATTCCAGTCATAATATAGTACAAACATTACAGGAACAGGCCCTTCGGCTCATGTTCTGTAACAACATGCCATTCTCCTTGAGTCCCTGGGTTTTCACTGTATTAATCAGTGTGCCACATAGGAATTAGTCAAACAAAAACATAATAGGAGGTGGTCATTAGGGTCTGAATGGCTGTTCCACCCTTTAATAAGACCACAGCTCCTCTTAGTGCCATTTTCCAGCAGGAACCCAGTACTTCTCAAGTGCCCTAATATCTAAAAAATATATTGATTTCTGTCTTGAAGATACTTAGCAAATGAGTCTCCACAGCACTCTTAAGTAGAAAATTCCAAAAATTACCAACACCCAAGTAGCATATTGACATTGGTGGTAGAGATGCTGTCTCATAAGTCCAGCAACCAGGTTCAGTCAGGATCTTTGGTACAGCTGCTGAGGAGTTTGGATATTCTTCCTGTGACCACATGGATTTTTCCCAGTTGCTCCATTTTGCTTCTACATCCCAAGGACATGTGAGGGATTGGTCAGTTAATTGCCCACTATAAATCGTCCCCATTATGTATGATTGGTAGAATCTGCAGTTAATGGGATAGTGGGGAGAAAGGTAGGAAACAGGACTGTGCTTGAGCCAATGTAGACTTGATAGGCTGAAACAGCCTCCTTTGTCATTTGGAAAATATATTGATTTCTGTTCTGAATGATTGACACTATGCTCCCTGCTTCTGGCTATCCCAGCTCAAGGATACATTATCCTTTAAAATCCCTTGAGTACCTTATTAAAATCAATCACATCAAATAATCACGTTTCATCAGAAGTGGGGATATTTGCTGACTATTACAGAATAGCTCTACTTCTCTCTCTATACACACACAATGCAGACACACACAGATACAGGCTTGTTGGGCCAAGAGGGCCTGTTCTATACTGTATCACTAAATGAGAAAATAAATATATAAAACTCCTCAGCAAATGAAACAGTCATCACCTGCTTGCATCAGTCCTTGTCAAAATTCTGACTTGTGGTAACAAAGGGAAGTCACACTTGTGCCAGCAAAGTGCCAAAGACGGGCAATTTCTAACAAGAAAGCACCTAACTGAATACCCTTCATATTCAACAGCATGATCTCTGGAGGATGCTCTGCCACCACTGTCCAGCTGAGTTTCCACTGGATTAGCCAGTTACTGCTGTGAATTCAGTTCAGAATACAATTTGCTTGTGTTTATTATCTGCATGAATTGATTTGTTTCTCTGCACATTGAGTATTTTGAGTCTTTTTTTATGGGTTCTTTTGGGTTTGTGGCTGCCTATAAGGAGATGAATATTAAGGCTGTATAATGTAAATATACTTTGATAATAAATGTAATTTGAACATAAATATTATGACATGAAAAGTCAGAGCCTAAGTATCCTATAGCAAGTGACTGACTTACTTACCACTCCAAAATCCTTCCGCATCTTCAAAGTACACATCAGAAGCTTGATGCAATATTTTCTCTACATCTGGATGAGCACAGTTTCAACAACACAAGCTCAGTATCATTCAAAACAACCTACCTGTTCGATTGGTATCACATTCACCAGCCTTATCTGGCATTCCCTCCATCACTTGTGCAAAGTAGCTACACTATGTACAATCTACAGAATGCCCTGAAGTACTTAAGATAGTCCGACAGCACTTGCAAAATTGCTGGCCTCAGCCACCAAGAACAAAGGAAACAGGAGCATGGGAAGTCCAAGTTGCACACTTCACCATCATTGAATCTGAATACCACAAGCCCATGTCAGCTGTATTGAAAGAGAACTGTACTGGCTCACCACCATCCATCCTTTTGATGTCAATTAATGCCTACCTTTCCACTATTGCAAATAAAACCCACACTGGGTCCAAATGGATTATGTTCCTTTATTTTCCAGTGATTTTACTTTCAAATGTTACATGTACACCCATGAGAATCAACTTAATCTAGTCTTGGCAATGAATTGAAAGTACTGTTCCTATCTGTGCATTACCTAAGTTAATGGCAGAGCCGTAGATGTAGTGTATATGGATTTCAGCAAGACATTTGACATGGTACGCCATGCAAGGCTTATTGAGGAAGTAAGGAGGCATGGGATCCAAGGAGACATTGCTTTGAGGATCCAGAACTGGCTTGCCCACAGAAGGCAAAGAGTGGTTGTAGACAGGTCAGATTCTGCATGGAGGTCGGTCACCAGTGGAGTGCCTCAGGGATCTGTTCTGGGACCCCTACTCTTCGTGATTTTTATAAATGACCTGGATGAAGAAGTGGAGGGATGGGTTAGTAAATTTGCTGACGACACAAAGGTTGGAGGTGTTGCGGATAGTGTGAAGGGCTGTCAGAGGTTACAATGGGACATTGATAGGATGCAAAAATGGGCTGAGAAGTGGCATATGGAGTTCAACCCAAGTGTGAGGCAGTTCATTTTGGTAGGTCAAATATGATGGCAGAATATAGTATTAATGGTAAGACTCTTGGCAGTGTGGAGGATCAGCGGGATCTTGGGGTCCGAGTCCATAGGACACTCAAGACTGCTGCGCAGGTTGACTTTGTGGTTAAGAAATCGTACGGTGTATTGGCCTTCATCAATTGTGGTTTGAGTTTAGGAGCCAAGAGGTAATATTGCAGCTATATACAACCCTGGTCAGATCCCACTTGGAGTACTGTGCTCAGTTCTGGTTGCCTCACTATAGGAAGGATGTGGAAACCATAGAAAGGGTGTAGAGGAGATTTACAAGGATGTTGCCTGGATTGGCGAGCATGCCTCATGAGAATAGGTTGAGTGAATCTAGGCTTTTCTCCTTGGAGCGACGGAGGATGAGAGGTGACCTGATAGAGGTGTATAAGATGATGAGAGGCATTGATCGTGTGGATAGTCAGAGGCCTTTTCCCAGGGCTGAAATGGCTAGCATGAGAGGGCACAGTTTTAAGGTGCTTAGAAGTAAGTACGGAGGAGATATCAGGGGTAAATTTTTTTTTTTAAAAAACGCAGAGTGGTGAGTGTGTGGAACAGGCTGCCGGCAACGGTGGTGGAGGCGGATAAGATGGGGTCTTTTAAGAGACTCCTGGACAGGTATATGAGCTCAGAAAAATAGAGGGCTATAGGTACGCTCTAGGTAATTTCTCAGGTAAGGACATGTTCGGCACAACTTTGTGGGTATTGTGTTGTAAGTTTTCTATGTTTCTAATGCAGCAGTATTTTTTTCTCCATTCGAACTGCATAACATGTGACTAGCACCACCTAATGGCAAAGAACAGAACTGTGCATGTTCAGTCAGGGTTCCTTATGACATTTCCGTAAATTGGAAAACCGCAAACTCATGTGGTTGCTGTCTGTCATATGAAGTAAAATAAAAAACAAGGTCAAAATTTAATTTATCCCACTTGAATCAGAAAAATAAAAACATTCAATTTGTTTTTTTAATGGATAAGACTTCAAACAATTCAAAGTGTCTTTGAAAACCCATACAAGTTAGAACAACACACATCAAAGTTGCTGGTGAACGCAGCAGGCCAGGCAGCACCTCTAGGAAGAGGTACAGCCGACGTTTCAGGGTCTCAGCCTGAAACGTCGACTGTACCTCTTCCTAGAGATGCTGCCTGGCCTGCTGCGTTCACCAGCAACTTTGTTGTGTGTTGCTTGAATTTCCAGCGTCTGCAGAATTCCTGTTGTTTGTATACAAGTTAGAAGTCTGGTTTGTGCATGAGAATACCCAAGCTTGAGAACCAACACTATCCACAGGCCCCACACTTGCCTTTTCCTCCATTCTCTTCATATCATCAGAGTGCTTCTGGGCATTTTCTTTGAGACTCTCATTCAGTTGGCGAATCTCCACTTCTGCTGCTGCTAGCTTTTTCTCTATCTCCAATTTCTCATTACTCAATGCCTCTGTATGTTCAACGTAATGTGCCCGCAAGAAAGCATTTTCCCTTAGAGATTCCTGTAAAATAAATTGCTAATTTATGATATTTGGCTACAAAGAATCCTGCACCGATTTGATAAATAAAAGTGGATCAAGAAATTGAACATACAAATTTAATTGCAAGTTACAGAAATACAACATGGTTTTCAAAAGTTTTAATTATGGGTAGGTAAAATGTATACAAGACATCATCATAAATAAAGAGAAAGCTGCAAAAACTCTAGTTAAGCAGCATTCTGTAATAATTCATTGTCCTTTGGTATCACTGACTCTACAAAACTCCACTTAATTCTACCTGATCTGCTGAGCATTTCCAGCATCAGCAGTCTGCTTTTTCCTCAAGTTTTCTCAACTTCTTATCCTCCTTTCTAATTACACTATTAGGCAATTACTTTTCTAACATCTGTTGGGAAAAAATATAGCACATATGATGGGGAGAAAAGCCTCCTACTTTTCTATTAGAACAGGGGTCCCCAACCTTTTTTGCACTGCGGACCTGTTTCATATTGACAATATTCTTGCGGACCGGCCGATCGGGGGGGGGGGGGGGGGTGCATGGGTAGGGTTGGCAACGGACAAGAGTAGCAGTCAAATACGTTGGATTTACCCCGAGAAAGACTACAATGACCATGAAGCCTTGCGCGGGCATCAGTGCGCATGTGTGACTTGCACATGCGTGCACGTGCCGATTATTTTTCTACAAATCGTTTTTGGCGATTCTGTTTGGGGGGGGGGGGGCGCGTTAATCACGACCGGATATCGGTGATAAGTGGCTAATACACTCAATTTCATTTCTAAAAGGGTTTATCTAACGAATTTAATATTAAACACACAGCGCATATTTTCCTCGCATGAATATAGCGAAAAGTCAATTATCAGGGGAGAACAGGGAAGCTTGAAGTAAGTGTTGAACTTCCAGTAGAAGTGGCAGAAGCAGGTTCGATATTATCATTTAAAGTTAGATTGGATAGGTATATGGACAGGAAAGGAATGGAGAGTTATAGGCTGAGTGCAGGTCAGTGGGACGAGGTGAGAGTAGCATTCGGCACGGACTAGAAGGGCCGAGATGGCCTGTTTCCGTGCTGTAATTGTTACATGATTATATAAGTCAATAGCATCACAACATTTTAAGTAACGTTTGGATATTGAACACAGCGCATATTTCCCCCTATGAACATATAAAATCATTGCAACCCACCAATATCGCTGAATCAATGGGAGCCCTGGGCTCAAGACGGTCCTATCGAGGGGTGATGGGAGACAAGCGATACTTGAACGGGGTTCCTTATGTCCAGTCTATTCCACAATTTAGTTTTCGTTGCATTCATCGCAGAGATATGTTGGAAATGGAAGCAACGTTTTCGGTGCTTCCATGGCTATCTCAGGATATTGAGCCTTGACTTTGATCCAGAATGCCGGCAGAGATGTAATGTCCAACATACTTTTCAGCCCACCGTCATTTGCAAGCGCGAGGAGCTGATTTCCTTCCCCTGCTGACATGGACGCGTAATGACCTCGCATGCGAAATGGCTCAACAGTGGGCGTGACAGGGAATGAGGAAAGGTGCAGCTGACTCATATCGCTAAATCTATATCGTTTCCTCGTGGCCCGGTAGCGCATGCTCTGCGGCCCGGTGGTTGGGGACCACTGTATTAGAACATACGAAATACGAAGTTCACACACTTTCAAACTTTTCAACATTAACTTCTCTTCACTTCTCTGAATTTTTTTTCTCATTCTTCAGAACTTCAAAACCTCCCCTAGACGTTCCAGAACGCGTTGAATTAATTCCTCAATTAATCCTACTCTAATTCATTCTTCTACAGGAACTTACCTTTTCAAGTCCCCCTCTTTCCCTTATACTTCCAGGCATGCAAAATCCAACCTCTATTGTGGAGTTCACCTTTTAATGAAGTTTCACCTTTTAAGTCATAGTACCTGCAATCGGAGTATGCAGACATCACTGAGTGGAACAGCACGCCCTAGCAGAGCACTGTGCATCTGTAACTCACTCTCCCTCATTTTCTGTTCCAGCTGACAGATCTGTTGTTTCTGCCTACAATGTCAAGCAAAGGAGAAACAACAAAATGTGATTGATGCAGCATTCTTCAAAAAGTTAAAACTCAAGATCATCAGACTAAGTGTCATTCTTTTTCAATAATTTAAGTACCTAATTGGGTTCGCACAATAGTAATATGAAAATAAAAACTGAAATCATATTGTTACTAAGAGCATAGTGGTAGCACATCTTGAAACCAATAGCAAAAATTACTTAGGCAGGTAATACCCAACCACTTGCTGCAAGAACCCTGCAAAATCTGGAGTAATTTCAATTAAATTACCAGTATCTCAAAATTTGCTTAATATACTACTTAAAGCAGAAATATGGTAAATAAAGTGATGCAAGTGCCAAAGTGGGGATTTGGGAAACTCCCACAAGTTGGGCAGTAGCAGAGGAGCTTTCAATCGACATCTAGACCAGGTAGATTTCAGTCAACATCTTGACTTCCGTGTGCAATTGGATCCTCGACTTCCTCACTTGCAGACCAGTCAGTTCAGATTAGCAACAACATCTCCTCCACAATCACCATCAACATAGGTGCTTCACAAGGCTGTGTGCTTAGTCTCCTGTACTAATCACTTTACACTTATGACTGTGCAGCTAAGCACAGCTCCAACGCCATAATTAAGTTTGCTGGTGACATCACTATCGTGGGCCAAATCAGCATATAGAAGGGAGGGAGATTAAAATCTGGCTGAGTGGTGTCACAACAACAATCTCTCACTCAATGTCAGGAAGACCAAGGAGCTGGTTATTGACTTCAAGAGGAGAAAACCTGAGGTCTATGAGTCAGTCGTCAGAGATGGGGAGGCTTGACAACTTTAAATTCCTCTGTGTTATCACTTCAGAAGATCTGTACTGGGTCCGGCCATAAGTGCCTTTATGAAGAAAGCATGGCAGCACCTCTGCTTTCTTAGAAGTTTATTAAGATTTGGCATGTCATCTAAAACTTTGAGAAACTTCTATTGCAGTGGAGAGTATATTGTCCGATTGCATCATGGTCTGGTATGGAAACATCATTGTCCTTGAACAGAAAAGCCTACTAAAAGTAGTGAACATAGCCCAGTCCATCACAGGTAAAGCCCTCCCCACCACTGAGCACATCTACATGAAGCACTGTTGAAGGACAGTAGCATCCATCGTCAAGGATCCCCACCATCCAGGCCATGCTGTCTTCTCCCTGCTGCCATTAAGAAAAGGGTATAGAATCCTCAGGACACACACAAGGTTCAAGAACAGTTATTACCCCTCAACAATCAAGCTCTTGAACCAGAGGGGATAACTTCATTTGCCCATCACTGAAATGTTCCCACAACCTATGGACCATCAAGGATGTTTCATCTCATGTTCTCAATATTCATTGTTTTTTTTTGTATTTTCACAGTCTGTTGACTTCTGCACATTGATCTCTGTTGACTTTTGCACATTGATTGCTTGCCTGTCCTGTTGAGTGCGGTCTTTTATTGGTTCCATTGTGTTTCTTGGATTTACCAAGAATGCTCACAGGAAAATGAACCTCTGGGTTGTTTATGGTGACATATATGTACTTTGAGAATAAATTTACTTGAATTGAGAATATTTGCTGGAGCTCGAGGCAATACTTTGCAGTTAAACGTGCTTGATAGGTATCAGTAAATGAAGCCTTACTGTGTCTAACCCATTACTGCAGCTGGGGAGAAGGTATTTAGCATCAATACCAAATGAGAACATGTATCTTTTGCAATGTCTGCTCTACCCCGAAAGAATATATTTTTACAAACACAAACCGTTCAATCACCAATTCCTTCTCTTTCAATAAGCTCTCGTTTGCTTTTATTAATGGGTCCCATTTGTTAGGTTCATGATGTGCAAAAGGATATAATGTAGGACACTGCTGAGAACCATGGTTCAAAACCTAAGGAAAGAGAGAGAACAAAATGGTTAAATCTATTCGAAGCCTCATGTACTTATGATTAAAATGATTGCTATATGCCTTGATTCAGCAACAAAGGCCAGATCTAGACAAGTAGAAATTTTGTAAGAGACATGTCTCAAAACAATTGCTCTACTCTAGCATGAAACCACATTCCAAACATGGAAAATAACTTAGTTTAACTAGTTAATCATGGATAAACATGGGCAGGAGCAAAATAGATTACTGGGAAGATGTAACAACACTATTGTTAATAGAAAATACTTAGACATTTAAAGCAGTCATCTTGGTGCTATACAAAGTGGACAACGTGTGCTGGTGACAGCAGAAATACTGCCTCATTCACTTTCTCCACCTAAACCATCACACATGTTAGAGGTGCAGACAGTGCTAATTGACTAACTGACAAACACATCTCTTAGGGATTTAGAAGCAGTTGCCATAACTTTTATGTCAAGCAGCCTTTCCGGAATCGATACAAATACCATCACACACATTCACTAGTTAGAATGTTATTTGTCTTCACTACCTCTTCCTCCACATCTGCTGCCCATAAAAAAATGGCTGAAACACAAAGTGAACACAACTGTTTTACCTGCATCTGTTGCACTTGTAGCCTAAGACTCTCCAACTGTTGTTGCTGCCATGTGGTTAGGTCACAAGGTCTATCACTGGATCGAAAGTTGAGCTGCTTCCCATGCATTTGTTCTCTTGACCCTATTGGAGCCCAAAGTGTTTGCTGTCCTTGTAAAGTATGGAGCCCTTCAGGAACAGACCCTCCTCCACCATTTGGATGCAAGCAAGGTCTTGATCCTAACTGTGCAGTGCCAGCTGTTACAGATTTACTCTCAGGCAAAGATTTAAAAGTCATGTCATAACTAATGCACTTATCCTCATCTCCAGCGCCACTGATGTTATGGGGTGTCTCATTCTTGACAGATCCTTGAAATCTGTACTTGGGTTCACTGCATATTGTGTCCAAAAATGCAGATTGATTTAAGGTTGGTTCAACATGAGGAGTTTCAAATTTTTGCACCTTCTCCTCCAATCTCAGGTGTTCAACATTTGGGTACGAAGAATAGTCAAGCAAATTCAATCCAGATCTGCAGAGATTTGTGGAATCTATAGGCAAAGCTCTCATACTGGCAGAAGAATCTTCCATTTTGCTAGATCTAGTCTCAAAACAAGAAACATCTACCCCATTAAACTTGGATAAAGAACACTTCGCTCCAAATTTTTCATCTCTGGCATCTGAGGGAACACTTGGCCGCAAAGATATGGAATTAAACACTGGATTACCCATTGAGTGGAGATTAGATGGCATGTTGCTGGATGTGGAAGGCATGACATGGGCAGTAGGGATGATGGATTGTGAGCGTATGGGTTTGAACGACGAACTCTCACTGGAGCAGCAGAAATCTAAATGGAGTGAAAGACAGAAATGGATGCAAATTATTTTTCCTGAAGAATGGCTACCATCACCCAACAGGGGGCTCAATTAGAGGAAAACAGTAACAGGAATACTACCATCTATTACACAAGTGCAACAGTTCTTTTTATGAAAGTCATGCTATATTTTACTGCTCCTGTCTAGGCGTAAAGTCATGGTTAAACATGTCACAAACAACACTAAGTTGAAGCATATAGTACCTAACCCGTGAAAGACAGAATGTGTTAAAGTTGCTCTCTACACAAAGAAATGGAAAACTATATTGGACAAAAAGTTTGCCAACTTTTGTTTCATCTGCAAACTAACTGATCTACTCCAGTGTCAAAGAAGGTGACAGTAACCTGTCTAAATGACTATCATCTGGTGGCATTAACAGTACCCATTATGAAATGCTTTGAGCAGCTGGTCATGGAGCACATTAAAGCCTTACCCCCGGCTACAATGGACCTATTCCAGTTCGCTTATCGCTTGAACCGATCCACTGACATTGCAATAGCCTTTGCTCTCCACTCTGTCCAATATCAGCTGAAAAATTGGGTCTCATATCCCAGGCTGCTGTTTATAGACTTTAGTTTGGCATTTAACACCATCATACCCCAGAAACAGATGGGGAAACTGTCCTCACTGGGTCTCAACACCTCCTTCTGCAACTAGATCCTGGACTACTTAACAGAAAAGACACAGACAATCCATGTGGACACCAACATCCTTAGTCCCATTATGCTGAGCAATGGCACTCCCCAGGGCTGTGTGCTCAGCCCGCTGATGCATGACTGTTACAGGAATCAGTTCAAAACGTACCATGAATTTTGCTGATGACACAACAGTGGTTGGCCTCATCAACAATGATGATAAGATGGAATACAGAGAATAAGTGAAGCAGTTGGCGGACTGGTGTGAGAACAACAACCTAAGCCTGAACGTGGAGAAGGCCAAGTAAACCACTGAACTTCAGGAAGATGCAGATGAACCATCTCCCTCTGTGCATATATTGTTCCTCCATACAGAGTTAAGTGCACCATATTCTTGGGAGTTCACATCATGGATGACCTCATCTGGTCCCTTAATATCACCTTCCTGAACAAGAAGGCACAGCAACGCCTCCACTTCCTAAAGCAATTGAGGCCCCCCCACCATCTTAACTGAATTTTATATGAGCACCATTGAGAGCATCCTGACAAGTTGCATCTCCATCTGGTATGGGAGCAACCAAGCATCGGACCAGAAGTCCCAACAAAAGACTGTAAGAACAGCTGAGAGGATTATGGGGGTCTCCCTATAATCCACGAAGGGTCTCGGCCTGAAACGTCGACTGCACCTCTCCCTAGAGATGCTGCCTGGCCTGCTGCGTTCACCAGCAACTTTGACGTGTGTTGCTTGAACTTCCAGCATCTGCAGAATTCCTGTTGTTTGCATTTTTGTTAGGGGTTCCATTTTTCCACTGTACTTTGGATGAAGTTTTCCCCAATTTCAGGCCTGAATGCCCATGTCCTAATATCATGTTTGTAATTACTGTGTCTGTGGTAATATACTATTTATCGATATTTGTATACTTTCGCCATTGAATGAGAAATCACATGCTGCCTAACCACATACAAATCCCTTGCTCACTATACACAAGGCTATCATCACTTACTGCTGAAATGCCCTGGGCCAAGTCTGGCTGCCAAAATAACGTTGAGAATAATGTCTTCTTCTATACTTATGCATAACTAATGTAGCAAAAACTGGCATACCCCAGCTGTGCTCTACAATATGAATATGCAAAAGTTACAGACTTAGCAGGGTGGCAGGGTGGAGATAGGTCTCAACCAAAGGAGATGTAAGGTGCCCCTGCCTCTGCCAGCCCACAGGTCAGTTTTGGGCAAGGTGTAGCACCTGCTTAGCCCCCTGATCACAGTCATGTGAAGCCATGGGAACAGGTGGTGGATGGTCATATGAATAGCTGGTGCACATCACAAGTCCACGTTATGCCACTGCTTACACTAGGCAGTCAATCGCTGAAGAGTATTGCTAATGGCTGGGGTCACCCATCTTGTGAAGACACTGCTTAGAAGGCGGCAATGGCGAAACACTTCCGTAAAAAATTTGTGAAGAACAATCACGGTCACAGCAAGACCATGATTACTCACCCATGCAGTATGACACAGGGAACAACAAACAAATGAACTATCTTAGTCGTTTTGCAAAAACAGCATTCTGCCTCATTGTTGAAATTCATTTAATGTATCCTGTACTTTCTGATAGATGTGAACTAATTATAGACAACACAACAGCTGTAGATTTGTATAGAATTTGTAATGGAGAGGCTTGTAACAGTCACCTTAGAAAGCTGCCTAGCCACCTCTGGCTGCCAGTAACTTAACTCAGCTTACATTCTGTGGTAGGTGCTGTTTACTGGTTTGCACATGACTACTCATCCAAACGTCAATTTATAGCTACACTTAACAACACCTCAGGAACTCATTAACAGATTCCTCCAATGTGCTTCCCAATCCTGCATGACTGTGAGAACAGCTGAGAAGATCATAGGTGTCTCCCTACCATCTATCGGAGACATTCATCAGGAGCACTGCAAATGCAGGGCCCTTGGTATTATCAAGGATCCCACCCATCCAGCATTATCTTTGACCTTCTACCAGCAGGTAGGAGACTCCATTGCCTAAAAACAAGAATGGTCAAGATGAGAAACAGTTTCTTCCCTCGGGCCATTAGGCTTCTGAACTCCCTGCCATATTGCATTCAAAGTGTCACCGGTCAATCTGTTCTGTACCTAACAATACTGAACTTATCACGTTAATTTGTTTATGTGTAATTCATTTGCAGATTTCGTCCTTACTTTCATAAGTTATTGTGTGTTATATGGGTGTTATGTGTACTACTGTGCTTCACACTCTGGTCCAGAGAAATGTTATCTCACTTGACAATATACATGTATATAGATAAAAGACAATAAATTTGACTTGGCATCCAAGTTATTCACTTATAAAGCAAACAGCAAGGGTGCCAGAACCGATCCTAGTGAGACACCACTAGTCACAGGCATCCAATCAGAAAAATAACCATCTACCATCACCCTCAGTTTACTATTGTCAAGTCAACTTCAGATCCAACTTGCCAGTTTGCTCTGGATCTCATGGGCTCTAACCTTTTGAACCAGCCTTCTATAAAGGGAGCTTCTCAAAGGGTTTCCTAAAGGTCATGTAAACCACATCTACCACCCACCCCACAATCTCTTTGACCCACTACCATCAGGAAAGAGGTACAGAAGTATCAGGTCCAGCACTGTCAAACTGAGTAACAGCTTCAGCTCTCAGGCTGTGGGACTAATGAATACCCTGCTGCCACTGAGGTCTCATCACTAGGACAGTGAGTTCTTCACTGTCTACCCGTGCTGCATACTACCTGCATTTTGAATTACATTTTATTAACTTATTTATGGTAATATTTTGTTTTATGTGCTGGATGTGATATATGCTTTGTGGATGCACTGTAGTCCAGAGGAACATTGTTTTGATTGGTCATATATATGCTCACTTTTATTATATCACTTTTTAAATATACAGTATTTCTGTTTTTGCACGTTTTTAAAATCTATTCCATATATGTATACTGTAATTGATTTACTTATTATCATTTTTATTTCAATTTTTTTTCTATATTATGTATTGCATTGAACTGCTAAGTTAACAAATTTCACGTCACATGCCGGCGATAATAGGCCTGGTTCTGATAATAGGTACAGTCAGATGACGATAAACTTTAACTTGAACGACTGCCATGCCCTCTTTGAAACGGTCAATTCTTCAAAGAATTCAATCAAATTGATCAGACAGCATCTGTCTTTGACAAATACATGTTCGCTGTCTCCAACTAGTCCCTGTTTTCCAAGAAACATTCCCTCTAATTTGTAATTGCCAGCGTGTGTAAAAAATGTTATGCTGTGCAATTTTTTGCCCAGTGACAACATGTGCACACGGAATTTTTAAGTGGAAGTAAACCTGAAGCTATTCTGAGGATAATAAACTACCAAGTCCATTGTTTATAAGAAATAAAATAATACACAATGGGTCTTATTTCTCATATACTGTACAACAGCATGTAATAATATCAATCTTTTCACTTGTTATTAAAGTTGTTCGAAATGGTCATTAAGCCATTCTGCTTTAAATGAACTGGTAGTCCTTTTGCGCTTCATACTCTTTGCCTCTTTGGAAGTAGACATAGTGAATCAATTAATTTCTTCAATAAAAGCAGTAGAAATAAGCCAGTTCTAAAATCTGCAGACAAATCATCACAAATTCCATGTTATCAACATCGGCCACATCAGAAACCGGAAAAGGAAATGTGATTGTGTACAATCATGAAATATACTTAACATGCCAGCAAGGTAGATGGTGACAACCTTTTGTGCAGTTTAAATTCTTCTGTGCGCTAGTAGCAAAAGATACACACACACCTACCTTAGAAAGAACATTGTTCCCAAGTATCATTAACTTTCTCGATAATCTGATGTTACGCTCATAGTCATCAGGCTTTTCTCTGAAACTTTGTTGTCCTTCAATCATTTGGTACCCCACGTTTGTCCAGCAAAGATTAAAAAACCTCAGACCAGAGACTCAACCATCCCTTTCTTTGCCTCATGTCACAGCCTCGGATAATCGCATATATCCCAGAGGATTTATCGACCTTAAATCCTAAACATCAATCACCAAACAACAGGAATTCTTCAGATGCTGGAAATTCAAGCAACACACATCAAAGTTGCTGGTGAACGCAGCAGGCCAGGCAGCATCTGTAGGAAGAGGTGCAGTCGACGTTTCAGGCCGAGACCCTTCGTCCGGACTAACTAAAGGAAGAGTGAGTAAGGGATTTGAAAGTTGGAGGGGAAGATCCAAAATTATAGGAGAAGACAGGAGGGGGAGGGATAGAGCCAAGAGCTGGACAGGTGATAGGCAAAAGGGGATACGAGAGGATCATGGGACAGGAGGTCCAAGAAGAAAGACAGGGGGGGGGGACCCAGAGGATGGGCAAGAGGTATATTCAGAGGGACAGAGGGAGAAAAAGGAGAGTGAGAGAAAGAATGTGTGCATAAAAATAAGTAACAGATGGGGTACGAGGGGGAGGTGGGGCCTTAGCAGAAGTTAGAGAAGTCAATGTTCATGCCATCAGGTTGGAGGCTACCCAGACGGAATATAAGGTGTTGTTCCTCCAACCTGAGTGTGGCTTCATCTTTACAGTAGAGGAGGCCGTGGATAGACATATCAGAATGGGAATGGGATGTGGAATTAAAATGTGTGGTCACTGGGAGATCCTGCTTTCTCTGGCGGACAGAGCGTAGATGTTCAGCAAAGCGGTCTCCCAGTCTGCGTCGGGTCTCGCCAATATATAAAAGGCCACATCGGGAGCACCGGACGCAGTATATCACCCCAGTCGACTCACAGGTGAAGTGTTGCCTCACCTGGAAGGACTGTTTGGGGCCCTGAATGGTGGTAAGGGAGGAAGTGTAAGGGCATGTATAGCACTTGTTCCACTTACACGGATAAGTGCCAGGAGGGAGATCAGTGGGGAGGGATGGGGGGGACGAATTCTGGTATCTGTCCCCCACTTTTCCTTCGCTACATCGACGACTGCATTGGTGCTGCTTCCTGCACGCATGCAGAACTTGTTGACTTTATTAACTTTGCCTCCAACTTTCACCCTGCCCTCAAGCTTACCTGGTCCATTTCCGACACCTCCCTCCCCTTTCTAGATCTTTCTGTCTCTGTCTCTGGAGACAGCTTATCCACTGATGTCTACTATAAGCCTACTGACTCTCACAGCTATCTGGACTATTCCTCTTCTTACCCTGGCTCTTGCAAAAACGCCATCCCCTTCTCGCAATTCCTCCGTCTCCACCGCATCTGCTCTCAGGATGAGGCTTTTCATTCTAGGACAAGGGAGATGTCTTCCTTTTTTAAAGAAAGGGGCTTCCCTTCCTCCACTATCAACTCTGTTCTTAAACGCATCTCCCCCATTTCACGTACATCTGCTCTCACTCCATCCTCCCGCAACCCCACTAGGAATAGGGTTCCCCTGGTCCTCACCTACCACCCCACCAGCCTCCGGGTCCAACATATTATTCTCCGTAACTTCCGCCACCTCCAACGGGATCCCACCACTAAGCACATCTTTCCCTCCCCCCCCCCTGCATTCCGCAGGGATCGCTCCCTACGCAACTTCCTTGTCCATTCATCCCCCCCATCCCTCCCCACTGATCTCCCTCCTGGCACTTATCCGTGTAAGCGGAACAAGTGCTACACATGCCCTTACACTTCCTCCCTTACCACCATTCAGGGCCCCAAACAGTCCTTCCAGGTGAGGCAACACTTCACCTGTGAGTCGACTAGGGTGATATACTGCGTCCGGTGCTCTCGATGTGGCCTTTTATATATTGGCGAGACCCGACGCAGACTGGGAGACCGCTTTGCTGAACATCTATGCTCTGTCCGCCAGAGAAAGCAGGATCTCCAGTGGCCACACATTTTAATTCCACATCCCATTCCCATTCTGACATGTCTATCCACGGCCTCCTCTACTGTAAAGATGAAGCCACACTCAGGTTGGAGGAACAACACCTTATATTCCGTCTGGGTAGCCTCCAACCTGATGGCATGAACATGGACTTCTCTAACTTCCGCTAAGGCCCCACCTCCCCCTCGTACCCTATCTGTTACTTATTTTTATGCACACATTCTTTCTCTCACTCTCCTTTTTCTCCCTCTGTCCCTCTGAATATACCTCTTGCCCATCCTCTGGGTCCCCCCCCCCCCATCTTTCTTCCCGGACCTCCTGTCCCATGATCCTCTCGTATCCCCTTTTGCCTATCACCTGTCCAGCTCTTGGCTCCATCCCTCCCCCTCCTGTCTTCTCCTATCATTTTGGATCTCCCCCTCCCTACTCACTCTTCCTTCAGTTAGTCCTGACGAAGGGTCTCGGCCTGAAACGTCGACTGCACCTCTTCCTAGAGATGCTGCCTGACCTGCTGCGTTCACCAGCAACCTTGATGTGTGTTACATCAATCACCTCCTATTTATGGAGATCTGCACTGGACTTTCACCAGCCTGTTCACTGAATTCACCAACTACAAAGTCTGTGTTCTTTGTGAAAATCAATGAAAAATACTCATTTAGGGTCTTACTTACACAATCCGGCTCCATGCATAGATTGTCCATGTCCACTAATAGGCTCTACTTTCCTTTCTTTTTACCCTGGTTATTCTTTTGCCTTTAATAGTGTTATACAATGTTTTCAGAATTACCAGTTATCTTTCAATTAACCCCCCCTTCACCTTAGTTTTATTGCATCTCTCTGATATCTGCCTACAACACTGGTCCTCTCTCCCCTGTTGATTTCATTAAGAACAGATTTATTCTTCCAACAATTTCAAAGGGATGGGAAATGCTGTAATCATCCTGCAATCTTAAATTTTTTTAGATTCCATTCATCTAGAAAGTTTGATATTTTAGCTGTGCAAGATGTTCTAGATTAATGAAAAATTATTCTTGGTTTTCTAATACATAACTTTTTTTAATGCTACAACATGAGAACCGGAGTGTTGAGGGCAGCATGCATATTAGCACCCAGTGAATCATGTGTTAATCCTTCAGGATTTCCGAATGACTGTGCAGCAGAAGATCAAAGTTTTACTCCACTACTAAATTATCTGTTGGAGTTTTTTCCTAAAGCAATGGAGAAGCACTGATGTCTAAACACCACTTACAGATCCCCACAAAAGTACACAATTTTAAAAGGAAACAGAACTTCACACATACGACATACTTAAAAAGGGACACATTTCATTAAAAAGCTATGAAATTTGAAATAAAGCCTTAAGTGCTAACAGACTTAAATCTTACCTGATAAAGCTTAGTGATAAATCTTTGAACTACAACACTTAGTCCAAAATAAAATCCATCCGTGCAGTATCAGCATCATCAATGACATCACTGGAAGTCTCAGCTTTCACTAAAACTCAAGCTTTGCTCAGATGCACAAATGATTGCTGATCAATACCACCAGTGAAACTAAATTTCCATCAGGATCAAACTAAGGTTGACGAGTATGCCTAACTCCATTTTAACAGTAAGGAAATTGGCATTAAGAGTTGTTGGTATAATTAGAACTGCTTCTCAAGTTTCACAAGTTTCATATAGAGCCTGTACACATTGCAACTGTCAGACGGAGAATGCAGTAAGAGGACTTCAGCAAAGTACAGCCTCTAAATCAATCATATAGATATACAGTATCTCTATGAATTTTCAATGTTGAGCTTCAGGTACTTCAAGAAAGTACAGAATATCAAAACTCACTCAAAGGAAGATCCAGAAAAGAACACAAATCATTAGTCTCACAGCAGTGAGATACAACAAAGCATTTAACATTTGACACCAGAGACTCTTCTGCACAGAACTGTGTACCCCTAGCGTTTTGTTCCAAGTTTTCAAATAATCACATACTTTTCTTTATTCTTTGGGATTTAAAATGACTTTTAGGCTTCCACAAACTTCAAAGTCAGCAGTATTATTTCAAAGTTCAAAGCATATTTACAGTAATATCAAAGTATGTATACTAAATACAACCTTGAGATTCATCTCCCTACAGGCAGCCTCAAAACAAAGAAACCCAAAAGAACCCATTTTTAAAAAAAGACAATCATACAACCAATGTGCAGAAGAAAAAGAAAACTTACAAACAATAAAAGTAAGCAAATAACATTCAGAACAGCAGTTCATGAAAGTGAGTCCACAGCCACAAAGCCGATGCAGGAACCTGTTAGTTGCACGCCAGAGCCACAGTTCAGTGCAGGGACAAGTAAACTTCATGGAACAATGAGCTGAACACCAGTCCATCCCTCGCCCCTGGACCCGACATATGACCTTTTCAATCTGGCCCAGCACTTAAATCAGCCAAACAGTAGGTAAAGGACTGGAGGGAAGTAAATCTGACAGGAGAGGAGAGTGGAGCATGGGAGAAAGGGAAGGAGGAGCACCAGTGGGAGGAGATAGGCAGATGGTGGGGGGTGGGGGTGGGGGGTGAGAGAGAAATGGCGCAAGTTGGAGAAATCAATGTTCATGCCATTAAGTTGGAGGCTACCGAGACAGAATATGAGGTGTTACTCCTCCAACCTAAGCGTGGTCTCAATGTGGCAAAAGAGGTGGCCATGGACTGACCTGTTGATATGGGGATAGGAATTAACATGGTTTGCCACTTTGTGGCTAGAGTGGAGGTGCTCGACAAACAACGTCAGGTTTCACCAATGTAGAGGCTGCATCAGGAGCACTGGATACAGTAGACCCAACAGATTCACTGTTAAAGTGTTGTATCACCTTGAAGAACTGTTTGTAGCCCTGATTGGAGGCAAGTGAGGAGGTGAATGCGCAGGTGTAGTACCTTTGCCACAATGTAGGGATAAGTGCCAGGAGAGGGGTTATGTGAAGGAACAAATGGACAAGGAAACATTCTCAATATTTGGGAATCCTTCTCGAATCAGCCAATGACTAATCCATCTTTATTGTAAAACCATATTTTAATCCAAAATTATATATTTGTGTAACACCCTGGGAAAGTTTTCACTGCTAATGTAACGGTCTTTCTGTAGAAGCAGTGTTTGTGTTATGGTTAGAGATAACAGATGCTTTGGAATGTGAGCCATCCAATGAGGGGAGGGTGTTTTCAAGCTATGTTCCCGACACTGAGGTGATCTAGGTCATTTGTTCAGCAGAAGATGAAGAGAGAAGATGCCAAAAAGGAGAGGTTGTGGACACCAGAAAGGAGTGGACCTGCAGTGGGGCCGGGAGCTGATGACGCCCGGGGAATTCGATAGAGAATTGGCAAAAGGGAAACTATGAGCTCCAACTTGTGCACATTAGACTGTTTCATTAAAATGGGCCCTTTTCTTTTTTTTTTAAACCTTTACAAACTTTTTAGTCAGAAGCCAAACTGTTTAATTGCATATGGTGTATTGTCTGTTATTTCGTGGTACTGATCTGTAACAGGGTGACAAATCAAGCAGCATCCACACAAACAGGAAATTCTGCACGTCAATATCACACATTTGGTCTTCCCTAGACTTATGCAGCCGACAGAACCTGAGGGTTACATTTGTAAGCAGATCTGCAACAGCACACCCACAGAACAACCAAATGGGATACAACATAAAGTGCGACCAAAGTCAAAAAACTTCAGGGTGTTTGAAGCCTGAACTGAAATGGAAAAGACAAGAAATACTCAGAAAATCAGGCAGCATTTGTAGAAAGAGAATCAGAGTTGATGTTTAAGGTCCAGGACCCTTTATCTGAACCAATGAATTTTAGACATTTCATTTAGTTCCATTTGTTACATTATATGTAATGTACTCTTGGTAAGCTGAAATGGTGAATGACCACAGCATCCTACTCAGAGGCACAATCATTGAATCCCATTCAGTCTATACTCAATATTGGATTTACTGATAAAGCATCTTTCTGACCTAACCTCTAGCCACCACTAAAGTAGCAATTGACTCTATGTCAATCACTTTAGTTGTGTCATACACTATGATCAGAAGGAAGTGAAGACATTGGGAGTGATTTTTAAAAAAGACTAAACTTGTATTCACCCCACATATTTCTTTTAACTTACCATCAGTGCTCTCAGAACAAGATGTGCCTAAAGCAGTGTCTCCACTATCAGCTGTACTGGGCCTTCTTTCAGTCTTACGTTGGTATTTTTGTGAAATCGCAGGTGTTTGCCATTCCGTTTCACAGCAAGTTGCTCTTGGTATAACAGGATCTGCAGAAAGAAATGGGATTCATTTTAAAATTCATATTTGAACTTCATATGTCTTCATATTTGATTTCACCCGCTGGCTACAATGATAGTAGGTTACATTAAAAAATTCCTATATATAATGTATGGATGATTGATAGAATTTTAGAATAAATTAATGATTGCTAGAAAAGCCAAGTTCAGGGAAAAAATGATACTGTGAAGCCAAATTTGTGATTTTCCCTCATAGGGAGTGAACTATTCACTTAAGTACAACCAAGCAATAAAATAGCATCCAGGCACTTCACAGACACAGCAAACCAAATTTTGACAGAGCCACCTCAGAAGTTAGAAAAGCATAATGATGCAGATGGAAACCTGAAATAAAATTTTAAAAAACATACTTCAAAAATTTGGAATCATGGGACTTCTCATTAGAGCAGATCTAATCATAAGTTATTAACTGGAAGCCTTTAACTTCCATTTTGTCTCTCTACAACTGCTGCCTGAGCAGAATATTCCCAATAGTTTGCCTTATTTTATATAAGGAGACACTTAACTTTATACTTTATTGTCGCCAAACAATTGATACTAGAACGTACAATCATCACAGCGATATTTGATTCTGCGCTTCCCGCTCCCTGGATTACAAATCGATAGTAAATATTAAAAATTTAAATTATAAATCATAAATGGAAAAATGGAAAAGTAGTGCAAAAAAAACCCGAGAGGCAGGTCCGGATATTTGGAGGGTATGACTCAGATCCGGGTCAGGATCCATTCAGCAGTCTTATCACAGTTGGAAAGAAGCTGTTCCCAAATCTGGCCATACGAGTCTTCAAGCTCCTCAGCCTTCTCCCGGAGGGAAGAGAGATGTAAAATGTGTTGGCTGGGTGGGTCATGTCCTTGATCATCCTGGCAGCACTGCTCCGACAGCGTGCGGTGTAAAGTGAGTCCAAGGACAGAAGATTGGTTTGTGTGATGTGCTGCGCCGTGTTCATGATCTTCTGCAGCTTCTTCCGGTCTTGGACAGGACAACTTCCATACCAGGTTGTGATGTACCCTAGAAGAATGCTTTCTACGGTGCATCTATAAAAATTAGTGAGGGTTTTAGGGGCCAGGCCAAATTTCTTTAGTTTTCTCAGGAAGGCGCTGGTGGACCTTCTTGGCAGTGAACTCTGCTTGGTTGGACCAAGTCAGGTCATTTGTGATATTGACTCCGAGGAACTTAAAGCTTTTGACCTGTTCTACTTGCGCACCACCGATGTAAATTGGGTCTGCGGTCCGCTACTCCTTCTGAAGTCAACAACCAATTCCTTCGTCTTGCTGATGTGAAGGGATAGGTTACTGTCTTCGCACCATGCCACCAGGTTCTTAATTTCCTCTCTGTACTCAAACTCATCATTACCCAAGATAC
The DNA here is from genome assembly GCF_030028105.1 of Mobula birostris. Classification (NCBI taxonomy): domain Eukaryota; kingdom Metazoa; phylum Chordata; class Chondrichthyes; order Myliobatiformes; family Myliobatidae; genus Mobula; species Mobula birostris. The sequence continues at coordinate 6,311,522 of NC_092399.1, forward strand.
GGCCTACACTTGTTGTGTCATCAGCAAACTTGTATATTGAGTTTGATGGAAACTTGGCTACACAATCATGGGTGTAGTAACTTTATTTATTGAGATACAGCAGAGAATAGGCCCTTCTGGCCCTTTGAGCCACACCACCCAGCAATCCCCAATTTAATCCTATCCTAATCAAGGAACAATTTACAATGACCAACTAACATACTAAATGGTACATCTTTGGACTGAGGGAGTGAACTGGAGTACCCGGACAAAACCCACAGTCACGGGAGAACTTACAAACTCCTTATATGTGGTGGGAATCAAACTAAGGTCGCTGGTACTGTAAAGCGTTGTACTAACCACTATGCTACCATACCACCCAAGATATTAAAGCAAATAACAAAATGTCTAAACAGTCAGATTTTATGCAATTGAAATGAATAATTTTTAAATAAAACGGAGGGATTTAGTGAAGTCCAGAGTAGCAGACTTTGATTATAGAAAGTAGGTAAATGAATTAAAACCAGGGATCCTTAAGGGACTAGAAATCAAAAGATATGGATATCTGTAATAATAAGAGGTAAAGAAGATCAGAGCTAGGTTGTGGAGGAACTGAAAGCAATAATGGCAATTTAAAACAAAGTGATCCTGGAACAAATTCACATCACTAAGTACATGACAAATTGCAAATTAGGACACAAGGTTTGGCCACCAAGTGTGAGGGAGGAAGCTCAAAAAAGTGCAAATACATAGGATAGTCAAGAACAGAGATAACAGATGTTGTTAGTTTCAATGTTGCTATGGAGATGCACTGTAAATTCATCTTGGGGTCATATACAACAGTTTCAAATAGTGGCCAGGGTGAAGAGCAGACCCAGAGGCAAGTGAATGAAGTTTACAACAAGGGCCAAAGATAAATGCCTCTGTTTTCCAAACACTGAGCAAGAAGACATTCCAACTATAGAGTACACACCCAATTATAGATGTTAAACTCATTCAATTTTAGATACATGCAGCTTCAAAGCCCCAGTTAAAGTGCCCTAAGATACTTACAAGATTTCAGTCCAAATTTTAATTTAGGATCATCGCACAAGTTGTCACTTCATCATAATTAGCTGCTGCAGAAGTCAACATACAGCCACTGGTTCAGGGAGAGACCCCAACCAGGGTTAAGGTGCAACTGCTGAGAAGTGCAAAGGAAATTTAACCAGGCAACTAACTGTGCCTCTTGGACATCATGCTTATACAGGTCTGGACTATTCAACATGGAAAAAAAAAGCTAGATCTATTCTCAGCCAATGTTTAACATGTTCTTTTCAGAAAGGTCACTGGACAGCAACCAAGTGCTGGAAGCCTGGCTGATTTCACTATAATCTATTTCAAGGCTGATTGAAGCACAGCATGGAGATTAAGCGGCCAATGGAATTCTGTACGTGTACAATTTCATTTTGCTATTCCATAAAAAGGATACCCTAAAATAACCTGCATTTCTACATTCAGAATACCTCATAAGTGTTGCAAAAAGGACATGCGGTTTGCAATGTTATACAACATATACTAAAAGAGAAAAGAGTAAGAATAAAAGATTCTTCTCTTTGCTCTCATGACCACCCCATCATCTTCCTGTTTCTCCACCTCCTGCTCTTTATTCCAGGCAACTTAGTGATAAATGTTTCAACGGCTGATGTCAGCAAGTCTTTCAAGAGGGCAAACCGTCAAAAAGAATCAGGCCCTGATAGTGTACCTGGTAGGTCATTGAAAACTTGTACCAATGAACTAGCTGGAGTATCGAAGGACATTTTCAATCTCACTGCTGCAGTGCGAGGTCCCAACCTGCTTCAAAAGGGCATCAATCATAACAATGCCCAAGAAGAACAGGGTGAGCTGCGTCAATGACTATTTCCCAATAACACACCATGATGAAGTGCTTTGGGAGGTTAGTCATGGCTAGAATTAACTTCTGCCAAACAAAGACCAGGACCCACATCAATTTACCTACTTGCACAAGAGGTCTACAGCAGATACAATCTCACCGACTCTCCAAACGGCACTGGACCACCTTAACAGTAATACCCACTTCAAGCTGATGTTTATTAATTACAGCTCAGCATTCAACACCACCACCCCCTCAGTACTACACCCCCTCAACAAACTTAAAAACCTGAGCCTCTGTACCTCCTTCTGCAATTGGGGATCCTCAGATTTCTCATCGGGAGACCACAGTTGGTGCACATCAGAAATAACATCCTCTCTTTGCTGACAATCAACATAGAAGCATCACGAATGCATGCTTAGCCTGCTGTTCTATTCTCTACATTCATGACTGTGTAGCTAGGCACAGCTCAAACACCACCTTAACATTTACAAATGACAACTGTTGTTGGTAGACTCAGATGGTGACAATGAGGTGTACAGGAGTGAGATAGATCAGCTGGTTGAGTGGTGTTGCAACAACAACTTAGCATTCAATGTCAGTATGACCAAGTAATTCATTGTGGACTTCGGCAAAGGGAAGTTAAGAGCACACACATCAGTCTTCATCAAGGGGTCGGCAGTGGAAAGGGTGAGCAGCTTCAAGTTCCTGAATGTCAATATCTTTGAAGATTCATTTAGGAATATGAGGAGATTTGGTCAGTCATCAAAGACTCTAAAAAACATTTTACAGATGTACAATGGAGAGCATTCTGACTGGTTGCATCACTGCCTGCTGTAAAGACACCAATGCACGGGATTGGGAGAAAACTGTAGATGGTTGTAAACTCAACCAGCTTCATCATGGCCACTAGCCTTTACACCTTCAAGGATATCTTCAAAAGGCAATGCCTCAGGAAGGTGGCATCCATCATTAAGATCCCTCACCACCCAGGACATGCCCTCCTCTCATTGCTACCATAAGGGAAGTGGTACAGGAGCCTGAAGATACATACTCAACATTATAGAAAAAAGCTTCTTGCCCTCTGCTATCAGATTTCTGAATGGCCCATGAACACAACTCATTATTTTGCTCTTTTCTGCACAAATTATTTATTATAACTTACAGTAATCTTTTAGGAATTGCACTGTAAATGAATCTCACAATAGATGTTGGTATCTAGAACCTGATTCCAATTCATGTTTCACTGTCCTATCAGATCCCTTCTTCAGCCCTTACCTCTTATACTCATCACCTCCCAGCTTCTTAAATCACCCCCCCCCACCTCCCACTCCCCTCCAGCTTCCGCCTCACCTGGTTTCACCTATCACCTGCTAGGTTTTACTCCTCCACCTTCTTAATCTGGCTCCTGTCCCCTTCCTTTCCAGTTCTTCCGCTCAATGCATGCTGCCCAAATTGCTGAGTTCCTCCAGCATTTTGTGTATGTTGCTCAAGATTTCCAGCATCTGCAGAATTTCCTGTCTAACCATAAAAGGTTCATTTTCATGCTGAGAACCTGTAACTAGCAGATGTCACAAACAGTGGTGTTGGGACTTCAATTGTTCACAAACTATATCAGTGCATTTTGGTGGAAAGAGAGTAATGTGGTCAAGTTTGCTGATGATACTAAGTGGGTGCCAATGATAGTTGTAAGGAGGATGCAGAAAGGCTTAGAGGTATCAAATCTAGTTTAATCATTCAACCATACATGAATACAGCCGTATGAAGCAGCGTTCCTCTGGGGCCAAGGTGTAAAACATACAGAGGACATTCAAAACAGTGAGCAAATAAAAAAGTCACGCAAAAAAACACATATAGTCCAAGTCCCCAAGTGATATGTCCCACAACTGTCTTCTGGCAGTTCGCAAATTGATGGTACAGGCTCCCAGTATATAGATAAGCCAAGTGTAGCAGGGAGGACATGACAGATGAAATATAGAAAAGTGTAATGTCTTCAGGGAAAAAGACAAGAAAAAGTGTTTGTAAATGCTGGGCCTCTGAAGTACTGGTATCTGGTGTCCTTGTACAAGGAAGAGGCAAATGCAGATCCTCTCTAAGCCGGAACAGGATTTCATTCCCCGGTTGGAAATGCAGCTGTAAACAGTTCTCACACAACAAAAATGCCTGGGGCCCCACAGCATCCAAAAATTCATTCCACCAGTCTCCCAAATACTCATGTGTCTGGGTGTCAACATCTTGGAGGATCTATCCTAGGCCGAACAGCGAATGTATTTCATTAGGAACTTGAGGAGAATTGGTATGTCACCAAAGACATTCACAAATTTCTACGGATGTACATTGGTAAGCATTCTAACTGGTTGCATCACTGTCCGGTATGGAGCGGCCACTGCACAAGCTCAGAAAACAGCTACAGAAAGGTGTGAGCTCAGCCAGCTCCATCACAGACAAAATCCTTCCCAGCATCTAGAACACCTTCAAAAGGTGATGCCTCTGAAAGGTTGCATCCATCATCAAGTACCCCCAATCCACATGACACGCCCTCTTTTCATTGCTATTATCACAAAGGTGGAACAGGAGCCTGAAGACACACACTCAAAGTTTCAGGAACAGCTTATTTCTCCTCTACCATCAGATTTCTAAATGGACAATGACCCCATGTACACTACCTCAGCATTATTTTTCCAAAAGGCTCACTGACAGAATACAAGACATCCCACCATCCTAAGCAGAGTTTTTAAAATGTTACTAAAATATATAAACAAGGTACACCAGAATATAATTTTAACATCAGGAGACACGATGTACAATGTTAATGTAATTTACATGTAGGATTGCTACTAGTACAGTGAATTCTAGTTAACTGGGCCATCCAGTAATCAGAGCAGCCACTTATTTGGGACAGCTCTTAAAGAACAAAAACTAGTTGAGGAAATAGCCGATATTCATTCCCTTTGATTATCTGAGACACCACGCCACTTAATTGGGACAGGGGGCTGTTGCCGCAGTTTCTAACTAACATCAGTTGCGTGCACTTACGTAGCTGCTGGACAACATCATGCGTATAGTGAACAGTTTTTAAAATAGCGTCAGTTGCGAGAGCTTGCATTATGTTATCTACTTGGCTAATGGGTGCCAACTCAAATAGCAGTGATTTTTGATAATATTGTTTTTTAAATTTTAATTTGATGTCATGCCAAAATGCCACAAAAAGATTTAACACTAGCCAAAAAATTACCCTACTAGACCAAACAAAAGCCATCCGCCTGACACCACTCATCGTCAACTAGCAGAAAGAAATAGAGTTTAATATCAAAGTGTATGTTACTAAATGCAACCCTGAGAATAATTTTCTTGCGGGAATACTCAATAAATTAAATAACCAAAACAGAATCAATCAAAGACCACACCAACAAGGCAGACAACCAGTGTGCAAAAAAGAAAAACAAACTGCAAATACAGAAAGAAAATAATAATAATAAATAAATAAGAATAAAAATTAAGAACATGAGATGAAGAGTCCTTGAAAGATCTCTTGCCAAATCCTCACAGACTTCTAAGGAAGTAGAGGCGCCACCGCATTTTCTTTGCAATTGCACTTACTGGGCCCAAGGAAGGTCCTCTGAAATGATAACATTGAGGAAGTTGAAGCTACCGGCCCTCTCCACTTCTGATCCTCCAAATAGGACTAGCTCATGGACCTCCAGTTTCCTTCTCCTGAAGTCAATAATCAGCTCCTTCATCTTGCTGACATTGAGTAAGAGTTTGTTGCAGATTCAGCCTACGACGGTGGTGTTGTCAGCAAACTTGAATATGGTATTGGAGCTGTACTTAGCCACAAAGCCATAAGTGTAAAGTGAGTAGAGCAGGGAGCTAATCTGCAAGATAAACTGTGAGAAGAATGGACATTACGTGAAGGACAACAAGGAACATCTCCAAAATGAAAGTGTGAGGGTAAGGACCTAGATTTTGAAGAGGACCTCAATCAATAGTTTTCCATTGTAAATGGACGAGATGTGTGTGTCAGTGGACCAATGTTAAAAAAAAACAAGTTAGAGTAACTAGCTAAGAAGTTGGTCACAAAGATTTTAGAGCAACAGGTAGCTGTTTGTCTCGATGGAAATGTCAGCAAAACATTAAATTCGAAGAAGCACATGGCGAGAAAGATTGAGCTCATACTGTAAGTGCAGAAACATGGAAATGGACACTAGGTGCCTGCTGATTTTGTTCATTTACAGTCAATCAAAAGAACACAGCAGCGTACACTGGATGAATTCCTCCATCGATAACTGTTAGGAACTAATACAGTTTTATAATACTGTGGTAGTATTGCTAGTGTTCTAATTTTATTTTGTATTTCATTTAAATACATAATTTATTACTCAGTTAAACAGTAGTTTAACTTTTATTATACCTTTATAGCTATTTCCATGAAGCTTTGGCTAATTGGGACAGCTGCTTAACTGGGCCAAAATGTGCCGGTCCCAATGTGTCCCATCAGGACCACTGGAATCCGCTGTGTTTGTATTGCAACCACTTATATTATGTTATCCAATCATATAGCCACATCGCCTTCTGTTTTCCTTCATGGTTAATTGACTTCAAAATTAAGTCTTCAGTAATTTTGGAACATCTTGGGTAGTGTAATCCCAGTCCAACAGCTGATGTTTTTGAAGCTTTGTCTAATTTTCTTCTTACCTTTTTCACTTCAATCATTCCCTGAAGTCCTAGCAAGAGAGTGCTCCTCCTCATGACACTGCAGTTTACTCTTCTTGATAATGGCAAGATTTGTGCTCTGCCCCTAATATTAATCACTGCATAAGACCATAAAGATATAGGAGCATAATTAGGCCATTTGGCCTATTGAATGAGCTCTGCCATTTCATCTTGGCTGATCCATTTTTCCTCTCAGCCCCATCTCCTGCCTTCCTCCAGTATCCCTTCATGCCCTGACCAATCAAGATTCAATGGATTTCTTTTTCTAATGCAAAGACAGAAGACTACAATTCATTACAAATCCTCTCAAACATTTCTGTCATGGATTTGAGGCCACATCTCACAGATGTGAAATGGATTCTAATTTTGTATAATGTGATTTTGATAGTAAGATTAATGGTTTTACCATGTGGTCATGGCGCTCAGTTCAGTTCTTCAGTTATTCTTACTTTTATTTCAACAGTTGACATGCTGACCAGGGTTAATATAAATTTAAGTTTATTGTCATTCAGCATACACGTAAGCAGCTAAACGAAATCGACATTTCCAGTTATCAACCATTCATTTTTTTTTAAGGTGCTGTAACGTGAGCTGGTCTTAATTGTAATTTTTTGTCACTAACTTTTAGTCAGCAAGCTCCATCTCTTTTCAAGAGGCATCAGTTTATTTGCCTCCAGCTACTAGATCATATTAAATAAAGCACAGCATTGTGAAAATTAGAAAAGAGCAACACAGGAGTGCTGTACTCTAGAATCTCAAAGGACTTTTTTGCCAGGAGGATCTTTCTGAGACACACCTGCATTTTAGAAAAATAAATCAATTACTACATTATAAGAATCTCTTTGTATTGTCCATGCAAGGAGTGAATTATTTTGACAATTCCTTCAGTGAATAAACTGTCATCTGTTAAAATTCTCTATGTTACTACCAAAAACCTTTTTAAAATACCAGCAAAACAATGTAATGTTTTTTTCTGATACTGTAACTGTTATTTCAAATATTGTTAAATATCTGAACAATTACAGATTTACTGCCAAATCCTAGCCACCTCATTTATGTAGCAACTTCTGCATGACTCAGGAAAATAATTTACCTGGGGAGCTGAGCAGTCTGACAGGCAAATGAAATGTCATTATTGATTAACACAGAGGAACTATGACATTAACATGTTTATAGAAACATGGCTAAATGATGGAAAAAAACTGGCAACCAAAGATTCAGTGGTAATGGTGGGTTGGTAAGAGATAGGATTACGCTATTATGTTGTAACTTTATGAAAATCTGGTTAGGCTGCAGCATTACACACAGTTCTGGTTGCCCCATGATACGATAGGAAGGATGTTGAGGCTTTGGAGAAGGTGCTATATGGTTTAGCAGGCATGTGCTATTATCAGAGGTTGGACAAACTTGGGTTGTTTTCTCTGGAGTGCCAGAGGCTGAGGAGAAATCTGAAAGAAGTTCACCAAGATTATGAGAGGCATAGACAGAGTGAACAGAGAGTATCTGTTTCCAAGGACTGAAATATCTAATACCAGTGGGCAGGCATTGAGGGCAAGAGGGGACAGGTTCAAGGGGGATGTAAGGGGCATGAATTATACTCAGAGCCACGGATGCCTGGAATGCACTGCCTGGTATTGTGGTAGAGGCAAATTCATTAGAGGCTTTTAAGAGACGTTGGATAGGCACACGGACGTCAGGAAGATGGAAGGATATAGACATTGTGTAGGTAGGAGGAATTAGTGTTTTGATGTTCATAATTTGCTTTTTAGCTGGTTTAGCACAACATTCTAATGCACATAGCCTGTTCCTGTGCTATACTGTTCTATGTTCTACAATTCAGGAAACTATTACCGCAGTAAGAATAAATAATATTGAAGAAAGTTCTTCAAATGTGGCAACATGGCCACAGAGCTTAGAAAGAAAAAGGAGGGCGATCACTTTGCATAGTCTATAGGCCTCCAATCAATCAGTGGGAGATAAAGTAGTATATAATGAAAACAAACCACAGAAATACAAAGTTGGCTTCTCTTAGTGCATGTGTACGCGTGCGTGCACGTGGTGGGGGAGAGGATATGCAGAAATTTTGAAGTGCATTCCAGAGAACTCTTTGAGCTAATACATAGATGGCCTGACCAGAGAAGGGGAAGAACTAATACAAGCCAGGAGGGAGTGTCAGTAAGAGAGCATTTCAGAGGTAGTGGCCATAACTCATAGGTTTTAATGTTTACAGGAAAAGGATAGATTGGAAACTAAGGCTTTGAATTGGGGGAAGACCAGTTTCAATAAGTTGACACAGGAACAAGAAAAATGATCGGGAGGAGTTATTTCCAGGTTAGTCTACATTTAACCACTCAAGAGTTACTTGAAAACAAAATGAGAGTTTAGAGCCAATGTACGACTGTAATGGTGAAAGGAAAAACCAGGTTCAAGCAATCTTGGAAGACTGACAGCTAGGTTTAAATAGAAAAGTGACATGCCAGGTTTAAGAACTGAAAATACCAGAGACCCTACATTATCACAGAAATTTGGAGAGGGGCATTAAAAGGAATTAAGTTGAGCAAAGAGAGGGCAGTTAATGTATAAACAGATTTAACAGAAAAACAGAACAAACTAGAAGACTATCAATACTTCTATGGTACTATAAAACTGTATCGACAGAGGAACCAAGCCAGTGTGCACTGCTGTGTTCTTTTGACTGTAAATGATGAAAATTAGTGCAGGCAGCTAAGTCAAGTTGACTGCTTTCACACAACGTTTTCGACAATTGCATCCTCCAAATCTTCATTTTCATTCTAATATTCAAGGTGATTATTGATACCTTCAAATTCTTCATAGTTCCTAATCTGTTGAAGTAGTGAAATTGTTTTATTTTCACCCAGGGCCACATCTGGCATCTCCAAGCCTGAATGTTTGAAATCAATGAACAAAATAGTTTTGAATTGTCTTGCTGTTTATTTTTCATTAAACTATCAGTGACAAAAATCACTGCTTTTTGAACGCAAACACTTGCAACTGATGTTATTTTAAAAAACTATTCATTTTAAGCATGATGTAATGTCTAGCAGCTACACAAGTGCATGTCATTGATGCTAATTAGAAACTGTTCGCCAACAGTCCCCTGTCCCAATTAAGCACTACAGTGTCGAAAATAATCGAAAGGAATCCCAGCTATTTTCTTGATTAGTTTTTGTTCTTTAATTGTTGTCTCAAATAAGCAGCTTCCTCAATTAACTAATGGCCCAATTAACCAGTATCCACTGTAATTTCAAGCACAGACAGTATACAGTTTGAGGAGAATATGTACAACATTTCCTTGTCTTATTTCAGCTCGAAGTTTGGGAATTTCTGCTAGAAGAGCCTTGTTGAGTAAATGCAGTAGATTTTATAGATGTTAAACAATAGAGCCTCTTTATGCCAGTAGTGGAATGAATGTATGTTTAAGGTGCATGAAAACATTCCAGTAAAACAGGTTTCTCCTCCACCACAAGACCCATTAGAAGAGGAGGGTAAGATTCTTAAACTCAACTATATACAAGCCCAGCAAGATCAACTATTCCTCACAAGATAACCAGGAAATCTTTGAATTGCTCCCAATGCATTAGCATCCTTCCTTAATCAAGGAGACCAATACTTCAAATATGGTCTCACAGCCCTATAATAACTGAACCACATTCACCTTGCCTTAAAAGTTAATTCCCCTAACAATGATTAATATTATTAGCTTTCCCAATCACTTGTTGCACCTGCATAACCCTTGTTTTGTGAATGGTGGAAATCCTTTTAGAATCAAGAGACACAAGATCTGCTCCAGAAAACCTAGCATCTGACTTGCTCTTATAGCAATAGTATTGAAATGGGTGGTTCAGCTATGTTTCTGCTTAATGATGACCCCTCAGATATTTATAGGAATTTGAAAAGGTTAGTGTCATTGAATCTCTTTTGCTTGTGAAGTTACCGCTTGACATCTATGTGACTAAGTGCTACTTTACACTGATCAGCCCATACTTGAATTACTTCTCAGTCTTGCTATCTATAGACAGAGATTCTCATTATATACTGCAAATGCAGTTGAAAACTGTGTTTCACTTCTGAAGTAACCTAAAATGGTCCAGCTTTGGATAGTGCCCCAAAAAAGCTCACAGACCATCAATGCACCTTGGTTAATGGTAAGGGTCCATGGCATAAAAAAGGTTGGGAAATCTACCCCATCTTCTAATAACTATGACTTCCCTTTGCACAAACCTGTTAAAAGTTTTCTCCAGAATCTACCCATTTTGATTTTGATTTTGCCAACACTTGTTACTATCACAGGTGGTCACAGACAGCTCATTACTGGAATTTGGGATATTTTTTCGATGTTTGCACCTTGCTTATTGTAAGGTCTAAAATCAAGTTGCTCTTCAAGAATCCAAACCAAATCAAAAATTAATAATGCAGTGCTCCTAGGTACTTTCAATTTCTAAGTAGCCAGTGGCTGCTGGTACCCTTGGTATACTCTTAAATCAGAATAATTTGGACATTGCAATATGCACTTTATCCTAAACAGATATGAATTTCACACTCAAGCTTGCATTCTAGACAAATACTCATGGGCTAACTATCAATTTTCTGCTGCAACAAAAGATCCCCACTTAACACAGTTTTACTAATACTAAGACACATTGTTACGAGCCCATTAGCAAGCAGTGCCGGACGGTAAAAGTTTTAACCTAGTTGTCTGCCATCCTGCTGTTAGCCATTTTCTATCAGTGCCATTAGACATGTAAACCTTTGATACTGAGAGAGAAAATTTACCAGGCTGAAAAAAATATTTGCACACAAAATTGAATGGTGGGTGGGGGGAGGCGAAGTGAAATATGCTACATGCCTTAAACTGAAATGCAACAAGTATCTACACAAAAAAATCCCTTATTACTGTACAACCCAACAGTAGCACTGAGCAGATATAAATAAAATGTACCATCTCGCAACACATTGTAAAATATGAAACTCCATTCCAAGAATTGTTTCTTTTATTGAAGTGGGATAACACAATGAAAACAACTCCACTCTTCTTTACTAAATGACTCACCCAATGCAGCACTCTGAGAATGCTGGAAAAAACACTTACACAAGCCTTCATCAGTATATCACATCAATCACCAGCACCATACCTATAATTACTGTTTCACTTTTGACAAAATAAGCCGAGTCATAGAGATATTAGCAGAATTTGTGGTACAGATTTTCTCAGCAACAACACCAACCTGTATCTATTAGTATTTATTGCATCATAATGAAATGTTGGATTTTTACGCCAGTGTTGCTAATCCAAATCCCTTTCCACCATCTGATCTCACTGAAATCCCTTCATTTAAATATATATATTTTAAATACATTTACTGGCTTCATCACAGCCTGGTATAGAAACACTAATGCCCATCACCAGAAAATCCTACAATAAGTAGTGGATATAGCCCAATCCATGCCAGTTAAAGCCCTCCCCACTATTAAGCACATCTACATGAAGCGTTGTTGCAGGAAAGCAGCATCCATCATCAGGGATCCCACCACCCAGGTCATGTTCTCTTCTCGCTGCTGCCATCAGGAAAGTGGTACAGGAGCCTCAAGACTCACACCATCAGGTTCAGGAACGATTATTACCCCTCAACCATCAGGCTCTTGAAGCACAAGGGATAACTTCTCTTGCCCATCACTGAAATGTTCCCACACCTATGGACTCGCTTTCAAGGACTCTTCATCTCATGTTCTCAATATTTATTGCCTACCTATTTATTATTATTGTAGATTTATACTTGCACAGATTGTTGTCTTTTGCACACTGGGTGTCCGCCCTGTGCTGCGGTCTTTCATTGACTCTATTATGGTTATTGGATTTATTGAGTATGCCCACAAGAAAATGAATCTCACGGTTGTACTTTGATAATACACTTACTTCGAGATTTGACTCTTGCTAAATTTGCCTGTGCTGTTACCCAACTATTCACTCTAGTACAAATTTCACATTTTTTAATCACTTTCCAGAAACTTCTAAATTCAACATTTATCAGTGACTATTAAATATTTATGTACCTAGTTCAGATGTTCGCTTTTATAAATGAGAAAAGATTGAACTAGGAGTCATTAATTTGGAAAATATTCTCAATATCTTTGTATGACACTAATTATATATACAAAATATTAAATTTATTAGAACACATGCATTATTCATGAAATGAAAACTGTTGAAGTACTTTCCATTTATAGCCTGCGTAATTAATTTTGAAAAAGATAGCTCAGAAGCATGGCAGTTTTTGAAGGGAAGATTAGAAAAAAAATCATAATATCTGCCCAAGTCTGGTCTTATTCACACATTAAAGTTTATCATTGCCTACACCAACACTAGCAAAGATAAAGGTGAGGCATATTTCAGACTAGTCTTAGTTTATTTTGCTTTAATATTGAACTCTATAACAGAAGAAGAATAAATCTGAACATAACAACATAAGAACATAAGAAAGAGGAGCAGGAGTAGGCCATCTGGCCTGTCGAGCCGGCTCTGCCATTCAATAAGATCCTGGCTGATCTGGCCATGGACTCATCTCCATCTACCTGCCTTTTCCACATGATCCTTAATTACCCTACTATGCAAAAATCTGCCCAACTTTGTCTTAAATATATTTACTGAGGTAGCCTCCATTGCTTCATTGGGTATTGAATTCCACAGATACACCACTCTTTGGGAAAAGCAGTTCCTCCTCATCTCCATCCTAAATTTACTCCCCCGAATCTTGACGCTATATCCCCTAGTTCTAGTCTCACCTACCAGTGGAAACAACTTTTCTGCCTGTATTTTATATGTTTCTACAAGATCTCTTCTCATCCTTCTGAATTTCAGCGAGTACAGTCCCAGGCGACTCAAGCTCTCCTCATTGCTTCACCCCCCTCATCTCTGGAATCAACCTGGTGAACCTCCTCTGCACTGTCTCCAAAGTCGTATTTATCCTTCCTCAAGTAAGGAGACCAGAACTGCAGGCAGTACTCCAGGTGTGGCCTCACCAGTACCCTATACAGTTATACAGTTGCAACATAACCTCCTTGCTCTTAAATTCAATCCCTCTGGCAATGAAGGCCTACATTCTATTTGCATTCTTGATAGCCTGCTGCACCTGCAAACCAATCTTCTGTGATTCATGCACAACCACTCCCAAGTCCTTCTGCACAGCAGCATGCTGCAATCTTTTACCATTTAAGGAATAATCTGCTCTTCCAGTTTTCTTTCCAAAGTGGATGACCTCGCATTTACCAACATTGTACTCCATCTGCCAGACCCTTGCCCTCTTACTTAACCTATCTATATCTCTCTGCAGACTGTTTTCTTTGCACAAGTTGCTTTTCCACTCAACTTAGTGTCACCAGCAAACTTAGATAAACTACACTCAGTTCCCTCTTCTAGATCGTTAATGTATATCGTTAAGTTACAGGCCCAGCACCGAACCCTGCGACACACTGCTTACCAGTGATTGCCAACCAGAGAAACAACCATGTATCCCAATACTCCGCTTTCTATTGGTTAACCAATTCTCTATCCACGCTAATACATTACCCCCAACCCTATGCATCCTTATCTTATGAATAAGTCTATTATGTGGCATCCTATCGAACGCCTTCCGGAAATCCAAGTAAATAACACCCATCTGTTCCCCCTCTATCCACGGTGTTTGTTATATTCTCAAAGAACGTCAGTAAGTTTGTCAAACAGGACCTACCTTGATTAAATCCATGCTGCGTCTGCCCATTTCTTTCCAGATGCCTCGCTATTCTTCTTTAATGATAGCTTCAAGCATTTTCCCAACTACAGATATGAAACTAACTGGCCTATCATTAAATGGCTTTTGCCTATATCCTTTTTTGAACAGTGGTGTGACTTTCACCTTCTTCCAATCTGCCTGGACCTGCCTAGAGAATTTTGATAAATTATCAAAGTCTCAACTATAACCTCTGTTATTTCTTTCAGTCCCCTGGGAGCAGGGGACTTCCCTATATTTAGGCCCACAAGTTTGCTCAACACTACCTCTTTAGTGATAGTTATTGTATCGAGGTCCTCACCTGTAAAGTTCTTTCAAGTTTTTTGGAGTAGTTATTGGAAGTTGACTATTCTCAGCTTCAATGCTCAGTAACAAATTGCCTTCTCTTCATTGTCTTCACTCAAATGACAAGATCCATTTGGTCAAGGTGTCCAGCATTAAATATCCTGCTATGTCAGAACCCCCAAAAGATGGGAAGAAATTAGGCTGGCAAAATGAGGAAGTGGAAGAGCATCTCCCTCATCTTTATTCATCTTGTAATTGCATCTTTTCCAGACAGATCAGCTGCTAGTTCATCAAGCCTTTCTCAGCCTGAGCCACCAATTTGTGCCATTCAGTTTCTTAGTCTCTACAATGTCAATCTCTACAATTTTCTTTATTCTTATCATTTCTCCCAATTCTGTGGAATGTGTTATACTTGATTTCTAACTTTACCTAGTCATAAAGATCAATTATCAACCGAAAATATTAGATTATTTTCTCTCCAGATACTACCTGACCTGCTGGGCATTTATAGCATTTTATGTTTTTTCAAATTAGAGAACAGTGAAATAATCCTCTGCTGAAATAAGCATCTCAGAGGATACATCACTAGATGTTCTACAAATTATGGAATATTAATTATACATCTTCTAGCAAAGACTGAACAGTCTTTTTCCAAAACATTGAGGCAATGCAAAATGGATTTTTTTTTTAAATTATGAAGGGCATCAACAGGTTATACTTCCAGAGAACAATGAGGTGCTTCAAATTTCTGGGAAGGATGCAGATTTGTCACTAATGAATTCAATAAGGAATTTGATAAAGATTTTAAGAGATACCCATTTTTTGATTCCTCATGTAGAAATCACGACCACAAAATATTTGAAGTAGCTAGCGCTGAAATATTTAAATAGGAAGGCAGATACATACATAGAAGAAGTAGAATGTATTTTAAAAAGGTGCAAATACACTTCCAAATAGACATAATACAAAATCTTCACAGCACTGGGTGACAAAGCATAGCAGAAAATGTAGGAATACAGGAAAAGGATGTTATTCAAAGCACGTTAGTGTTCTACCTTTTGTGCTAGTCTGCTGTTCAATCGAGTCTCTTCGCTTGCTAGAGGTAGCCATATGAAATGAGTTCCCCTATATACAAATCTAAAAAAAGATAAAAAAAACAAAAAATAAATTACTTATCTTTTATATAAAAGTAAAATAACTTTATAGAAATGTCATTGCATCACATCACAGAAACATAGAAAACCTACAGCACAATACAGGCCCGTCAGCTGTGTCAAACATGTACTTACTTTAGAAATTACCTAGGGTTACCCACAGCCCTCTATTTCTCTAAGCTCCATGTACCTATCCAGGAGCCTCTTAAAAGACCCTACTGTATCCGCTTCCACCACAGTCGCCGGCAGCCCATTCCACACACTCAACACTCTGTGTAAAAAAAACTTACCCCTGACATCCCCTCTGTACCGACTTCCAAGCACCTTAAAACTGTGCCCTCTCATGTTAGCCATTTCAGCCCTGGGAAAAAGCCTCTGACTATCCACATGATCAATGCCTTTCATCATCTTATACACCTCTATCAGGTCACCTCTCATTATCTGTCGCTCCAAGGAGAAAAGGCCAAGTTCACTCAAACTATTCTCGTAAGGCATGCTCCTCAATCCAGGCAACATCCTTCTAAATCTCCTCTGCACCCTTTCTATAGTTTCTACATCTTTCCTGTAGTAAGGTGACCAGAACTGAGCACAGTACTCCAAGTGGGGTCTGACCAGGGTTCTATACAGCTGTAACACTACCTCTTGGCTCCTGAACTCAATCCCATGGTTGAAGGCCAATGCACCCTATGCCTTCTTAACCAGTCAACCCGCGCAGCAGATTTGAGTGCCCTATGGACACAGACCCCAAAATCCCTCTGCTTCTCCACACTGCAAGAGCCTTACCATTAATACTATATTCTGCCAACATATTTGACCTACCAAAATGAACCACCTCACGCTTATCTGGGTTGAACACCATCTGCCACTTCTCAGCCCAGTTTTGCATCCTACCAATGTCCCACTGTAACCTCTGACAGCCCTCCACACTATCAACACTCCCAACCTTTCTGTCATCAGCAAATTTACTAACCCATCCTTCCACTTCCTCATCCATGTCATTTATAAAAATCATGAAGAGATGAGGTCCCAGAACAGATCCCTGAGGCACACCACTGGTCACCAACTTCCATGCAGTATGTGACCCATCTACAACCACTCTTTGCCTTCTGTGAGCAAGCCAATTCTGGATCCACAAAGCAACGTCCCCTTGGATCCTATGCCTCCTTACTTTCTCAAATGCCTTGCTGAAATCCATATACTCTACAATGCTCTATCTTCATCAATATGTTTCGTCACATCCTCAAAAAATTCAATCAGGCTAGTAAGGCACGACTTGCCTTTGACAAAGCCACGCTGACTATTCCTAATCATATTATGCCTCTCCAAATGTTCATAAACCCTGCCTCTCAGGATCTTCTCCATCAACTTACCAACTTTGAGGTAAGACTCACTGGTCTATAATTTCCTGGGCTACCTCTACTCTCTTTCTTGAATAAGCAAACAACATCTGCAACCCTCCAATCCTCCAGAACCTCACCCATCCCCATTGATGATGCAAAGATCATTGCCAGAGGCTCAGCAATCTCCTCCCTGGCCTCCCACAGTAGCCTGAAGCATATCAATTTTATTAATTTCAAAACTGAAACTGGCAGATCCAGACAGAAAGTACTCTGCAAAATCTTCCTGGTTACTCAAGTTTATACTTGTTCTGTATTTTAACTTTTCTATTATTTATTTCTCCCGTTCTTTTGCATTACTTGTTTCCATTGACAGAATGATAATGATTACTCTTAGTCACAAATAGGCAAAAGGTCATAACCAGGCAGCAATTATGTAAAAAAAAGACAACCATTTAAGCACTGCCAACCTATCACATCGCACAGTTACACATTTTTATTTTTGAAACAGGTCTTAATATACTATTCATGTCAATATACTATTTGTTACAATAAACTAATTATGAGTCAGCCTCATAATTGAAAGTACAATAAAATTCAAATACGTAAATACTTGGCTAAAAAATACACAATGATTTTTGAGTAAAGAAAGTTCTTTTAGGTTATGGCTGACATGTAACCAAATGAAGTAAAAAGATATACTGTAAAAGCTGCACTTAATGCAGACCTTAAGAGAAGAATGAAGATGACATTTAATAAGGTGCCACATGAAGCTGCTTAACAAGATAAAATCCTATGGCATTACAAGGAAGATACTGGCATGGATAAAGGAATGGCAGACAAGCAGGAGGCAGTGAGTGGGAAACAACATGAAATTGTAAACCAGGGATCGGTAAAAGCATCATTTGGTATGCAAGGATTCATTGTCAGGGCATCAAGTCTAAAAGTTGGGAGTCACATTGTAGCTGATAAAACGCTGATACATTTGGAGTGTTATGTGCAATTCTGGTCACTACATTACATGAAGGACATGGAAGCTTTGGAGAAGGTTGTTGCCTGAATTGGAGAGTATTAGCTATGTTGGACAAATTTGGAGTGTTATCTCTGGAGAGGCAACCTAACAAATATGTAAGATGAGAATGGGATGGTAAACTTTAAAGGAAATGTGAAAGTTAAGTTTTTTAATAAAATTTTACACAGACAGTGTGGTAGGTTTCTGGAGTATGGAGCCAGGGGAGTGGTAGAAGCAGATATAATACCAATATTTAAGAAGTGTTTATACAGACAGATAGTGGGATACAGATCACATGCAGTCATTTGGGAATCATTAGACTAGCATCATGGTTGGCATAGATATGGTGGCTGAAAGGCCTGTTTCTGTACTGAACTGTTCTATGTTGTAAAACCATATTATGTTAAAAACATAATAAATTCCATCAGGTCCTTGTAGAAATTTCCATTAATAATAATAAATTGACAGTTAAGTGTACATCAAATGTGCCACACATACACGCTAGTATTAAACAACTCAAAGTAGTATGATAGTAGGTCGGTTAAAACAACCCAAAATATACTTCTATTACTTATACCAAAGAAATCAGGATTTTGTTCCAATCTTTCACAGCATTCTGTCACAAATTTTACTCCAGAACAATGCAGGACACTGCATTTAACATCACTTATTGAAGAACGGATTGAATAATTGAAAAAAAAAACAATTGTTTTGTGCCAAGCGCACGATGCATCAGTATGGTTCTACTTAAACGATAACATTTCTAAAACTGATTTTTCAAAGACTGCAGGCATGTTTCAACAGGGGTACAAAAATGTGTTCTAGCGCATAGACAGAATGTAATAAGATCTTATCTAAGTTTTCTCTTTTTAAAAAACACAATGTAAAATTCATTATTTTACAAACCTCTGCTTACCTGTAGACATAACCCAGATATAACAAGAAGAGGAAAGCGATGATCAAGAAATGGTTTACTAACTGTGATCTCAGAAAGCCAGACCATGCAGAAACTTGCAGAGAGTAGGGAGGGGAAGGGAGGAAGAACATTGCCAAATTTGTATCTCTCACCTAAGCAGATGTCTTCAGCACAGCAGGCAAACTGACACACAAAACATCTTGAAAAACAGGTACCTTGAGACACATCCAAATTCTTCCCAATCAACATAAATCTTCAAGCAGTTCAAAAGTCCCAGGATAGTTATTTAATAAATGACAAGCCTCAATGTTCAGACTATCCTGTCCACATACCAGCTAACACTATACAGGTGTCCCCGGCTTTTCGAACATTCGCTTTACAAAACCTCACTGTTACGAAAGACCTACATTAGTACCCTGTTTTCGCTTTCAGAAGGTGTTTTCACTGTTACGAAAAAAAATTCAGCGCGCGATAAAAGGCAGCGCACGTCCCAAGCAGCCCCTCTCCCCCGGATTCGGAACGGCATTGCTTTAACAGATGCCTGTGAGCAGCCGTTTGCAAGATGAGTTCTATGGTATCGGAAAAGCCTGAAAGAGCTCGTAAGGGTGTTACACTTACGGTAAAACTAGACATAATTAAGCATTTTGATCGTGGTGAATGAAGTAAGGACAAAGTGAGTTTGGCTTGAGGAAGCTGACGAACATGATGTCGAAGAGGTTTTGGCATCCCATCACCAAGAACTGACAGATGAAGAGCTGATGCAATTGGAAGAAAAAAGGATAACAATCGAAACCGAATGAGTAATGATAAAGTACGACTTTAATTTTGAAAGGGTACATCAGCTTAGGAGATATTTGCAGGATGGTTTGAGTCCTTATTAAAGAACTGTGTGATAGAAAAATGCGCGAGGCTCAGCAGTCAAGCAAGCCTTCCACATCAGCCGCAGCAGACGACGAACCTCAACCTTCGACATCGAGGCAGGCAGAGATAGAAGATGATGAGCTGCCTGCTCTAATGGAAACCCCAGTGTCCCACCACCCCAACCCCCAGGACAGATACCGATCCACGGAGAATGCAACGGTAGCCGGGAGACACACAGCACATCTTTAAGAAAAAAGCCGAAATAAACATGCTAATTAATTAGGTGCCACCGACACGTAATTGTCAGCCCAGATCAGGGACGACGCAATCGGAAATCGGCACTGATCTGGGCCGACAGTTACGTGTCGGGCGGCACCTAATTAATTAGCTTGTTTATTTTGGCTTTTTTCTTAAAGATGTGCTGTGTACCTCCCGGCTGCCGCTGCATTCCTGCATGTTTCGCGGCAGTGTATCGCTCGGCGGCCTGGAGGGTGGGGGCCACTGCACCACCCCAACCTGCGACGACTCAGTCAACACACCATCATCAGTGTGCTCAGCAAGCTGTCTTCCCAATTCCCGTAAGTGATATTACACTGTACATACATTATTTCTACTATATATCGGCTGTGTATTTTTACATGTTATTTGGTAGATTTGGCAGCTTCACAGCTTAAAGGTTACTGGAGAGCACTTGCGCCGTGTTTTTGCCAACAGCACTTGCGTGAGATTTTCTGCCGACGGTGCTTGCGTGAGATTTTTGCTACGGAGATCAGTTCAGTAATGATTGTGGAAAATAGGCTGTGTATTTATCATATCATTCCTGCTTTTACTATATGTTTGTTATTTTGGGCTTTATGTGTTACTTGGCATGATTTGGTAGGTTATTTTTGGGTCTGCGAACGCTCACAAAATTTTCCCATATAAATAAATGGTAATTGCTTCTTCGCTTTATGACATTTCGGCATACGAACCGTTTCATAGGAACACTCTACCTTCGGATGGCGGGGGAAACCTGTATTCTACTAGAAAGTGAAAGAATGCATAAAATAATAGAACTTCCCTATTTTGTAAGTGAAATCAAACTAATAATACAGAAAACTTGCAATTCAATAGATATTCCTAAATTATTAAGTGAGTGTCCAAACATGCAATAGAAGGTGATGAGAAAGCTGATTGGGTGCAGGCAATTTAAAAATAAGTTGTGGCAGCAGATCTCTAAGGTAGTCTCAAGAGGTGAGATTTTGGCAAGGAGGGTAACTGGCTGCATCACTGCCTGGTATGGGAACTGTACCTCCCTTAATTGCAGGACTCTGCAGAGAGTGGTGCGGACAGCCCAGCGCATCTGCAGTTGTGAACTTCCCATGATTCAAGACATTTACAAAGACAGGTGTGTAAAAAGGGCCCATAGATCATTGGGGACCCGAGTCACCCCAACCACAATCTATCCCAGCTGTTACCATCCAGGAAACAGTACAGCAGCATAAAAGCCAGGACCAACAGGCTCCGGGACAGCTTCTTCCACCAGGTTATCAGTCTGATTAACTCACGCTGACTTGAGTGTATTCTATGTTACACTGACTGTTTATTTATTATTATAAATTGCTATGATTGCACATTGAGACAGAGATGTAACGTAAAAAATTCTACTCCATGTATGTGAAGGATGTAAAAAATAAAGTCAATTCAATTCAATCATTTTGTGAGGTCTAATCAGAGTACATTATTAATGATAGGGCACAAGGGATCTTGAGATACATGTTCAAAATTCCTAAAGGTAGCAACACAGGTAATTAAGCTGGTGGAAAAAGGCATACAGGACGATAGGCTTCATTAGTCATGGCACTTTACTAAAGCCACAATTGAAGTATTATGCACAGTTGTGGTACAGGTCGACCTTCACTAATCCGGCACCATTGGGACCTGAGGAGTGCCAGACTGTGAAAATGCTGAATTACAGAAGGATCATATTAAGCATAATTAGTGCCCGATTATCGAAGGAACGAGATTACACGTAGTTGGATTAGTAAAGATCGACCTGTATATAAAATAATGAGTGGCGTAGATAGGGAGGATGGCAAGTTACATTTCCCCATAAGATTGCCAAAACAAGACAGTATAGTTTCAAGATAAAGATTAAGGAAGGTTAGAGGAGACTTGAGGAAAAGATATTTCACCAAGACAATTGACTATTATGGACTAAATGTAAATAGGATTAGCACTTTTGGGTACCAGATGGTGAGCATAGACAAGGTGCACTGAAGGGCCTGTTTATCCACTGTATGATTCCATGGAGCAGCTGCTGCCAGTCCCCTGTAAAGGTCCATACTCACTGTGTCTAAATCAACCATGACCAAATGGTAGAGCAGATTCAATGGTCCTAATGGCCTAATTCTGCTCCTACGTCTTGTGCTTGACAGATGCAGTTGTAATCCCTAGAAATCAATACTAAGTGACCACTCTCTCCAGCCCACCTAAACAGCTACCGTACTCCAGCTCAGTGGCTCACACTACAGCAAGCATGTAGCAACGAAAAAAATCACCAACTGCTTCATGCAACACACACAAAATGCTGGCGGAATGCAGCAGGCCAGGCAGCATCTATAGGAAGAGGTACAGTCGACGTTTTGGGCTAAGACCCTTCGTCAGGACTAACTGAAAGAAGAGATAGTCAGAGATGCTGCCTGGCCTGCTGCGTTCCACCAGCATTTTGTGTGTGTTCCTTGAATTTCCAGCATCTGCAGATTTCCTCATGTTTCTGTTTCTAAAACCAACTGCTTCACTGTAGGTGGGCACTAGAAGAGAGGCGAGCCTCTAAGTCAGGTTCCTAACAGAGCAGTGAGCAGAGACGGGTTTGTACCTCAATCATCTTTTAATCTGTAACTTGAATTCTTATACCTCATCAATGGCAAGTAGGCATTCAGCCATCCTAGTCCTAAGCTTTTTGATACCTATCAAAACCCATTTTAGGGGCTCATTAAAACCATGTGTTGCTTGGATTTCCAGCATCTGCAGATTTTCTCTTGTTTGTGATTGACCTTCTGCAATTTGTCTTTTCTTGGTCTATTTGATAATGCTGAAGTAGTGTTTTATATGCTGGAATTGTGTTACTGAAACATGCACATTAAAAACTTAAAAACCACCCTTCCCATTTCTTCAAATCCAGCTGTCTAATTACTACTTCTCAACTTACTTCAGCTTTTGGTCTTATTGTTTTCAACCACTGTTCTGCATTGGTGGACCATCTGTCCCATCTTTACAAGCCACATTACCAGTCTTCCACAGAAACCATTCTATTAAACCACTGTAATTTTTCCAAATTCAAACATTTCAGTTCTTGATCATGCACTCTGCACTATCACTCACTGGAAATTAAAGGAATATTAAAAACATTTCAACATTTGACGAGCCATGGATGTACCAAAAGAAAACACATTTCCACTATTAATATGATTGCAATCAGCAGAGAGAAAGATAAACGTAATGATTCAAACCTTGCAATAACTGGATTTTAATTAAGGTATAACAGAAACTCTTGAATTATTATAAAAAGCTTTATAAATTTGAACAGGAAACTTCTGTTGATTTTGTAAAATAGATTTTACTTCTTATAGTTCATCTACAGAGAATACTCAATCTCATATTCAATTCTTTTTCCTACAATTACTAATTTATGGATGCACTGCACACACACCAAAATTACTTCCAGTCTTTACCCATGTGGCCACAGTTTCCAAGCTCAGATGGAAGTCAACAGTAGGCAAATTGAAAATGATGGTGATAAGTAGTACCCCTGTCAGGATGAGGAAAATGCTGTGCAGTACAGAAATATGAATTTCACACTCCTACTTCCATTCCACTACAGAAACAAAAGAATTTCAATCAGAATATCTTTAAATACCCATCAGAAGCTCATCTATTCACTAACGAAACACTAATAAAAATAACAGCCTTCTCCTTCACAAACGCACATAAGTATGTTTTCCATTGTTCTCATTTCAAATCCCAATGATTGTTCAAATTATAGCCATCTAATTCCCAGCTCTGTAGGCCAAAGACACATCCAAAAATGCTAAATGACATTTTATTCCATAACTCTTTAGTTTTCATAATCTTCAGAAGTCTCAGAGGAACAACTCATACATATACGGACCATTTATTGGAAAACAAAGAAAAAGGAGAAGAAAATAATTCAATAAAAGATATCCCCAATTCAAAAAGACCATATGACATAGGAGCAGAATTAGGCTATTGGGCCCATTGAGACTGCTCCATCATTTCACGATAGCTGATTTATTATTCTTCTCAACCCCATTCTCCTTTCTCCATAACTTTTGACACCTTTACAAATCAAGAACCTTTCAACCTCAACTTTAAATATACTCAATCACTTAACCTCCACAGCATTCTAATGATGTCCAAATATTTTCAAATATTGACTCTTTCTCTCCTGACATATTTGGCTTGACATGCCTCCAACATAATGTTTTTGCTATGCAGTAATGCAAATCTAAAGGGAGTAAAACTGAACTGGTTCTGGGTGGTCACCAAGATAATTCTGAACCTACTTTCTTCAAAGATAAGTGAAGTACAAATTATGTACATGTTGGTTTTTGTTAGCCTGAAGTGAAATAAAGAACTCCAATGGAATAAAAAATATATTTTTTTTAAATCGCATAAGCTGGTATTCTAAAATACAAACAGGACATACTGGAGATACTCAGGTCAGGCCACATCTGTGGGAAGAGAATCAGAATTAATGTTTCAGATCAAAAACACCAGAACTGGGGTGAATCTAATTGTGGCCGGCTGTTCAGCATTAAGGTGCGAAAAACTGCTCTGAACCCAGGATAAGTTGACCGACAGATGCTGATGCATCTATCACACCAATCCATCCCTAGAGCTCAATCATGGAAATCCCCTGCATTATTCTGGGAACCCAGCTCCATGCATATTCTGGGAACCCGGAGCCACTGGCACAAGCCAGCTAGAACTGACAGAAGTGCCTCATTTATTTAACTAGGGATTCCAGAGTGGATTCAAGTGGAAAGAAAAATAAAAACTAATTATTTATTTTAATGTTTTAAAGAAATAGCTTGAAGCAACTACAGACAGAGAAAACGGCAGATTGGAAAATACTAATCTATAATTTAAACAAATTCCACAACTAAAAATAGGAAAAGAATTAGTGCTAAGCCACTTAGATCCCAAAATCTCCACCATGCTGCTCATTGACTTCATAGACCTGCCTATATTCTGTTCTACACTCTACAGTTAGGTTAACAAGATTCCATTGATCCCAGGCTTAAACTTAATTATTAGGCCAACTGACCCAAAATCAATTTTCATTTTTAAGGTAGAAAATGCAAGAAACCCTTAGCAGAACAGAAACCATCTGTGGAAAAGGAAACAGATAATGTCTCAGGTCATGGAATCTGAAGTATTCTTTGTTTTTATTTCATATTTCCAGCATTTGCAAATAGTTTTCAATTGTTGAAAAGTTTTCAATAGTTACAACCTCTGCAGATGGAAGTGCTAAATTTCACACCCGAAAAAGTATGGCATTTTTTTAAAAAGACTATTCTAAGATTGATTGCTCAACCAACAGAAATCATTTCAGTACATCCAGTTTTGCATAACATCTTGAAAATTTCCATCAAATTAACCCCTACCTTTAAATTTCAACAAATACAGCTCCAATTTGTATAATCTCGCAATTTAATAAGAGCCCAGGGATCATTTTGTCAAATCTACACATTTCCTTTGATATACCCTTCCTAGGTCCTGGCTCCCAGGTGTGCACAAATTAGAAACACTTGTACTTACAGTCTTTAGTGGCGATTATTTCTTAAAATCTAGAATACTACTAATGGAACAGGTTTTAGCATTTTAATCACCTACAAACAACACTGATAGCTTGTTTAACCAAAGGTGTGCACCCCCATAAATACAAAACTTAGTGAGTGTGGGCAGAGGAAAAATGTGTGGCGAATAAGTATGGATTAGTGTGAATGGGTGGTTGATGATCTGCACAGATTCAGTGGGCCAAAGAGACTGTTTCTGTGCTATTTTCCATGGCTTTATCAGCTCCAAAAAGATGCAATTGTATCATTTTATATAAAGAGATGCATTAATGGCCATATTAATTTGCCGGGGACCACTGCCCTCCTAGCTGATGCAACAGGAACCTGGTACAAACCACTGCCTTCTTGCAGCAATTGGTCATATGGGTTGCCTGTGGGAGCTAGCACTGGTAAGCTGAAATGAAACAGGTGACTACTCAGTACTTCCACAAGTGCTGGCAACTGTGCTGTAGGACCACCAAGTTCTGAGAATCTCCATCAATATCCTCTTGTTGGAAGTGATGCTGCTGTCTTTCCATTTTTGGTTGGACTTCATAGTTACCTGGAAATTTCTCTATGATAACAAACTCTGGGCTAACATCTGTTCAGCTAAGGAATAAAAGAGGCAGCAAACTCCATCCCATCCCACAGAAGACAATGAGAGACACTACAAGATGCAGACTGTCTGCTAACACATGGAGAGGTGCTGTTGGAGAACCAGGAGAAAATAAGGCATCACACTCAGATCCCAGCATAGCAGTGTATAGTCCAGCAGATAGGCTTTATCTAAAATAGAAATGAGCAATCATACTGAAGGACTAAGAGCACTACAATGAATAGGTGTCCTGCAGATTAGCGCAAAACTGGGGGCTTTAAGTTTCTATAGTCTTCTTTCTTCCAGCTCTTCACCATTTAGAAAGGACTTCGTTCTATCTGTTTTAGATAAAAAGTAATATCGTTTGTCTTTTTGCTCAGCTCCAATGGGTAAAATGCTCTTGACTTGTCATGTTACAAGATGTATTATTTATGCTCTGGATTACAGTTGTTCCTTTGCACAGACTGGCTTGAATTATGGCTCTTACCAACTACTCTGGACTTGGACAAGTGTGATATGCCCACAGACATTAAACATACCCATCATATCAGTCTGGTAAAAGGTAAGTGTTTTGATTTTCCCCAAAACTTACTGTCAGAATTCTTAATTGCTCAATGTCTCATAAAGAATAGACCAGCAAGGGTAACTAAAGTTATTAAGTTATGTAACTTACATACTAATCCATACTAACTTCAGTTATGTAACTTACACACTAATCCACACTAACTGAAGTTACTAACTTACTAACTTCAGTTAATTTATGTAATTTATGTAATAATAACAATACCACTGCATTCATAACTCGAAAATCCAAATTAAATCCTTTAACCCAAAAGAACTGTGTTGGTGAGCCTTGGCGATCATGTATGGATGCTTTATGGGGGTAGTTGCGAACTGCATCACTGAGCCTCAGTGACATTGTGTACTGGTGCTTTATGGGGGTAGTTTCAAACTGCATTGGTGAGCCTTGGTGACATTGTGTACTGGTGCTTTTTGGGGGTAGTTTCAGACTGCGTTGGTGAGCCTCGGTGACATTGTGTACTGTTGCTTTCTAGGGTAGCTTCAGACTGCATTGGTGAGCCTCGGTGACATTGTGTACTGTTGCTTTATGGGGGTAGTTTCAGACTGCGTTGGTGAGCCTCGGTGACATTGTGTACTGTTGCTTTATGGGGGTAGTTTCAGACTGCATTGGTGAGCTTTGGTGACATTGTGTACTGGTGCTTTATGGGGGTAGTTTCAGACTGCGTTGGTGAGCCTTAGTGACATTGGGTACTGGCGCTTTATGGGGTAGTTGTGAACCTGAAAAATTTGTCCACGTCAAGATTTTCTGTAATGCAAGATCAGGCATCGATACGAGTCCAGAAATACAACCTCAAAAAAAGGTTTATTTCTCTCCCACCAACGCAAGTTGAATGAAAGTGAATTTTATTCTGTATCTCAGATTTTCAGGTCATGATACGGGAATACTGCAATTAGTCACTCGAACAATCATTACCCAGTTTGGGGGGGGGGGGGGTTCCTAACACTGGTTATTTTGCCCTTTTACTTGGGATTCGCAATTAGAAAAGCACAAAAAGAAATCACAAATTAGAGAGAACACCCTGCATTTACGTTTGTACAATCAATCCTGTGATGTAGCCAACAATAAAGCTCCAATTTACTATATTTAATTCTGCTGTAAACAATCAAGATAAACAATTTCAGAAAGTCAATTGCTGGACAAAAGTTTATTCCTAATTGAAAATTCCAGTCATCAGGTAATGTATTACAACATTATACATGTCTTTTGTGGATTTACAAAGCCACCTCTAATTTGCATAAAAATATCATCTAGTATTTTGTATAATAGCATTCTGTGGATTAAGATACATGACTAGATAGTCACAGAACACTACAGCACAGAAACAGGCCCTTCGGCCCACCTAACTGCATCTAACCATTAATCTACCTAACCCCATCAATCTGCACCCAGACCATAGACCTCCACACCCCTACCATCCATGTACTTACCCAAATTTTTTTGAAATGCTGAAATCAAACCTGGATTCACCACTCGCTCCACACGCTCACCACCTTGAGTGAAGAAGTTCCCCCCTCATGTCCTCCATAAGCATTTCATCTCTCTCCCTTAACCCATGCAATCTAGTTCCAGTCTCACCCAACCCCAGTGGAAAAAGCCTGCTTGCAATGACCCTACCTATACCCTTCATAATTTGGTGTACCTCTATTAAATCTCCCCTCATCTCCTACATTCCAGGGAATAAAGTCCAAACCTATTCAACCTTTCCCTATAATTCAGGTCCTCAAGTCCAATTTTCTCTGCACTTTTTCTTTCTTATTTACATCTTTCCTGTAGGTGGATGACCAAAACTGGATAGTATACTCCAAATTAGGCATATCCCATCAATACTCAGGGTGAGCAAGACAAAGGATTACAATGAATGAAGTTTCTGAGACTTAAATATGCAGCTGTAGGAGATTTAAAACACTTATGTCCAATGAACATAATACAATGGGTGCAACACTAAGCAATATAATCTCTGAAATTTAACAGGGAAAACCTTTGGCTGTAATCTAATATAGCCACTGGAGACTCAGAATCCCAATCTATACGAGCAGACTAAATGGCACCATCCTGGATGCTCCTCTCACAGAAATATCATTGGGCAAATGCATATTTATGTGTCAGCAGCATCTTATGGGGTATAGAAGATGGAACTGCTAAACAGATGAGATTCAAGAACTGGAATGGGAAAGAGCAAAGGTAGAAGCAAAGAGCGAGAGAGTGCGAGTGAGTGAAACAAGTGAGCTGTGGTCCCTTACATGAATGTTGATGTACAACAGCTGAGATCAAAAACATTGCACTGTAGGTTATTATTTAAAATTTTAATTCCTCTACGTAGAAAAAATATTCAAGATCTTTCTTGCAGTGAGGAAAAAGTTGCAGAGTAACCCAATATGAAGCCTTTAAAATTAAAAATTTATTTATTTAGCTTCTGCGTGGAATAGGCTGTTCCTGTTAGACTGTTTGTGGTATCTTATTTTTATTCTTTCTACTTCTCTTCTAATATTTAGATCTGTGCATTTGTACTACTACTGTGACACTGTAATTTCCTTTGGGATCATTAAACTATTTATCTATCTTCCAGCACTCCCCATGACGCACCATGCAGCAATCCCCCGATTTAACCGCAGCCTAATCACGGAACAATTTACAATGACCAATTAACCTACCAACTGGTACATCTTTGGACTGTGGGAGGAAACCAGAGCACCTGGAGGAAATTTATGTGGTCATGGGGAGAACGTACAAACTCCCTATAGCCAGCAGTGGGAACTGGACCAGGGTTGCTGGTACTGTAAAGCATTGTGTTAACTACTAACCTACCATGTATCATATACATGCAGAGATGCTGAGATGCAAAAAAGATTAAAACTAGAGTCCATCATAAAGAATGGTCACTAAAAAATACAGTTGAAATTCATTAACTCCAAGTGTGGTGAGAATTCACTATCACAGGAAGTGTTTGAAGCAAATATCAGTCATGCATTTTAAATACGTACAATTAGACAAGCACAGGAAGACAAAGGGAATAATTATGTGATATGCTCAGCTGAGGGATGGTGGTAACGCCAAGTTAAGCACAAGCGCCAATTTGGACCACAATGGGAAGAACAGTTTGTTTCTGTGTCAGCTTCTATGCTGCAATTTCCAAGCACACTCATCCAAAACTCCTGATTTAAATACATATTGACCCCTGCGATTTTCTGCAACACAATGCCACCCCTACATGTGTGCATCAAGTAATGCTTTTTTTTAATGATTGTATTCACTCACTTTTCCACCCAATGTATATTGTGAGGTGAGCTTTATCCAGTACTGCAGATTTCTGCGTAGTGATTTGGAAATTCTAGAAAGACAGGTTCCCATAATTTAAACACGAGTGTAGCCCGTATCCTAATCTGATGATCAGAAATGTGACTTACTCTTCTCAAGTTGTCAAATACCTTTTAATGGTGCCATGCTAGATAGCCAATATCTACATAACTTAAATCAGATGAATACACTGTCAGTCTGCAAGCAACAAATATGCCAAAATTAACCCTTGATGTTCAGTAAATACAATAGTTGAGGGTTAAGTCAGGGGAGTTTCTGGGCAACGTGGCTCAAAGGGCCGGAAGGACCTATTTTGCGCTCTATCTTAATAAATGAATAAGAAATAAATATCATAATCCCTGGGTACAGTTTAATACACAAAGTGGCAGCATGGTGGATCACAAGCAGAAGTTCACAACACCAGCTCCAAACATAATCTCATGGCAATAAACCAAATAACAACAAGGGAACTTGCTTTGATTATCACCTAACATCGAAGTTGCTGGTGAACGCAGCAGGCCAGGCAGCATCTCTAGGAAGAGGTACAGTCGACGTTTCAGGCCAAGACCCTTCGTCAGGACAAAGATACTTCACTTCGATACCATCCTGATGAAAGGTCTCAGCCTGAAACGTCGACTGTATCTCTTCCTAGAGATGCTGCCTGGCCTGCTGCATTCACCAGCAACTTTGATGTGTGTTACTTGAATTTCCAGCATCTGCAGAATTCCTGTTGTTTGATTATCACCTACTAGCCTCCCACAATTGTTGAATTGGAACTCCTCTACATTGAACTACACTTGGAAAAAATCACCATTGGTAGTATGGACACTGTACTCTGCGAGGATACTTCAATGCCCATAACCAAGGGTGGTTTGGTAGCACCACCAAAGACCAAGACAGCTGGGTCACAAAGGACAGAGCTGACAGAATGGATCTGCAATTGACCTCATCCTCACCCATAAGGAAGTATCTGTATTGGTAAAAGTGACCACTGCCCTGTGAGACACACAGTGCTCCTCGTGTAGACTCAGAACAGAGCTGGCCGATCAAAATTGCACATCTATAATCTGTGAACCTGTGGTTCAGCACTTTCCTCATTTAACTATTGATACTGAGTTCAGAAATCAACCTGGCTTGATATTAGTAGCTTAAGCAGCCTGTGGAAGGACTTGTCAGCATAAACATCAACACAATGCACACCGAACAATGACAGCGTCCCAGGTTAGTGAAGCCAAAAAGCTGGCCGAGTCTCCTACCATCAATATCCTAAGGCCATACTGATCAGAAACTCGTCCAGACGAGTCACATACCGTGAGCACCAGCTCAGAGGCATGTTTTACTGCTTCAAATACTAAAGCTTTAATAACAGAATGTGTTGCCTTTTGTAGAAAATACACTTCTATTTATTAACTTAATTTACTTCTTGCCCATATTAATCTTCAAATACTTTTGATAACAGTGACAGAAGCTACATGTACCCATAAAGACAAGAAATTCTGGAAATGCTAGAAATCATGAGCAACACATACAAAACACCAGAGGAACTCAGCAATTCAGGTAGCACCTCCCTCTGGTTTCCCTCCTCTTTCCTTTTCTTCCATGGTCCACTATCCTGTTCCCCCTCACCTCTTATCTGCCAGCTTGTACTCCTCCTCCTCCTCCACCTTCTTATTGTGCCTTCCGTCCCCTTCCTTTCCAATTCTGATGAAGGATCTCAGCCCGAAACATCAACTGTTTATTCCCCTCCATAGATGCTGCCTGACTTGTTGAGTCCCTTCAACATTTTGTGTGTGTTGTGACTCATTAAACTGCGATTTTCAGTTACTAAGACTGAACAGTTTGAAAGAGTAGATATGAGAAGTTCTGATTCAAATGGTGTGACAAGTTGTTAATGTCTATGTGAAGTAATATCTAATGGATTGTCCACGGATTACCTAAAACAACGGGGGCACCACAGTAGCAAAGCAGTTTGCATGACTCAATTACAGCACAGGGTGTCAAAGTTCAGAGTTCAATTCCTACATCATCTGTATATCCTCCCTATGAAATACGTCGGTTTTCTCCAGGTCCTTCAGCTTCCTCACACAGTCCAAAGACATACTGGGCAAGTTAATTGGTCATTGTGAATTATCTTGTAACTAGGCTAGGATTAAATTGGGCAGCATAGCTCATAAGGCCAGAAGGACCTATTCCATGCTGTATCTCAATAATAAATAACACAGCAATATACAAATACTGCATACAAACCTAAATCCCCTCCCCAATACATAGAAGACTGCATCTTATAGTCACTTAAATTTAAATTAAAAGTACAATTGTAGTATAAATTAGGCTACAAGCCTTTTTCCTGACTGCTGTCTGGACACAATACTAGAATGAAATTTCTGAAATAACTTCTCCGAGTAGTGAATCTCCAGCTGTTGTGCTACAAGCAGAACAGACGCAAGTTCCACCAGAAGTAGTGTTGTCAACCCAGCATGGCAAAGAACTTTGCTCAATAACCTTTTCTAATCATATATTTAAGGGCACAATGTAGGTTCAATCTAGGGCTGTATCCTTCTAAAGAAGGCATAAAGCAAGGTCAAATCTGTCTTCTCAATTTGATGATAAAACCAGCATGGACTGGAACGAAACATAGCCTGCTGTTATTACTAGTTGGATATTGATTCGTTAATTGTTAATAACAGCAGATATGAATCTGCATGAAATGAAGTACAAAGCTTGTTAAAACCAAACCCAAATATTACATTCATCTAAAGAGAAATGAATTCTCAGTTCAGCAACAGATGTATGCAATTCCACACATGCGGAGGATATATTTAAAATGTCTCCATTCAGGAGAACTTTTATCTAATTTAAGAGAGCTTAGCTTACTGCAGATTTTATATATAACTTTTTAAGTAAAAGATACGAGACAGCACCTTACAGTTGTTTTTACTCAGCTTTCACTAAGTACAAACTACAATAACCAGAGTATACCTCATGTTTCAGGACTTTTAACATTAAAGTACAACAATAAAGAACATTTCATAAAATTGAGAATTATTCATTTAGAGCAATAAATCAAAGACTCACTCTACTGAGTAACCCCATCGGAGCACTTCACTGAAATAGATACATACAAATTTACATTATTATAACTAAACAAGAATGCAGGAATTCCAAAATCCCAAACTGAGTAAAAATACAAAATCACTACAAAACCTCAAATCATCTACATTACGTTAGGTATCTCAATAAATAAATAAATTCTGTTTCTCCTTTCACAGATACTGTCTAACCTTCTGGAGCATGCTAGGTGGCGGGGGGGGGGGGAGGGTTGGAAAAGCCTAGAAGGGGACAGCAGTCTGGTGGGGGGGGGGGCTGGAAAGGAATCAAAAGGCAAAGAAGGTAAGGGATATAGTGTGGGGTGGGGTGAGCATGTCTTGGAATGGAGGAAGACAGGCAGGGAGTGGGGTGTTGGGGGAGACAGGCCAGGAGAGGAGTGTGGAAGGAGAGCACAGAAAGGATCAGGGACTGGCATTAGGGTGAGAACAGGGTATGGAGTGAGTGAGTGAGTGAGTGAGTGGGTGGGTGGGGAAGTCCGGGGGGGTTGGGGATGTGTGGAGGACAGGTGGTGGTGGGGTGAGGTAGAGTTGAGGGGAAGGACAGAGTGTGGGGATTGGGGGTAGGGCAGGAGAGGGGGCGGCCAGGGGATGGGGAGGGAGTGTAGGTCAGGGGGTGGGGAGAGGGTGAAGGGAAGGGTAGAGTGGGAGTGAGTCAGGTTGAGGAGAAGGGCAGAGGGTGAGAGAGGGGGAGTGAGGTAGGACTGGGGAGAAGGGCAGAGGGTGGAGGTCAGAGGTTGGGTTGGAACTGCATGTCCCGACCTTTACAGGCCTCGGCTCTCCCACACGACAACATTAAACTTCCCGCCACCCACACACCTGGCTTCACCTCCGCCACTCCTTACCTCCTCCAACAGCCAGTCTGCTATCTCCCAGAACAGCGAATTGTCAGACCGAACACTGACCCAACAACAGGGACAACTCTCTCCTCAACACCGGGGCTGAGGCAGCCGTTAGTGTACGGCGCAACCAAACCTATCTCCCCGCCCACTACTCCCATTGGTGAACTGTGTGCTCAAACGATGATGCTCGCGATGAAGTAGTTGTGTATTGAAGAACTGAGCTGTCAATCAGAAATGAAGGGCGGGGCTTTCGCTGATATCATGTTTGGTCGCGCCAAGCACAGATTGCAGTAACGAACACGGTCGCGATTCAAACAAACTGCCTGGAACCATAATACATGAAGTAAATGCGCTTCAGGCTCGGTGTCGTAATACTTATAATATACAACATTGCTTTTACATCCAATTTTGCACCAGTTAGAACATTGAAATCTACAGCACAGGCCCTTCGGCCCCTAATGTTGTGCCAACCATGTAACCTACTCTAGAAACTGCGTAGAATTTCCTTACTGCATAGCCCTCTATTTTTCTAAGCTCCATGTACCTATCTAAGAGTCTCTTAAAAGACCCGATTGTATCCACCTCTACCGCCTTTGCTGGCAGTGCGTTCCATGCACCCACCACTGTGTGAAAAACTTACCTTTGACATCCCCTTGTATCTACTTCCAAGCATCTTAAAACTGTGCCCCCTCGTGTTAGCCATTTCAGCCCTGGGAAAAAGCCTCTGGCTATCCACACAATCAATGCCTCTTATCATCTTATACACTGCTATCCGGTCACCACTCATCCTCTGTCGCTCCAAGGAGAAAAGGCCAAGTTCACTCAACCTACTCTCAGAATGCAAGCTCTCCAATCCAGTTATTTGTTACTCAGTTAAACGGCAGTTTGTCTTTGTTATGCATTTTTAAATATTTCCATGAAACTTTAAATAATTGGAGCAACTGTTTGATTAGACCAAAACATATTAGTCCTGATGTGTCACAATTAACCATAATTCTCTGTATTGACGAAAGAAATCCAAACAGTACTGTATTTTAGATAAGTCCAGTTAATTGAAACATTGGTTAATTGGGACAGCCATTTGTTTGGGACAACTCTTAAAGAACAAAAACTAATCAAAAAAGAGCCGAGATTCCCTTCATTTATTTGGGACAGTATGCTGCTTATTTGGACAGGAGACTGTGTGGTCATTTGACAATACATGCTACTCAGAGCGAACAACTTTTAAATAGCGTCAGTTGCATATGTTTGTGTTCAAAAAGGAGTGACTTTTGTCACTGATAGTTGCTGAGAAATAAGCAGCAAGATGGTTCAGAACTGTTTTGCTCACTGCAGTTTCAAGCATTCGGGCTTGGAGATGCCAGAGATGGATGGAAGTGATAATGAAACTATTTCACTAGTTCAACAAGTTAAGAACTATGAAAAAAATTTTGTGCAGTCTGCACCACGTAAGCCCAAGACCTCTAACACCGAAGACAGGTAGCACCTCGCTTTTGATTTTTATTTTAAAATTTATTTCACTATCCACATTTCAAAGTTCAAAGTAAATTTTATTATCAAAGTCACCATATACAACCCTGAGAGTCTTTTTTTGTGGGCATACTCAACAAATCTATAGAATAGTAACTATAACAGACTCAATGAAAGACTGGTCAACTGGGGTGCTCATCCAGGGTGCAGAAGACAACAGACTGTGCAAGTACAAATATAAATAAATAACAATAAATAAGGAGAACATGAGATAACAAAATAACAAGTCCTGATCATCCATTCCTAATCCCCATATGCAGCTGGTAGTATTGGATTTAGGCCTTTCATTTTTTTAAGCTTCAAACGTAGCCCAAAATACCACTGTATAATTTGCAAGGTGCACAGCCCAGAATTCAGCAAAATGTCCCAATTTGAATCAAATGAACTCAATGCTGTATAATATTTTAGAATTTGCCTTTGTATTTATTGGCATTGCTTGTAAGGGCAAAGCTGTTGTATGGGTTTAATATCTTCTCAGTTTATTTACTCCACTCGCTCCCTCAGTAACTGAAAGTAACTAATGAAGGGTCTTGGCCAGAAATGTTCACCTCTCTCTAGATGCTGCCTGACCTGCTGAGTTCCTCCAGCATATTGCATGTGATATTCTAGATCTCCAACTTCTGCATAATCTCTTGCATTTATAAAAATTCAGATGCTGTAAATCCGACGGAAAAGTAAAACATACAAAAGTATTTAGCATTGCCTGTGGAAATAGAAACAGAATTCATATTTCAGATCTGACAGTCTCAGACTTAACACGTTAACTCTGTTTATCTTTCCACAGATACCACCTGATTGGCATTTTCTGTTTGTATTGGACCAGTATTCTATTCCCAGTCATGTGACAGTCCTGCAGTTTACTATCAAAACTGCATATTAAAAATTCATCCAGAAGTGATAGGCTAAACGTGCCACATAGAATTCAACACTTAGTTAGTTAGTTCCACACTTGAGCTCTGATTCTTAAGGTCCAGTGCAATCGAGTCTGGCGGAGGACAGCTGAGATGACTTGATTGAATTTCCTCCTGCCTATTAGTTGCTTGATCACACTTGGCAACGTTCACCAGCTGGCCAGTACAAGGGGAAAGAGACAGAACTTCATAGTTCAATGGGACAGTTCTGGCAGTTATTCAAGTGTTAAACAAGGCCCAACGCAAACAAAGGATGAATGGGACCCACTTGAAGGGAGCCAGGAGGATTTAAAAGGAGTGCAAAAGCAGTAGCGGATCATGTGGCAAATGGAGCAGAATCTATGAGCCAATTTCATCAGACACACGAGCAGGTCTGCAGATGCTGGAAATCCTGAGCAACTGGACGAACTCAGCAGGTCAGGCAGCATTTCTGGAAATGAACACACAGTCAACATTTCGGGCCCAGACCCTTCCTGATGACTGAAAAGAAAGAGGGAATATGCCAGAACAAAAAGGTGGGGGGGGGGGGAGAGGAGAAGGAGGATAGCTAGAAGGTGATTGGTGAAGCCAGATGGTTGGGAGGGGTCAACAGCTGAAAAAGAAAGAATGTGATAGGAGAGGAGAGTTGACCATTGGAGAAAGGGAATGAGGAGGGGACACAGGGGGAAGTAACAGGCAGGTGACGAGGTAAAAGGTCAAAGTGGGGAGCAGAGGAATTGGAGGGTGGGAAATTTGTTTACCAGAGGGAGAAATCGATATTCATGCCATCAGGTTAGAGGGTACCCAGATGGAATATGAAGGTGTTGCTTCTCCACTCTGAGGGTGGCCTCATCTTGGCACAAGAGGCGGCCATGGACCAACATATCAGAACAGGAATGGGAATCAGCATCAAAATATTCCCCAAATGGTGAGAAATAATATGGAGAAGGTTTAAGGCTCCAAATGGAGAAGTACGAGGTACCAGAAATAATGGAGCATTAATCATGATCTCAACAGGCGTGCAACATGGAGGATGGTGGTGCAATTGGACATAAACTCTGGTTAGAATAAGTCCAGGGTACTGTGTTTAGCTCTGGGCACCACATGTTGGAGAGGCTGCAGGTCACTTCAATTAAATGAGTGCCATCAGGATAAATGATAAAAATAGGTTGCAGCAATACCACTGCTTAACCAAAGCACAAATTTGCCGGACGTGGTTGAGAAGTGGCTGGTACAATAATGCCATTTAAGATGCACTTAAGATAGGTGCATGGGGGGGCAGGGCTTAGAGGACACGGGTTCAGCGGACATTGGGCGCCACAGCAGCATAGTGGTTAGTGTGGCGCTATTACAGCTCATGGTGTTCCAGAGTTGAGTTCTGCACTCTTCCGTAAGGGGAGTCTGTACACCGGCCCTACGGGATGGGTGGGTTTTCCCTGGCTGCCTTGGTTTCCTCCCACAGTCTGACGTACCAGGGTAATCGGTCATTGCAATTTGAAACGTGATCCGGTTAGTGTCCGGTAATCGGGTTTCTCAGAGTTTGTTGGGGCGGTGTGGGCCTGAAAGGCCTACTCCACACCGTACAAGGCCATACAATATAGGAGCAGAATTAGGCCATTTGGCCCATCAAGTATGCTCCAGCATTTCATCATACCTGATCCAATTTTCCCTTCAGCCTCAATCTCCTGCCTTCTTCCCATATCCCTTTATGACATAACCAACTCTGCCTTGAATATACATAAAGATTTGACCTTCACAGCTGACTGTGGCAAAGAATTCCACAAATTCACCACTCTCCAGCTGAAGAAATTCCTCCTCATCTTGTTCTGAAACTTCATCCCTCTATTCTGAGGCTGTGACCTCCGGTCTTAGACTCTCCCACTGCAGGAAACGTCCTCTCCCTATCCACTCTATCAAGGCCTTTCAATAGGTTTCAATGAGGTCAACCCTCATTCTTCCGAATTTTAGTGAATACAGGCCCAGAGCCATCAAACACTCTTCATATGACAAGCCTTTCAGTCCTGGAATCATTTTTGTGAACCTCCTTTGAACCCTCCCCAGATTCAGCACATCCTTTCTAAGATAATGGGCCCAACACTGCACACGATACTACAAGCGAGGCCTCAACAGTGCTTTATAAAGTCTCAACATTACATCTTTGCTTTGATATTCTAGTCCTCTTGAAGTTAATGTTAACATTGCATTTCCCTTCCTCACCACAGACTCAACCTGCAAATGAACATTGAGGGAATCCTGCACAAGGACTCCCCAGTCCCTTTGCACCCCAGTTATTTATATTTTCTTTCCATTTATAAAATAGTCACCCCTCTAAATAAATAAAAATAACATTTTGCCAACCTTCCCATCTCATGCTTTTGTATCTCTAAATAAGTAAAGATAACTACGGGCTGAATGCAAGACATTGGAGCGAGCTGGGTGGTCACCATGGTTAGCATCAACTGATTGGGCTGAAGGGCCTCTATCCCAGCTGCATTGCTCTATGATATTATGACACATTGAATGTAAAAATAGTTTCCAGAAAAAATGATGGAAAGCACTTTTTTAAAAAAATAAACACCTTACTAAATCTACTGTTAAGTAAATCTTCTGTACAAGGAATCAGGAATGTGTAATTCTCAAACAAGAAAATCTGCAGATGCCGGAAATCCGAGCAACACACACAAAACGCTGGAGGAACTCAGCAGGCCAGGCAGCATCTATGGAAAAGAGTACAGTTGATGTTTCGGGCCGGGGCCCTTCATCAGGATCGAGTTCATCAGGTCCTGAAGGGGCTTGGCCCAAAATGTCGACTGTACTCCTCCATAGATGCTGCCCGGCCTGCTGAATTCTTCCAGCATTTTGTGTGTGTTACGTCTAATTCTCAGCTGGCTTGAAGTCTTTTGATGCAAAGGACTTTTAGCTGAAAGGGTGTGCTGATAGCTGTGTGGTAAATATTCTGTTGCTGCAGACTTCAGTAAGGCCTCCTTAGGACATGGTTTAGTACAAAGAAAGCTGATGGGGAAAAAGGCTGGCAAAATGGCGTGACTGTGATTGCAGTCACCAGAGAGACACTGAGGCTGGTGATATAGAAGTCTTTATTCAGTTCAACAATCAGGCATCATTCTGGAGATACTCTCGACAGAGGCCCGCAAACCCAAAAGTATTTCAATGTTTGTACCCTTAAGATCAAAGGTAACAGCAGGTGATTCAATTCAATTTCAGTAGTTATAATGATATTGTTTACTTCAATACTTTGGATTGACAACTGGTTCCTTTGAGATACGTAGTGAAAGCACATTGGAATTGACGAGGCACTTCTGAAGGTCCAAATGCCTTTGGGAGAAACTAATTTACACAAATATTCTAAAGCCTTTCGATGATAGTGAGCCATACACACAAAATGTTGTTAGGACTATCTCTGAGTACACAAATATGGTAAATATACAAAAACTATTGATTGCCTATACCTATGACCATGTTTAATATGCTAAGTGACAACATCTGACTGGTCTGCAAACTTGCACTCAGTCACAATGCTGCAAATAACTTAGCCATGTTGTCTGGTTTGATACAAGCCAATTAGCACAAACCCATCATCTTAATTCAGGTTTGACTCTGGCCTGTGCAATCTCTTGGTCTGTGGAGCAGCCTGTGCTTTTAACTTCAATTTACTTGCTTGCAGTTTACAAAAAAATCTGAAGGCTAATTACAAGCTTCCTGAATTTACTTACATCTACAATAAGAACTGAAGACTGATTCTTGTTTGAATTAATATTTGGTACATTCACGTAAGTCCAGAATCTCCCTAACAGTTTACTGCAAAGGAGGTTGATGGGTAGAAGTTTGGCAATCATAGGTAGCTATGCAAATGATGATCAGAATCAGGTTTATTATCACTAGTATGTGGTGTGAATTTGTTAACTTAGCAGCAGCAGTTCAATGCAATACATAATATAGAAGAGAAAAACACATAAAAAAATAATAAATCAATTACAGTATACATATGTTCAATAGATTAAAAAATGTGAAAACAGAAAACTGTATATTAAAAGTAGTGAGGTAGTGTCCAAGGGTTCAATGTCCATTTAGGAATCAGATGGCAAAGAGGAAGAAGCTGTTGCTAAATCGCTGAGTGTGTGCCTTCAGGCTTCTGTACCTCCTACCTGATGGTAACAGTGAGAAAAGGGCATGTCCTGGGTGCTGGAGGTCCTTAATAATGGACACTGCCTTTCTGGGAGACCACTCCTTGAAGATGTTCTGGGTACTTTGCAGGCTCGTACCCAAGATGGAGCTGACTAGATTTACAACCCTCTGCCGATTCTTTTGGTCCTATGCAGTAGACACCCCCCATACCAGACAGTGATGCAGCCTGTCAGAATGCTCTCCACAGTACATCTATAGAAGTTTTTGAGTGTATTTGTTGATATGCTAAATCTCTTCAAACTCCTAATAAAGTATAGCCGCTGTCTTGCCCTTTTTATAGCTGCATCAATATGTTGTGTCCTGGCTAGGTCCTCAGAAATCTTGACACCCAGCAACTTGAAACTGCTCACTCTCTCCACTTCTGATCCCTCTATGAGGAATGCTATGTGTTCCTTTGTCTTACCCTCGCTTAAGTCCACAATCAGCTCTTTCGTCATACTGACGTTGAGTGCCAGGTTGTTGCTGCGGCACCACTCCACTAGTTGGCATATCTCACTCCTGTATGCCCTCTCGTCACCACCTGAGATTCTACCAACAATAGTTGTATCGTTAGCAAATTTTTAGATGGTATTGGAACTATGCCTAGCCACATAGTCATGTGTATACAGAGAGTAGATCAGTGGGCTAAGCACACACCCCTGAGGTGCACCAGTGTTGATCGTCAGCGAGGAGGATATGCTATCACCAATGGTTAGGAAGTCAAGGATCCAATTGCAGAGGCCTAGGTTCTGCAACTTCTCAATCAGGATTGTGGGAAAGATGGTATTAAATGCTGAGCTATTATTGATGAACAGTATCCCGACATAGGTGTTTGTGCTGTCCAGGTGGTCTAAAGCCGTGAGATCAGGTGGAGAGTCATTGAGATTGCATCTGCCGTTGACCTACTATGGTGATAGGCAAATTGCAATGGGTCCAGGTCCTTGCTGAGTCAGGAGTTCAGTCTAGTCATGACCAACCTCTCAAAGCATTTCATCACTATCGATGTGAGTGCTACCAGGTGAGAGTCATTAAGACAGCTCATATTATTCTTCTTAAACACTGGTATAACTGTTGCTTTTTTGAAGCAAGTGGGAACTTCCACCCACAGCAGTGAGAGGTTGAAAATGTCCTTGAATACTTCCACTAGTTGGTTGGCACAGGTTTTCAGAGCCTTACCAGGTACTCCATCTGGACCTTCCACCTTGTGAGGGTTCACTCTCTTTAAAGACAGCCTAACATTGGCCTCTGAGACAGAGATCACAGGGTCATCAAGTGCAGCAGGAATCTTCACAGCTGTAGTTGTGTTCTCCCTTTCTAAGCATGCATAGAAGGCATTGAGTTCATCCAGTGGTGAAGCATTGCTGCCATTCATGCTATTGGGTTTCGCTTTGTAGGAAGTAATGTCTTACAAACCCTGCCAGAGTTACCGTGCATCTGATGTCACCTCCAACCTCATTCGATTGAGACCTGAACTTAATCTAATCTGTTATTGCTCATTTGGGGTGTGAGCACGAGGTCTACATAGATGTAGACCAGAGATTTTTCCGGAAACAAAAGATTCTTGGAGAGGAACTTTGATCAGGAAGAGCATTCTAGCTCCTTTGGTTGCAATTTAAGAGATAAGTTACTTACCTGTTTGTGTAATTCCTTCAAAGCCAGTCTCTCTAAATGGAACCCATGATAACTCTGTTTTAAACCTCACAGCCAGATCCTCAAACAGTGTGGATAACAGATGCCTCAGATAATACTTGCTTTGGACATGCCTTCTTCCTATTGCTCCTATTGAGGAGGAGGTGCAGAAACCCAAAAGCACACACTCATATTTTAGGAACAGCTTCTTCCCCACCACCGTCAGATTTCTGAATGGACAATAAACTCATGAACACTACCTCACTATTTTCCCCTCTCTTTAAAAAAAATATACATTTCTTATGGTAACTTATTTATTTTTAAAA
This sequence comes from Mobula birostris, assembly GCF_030028105.1. Taxonomy (NCBI): domain Eukaryota; kingdom Metazoa; phylum Chordata; class Chondrichthyes; order Myliobatiformes; family Myliobatidae; genus Mobula; species Mobula birostris. The sequence goes on from NC_092399.1 coordinate 6,354,254, forward strand.
TTCTGTATTGCAAAGTACTGCTGCTGCAAATCAACATATTTCATGACATACGCCAGTTATATTAAACTGGATTCTGATAGTCCTTTTAACTTCCATTTTAAATGATTTTCATACTAAAATTGGCTAAATATGAAAGGCTGGCTCTCACAGCCCATTTTCTAAACACTTGAATCTAATCAACAGAAATGTCATGAAATGCAATGCATAACTAATTTCAGCAAATTACTAGTTTTAGTGTTTGGTTTGTCAAGGCACAAAGGGATTAAAAAAAATAAAATAGCTTGTCAGGGCTCACTTTAGTTACCTAATAGATATTTATTGCAAAAACTACTTTCTTCTTTGTATTTTTGATGTTTCTGTCACATCTGATATTTAATTAAACATCATTACATTCAAATGTGGATTGGGATAAGGGAACAATTGGGGGTGATCTTGCACTGTCATTTCACTAAGCTGGCTCTCAGAGGCATGGAGATTGTCCATTTGCCTTCTACTCTACCCAACAGAAACTGTTCATCTCAATGCCAAAGCCTCCACTACCTTAGTCTACAGATCATGCTTACCACAACTGCTCATGGGTTGTCACAACAGCAGTGCTATATACTTGTGTTATCACAAGGAAGTTCCTGCACAACCTCAGTCATTTTCTTTTTGCGTTGAGTCAACTCAGAATGTATCTGGTGCTTTAATTCCAGTTTACAGGTACTTTACTTTCACAGCGATCTCAGCTTTCCAGATGTCCACTGATATATTTCCAAACAGGGATGTACAAATTGATGTTTGTGATTTAAGGATGCCAGCAATGATTCTCCAGTAACAGATTGCTTTTCTCGGCCGAACTTTCTCATACCAGGTGAGCATAGACAGTATAGAGAATAACAGAGAAAATCTCACTGTGGTGGGCTGTTGTTTCATGCACCGGTTTTACCATGCGTCTTCACAATGTTGATCTTGTACGTGCAGTCTAGCCTAACTCCAAAACTAAATTTGTGAAGTTTGTGAAATGGGCATTCTCTCCGCTAATGTTTGTTTATTGAGACTGTGATCGCCAAGGCATAAACCGCAGCAACAAACAACCTGCTGGAGGATCTCAGCAGATCAAGCAGCATCTGCAGGGGGCAAGTTAATATGCTACATCATGATGGATACCATTCCTTTGCTCCCCCGCTGGTCTGTATCTATGTGAGGCTGTCAACCATGGACCTACTTGTCTATGTGATACACAAGCCTGGGTAGTACAATACAGAGAGCAAGCTGTTGTCCCTGCAGCAGGCTCCCTCTCTCCAGGCAGCTGATGAATCCAAAGGAACTGCAGAGACCAATACAGTTTGGCACCAGTGTCGTCGCCAGAGCTGCCAGTGTTGACTCAACATTGGACTGCCTTCAGGTCCCCAGCTCCCGATTTTTCACCTGAGTTTATTTCCAGAACCTTCCCCATTAATGGGTATTGCTGCAAGGCAGCGAGGTTTCGGATCAGAGTTTCCCTTTGTCTGAATGAGCTGCCAGCCATGGCTAACGAGCCCCATATGCTCGAAGCGATTGGTTTTAAGGCATCAGTAGCCCGCTTTTGCCCCTTCTCCTGTCGGTGGAAACAGTTCCACCGAGTTTAGTAAGGCACACGAGGGTTAGGGGCTGGACTTGGTTGTCAGAGGCTATTTGATACTCATGCCATTGGGAGCATTTGATAGCTAGAGGGAGTTTATTCCCCACTACCACCACTGGCTACAACAACCTTGAGGAACCAGGATGCTTGTAGTGTCTAGTCTATGGTGCAGTCATGGCCTCACTGTTTATATATGAGAGGAGCGCACAGATTGTTGGAACAGATGTGTGAGTGTTTCGATAGATCGATAGGCTATTCATCTAAATGTTAAATCAGGAACACCAATGTGCTTCCTTGGGGTGGGCAGTTGCTTTGAAAACACCAGTAATTGTCGTTTTCTGACATTCAGTCGAACAGTGGTTTTCCACCGTGTTTGAATCAGACAGACAGAACACAGACCTTCCAAAGCAACGCAAGATCATTGATAAAACCTTCCACAATAAAAGCAACATCAGTAATTAGGTTTTTGCTTACCAAAGCAATATTCTGGAACTAGTTTAGTTCAGGAAGTACACTAAATTTACTGCTTGAGTGAAAGATGTTGCTGTTATTTCAGTCTGTTCTGGCAAATCGTGGTGGTGTGGCTGAATCCTTGAAAATGAAAATATGATTTTCTTAACAATGACCTTTCTCTGACAGTAAGACTGTGACCATATCCTTACCTCTGTCATTGCCATTCCATAAACAATCTGTACAAATCAAGACTATTTGTTCCTTGTCTTTGCTGAGGTCAGAATACAATTTTGGTTATGTATTACAATCAAATATTTCAAAAAAGGAAGAGATTTGATGAAGCTCAGTCAGTGCAGTTCTGCTGTTTATTCAGTTATGCAGTATAGACCTCTGATAATGCAGCAGAGATATTCAAAACTTAAAATTACAAGAACAAATTACAAAATCAATATTTCATTTCAAATGATAGAAAATGTTACATCCTTTGAATCTTTAAACTTTATCCCATAATTTTAATGAGAACATTAAAGTTAATTGCAAGTTGCAGAAATTACTCCTTGCTTACTCCACACACCACCCTCTGAAGTTCAACTCAGCAAACAGAAAAAAACAACCACCTGGAAGCAAAATAATGCTAATTTATACAGGAAATGCAAAATGCAATGAAATTCAACCCCACTGATTATCTGTAGCATTAACACCAGGGAATGCAGGATCAGAACCACCTCTCAGCATACACAATGGCTCTAAGTAATTTTTCTTCAACTGCATCAGAGGTGCTGTTGGAGTCGAGATGAGAGAGTCGTGGATCTGCACTAGAAGTCTGATCTACAGTGGGGAATGGAAAGTGAGGATGGTTTTGAGATTTGGCTCCATCAGACCCAAGGGGCCTCCTTGTCCACTGGTTGAAGATTAGCGATGTAGGAATACAAGAGGCAATAGAGGAGAGTGTCTGGGGAAGCCAGGGGTTGGCAGCAAAGGTTTTGGAGATCTAGCTATCCGAGATGTTGCATCCACAACTGTTGGAATGAAAAGGTAATGAGAATTAGAGGCAAGTGCCAATGAACGCAGGGAGCCAGAAGATTGGGAGAAGTGTGTGTGAAGTTAGTATGGTCAGGTACGGTAATGAAGGATAAAGAGTAAACATTGGAATTAACTTCATGGAGTCTCAGTCCAGCTAAGCATCGGCAAAGCTTTGCCCTGGGAAAATGCAAGCACGGTCTCTCTTGGGAAAATGTTGACCAATTTTGATCACTGCATGAAAAATGGTGGCGTTTGATGCACATCTAATGCAGAAACTGTGTCAGACACACAAAGGCAATTTATGCCAAGAGATGCCCATGTGAATTTGTGGAGGCACATGAAACAACTCAAAGGTTGTTATCATATTTCAACTTTGGAGAAGTTCATTTCCAGTTCTACAGCACTGACCAAATTTCTACATGGCTCTTAAGAAAATACTGCAGCGACATTTGCAGAAATGGAGAAATGATGAAATATCCTTCTTACTAAATCTGATTCTCTCTTAAACTTAAAGACTCTCAGATTGTGCAGCAATGGAGCAAAAAGATTATTCCTGCAATGAGAAGTGAAACAGATTGAATGATCCTGCAGCCAGAAAACTATATGGTGAGATACATGTCACAGCTACACAACAGAGCTATTTAACCATGGTAGCCACAGAATAACACTGCAAATAGTATAAAAATTACTTTGCATGGGATTTTTCAAATCTCGACACTTTGTGCAATCATATTAATAATAGTCTCTTGAAAACACTGAATATCAACCACCTGGGAGATTTTCTTTTCTTCAAATAACAATTAAAGTTAGTTCTAAGACTGACAATGCCCTGAAGAGGTGCATCTCCACTTCAGGGAAACACATGTTGGAGGTATAGGCTCTCTTTTGGTGGTTCAGTATATGGAAAATATACAAATACATTATTTCACAGAATAAGATAATCAGACTACATGGAACCCAACAATCTAATGTGCTTTTAGATTCAATATAAATGTTTACATACATTGTATACACTGCCTTAAAATGATCAGCCCAGGTTGGACTGCACCCTAACGCTATGACATATTGATATGCTTTATGCTTGATCTACTGCAAACAGAATCTTCAGTTTATCATGCCATCTGTCTAACTGATGCTTTTGCCTCCTAGGATCATAATCTTAGGAAGAGAGGAGTGAACTATTCTATTTGAAGAGTTAGGTGCTTTGCCATTAGATAAAAGCTTCCTATCGAAGATCAAACAGTGAAAAGTATTTCAATTAAGTTAACTATTTATCATCTTTATTACCAAAACTTTTCTAATTGGAATACAAACACTGCAGATGCTGACATGCCCTGGATCCCCAATCATACTGGTTACATACACTCCAAATATACTATCAATCTTAGTACAACCACAGTTAAATGCACTATCACTCCAAGTAATTACACTCCCATATGCTCAGATCAGTCCTGATATATCACTCCTCAGTCACACAATCACACCAATACATACTTATTCCATATGCACATATGGCTGGGACATGCACACATTGCTGTTCTAGTCCCTGCCCAAAATGTAATCACCTCCAGGTTCTGTCAAACATCACTCTAGGACGGTACTGCCAATACTTAATACAGTTACTCCAGATGGAGACAATATTCAGGCATACAATCAGAGAGATACTGGCAATGTCAGGATACCTAATCTGTCCAGAAGCAGAATTCAAGCACTGCCTATGGGATAAGTAAATGCTTAATAAATAATTATGGTATTTGAAAGTACCACACTGAGTGGTAAATCTCTCTCGAACAGCATCATAACCTGTTGGTATAGAATTCTGCAGATGTTTTAAACAGCTGACTTGTTGCCTTTAAGCATCCTGATGCTTGTTTTACGTATGCAGTCTAAGGATTTGGGTAGATTCAGTGGCTGATTAAGTTATTACAATACAGCTTTTCATTTGCTGTGCATTGAGTTTGCATAATCCTAGGATTGGGAAAAAGAAGTCGAAGCAGCTATAAACTGATTTTCAGGGCACATAATAAAGCTTTTACCACATTTAATTGCAGGTGGCATGATTTATGATGCAGATATTTAGTTACGGCATTGGAGAGAAGAATAACACAACACGAAAGACTTGAACAATGATGAACTTTTAAGTACAATCATTAGTTTAAAATCTTCAAAGCTCTGAGGAATGTTGCTGCATTCTCTGAACTTGAGCTTTGGCTTGATAACAACCCAGCTATTATGCTGTGCATGATTTGCACCCCAAACATGCTGATAGCCACCTTAAAAAGTCCTGCTTCCCCACCCCACCCCCCATGTCTTTCAAGGCATTAAAAATCCACAATAAATATTCAAAGCCTCCTTACAGCTCATGATGGTTTTCACCAAAAAAAAGTGCAAGATGTTTAAAATTCTGTATCAAAGTTGTAAGCAAATTACTTCACATGATGGCAGGCAGGTGCCCTCAGCTCCATTCTTTTATTTATTTCTCATCTTCTGCAAAATTGCCCCACAAATTCGCAAAGCTCCAAACTCTTATGAATTGCCCACATCTTGGAGGGTCACTCTTTATGACTGTGCACGTAATTCAGCTTTCTCTCCCCCCCACCCCGAGTGATGTAAACTTGCAGTGAGCTGTAGGCGCCAATTCTGAATTACAGTGATGTGGACGGCAGTTTTTTAAGTTCTCTGCGTTGAGCCAAAGTCGATGCCTTCACAGACTCCAGTTTCGGCGCTGGTGGAGAGCTGCTCAAGGCGGAGAACGTGGCAGCCATCGCCCCCTGGGTAGAAAAAAATCATAATTCTAATGCACAATCTGGAAACAATTTGCAGGACAAAGCACATGATATTGCATAGTTACTTGCCTCCGTTCATTAACACTGTTTTGGAGAGTACTCAGTGAACACTCTATATAAATGCTCATTCTCTCTCTCTCTCTCACACACACACACACACTCTCTCTGCTTTGTCAGTCTGCTGTCGCTGCGCTGAGTGTGCGCACTTTAATGAATTCTCTGGTATATTCTAGTAATGGTCCCAAAGGGTTGGCTTTTATGATGCCTTTCCCACCATACACGGTAGTAATCGGGATGCGTAATTAAGTATACGTTGTTTGTATACTGTAAGACGTAGTACCTCTGTTTATTTTGTAATACGATTGTAGCTACATTGTGGAGTGCATCACATTCTAATTCGTGTGTAGTTTTAAGTTAACCATGTTGGTAATTAAAGATGATATATCCTGGTGCCTAATAAACAGGGCTGTTCGCTCCCGGGGTGGGAGGGGAGAGGAGAAGACTCACTCACTGCCAGGAGTTCACACTAGACAAGTATGGAGTTATTATTGTTTACTGGTCGATACCTTTTTGCAAATACTGGCAGTTTTCTTTTCACTATTCTCACTAATCTTAGCAAGTTTGATTTTTGACGCACCTAATAAACACCTTTGCACAAAAGTGCTAAGTGACTTCAATTATTTTTTCCTTTGGACATAACCCACAAATCTAACACACTGATAATGGGTACATGAACATTACAATCTAGTGAAACATTTCAGTTGAATATTATGTAAATTTTCTTCAGGGTCTATACATCAAACCAGGGATTGAAAAGAATTCATGCCAGACTAGCACTGCAATAATTACTTCTGACTCCACTCAGCCAGATTTTCCAATCTCCTTTATGTCGATGAATCAGCACAACCTCTCACTCAAAAGTCAGCAAGACCAAGGAGCTGATCATTGAGGAGGAAGCCAGAAGTCCATGAGGCAGTTCTCAACAAGGGATTAAAGGTGGAGAGGGTCAGCAAAGAAGTGACACTACGAAGAAAACAGGGCAGCGCCTTTACTTATAAGTCTGCGAAGATTCGACATGTCATCTAAAACTCTGACAAACCTCTATCGATGTGCAGTGGACAGTATACTGACTGGCTGCATCAAGGCCTGGTATAGAAACACCAATTCCACATGCTTTCAAAAAGTAGGGGGATATGACCCAGTCCAGCACAGGCAAAGCACTGAGCACATCCTCTTGAAATGCTATCATAGGAAGCAGTGGACACCCATCACCCAGACCATGGTCTTTTCCCACTGCTGCCATCAGGAAGGACGTACAGGAGCCTCAGGGCTCATACCACCAGGTTCAGGAACAGTTACCAGTCAACTATCAGGCTCTTGAACCAGAGGAGATGAGTTCACTCACCCCATCACAACCTATGGACTCACTGTCAAAGACTCTTCTGTTCTTGATATTTATTGCTTATTTACTTATTTATTATTACTACTTCTTTTGTTTTCTTTCTCTTTGTATTTGTACAGTTTTTTGGCTTTTGTACATTTCTTATTTGTCCTGTTGGGTGCAGTCTTTCATCGACTCTATTTTGTTTCTCAGATTTACTGTGTATGCCTGCAAGAAAATGAATCTCAGGGTTGTATATGGTGACATATGTACTTTGATAATAAATTTGCTTTGAACTTGCTCTTCTATGAAGTGGCTAGAAATACCAGAGCACCAGACTGACAGAACAGTCCTCATGTTTGCTTCGCATATGTATTGACAAATCATGATGTATTGTGAAGGATCACACTCAGACAGGAGGATCCTGATGCACGTGGCCAGTACTGTGCCACAAGTGGAAATGCAAGAACCTCTGCCCCTGGTTACACCAACGCCCCTGGAGCAGGCGAGAAGACAGGGATGGAGTTCGGAAGAACGTACCCTCCACTCAGACGAACCGGATGTGGGTGTAGGAGACGTGCAGATTCACAAATGACACCAGGGTTGGTGGAGTGAACACCAGTGCAGAAGATAAGCTTAGGCTACAAGGATATATTGATGTGTGAGTGAAATAGACTGAGAATGGGAGATGGGAGTTTAATTCAGTGAAGCAATATACTTTGGGAGTACCAATGATGCTAGGACATATCATGATCCTAGGGAGTCCTGAGGAACACAGAGAACTTAGAATCAGAATCAGGTTTATTATCTTTGATTCACAATCAGTGGCCACTTTATTATAGAATCTTAGAAAAGTACAGCACAGAAATGAGCCTTTTAGCCCTGCCAAACCACTTAAATTACCTACTCCCATCGACCTGTCCTGGGAACATCGCCCTCCATACCCCTACCATCCACATACCTATCCAAACTTCTCTTAAACATTGAAATCAAGCTCGCATGCAGCTCGTCCCATGTACTTACATCCCTCTGGATGAACTTTCCCCTCATGTTCTCCTTAAACTTTTTGCCTTTTCCGCCTCAACTCATTACCTCTAGATGTAGCCCCACCCAACCTCAGTGATAAAAGCCAGTTTGCATTTACCCCATCTAAAGGTACCTTTTGCACCTAATAAGGTGGCGACCGAGTGTATGTTCATGCTCTGCTGCACCTAATAACATGGCCACTAAGTGTGTGTTCTGTTGCTGGAGCCCATCCACTGCAAGTTTCGACATGCTGTGCATTCCGAGATGCTCTTCTACACACCACTGTCGTAACACATGGTTATTTGGGTTACTGTCATCTTCCTGCCAGCTTGAACCAATCTGGCCATTCTCCTATGGCCTTTGTCACGAACAAGACATGTTCACTCACAGAAGTGACACTCACTGGATGTTTTTTTTTGGTTTTTTGCAACATTCTCTGTAAACTCTAGAGTTGTTGTGATGGAGATCAGCAGTTTCTGAGATACTCAAACCACCCAGTCTGGCACAGACAAGGTGACTTAGATCACACTTCTTCCCCATTCTGATGTTTGCTCTCAGCAACAGAACCTCTTGACCACGTCTGTATGCTTTTATGCAGTGAGTTGCTGCCACGTGATTGGCCGATTAGATACTTGCATTAACGAGGTGCTCAGGTGTACCTAATAAAGTAGCCACTGAGTATTATGGCAAGATAGTTGATTAGTTTGGCAGCAGCAGTACACTGTGGTACAAAAAAGTTACTATAAATTACAGCAAGTATATATAGGTAAATAATGCAAAAAGAGAGCAAAACATTGAGCTGGTGTTCATGGAGGGGAAGAAACCTTTCCTAACATGTTGAGTGTGTGTCATCAAGCTCCTGCAGCTCATATTAAGGTTAGTAATGGGAAGAGGAGGCGTCCTGGATGGTGAAGATCCTTCATGATAGATGCTGTCTTCCCGAGGCATTGCCTTTTGAAGATTTTCGTGATGGTGGGGATGTTAGTACAGTAACTATGAAGGAGCTGGATCACGATGCGAATCTAAGGATCTGTAAAGGTGGCAGTGTAGGGAGGTAACATGTCCAAGGCAGCAGAAGGGGTACTGGCCCTCAACAGTTGGGGCACTGAACACAACAGCAAAGAGGTTACGTTCCAGATTTGTTAAAATGGTCAGACTTAGCTGCAGTACTGTGTGTAGTTGCGGTCAGAGCACCACAAGGAAGGTGTGATAGCAGTGCAGACGGTACACATTCACACGTTGCCAGGGATGGAGCAGAGAGTGGAGGCTAGGCCTGTTTTCCCTGGGGAAGGGGAGTTTATGTGGGGACTTTAATGAGCTTGACATCCCGCTGGGCAAGCTGGCTCTTTAGCAGCTGATCTCAGTCTCCTGGGGAAGAGAAGGTTATGTGGGAACATGATACGAAGGCATAGATAGGTAAATTTTCAGGAAACTATTCCCCTTATTGGAGGCAATTAAAACTTGAGGACAAACTTAAAGTAATGGGTAAATGATTTAGAGATGAGTTGGGGGGGGGGTTCATTTTTCCACCTAGAGTGGTGAGTACCTGGAACAAACTGCTGGAGAGAGTGGAGGAAGCAGAGTTGCTGATAGCATTTAAGAGGTGCTTAGACAAGCAATTAACTTGCCATGGCACAGGTGGGCAGGGGCCAAATGCTGGAAGACTGGATTAATGTGGATGGCTGCCTGCTGGCCAGCACGGATATGGTGTGGTTAGAAATATTCACATGCTGTGTGACTCCATAACCAACTGCTTGTCCACAATGACAGACAACCTACTTTAACGAGCTTGACATCCTGCCGGGCAAGCTGGCTCTTTGGTAGCTGATCTCGGTTCACAATCCATTGGTGTTTCAGGACTTGTTTTGCTGTGAGGCGCTGGTGTGGGTCAACGTGCAACATCTTGGAGACAAGGTCCTGTCAATAAGGAATATTGTAACGTATGGATCAGTTAACTGAAAGCAGCAATAACAAATCTGTTGCTCAACAAGAAATTACTCAAGGAATTGGATTAAAACAGGAACTTATATTCGTAGCACTTATAACTGTAAAAATACAACTCAAAGCACCTCCATGAAGAAATATCAGACAGAAATTAACACTGGGCTAAGGAAGGTAAATGAGAAGAGCAGTCACAAGGTTAATTGGGGATGAGCGATACGCGGGGCCATAAAGGGAACAATAGAAGCATTTAAGGAAGGTAATTACAAAGTTCTATAATTTGAGGTGGTGATATGTCTCTATCAAAGGAGGTGTAGGGTGCTCCTTCCACCTGCTAGCCCGCAGGTCACCCTTGGGCAAGGAGTAGCACCTGCTTAGCGCCCCCTCCCCCAATCAGGGTGACGTGAAGTCATGACTGCAGGTGGTGGATGGTGTACGAGCAGCCAGGTCCTGGTTATGTGACAGCTGATACCAGGCAATCTCTGAAGAATATTGATAATGGCTGGGGTTACCCACCTTGTAAGGACACTGCAGAGAAGGCAACAATGGCAAAGCACTTCTGTAGAAAAGTTTGCCAAGAACAATCATGGTCATGGATAAGGGGAAGACCATGATCACCCTCATCATATGACATGACATGTAATGATGATGATGATGAAGAATTACACAGCACAGCACTTAAGTAGCCAATCTGGGGCTCAGGAGGGAGAAACGTGGACAATACCACAGTAAGTTCTATAAAAGAGGACCTGAACAAAATTACCAATCTGACCAGCAGTGTGGCAAGATGGGGTCAACGGGGAGGGAGGGTCTGAACATGATTGCAACTAGTAAAATGAGTATTTGTAAACTTTGGTAGGGGTTAATCAAATTGCTAGAGGTATAGACAAGGTAAGATGAGGCACTGGTGGTTATGGGTTTTTCCCAGGGTGAGAATATCAAGTGGAGAGCAGAGGTTTAAAGTGATAAACAGGCAGATGAAAAAACAGGGAAGAGAGGGAAACATACCACGTGCAGGCTGATGGTATTAAATTGACATGGTTGGCGCAGATGTGATTGGCAGGCAGTGGCCTGTTTCTGTATGCCACTGTTCTGTCTTCTAAGTACCATGAACATAGATATAACACAGAACATAGTGGGATCCAGGATCAGCCATGATGGAATGGCGGAGCAGACTCGACGAGCTGAATGGCCTAATTTGCCACCATTGTCTTACAGTAATTAGGGAAGACAATACTGACAATAGAAGCAAACCTCCAATAAGCTGTCATCAGCTCCCAGGGATTTAATCATCATTCAATTCCAGTCTTTTCAATAGGTCAGCATATAATGTCAATGAACATCAGGAAAGTGATGATTCTCTCTCATCTTCAGTTGCCTGTGCATCACCTACAATTTTCTTAGACAATCCAGATAGCTGAGAAACATGCACCTCTTTTCTTGATAACACAGAAGGTTAGTCGACTTCAATGTTGTAAACACATTTCACATACCACCTTGTTAATAGACTTAATTTTAAAAAAATTAAACTGACCTTTGCCGCAGAAGAGGCTTTGTCCCAGTTCCCACCCTGTAGGCTGTAGCGACCACTCCCAATCCTGGCTAGAATCTCACTAGGCGTGTCATCTGGGCCATTAGCAAATGGGGTATAGCTGGTTTAAAATGACCAAAGACAGAAGGCATCGGTTAAAAAAGCAAAGTTCTGTACTAGCAATATGTGCAGCAACTTTAACAGCCTGATATTAGAATTAGAATCAAGATCAGGTTTAATATCACTGGTTTACAGTATGTTATGACATGTGTTGTTTTAACGCCGGCAGCAGTAAATTTCAATACACAATTTAAACTGTAAATTATAATTTAAAAAATATACAAATTGAATAAGTCGTGCATAGAATGAGAAGAAAAATAGTAAGATAGTGTTCATAGGTTCATTGTTCATTCAGAAATCTGATGGCAGAGGGGATGAAGCTGTTCCTGAACCGTTGAGTGTGTGCCTTCAGGCTCCAATACCTCCTCCCTGATGGCAACAATGACAAGGAGGCATGTCCTGGGCGATGGGGGTCCTTAATGATGGGCAACATTGCAATTGAAAACAGCAAGGGTATATTCAGACACTACTAAACATAAAAGTGTTCTGCAGGGTAACCTCTCAATAATCCCCTAGAAACAACATCAGTCCCTCATCCAGACACCAACATTTCACCCACAGGGGGTCTCAACCTTTTATGTCCTGTCTCTCTAAACACCAACAAAATTATTGAAAATAAATCAAAAGAAACTAAAAGTCATGCAGTTGTTATCAGATAGCATACTGTGAGCAGTTTTGGCCCTCTTATCGAAGGAAAGTTGTGTTGGCATTGGATGGGGTCCAGAAGAGGTTCATGCGAATGATTCCAGGAACGAAAGGAATCATATGAGGAAACATATGAGGAAAGTTTGACAGCTCTGTGCCTACACTCGCTGGAGTTTAGAAGAATGAGGGGAATCTCATTGAAACATATCGAATATAGATGGAGTGGATGTGGAGAGGATGTTTCCTATAGTGGAGTAGTCTAGGACCATAGGGCACAGCCTCTGAATAGGGGGACGTCCATTTAGCACAGAGATGAGGAAACATTTTAGCCAGAGGGTATCTGTGGAATTCATTGTCACAAGCAAACACGGCCAAGTCACTGGTATATTTAAAGTGGAGGTTGACCTTTTCTTGATTAGTCAAGGCATCAAAGATTATGAGGAAAAGGCGAGAGATTGGGGTTGAGAGGGATAATAAATCAGCCATGATTAAATGATGGAACAGACTGATGGGCCGAATGGCTTAATTCTGCTCCTATGTCTTATGGTTAAATATGCTGCTCATTGTGTACCAAGTGCTGATTTTGGCTAAATCTTTTACAGCTGAACCACTGCTTTTAAGTTTTCAGATAATAATGGAGGTAAGATAAGTGAAATTAATGCTTCGCTTAGTTTGAAAACTGACCTTTATCGCACTACTTTAATTTACAGTTCTCTTTTGGTCTACAAAGGTCTAACTGAGATATCTCATCATTGCAAAACCAAACCTGAATATAAATTTGCAGGTACCGTATCTTTATGATGACCCCATCTTTGCAGCAGGACATAATAGTCTTAGTCACATGGTTATTAATAGAATTGGAAAGTTCAGCCTTTTAAACAGCAGCTTAACCAAACACAGATTAAAATAGAAACATTGTCTCTACAATCTAGAAATTCATCTGCCTTGTTAACACTCCCTCTCATGAATCCTGAAATGCACACTGCACTGTAGATAAATATCATGCAGAAAAAAAATTAGGATTCAAGTCTATTGGCAGGGTTCTTTTTGAAAAGCAAATGGTTAAAAACATTTACATTCTTATCACCTCCAAATGCTTCACACAAATTACTCATCCAGGAAACAGAGACAGGCAGTTTGTCCACCGCAAACTTACAGTACAATGTGGTAAGGCTTAAATTATCTGTATTATTTTATTATTTATTTAGCGGTACAAGCGAGGAATAAGCCCTTCTGGCCCAAAGACCAACTCACCTATGTAACCCTAGCCTAATCACAGGACAACTTACAATAACCAATTTATACTTTTATACTTTATATTTTATTGTCACCAAACAATTGATACTAGAACGTACAATCATCACAGTGATATTTGATTCTGCGCTTCCTGCTCCCTGGATTACAAATTGATAGTAAGTATTAAAAATTTAAATTATAAATCATAAATAGAAAATAGAAAAATAGAAAGTAAGGTAGTGCAAAAAAACCGAGAGGCAGGTCCGGATATTTGGAGGGTACGGCCCAGGTCCGGGTCAGGATCCGTTCAGCAGTCTTATCACAGTTGGAAAGAAGCTGTTCTCAAATCTGGTCATACGAGTCTTCAAACTCCTGAGCCTTCTCCCGGAGGGAAGAGGGATGAAAAGTGTGTTGGCTGGGTGGGTCGTGTCCTTGATTATCAATTAACCTACTAACCGGTACACCTTCGGATTGTGGGAGGAAACCGGAGCACCCGGAGAAAACACACACTCTTCATGGAGAGGACGTACAGATGGCGTCAGAAGTGAACTCGAAACTCCTACTCCTTGAGCTGTAATAGCGTCACCCTAACCACAACGTCACCGTGCTGTCCTAATTATCATTCTTTTGCTAACTTCACAACAGAATGTTGGTGAGACATCAGACAATCTCCTTGGACTTTGAATATTGTTAAGACTCATTGGCTTCTTCCTCTCTGCCATCCAATTTCTGAATGGACACTGAACCCATGAACACTACCTCACTACATTTTTTCTCTTTTTGCACACACACACGCACAGAGATATATATATATATATATATATTTACTGTAATTCAGTTGTTTTTCTCTATTATTATGTATTGCATTGTACTGCTGCCATAAAATCAACAAATTTCATGACGTATGCTGGTGATATTACACCTGATTCTTAATTCAAAAGGGCTTCAACTTCATGTCTCACCTAAACTTTAACTTAACTGTCATATTGGATGTGGTGCTCAGGAATAAATTATAATGAGGACATAAAACATGTGCATAAGATGACGAAGTATTATTAACCAAACCAGGCTGACACCTAGTAAAGGATGCAGTACAGCTGCAGTCAACTCAATAGGTCATACAAAGAAAGCCAGGGAATAAAACTGCAATTTATAGGAGAATTATTGGAGTAATCTTGCTACTGCATGCATTGAAAGTGTATTTGCACAGTGCAGATACAGCAGGATTACATCAATTTTTGATCTAACACTCACCATGAACAATGGAAAGTGGTAACTCACCCAGCCAACATGGTGTAGAGCAAAATGCCCAGACTCCAAATATCACAACCTTCATCATACCCTTGGCGTTTGAGAACCTGCAACACAGAACACTTCTATTTAAATGTTCATTCATTGTTGTGATGACAGATAACATCTCCAAATATAGTTGTTCAAATATTCAACTAATACGGAGTGACAAGACAGAAAAATGATGACATATTACAGATTCAATTCCTATGTACTGTTTAAGAGTATCATAGGAATCTTGCTAGCTGCATTTTACAATACAGTACAAATAATTTAACAGATTGCAAAAATAATCATTTCCTCTACACTAACAATTCTAAACAAATTGGTCAGAAGCTGAAATCTTTCCAACCCAATCCTCAGGTCCCAAATACATGCTGCTCTATTCCTGTTTTGACAACTGTATTTTTGATTACATTTGAGGATCAGCTGTTGACATCTGTCAGAAGAATGTAGTCCCGATCCGGAAGTTTAAAACAAGAGCTCTCATCAATTTTCGTCAAGACATCTTCGAGGAGCAGTGCCTCAGAAAGGTAGATCCATTATCAAGGATCCCCGCCACCCAGGACATGCCTTGTTCTTATTGCTCCCATCGGGAAGGAGGTACAGAAGCCTGAAGGCACACACTCAGTGATTCAGGAATAGCTTCTGCCCCTCTGCCATCTGATTACTGAATAGACATTGAACCTGCGAACACTACCTCACTACTTTTTAAAATTTCTATTTTGCACTACTTATTTAACTATTTAATAAATGCACACACACATTCATATGCACGCGTATACACATACACAGTATATATACTGCGATTATGTAGGCGAGTTACCCTTAGCTTAATGATTAAGCTGCATCATAGCCAGAACACAATGGTGGTGTGCAGAAACGAGTTCAGAAGGCTGCTCCATTAGTCAGTGCCCTGTGTCGATGTAAATTATGAATATGTATGCCCCTGCACATGTACAGGTTCAGGCCAACATGTTCCCGTATTCATGCCCATTCACAAGGGTTTGCCCACAAGCATATATTTAAAGAAAACTTTAAATACATGCCCCAGATGGATCATTCCCCACAGTCATTAGCCCAAAACAGAAGGGGTCACAGAGAAGCTAGAGCAGACATGGACAGGACAGAGATGATAAGATGAAGTCAGGGCTTCCACTATGACATCACCTGGTTAACAAGGTGTCACGTGGGGCTTAGTTTTCTTGTTAGTAGAAAGCCGCTTCTACCGTGCTGGTCATCGATCGGCCCATGTGAAGGATGTGGCAATTCTTTCCCATTGGTTGCCTTGCGTAGCACAGCATTGGTGTTCAGTTTCAGGCCCCTCAGGGACATAAGAATAGCACGCTCAGGAAGCTCTGTCTCTTCTTTTCCATTCCCAGGTCCTGCTTCACACCGAGGTCGCAACCAGTGTCGAAGAACCATGGGGAAAACATGTTCTTGATTCAGGAGGGACGTCATGCATTCTGTTTGTTGAATGTTTAGTTTTATAGTTGTGCAACTTGGGGAGACTTAGATGTTTGGTTGAATCTTCCACTGTTTGTAAATAAATGATTAATGGGCTTATTTGTAATCAGTGTCTTCTCCCTCACTCACCAAACCTGTGAACCTGCTTCCTTGTAACATGAGGGCAATTAGACAAAGGCAGCAAACAAAATAACATGAAGGTTGTGAAAAACAAATTCATTGCAGATAGATCAACATTTCATGTATAATGTAATATTATTAAGTTAGGTGACGGGGTGAGGATTCGTGTCTAACAGAGGAGATGTAAGGCGCTCCTTCCCTCCGCTAGCCTGCAGGTCACCCTTGGGCAAGGAGTAGCACCTGATGAGCACTCGATCAGGGTCATATGAAGCCACAGGAGCAGGTGGTGGATGGTCGTATGAGCAGCTGGTGCACATCACAAGTCCTGGTTATGTAACCCCTGACACCAGGCAATCTGTGATGAGTATTGATAATGGCTGGGGTCACCTGTTTTGTAAAGACACCGTCCAGTAGGCGGCAATGGAAAGCCACTTCTGTAGAAAAATTTACCAAGAGCAATATGGCGTCACATGGCACGGCACATAACAATGGTGATGAATATCATTAAGTACTAAAATGCTGTAAATAATACTCACCTCTGGGGCAACAAAGTTGACTGTATAGCATGGCGTCATGAGGAGACCATTGTCAGCTCTAAGCTGCTTAGCAAAACCAAAATCGCAGATTCGGATAGATTCTGGATTACTTGATTCATCTACGTACAAGATATTACTGGGCTTCAGGTCTCTGTGAACCACCTGGAAGAGAGCACAAGTCACCAATGAAGAAGTGAAAGCATCACCAGTGGATCACGCAAACAACAGGAATTCTGCAGATACTGGAAATTCAAGCAACACACATCAAAGTTGCTGGTGAACACAGCAGGCCAGGCAGCATCTCTAGGAAGAGGTACAGTCGATGTTTCAGGCCGAGACCCTTCGTCAGGACTAACTGAAGGTAGTAAGAGATTTGAAAGTGGGAGGGGGAGGGGGAGATCCAAAATGATTGGAGAAGACAGGAGAGGGAGGGATGGAGCCAAGAGCTGGACAGGTGATAGGCAAAAGGGATACGAGAGGATCATGGGACAGGAGGCCCAGGGAGAAAGACAAGGGGGCGGGGAACCCAGAGGGAGAAAAAGGAGAGAGAGAGAAAGAATGTGTGTATATAAATAAATAACGGATGGGGTATGAAGGGGAGGTGGGGCATTAGCGGAAGTTAGAGAAGTCAATGTTCATGCCATCAGGATGGAGGCTACCCAAACGGAATACAAGGTGTATCACATCAGGTTTTAATTGTCTTAATAAATACTTCTCGTGGGAAAACTAAAGGGCAGCAATGTTTAGATTTGGAACAATTTCAGTTCAGTCATCCAACATGAAACTTGAGAATTCAGGGTCTGATGTAAATGCTGTCTAAAATTTCCTTCTTGCCAGCCATGTTGAACAGTAATCACAGCATCCTAGCTGTAGTACTGAAGAGGTGTGCTTCATAACCAGCCACACCTCCAAGCAACTGGTTTGAGTATTTACCTGGCACTGTGGAAAATTACACCAAAGTCCTTTCCAGGACAAATCTCATCCGGCTAGCTTCAAGTTCAAGTCCATCATCATTCAATCCTACACGTGTACTGCCAAATGAAATAACGTTCCTCTGGACCAGGTTGCACACTGTACAATTCACTCTTAACACAACGTAATATTACCCCCCACCCGTAAGTTAACAGATAGTGCATTTGTAGTACAAGTTTAAAAAATAAGCAGTATAACACTGCTGGTGCTTCATGTACACTGAGAACTGTGTGGTGTCAGTGTGCTTAGCAGTTTTGCGGCCTGGGGGAAGAAGCTGTTTCCCCTCCTAAAAGTTCTTGTCCAGATGCTATGGTACCTCCTGCCTGATGGTAGGGGTTCAAAGAGATTGTTGGACATCAGCAAAGATGTTTTCAGCAGGGATATCTAGTGGCACTTATAATCTAATAATTGGTTCTACTTAATTCTTGACATTGTCACAGCTTTGGACCAATGGTAGACCAGAAAGCTACAGTCGAGAAGATGGGGTGACCTGCTTCATAAGGGCAACAATTATACCAGTGCCTAGGAAGAGTAGTGTGAGCTGCCTTCATGACCATCACCAGTAGCACTCACATCTACGGTGATGAAATGCTTTGAGAGGTTACTCATTGCTGGAATCAATTCCTGCCCCAGCAAGGACCTGGACCCACTGCAATTTGCCTACCACTACAATAGCACTGCAGCAGATGCAATCTGAATGGCTCGTCACACGGCCCTATATCACCCAGACAATACAAACACCTATGTCAAGATGCTGTTCATTGACTATAGCTCAATGTTTAACACCATCATTCCCACAGTCCTGATCGATAAGCTACAGAACCAGGGCCTCCATACCTCCCTCTGCAGTTGGATCCTCAAGTTCTTAACTGGGAGACCACAATCTGTATGGATTGGTAACAACATCTCCTCCTCGCTGACAATCAACACTAGCGCACCTCAGGGATATGTGCTTAGTCCACTGCTCTACTCTCCGTATACCCATCTCTGTGTGGCTAGGTATAGCTCAAATTCCATCTATAAATTTACTGATGATACAACCATTGGTTGTTGGTAGAATCTCAAATGGAGATGAGAGGGCATTCAGGAGATATACCAGCTAATTGAGTGGTGTCACGGCAACAACCTTGCACACAAGGTCAGCAAGAACAAAGAGCTGACTGTGAACTTCAGGAAGGGTAAGACAAGGGAACACAAACCAATCCTCATAGAGGGATCAGAAGTGGAGAGAGTGAGCAATTTCAGGTTCCTGGGTATCAAGACCTCTGAGGATCTAACCTGGTCCCAACATATTGATGCAGTTATAAGGAAGGCAAGGCAGCGGCTATCCTTCATTAGGAGTTTGGAGATATTTGATTTGTCAACTTAAACACTTGAAAACTTCTACAGATGTACCCAGAGCACATTCTGACAGGTTGCATCATTGTCTGGTACGGAGGAACAATTGCACACCTTGCACATAGGACCAAACGAAGCTACAAAAAGCCATTTCTTCCTTTCCTCCTTTGTTTCTGTTGTCCTTTTATTGCACATTGGTTGTTTGTTCACCCTGTTGGGTGCAGTCTTTCATAGATTCTATTATGGTTGTTGGATTTACTGTGTATGCCCGCATCAGGGATATATATGGTGACATACATGTACTTTCATTATAAATTTACTTTAACTTTGAGGAAGAATCTCACTGGCCACCGATGTTCTTTAGGGAAGGGAATTCACAATCTTTACTCAGTCTGGTCTATGTACTGGTTTTGCCAGTGATATCCAAATACCAGGAATGAAAAGTCATACAAAAGCAAGTTTGAACAGGGAAGAACCAGCATTTTAAAAAAAAACCTGTGCAGCAATATTTAACTGGGACCAACGAATCACTTACCCCCTGAGAATGCAGGTATTCCACTGTTTTGGTGATTGTGTGGAGAAGAGCACTCGCCTCCCGTTCAGAGAAGCCCTTCTCCTGCATTATTTTATCCAGCAGTTCACCTCCTCTCATCAACTCTGTCACAAGGTAGATGTACTTACTGTCATTGTAGACCTAAACAAGCATCACCAGGGTAAAACAAAAGACCGGTCAGAGAAGCTCCTACTGATGTTCTCTAACCTGTTTCCACTTAACTCTTCAGTTGCTGGTTCTGATTTGATCATTTTCTCCCTTTTACACTCATACCATTCACTGGCAAAGAAACAGGCTGGAATTAGATCAAGGTCAAATTTATTACTGGACATTCCTGCATAGTTCAGGCAATTGATCTAGTGGCAGTACCTAGTTTATTGCTTATGGCTGGGAACCAGCTCTTGATATTGGAAGATGATTACAAGTCAATTCGCTTGTGTGTAATCAGAGCATACAATGATGAAGGTGGTGGCGGGGTAGAGATACGTCTCTACCAAAGGAGGTGTAAAGCAGTTCCTTCCCTTCACTTGCCAGCAGGGTACCCTTGGGCAAGGTGTAGCACCTGCTTAGCCAACCCCCCCCCCCACAACCCGATCAGGGAGCCACGGGAGCAGGTGGTGGATGGTCTTATGACAGATGGTGCATATCACAAGTCCTGATTATGCAACCACTGACGCCAGGCAGACAATCTCTGAAGAGTATTGATAATGGCTGGGGTCACCCATCTTGTAAAGACACTGCCCAGAAGAAGGCAATGGCAAACCACTTCGGTCGAAAAATTTGTCAAGAACAATCATGGTCTTAGACCATGATTGGCCATGTCATACAACATGGCACATAATGAACGAACAAATGACGAAGGATTTTGAGGTCTCACTTACACTTTCGGAAGTCAGTTTTCAGCACTATCTAACTATTCGGCAGATCACTTATATGAATTTTTACCTCCAAGTATTTTACTTATTATTTCAATTTATTTACATTAATATTAAGTTTATTAGCTTGAGCTATTGACCATGAAATAACATTTTTAAGTTACCAATCCAAATTGGTTTTTGTTTGAGAAACATTTGAAATAATAAACTAGTGACTTGCAATCAATTATTTGTAATGAATTATTATTGCAATAAATGCAAATTAAAATACCACCTGTGAATAATTGTAAATGAAAGGCTGTTTTCAGTAAGAATATTTTTTATTTATTGAGATACAATGCGGAATAAGCCCTTTGAACTACATCGCCCAGCAACGCTCGACTTTATCACGGGGTAATTTACAATGACCAATTAACCTACTTTGGACTGTGGGAGGAAACCGAAGCACGTGGAGGAAACCCACGTAGTCACAGGGCAAACATTTAAACTCATTTCAGGCAGCAGCAGGAATTGAACCCTGGTGGCCTGTTTTGTAAAACACGCTAACCACTACACTGCCGTGCTGCCCTTGATCCAATCTCAACTCCACAGAGAAATTGACAGTTTCAGTATTTACATTGTTTACGACTTATGAGGTTGCTTAAGGTTGTTGCAGCCAGGGGTGGTAATGGAGACAAGCTCCCACTACCAATCATGCTCCTAACAGTGTGCGTCTCAAATAACCCTTGACAACCTAGCCCACCTCCCGGGCTTCACATGTGGCTTAGCTACTAAGCCCGGCGGAACCATTTCTACTGACAGGAGACGGGGCAAATGTGGATCACTGGCATCTTAAAGCCAGTCACTTCAGGCAGATGGGGCTTGTGAGCCGTGGTTGGCTGTTCAGTTAGGAGAGAGAAAACTCTAATTTCAAACCTCCGCTGCCTTGTGGCTAAACCCACTCACAGGGAAGGCTTCGGGAGTAAACCCAGAGGGAGAAATCTGCAGCTGGTGTCCCTAAGGCAGTCGTACATTGGGCCGGCTGGTGGTGCAACGACATCGGCGCCAGACCCGGAAGCGGAGGTTCCCAGGTTCGAAACTAGTCGGGTCCGCCCCCGAGCACGCTTTCCATCCGTGCCGGGTTGAGTGTCGAGATCGCAACTCGACCTCGTAAGATAAAGGGAAAAATACTGTGAAAATGTCTGTGTGAAGAGTGGCGCGCCACACAGTCTCTCTTTCTCGCTCTGCGCCTTGTAAAAGCCATGAAAAAGACATCATCATGGATGCACGCACGCAGGCACACGCCAAAAACAAGGCAGTCCTACACTGAGCTCAATGCTGACTGCCAACTCCTGTGATGTTGCTGGTATCAGACTGTATCAGTCTGTACCATTTCTTTGGATTCATCAGATGTGTGGAGAGAAGGAGCTTACTATTTGGGCAACAAGCTTGGTCTCCATATTGTACAGCCCAGGCTTGCTCATCTAGACAGCTAGGACACAACATCCATTGTTGACTCTGCCTAATGAAGACCTCACTCAGCCATGATTTATGCATTTACTGGCTCTTCAATTCCAATCAGACCCAATCACACAGTACACCTTGACACTCACATCTTTTAGTGTGATGATGTTTGGATGTTGTCCATACCGAAACAGAATTTCAACTTCCTCTGAGGGGTCTCGCTTACTCTTATCAACAATCTGAAAAGAACACAAACATTTTAAGTAGCATTCCAAGTATAACAGGTCACAGGTGAAACACCCCGCGTAGATCAAGCAGAGGATCAGTTCAATTAATCTTCATTTTAGTGGTGAAGCCTTAGATGATCAGACCAAGAATTTGTGCAGTTGTGTTATCCAACCCACCACAACAAACAGAACACAATCGATGTACGTGTCAGATGCAGTTGTGTACATACATCTACTGATGCTTCTGGACACATCTTCAGTGATGTTCCTGGAATCATCGGGTGTTTCGGGTCTTTCAACATCATACAACCTCCTCCAGGTGACCCAGCCGGGGCTGATCAGACCCCAGCTTGTGTCCAGATGGCTAGCTATTTATGACTCCATGGCTCCCCTCTTTTGAGCCACAGCCATCTTGAGGCCCTCTCTGCCGCGTCGGTGGTACTGCAGATGGCTCTCCTCTTCCCCTCTCCCTCGATGCCCAAAATGCTGAAGGCTCTAACTAAAGAACGGGCTGTGAATCCCCTACATCCAACCTCCACTGAGTTGAAGTATTACAACAAGATCTTTTTTTAAAAAAAAATATACCTTAAATATATACCTGATTTTCCTTCGTGACATTTCTAACAATGAAAGTTTGGAACTAAGGCAACTCCTGTGCACAACCTGGTAATTTCAACCAGGTTTTTGTAAGCTATTAATAAAAGCTGCTAATTTACTTATTCGCCCAGCTTCCATATTTTTATATTTTCTTAAAATACAGGAGGAGGCAATTCAGCCCAATGATCTTTGCTGTCTCATACAGCACCCCATTCCCCCACAAATTTTTCCGCAACAGCCTGTTCTCCCCACATTCCCATCTACTCTCTCCTGATTCTTCTACTTCCCTGCATATTAGGGGTAATTTGCAATAGTCAATTAACCTACAATTAATCTACAAGGAGTGCCACCACATCAAAACAGCATCCGTCATCGAGTATCTGCACCATCCAGGATATGATCTCTTCTCGCGGCTGCCATCAGGAAGGAGATACAGGAGCCTCACATCCCACACCACCAGGTTAAGGAACAATTATTACCCCTCAACCATTAGGCTCCTGAACTAGCACAGATAACTTCACTCACCACAACACTGAACTGATCACTGAACACAACCTACTGACTCACATTCAAGGACTCTACAATTTGTGTTCTTGGGATTATTTATTTGTTATTTGTTTATTCTTTGTTTGTATTTGCAGAGTTTGTCTTCTTTTGGTTACTTGTCAGTTTTTGTGTGTGGTTTTTCATTGATTCTATTGTGCTTCTTTATTCTACTGTGAATGCCTGCAAGAAAACGAATCTCAGAGTAGTATTTGGTAACATATACACACTTTGATAACAAACTTACTTTGAACCCACATATCTTTGATGTTGGAAGAGACAGGAGCACCCAGAGGAAATCCATGTGACCAAAGGGAAAATATGCAGCCTCCACACAAACCATACCTGTGGCCAGGAATGAACCTGGATCACTGCCACTGGGAGGCAGCAAGTCTGCTAGCTGAGGTGCTGTGACATCATTATCAGAAGACTCCAACCTATTGCTTAGAGGTGGAGTTCACCATTAAAGCCCAGACAACCCTGAAAAGCTCTTCAACACTGCTTGTTTAGTTAATGTCATCCTGCAATTGAAGTGGTCTTCATGAAAAAGCAATGGGAAACAGAATGCTGGACTAATAATCTGTGTAGTTTCATATCAGCAGCACTTCTGCATACAACCAAAGGTCTTGGAGCTTCTAACCTTAACCAGGCTACACGATGTCTAGTACAGGGATTCCCAACGTTTTTATGCCATAGAGCCTTACCATTAACTGAATAGTCCATGGACCCAACGTTGGGGTTTTTTGGATTTTGGCCACAGTGATGCATATGTACTTTTAAAAAGTAATTTAGAGAAACAGCACAGAATCAGGCCCTTCCAACCCAACAAGTCTGTACCGCCCAGCTGCTTTGCATGACCCCAATCCTGATTACACTCATGTGACCAAATAACCAACTAACCTGTACATCTTTGTAACGTGTCAGGAAACCAGATCGCCCAGAGGAGTCCCATGTGGCCTCAGGGAGAACGTACAGAGGCGGGAACTGAACCTGGGCTACTGACACTGTTATAGCACAATGCAAACCCCTATGCTGCTGTGGCCACCGAAAATTCAAGATCACCAGTGTGGAAATGTCGGGGATGGAACCCAAGACCTCACACAAGCAGAGCATATGCTCTCCCACTGAGTTATGTCTCCTCCTCCTAACCGGGAAAATAAATTTGTCGTATGTAAACCTCTGTGATTTTGGCCGGGGGACTAAAAATTATTTTTGAATACCAAACAGATGGCAAACCAAAGGGGATTAGAACTGCTTTTGCAGAGGAGGAGATCAGGCTGTCTGTCTCTGCTCTTTCTCAGTTCTCTCCAGATGGAAACATTTCCAAGTTCAAAGTACATCAATTATCAAAGTATGAATATTACACACAACCTTGAGATTCGTCTCCTTACAGGCAGCCACAGAACAAAGAAACTCAAAAGAAGCCATTAAAAAAAGACCATTAAACACCCAACGTGCAGAAAAAAAAATATCAAACTCGTGCAAACAGTAGAAGTAATAAATAGCATTCAGAACCGAAGTTCATGACGGTGCCAACTGACACAAAGCCAGCAGCCAATTCAGGTAGTTGCAGGCCACAGCCTCAGTTCAGCACAGAGACCAGCAATTTCTTTTGATATTAAAATAAATTAAATTCAAAACTTAAAATTTTACAAGTTATAGGGTAGGATAACAAAGGGTGTATGTACTGGATTAGTACCCCAGAGTGCAAACTAAGAGCAAGAACAAACTGGCAACTTCTTTTAGAATGAATCTCACCTTGACAGCGTACTCCATATTTGTGGTCTTGTGAATGCAACGTTTACAGACAGAGTATGAACCCACACCAATATCCTCTTTCAGCTCATAACCATCGGCAAAATTCATGTTGTTTCCATGCAGTTGCTGTAAGAGATCAAACAGCAACTTCAAAAACAAGTATTTTCATTTCATTACATTGCACACCAGCTGAGCTAACAATTTATATTTGTAGAACTATTTTTATATACATTCTCCAAGAGGAGTACACCCTTGTCGTGGTTTGGAGGCTTGCATGCCTCAATGACCTGAAGAGCTATGTTGGCTGGAGTCAGGGCTTTATGCTTTAACTCTTGGTAAGGTCACCCATGCCAAACAGATCAAAGAGTAGAGGCCAGACTAAGAGTGGTCCACCTGTCCTCCAGGTTCAGGGATTCGGCTCAGGGCTAACAACCCTGACTGGTCAAACAAAACTATTATAGAAACAGCAATGAAGAATCCTTCTACATCTGAGTGCGACGGTTTTCCTGAGTCTCCACCCAGGACTTGCATGGCTGTCAGTAGTGAAAACTGAGAGGAAGCTACTGACACGATGAAGGAAGCTTTGAACACCACCAAGACAAGATCAAAGTTGGTTTCTGGAAGATAGCCAAGGACAGACAGATGGACGATCTTCATTGCTGCCTTAATCACCAGCAGTGTAATGAGCAGTAAGTTTACATACCCAAATTCCTCAAATTACAGCAAAGCTAGGACAGTAAGTCAGAGCCAAAGGAAAGAACACATGAATGACCTAATGGTTGGCCAGAGGTGGGCGATTAGAGAAGGTTCTAAAGGAGAGGCAAAGGCTGGAGAATTTTGTTTGTTCTTTACTTGTCATGTTGTAAAACATGGTCTATCCATGACCATGATTCATAAAACGCTGGAGGAACTCAGCAGTTCGGGCAGCATCCGTGGAAACGATGAGTCGACGTTTTGGGCCGGAACCCTTCGTCAGGAAGTCCTTACAAAGGGTTCCAGCCCGAAATGTCAACTCATCGTTTCCACGGATGCTGCCCGAACTGCTGAGTTCCTCCAGCATGTTGTGAGTGTTGCTTTGATCCCAGCATCTGCAGATTATTTTCCGTTCATGACCATGACTGCTTTTTCTGGGCAGTGTCTTTACAAGACGGGTGACCCCAGCCATTATCAATACTCTTCAGAAATTGTCTGCCTGGTGTCAGTGGTCACATAACCAGGACTTGTGATTTCTACCAGCGGCTCACACAACCATCCACCACCAGCTCCCATGGCCCTAATTGGGGGGCGGGGCTAAGCAGGTGCTACACCATGCCCAAGGGTGACCTGCAGGCTAGAGGAAAGAAGGAGCACCTTACACCTCTTTCAGTAGAGAGGCATCTCCACCCCTCTATCCTTAGGAGAATTTAGCAAAGGAATTCTCACACTTTCAAAGCTGTGTAACCAAAGACCATAAAGATCTGTGGGTGAAAGGAGATGTTTTCAGTACTTGAGGCACAGATAATAGAAAATGGGTAGAAGACATGAAAAATGTTGTGGGGACAGATGCAGAGGGCGGTGAATTATCAGGATTAGATGTGATTTTCTTGCACGGGATAGAAATCTCAAATGTAAATCAGCATTGGAATTGAGAGCCAGTGCAGGTCAGACTAAATCCTTTTTAAATTGCTTTGCTGACTGTCAGAAGTCGAGTAGGGATGTGTAGATAATTAAAGAATGTTTAAATTGAAATGTAGCATAATCAGTACAATGAAATACTTGATTAAATAGGAATACAGTAACAATGCATTCTTTTGCTGATCAATTATAACCATATAACCATATAACAATTACAGTGCGGAAACAGGCCATCTCGGCCCTCCTAGTAAACATGAGGAATTCTGCAGATGCTGGAAATTCAAGCAACACACACGCCCGGCGCTTATCATTGTAAGCGGAACAAGTGCTACACATGCCCTTACACTTCCTCCCTCACCACCATTCAGGGCCCCAGCTGGGGAGATACACTGCATCCGGTGCTCCCGATGTGGCCTTCTATATATTGGCAAGACCCGACACAGACTGGGAGATCGTTTTGCTGAACACCTACATTCTGTCCGCCAGAGAAAGCAGGATCTCCCAGTGGCCACACATTTTAATTCCACATCCCATTCCCATTCTGATATGTCTATCCACGGCCTCCTCTACTGTAAAGATGAAGCCACACTCAGGTTGGAGGAACAACACCTTATATTCCGTCTGGGTAGCCTCCAACCTGATGGCATGAACATTGACTTCTCTCACTTCCGCTAATGCCCCACCTCCCCCTCGTACCCCATCTGTTATTTATTTTTATACACACATTCTTTCTCTCTCTCTCTCTCTCTCCTTTTTCTCCCTCTGTCCCTCTGACTATACCCCTTGCCCATCCTCTGGGTTTTTTTCCCCCCTCCCCCTTTCCTTCTCCCTGGGCCCCCTGTCCCATGATCCTCTCATATCCCTTTTGCCAATCACCTGCCCAGCTCTTGGCTCCACCCCTCCCCTCCTGTCTTCTCCTATCATTTTTGATCTCCCCCTCCCCCTCCCACTTTCAAATCTCTTACTAGCTCTTCTTTCAGTTAGTCCTGACGAAGGGTCTCGGCCCGAAACGTCGACTGTACCTCTTCCTAGAGATGCTGCCTGGCCTGCTGTGTTAACCAGCAACTTTGATGTGTGTTGCTTGGCCCTTCTAGTCCATGCCGAGCTCTTACTCTCACCTAGTCCTACTGACCTGCACTCAGCCCATAACTCTCCATTCCTTTCCTGTCCATATACCTATCCAATTATCCAAATAAATAAAGTGAATTTAATACTTAAGAATGCCAGAACAGCCTGGTGGTAAAATAGGTTGTCTGCTTGCTAATCATAAACTAGGTAATTCACACAAGCGTGCACAAGGCCTGCATCACTGGGCACATCCCACTGGGGACCACGTTAGTGTAGTGGTTGGCGCAATGCTATCACAGCTCGGGACGTGCTGGAGGTCAGCGATCAGTTCTGGTGCCATCCTGAAGGAGTCTCCGTACGTCCTCACCGTGGAATGCGTGGGTTTTCTCCGAAAACATAGCGGGTCTGTTAATTAGTCATTGTAAATTGTCCTGCGATTAGGTTAGGGTTAATCAGGGATGTGGGGTTGCTGGGGCAATGTAACTCAAAGGGCCAGAGAGGCCTACTCCACGCTGTATCACTGAATTTAAAAAATGATAAGCTACAGTCCCGAGGAAGACACTGTTCTCGAAACTAAAGACCCAACAGCTTTTAGCCCATTTCCCTACCCAGGGAGGACCAATAACAACATTCACAGAAACCAAATGGAAAAGAACCAAGGGGAGAGTATAGACAGGAAGTTTAAGTCAAATAAGAACTTTATAGGAGTTACGTTGCCAAATTTAAAAAACGCTGACAAAATGCTGCCAGTGCATGCGAGCTTGATTTCAACACTTACGTGAAGTTTGGATAGATACGTGGATGGGTGAGGTATGGAGGGCTACGGTCTGGGTGCAGGTCGACAGGAGTAGGCAGTTTAAATGGTTTGGCATGGACTGGATGGGCCGAAGGGCCTGTTTCTGTGCTGCAACTTTTCCATGACTATTTCAAAAGATTGCTGACGCCATCTCAGAAGAGAAGCTTAAATGAAGAGTCACAGGAATGAGAAAAGGTTCACATTAGGAACAAATTTAACAGCGGCTACAAATCACATCCTCTAAGAGGACCAGTCCCTCGTCGCTGGGTTTGCCAGGGACCAGCCCCTCGTCGCTGGGTTTACCGGGGACCAGCCCCTCGTCGCTGGGTTTGCCGGGGACCAGCCCCTCGTCGCTGGGTTTGCCGGGGACCATCCCTTTTTCATAGGGTTTGCCAAGGACCATCTTCTTGTCATAGGGTTTGGAGGCTTGCATGCCTCAATGAGCCGGAGAGCTACGTTGGCTGGAGTCAGGGCTTTATGCTTTGGCTTTTGGTAGGGTCACAGATGCCAAACAGGTCAAAGAGTAGAGGCCAGACTAAGAGTCCACCGGTCCTCCATGTTCAGAGGTTCAGCTCAGGGCTAACAACCTTAATTGGTCAAATAAAATTTTTACAGAAACAGCAATGAAGAATCCTTCTACATCTGAGCGCAACAATATTCCTGAGTCTCCACCTGGGAACTGTGCGGCTGACAGCAGTGAAAACCGAGAGGAAACTACTGGCGCGTTGAAGGAAGCCCTGAACACCACCAGAGATGGAGGACCTTCATTGCTGCCCTGAACACCAGCAGTAGAACAGTCAGCTAGGACAAAACAACATGCCTGCAGGCTACACAAAATACGAAGTTATTTTGTTCAAGATATACTCTGTAAATGATAACTTCTTGGCCAAGATCAATTGCTTAGGTATAGGAAAGGCCTTCGTTCCTTTTTTTTTAAAAAACACAACTACAATAAACAAGTGGCAGTAATACGTGGGAATACAGACATGATGATTCTAAAAATAGCACAGAAAATCTGAAAGATGTAGACAGTGGGAAGAGGTCCCCCAGGGTGAATCAATGCCAGCTCCAGTTTCACAGAGGTAGTGCATTTCAGAACCAGGAGCAAGAGAAGCCAATCATTTGCCCAATCATCATAAACCAATACTCTGATAATGCTGGCACCTGATAATTAATGTAATATAAATAATGCATTAACGTCAAATGATACTCTTTCAAAACACTCTCACACGACTTACTGTTAGTTCATAGTCTGCCTAAGCAAAAGCTAGACCGCTTCCCTTCTAATAATATATACGGCACCCTAGGTAGTTCAAGATGAGATGTGGCCAGATCAATACAGTGGATTCTGATTAACTAGGTATTCAGTTAATCAGGGCAGCCACGTATTCCGGACAACTTGCGAAGAACAAAACTAATCGAGAAAAGAGCCAGGATTCCCTTCGTTTATTTCGAACACTATGCTGCTGAATTGGGACAGGAGACTGTTACCAAACACTCTCAAATGAGCGTCAGTCACGTGCATTTGCATGGCTGTTAGACACCATGTGCAACTTAGTTTTTTTTAAATTGCATCAGTTGATTGTGTTAGTGTTCAAAAAGCAGTGATTTTTGTCACTGATAGTTGGCAAGAAATAAGCAGCAAGACAACTCAGAACTGTTCCACTCACTGCAGCTTCAATCATTCAGGCTTGGAGATACCGAGAATGGCCGTGAGTGAAAATGAAACCATTTCACTACTTCAACAAGTTAGGAACCACAAAGGACTTGAAGGCATTCACAATCATCTTGAATGTTACAATGAAAGTGAAGATTTGGAGGATGCCATGATTGAAAGCATTGTATGAAGTCAGTATATTATCTACATGAGGTGTCTGCGCTAATTTTGTTCATTTACAATCAATCAAAAGAACATGGCAGCATACACTGGATGAATGAATTCCTTCATTGATAACTTTTAGGAACCAATAAACAGTTTTATAGTATTGTAGTAGTATTTGTAGTGTTCTAATTTAATACACAATTTGATGCTCAGTAGTAGTTTGTCGTTTTTTGGTACCTTTTTAATTATTTCCGTGAAACTTTGGCTAATTGGGATAGCAGCTTAATTGGGCCAAAATGTACTGGACCCAATGTGAATACTGAATCCACTGCACGTGCGTTAATTAATCCATATGGAAAAATCACACTAAATAAACTCTGACAAAAGTAAACGTTAACAAAATGCCAAGCATCACCAATCACTTTAACTTGAGCATTAATAATTATTAACAATTGTGAATCTTGGAATTTTTTTCAACAGAGAAGTTTCCAAGTTTAAAATTTCAAAACTGGCGTTAATTTAAGGGTAACTAAACTCCAGAATTGTCTTTTGGTTTATTTTTCTTTAAAAATTGCATCTATTGATATTCACAGCACAACCCCCGTAACTGTGTGTGTTTCCTCCCACAGTCCAAAAACGTACCATTTGATAGGTTAATTGGTCATTGTAAATTGTCCTGTGATCAGGCTCAGATTAAGATCGGGGGAATTACCGGACAACCTGGCTCTTTAAACTAGAATGGTTGGGGGGTGGGAATCAAATTAAAGAGGCTAGGCGAGAGGAGGTTAGTTCACAACAGGGGGATGGAAACCAGTGCAGAGAGAAAGAGGGGTGTAAAATGAGGGTAGAAGCAAAAGGTAGTAAGGTGAAAAGTAAAAGTGGCAGGCCGACAAATCCAGGGCAAGCATCAAAAAGGGCCACTTTTCAACATAATTGTATAAGGGCTAAGAGAGTTGTAAAAACGTGCCTGAAGGCTTTGTGTGTCAATGCAAGGAGCATTCGTAACAAGGTGGATGAATTAAAAGTGCAGATTGTTATTAATGAATATGATATAGTTGGGATCACAGAGACATGGCTCCAGGGTGACCAAGGATGGGAGCTCAACATTCAGGGATATTCAATATTCAGGAGGGATAGACATGAAAGAAAAGGAGGTGGGGTGGTGTTGCTGGTTAGAGAGGAGATTAACGCAATAGAAAGGAAGGACATAAGCCGGGAAGATGTGGAATCGATATGGGTAGAGCTGCATAACACTAAGGGGCAGAAAACGCTGGTGGGAGTTGTGTACAGGCCACCTAACAGCAGTAGTGAGGTTGGGGATGGTATTAAACAGGAAATTAGAAATGTGTGTAATAAAGGAACAGCAGTTATAATGGGTGACTTCAATATACATGTAGATTGGGTGAACCAAATTGGTAAGGGTGCTGAGGAAGAGGATTTCTTGGAATGTATGCGGGATGGTTTTTTGAACCAACATGTCGAGGAACCAACTAGAGAGCAGGCTATTCTAGACTGGGTATTGAGCAATGAGGAAGGGTTAATTAGCAATCTTGTCGTGAGAGGCCTCTTGGGTAAGAGTGATCATAATATGATGGAATTCTTCATTAAGATGGAGAGTGACATAGTTAATTCAGAAACATAGGTTCTGAACTTAAAGAAGGGTAACTTTGAAGGTATGAGACGTGAATTAGCTAAGTTAGACTGGCAAATGACACTTAAAGGGTTGACGGTGGATATGCAATGGCAAGCATTTAAAGATCGCATGGATGAACTACAACAATTGTTCATCCCAGTTTGGCAAAAGAATAAATCAAGGAAGACAGTGCACCCATGGCTGACAAGGGAAATCAGGGATAGTATCAATTCCAAAGAAGAAGCATACAAATTAGCCAGAAAAAGTGGCTCACCTGAGGACTGGGAGAAATTCAGAGTTCAGCAGAGGAGGACAAAGGGCTTAATTAGGAAGAGGAAAAAATATTATGAGAGAAAACTGGCAGGGAACATAAAAACTGACTGTAAAAGCTTTTATAGATATGTGAAAAGAAAAAGATTGGTTAAGACAAATGTAGGTCCCCTACAGACAGAAACAGGTGAATTGATTATCGGGAGCAAGGACATGGCAGTCCAATTGAATAACTACTTTGGTTCTGTCTTCACTAAGGAGGACATAAATAATCTTCCAGAAATAGTAGGGGACAGAAGGTCCAGTGAGATGGAGGAACTGAGGGAAATACATGTTAGTAGGGAAGTGGTGTTAGGTAAATTGAAGGGATTAAAGGCAGATAAATCCCCAGGGCCAGATGGTCTGCTTCCCAGAGTGCTTAAGGAAGTAGCCCAAGAAATAGTGGATGCACTAGTGATAATTTTTCAAAACTCTTTAGATTCTGGACTAGTTCCTGAAGATTGGAGGGTGGCTAATGTAACCCCACTTTTTAAAAAAGGAGGGAGAGAGAAACCAGGGAATTATAGACCAGTTAGCCTAACATCGGTGGTGGGGAAACTGCTAGAGTCAGTTATCAAAGATGTGATAACAGCACATTTGGAAAGCGGTGAAATCATCGAACAAAGTCAGCATGGATTTGTGAAAGGAAAATCATGTCTGACGAATCTCATAGAATTTTTTGAGGATGTAACTAGTAGAGTGGATAGGGGAGAACCAGTGGATGTGGTATATTTGGATTTTCAGAAGTGTTTTGACAAGGTCCCACACAGGAGATTAGTGTGCAAACTTAAAGCACACGGTATTGGGGGTAAGGTATTGATGTGGATAGAGAATTGGTTGGCAGACAGGAAGCAAAGAGTGGGAATAAATGGGACCTTTTCAGAATGGCAGGCAGTGACTAGTGGGGTACTGCAAGGCTCAGTGCTGGGACCCCAGTTGTTTACAATATATATTAATGACTTGGATGAGGGAATTAAGTGCAGCATCTCCAAGTTTGCGGATGACACAAAGCTGGGTGGCAGTGTTAGCTGTGAGGAGGATGCTAGGAGGATGCAGGGTGACTTGGATAGGTTAGGTGAGTGGGCAAATTCATGGCAGATGCAATTTAATGTGGATAAATGTGAAGTTATCCACTTTGGTGGCAAAAACAGGAAAACAGATTATTATCTGAATGGTGGCTGATTAGGAAAAGGGGAGGTGCAACGAGACCTGGGTGTCATTATACACCAGTCATTGAAAGTGGGCATGCAGGAACAGCAGGCGGTGAAAAAGGCGAATGGTATGCTGGCATTTATAGCAAGAGGATTCGAGTACAGGAGCAGGGAGGTACTACTGCAGTTGTACAAGGCCTTGGTGAGACCATACCTGGAGTATTGTGTGCAGTTTTGGTCCCCTAACCTGAGGAAAGGCATCCTTGCCATAGAGGGAGTACAAAGAAGGTTCACCAGATTGATTCCTGGGATGGCAGGACTTTCATATGATGAAAGACTGGATGAACTAGGCTTATACTCGTTGGAATTTAGAAGACTGAGGGGGGATCTGATTGAAACGTATAAAATCCTAAAGGGATTGGACAGGCTAGATGCAGGAAGATTGTTCCCAATGTTGGGGAAGTCCAGAACGAGGGGTCACAGTTTGAGGATAAAGGGGAAGCCTTTTAGGACTGACATTAGGAAAAACTTCTTCATACAGAGAGTGGTGAATCTGTGGAATTCTCTGCCACAGGAAACAGTTGAGGCCAGTTCATTGGCTATATTTAAGAGGGAGTTAGATATGGCCCTTTTGGCTAAAGGGATCAGGGGGTATGGAAGGAAGGCTGGTACAGGGTTCTGAGTTGGATGATCAGCCATGATCGTACTGAATGGTGGTGCAGGCTCGAAGGGCCGAATGGCCTACTCCTGCACCTATTTTCTATGTTTTTTTTAAAAGGACCAGCAGAGCTTATTCCATGCTATATCTTAAAAAAATATATATATTTTTAAAAACCCATGCCAAGGGAATCCCTCCCCTCAACACCAAATGCCATGGTTCATTGACACTAAGAATTCCAAGTGATAGTATTTCCCATTCACTCCCCCACTGTGACAGTATATTACATTTTTCTAAATTTGTGAATTATTTCCCAAAGTCATTATTCGCAATCAGAATCCAGCATTCTCTGGGAAAATTGATATATTCTCAGTAGCTATTTTGTCACAATGTAAATACATACTCAATAAATATCATATTTAAAATACTCCAGTGCAGGGGTTCCCATCCTTTTTTATGTATGGACCCCAGGCTGGGAACCCCTGATCTAGTCCACGTATCAACTCAAACCCATTCAACCTCGATCATCTTCTCTAAACTCCGTTACTTACACAGTCCTCATACAGCCTCCTTTTTGTCGTTTTATTGGAGTAAGCTTGAGCACCATGGAGTGATCTGAAATTCTACAGCTTCAGTGAGTTCTATTTTCCCATCTGGTCACTCCAGTGCATTCTGTAGTGTTGATCAACTCACCAACTTGATTCATTGCTTACAGAGTCACTGGTGTGACACACTTGTCTCCCAGTCAACACCAAACAGCAGTATAATCTCAAGTTTGCAAGCTTTTCACCAGGTAGGTAAAGCAATTTTTTTAAAAATATATTTATTTAGAGATACAGCGCAAAATAGGGCCTTTCAACCCCTCAAGCTGTTCCATCAGCAACCCCCGACTTAACCCCAGCTTAATCACAGGACAATTTACACTGACCAATTCACCTACTAACCAGTACATCTTGGACTGTGGGAGGAAACCGGAGCATGCGGAGGAATCCATGCATTCCACGGGGAGGACGTACAAATTCTTTAGAGGATGCTGGGATTGAACTCTGAACTCCAACACCTCAAGCTGTAATATCATCGTGCCTACAGGCACCCAAACCACCTGCAGGATTTCCGGCGTGCAGGTTGACAAACCAGAGGCAAGGATCAACCCACTATCTCAGATGTTACTAAGTAAAACTCGCAGTGATCCTATACTGCATTTTTATAAACTGCTAAGGAATTCTGGGAAAAAAAACAATTCAAAATCAAACCTGTTGAACCTTACTCTGCAAGTCAAAATTTTTTTTTTTTTTAAGAAGAGCAAATGTTGGAAATACTAAGCTGATGAGCTTCTGTGCAGAGAGAAAATTAGTATTTCATTACAATAACTTTCCAAACATTAGGGAAAAACAAGTGTCAAGGTGAAGGCAATGTATAGAGAGGAGAATAAATAAGTGCCTATGATGGATGGAAGACATGAGGAGTGAAATGACAAATGGGATGATGGATAAAAACAAATGTGGTTATTGGGTTAAAAAGCAAAGGAGGATGTAACTAGTAATAGGAACATTATTCACTGGTCAAGATGGCACCAACAAACCACAATTCTTCCAGATAGTCAATCACTGCAGCTTTTCTATGTCCTCTGTTCATTCTTTTCATCTTAACTCTGTTTTTGAAACTGTTTGGAGCCTTGGGCTTACAGTCTGTAGTTCACACTGCTGTCCCCGAGAAAACTCCAGGAGAGGAGGAGCTCAGAGACGAGATGAGGGGCCACAATCGGCTAAATTTCTCGCCAATTAAAGTGCCGAGGAGGATTGAACCATCGAGGCAAAGGCGGAGAAGAGTGAGCTGCCCTTGGAGGGGCCGGCTGGGCCCCGATTCTCTTGGAGGTGTTATTGAAACTCTGAGTTTTATGGAATGGTCTGTGGTTCATATTGGCCTCTTTCGGTTCTATGTTTTTATCGCGTTCTCACCCACTTTTCCTTGTTGCTGATTGGCCAGCTGGGAGTATGGGGTTTGATGTTCTTGTTGTTGTTTCTCCATGTGGGTGATCTTTTAGTTTTTGTGCGAGGGAGGGCTTGGGGGGGGGGTTGTGAGTTTTTGTTCCCTTTTCTTTTCGTGCGGGGGGTGGGAATTGATGTCTTTCTTTCAACTGCTTCTATAGTTCTCTGTATTTTATGGCTATCCAGAGAAGACAAATCTCAGTTGCAGTCTGCACAAGTACTTCGATAACAAAACGAACCTTTGAAATTATTTAGCTCAAGATCATTGTGGCTGGATGTGCCTCTTCAGATGGCAAGTTGCAAACCTGGAACTAACGTGGAGATGCATTGGAGCAATGTAACATGTAAAGACCAGAGGCCAGAGCGCGAGGGGAAGAACAAATAAAGTGGCAAAGGATCATAAGTTTAGCATCATAGTTGCATAATAAACAAGAGTGCTCCGCAATTGCTTAACCAATCTATATTTTGAAAATCAAACTAAGATTGGTGGACTACTCTGAAAAGGGCATAATCAGGACTTCAAGCCCATCACTTTAATTTACTTCTGTCATTCAACACAGTCTGACCTACACAGGTCCCATGAAGCCCAATCCACATTCAGGGAAGAGCAACACCAATTCTTCTCAATTCTTAGGGTCCCAAACTGTCTTTCTGGGTGAAGCAGTGATTCACTTGCATTTCTTCCAATCTAGTGTACTGATTCAGCGTTCACAGTGTGCTCTTCTCTGGGTTGGAGAAGACTAATGCACGAACGTCCACAAAGCGACCCTGAACCGAACCGCCACTTTCAATCACTTTCTCACCATGGTGTCCTGCATTACTACATGGACCAATGCCACCTTATCTTCGCTCTGAGCAACTTGTAGCCTTCTGGAAATCCCCAACTTTAAATAACTCAGTCTTCTGTTCTGCTTGTTATCAGAAGTGGCCCAAATAGCAAACAACATAAATAGACTTCTCGATTTTCATTTCTGCAATGAAATGGAGCAAATTCATTTTTCACCATTCTGATAAAGGGTCTGTCCTGAAAGGTTAACCTGTTTTTGTTAAAAATCACGTTTTGATACGGAGTAAGTCCCAACCTTTCAGTTTTGGTTTCTTTCTATATCAGAGTAACAGCTTTGCTGTAAGGATTAAATAGTACAAGGCCAAGATTCCCAAACTTTCCCAACCAGGGCTACTCAACAGCAGGGGTTCCCAATCTTGTTTATGCCATGGACCAACACCATTAAGCAAGAGGTCCACAGATCCCAGGTTGGGAACCCCTGCTCTACAGCATATGAAGCGGTTTATAATCACGTTACCTGCAAAACTGGGTGAATGACGAGATTTGAATGTTCAGTCTTTACTTCTTCCTCCTCCACTCCCGTTGCCACAAAACTAAAGCCTCGGAATAATTTGTGAGCACTGGCACTTGGAGGTACACCAGGAGAATCTGGGATCCGGAAAAAAAAATGAATTGAGACTGAACAGGAATAGATGCTGCTTGTGTAGGGAGAAAAAAAGGCATATTTATTTAAAATGAATCACGAAGCTTTGCATTCTTTTTAGTCAAAATTACAATGCAATTCCTCCTAATGAAGTAGCAGGGAAATATAATGATCAGGAGAAAGCTAAACTATAACTCCAGTAAATTTGAGATAATTTCACAAAATATGCAGTTAACATCATGACACTGGGTTTCCCTGCAGCTTTTCTAGGTTTACAGAACAAGGAACTCTTGGTTACAATGTCATTTGCCTATCATAAGAATGGGTGGGTGGTAGGGAAGATGGGGAAGGGGCTTGTTTTGCTGTTGTTGACTTTACTTTACTATATTACTTTATACTTTATTGTTGCCAAACAATAGGTAATAGAACATACAATCATCACAGCGATATTTGATTCTGCGCTTCACACTCCCTGGATTACAAATATTAAATATTAAAAATAGTAAAAATTAGTGAATATTAAAAATTTAAATTATAAATCATAAATAGAAAATAGAAAAATGGAAAGTAAGGTAGTGCAAAAACACCGAGAGGCAGGTCCAGATATTTGAAGGGTACGGCCCAGATCCGGGTCAGGATCCATTCAGCAGTCTTATCACAGTTGGAAAGAAGCTGTTCCCAAATCTGGCCGTACGAGTCTTCAAGCTCCTGAGCCTTCTCCCGGAGGGAAGAGGGACGAAAGCTGTGTTGGCTGGGTGGGTCGTGTCCTTGATTATCCTGGCAGCACTGCTCCGACAGCGTGCAGTGTAAAGTGAGTCCACAGACGGAAGATTGGTTTGTGTGATGTGCTGCGCCATGTTCACGATCTTCTGCAGCTTCTTTTGGCCTTGAACCAGACAACTTCCATACCAGGTTGTGATGCACCCTAGAAGAATGCTTTCTACGGTGCATCTATAAAAATTAGTGAGGGTTTTAGGGGACAGGCCAAATTTCTTTAGTTTTCTCAGGAGGTAATGGCACTGGTGCGCCTTCTTGGCAGTGGACTCTGTTTGGTTGGACCAAGTCAGGTCATTTGTGATATTGATCCCAAGGAACTTAAAGCTTTTGACCTGTTCCACTTGCGCACCACCGATGTAAATTGGGTCTGCGGTCCGCTACTCCTTCTGGAGTCAACAACCAATTCCTTCGTCTTGCTGACGTTGAGGGATAGGTTATTGTCTTCGCACCATGCCACCAGGTTCTTAATTTCCTCTCTGTACTCAAACTCATCATTACCCGAGATACGGCCTACAATTGTTGTGTCATCAGCAAACTTGTTTTGTTTTGTTGCAGATGTTGCTTGTGTTGTTCTGCTGAACGTTGTGGGTATGTTATGTTGGCACCATAAAGTGGGAGGACTCCAGCACATCCATGAGTTAATTGTTAATGCAAACAGCACATTTCACTATGTTTTGATGTACATCTGATAAATAAATTTGAATTGAATCCAACTATAATGTTGTTAGGGCATATTCTGGAGTTAGGGTATACAGCAAATATTAAATTCACCAGCAACCGATCTTCAGACCTGAACGTGGATTGAATTTCAAACGCAGCTCAGAACAATTAGATCTCAGATGCCTGCATATGCATGAACGCAGCCTAGACTCAGCGGAAATTAACATTCAGAATCAGGTTTATTATCACCAGCATGTGACAGGAAATTTGTTAACTTAGCAGCAGCAGTTCAATGCAACGCATAATCTAGCAGAGAGAAAAAAATAATAATAAACAAGTGAATCAATTACATATATTGAATAGATTAAAACATGCAAAAACAGAAATACTGTATATTTAAAAAAAAGTGAGGTAGTGTCCAAAGATTCAATGTCCATTTAGGAATCGGATGGCAGAGGGGAAGAAGCTGTTCCTGAGTCGCTGAGTGTGTGCCTTCAGGTTTCTATATCACCTACCTGATGGTAACAGTGAGAAAAGGGCATGCTCTGGATGCTGGAGGTCCTTAACAATGGACGCTGCCTTTCTGAGACACTGCTCCCTAAAGATGTCTTGGGTACTTTGCAGGCTAGTACCCAAAATGGAGCTGACTAGATTTACAACCTTCTGCAGCTTCTTTCAGTCCTGTGCAGTAGCCCCTCCATACCAGACAGTGATGCAGCCTGTCAGAATGCTCTCCACGGTACATCTATACAAGTTTTTGAGTGTATTTGTTGACAAACCAAATCTCTTCAAACTCCGAATAAAGTATAGCCGCTGTCTTGCCTTCTTTAGATCCTCAGAGATCTTTACACCGAGGAACTTGAAGCTGCTCACTCTCCCCACTTCTGATCCCTCTATGAGGATTGATATGTCTTCCTTCGTCTTAAACTTCCTGAAGTCCAGTATCAGCTCTTTCGTCTTACTGACGTTGAGTGCCAGGTTGTTGCTGTGGCACCACTCCACTAGTTGGCATATCTCACTCCTGTACGCCCTCTCCTCACCATCTGAAATTCTACTAACAATGGTTGTATCGTCAGCAAATTTATAGATGGTATTTGAGCTACACCTAGCCCCACAGTCATGTGTATTTATAGAGTAGAGCAGTGGGCTAAGCACATACCCCTGAGGTATGCCAGTGTTGATTGTCAGCGAAGAGGATATGTTATCACGAATCTGCATAGGTTGTGGTCTTCTGGTTAGGAAGTTGAGGATTCAATTGCAGAGGCAGGTACAGAGGCCCAGGTTCTGCAACTTCTCAATCAGGGTTGTGGGAATGATGGTATTAAATGCTAAGCTATAGTCAATGAGCAGCATCCTGATGTAGGTCTTTGTGTTGTCCAGGTGGTCTAAAGCCGTGTGGAGAGCCATTGAGATTGCGTCTGCCGTTGACCTATTGTGGTGATAGGCAAATTGCAATGGGTCCAGGTCCTTGCTGAGGCAGGAGTTCGGTCTAGTCATGACCAACCTCTCAAAGCATTTCATCACTGTAGATGTGAGTGCTACCGGGCGATAGTCATTAAGGCAGCCCACATTGTTTTTCTTAGGTACTAGTATAATTGTTGCCTTTTTGAAGTAAGTGGGAACTCCTGCCCATAGCAGTCAGAGGTGTTCATTTTGGGTGTCTGGAGTGTGGGCGTGAAGAAGGAGGTGTGAAAACTATATGTAATTCAAAGGAAGCATTGTAGATACCTTGTAACGACAGAATTGCCCTGCTGCTACCTTTGATCTTTAGCATATAGAAATGTCATGTGATATTGAGTCAGGAGGTCAGTTCCTCCAACACTGTCTCAGTATGATGCCTGCTGCTCATTTTTGTCAAATAAAACACTTCAATATCCACTAACTTCAGCATTTCTCGGGTGACTTTCTTCATGTTACAACAATGTGTCATGCAGATAAACAGTCCATGAGGTTCACATCAGAAATACCAAACTTAAGTCAACAGAGGGTTCTTGCTTTCCACAGAACATCAACCTTTAGAACCAAGGGGAGAAAACTTTGACTACAAACAGTATACTGTAAAGAAATAGCATATTGTCAATAACATATTGACCTTAGGATGCCAATACACTGCATTGTTTGGTAGGACAGCATGCAACATGGACACAAAATGCAAGTCAGAGCTAAAAGCCGCTAATGGAAGAAAAGCTAAGAATGGAAATCTTAATTCATCCAATGTCCTGGTTGGAGAAAGTACAGTTAGCAACGAAAGAAAGGTAGTATCTTCAAGAAAAAAAAAACCGACCAAACGTAGTCAGGAAGAAACTTTTAAAAAATAGGTATTACTATTAATTGAATAAGAAAAATACTTCAGCAGGAAATAAAGTATGAAAAATAGATTAGAAGTAGCCACATAGAAGCTTTGTATATTACAGCTTCAATATTATTTTTGTTAGCTTTGCAAGGACAAATAAAACTAATTACTCCTAACCAACTATAGTGTGAACCTGAACCAACTAGTTCTCTCTGAAACTTGCAAATATATTTCTGTACTTGGCATTTTATGAACTAGTTACTACTCTGAATGGATCTCCCGGGGCAGGCTTTCAGCAAAAGACATCTTTCCCAGTGAGAGTAACCCTCACCTCATACAATCTCTGGGACAGGAGGTCTCACAGTTAGAGGACAAGTCAGAGAGAAAGCAATGTAGCAACGTGAGTTTTTAAAAAGACAATAATCTCTGCAATTGTACAGCTTAAATTGCAATGTTGTTGACTGGAAGCTTCTATTCTCTGGACGTTGATGTGACTAACTTTAAAATGTCATAATCAAATCACACAAACACACACAACCAACCTTTGGGTGTTCGTTCTGTAAACTCGGGGTCAAAATAAAAGGTATCATCTGGCCTTGCCACTGCAGGTCTGAATGGTGGCTTCAGTTCTCTTCGATAGAGTTTCTAAAAGCATTAAAAATAAACATGAAACTTACAGAAGCCCTTCCTGTCCTATCATTAATTCACTTCCTCTTTTGTCTCTACTCAATAAAATAGTGAAGCAAGTAGCAAGGAAGGAACAATACTCATTCCCCCGGACACTGATATAGTCAATTGTCAGGGACATCAATGCCAAATTCTAAAGTTCATCCCACTATGTTCCTTCAATCCCTTTTCACAGAGGAAAAACCCACTCTGGATTCCGATATGAAGTACTCCTTGGTCACAGAATGGACTTATTTGTGTTGTTGAAGGCAGTCATTCTATCCTGTCCACAATGGCAAAGAAGAACTATTGAGGGTAACCACATTTAGAAATTCCCTACCATAGTCTTGACCAAAGACAGTTAAAAATTAGTACAAGGCTCCTCTATTTCTCATACATCCGTACTTCTCACCACCGCAATAGTGATCGAGTCCCTCTTGTCCTTACCTACCACCCCATCAGCTTCCACATCCAGCACATCATCCTCTGCAACTTCTGCCAGCTTCAACAGGATCTTACCATTAAACAAATCCTTACCTGCCCCGCCACCCCTGCTTTCCACGGGGATCACTCCTTCTGTGATTCCCTTGTCCATTTGACCCTCCCCACTCATCTTCCTCTAGGCACTTCTCCCTGCAGGTGGCCCAAGTACTACACCTGCCCATACACCTCCTCCCTCACCTCCATTCAGGGCCCCAAACAGTCTGTCCAGGTGAGGCAACACCCCACCTGCGAATCTGCTGGGGTCATTTATTGCAGCCAGTGCTCCTGATACTGTCTTCTCTACACTGGCAAGACCTGTTGTGAACCAGGGCACCGCTTCATCAAGCACCTCTGCACCATCTGCCAGAAGCGAGACTTCCCAGTTTTAATTCCGATTCCCATCCCCATTCTGACGTGTCAATCCACGGTCTCCCCTTGTGGCAAGATGAGGCCACCCTCAGGGCGAGGAGCAAAGCCTTATATTCCATTTGTGAACCCTCCAACCTGATGGCATGAATATTGTTTCTCCTGATGAAAAGATTTCTCCTCACTCCTTCCTCTATTCCCCACTCTATTCACTTATTCTCCCCTGTCTATTACTCCCCTGCAGCACACTCTCCTTCCCTTTCTCCTATTTTCCAATCTCCACTCCTCTCAGGTTCTTTCTTCTCCAACCCTTGATCTTTCCCACCTACCTGGCTTCACCTATCACCTTTCAGCAAGCCTCTTTCCCCTCCCCCCCCTTTTTTATTCTGGTATCTTCCTCTTTCCTTCCCAGTTTCCCAGTCCTGGAGAAGGGTCTCAACCCAAAACGTCAACTGTTTACTCTTTTCTATAGATGCTGCCTGACCTGCTGAGTTCCTCCAGCATTTTGTGCATGCACTTTGGATTTTTTTTTTTGCCCAGTGACAATGCGTGCGCACAGAATAATTTATTCAATAAAAACAGGATAAATAAGTCAGTTTTAAAATCTGCAGACAAATTAGGACAAACTCTGCGTCACCAATACCATCAGAAACAGGAAAAGGAATTGTGATTGTGCATGATCGTGAAGTATACTTAATATGCCGACGAGGTAGAGGGTGACAACATTTTGTGCACAGTTTAAATTCCCTTGTGTGCTAGTAGCTAGTAGCCGGGGGCCGTGGTCGGGTGGTCGGCGACCTGGGCCGGCTCCCGCACCGGACTTAGTCTGGTGAGGAGGGTGTGAGGACACCCAGCAGGACTGAAAAAAACAAGACCTGACAAGGGGCCGATGAGCTCCTTGTGAGCCAACGGCCATCTTCCGTGGAAGAGATTAAAGCCTCACCACGTATCTACGAATCGTATGCTACGCACCTAGTTAGAAGAGACATGGTGAACTTGGACGCTGCACCGTGTGCCTGGACCTGTCCAAGGCCTCCGCCTAAGGAAGGGCCGAGCTCGAAGACACGGCCTCGGGCTCGAGTTCGGCGGGGGCAGCGGCAGGCGGTACCAAGGCAGCCAGTGAGAACAAACTGGAGGAGTGGCTGTACTCAGTGGTGTCGCAAGATCGAAGAAGATGGAGGTGCATAGCTACCAACCCCAGATTCGGGACGGTACCCACTGACTGATTGACTGAGCTA
Organism: Mobula birostris; assembly: GCF_030028105.1. Lineage (NCBI taxonomy): Eukaryota > Metazoa > Chordata > Chondrichthyes > Myliobatiformes > Myliobatidae > Mobula > Mobula birostris. Next base: position 6,398,670 of record NC_092399.1, read on the forward strand.
GTAGCAAAAGATGTGTGTGCACGCACACTCGCACACCTTAGAGGGAATGATGTCAGTGAGCCAGGCAGCATCTATGGAAGTGAATAAACAGTCGACACTTTGGGCCAAGACCCTTCTTCGGGACTGGAAAGGAAGGGGGAAGATGCCAGAATAAAAGGGTGGAGGAAGGGGAAGCAAGATAGCTAGAAGGTGATAGGCGAAGCCAGGTGCGCAGGAAAGATAAAGGACTGATGAGGAAGGAATCTGATAGGAGAAGGGACTAGACCATAAGAGAAAGGGAAAGAGGAAGGGACCCAGGGGGAGGTGATAGGCAAGTGAGAAGTAGTATGAGGCCAGAATTGGGAATAGAAGAAGAGGGGAGGGGGGCTGGGGGGAGAAAAATTACATCAATGGTCATTTTCCCTGTTGTGCTTTTTCTGTCTATTTTTACCAGACTCTTTTGTTGCTAAACTGCAAGGCTGTTGAAGAATTGAGCAAACTTTTTTTTTTCATGGCTACTCAGAGTTTTAGAATTATAAATATGGTTTTGACAGAATTTAACTAAAAACTATTTTGCCACTTACATTCCAATCAATATTTGCAAAGAACGGATGCCGTTTGATTTCCTCCACACCATCCACACCAGCTCCTAAAAGTTCAAGTATGGACATAATGAGGACATGATCTTTCTTTCAGAGTAAAGATTTTAGAATGCTTAATTTCCTAAATATCTACAATTGACCCAAGTCATTAACTTTATTTCTCTCTCTTTAGATGCTATCTGCTCATTCCTACAGCTTCTGCTTCAGATTTCCAACATCCACAGCATTTTGCTTTAATTATTGTAGCGGTTACTCGAAAACGAACCAAAACTGCTGAGAGAACGAGCAGGGGTATTGACTGTGTATAACACACCTCCAAACAACAGAGTTCCAACTCAAAAACAGTATGTTCAATCCTCCATTGCAAAACCAGAAAAAAAACATGATTTTACGCAATAAAAAAAACTAACTCAACTAAATTACAGATACAGTGAAATAAGAGTTATTAGTGCATAATGAAGTGGTCAACAAAAAAAGTCATCCATGGCTGCTTCTAACCAACTAGACTAAGCTGACTAAGACAAAGCGTGAATACATAACTGTATTCATTATCTTCTACCACGCCCAACCCACGTGACAAGTTACCGAAACCCATAACGCAGCACAAAATTCAAGACAAACAGAAAATAGATACTTGGTTCCTACAATTATATTTGATTATGAATCACAAATTCTTACAGAGCAAAACTGAGTCCCAAGTTTATATATACACAAGCAGTCTTCCTTTTTTGTTTCCCGTTACTATAAGATGGTGTCGGGGCAGAGAATATGTATATGTTATGTTGATGCTGTTGTTGTTTCAAGGTACCTCTATGAACTGTTGGTGACTGACTGCTCTTCCTACAACAATGTTAATGTGGAAATGTCAGAGTTTGCGTCTGCATGGAGCAAACCACAATAAATGCTTAACTTTTACATCAAGTAACCTTGTAGACAATTTGAATTTATGATTACTTCCAGTGTCCTGGAAATGATGAGACATAGTTTTCCAGTAAAGCAAGTTGATGTTTTAATTTATTAAAGGCTCTTGTGTTTTACTACAAAAATAAATACAGGTATGAGTTGTAATTATGTAGAAACAATGTTGTTTGCAGAGGACGTTAACCTAGCAGAAGTTGTATCCTGGAGGTTACAGGTTAAATAGTTGCCTAAAGCTTTGTCATCATGAACAAAGAGGAAGTTCGATGTCTTGCTCTGAAGCATTGAAAATGACGATAAAACCTACAGTACTGTATAAAAGTCCTAGGCATATATACATAGCCTGGGTGCCTAAGACTGTTGCAAAGCACTGTGGAGCAGAGAGCGAGATTGTAAACCTGGCCAGAGCGAAGGATATTGGAAATGGTGAGGGCGGGGTGCCATTGGACAGGTGGCAGAGAAGGAGTGCCAGGGATGGAGGGGAAGGGGTGGCACAGGTGCAGCCCTGAGGTACCAGGCAAGGTTATTTGGATTCCAAACAATTGGTTTATTGATCGTGTCTCTCTGGTGCTTCCTGCTCCCTCCCCTCTCCCTTCCCCTTTTACCAACTATGATTCCCCTCTCCCCACCCACTTCCCACTCTCAGTCCACAATAGAGACCAATATCAGAATCAGGTTTATCATCACTCACATATGTCATGAAATTTGTTTTTTTTTTGGGAGCAGTAGCAACAGTGCAATACATAAAATTACTACAGTACTGTGCAAACACCTTGAGCACCCTAGCTATATACATATGCCCAAGACTTTTGCACAGCACTGTATGAATTCACATTTAATTTTCAAAAAGATTTCAGGCAAAGAACGTTCATGTTTGATTTGATCTCATGTTTCAGGAAAAGAATGAATCAGTATTAAAATATCAAATTTAATTACATCAGCAAAACCTAGTTCAATAATTACCTAATCTGTTGGCAGGATTTCTCTTGAAAAGTGCCCGTAACAAACTTTGGGCTTCAGGGCTCAAGAACTGAGGCATCCCCAATTTAGCCCTATAAAAAGAGAGTTTGCAATTTAAATGCTGCACAGAATTCAGCCCTTTCCAACACATTTCTTTACATTAGCCATGAAACAACAAAACTAGTCTGATTTGCAACAATTATTTTAACTATAAAAAAAAACTTTCATTTTCTGTTTCTGCTCTACTGCGGAAACAATTCCTTAAATAAAACACGCATATCAAAGGCACAGTAACAACCCAAGACAGTCCACAATGGAAAGCTTTGAACAAGCTGCTTTCAATTAATAGTTTTGATTTTAATTGCAGAGCTCAACAAACTTTGGGCTTCGTGACTCAAGAACAGAGGCATCCCCGACTTAGCCCGATAAAGAGAGTTTGCAATTTAAATGCTGCACAGAATTCAGCCCTTTCCAACACATTTCTGATGAGTTATGAATCATGATTCAGACCATCATAAGATCATTTGAATACTTTAAAATTGATATTTTAGTAACGCTCTTCCAGGCTACTGCAAAAACTTTAAAACTTAAGACCAATCTTTCAAGTCAGGAGTGGGGGAGAAACACTGCCAAATCAGAAGTCAAAGTAGGTCAGGGGTTGCCAACCTTTTTATGCCATGAACCCCTATCATTAACTAAGGGGTCTGTGGACCCCAGGTTTGGAACCCTGAAGTAGGTAGTCCAAAGAAATGATGAGGTTTTTTTAAAATTAAATTTAAATTATGGGTGGTGAACAAGTCCATTATTTAACACCCATTGATAAACCCTCTCAAAGTGATGGTGAGGTTCCTTAATCAACCAACCCAATGTATAAACATCCAAGCCATTCAATCATCGGATGTCTATCTCGAGGTAAAATATGCAGGGAACTCAAAATAAAAAAATAATATTTCAGACTGACTGTAACATTGAAATTGCTACTGTCGTCTCCCCTGGAAGAAGCGATATCTGTCTCTCCCTTGTTAGTGAGAGAGCAAGTCTGTGAGATGCCGAAATTTTGGAACAGTTAGTTTTTGATGGACTTTAGATCATGGTCTCTCTTCTTTGCTTTTGCTTACATGGTGGGTGGTGGGAATGCTGATGCTTTTTGCTAGATTAATTTGTGGGGGGGAGGAGAGGGAGGATTGATGCTGCTTGCTACTGCTTGTGTGTGGGGGGGCAGGGGTCTTCAGGGTTCTTACGTTTTTTCTCATTCATTTTTTCGGTGTTTTTCTTCTGTTTCGAGGATGTTTGTGGAGAGTAAGACTTTCAGGTTGTATATTCTACACATTCTCTGATATTAAATGGAACTACTGAACTATTGAATATTTATTACTAGCAATGACAAAATAATGTCATTTTACTTTAGAATGAGTGTCATGGTGTCCTTCCTGTCTTTTCCTTGGAATGGCAGAGAACCAGTAAGCATTTCAAACTGTTAAAATAATTGAGAAACATAATTAGTACATGTAGATTAGAATTCAAAATAAAACTTCAGCAAAGCTGCTCAAACAAATACAAAGTGCTGGCAGCCTTAAGACTTCTCGAAAACAAACTACGACGTTTAGTAGCTCTAAACACCAGGAGGACTCAAGTGACGGAATTAGAGCCACCACTCCTGCGTTCCCACTCCCACTTCCATTATGACTCTTCTGGTTGTATGAAAACAAGAACATAGTAAGGCAGAAGAGCAGCAGCCAGCTACAAGGCCTTCTTAAACCTGTTCTACCATTCAGAAAGATCATGACTACCCCGACCTTGGAGTCAACTCCAATCTTCTGCTATGTTTCCTTAAGCCATAGTCCAACGATCTGTTTATTCCAGCCACAAATTATGAAGTAATTAAATTCTAGCGACCCTTGATCCCTTGACAGAACAACTACCTCCTCACATCAGCAACTGCACTGGCAACACTTTATTCTGAGTTCCAGCTTTTGCTCATCTCAGTCTAAGAATGCATGTCATCGGGGTCCAGAAAACCCCCCATGGCATGAATTTTCCATATGCTTTTCCCCGAGTGATAAGGAATCTTTTTCCCTCCTGTTCACTCTATGATTGGTATTCCTAATGCATCTGACTTTTTAAAAAAACAGAAGACATTTGTTTAAAATCTGTACTACTTCCATATTTCCTATGATTAATTTCCCAGTAACATGGTCCAAGACAAATACTGACTCTTCTCCTTGACAGTTTATGCTCATAATATATTTCTCCCACTTAAAACCTCCACTGCAGCATTCCCATCTCTGTCAACACAACTTGAAATAAAAGAACCTTCTCACTGTCACATGCAATACCTCATCCAAGGCTTCTCGCATTAGTGGAGAAGTGCTTAGAAAGAAATGGAACACTTTGAATATTTCAACTGGGTAAACACTGATACCAAACACCATAGGAAGAGTATACAACAATTCAAGCAACCCAACCACCCTTCACATCACCCCCACCCCAAGCTATCAGCTCCTCCTGTGGCAGAGTCTGTAAATACTTCAATCACTTCAGATCCAACAGTAGTATGCATCCAGTGGGGTTACCCAAAGAAATACTGATGATTTAACAGATTTCTGGTAATAACAGCAACTGCTGTAGACATTGCCAAACCCGCTGTTTAGCTGGAACATGCTTCTGGGTTGGAGAAAACAGGTAAAATAATATTTTTTTTAAATAAAAAAGAATGTCTGAGAGTAAAATTCCAGAAGAGTAATGATAAAGTACCATTAAAACACCATAGGACCACCAGTCAGCACTGTGTGTATGGCCTCGCCGATTAACCACCTCTGGAGCCATGTATTCAACAGTTCCACAAAACGAATACGCCTTCTTCTCATGATCAACAGCTTCCTTACTCAGGCCAAAGTCTTAAAAAAAGATGAACACAAAGCTTCATCAGACTTGTAACAGCCAAACAGTTCAGTCACCAGCTTGATTCAGTTGCTCTGCTTCAACAATAAGTTTACACAACGGCCGTTGCCATCGCCACCAGGAAGCAATTGCTACATTTACCTTATCTAAACATTCTCAGAGAACCATTCCCAAACAATGGTGACAAAAATTAAGGAGAAAAATACCTTCTTTAAAATGTCGAGGTGTGTTAATTTTATAGTTACTTTGAAGAGAGCTATGGAGCAAGAGCAAGGAGGGACTAAATGAACGGAGATAGCAGGCACATGTACGCGTGTGAGAAGTGGCTGCTTAAAATGTACGACTGTAGGGAATTTTAAAATGTGACAGAAATGTAATATACTGAAAAGCACCAGAAATAACTGGCATTCTTACAATCCTAGAAGTAGTCAAACCTTCCAGTGTGTTCTACAGATGTAATATTAAGCAGATTTAACACCAGCTCATTAAGGATTACGTTAAAGCAGATAAACAAAAGCTTAACCAAAGAGATCAGATCAAATGAACCTTTTAACATAGTAAAGAGAGAGAGAGAGGTGGGTACATTCAGGTGGGGGGGGGGGGGTCCCAGAAACTGGGGCTTTGGTTTTTAAAGATACAACTGCCATGAGCAGTTGTACCCGAACAGACTCTGAACAGGGACTGCACTACATGGCCAACAAAAGACAGGCACTGATGTCATAGATGGATAGATGGAAGATGAGGTGTCACTCCCACACTTGCACTGAGCCTCACTGGTACAGGGGGCCACTGACAGAAAGGTCAGAATGGGAGTGGGATGGAGAAGCAAAGTAACAGATGCCGGGGCCCCTGCAGTTCTCCGCAAAGCCACCAAATCTACATTTGCTTTCTCTGTCATAGAGAAGACCCCATCGTGAACACCAAATGCAGCACACTAGACTGGAAGAACCGAAAGTGAAGCTCTGCTTCACTTGGAAGATTGCCTGGATCCCAAGATGAGGAGAGGTGAAGTAAAAGAACCCTCTCACATCTACTGTGCTTGCTTGGGAAAGTGCTTAGAGGATGGGAATGACTGGTGGAATAGGAAAAATGAACCAGAATGCTGAAAGTGGACAGGACAAGAAAAGATGCACTGTTAGTGGAACCTCATTGAACTGTTTAAGATGGCGCTGGTGAGCTTCAGCAACTTCTGGCTGGTAGCTAACGAAACAAGGAAAACAACTAGGTACGTTGCCAGCCACACTTTTTCTGGCAAACGCTCATCACAAGTAATAGTCTGCAACTTTGCTTTGGACTTGGAGGCAATTTGATGTGGCAGAACAGGTACAAGGTGAGGCAAGAGTGTGGACGAGTGCGAAAGGTCGGGCACAGGCTGAATTGAAGCCGCAGGTTCCAGGCCTGAGAGCGTGGACTGACACGATGCTCGAACGGAGAGTTAAGTTCCAGGCCAGATCAAAAAGGTCAGAGTGTAGGGGCCTGAAGTGAGGTAGGAGCTGGTTCAGATCCCTGCTTCATGCCATTTACTTGGTTCTGCGCTGACCTATGGGACTTTCTTGCAGACTTCAATTCAGAAACGCTATTTGCTTGCAGTTAGTTTGTATGTTCATCTTTTTTCATTGCACATTGAGTGTTCAGTTTTCTTTTTTATGGGTTATTTTATTATTTTTATGGGTTCTTTTTTATGGGCATGATGTGTTTTTTTACTCTTTGCACTTTGAGTGTCAGACAATCTGTTTTAAAAATCTATATATATGGGTTCTTTTTTTGGGGGTCTGTTTTGTGGCTGTCTGTTAGAAGACAAATCTCAAGGGCGTATAATGTACGCATACTTTGATAATGAATGTACTTTGAACTTTGAAGGTTGTGGAAATTCTGATGGACAACCTGTTAAATGTGGAGGCTGGGGGTGTGGGAAGCAATGATCTGGGAAACTCTGTCCTGCTCTGCCTAGAAAGAGAAGGGGTGAAGGTAGAGGTCCAGGAAATAAGACATGCAGTCAAATGTTCGGTCATTTATGGTGGGTGGAAGCAATGGTCAAGAGAAAAATACACTTCAAAGATATCCATGTGGAAATGTCAACAAAGCAGATACAACAGGAGAAGCTGAGAGAAAGGAATGAAGCCTTTAGCAGGAGTTCCCAACCCAGGGGCCACTTTTATGAGGACTAGAATAGGGCTAACTATTTCTTAGACAAGTTACAGGGATTCCCAACCTTTTTTTATGCCATGGACCAATACCGTTAGGCTAAGGGGCTGTGGAACCAAGGTTGGGAACCCTTGCTTATCAAAGATGAAAAATGCATAACTAAGAACTTTAGTGGGGGTAGATATAGGTTTCCAGCTTATATTTCTATGTTCGTCAGAAAAAATGTCAATATTGGCATGGAGCTCCCCTGCCAAATAGTCATACAAGCAAGCATCGCCCGTGGAAGAGATCAATAACCAAAGTTCAGGTATTCAAACGTTAAAGGGTCCCATTCTTCCAATAATCCCACTGTCACTAGAAGCATTATGGACTCGAGATGCACTTTTGGAAAGCAACAAGTGCATTGACCTTTTTGAGGATGTGACTAAATACATTGATGAAGGTAGAGCAGCAGATGTAGTGTATATGGATTTCAGCAAGGCATTTCACAAGGTACCCCATGCAAGGCTTATTGAGAAAGTAAGGAGGCATGGGATCCAAGGGGACATTGTTTTGTGGATCCAGAACTGACTTGTACACAGAAGGAAAAAAGTGGTTGTAGACGGGTCATATTCTGCATGGAGGTCAGTGACCAGTGGTGTGCATCAGGGAGCTGTTCTCGGACCCCTTCTCTTCATGATTTTTATAAATGACCTGGATGAGGAAGTGGAGGGATGGGTTAGTAAATCTGCTGATGACACAAAGGTTGGGGGTGTTGTGGATAGTGTGGAGGGCTCTCAGAGGTTACAGCTGGATATCGATAGGATGCAAAACTGGGCTGAGAATTGGCAGATGGAGTTCAACCCAGATAAGTGTGAGGTGGTTCATTTTGGTAGATCAAATATGTTGGCAGAATATACTATTAATGGTAAGGCTCTTGGCAGTGTGGAGAATCAGAGGGATCTTGGGGTCTGAGTCCATAGGACACTCAAAGCTGCTGCACAGGTTGACTCTGTGGTTAAGAAGGCATACGGTGTATTGGCCTTCATCAACCATGGGATTGTGTTCGAGAGCCGAGAGGTAATGTTACAACTATATAGGACCCTGGTCAGACCCCAATTGGAGTACTGTACTCAGTTCTGGTCACCTCACTACAGGAAGGATGTGGAAACTATAGGAAGGGTTCAGAGGAGATTTACAAGGATGTGGCCTAGATTGGTGAGCATACCTTACGAGAATAGGTTGAGTGAACTTGGCCTTTTCTCCTTGGAGTGATGGAGGATGAGAGGTGACCTGATAGAGGTGTATAAGATGATGAGAGGCATTGATCATGTGGATAGTCAGAGGCTTTTTCCCAGGGCTGAAATGATTTACAGATGCTTAGAAATAGGTGCAGAGGAGATGCCAGGGGCAAGTTATTTTTATGCAGTGGGTGGAGAGGGCATGGAATGGGCTGTTGGCGACGGTGGTGGAGGCAGACATGAGAGGGTCTTTTAAGAGACTCCTGGATAAGTACATGGAGCTTAGAAAAATAGAGGGCTATGGGTAACCCAAGGTAATTTCTAAAGTAAGTACATGTTCAGCACAGCATTGTGGGCTGGAAGGCCTGTATTGTGTTGTAGGTTTTTCTATGTTTCTATGAGATGGCGACATCCATGGAACATACTCCTGCAGAACAAATCTCTTCACAATCTAACCAAACAGATAGCAAGATCCCTTATCTGATCACAGCAAAATGGGCAGGCATGGCCAACCAGCACCAGAGAGGTAACCCTGCAGGGAAACTTAAGAGGACTACACACAAGCTTTCAATATCATATGGTCCAGCTGACAGGGAACTTACCGAAAAAATGGCCCAGAGTTAGAAATGGGGGATTAGGATCTGCCTCTCAGGCAGTTGTGGGGCTTGGATGGAGAACTGAGAGATAACAGAAATGGGCTAGAGGGAGAGGCATCAAAGGAAGATGAGGAAAGGGGGAACAGTGAGGAGAGATTGATGAGTGCATGCTCAGGTCTACTCAGGTACAAGTTTGTGCCTCAGAGTCTACGCAAAGACACAGGCTCCGGGAATGCAACTACTGGGTCCACATGGGGGACAATCAGTTGTCAGAATCCAGCCCTTAACTTTCTTACTGCCTGTTACGCCGCTGGTGTTTAGGGCAGCAATGAAGGTCCTCCATCCGTCTGCCCTTGGCCATTCATATATAGAAGGATTCATCATTGCTGTTTCAGTAACTATTTTGTTTTACTGGTCAAGGTTGTTAACCCCGAGGTGAACCCCTAGACCTGAAGGACTGATGGACAGTCCTTAGTCTGACCACTACCCTTTGACCTGTTTGGCATGGGTGACCCTACCAAAAGCCAAGGCATAAACCCTGACTTCAGCCAACATAGGCCTCTGGATCATGGAGGCACGCAAGCCTCCAAACCACAGCAAAATTGTGGTCCTCTTGCCTCTTAAGTTTGGGTACAATTTGGACAGAAATATGTTACAAGCAAATACAAAAATGAATTGAGGTTTGAGCACTTGATCGACAAAAAGTTGAGTGAAGGTATTAAAAGTGATTATGAGAATGCAAGTAGAGAAGTAAACATCAAATTAATAGCTAGTGACATCTATTAAACAATTAGCCATCTGTTACTTACAGTCAGAGAGATGTGTCAATATCACATGTCCCTTTCCTTTAAAACTCACCTGTTAGTTTGATGTGACCTTCTTCATCCAATAGAATACTGTGAGAAGGAGAGAAACATACATGTTCAAAGTCAAAATGATTGCACACCAGTTGTTTGAGAGATACAAAGGTGTGAGTTTTAACTTCTATGGTGCAAGGGATCTTATCAGCAAATTTTCATCTCCACACTGCAGATAGGCAGAGCCTTACTTTAAATGCACAAGTTGCAAACTCATCACATCACTGAAGATAAAGCAGCATTTCAATGCTATGTCAGGAAGTTGAACACTGCATACAGTCCTCCAAACATGACCAGAGTTGTGGAAAGTTCCACGTCCTCTGTTGTATCCAGCCATTCCATTTTATAATCAACTCCTTTATTTTCCAGGATATCTAAATGCACCTGACACTTCCATGCCTGCCTGTAGCATATGTAACTGATTGACCCACAATGAGTTTTTGGATTTTACTGAAGCCCCAGAATGGGTTTCTGGGTAGCCTCTAACCTGGTGGCATGAACATCAATTTCTCTAACTTCCAGTAATTTCTCCCTTTCCTCCCTCTTACTTTTTCCATTCCCCATTCTGGTTCCCTTCTTACTCTAAAGAAGAGAAAATCTGCTGATGCTGTTAATTCGAGCAACACACACAAAACGCTGAACTCAGCAGGCCAGGCAGCAGCTATGGGAAGGGAGTACAGTCAACGTTTCCGGCCGAGACCCATCATCAAGGCTCTTACCCGTTCTCTTCTCCACACCTGTCCATTACCTCCCTCTGGTGCCCCTCCTCATTCCCTTTCTACCATGTTCCATTGTCCTCTCCTTTCAGATTCCTCCTCATTTAACCCTTTATCTGCTTCAACTATCATCTCCTAGCTTCTCGCTTCATTCCTCCTCCCCTTGGTTTCACCTATCGCCTGCTAATTGTTCTCCTTCCTGTCCCCTATTCTTCCCCTTGCTTTCCAGTCCCGATGAAGGGCCTTGGCCCAGAACATAGACTGTTTCTTCCTTTCCATACATGGTGCCTAAACTGTTGAGTTCCTCCAGCATTCTGTATTGTTCTGGATTCTTCTACAAGTAAGCCATGGTACACCTTGCATATCCCAGGGATTGTTGTGATTTGTTTTTTTAATGATATTTTTGTATTTTATGTATACTTTTTATATATTCTATTGCTAATTTGTGAGACTTTGGCAGGTTTACTAACGATGTGCTACTTGACTGTATACTTTTATAACATAATTATTATTATTACAATCCCAATTGCTCTGTACTTATTTTTTTGTAATGTGTACGATATAGAAACTAATAAAAAGACTGAAAAAAGAAGAAAAATTTGTTCAGCATTTAAATTTGAATCTTATGCATTCAAACTAGATTTATTATTATAAAGAATATATTCTTCTCATTCAATTTTTATCATTAGACTACTGACTCGTGGTTAGAACAGGGCTGTGTCCAGAAAAAACAGGCAACTTTCTGAAGTGGAACCCAACAAAAATAAAATACCATAAAATAACCTGGAAGCTTGCTACCTTAATAAAGAAACTTATAATTTAACTAAATGTTATAGTTTGCCTTCTCTTACCAAAGAATAAATCTTTCTCTAGGTTCAAGACTGAGTTGTTAATCTGAGCCTAATGTTTACACATCAGAATTTACAAGGCAGGACGATAGGCATTGATGATAAATTTTTATTCTTTTACAGTAAATTGACAGAAAGTGATCCAATAGCAATAAAGATAATCATTCCTTAATCTGGTTACACAGTTTTCAATTATGGATGGGTTCATTTTGCCTTTGTACTACCTTGCCCAAATTTAATCTGCACCTCCTCAACTTTACATACGGAACTAGTACAATTAGTGCCTCATTTACCACTCAAGATATATTCCCAGTGCTAAAAGGGATTAGAACAGGGACTTTTAACCTGGGGTCCGTGGACTCCTTGGTTTATGGTAGAAGTCTACGACAGAAAAAAAGGTTGGGAACCCCTGGGTTAGAATATAGAGAACATGACAGCACAGTAGCAGACCCCTTCTACTCCAAAATCATTCTAGCCCTTCGCTCCCAGGTAGCCACCCATTTATCTTTCATCCATGTGCCTTTCAAAGTGTCTTAAATGTCCCTAATGTACCTGCCTCTATCATTACCCCTGGGAGTGTGTTCCACACAGCCACAACCCTGTGCAAAAAAAACCCCACAAAATCTGCAGATGCTGGGTATCCAAAGCAACACATGCAGAATGCTGGAGGAACTCAACAGGCCAGGCAGCAAGGCCCATAATGTCAACTATTTATCTTTTCAATAGATGCTGCCAGGCCTGCTGAGTTTCTCCAGTATTTTGTGCTTGTGCAAAGAAAAAAAAACTGTCCCTGACATCCTCTTTAATCACCTTAAAATACACCCTCTCAAGATACATTTCATATCTTGGGTTGTTTTATCTTCTGACATATACTTTGAAAGAAATACGCAGTGCTCGGCATCAGGCATGAACCCAAAAATAACTGTCCCACAGGAGACATAAGAGACTGCAGATGCTGGAATCTGGAGCAACAATCTGCCGGCGGAACTCAGAGGTCCAGTAGCATTTGTGAGGAGGAAGGAATCGCTGTCATTTCGTTTGAATTCAAAGACCAAAATCAGGACATGAATTGTTCACAGCTTGGTGTGGGAAGGCTGTTTATGTTGGGCAGGGAGGATTGAGAGATGTAACTGCGCCACGCTGAGCTGCAGGCTATCCACATCCCCACACCATGGCTACTTTTACCACTGCTATCCAGCCACTCTCCTCTAAATACTTCTCTTTGGTAACAAGCACAGACAGCAGTGTTTACTGGTCCTTCAACTGAGATGAAAATGAAGATTTATTTATTCTCTATATTTATTTAAGGTTTTGTTTGTTTACTTATTGAGATACAGCACAGAATAGGCCTTTCCGGCACTTGGAGCTACGCCACCCAGCAATTCCCGATCGTCGTCGTTCCTTGAGGCGCATCAGACTTCAGCACTTGTGCTTTTTTTTAAACAAGGCCGAGTTCCTAGCTCGACCCTCAACCCAATATGGATGAGAAGCATGCAATGTACAAACTCCTTACAGACAGCGGCAGGAATTGAACCCCAATCGCTGGTACTGTACGGCGTTGTGCTAACCACCACACTACCGTGCCGTCCCCATCATGCTTTGGGTAAGATGACCACCACAGAAGACAAATCATACATTTTAGTTAAGTTGCAAGTGTTTTGTTTTAAAGCCACCAAGCTTTCAAATTATTCTATACCAGAGTAAGTTGACATTTTTTGCTCCACTTCGACAAGATGTATATTCTGTGATCACAACCTTACTCTGCCCCACCATTCTACACTCTAATAATTAAAACTGAACGAAGCAGAGGGGCAATCTGACAATATGCGGGGCAGATACTGCTGGTCCCCAGTGCTGGCTCACATTCACCGTGCGGTACAGCTGTACCCTTGACCCTACAAACGTACCAATAAGCAGAAGAAATGTTCACAGAGCAACCAAACAAACTGCTGGAGGAAGGAACGGGCAGCAATGTGTGACAATAGACAATAGGTGCAAGAGTAGGCCATTCAGCCCTTTGAGCCAGCACCGCCATTCACTGTGATCATGGCTGATCATCCACAATCAGTACCCTGTTCCTGCCTTCTCCCCATATCCCTTCACCCCGCTATCTTTAAGAGCTCTATCTAACTCTTTCTTGAAAGAATCCAGAGAATTGGCCTCCACTGCCTTCTGAGGCAGAGCATTCCACAGAACCACAACCCTCTGTGTGAAAAAGTTTTTCCTCAACTCCATTCTAAATGGTCTACCCCTTATTCTTAAACTGTGACCTCTGGTTCTGGACTCCCCCAAAATCGGGAACGTTTCCTGCCTCTAGCGTGTCCAATCTCTTAATAATCTTATATGTTTCAATCAGATCCCCTCTCATCCTTCTAAATTCCAGTGTATACAAGCCCAGTCGCTCCAATCTTTCAACATATGACAGTCCCGCCATCCCGGGAATTAACCTTGTGAACCTACGCTGCACTCCCTCAATAGCTAGAATGTCCTTCCTCAAATTCGGAGACCAAAACTGTACACAATATTCCAGGTGTGGTCTCACCAGGGCCCTGTACAACTGCAGAAGGACCTCTTTGCTCCTATAGGGAAATGTGGAGGGAAATGGACAGCTGGCAGTTCAAGTCCAGACCCTTCATCTGGATTGTTCATCCTGGCCCACTCTACACAGGCCCTGACAAGCAGCCTCTCCACAGTTTCTCAACTCAGCAGCATGTCATCTGAGAATTCTCTGCCATTTCCTTAAAGAAACAAGGAAGGTAACCAGGGAGATTACCTATGAATGCTCAGAATGGAGAACTAAACCCACTATCAGCGCTGTATGAGACAAATGCAAACAGGACACGTGTGTACAACCAGTCTAAACACTTTACACTTACTTTTCTGGCTTCAGGTCACGGTAGATAATTCCAAGACTGTGAAGATGATCCAAGGCTAAAGCCAACTCTGCCAGATATATCTTAACATCTTCTTCTGTGAACATCACCTAACAGAGCAATAAACACAGACTTATGAAACAGGTTGGCCAATCAGCTCCTCAAGCCTGCTCTACCATTCACAAGGATCCCAACCCCAATACCATTTTAATTCTATTTATTCATTGAAATACAATGCAGAACAGGTCCATCCGGCCCTTTGCGCCACGCCCCCCCGCCCCACTAAATCTTAGCCTTATCATGAGGCAATTTACAATGACCATTTAACCTACCATCTGGTACGTCTTTGGACTGTGGGGGGAAACCGGAGCACCACACAGTCACGGGGAGAACGTACAAACTCTTACAGGCAGTGGCAGGAATGGAACCTGGGTCACCGGTGCTCTAAAACATTGTGCTAACCACTATGCTGCCATGCTGCCCCCAGCTCACTCTCCATATTCCATCACTGCCTTGTCATTCAAATATCTCAGCCTGAAAACCTCTGAATCAAGAGATCAGAAGTGGAAAGGTTGAGCAGGTTCAAGCTCCAGGGTGTCAACATCTCTGAGGATCTATCCTGGGCCCAGCACATTGATGCAATACAAAGAGGGCACGACAGCGGCTATATTTCACTAGGAGATAGAGGACAATTGGTATGTCACCAAAGACACTCGCAAATATCTGCAGATGTACTATAGAGAGCATTCTAATTGGTCGCATCAAGTTTGCTATCGAGGGGCCACTGCACAGGATCAGAACAAGCCGCGGAAAGTTGTAAACACAGCCAGCTCAGTCAAGGGCACTGGATTCCCCAGCATCCAGGACAACTTCACAAGGCAATGCCTCAAAAAGGTGACATCCGTCACCCAGGTCATGCCCTCTTCTCATTGTTACCATCAGGAAGGAGGTACACCAGCCTGATTCACGAACAACTTCTTCCTCTCTGTCATCTGATTTCTGACTAGACATTCACCCATGAACACCCTCTCTTTTTGCACTACTTAATGAATATTCTTAATATACTTTTTGTAACTTATAGTTTTTATTACTGTTTATTGTAATGCACGGCTACTACAAAACAACAGATTTCATGACATATGCCAGTGATATTAAATCTGATTCATCTCCACCATAAGAATATTCAATGGCTCAGTTCTTTACGGAAGATTCCAAGAATCATGTCCTTCAAAGAGGAACAAAGAACTTCCTCACACCTGTGTCTTAAATGGTCAAGCCTTTATATAAAGATTAATGCCCTATAGTTCTAAATAATTCCTACAGAGAAAGCATCCTACACCATCTATGTTAGCAAATGCCCTCAGAATCATATCTTTTCTCCCCAAAATAATATTCCTTCAATCTTCTAAACACAAATGAGTAGAGTTGACTTGCTCAGTATCTCTTTACACACCAATTATTTTATTTCAGGGACCAACCCATTGGATCTTCTACACCATCTCCAACATATCAATTCATAAATGAGGAGACCAGAACTCCAGACATGACCTAAGACATCCTCAAGCTTCCTCTTATTTAAAAATAAAACAACACCCATCACGCCTTAAATCCTGCCCTTCTTTCAACCACACCTCATTGATTGCAACAGTATCCCAATGCCGTGTGCAGATCAACTCTCAAAATGTATCTGGCTTTCCAGTCAGGTTCCTTGCATTAAAATAGATGCATTTTTCCTTCCAAAACTTCCATATATCTTATCACGTCATGCCTGCACTGCCTTCTGGACTGATCTAATCTTTCTTCTAAATTTGGCTGAGCCTTGCCCCCATTTACTGTGTACCATCCCCCTGCCACACCAGTTTACAACTTCCAACCAGCATAAGCAAACCTCCCTAGGATCTGGAACCCATTCAGGTTCAGGTCCCATCCTTCCTGCTTATACAGTTCCCAGCTACCCTGGAAAAGCTCAGAGGGATTTCTCCCTCTTAAATCAACTCTTTAGCCATGGATTCATCTGATCCATCTTTTTAATCTCACCCTGAGGAGACAAGCAAGTGAGGGGGAAGAGGCAAGGAAGGTAGGGAGGGTGTGACAGACAGGGAGAAAACAAAACTAAAATGTACCTCTTTAGAAAGCCGGGTAAATAGATCACCTCCTCTGAGGAAGTCCAAGATGAGATAAAGCTTGCCTTCTGTTTGAAAAGCTGGCAAATAAAAACAGCTATTTTTATTTTATTTATTTTTTAAAAATTTTATTAAGATACAGCGCGGACAGACCATTCTAGACTTTCGAGCTGCAACCCCAGTGACCTCCCTCCACCCCACGATTTAACCCTAGTCTATCACAGGACAAGTTATAAGGACTAATTAACCTACCAGCCGCTACATTGTTAGACTATGGTAGAAAACCCATCACCGTCCTGGGGAGAACATACAAACTCTTTACAGGCAGTGGCAAGAATTGAACCCAGGTCGCTCGCACTGTAAAGCGTTGTGGTAACTACTGGGCTACCACGTACAACAGCGGTCCCCAACTACCGGGCCGCGGACCTGTACCAGGCCACAAAGCATGAGCTACCGGGCCACGAGGAAACGATACGAGTCAGCTGCACCTTTCCTCATTCCCTGTCACGCACTGTTGAACTTGAACATAGGATTGCCAACTGTCCCGTATTAGCCGGGACATCCCGTATATTGGGCTAAATTGGTTTGTCCCATACGGCAGCAGTCTCCAACCACCGGGCTGCAAGGCATGCGCTACCGGGCCGTGAGAAAACGATATGATTTGGCGATAGGAGTCAGCTGCACCCTTCCTCATTCCCTGTCACGCCCACTGTTGAGATTGAACTCACGCGAGGTCATTACCCGCGCGTCATCCATGTCAGCGCGGGAAGGAGATCAACTCCTCGAGCTTGCGAATGATGGCAGGCTGAAAAGTATGTTTGACATAACATCTCTGCCGGCATTCCAGATCAAAGTCAAGGCTAAATATCCTGAGATGGTCAGGAAAGCACCGAAAATGTTGCTTCCTTTTCCAACATATCTCTGCAATGAATGCAACAAAAACTAAATTGTGGAATAGACTGGACATAAGGAACCCCCTTCGAGTATCGCTGTCTCCCATCACCCCTCGATGGGACCGTCTTGTTGCAGGAAAACAAGCCCAGGGCTCCCACTGATTCAGCGATATTGGTGCGTTGCAATGATTTTATATTTTCACACGAGGAAAATATGCGCTGTGTGTTTGATATCCAAATGTTACTTAAAATGTTATGATGCTATTATACGTGACTTATATAACCATGTAACAATTACAGCATGGAAACAGGCCATCTCGGCCCTTCTAGTCCGTGCCGAATGCTACTCTCACCTAGTCCCACCGACCTGCACTCAGCCCATAACCATCCATTCCTTTCCTGTCCATATGCCCATCCAATTTTTCTTTAAATGATAATATCGAACTTGCCTCTACCACTTCTACTGGAAGTTCGTTCAACACTTCAAGCTCCCCTGACCTCCCCCGATATTTGTCTTATCGCTATATTCATGCGAGGAAAATATGCGCTGTGTGTTTAATATTAAATTCGTTAGATAAACCCTTTTAGAAACGAAATTGAGTGTATTAGCCACTTATCACCTACATTCCGGTCGTGATTAACACACCCCGCCGCCGCCAACAGAATCGGCAAAAGCAATTTTTAAGAAATCGGCACGTAAACGCATGCGCAAGTTACGCATGCGCACTGGTGCCTGCGCAAGGCTTCATGGTCATTGTAGTCTTTCTCGGGGTAAACCCAACGTATTTGACTGCTACTCTGGTACGTTGGCAACCCTCCCGCCCCCCCCCGGTTGGCCGGTCCGCAAGAATATTGTCAATATGAAACCGGTCCGCAGTACCAGAAAGGTTAGGGACCCCTGCCATACGGGACCGCCCTTGTCCTGTATTTCCCCCACTAAAGTAGAGCGTTCCTATGAAACATTTCGTAAGCCGAAATGGCGAAAAGTGAAGAAGCAATTACCATTAATTTATATGGGAAAAATTTTTGAGCGTTCCCAGACCCAAAAAATAACCTAACAAATCATACCAAATAACACATAAAACCGAAAATAAATAACACTAACATATAGTAAAAGCAGGAATGATATGATAAATACACAGCCTATAAAAGTAGAAATAATGTATATACAGTGCAGTCCGGAAGATGAAGGCAAAACCGATTTGTGGGGAGAAAAAAAAAACGGCACGTACATGCATACGCACACAGGTGCCCGCGCAAGGTTTCATGGTCATGGTAGTCTTTCCTGGGGTAAAGTGTCCCGGGATTTGACTGCTACTTTTGTCCCTTATTTGGGAGTGAGAAAGTTGGCAACCCTAACTGTAAAAGACATGTTGAGGTGAGTCTAACCCTACTTGAACACCCCCCACCCCCCCACCCCCCCACCGGGGTCGGCCGGTCCGCGGTGCAAAAAAGGTTGGGGACCCCAACATACAATATCTGCTGAAATCAACACACAGAACACAGAATCGCCCCCTGCACTGGAATCTTTCCTGTGAACTACTTTTGACAATTCTTTCAATAATTTTTCTTCTGGTCTAAACCATATGAGTGTTTCAGGCTTTTCTCCCGTCCTAGCAATGAAGTAAAACAAATTTCTCACCATAATGCAGCTTCACAATGAACGGATGATTTACATCCACCAAGATATCTCGCTCCAATTTAGTACGTACACGATCTCGTACTGAAAGAAGGTAAAATTATTGTTGGTACAAGGCTTCCAACAGTCTATGTGTCATACATTATCCAGTAATTTATTTTTCCCTGTGATAACCCCACGCCCTATTGTCATATGAATGAGTAATGATTTCACACCCTGCTTTCACAGGAATCTACCTTTTAGTGTTGCTTTCTTTAATACCTTCATGGCATAGAGTTGACCCGCATCTGGCATCTTGATCTTTCTCACAAGAAACACCTGCAAAGACAAACTTTAAAACTTGAGTCACAGATCTTTGTCAACCTGCAGATGCAAACTTTGAACTCGAACCACAGATGTCAATCTACTTCTTCCCCGAAGATTTCACCTTGTAATGATTTGCAGAGCTCAGAACTGGCAAACAATGAGCTTCTAATGAAGCTACACACAATGGGTTGGTCAAAAAGGTAGAACAAACAGACTGAAGGCTACCTAGTAGGATATCATGAATAATAGCCAATAGGCTGGTCCTGGACTTATTTCCTGGCATAATTTACATATTTTTTTTATGGTTTTATATTGCTATATTTATACTCTATTCTTGGTTGGTGCAACTGTAACGAAACCCAGTTTCCTTCGGGATCAATAAAGTATGACTATGACTATAATCATCCATACAAAAACAATCTAGGGAGAGGACTAACCTCTTAAAGGCATGCAAACATTAACCTTAATGGCTTGCAACAAGTAGACCTAAATGATACACTAGAAAAGTTAAATACTTTTAGGAAGGTGCAGATGAAACATTCCCCTCTGTGGAGCTCTTCCGTAGAGAGAGTTAAGTGCATTAAGTTCCAGGGTGTTCATATCATGGACAACCGCACCTGGTCCCTCAATATCACCTCCCTGAATACGAAGGCACAGCAGTACCTCCACTTCCTGAGGAGATTGAGGTAAGCGAGGTTCCCCATGCCTCCTATCCCACCACCTCAACTGCACTTTACAGGAGCACCATTGAGAGCATCCTGACAAGCTGCGTCTCCATCTGGTATGGGAGCAGCCGAACATCGGACCGGAAATCCCGACAGTGAACCGTGAGAATGGCCCAGAGGATCACAGGGGTCTCCCTACCATCCACTGGGACATTTATCAAGAGCGCTGCTTACACAGGGCCTTTAGCAATTATCAAGGATCCCATCCATTCATCCAGCATCCTCTTTGACTTTCTACCAACAGGCAGGAGACTTCAAAGTATAAAGACAAGAATAGTCAGGATGGGAAATAGTGGCTTCCCTCAAGCCATTTGGCTTATGAACTCCCTGCTCATCGCATTCGAAGTGCCACTTGATAATTTGTACTGTACCCTTCGATATTTAATTTATGCACTTTACTTTGTTTTCCTGTATAATTCATTTGTAGGTTTAATTCTTACTTAAGTTATTGTGTGCTATATGCTACTATGCTTTACACTGGTCTAGAGAAATGTTGTCTCATTTGCATGTATTTATTAAATTATTTATTTATTAAATGACAATAAACTTGACTTGACATGATATACAGTCTATGTAGACTCAAAATTCCCTTCTGAGCACTCAATCGATGGAACAGGACAGTGCAGGAACAACCCCTTCAGTCTATGATGCCTCGGCTGACTATGATGGCAATTTAAATTAATCCCCTCTGCTTACAGTTGCTCCCATCCCTCTAGCCGCCAGCTGCTCAAGCACTTATCCAAATGCCTCCTAATGATGGAAATTTTTTTAAAAATCAGTCCATGTTTTGGGCTGAGAACCTTCTTCAGGACTGGAAAGGAAGGGTGAAAAACATCAGAATAAAAAGGTGAGGAGGAGGGGAAGAAGGGTAGCCAGAAAGTGATAGGTGAAGCCAGGTGGGTTGGAAAGATAAAGGGCTGGAGAAGAAGGAATCTGATAGGAGAGGTGAGTGGACCATACGAGAAAGGGGAGGGGGAGAGGACCCAGAGAGAGGTGACAGGCAGGTGAGAAGAGGTAAGAGGCTAGAGTGGGGAACAGAAGAGGGGGGTGGGGGAAGTCACGACGTTATTCCAAAGAGAAACAAGGAAGACAACTATCATATCCTAGAGAATCTTTGGCCTAGAAACATTACTGAAAAAATAAGTATGCTTGAGGGATTTTTTTTTGTGTGCAAACTTGCAGTCACAATTCCATCATTACTGAAGTACCTTATTAACTGTGAAGTGCTTTGGGGATGTCTTGAGGGTACACTAGGTACATAAATACAGTCGCTTCACCTTATATCACATCATCATGTTTCTCTTGGATCTTTGCCAGATTAAATTGTGGTTCATTAATCCCTAACATCTCATTGAATATCTAGAGGGTTCTGAAAGCCAATTTTCTTGACACCAAGTAGACACGGCAATTTTGTTTAAAATGAAGCACTGTTTTTAATCTGTTCAATTGTAGAAAGTCACTTTGAAGATGGAAATAAACACTTGCATTTAGGTTTGGCTACTACCAAAGATGTGAACTAATACAGACATTAGACTGGTTTATACAAACTGAAATCTACTGAATTTTAAATAACACATACAAAAGTTGGGGGAACTCAGCAGGTCCGGGAGCATTCAAGGAAAAGAGTAAACAGGTCTGGAGAAGGGTCTCAGTCTGAAACATCGAGTGTTTACTCTTTTCCATAGATGCTGCCTGACCTACTGAGCTCCTCCAGCATTTTGTATTTTGATGCTTGAAATTCCAGCATCTGCAGATTTCCTCGTGTTTGCGTTTTGTATTTTTGTATGTGTTGCTTTGGATTTCCAGCCTCGGCAGACTTGCTCATGTTTGAATTTTTAGTAGTTCCCAAGCCTAGAGTACTTACTTCACTTGCATGAAAATAAAATTCAATGGTAGAAGGTAATACAATTTATTGAATCAGGTGGTGGGGTGGAGATGTGTCTCTACCAAAGGAGGTGTAAGGCGCTCCTTCCCTCCACTAGCCTGCAGGTCACCTTGGGCAAGGTGTAGCACCTGCTTTGCTCCCCGATCAGGGCCAGGTGAATCCATGGGAGAAGGTGGTGGATGATGCATAGTACAAGGTGGCCACACGGCTCAAAGGGCCAGAAGGGCCTATTCTGCACGGTATCTCAACAAACAAACACAGGTCCTGGTTCTGCGACCACTGACACCAGGCAGACAATCCAGACAGTCTCTGAAGAGTATTGATAATGGCTGGGGTCACCTGCATTTAAGACACTGCCCAAAAGAAAGCAATGGCAAACCATTTCTGCAGAAGACATTTGTCAAGAACAATCATGGTCAAAAGGCTATGATCGCCCACATCATTGAAATGCCCGATGATGATGATGATGAATTCATTGACAAGTCTCCATACCACAATAAAAATTATAACCAGTTTCAAAATAATATGGTCATAAGAAAGACTGACCTTTCCAAAGGATCCTTGGCCCAGTACCTTTAGGAGCTCAAAGTGGGAAGGATCAGCTTTCTCAGACCCTTCTTTTACATGATGTGTGATGTTGATCTCTTTCACATTCTCTTCATCCTGGAAGGATTAATTGTGTTAAGAATTACTCTCTCATTACTTTCACAACAAACCACATCTTACATGAAATAAATTTAAAACTTTCTGCAAAAATAAGAAAGTATGCCACAGAAATAAAAAAAAGTTAAATAATTTAAGGCACTAAAAAATGATATTCCTATTTGTGTCCTTACAATGTCTCCTTTCAAAGCTGCTTTCATCATCCTCTCCTCAAAAGACACAACTTTGACATTTACCTTTGCAAACTGCTATACCCTCTCCAATAATCTAAATCCCTTCTGATGCCTTATCAAAGCCTTCCCGTCCTTTCTTGAACACGGCATCCAAATTTGGACACAACGACCAATTATTAATGATTCAGCAGTACATCCTTGATCTTGTCTTCGATGCCTCTTTTCAGAAAGTTCAGGGTCCAGTGTGCTATTTTTTTTTTAAAAAAACTACTTAGTCAACCTGTGCTGCAAATCAAAACCGTCAATGCTAGAAATCTGAAGCAAAACAGATTACTAACCCGACAGATTTGTTAGTGGAATAAATGACAGATGGAATTTAATTCTGAGAAGGGCAAGTTAATTGATTTTGCCAGAAAGATTAGGAAAAGGCAACACCAAGTTACTGACACAATTCTAAAGTGTGCTCGAAAAGAGGGAACAGATGTTTCATATGCATAGATTCTTAAAAGCTGTGAGAGTAGTCTTCAAAACAAACAGGATCTCGAGCTTCACAGAGATACAGTGGATTGTAGTTAAGTGGGCCATCAGTAAATCAGGGCAGTGACTTATTTGGTACAACTCTTAAAGAACAAAAACATCAAGACAATTGCTAGGATTTCCTTCATTTATTTGGGACACTGCGCCACTTAATTGGAGTGGGGACTGTTGCCAAACAGGTTCTAACTAGCATTAGTCGCAGGCACTTGCGTAGCCATTAGATACCACACAGTGCTTAGAATGATCAGCTTTTAGATTGCGTCACTTGCGTGTGTTCATGCTCAAGAAGCAATGATTTTTGTCAATGATAGTTGGCAAGGAATAAATAAGAAAGACAGTTCAGAACTGTTTTAGAAACATAGAAAACATACAGCACAATACAGGCCCTTCGGCCCACAAAGCTGTGCCAAACAAGTCCCTACCTTAGAACTACCTAGGCTTTACCCATAGCCCTCTATTTTCCTAAGCTCCATGTAGCCATCCAGGAGTCTCTTAAAAGACCCTATCGTGGTTTTAAGTATTTTCACTGTGGTTTTAAACATTCAGTCTTGGAGATGCGAGAAACAGCCAGGAGTAAAAATGAAACAATTTCACTACCTCAACATGTTAGGAACTACAAAGAACTTGAATGTATTGACAATCATCTTGAACATCACAATGAAAATAAAGATTTAGAGAATGCAATCATCAACAGCATTGTATGAAAAGAGTCCATTATCCTCACCAGGTGTCTGCATTGATTTTGTTCATTGTGTCATAACTACTAGGAACTAATATAGTGTTATAGTGCTATTGATAGTGCTCTAATTTGCTCTGTAGTTGATTTAAATACATAATGTGTTACTTACTTTGACTTTTTATATCTTTTTAACTATTTCAATGAAACTGGATAATTGGGCCAAAATGTACTGGTCCCAATGAGTCCCAATTAACCAGAATCCATTGTATTGATATTGAGTACAAAAGCAGAAAGGTTGTACCTAACTTCAATAAACTCTTCTTGGGGCCTGACTAGACCTTCTGCATCCAGCTTTGGTCACCAAACCATGTGAAGATGCTGGAGCAGATGCTGGAAAACCAGGATTGACCAGGATGTGGGATTTTAGCTTCAAGATTAGAGAGAATAGGCTGTTCTCCTGCGAGCAAAGAGGTCTGAAGCAATTATAATAGGATTAGATAAGAAAAATCCATTCCCATAATATGATAAGGATTACAGAACAGAGATTGGAGGCTGCAGGCAAGAGCAGGGCATTGTGAAAAAGGATGTTACTTTTTAAACAGTAACTGACAATGATCAGGAACTTGCTGCCTGGGAGGGTAATGTGGAAGAGATCAATGCCTTCAAGAGGAGACTGAATAGGCACTTGAGGGAAATAAACCATAAAGCTATAGACAGAGAGCAGGGGGTTGTACCACAACAGTCTGCATAACTCATGGACTGAATTACTAGAATGATTCTATTATTCTTCTGTTTTCTTATCAATTTCTGATTATAATCTAGTGAAATGCCTTAAGATTTCTCAAACGCACTCCACTAATTGCATCTTCTGTCTAGAAGGCTTTCTGGGGAATAATGCTTGAGATGTCTTTTACCAATTGAATGCAGGTCTAGCAATTACAACTTAAAATATGAGGGGTGAGGTGATTGATAAGTTCGTGGCCTATGGTAGATGGAGTCAATTTTAGAAAACACATTTATTTTTCCTACATTTACACACTTAGTCCAGCGGTCGTGGAGCATACGGATCCCTTCTTTGTAGAAGTCGGCGTCTTGGACCCCCAGAAGTGGTCCACAGCAGGGGTGATTGATAAGTTCGTGGCCTAAGGTAGAAGGGGATGAGTTATTAACTTCAAACTTTCTGCATTATCACTCAAAGAGTTGAACTGCACGTGCGTGTAACAAGAGCTGTATAACTCATCTCCTTCTACCAAAGGCCACAAACTTATCAATCACCCCTGCTGTGGACCACCAGGAGGTCCAAGACGCTCTCGTTACATGCACGTGCAGTTCAACTCTTTGAGTGATAATGCAGAAAGTTTGAAGTTAATAACTCATCTCCTTCCACCTTAGGCTACGAACTTATCAATCACCCTTGCTGTGGACCACTTCTACAAAGAAGGGATCCGTATGCTCCACGACCACTGGACTAAGTGTGTACATGCAGGAGGGGACTATGTTGAAAAATAAATGTGCTAGCTTTTCTAAAATTGACTCCTTCTCCCTTAAGCCATGAATTTATCAATCACCCCTCATAATTATTATGATTAAGAAGCATTATTGCCATAGCCCTGTACTTTGATTTCATAATTTTCTCCAGTAATTCTTGCCCTTCGATGGATGATTTGATCTTAAGTTTGATGTTATTCCCAGATATAGTTCAGTCTCCACCAAAACTAGTTTACTACTATTAAAGATTTAAATATTTTCTTCTAATTAAGACTTTGCATCCATATTACCATTTCACATATCTCCCAAGTTCTAGTATAGCTTCTTAATTCCTTAGTCATAGTCTGCCTTCTTATGTAGTATAATCCATAACTCAAGCAATGGTTAAATAGTACAAACCACACAGGAAATTCACTGCATCACAACACAATCAACTGATGTCATAAATATTGAACTTTCTTCCCCAAGCTTCTCATATCTTCCCAAGCTTTTAACTCACATTACATAATTTATAAAATACATAAAAAGGCATCACTAGTTTAATTGTTCAGACATCAAATGAAGACATTTATAATTTAAAGCCTGCAGATGCTGAAATCTGAAATAATATTAACATTGTGTAAATGTTGTTGACAATGAAAGCTCTTCAAACCAAAATGCCAACTCCGTAACTTTACACCATAAGATATTAGAGCAGAATTAAGACGATTCAACCCATTGAATCCGCTTCGCCATTTCATCATGGCTGATCCATTTTCTCTCTCAACCACATTCTCCTGCCTTCTCCCTGTAACCCTTCACCTCTGACTTATCAAAAACCTAACAACTTCCACCTTAAGTACACCCAATACCCTGGCTTCCACAGCTGGCAGTAGTAACAAATCCCACAGGTTCACCACCCTCTGGCTAATAAAATTCCTCTTCTCCTTTCTAAATGGATACCCTCTATTCTGAGGCTGTGCCCCTGGTCCTAGACTCCCCAACTATAGGAAACACCTTCCCCACATCCACACTGTTTAGTCTTTCAACATTTGATAGGTTTCAATGAAATCCCCCCTCATTCTTGTAAATTCCAGCAAGTACAAGCCCAGAGCCAGTGAGTAGAGGCCCAGAGCTATCAAACACCCTTCATATAATATGCCTTTCAATCCCAGAATCATTTTTGTGAATCTCCTGTGAACCCTCTCCAATGACAGCACATCCTTTTCTCCCGCCCTTCTTTCTTTATTTATTGAGATACAGCATGGAATAGGCCTTTTCAGTCCTTTGAGCCACGTTGTCCAGCAATCCCCCCATTTAATCCTAATCGCAGGACAATTCACAATCACCAATAAGCCTTGAACTGCGGAAGGAAACCAGAGCACACAGAGAAAACCCAGGCAGTCACAGGGAGAATGACAGGCAGCAGCGGGAATTGAACCTAGGTCAACGACACTGTAAACCATTGTGCTAACCACTATACTACCGTGCTGCCTTAGATAAGGGGGCCAAGACCTTCATAATTTTATAATTCAGAACTTTGTTCTTTCTGTGGATGCTCCCGCACCACCCCCTGCCCTGGCACTCCTTCTCTGCTATATATATATCTATATAGATATAGATAGGTAGACAGATATAGATATATACATACACACACACACCTCCCTCTCCCTCATACTTCTACACAGTACTGTACTCCTAGCATACCAGAAGCTATGATCAGGTTTATGTTTTTCTTTCCCTCTCATGACAAAGCATGCAACCCAATGTCAAGCAATAGAAGTCTTGGCCATTAACAATCATGTGGAAAACAGACAATACTGTATGCCCTTGTGGTCACCCATCCTTGAGAAAGTAACCACAGGCAGGCAGTTTAGATCTTTGCAGAGAAAAAGCTTTTGCAAAGAATGACCATTGCACAGCCATGGAGCTGAAGACAATCAGAATCAGGTTTATTATCACTGGCACGTGACATGAAATTTGTTAACTTAGCTGCCGCAGTTCAATGCAATACATAATCTAGCAGAGAAAAGAAAATAAATAAAATTTAAAAAAAAACAAAAATCAATTACATATAGAATAGATTTAAAAATATGTAAAAATAGAAATACTGTACATTTAAAAAAGTGAGGTGGTGTCCAAAGATTCAATGTCCATTTAGGAATCGGATGGCGGAGGGGGAGAAGCTGTTCCTGAATCGCTGAGCGTGTGCCTTCAGGCTTCTGTACCTCCTACCTGATGGTAACAGTGAGAAAAGGACATGCCCTGGGTGCTGGAAGTCCTTAATAATGGACACTGCCTTTCTGAGACACTGCTCCCTGAAGATGTCCTGGGTACTTTGTAGGCTAGTACCCAAGATGGAGCTGACTAGATTTACAACCTTCTGCAGCTTCTTTCGGTCCCGTGCAGTAGCCCCTCCATACCAGACAGTGATGCAGCCTGTCAGAATGCTCTCCACGGTACATCTATAGAAGTTTTTGAGTGTATTTGTTGACATGCCAAATCTCTTCAAACTCCTAATAAAGTATAGCTGCTGTCTTGCCTTCTTTACAGCTACATCGATATGTTGGGACCAGGTTAGATCCTCAGCGATCTTGACACCCAGGAACTTGAAGCTGCTCACTCTCTCCACTTCTGATCCCTCTGTGAGGATTGGTATGTGTTTCTTCGTCTTACCCTTCCTGAAGTCTACAAACAGCTCTTTCGTCTATTGATGTTGAGTTCCAGATTCTACCAACACTATTTGTATCATCAGCAAATTTATAGATGGTATTTGAGCTATGCCTAGCCACACAGTCATGTGTTTATAGAGAGTAGAGCAGTGGGCTAAGCACACACACCTGAGGTGCACCAGTGTTGATCGTCAGCGAGGAGGGTATGTTATCACCAATTTGCACAGATTGTGGTCTTCCAGTTAGGAAGTCAAAGATCCAATTGCAGAGGGAGGTACAGAGGCCCAGATTCTGCACCTTCTCAATCAGGATTGTGGCAATGATGGTATGAAATGCTGAGCTATAGTTGATAAACAGCATCCTGATGTAGGTGTTTGTGTTGTCCAGGTGGTCTAAAGCCGTGTGGAGAGCTATTGAGATTGCGTCTGTCGTTGACCTATTGTGGCGATAGGCAGATTGCAATGGGTCCAGGTCCTTGCTGAGGCAGGAGTTCAGTCTAGTCATAACCAACTTCTCAAACCATTTCATTACTGTTGATGTGAGTGCTACTATATGACAGTCATTAAGGCAGCCCACATTATACTTCTTAGGCACTGGTATAATTGTTGCCTTTTTGAAGCAGGTGGGAACTTCGCCCATAGCAGTGAGAGGTTGAAAGTGTCCTTGAATACTCCCGCTAGTTGGTTGGCACAGGTTTTCAGGCCTTACTAGGTACTCCATTGGGAACTTTCCCCCAAAGAGAGGGTTCACTCTCTTTAAAAACAACCTAACATCAGCCTCTGTGATGGAGGTCACAGGGTCATCAGGTGCAGCAGGGATCTTCACAGCTGTAGTTGTATTCTTTCCTTCAAAGCGTGCATAGAAGGCGTTGAGTTCATCTGGTAGTGAAACATCGCTGCCATTCATGCTATTGGGTTTCGCTTTGTAGGAAGTAATGTCTTGCAGACCCTGCCAGAGTTGCCGTGCAACCGATGTTGCCTCTAACCTCATTCAAAATTGTCTCTTGATGCCACAGATCAAGCCTTCAGCAGACGACATACCTCCTGGTTCATCCATGGCTTTTGGTTTGGGAATGCACAGTAAGTCTTTGTGGGCACACACTCATCCACACAGGTTTTAATGAAGTTGGTTGATATGGAGAACTACCACTGGTTTTCAATAACATACTGAAAATAATCAACATGCACTATTGAGAAATTCACAAATCCAGGGAGATCTTTCCAATGGCAATCATCTATGTTTATTCCAAAATACAGTAGAATTCAATGGCGTTTTAACATCTCATACCTTTGCCTAACAGCAGACGGGCTATACATGTTGAAAATCTCATAGTTCGAGGATAAACATCAGAACTACAAGATGGAAGGAAATACATCTGATAACCTTACTCCAGAGCTCAATATTTCAAGAATACAAATGCTCTTAGTGCCTTCAGATGATATCAATGTTAATAATAGCTGGCAAGTGAGACCATAACGTCCCACTTCCTTCCTAATCTGCTTATTTAAAATATATCCCCTTTCAACCATCAGGCTCTTGAACCAGAGCAGATAACTTCACTCACCCCATCACTGAACTGGTCCCACAACCAGTGGACTCACTTTCAAGGCTTCTTCAGCTCATGTTCTCAATCTTTCTTGACTATTTATTATTATTATTAATATTACTTCTTTTTCTTTCTTTTTGTATTTGTGTAATTTGTCGTTTGCATACTGGTTGCCCACCATCTGACACGTTCTTTCATTGATTCTATTACGCTTATTGTATTTATTGGGTATGCCTGCAAGAAAATGTATCTCAGGGTTGTATATGATGACCCTTTGATAATACATTTACCTTGAACATTGATGTATAGATTTACAACACAGGCTTTTTAACTATGACAGTTTATTATTTATAGACTTAGTGAAACTATGTTGGAAGTTCTGTTAGTCAAATGTGAAAAGGGACATTTGATTTCCCTTGGACAGTAGCAGATTGTCACCGAATCAGATACTTGCAAATTATCTGCTAAGGTTGGAAGATGAAAGGTAGGGGAGGAGGAAGGAATCATGACGAACATTGTGGCAATGATTGTTCAACACAAATGAAACAAAAGTACCATTACACCCAAGCTGACTTGGACTGTGGAACAGTTGAATGCTTCAGTTAAAGTAAATATAATATACTCACCAGTCAGTAAGCTACATCTTGAACTTCAGTAAGACCATAAGGTTTAGGAGCAGAATTATGCCCTCTGGCCCACTGAGTCTGCTAATCCATTTCCTTCTCAGCCCCAACCTTTGTACTCCTTCACGCCCTGACTAGTTAAGAACCTATCAACCTCTGCTTCAAATATACCCAATGATTTGGTCTCCACAGCTGCCTGAGGCAACAAATTCCACAGATTCATAGTTCTGGCTAAAGAAATTCCTCCTCATCTCCGTTCTAAAAGGATGCCCCTCTATTCTGAGGCTGTGTCCCCTGGTCTTAGACTTCCCTACCATGGGACACATCCTTTCCACGTCGACTCTATCAGGACCTTTCAACTTTCGATAGATTTCAACAAGATCCCCCCTCGTTCTTCTGAATTCCAGTAAGCACAGGTCCAGAGCCACTGAACGCTCTTCATCAATAAGTCTTTCAATCCCGGTATCATTTTTGTGAACCTCTTTGAACCCTCTCTCCAATGTCAGTACATAAGGGGCACAAAACACCAAATGAGGCCTCACCAGTACCATATAAAGCTTCAACATCAGCACAGATGAATACTGTGAAATAATCAGGAATTCATAAATTCTAAATTACAAACTCTACAAATATTTTTTTAAAACTCTTAACCTCACTGAAAACAGCTTGAGTACAGTTCTGCAACCAGCAGTTCTCTGCTCGATTCATGGTTCCTTAAAACTTGAGAACCAGAGAGTGATCTTAGATGATAACCAAGTGACCAGGACCGTACAACTGAATGAGATTCAATTCCATGCAGGAACCCACATACACACTTTAACAGAGTTCACTGAACACCTTGACTGTTGCCCATACAAATGTTCGTCAGTTGAAAAGATGAAACCAGCCTGGAATTTGCCTACAATGCATGAACTAACAGCAGACCTGTTTAAAAAAAAATCCAAAAATGAGCAACACACATCAAAGTTGCTGGTGAACGCAGCAGGCCAGGCAGCATCTCTAGGAAGAGGTACAGTCGACATTTCAGGCCGAGACTCTTCGTCAGGACTAACTCAGGACTGTTTGTAATCCAAAAATGAGCAGTTTTTGGCCACTTCTCTCAGAAAAGATGCACTGGCATTGGACAGGGTCCAGAGGAGGATCATGAGAATGAAGGTGTTTACAAATGAGAATTTGTTGGCTCTAGGTCTGTATTCACTGGAGTTTAGCGGGGGAATCTCACTGAAACCTATTGAATATTGACAGGCCTAGACAGAGTGGATGTGGAGAGGATGTTTCCTGGGGTGGGGAGACTAGTACCAGAGTGCACAGTCTCGGTATAGAAGAACATCCCTTTAGAACAGAGATGAGAAGGAATGTCTTTAGCCAGAAGGTGGCGAATCTGTGGAATTCATTGCCACAGACAGCTGTGCAGGTCATGTCACTGGGTATATTCAAGGTGGAGATTGATCGATCCTTGACCGGCCAGGGCATCAAATGTTACAGGGAGAAGGCAGGAGAATGCGGTTGAGGGGGATAATAATGCAGCCATGATGAAACGGCAGAGCAGACTAAATGGACTGAATGGCCTAACTCTGCTCCTATGTCTTATGGTCTAATCTGGCACTGTCAGGCAGGCAGAGTTTTCAGACACCTTAATGCCACTCCTATCTATAGCCCAACAAACCTTTAATTCACTTCTTTCTGGATGTTAGACAATTTCATAATCAATAAACCTTAAACAATGGCATAAAGATTCCAGTGAATCCAGCAAGTCTAAAGAGAACAGATGCATCCCTGGTCCCAGTGAACATGGGGGAGGGGGGGTCTGCTGAAACTAGGGCTGGTGTGCCAAATGCTGATCTATTGGGATTTCTGAACAAAGTGATTACAAATCAATGGAGTTTTATGTAACTATGTACTTACCATTAACTTATCCAAGAGTAAAGCCATATAATAGTAACTCCGAAGACTCAAACTCAGCATTTTACATCGTATATCGTTAAGAATTGAACCCTGCCTCTTGTATATCAACGAGTTAATACTCAAACCCCCTTACCAGCAGAGGTCACAAGCACAGAATGGCAATAATGAAAGAAAACAGGAATTAACAAAAAAGCAGAGTGCACAAGAAAGAGATCGAGCATACCTGCAGAGAGTGCAGGGGCTATAGAGACAGAGAAAGGAAAAATGATAAGAAAAAAGATAAAAGGATCTTATCTTTGTGCATGCATCATTCAATACAAGATGGATGAGTTAACAGCACAAATAGGAATAAATAAGTTGGATGTAACAGTCATCACAGAGACGTTCCTACAAGGTAACCAAGTCCGGGAACTGAACTTTCAGGAATATTTGACACTGTGGAAGGATAAAAGGGAACAAAAATGGGAGGGTTCATCAGGGATCTTTCATTAGGATTGGAGAGGAAGGCAGCTTCCGATGACAGATCTAACTATTTATTCCCTTCCACAAATACGGCCTGATCTGCTGAGTGACCCCAGCACTTTGTATTTCATGACCATCGACCTTGTGCATACCCCTCATGATTTTTATGAACTTCCATGAGGTCACCTCTCCTTCCAGAGAGTGAAGATCCAGCATGGCGAACCACTTGCTACAACGGAGGGCCTCCAGTCCAGGCAGCACCCTCGAAAGTCTCATGAACCTTATTCAGCTTGATAATGGGGCCTTTCCTATAACAGGTTGATCCTCAAATGCAGACTCACCAGTGACTTAAAGAACTCCAACTTCATCTCCCTACCCCTAAAAATTATGTCCTGACTGATGGGGGCCAGCATATTAAACACAGATATCGTATCTGTGAAGTAGGATGCCGTGCACAATCCTGATTTGATAGAGACAGATGTGAGAAGCACGGAGGAACACCTGGAGTAACTTCTGAAATGCCTGCTTCGCTGCTGCTGCTACTGTGTGATCGAGAACCTCCGGAGGGGAATGCCCTAAATCCTCGGCCTTGCCTATTGCCGGGGCCAGGGTCAAAGCGCTCAGCAGAGATGGTGCTCGGTGTCAGAGAGCTAGTCGGAGGCTCGGAGTTTTCAGACGGACTCGGAGTCAGACTGTGGTCGGATGCTTCCGGGATGCTGCATCGGCAAGTTTGCGATGCTGGAGGTTTACCATCTGCGTGAGATGATGGGACTTTCAAGAGACTTTTGAGACTTTACCGTGCCCATGGTCTGTTCTTATCAAATTATGGTATTGCTTTGCACTGTTGTAAACTATATGTTACAATTATGCGGCTTTGTCAGTTTTTCAGTCTTGGTTTGTCATGTGTTTCTGTGATATCATTCTAAAAAAACATTGTATCATTTCTTAATGCATGCATTACTAAATGACAATAAAAGAGGACTGTGTGTCCTCATAATCTAATCTAATCTAATCTAAACTTCTTCACCACCATGTATACTTGTGTGGGTGTGCACTAATACTGCTAGGCCCCCCGTTCCACAACACTTATACCACAATACACGTTTTGAACTTTTTGAAAACTTTGAATAGCTGTTAGTGCCTTGAGACTCAATGTATAAGTACTACCCTGGCATGAGGGTCCAAAATACAAACTTATCTAAATTGAAATCCATTTGCCATTCTTCAGTCCATCTCACTAATTGATCAGGACCTCTTTACAACTCATTGTAAACTAGAACAAGCTGTTCCTGAAATGATGAGTATGGGTCTTCTCTGATGGAAGTAATGAGAAGAGATCATGTCCTGGATGGCGAGGGTACTTCATGGTAAATGCCACCTTCTTGAGGCACTGCCTTTTGAAGATGTCCTCAGCACTGGGGAACGTTTTGCCCATGAGGGAGACGGTTTGGCTGTATCCACAGCCTCTTTCAAAGCCTGCACATTGGAGCCTCCATACCAGATGGTGATGTAACCAGTCAGAACACTCTCCACAGTACCTTTGTAAAAATTTGCCACAGTCTTTGGTGGCAAACAAATCTCCTCAAACTCCCAATGATGTACAGTTGCTGACATACCTTTTTCATGACTGCCTCAACGTGTTGGGGCCAGGACAGATCCTCCAAGATGCAGACGCCCAGGGATGAACACCTGACTTTCAAGTGTTCAAAAAGAGTAAATAAAATAAATGTTTCTTAAGAAGATATAGTCCACCCATTCAGTGGGTAGCGCCTCTTTGGAAGTCTTAATGCAAAGAAGTGTGGAGGTGGAGTCAAGGCAGAAGCCAACAGAAATTTGAACTACAAGGGAGTAAAAAGGGCTTTGGATGAGAGCAGAAACATGGTGACAGAGCTAAAACCAGACAAGCCATAATCTTATTGAATGCTGGACCAGATTTGAAGGGTCATTAATGCTCTTCCTCCCAGAGGAAATGGAATATCCTGCTTCTTGCTAAATCAAAACTAGACAATGGGAATTATAACGTTGGCAAAGATTCTAAATAGTTATTTAGATTAAGGTTCACAATAGAAGACATGGAAAGCATTTCAGTAATGATAGGCAATCAAGGGGATAAAGGAACATGAAACAACTTCCATCATCAGGAAGAGCCACAGGGCAAATTAATAGGGCTGAAGGCCAACCTTCCGAGTAACTTCACCAGCCAAAGGCACTGATCCAAGTGGGAGTGGAATGGAAAATACAAGTGGGAGTGGACCAGAAGTTCAAAACGGCCTTTGCTGAGGAAATGGTGTTTCACAAGGTGGTCAGCAAATCTCACAACCCTTCTCAGAGCAAAACTTGTGAACTTAGTGATTGGGGATAGACGAGTATGCAAATAAAATGAACACACAAATGAAAGAAGATTTTAATCACAGGCAGAAAGTCACATTTTTTTTAATCAGAAGTTACAGAGCATCTGGACTGCTGACTAAAGAGGTCATTTTGTTCAATTACGAGGATAAACCAGGAAACTGCTTTTCCTACTTTCTACTGAGGAATCTTGAATATTATAGGTTTTACCTTCAGCAGTCCATGGATCAGAATAACTTCCCCAGTGAGCCCAAATGTAACTCTTCATGGAGATTATTAGATTAGAAGATAGAACATCAAAGCACAGCACAGTCCCATCAGCCCACGATGTTATGCCAATTTTTTCAAGATTAATCTATCCCTTCCCTCCAACATAGCCCTCCATTTTTCTATCACAAATATGCCTACGAGTTTCTTAAACACCCCTAATTTATCTGCCATGCATCCACCACTCTCTATAAACAAAGATCGCCCTGTTCATTTATATTTGTCACCATAAACCCAAATGAAAGTCAGAAGAAATGCTTCTTTTTACCCAGTGGGAAGAAGAATGCAAAACTAACTAGTCAAATAGTGTAACCTAAGATTGAAGGGAGCGAGGTAAAGAACCAAGGGACAGAGGAATAAGAGACAATGTAAATGGATTCAGGGGTTCCCAACCCGGGGTCCACAGGCTTCTTGGTTAATGGTAGGGGTCCACAGCATTAAAAAAACGTGGGAACCTTTGGATTAGCTCAGTTAGTATGGGAGGAAGAATCATCTGTAAAGTAAAAGTGGCTACCTACCCAGTATACCCACCGGGCAAAATACATACATTGTCACGTAGCCGTTAGCGCAATGTTATTACAGCTTGGGACATCAGAGTTCAAAGTTCAATTCCTGCATCCTCTGTAAGGAGTCTGTCCTCCCCACAGAATGTGAGAGTTTCCCCTGGTCCTCTGGTTTCCTCTCGCAGTCCAAAGACATACTACGTGGGTTAATTGGTCAATGTAAATTGTCCCGTGATTAGGCTAGAGTTAAAATCAAGGCTGTCGGGGACAGAAGGACATGCTCTGTACGGCATCGCTAAATAAATGAATAAAACTTAGAATAAAGCATGGAATTGGAGGGGCATCTAATAAGTTTAGCAGCTATAAAAGTAGACCAAGCAAACCTAGTAAGGAATGATAGCATGGATAATGAAGATTCATGAAAGGAGGGGACAACAGATTCCTTTTTTTTTTAAATGAGTAAGCAATAAGGGAACATGATATTTTGGTTCTAGCATTGCGTAATGAGTCAATGGGAGGTTTTGTAGGAGGGAAGGGTTAGTGGGCCTTCAGAGAACAGTAAAAATAATATTTTAGTTTCAGATATCTAAAGCAACTTTACTGAATAAATCGAACTGGGAAGGCATAAATATATAACTTGGTTACAGAAACTACACCAAAAGTTACAACAGTAAACCAAGCTAAGACTTAAGAACAGAAGAAAATAGGAACAGGAATCGGCAACCTGCCACCTCAAGGCTGCCCAGCTATCAATATGATCATGGCTGATCTGTCCCAGTCCCCAACTCCTTTTCTATGTCAGTTTCATCTTACCCACAATATTTCAAAAAAATATTTATTCCTTCTTTCAGTAATTCCAGTGATCTGGCCTCAAAAACCCATAGGACTGAGAATTCTAATGACTTACCATTACCTGAGAAAAATTCCTTAGCTTTCCATGACCATTCCCTTAATTTCACCATTTGAGACTCTTTCATTAGGGAAAATATTTCAACATCTATCATATCATGTCATGTTAGGATCTTGTGCTTTAGAAAAAAACCCTTAACTTTCTAAACTCAAACTACAGGTCTTATTTTTCTTTCATCGTTTGTGAGACAGTGGCATGGCCATCCCCATTGTTATCCAAGTGAATGCTTTTCTGATAGCCTCCAAGGTTAGCATATCCTTTTTTACACGGTTGGAACAAAACTGGGTGCCACGGTGCGTAGCAGTTAGCCTGACACGATCGCAGCTCGTGGTGTTCCAGAGCTCAATTCCAACACCCTTACATAATTTAGAGTTATTTTTTTACTTTCAAGATGGCGCCAGTATCTGATGACTCAGTGCGTGCTCTCCCAAGCAAACTGCCCTCTACACTATCCTATAACCAAGACACCTTTCTAAACCTCCAATCTGCTACATCTAGCAAGATCAACAACACCCTGGCGAAGCTACTGACCCAGCTGGAGATCACCGCGCCAGAATTGCTTCTTCAACTCCGGACCGCACCTGGACCCGACCAGTGAGGCCTTGGTCCAAGGCCCACCACGTTCCCGGAGACCCGCGGCCTGCTATGGTGCCGGAGAGCTTGGAGGCGCGGCCCATTCCGACCACACCTCTCTGGAGCAGAGGAAACACTCTACGTCCTCCCCGTGGAATGTGTGGGTTTTCTCCGGGTGCTCTGGTTTCCTCCCACAGTCCACAGATGTACCGGACAGGTTAACCAGTCATTGTAAATTGTCCCATGTTTGGGCTAGGGTTAATCGGGTTTGTCGGGGTTACTGGGGCAGTGTGACTCAAAGGACCAGAAGGGCCTATGGTACCGTACTGATAACTAAACATTAAAATTGTATGCATGATTCCAACTCTCACCTATAACCTGCACAACTGTAACAATCATTTATTTTAAAACTCCATCGCCCTGCAAATAGAAGCCTATACGTAATTTAGCTTTTTTAATTTTTAATATGTCTGCATGCTAATTTGTATATGTTATACACAACATCCAGATCACCTCTGTACTTCAGTCTCTCTGTACTTAGATTAATGTCTCCCTTTTGGTTTATTTATTTATTTATTGAGATGTAGCTCGGAGTAGGCCTTTCGGCCCTTTGAGCTGTGCTGCCTAGCAATCCCCTGATTTAACCTTAGCCTAATCACGAGACTATTTGCAATGACCAATTAACCCACCAACCGTTTTGTTTTTGGACTGTGGGAGGAAACCGGAGCACCCAGAGGAAACACACATGGGGTCAGGGAGAACGCACAAACTCCTTAAGACAGCGATAGGAATTGAACCCTGGTCGCTGGTACTATAAAGCGTTGTGCTAACCACTACGCTATCGTTTCTCTTGCTGGGGTGCATTACATCAGCTTTCTTCATTGATTTCCATTTGCCGAAGTATTCATTCATCCTATCAATAATCCTGCTGCCGAGTCTAGACATTCTCTTTGCAATCTACCTTGCCATCTATCTTTGTATCATCAATAAACATGAATAGTTGCATTCTACCTACTTTGAGATCATTAATACAGATAATAAATAATTGGCCAAGTACCGATCCTTCCAGGTGGCTGAGTGGCGATGTGTCTCTACCAAAGGAGGCAGAAAGTGCTTCTTCCCTCCATCAGCCTGCAGGCCACCCTTGGGGAAGGTGTAGCAACCCCCGATCAAGGTCACATGAAGCCATGGGAGCAGCTGGTGCATGTCACAAGTCCTGGTTAAGCGACCAGACAATCTCTGAAGAGTATTGATAATGACTGGGGTCACCCATCTTGTAAAGACACTGCCCAGAAGGCGGCAATGGCAAACCACTTCTGTGGCAAAATTTGCCCAGAACAATCATGGTCATGGGAAGACCATGATCGCCCACGTCATATGAACAAACTGACCCTTGGGGCATTACACTTGTTACCATCTTTCCAATCAAAAAAAAGATCCATTTACACCTACCCTATGTAATACGTGTGAAAATCGGTCTTCAATCCATGATTAAACATTCCTCCACTCAACTCCAATGCTATATGTGCTTTGCTTTTGGTGGCAATTTATATGCCTTCTCAAAATCCAAATTTACACTATATCTATAGGTTCACCTCTATTTACCATGTTTCTTGTATCTTCAAAGAATTCTTTAGGGATTATTGACAGATTACTTTTGTTTCTTAAAACAATATTGATTTGGTTTGCTTTCCATTAGGTTCTCCAAATAACAATTTATTTTTTGATTATGGCCTCCCAGCAACTTGCCAGTAACAGATGTAAGCTAATTGGTCAATAGTTTCTGCTATTCATCTGCTCTTTTCATTTGCAATTTTCTCCCCCCACCCACCCCCAACCCAGTGAGGTACCATGGAAGGTGAATTTGTGGAGTCCATCAGTGATTGTTCTTAGAGAAATATATTACAGAATCTAACTGGGAGACAGGCAATTTTATCTTCATCTTCTGTCAGCACATTGCAACATCCAGGACAAATATTCACTTATGGGTAATCACACCCTTACAAGATATCCCTTTGACCTATTAACCTTTCCTCCTCCCTCTCTATTTTAAAACTAACCATTTTCTCTCTTTCCTAGTTTTGACTTGAAGCATTAATTCTGCTTCTCTCTCCAGGGATGTTGCTCGTCCTGCAGTATTTTCACTTATTTTGAGATATTTTACCTATCCTTTCGAATAGATCAAAATGGCAAAGGCTTAACTTTGCTGCAGATGTTGTGCGACCCGCTCCGTATGATATTGAGCAACGACAAATCAGCAAGTTGAGGATATGTAATTCTGCATGCTATCTTTCAGTGTCTTTGGCACAACTCTCTCACCTTCGAAGTGCAAAAGTTCGAAGTAGATTTATTATCAAAGTATGTATATGTCACCATACACAACCCTGAGGTTCATTTTCTTATGGGCATACTCAGTAAATTTTTCAAATAATAACCGTAACAGAATCAATGAAAGACCACCCAACTTGAGCTTTTAACAAGAGTGCAGAAGATAACTAATCAATAAATACAAATACAAAAATAAATAATAATAAATAAATAAATAAGCAATAAATAGAGCTTCAAGCGCAACTTTCCTGGTTCTTCAACATCAGCAGATACAGTGTGCCTGTACCATTCCAAAAAGTAAAAACCACTTTGCATTCACATCTGTGAAACACTCCACTCTAATAACTTTGCACCTAGGACAGTGGTGAATGTTGGTAGCTCGGGTTGAGGCGTCTGAGGTTGCAGTGCTCGCCAAGCTTGGCAATTAGCTTGCAGACATTTCATCGACTGGTGAGAAAACGTCTGCAAGCTAATGGACAAGCTCACTGAACACCGCAACATCAAACTTTGCATTGAATTTAATCAATTGTAATCAATTCACAAATACTCACACAAGTACCTGAGCACAGCTCGATGAGTCACCTTTGCACATCCCATGCCGGCCCTTCTTGCGCCGATTAATTAAAAAGATTTTGAAGAGACTGAACCTTTTTGGTTCCTTTTCCATAATTTTGCCATTTAGCCCATCGGGACAAACAGCATAATAGACACACAAAAACACACACGCATAAAGAACTTAAAAGATGTTACAGCTTCAGGAGAAATTGAAATGAAACATCTAACTATCTCTTGGCACAGGAAGGAAACAGTCTGTACAGCAACCCCAGATTCAGATAACATCACAGATTCAAGAGAGTCTATTGGCCAGGCAGAAAGCAGATTTTAAACTGCACTGAATTTGCACATTTTACAACATGCACAAAGCCTTTTACAGTCATCAGTGAAGAGCAAATGCACAAGATAACTTGCTGCTACCCTAAAAGAAATTGAACACCTGAGTATTTGCAACAGAAATAAAGACCGCAGGCTTCCTATTTATACAACATCCTTACAGCAGCTGCATAAAAGCAAAACAGGAAGATTTTCTTTTTAACCTTTGTTCTTCAATTCTAAAGGTAATCAGAACCTCTCCATCTTTTTAATAAGTCTTTGCTGCGAGCCATCATGATTACAATATTTGATGTTCCAAGTATTTCCTTCATCTCTGTTTCAAACAACTAGCAAGTTTGTTTGGAGTAAAAATTATAATTCTCCATTGACATTCCACTATCAGGATTATTCCAAGTACAAGTCACTGATCTCAAAGTTTCATATGCCCATTCTAAACTTGTTTGTTGCAGTGCTTAATAGTTTTCATCGTCAATATGTGCTGTGTCATATATGTGAGCAATCATGGTCTTAAGACCAGGATAGTCCCTGGCAAATTTTTCCACAGAAGTGGTTCACCATTGCCTTCTTC
This sequence comes from Mobula birostris, assembly GCF_030028105.1. Taxonomy (NCBI): domain Eukaryota; kingdom Metazoa; phylum Chordata; class Chondrichthyes; order Myliobatiformes; family Myliobatidae; genus Mobula; species Mobula birostris. The sequence goes on from NC_092399.1 coordinate 6,439,972, forward strand.
TGGGCAGTGTCTTTACAAGATAGGTGACCCCAGTCATTATCAATACTCTTCAGAGGTTATCTGTCTGGCATCAGCGGTCCTATAACTGCTCCCACGATACTCAACCTACAGCCTTGCGGTCACCGTGGTCACCGCAGCTCACTGTGCCGTTGTGGAACATCCTCCAGCCTACAGAGTTGAATTAGTCCGCGCGCACTGATCCTCATTATAAACCCTCGCAGTGCAGGTGGGAAGACAAAAAAAAGTCCTACAGCGATGGAGAAGGGGTACCTCTACAGTCACCAACAACCGTGCTGTCACTCCCGAAGGCTCTTTTTCCCTCCTGATCTTCGCAAGCGAAGAACCAGCCATCATATCACCACAATACATGATATTGTCAAAAGATGTTGGTTTTCAAGCCAGGTTGAATCTCTCAGCAGAGGCAAAAGCAACGTAAAAGTACAGATTTAACCAGAGTTTCTGGATGTATATTTTACCAAGATTAGAATTAGCTTCATGTGAAATAAAAATTGCAATTTTATATTACTTGGCATTACTCTGTCCTGAACATCAGTTGTTTGCACGATCTGTTTTATCCTTGCATATTGGGTGTTTGACTGTCTTTTTTTTTGTAAAAACGGGTTCTATAGGGTTTCTTTGCTTTGTCACCAACTATAAGGGGACAAATCTCAAGGTTGTATATAAAATCAGAATCTGATTTGATATCACTGGCATATGTTGTAAAATTTGTTAACTTTGTGGCAGCAGTACAATGCAATACCACGATAAAGACAGAAAAACCTGTACATACTTTAACTACATACTGCAGGTAACCCAAAAATACCTTCCGCATATTTGCTACTTAAATATTTGAAACTGGCAATGCACAAAATAACCTCCAGAATTTCAAGTGCCGCGTAATAGTAACTATTTCCAACACCGTGTCAATGTCTTTTTAAAAAAAAAAATTCTTCCCTTCTCATCTCAAACCCAATAACAAGGCTCATCACTCTGGTGGGGCGGGGGGTCCTTCAAACAAAACAATTGCATCACAGGTTTTTAAGAGATGTTAAGTAAAGCATTTTTCATTTTATTTCCTTGTGACTTTGAACCAATAGCAACTGTATCAGCCAATCCTGTGGTAAGCAATGTCTCATAAACAATCAGTTGCAGAAACCACAACCCAATTTCTGTAATTTTTTTCTAACTTGAGCATCAGCTAGTTTGCAAACTAACATACCAAGATTAACAATCCTACGTTGTCATCACCCCCACCCCCCAGAGGACCAGCACCTTGTCTGGAGTCAGGGCTTTATGTTCTGGCTCTTGGTAGGGTCACCCATACCAAACAGGTCAAAGACTGACAGAGGTCCACCGGTCCTCCTGGATTGGGGGTGCAGCTGAGGGCCAACAACCCTGACTGGTAAAATAAAATTGTTAATGGAAACAGCAATGAAGAATCCTTCTACATCTGTGTGCAACGGTATGGACAGACAGAGATGTCTTCTTTCATGTTACTGCTGAGGCTAATCAAAATGGCTTCTTTGTTATGTTAGAATAAAATGGCTTTTCTGTAATAATAACTGCGATGTAAGGAGTTCTCTCTCTCTCTCTCTCTGCGCTTGTTTGGGTTATATTACTGATAACAGCATTGCATTCATTTGCTAACCAATTCTTTCTTGTGTGTCTGCAAGCTATTGTTTCACGGGCTTTGGGGGAGAAGGCGCGATGGGGACAGAGAGAGGAGACGGGATGCTGTGACCCTGGGCGGCGGGACCGACCTTGAGCGGGAGCCCGAGGCTCAGGGTCTTCGGCGAGGAGAGGAGACGAAGACAGACTTGTTTGGAGTGTCTGGTCATCCACTGTGGTTGGTCCCAGGTGGCGGGTCGGAGGGGATCGAATGGTGAAAGGAAAACTCCGTTAATTGAGCTCCAACTGTTGTGCATGAAGTGGTTGAACTTTGATAAGTTTGGCGCCTTTTATTTTCTTTTTATATTTTATCTCTATTAATTACATAGTTCCAGTAAGATCTATAAATTGTAATCATTTAATTGGATATGGTGTATTGTCTGTTATTTGGGTGGGGTGGGGTACATCACACAGCATCCACACAAACTTGATTACCCAGTTTGGTGGGGCCGAAGGCTGCTCCTCCTAGACGAATGGGAGTTGAGTGAGCCTGAGGCTTACCAGGGAGCTACATGTAGGATCTTCATTGGTGCCCTAAATGCCAACAGCGCAAAGGGCAGTAAGTTGCCATCAACACATGGTTTGTAAATCAGGGGGACAAAATTTAAAATACCATATAAAAGGAAATTTAGTCTTCTTTTAAACTTAAAGCTCAGAGCATTTGCTACAGAGTGAAAAGGATCTCAAAACAGAAGGTCAGAGCTATTCAGCATTGAAACTGGTCCATCAGACCACCACATCACTGCCGACCATCATTCCCATTTACTCTAATCCCACCTGCCTACACATCCCACTGCATATTGATGTTAGCATTCATTTCAAGAGGACGAGAATATAAAAGCAAGAATGTAACGTTGAGGCTTTATAAAGCAATGGTGAGGCCTCATTGGCTCTTTACGTGGTCTTGGATCACCTGGACAATACAAATATTCATGTCAGGATGCTGCTTCTTGACTACAGCTCTGCATTTAATACAAACATTCCTACAGTTCTTACCGAAAGGCTCCAGAACCCGGGTCTCTGTACCTCCCCCTGCAACTGGATCCTCCACTTCTTAACCGGTAGACCACAATCTGTGCAGATTGGAAACAACACCTCCACCTCACTGACAATCAACACTGGCGCACCTCGGGTGTGTACTTAGCCCAGTGCTCTACTCGCTCGACACCCACGACCGTGTGGCTAGGCATAAATTTGTTGATAATATAACTACTGTTGGCAGAATTTCAGATGGTGATGAAAGGGCATACAGGAGCGAGATAGATCAGCTGGTTGGGTGGTGTCACAGCAACAACCTTTTTCTCAATGTCAGTAAGACCGAGGAGCTGACTGTGGACTTCAGAAAGGGTAAGACGAGGGAATACACACCACTCCTCATAGAGAGAGAATTGGATAGAGTGAGCAATTTCAAATTTCTGAGTGTCACTGTCTCTGTGCATCCAATCTGGACCCAACATATCGATGAGCTATAAAGAAGGCACGACAGCAGCTATATTTCATTAGCTGAGAAGATTTAGTTTGTCACCAAAAACACTTGAAAATTTCTACAGATGTACCGTGGAGAGCATTCTAACTGGCCGCATCACCATCGGGTATGGCGGGGGGGGGGTGGCGGAGGGCTACTGCACAGGATCAAAGCTGCAAAGAGTTGTGAACTTAGTCAGCTCCATCATGAACACTAGCCTCCATAGCATCCAGGACTTCTCAAAAAGGCAGCATCCATCATTAAGGATCCCCATCACCCAGGTCATGCCTTGTTCTCATTGTTACCATCAGGAAGGAGGTACTGAAGCCGGAAGGCACACACTCAATGATTCAGGAAGAGCTTCATGGACCCGAGGTTGGGAACCCCTACTCTAGACCCTGTTGTACTCTTAAACACCCTCCTTAACAATCAATTACACCACTACTTTTGGTGTCATCTGCAAACCTACTAATTATGTCGCCTGCATTTTCATTCAAATCATTAACATAGCTGAACCAGTACTCACAGCTGAGCACTCCACCAGTCACAGACCTCCAGCCTGAACAAACTATCCCTGCTTCTGCCCTTCAACTCTTTAGCACCAAGCCAATTTTGTATACAATTGGCTAACTCACCTTTGATTCACTTGTTCTAACCTTCCAGACCAACTTACCATGTGGTATTTTGTCAAAGTTTTTGCTCAAGTCACACATGGACAATATCCTTTGCCCTGCCCTGGTCAATCCTCTTCCAGGGCCTAGCAATCTCATCACTTGTTTCCAATCACATTCTAAAATATACCTGATCAGGCTCTGGGGATTTGTGCTTCAAAACATCACTACCTCCTCCTCAGTAAGACAAAGGAACAGAATTAGGCCATTCAGCTTATTGTCTACTCCACCAATCATTCTACTGTGGCTAATTTAACCCTCTCAACCCTATCCTCCTTTCTTCTGCACATAACCTTTGACGCCCTGACTGATCAAGAACACATCAGCCTCCACTTCAAATATACCCAATGACTTGGCCTCCAAAATCCATCCTTGGCAATGAATTCCACAGATTCACTGCCCTTTGGCTAAAGAAATTCCTTCTCATCTCTTCTCCAAATGGCCATCACACTATTCTGAGGATGCGCCCTCTGGTCCCAGCCACTATAGGAAACATCCTCTCCGCATCCAGTCCAGTGATATTCGATAGATTTCAGTGAGATCCTCCCTCATTCTTCAAAACTCCTGTGAGTACAGATCCAGAGCCAGAAAACGCTCGTGTATTAACCCTTTTGTTTCTGAAATCATTCTTGTGAACTTCCTCTGGACCCTCTCCAATGCTAGCACTCCTTTTCTGAGATAAAACCAAACTGGTCTTGTAGGAGCTCTGAGAAAATCTTTCCCCTGCACTGTAGCATAAATACAAGTGTCCATCAGAAGACAACGGTGCTAATGACTATGTAGAACACGTGCGTAAACATTTTCAAAAGTATTCCAGGTTAACTCCAGAAGCAGGTACAGCTGTTTTAACAAATTTGTTTTGTAAATAAGTTGCAACCTAGGTTAAATGAAAACATACACTGTTACTTGCATGAGTTGAGAAAAGGTAAGTACATATTGATAATACTCCAGGGTATCACTGCTTCCTCCCAGAATTCACTGGTTTGCTCCAATTTTCATTAGTAAATAAAGACAAGAAGTATTCATTTAAGATCCTACCAACTTCCCAAGCTCCATCATATCTGCAGAGATACCTCATGGCCTTCCAGTCCTTTTTTCCCCTACATTCCTGATACAAGGCATTCAGTTGATCCCTGCTGCCTATATATGATATTTACCTCTTTTCCTGAACAGACCCCACACCCCAGAAACTCCCATCCACTGCCACCAAACTCAGTTCTCTTACCCCACACTGCTTGCTTCTACCTCCTATCCAAGATCCATAAACTCAGACTGTCCGGGTAGGCCTATTGTCTCTGCCTGCTCCTACCCCACTGAACTCATGTCGTCATGTAACAATTCCATTCTATCCCCATTGGTTCAGTCCCTTCCCACCTACATCCGCAACACTTCCATTCCCCTTGGTCTCTTCAGTAATTTTCAGTTCCATGGCCCTGACTGCCTCATCTTCACCACGGATGTTCAGAACCGATACACTTCTATCCCACATCAATATGTCCTTCCAGGTGAGGCAACACTTCAGCTGCTGGGGTTGTCTATTGCACCTGGTGCTCCCAATGCAGCCTCCTCTACTTTGGTGAGACCCATTGTAAATTGGGGGACCGCTTCATCAAGCACCCCTGCACCATCCACCACAAGCAGGACTTCCTAGTGACCAAACATTTTAATTCCAATTCCCATTCCGACATGTTGGTCCAGGGCATTCACTGGTACCAAGATGAGGTTGCCCTCAAGGTGGAGGAGCAACACCTTATATTCCATCCGGGTAGCCTCCAAACTACTGACATGAATATAGATTTTCCTTCTGGTAAACAAATTTCACCTCCCTCTTCCTCGATTCCCCATTCTAACCTTTTATCTCTTTCTCATCTGCTTATTACTTCCCCCTGGGTCCCCTTCCTCCTATGGTCCACTCTCCTCTCCTTTCAGATTCCTTCTTCTCCAGCCCTTGACCTTTTCCACCCATTTAGTCTAAGATATCAGCTAGCATCTTTCGCCTGTCCTCACTGTGGTGATGTCACGTGTAAGAACGTGATTGGACAGAGTTCGGAGCATGCGCAGAAATGACAGAATGATCCAGAAACTTGTATGTTAAAAACGTGGTTGCTGTTGCTGTTGTAAATAAAAGTTCTAGTTTTAATTCTTCCAGAATATGGATTGTTTTTAGTAACCCACGGTACGTATAAAGAACACAACATGGTGTCAGAAGTCAGTCTGGAAGAATAATACGTTTTGATAACACAGGAGAAGCGGAGATAATCAGAAAAAAAAGAGCGCAAACTTTTTCATTGTTTGCTAACAGTTTTAAAAAAGGAAGTTTTGCAACCTCCATCAATGCTTCAGCTGACTGGAAACGTGCTGAAAACTGGAAGAGATTTAAACAGCGCTTTGAAATTTATTTATCAGCGAACTGAGCAGATAATAAAACAGAAAAAATAAAAGCTGCAATTCTACTCCATGTAATAGGGGATGATGCAATTGAGGCATATAACCATTTTACTTTTGAAAATGGAGATAATATGAATCTAAAAGTGATAATCGACAAACCTGACGCATTTTGTATACCAAAATGTAATGCGACGTATGAGTACTCCAATTTTTTCAAATGACGGCACAGACCTGGTCAAACGATTGATCAATTTGTTACGGAGCTGAGAAACCACAGTAAAAGATGCAAGTTTGCAGAGCTTACAGACTCTCTCATTAAAGACAGAATTGTTTGCGGCATTCTGGATAATGGTCTGAGAGAACAACTGTCAGAACAAGATTTGAATTTGGAAAAAGCTATGGCACTCTGCAAAGCTTCTGAGACCATGATGTCACAGGCTAAAGACCTTTTTATATAGAACAGCTGCATGGACTCTAATGCGCAAACATATTAGAAAAAATAATGCAGCGACAATGAAACCGACAGAGAGCAAGACGCCATCTGAAAGAAAAAAAACTTTGTGATCGCTGTGGGCGGCAACATCATCTAAAAAAATGAGTCCAGCATATCAGAAAGTGTGCAACACCTGCGGCAAGAGTAATCATTTTTCACGCTGTTGCAGAAGTAGAAAGGAAATAAAACACGTAAATGCAGTGCTTGAAAATGAACGTGAGGAGTTTTATATAGATGTGCTTTGTGAAAACAAACAAAGTAAGAATGACTGGACTATGCCATTGCAAGTGATTAAATTTGATACTGGAGCACAAGTAAATGTTCTTACAGAATCTGAGTTTAATGCATTAAAGCCAAGACCAAAGTTACATCAGACAAATATAAAAGTGACTGGGTATTCAGGTGCAGACATTCCTGTTAAAGGAACATGTGTGGCAAAAGTATCACACAAAAATATTGAGCACATACTTTCATTTGTGGTAGTGCCAAAAAATGTACAGTCAATACTGGGCTTGTCTGCCTGTGAGGGACTAAATTTGGTAAAAAGAGCCTTAGTCCTGGACAGTGATACAGAGTCAGAATACAGTGGACAGAGGCCAAACTTGCCGGTACAGTACAATACAGATCTGAAGCCAAAGAGTGACAAGATTCAGGATCTAGTTGAAGAAGTGAAAGCACAAGTGAAGGAATTGAAAAATGTTATTGAAATGATGAAGTCTCAGCATAAAAAAGAGATTACACAGTTAATGAATGAGTTGTGATTTCTTCTCAAAGACCTCAAGAAAGAGCCAACTTCAGAGTTTCAGTTAACTGATGCAGACCAGACAACACATGAAAATAACAACGAACCACAAGAACTGTGTGAACCACTTAGAAGGTCTACTCGTGTTCGTAAACCCCCCGAGAGACTGATAGAGACATGTTAAATTATGTATTTGTTCTGATCGATGTTGCTAATTGTTTTTCTTTTTAAGAAAGACGTGGTGATATCATGTGTCACGTGTAAGAACGCGATTGGACAGAGTTCGGAGCATGGGCAGAAATGACAAAATGATCTAGAAACTTGTACGTTAAAAATGTGGTTGCTGTTTGCTGTTGCAATTAAAAGTTCCAGTTTTAATTCTTCCAGAATATGGTTTGTTCTTTGTAACCCACGGTACATATAAAGAACACAACACTCACCTCTTTATTCTGGCATTTTCCCCCCTTCACTCTCAGTCCTGAAGAAGGGTCTCGGCTCAAAACGTAAACTAGCTATTCATTTCCATAGATGTTGCCTGACCTGTTGAGATCTTCCAGCATTCTGTGTGTGTTCCTTGATTCAGTCAAGATTTTCTAATCTTCCCAATTTGCCCTGCACTCTGAAAGGAAAACACTGGTTCCATACTCCTTCTATCTCACTTTCAGAAGCCAAACATCCCTATATCTGCAGACAGCCTTTCTCAATCACAGACATCCCACCTCTCCCGGAAGTTCCGGGAGTCTCCCACATATTAATAGTGGCTCCCTGATGCCCGCAAATTAGATACAATGTCCCGGAAATAGATTTTTTTGAGAGCGAGCGTGAGAGAGCACGCAAGAGAGAGCAAGCGCAAGAGCAAGAAAGCAAGCGCAAGAGAGTGAGCACGAGTGAGAGCAACCACGAGAGAGAGAGCGAGAGCAAGAGCAAGAAAGCGAGAGAGAGCACGCGCGAGGGAGAGAGAGAGAACAAGAGCAAGAAAGCAAGCACGAGAGAGTGAGCGCGAGTGAGAGCGACCACAAGCGAGAGCGCGCGCGCCCGAGAGAGAGCGAGAGAGTTCCAAAAAAAGTCAAGAGTGGTAGAGTGTTCCAAAACAAGAAAATATAAAATGTACGTCACCCCAGACGACACTAAAGTGTACCCCTGCCTAATAGGGGTCAAAAATAATGACAGTGTTGCTCGCTACACTGTTTGCAACAGTGACTTTTCTATTGCCCATGGTGGATTAAGACTGTAAAAGACATGTTGAGGTGAGTTTAACAGGTGTCATTCGTTCATTAGCATAGCTAACGTTATTTAAACTAGCTGGCTAGCTGCTAAGGAGCTACTCTATTGCAGACATCCCACCTCTCCCAGAAGTTCCAGGAGTCTCCCGCAAATTGATGGTGCTACCTCCCTGAAATGAGTTTTTGCAGGGTGGGATGTCTGCAATCAACTATACAGAGGTACTGTCCAATGCTTTCAAATTAGCCATTCGCAAATTTAGTACCAGTACTATCTTTTTCCATGACTTTCTTGAAATAAATAATGGTTACTTGTTCTGAAGTGCTCCCTCACTAACATATCAAACACTTGTCCAAACTCATTCTTTAACAGGAAGTTGAGTGCAGCGCTATTACTTCAGAAAACTTTCCAGGACACATTTAAAGTTTGCCACATCTAATCCCCAAGCACAAAGGCAGTCACAGTCACTATCTGGAACAGATTAGTTGGCTAAAAGGTTAGGAATTTCTCTTATACAATCTTGAACCTTCAATCAATAACAATCAACCTCAGTTTAAAAAACTTCGAGGCAAATCCATCTTGTTTCTAAATTACCTCATTTAAGGCCAGCCATTTCACTACTTTCAATTCATCTCAGCTCTCTATTCATTAGTCAGACTTTTGTCTCAGTTCCTTCTTTTGATTATGTCATTAACACAACTGAAAATGAACTCCAGATAATCCCACTTGTCATAATACCTCCTTGCTCTATTCACACCAAATAACTTAAATTGAAAATAATAATATAAAACAAATAATTTTATAAACATGAGAGAGTCTGCAGATGTTGGAAATCCAAAGCAACAGACACAAAATGCCAGAAGAACTCAGCAGGTCAGGCAGCATCAATGGAAATAAATACACAGATGACATTTCGGGCGAGACCCTTCGTTAGGACCTGGAAGGAGGGAGGTAGACACCAGAATAAAAGGTTGGGGGAAGGCAAAGGACACCAGCTAGAAGATGATAGATGAAACCAAGTGGGTGAGACAGGTAAAAGGCTGAAGAAGATGGAATCTAATAAAAAAGTAATTTTATAATTATAAAAATTAATTTTGTAGCCTATGGTACTGAAAGAGGTAAAAGTTAAAGTATGCAGCATAATATTAATCAGGCTAAATTTCATCCTGGTTAGAAGAAACAGCAAACAACATCCAAACGTGCTTAGAGATGTCAAAACTTAACTAATATTCCATTAAGTCAATCAAATATGCAGCTGAAGTTCAAGGAACAGTTTAAGATTCATCTCCTTGATTTAAACCTATTGCATGCAAATATCATAATTACATGACATAAAAATAAATAACACCATAACAGTATCTCCATCACGTTTCTCTGTTACCACTGAAGTACAAAGCAAGATCTCATTTTAAAACAGGAACAGTCAAACCATCAGTAATACATTCAAAGCTCTGATGGAAGATTATGAGTCAAACACAGAAAAACAATAAAAATCCATAAACAATGAAACTGATTTCTGTCCAATGTCGCATAAAACACAAACACTGTCACCTAAACTTCAATCTGAATTTTCCATTAATATTTTAAAATTGTACCAAAGTGTCTAACCAAAGGCATGATAGGAATTAAACACTCCACCAAGTAATAAGCGATCAAATGGCATGGTTGAACATTTTCTCAACTAATAATTGAGTTTTAAGTACTTTTTATAGGAAAACAAGAGGTTTAGCAAGGAATGCATGCAGTATAAAAGGCAATGTTCAAAATAGTGGATTGGCAGCAAAGATACTCAGAGAGATCAATCTCAGAGGGAAAGCCATATTCGGAGGAATGTAGGAATTACAGGAAGGATAAACAGAATTTATAATAAATATCGTAAAGTCTAAGCAACAAGAATTCTTACAGTTTTGTTATCCATTCCCAAAGCATGAGGGACTATCATGATGAGCACAAGGAGATGTGTTTGATAGTTAGGTGTAAACTGGTTAAATAAATACTAGAACATGGCAGGCTAGCAAAGAAATTAAAGCAATGAAATGCAGCTTCCAAAGTATGGAAGGAATCTGTTTGGCTTGTGGGTTATGACCAAAGGAAAAAATTGACTGGAGTCGCTTAGCGCTTTAGTGCAAGGTGATCATTAAGTGTGTCAAAAAAACAAACTGAACAAAAATTAGTGAAAATAACGAAAGGAAAACTGGCAACATTTACAAAAATATATCTACAGGAAAACACAATCGCTCTGTACAGTCCAGTGTTCAAAGGTTCATTTATTTTCGAAGTACACAACTTGAAGTTCTTCTTCTCCAAGTAGCCACGAAACCAAGAAATTAAAGAAAGGCAGCACGGTCATCAATCCCCAAAATTCACCCTTCCCACACAAAAAATGAACAAAAAACAAAACGGGCACATAGAAACACAGAAAACCTACAGCACAATACAGGCCCTTCAGCCCACAATGCTGTGCTGAACATGTACTTACTTTAGAATTTACCTAGGGTTACCCATAACCCTTTATTTTTCTAAGCTCCATGTACCTATCTAAGAGGCTCTTTAAAAGACTCTATCTTATCCACCTTCACCACCGCTGCCAGCAGCCCATTCCACGCACTCAACACTCTCTGCATAAAAAACTTACCCCTGACATCTCCTCTGTACCTACTTCCAAGCACCTTAAGACTGTGCCCTCTCATGTTAGCCATTTCAGCCCTGGGAAAAAGCCTCTGACTATACACATGATCAATGCCTCTCATCATCTTACACACATCACCCCAAATCCCTTCTCCCACACAAAATAATGAACAAAGCAGGCACATTGACCCCCCACATCCCCCTCCCTGCAAGGAAAGGACAAGAAAGTTTGGGTGAAAAAACACAGAATATAAAAAAAAACTGTAAGATGGGAAAAAGTCTGCAGACCAAGTCCACATTCAAAACGCAGAAAGCCTGGCCAACACTCTCCAGCAGATCTTTCCCTCTCTGTAGTTGAACATGGGCTTGCAGCCTGCCCGCCATGAGACTCCCGCTAACTGCCTCCCAGAGACTGCAGAGTGCTGAAACACCCAAACAATCTGCAAAAAGGAAATCACAGGCTCCAACAGCTCCAGATGAAAAACACATGTAAAAGAAGTGAAATATATGGTTCCATGATCTATGCAGAAGATGTTGACCGAATGAGTGTTGTGCACAGGCGACATCTTGACTGAAAGTCCTCGGGGCGTGAACCCCTGGCAGCCCCCATCTCTCTCATACTGAGGGCAATAAGCCCTGTATATTAGGCACCCGGACATACTGTCTATAATTACCACCAAGTTAACTTAATGTTAACACATGAATTTGAATACCTTGCACCCACAATGTGGTTACAATCATATTACAAAATAAACAGAAGTAACTATCTTAAATACTTTATGCAAACATACACACATCCCATTACTAAAGAAATGGAAAATTCCCCTGTGTATGACAAGGCAGGCAACATGAAACCAACCCGAGCGTATCGGCTCGGTTTAGGACTCATTATGAGAACAATGGCGGAAGACAGTGAAGAGTACGCACTCAGCACAGCAGCAGAATGACAAGGCAATGCTTGTGCGTGTGTAAGGAGTCCGCTTACCGAGTGCTCTCCGTCACAGACTCTTCTGCAGGTATAAAAGTTGTCCTTCCAATTGACAGAATATGAAGCTCAGTATCAAACCACTTTACCAGATGTCTGGTTCAGCCTGTGCATGTGGCCAGGGAGGGCAAAACACACACACACAGTTTTTGGAGGATCCTAGCTCAATAAATTTCATCTTTCTGGAGGAAGCTGACCATCATGTAAAGCACACAAGCAAGAAAAGCTGTTTTTTTAAAAAAAAAACTACTAAAGTAAAGGCATCCATTAGTCTTGAGAGACCATGGATCTGTGCCTTGGAAGTCTTGACTCTCCAGGGCGCAGGCCTGGGCAAGGTTGTATGGAAGACCAGCAGTTACCCATGCTGCAAGTCTCCCCTCTCCATGACACTGATGTTGTCCAACGGAAGGGCATTAGGACCCATACAGCTTGGCACCGGTGTCGTCGCAGAGCAATGTGTGATTAAGTGCTTTGCTCAAGGACACAACACATTTCCTCAGCTGGGGCTCGAACTCACAACCTTCAGGTCACTAGTCCAATGCCTTAACTTGGCCACGTGCCCACACAAAAAAAAAAATTATTCTGGGATTATTTTACAAAAGGGTTGTACATAGATGCAGAAAGAGGTTTTGATAGTATTTGTGTCCTCCTGAATTTGAGTCCTGATGAAGGGTCTTGGCCCAAAACATGAATTCTTCATTTCCCTCCATAGCTGTTACGTGACCTGCAGAGTTCCTCCAGAATTTTAAGATTGTTGTTTAAGATGGCCAGCATTTGCAGAACCTCTGCTATCTCCATAATGCTGAATTTGCTCTGGTTGTATTACAGTAAGTGAAATCATGAACAAATGTGTTTTCATGAAAGTAATGCAGATTTCAGATGAGAAGTGCAAGATATAATCAACCGTGTGATACACTGTGAATGCAGAGGGGTAAAGAAACTAGACTAAAAGCATACTAGATGTCAGATTTAAGATTAGCGTTATTTGTCACATGTACATCGAAACATACAGTGAAGTGTGTCATTTTGCGTCAATGACTAACACAGTCCGGTATGTGCTGGTGGAAGCCCACAAGTGTTGTCCTGCTTTTGACACCAACATAGCATGCCCACAGCTCACTAACCCTACCTGTACATCTTTGGAATGTGGGAGGAAACTGGAGCACCCAGAGGAAAACCATGCGGTCATGGAGAGAATGTACAAACTCCTTACGGACAGTGGCGGGGATTGAACCCTCATCAGATTTACACTTGGCGCTGTGAGGCGCTGCACTCACTGCTAAGCTACTGTGGCATGCAGTTAATCAATGAGGCCCTCTGTTGCTCGGGATCGATCACGGATGTTGTGCCCCAGCTGTCTACACAATACACGGGCCAGTACGCAGGCCAGGGCAGTGCGGTACGGAGAGCAAGCTGCTGTCTACACAATACACGGGCCAGTACGCAGGCCAGGGCAGTGCGGTACGGAGAGCAAGCTGCTGTCTACACAATACACGAGCCAGTATGCAGGCCAGGGCAGTGCGGTACGGAGAGCAAGCTGCTGTCTACACAATACATGAGCCAGTACACAGGCCAGGGCAGTGCGGTACGGAGAGCAAGCTGCTGTCTACACGATACACGAGCCAGTACGCAGGCCAGAGCAGAGAGGTACAGAGAGCAAGCTGCTGTCCACACAATACACAAGCCAGTAGGCAGGCCAGGGCAGTGCGGTACGGAGAGCAAGCTGCTGTCTACACGATACACGAGCCAGTACGCAGGCCAGAGCAGTGCGGTACGGAGAGCAAGCTGCTGTCCACACGATACACGAGCCAGTACGCAGGCCAGGGCAGTGCGGTACGGAGAGCAAGTTGCTGTCCACACGATACACGAGCCAGTACGCAGGCCAGGGCAGTGCGGTACGGAGAGCAAGCTGCTGTCCACACGATACACGAGCCAGTACGCAGGCCAGGGCAGTGCGGTACGGAGAGCAAGCTGCTGTCCACACGATACACGAGCCAGTACGCAGGCCAGGGCAGTGCAGTACGGAGAGCAAGCTGCTGTCCACACGATACACGAGCCAGTACGCAGGCCAGGGCAGTGCGGTACGGAGAGCAAGCTGCTGTCCACACGATACACGAGCCAGTACGCAGGCCAGGGCAGTGCGGTACAGAGAGCAAGCTGCTGTCTACACGATACACGAGCCAGTACGCAGGCCAGGGCAGTGCGGTACGGAGAGCAAGCTGCTGTCCACACGATACACGAGCCAGTACACAGGCCAGGGCAGTGCGGTACGGAGAGCAAGCTGCTGTTTACACAATACACGAGCCAGTACGCAGGCCACAGCAGTGCGGTACGGCGAGCAAGCTGCTGTCCACACAATACACGAGCCAGTACGCAGGCCAGGGCAGTGCGGTACGGAGAGCAAGCTGCTGTCTACACGATACACGAGCCAGTACGCAGGCCAGGGCAGTGTGGCACGGAGAGCAAGCTGCTGTCCGTGCAGCAGGTGCTCCCACTCCATGCCGCTGGTGAATCCAAAGGAACATCAGAGACTGATACAGTTTGGCACGAGCGGTATCGCAGGAGTCGCCAGTCAGCATTGAACTCAACGCCGGACTGCCTCAGGGACTCCAACTACGGATTTTCCCCTTTGGGTTTACTCCCGAAACCTTCCCAATGAGCGAGTACAGCTGCAAGGCAGCCTAGTTAGAGATTAGAATTTTCCTTCTCCTAGATGAGCTGCCAACCATGGTTACATGTAACGAATGGATTTATGGTGCCAGTAACCCACTGTTATCCCTTCTCCCATCAATAGAAACTGTTCCACTGGGCTTAGTAGCTAAGCCGCACGTGAAGGCTAGGAGCTGGACTTGGATGTCAGAGCCTATTTGGGATGCACACCATTGGGAGCTTACTTATGCTACCTCTCCCGGCTTTAGAATCAGGTAATAAATGACATCTTGTAAAATTTTATTGTTACCAACAGCAGCAACACAAACTCAGCAGTGGGGGGGGGGGGGGGGGGAATAGCATAATTTAACTGCTGTGCTCATGTTCACACCTGCCTGCAGATACGTGTACTTCCCAGTCATTTTCCAGCACTGGCATTGATGGTCAGAAATTCAGCTGCAAAAGGAGAAGTGTTGAGCATGGGACTAGCCACCCCATTCCATAAAAACCCAGAGCTTCAGGAATGTCAGCAGAAGCTCTAAGGACCTCATCCCCGGTAGGATCTTCGATGGGCTCCCTGTTCCCTCTGAGCTGCACGGGTGCCTGCCCGCACAGTAACAGAAATGCTCCCGTGCACGTAGCCTTCGTGGCCACACAGCTGGAATTTTCTTATATATAATCTTTTACTAAAGCACCGTGCAATTTTCAGGCAGTGTAAAAAAAATTCCTGCCTTGAGCAGTGGTTGGTCCACACAGCTGTAAAAAAGTTAGAGGGAACGTTGGATAGGCTACAGCTGGGGATAACCTGAATGCTGGCCCATGTCAGAGGACTCTAGCGGGCTGCTGTCAGCAGCCTTTGTCCCTATAGGGGTGATGGGCTATTCTTTGTCCAAGATACGATGCCAATCAAGTTTTCTGCTTGATGGCCATGTACTATAGCTCTACTTGGATTACTGGATGTTAATTTTCCAAACGTTCCCTTGATGCTGACACTTAATTGCATCCTTGGAATTGAATGCTTAGGTCCAGTCTTGGATCAAGGTTGGAATGAAGTCCGGAGCAAAGTGGCCCAATTGAAACTCAAACTGATTACTGAAAAGTAAGTGTAACAGGATACACCTGGGTAATAATCCACAGGAGAATGCCAGCGGCAGAACTGCACTGTTTCAGCTTGCCCAGAGGCACAGCTTCTTCTGGAGTGCAAGTCTACAAAACGAAAGGTGGAATGGTTTCTGGCTTTTGCTAATTGCTGTATGCAATAGTCTGCCATTTATTAACACTTGGGTTTAACCAAATTGGTTGAAAACACCTGCGATAGTGGGGAACACAGAAAGAACCCAGCACTCCTGACTGAATGTGTTTTGACTCCTTCAGCACTCTCAGGCATGAACCGGTATCCCCTGTCTACATGAGCAACGTCCAGCACCTCGGTGTGAAGGGACCGCAGAGCACTGGTCTAATCCATTATTTAAATTACTTAACTGCAGCACTGAACAAACATCTTAGGCACAAATATAGATATACAATGCCTACAAAAAGTGTTCACCCTCCCCCTCCCTGGAAGTTTTCGTGTTTTATTGTTTTACAACATTGAATCACAGTGCACTTAATTTGGCTTTTTTGACACAGATCAACAGAAAAGACTCATTCATGTCAAAGTGAAAACAAATTTCTACAAATTGGCCTAAATTTATTAAAATTATTAATTACGAAATAATTGATTGCATAATTACTCACCCACTTCAAGTCAGTATTTAGTAGATGTACCTTTGGCAGCAACTACAGCCTTGCGTCTGTGTGGATAGGTTTCTATCAGCTTTGCACATCTGGACACTGCAATTTCTCCCCATTCTTCTTTACAAAACTGCTTAATCTCTGTCAGATTGTATGAGGATCATGAGTGAACAGCCTTTTTCAAGCCCATCCACAAATTCTCATTTGGATTAAGGTCTGGACTCTAACTTGGCTACTCCAGGACATTGAGTTTGTTGTTTTTAAGCCTTTCCTGTGTAGCTTTGGCTTTATGATTGGGGTCATTGTCTTGTTGGAAAACAAATCTTCTCCCAGGTTGTAATTCTCTTGCAGACTGTATCAGGCTCCCCCCTACCCCCTACCCCCAGGAATTCCCTGTATTTTGCTGCATTCATTTTGCCCCCTACCTTCACAAGCCTTGCAGGGCCTGTTGCAGTGAAGCATCCCCACTGCATGATGCAGCCACCACCATACTTCATGGTAGGGATGGTGTGTTTTTGATGATGTGTGGTGTTTGGCTTATGCCAAACTTAACATTTAGTCTGGTGGCCAAAAAGCTCAATTTTGGTTTCATTAGACCATCAAACCTTCTTCCAGCTGACTTCAGAGTCTCCCACATGCCTTCTGGCAAACTCCAGCTGAGATTCCATGTCAGTTTTTTTCAACAGTGGCTTTCTCTTTGCCATTCTCCCATAAAGCTGCAACTGGTGAAGCACCCGGTTAATATTTGTTGTATGTGCAGTTTCTTCCATCTCAGCCATTGAAGCTTGTAACTACTCCAGAGTTGTCTTAGGTCTCTTGGTGACCTCACTCACTAGTCCCCTTCTTGCACAGTCACTCAGTTTTTGAGGACAGCTTGCTCTTGGCAGATTTGCGGCTGTGTCATATTCTTTCCATTTCTTGATGATTGACTTAACTGAGCTCTAAGGGATATTCAGTGACTCGGAAATTTTCTTGTATCCATCTCCTGACTTGTGCTTTTCAATAGAAAATTTGTGGGCAGAACTGAAAAAGCATGTGCAAGCACGGAGGCCTACAAACCTGACTCAGTTACACAAGTTCTGTGGAGGAATGGAACAAAGTTCCAGCAACTTACTGTGAGAAGCTTGTGGAAGGCTACCCAAAATGTTTGACTCAAGTTAAACAATTTAAAGGCAATGGTACCAAATACTAACAAAGTGTATGTAAACTTCTGACCCACTTGGAAAGTGATGAAAGAAATAAAAGCTGAAATAAATCATCCTCTCTACTATTATTCTAACATTTCACATTCTTAAAATAAAGTAGTGATCCTAACTGACCTAAGACAGGGAATGTTTTCTAGGATTAAATGTCAGGAATTGTGAAACACTGAGTTTAAATGTATTTGGCTAAGGTGTATGTAAACTTCTGACTTCAGCTGTATATACATAGACATACACACACATATACACATATACCTAAGACATATACACAGTACTGTATGTCGACCAGATGCTGATGAAGTGCAACAGGGCAGTGCTATACTACAGCTTTGCCCTGATAGCACTCATTTTCAGGCATACCCAAGTACGTTGATCTTCCCAAAGACTTCCAATTTACAAAACAGAAACTGTGCAGGTTTATTAAAAATGTTGTTCAATCGGACAAAAGGATGTTACTACATTATACATCCAATGCAATCTTAACAAAAGTGAATAAAAATATTAGGACTACAACCCAAGAGAAAAGAAGACAAGGTCATTTCATCCATGTGCCCAACAATGGGCAATTTGGCAAGCAAGGCAACCTAGTCTGTTAACGGCCAGATTTGGGAACAGCTTCTTTCCAACTGTGATAAGACTGCTGAACAGATCCTGACCCGGATCTGGGCCGTACCCTCCAAATATCTGGACCTGCCTCTCGGTTTTTTTGCACTACCTTACTTTCCCTTTTCTATTTTCTATTTATGATTTATAATTTAAATTTTTAATATTTACTATCGATTTGTACTCCAGGGAGCACGAAGAGCAGAATCAAATATCGCTGTGATGATTATACGCTCTAGTATCAATTGTTTGGCGAACATAAAGAATAAATTATAAATTATTATAATTATAAATTATAACAGTATTGTACAGTAACGTGCAAAAGTCTTAGGCACATGTAAAAAATTCTGTGAAGTGAAAATGCTTTCAGAAATAATGAAATGAAAAGTTTATAAATATTAAAATTTACTATAAGGAGCAGTAGACAGTAAATATCTAAATCAAATCAACATTTGGCGTGACTTTAAAACGGCATCAATTCTCTTAGGTACACTGTCTATAGTTTTAGAAGAAAAATCGGCTGGTAGGTTGTTCCGAGCATCTTGGAGAACTAGTCGGCTGACTTTGGCTGTCTCACTTGCTTCTGTCTCTTCAGGTAATCAGATAGCCCCGATGATTTTGAGATCAGGGCTCAGTGGAGGCCATACCATCTGAAACCATATAAAAATAAATCTACGGTTCCCCAGACTTCTGCAAGTACTGTACATGCATGACATGTTTCTGCATCTTACCTTACAATATAAAGAGGCAAAGTCCTTTTCTATCCATGTGATTTCTGACTTTTCCTAAATTAGATTGCAAAACAAAATACATGTGATTCAGATCAGTTGGCGACTATAGATTACCCATTTGTGTAGGCTAACAGCAAAAAGGTTTAAAGTTGATTGGCACACATGAGAGAGTAGAACATGGGATTTTACAGCACAGTACAGGCCCTTCAGCCCATGAGGTTGTGCTGACCTTTTAACTTACTGAGATCAATTTAATCCTTTTCTCCTGCTTGGCCCTCCCATCATGAAGACATCATGAAACACAATACCTCCCATGATTAATCCTAGCTGAAGTCTTTAAGCAGCATGTGCAAATGACACGTAACACAGAACAGTACAGGCCCTTCAGTCCACAATGTTGTGTTGACCTTCTCACCAACTCCAAGATCAACAACCCTTCCCTTCCACATCCCCTC
Source organism: Mobula birostris (assembly GCF_030028105.1). NCBI lineage: Eukaryota > Metazoa > Chordata > Chondrichthyes > Myliobatiformes > Myliobatidae > Mobula > Mobula birostris. The sequence goes on from NC_092399.1 coordinate 6,459,607, forward strand.
TTATTTTTCCTGTAGGAACTATCTACAGTAAGAGTCTCTTAAATGCCCCTAATGTATCTGTCTCCAACACCATCAGAAAAAATGCACTGGAAAATGGCAGATGGAATTTAACGGAGACAAGCGTGAGATGCTGTACTTCACTGGCACGAACCAGGGTAGGTCTTACACGGTGAACGGTAGAGCACTGAGGAGTGCAACAGAACAGAGGGATCTGTGTATACAGGTCCATAATTCATTGAAGGTTGCATCACAGGTAGGTAGGGTCATAAAGGAAGCTTTTGGCACATTAGCCTTCATAAATTAAAGTACTGAGTACAGGAGATGGGACGTTATGTTGAAGTTATAGAAAATGTTGGTGAGGCCTAATTTGGAGTATTGTGTGCAGTTTTAGTCACCTACCTACAGGAAAGATGCAAACAAGGTTGAAAGAGTACAGAGAAAATTTACAAGGATATTGCCAGCTCTGGAGGACCTGGGTTACAACGAAAGACTGATTAATTTAGGGCTTCATTCGTTGGAATGTAGAAGATTAAAAGGAGGTTTGATAGAAGTGTACAAACTTATGAGGGTATAGATAGGGTAAATGCAAGCAGGCTTTTTCCACTGAGGTTGGGTGGGATTACAACTAGAGGTCATGGGTTAAGGGTGAAAGGTGAAAAGTTTAAACGGAATATGACGGGAAACTTCTTCACTCAGAGGGTCGTGAGGGTGTGGAATGAGCAGCCAGTGAGCTCAATTTCAATGTTGAAGAGAGTTTGGTAGGGGTATGGAGGGCTATGGTCCCAGTGCAGGTCAATGGGAGTAGGTAGTTTAAGTGGTTCAGCATGGACAACATGGGCCTGTTTCTGTGTTGTACTTTTCTATGATCTATGACCACCCCTTTAAGCACCTTCTATGCACTCACCGTTCCGTTAAAAAAAAATTTACCTCTGACATCTGCCTATATTTTTTCCCAAATACCTTAAAATTAAATTAAGTTACAGGAGTACAGTGATATAAGGAAACAATGTGTCACTAATGGAATTACTCTTCTGGAAGGCAGCACTGATCCAATGGACCAAATGGCCTCAGCCTATGCTGTTAGAAGTACAAGATGCTTCCACAGAATCTCAAATTATGTCCCTCTGCGAACACCTTTCTTGGTACGTAATAATAGCTTGCTGTACTAATTTGTCAATTTTACCAGCTCTTCCTTTGATCAGACAATTATAGAATTTTATTTAATATAACAGACTGTGCAGATGTTACTTAGTTTCAAATACAAGAGCAGAACATGACAATACATTAGCAAATGGAGAGCTTAAAAGTTCAAGTGAGATACTGGGAGAATTGACTAATCGTATCCCCCCCAGCACCACTATTTTATACACTGACCAGCTAACGCTAGTAATTATTAATTTATGAAGGAGTCTCACACAGGGAGAGATAATAACAGCTACAGCAAGGTGCAAGGATTTTTCACTCATCTTCTGTTCAACTACCAGTTTCCTTGGAACCAGAATTTGTGATGGAATTCAAATCCATGGACAACAGCTACTGTCCATTGCCTCCACCACAAGGCCTTTTCAGCCTCCTGCTTCAGTTGCTAGCAACAGCCACCCATGTCCACAATATAACCACATTACAACCAAACAAGTTATAATTCAGCTTTTAACATGAACGAAGGAGATATTTTACACTGCCTCTCAAATTAATTGCATCAATGGTTATATCATCTTGGTAATGATAAGCTTTGCTGTAGAGTCTGTCAGCCGCACTCGCACTGTACCAAGGGTCAATCTGACAAGATGGTGGAATGGAGTGAATATCACAGAAGCCACTTGTTATTTATCAGCAAGAGGATAACATTCCCACCCAGTCTAGGACTACCAAAGCTAACAACTGTCACACCCAAGATCAGTTAATAATACAAACAGGAGTTCAAATTTGGGGTATATTGCTCATAAGTAATTTTCAGATTACCATGTGTAGAGCTTTCATCATTTCAGTCCTTAAGAGAACCACCGCCATTTTAAAACTAACTTGTGTAGCCAGATAATTTAGGCTGGTGCTATCTCTCAACTGAAAAAAATGTTAGTCATTGAGACATCCTACTTCTCTAACCTCACACAGCTCCATTTTTACAAATAGAGAAATGAAACTTTATAAAGTCACTTCCAAGCAAACAGCCGACTGGTATCTCAGATGGAAATAGTCTCAGAGAAGCAACGAAAAAAAAACCCAATCTTGGTATCTGAAATGGGACACCACAACTTCCCATACAAGCTCAAACTCTTAAACACAATCAAGAACTAAAAACTCACCTCTTGTAATTTGGCTTTAATGCCAAACAGTGTCTTCAGCATACTGTTTCAGTACTAGTTCAGTCTCCCATGCCCACAATATAACCACATTAGAACCAAGCAAGTTATATTTCAGTTTTCACTCAGGGGCTTGTGCAATTTCCTTTTAAAAACCACAATGGTCACTCATAATATACATCACAAAACACCCAATTCAGATAACAAGTTGTAGTTCTTCCAATGAAACAGTTCCTGAAGCAGAGTCAACTCAACTTGCCCCTTCAGCATTTAAGGACTACAAACAGGCTACAAACTCTTCTGTGAAACTTGAAGCTCCCCAGCTATGACCCACAAAATAAAATCAGTCCTCATTGCAATAAATGGCACAGGTGGAAGAAAGTTATTTCTCCAATAATTTTCTTTTTAATTCTTACATTTCTGGAGGAAGTTTGAAACTGTTATCTGGGACAAGCCAAGACAAAATACAAATGTCACAAGCTCTCTCCAATGGATTTTAATACCAATATAACAGTGGCAGATCTATATTGCCAGTCTCCTTAAGCCCTTGTTTGGGCAGGTGTTTGTAAGCTGGGGTAGGCCTGTACCATTTTATCAGAATTTTAAAGTACGTCCATGTTACTGAAATCCATTTGAAGAGTACTCACTGATATACGTTGTTACACCATCGTGTATTTGTGTTGTTCTAGCAATCAGTACCCAGAAGTTACATAATAGTAATGTTCAATTATCATTTCATCAAATGTATTAATTTTTTAATATTACTTTAAAGACTAAATCCAAAATCACTGTTCAAACAACAGGGCTTATTAGTGCAACACATACGCAATGCTGGAGGAACTCAACAGGCCAGACAACATTGATAGTGAGGAGTCCAAGGGATTTGTTGTGGACTTTGGGAAAGGAAAGTAGGAAGAACACACCAGTCCTCAGCGGTGGAAAGTCTGTGGCTTTCACACTTCCTTCTTGGGTTCCTCAGAACACACAAAACTTTTGTTGAAATGAGTTATCCTCAACCATGACAGACTGATGAGGATGAGTAGTTTAAGATGGAGGACATTTTTGTTTTAAAATGAAGTGATGTTATGCCACCTCCAGACTTGACAGCATTTATCAACATCCAAGATTAAAAACCGCAATGCAGTTCAGATTTCACAATAGCAGATGACAAGAAAACATTTCACATGCATTCAGAAAGCAGGAGCAGGTAAACCCTTCAAGATACCAGGTTCCCAACAAACTGCATTACAGAGTTCAGTTACATGCCAAGCATCAAGACCACACATTTATAATTTAAACATTCCCACTAAACTCTTATTTTATGAGGTTATGGGTTCATTAAGGTTACTACAGCTGGGGGTGGGGGGGTGGCAGGTTGTTCCCACTACCCATTAAATGCTCCCAATGGCGTACACCTCAAATAGCCCCTGACAACCAAAACCAGCTCCCGGCCTTCACGTGTGGCTTAGCTCCTAAGCCCAGCAAAACCAATGCTACTGACAGGAGAAGGGGCAAAGGTGGGTTACTGGTGTCTTGGAAGCAGGTGCTTCAGGCAGGTGGGGCTTGTCAGCCAGGGTTGCCAGCTCATCTAGAAGGAAAATCCTGAGCTCAAACCTCCTCTGCCTTGCAGCAATATCCATTCATGGGGAAGACTTCCGGAGAAAACTCAGAGGGAAAACCCCAGAGCTGGAGTCCCTAAGGCAGTCCTACATTTACTTCAATGCTGACTGGCAACCCCTGCGAACCTGCTCGTGCCAAACTTTTTCAGTCCCTGCCATTCCCTTGGCTTCATCGGGTGTGTGGAGAGGGGGAGCCCGCTACATGGGCAACAGCTCTTTTTTTTTTTATTAAGTGCAATCGTGAACAATAGCCAGATCAGAAATGCTGATCAAATCAGCTAGTTCCCAAAGAGAACTCTGACAGGCCAATCAGATGGTTCACTGCTGCTCAGCGATAACAGGCACAAAGGGTCGCTAGCCCCCGTACCCCAGAAACACACCTGAGCGGTGCGGCAGAGGTACATGCTATGCATGACCTGATCTGAAAGCATCGTGTTGACTCATAACAGATCGTGTTCACGGTGGAACAGCTTGGTCAAGGATGGGGTGATCAGCACTGATGGACAAATTATACCTCCGCTGCCCCGGTACTCCATATCGCACTGCCCAGGCTTGTGTATCTAGTCAGCTAGGATACAACATCCACGGTCACCCTGACCGACAGAGGACTCATTCTCACGAAATAACCTACTGAATCATACTTTTTTTTAAATTATTATTATTTGCCCTAGTCTGATGCTTTGTTCCACTTTAACTGGCTAGCTTGCCCTTACTAATGTCTCTTCCTTACACTATGATAATAAGAGGCACAATGAAGTGGGAGATTAAAAGGATATGAAATCAAGTAATAACATACTGATAATTCAAGGCAAGGCTGAGTTTATTAATATGTGCACAAGATGAACTGAAAATCTCACGTGCAGCTGCAACACAGGCACCGAGCATCATACAAGTAGCATCCCACAGTGACAGCTTGGCGCCATACCACACAGGCAGAAATGGAGACCCTGAAACACACCTGGGACACAACAGAAACCACGGCCAAGGACAGATAGAAATGAAGGATCTTCATTGCTGCCCTAATTGCCAGTGGCGTAACAGGCAGTAACTAATGACAAGAAAAACATTAAAAATAAATTATTCACAATATTTGTAAGAAAGAACATAATTTAAACAGCGTCCATACCAGACCATAAAGCAACCCGTCAGTATATTTTCAACATCTGCAGCCCATCATTGATTCTGTTATAGTTATTATTCTATCGACTTATTGAGCATGCCCACAAGAAAATTAATCTCAGGTTGTATATGATAACGTATGTACTTTGATAATAAATTTACTTTGCACTTTTTAAAAAAAATTTGTTAGAATGTTCAGTGACATGCTGAACTCCTTAAAAAAAAAGTAAAGATGCTGCTACATTTTCCTTATGATCTGGCTATGGTCTTGCGATATGTACAATAACTTGCTTCACTGGTCTGGGCAGACAAGTGCCACCAGGAGGAGAGAGTCAGTCAGTGAGTGAGTTTTTCTTTACTGGTTTAGTTTAAGGATTTTTGTTTACAATTTTTATTTGTCAAAATCTATTAATTAAAAATGCTGGTCTAAACATCCACCATTTTAGTCACTACAAACTGAATGTGTTGAAATATTTCTAAATATTGCAACCTTGTACAATTTCCCGGTTCATTTTCGGTATTCTTCCTTTTTCTGTTCTTGTTAAAAATGTAGAGAAGGTAAAATGTGAGAAAGTTGGCGGGAGGGAGAGAAAGATGTTACAAAGAAGATAGTGTAGCAAAGTGAAGGAAAGGTATCAGCAAAAGAGGTGGTAAGGACAGAGAGGGAGAAGCGGGGGAGGGGTTAGAAGCAAGACAGGAGGTTGGGAGCAAACATGAGGTTAGGAGTGGAAATGGGGAAGAGGAGTAAGATCAGGAGTATAGTGGGAGAGAAAGAAAAAAACAACAGAATGTTGAAAGTAATCAGTAGGTCGAGCAGCATCTGCAGAGGTTGAATTTTCAGGTCAAGACCCTGAATCAGCACAGAGGGATGGGGAAAGATGTCCTGTCTGTAGTACTACAAGGGAGGGTGGAACAAGGTTGGAAGGTGATAGCCAGAGGGTGATCTGCAAAATGGTTGCCTAGTCTACACTTGGTTTCAGCGATGTTGAGAAGGCCACATTGTGAACACCAAATTGACCATGGGAAAATGATGCTGGAGTGGTCATAATGGGGGGACAACAAAATAGCAGATGAACTGAATAAGTATTTTGCATCAGTCTTCACTGTGAAAGACACTAGCAGTATGGTGAAAGTTCCAGGTGTCAGGGGATGAAGTTAACCAAGACTACAGAGAGAAGGTTCCTGAGAAATTGAAAGGTCTGAAGGAAGATAAGTCACCTGGACCAGATTCTGAAAGAAGCGGTTGAAGAGACTGAGGAGGCATTAGCAACTAGATTCTGGAATGGATTCGGGAGACTGGAGAATTGCGATGTCACTTTTCTCTTCAAGAAGGGAGACAGGCAAAAGAAAGGAAACTATAGACGAGTAAGTCTGACCCCAGTGGTTGGGAAGATGTTGGAGTCAATTATTAAGGAAAAGGTCTCGGGGTACTTGGAGGCACACAATAAAATAGGCTGTAGCCAGCATGGTTTCCTCAAGGGAAGATCTTACCCGACAAATCTGTTGGAATTCTTTGGAAGTAACAAGCAGAATAGACAAAAGAGAATCAGTTGATGTTCTGTACTTGGATTTTCAGAAGGCCTTTGACAAGGTGCCACAGGAGGCTGCATAACAAGCTACGAGCCCATGGTATTACAGGAAAGATTCTAGCTAGGATAAAAGAGGGGCTGATGGGCAGAAGACAAATAGTGGGAAAAGGGAGCCTTTTACACTTTATGTATCTGAAGAAACTTTTGGCATCCTCTTTAATATTATTAGCTAGCTCACTTTCATATTCCATCTTTACCTTCTTAACGATTTCAGTTGCCTTCTGTTGCTTTTTAAAAGCTACCCAATCGTCTAACTTCCCACTAATCTTTCCTCTATTACAGTATATGCCTGTTCTTTGGCTTTTATGTTGGCTTTGACTTTTTTTGTTAGCCATGATTGTGTCATCTTTCCTTTAGAATACTTCTTTCTCTTTGAGGTGTATATATCCTGTCCCTTTCCAATTGCTTCCTGAAATTCCAACCATTGCTGTTCTGCTATCATCCCTGCCAGTGTTTTTTCCCCCCTATCAATTCTGGCCAACTCCTTTCTTGTGCCTCTGTAATTTCCTTTTACTCATGTAATACTGAAACATCTGACTTTAGTTTCTCCTCCTCAGATTTCATGGTGAATTCAATCATATTATGATCACTTGCCCCTAAGGGTTCTTTTACATTAAAAACTCTCTATAATCAATTCTGATTCATTTCACAGCACCCAACCGAGAAGAGCTGATCCTTGAGTGGGCTCAACCACGAGATGCTCTAAAAAGCCATCTCATAGGTACGCTAGAAATTCCCCCTCCTAATTCAGCACCAACCTAATATTCCCAATCTACCTGCATTTAGAAGTCCCCCATGATTATTGTAACATTGCCCTTTTGCCAGGCATTTTCAATTTCCCGTTGTAATTTGTTGGCAATGTCCTTACTACTGCTTGGGGGTCTGTATGCAACTCGCAGCAGGGTCTTTTTACTCTTGCAGTGCCTTAGCTGTTTCCACAATGATCCAACACCTTCCAACCCTATATCACCTCTTCCTAATGATTTGACTTCTTTTTTTTTTAAAACCAACAGAGCAACACTGCCCCCTCTGCTTTCCTGCTTATCCTTTTGATACAATGTCTATCCTTGGACTTTAAGCTCCCGGCTATAATCTTCCAGCCATGATTCCGTGATGCCTTCAACTTCATACCTGCCAATCTGCGACTGTGCTGCAAGTTCACCTACTTTATTCCGTATACTGCGCACATTCGGATACAACACCATCTGTCCTATATTCACCCTTTTCGATTTCGTTTCACCATGCTCAACCTTTTCATTCCTAACTTTGTCTGAGGTCTTACCAACATCTGCCTCCACAACCTCTCCACTAACTGTTCTGGCACTCTGGTTCCCATCCCCCTGCAACTCTACTTTAAACCCCACTGTGCAGCATTAACAAACCTTTCTGCTATCATATTATTCCCCCTCTGGTTCAGGTGCAAACCGTCCCTTCTGTACAAGTCCCACTTCCCCTGGAAGAGAGCCCAATGATCAAAAAATCTTATGTGGTGGTGGTGGGGAGAAGATACCAACACATGCACACTCCTTTCTCACAGGCATTTGTTTCCTTGTACTTTGTTCTAATATCTCCGACATGTCAATGAAGACAATTTATTTATCCTCCTTTCCCACCCACACACCGTTTTCAGTTCATCAAATGGTTTTAATTCCTGTCTCCACTTTGCCATGGGGAGCATCATTCTAAATAACTGGAAGCAATCCACGTTTTCAGAATTCTCGTGCACAAATTAGGAGTTCAAAATGGTTACAGGTACCCAAGTTATTGAAATTTGAGAAACAGGTGTGAAGTCTTGATTCTGCTAATAATGACCCTCACCAAAGCTCCTCTTAATTGCAGAAGCATTCAGTAATCCTACTCATGACCTTACTCGTCTCCACCAAAGGAGGTGTAGGGCACTCCTTCTCTCCACTGGCCTGCAGGTCATGCTTGGGCAAGGTGTAGCACCTGATTAGCGCCCATCTCCCCCCCCCCCCCAATAAGGGTCATGTGAAGCCATGGGAGCCATGGATGGTCGTATGAGCAGCTGGTGCACATCACAAGTCCTGGTTATGTGACCACTGATGCCAGGCAGACAATCGCTGAAGAGTATTGATAATGGGTGGGGTCGCCCGTCTTGCAAAGACACTGCCCAGAAGGTGGCAATGGCAGACCACTTCTGTAGAAAAATTTGCAAGAACAGTCATGGTCACAGAAAAGGCATCAAACAACATGGCACATAAACGAACAATTCACGATGAAAACACCGGTTGCCCCAACTTGTCAGCTTAACTCATCAAAACTGAAATAATGTGCATTCACTGTCGACCTGTTCAACTCATACACCACATCACTGACTAACTCACTACTTTAGGAGCCATAGCTTCACCTAAAAATAAACAGCAGGATAATTTTTGTCGTATGAAGTGAAATGGACAGGAGGTTTCTGTCAGGAGATGCATTTCAAATCTAAAAGCAATGCATTCTTTTTGTGCTTCATTACTTAAATTGCACAGAAACTCGTGGCAAATATCTTCCTTCCCATGTGCTTTTTTTTAAAAGAGCATTTTTCAACCACTGCAAGAGGTGATAATACACTCCTACACAAATGCATTACTTGAAATTCGTGTTCTACGGCAGATATTTCAAGTGTAATTCAGATGCTGAAATCAATCATAAAAAAAATTCTAGTTTCATTAATCTTCCAATTTGGGCTTTTGAGAAAAGCTGGTTTACAAAAGCATTTTAACGGTGGAATGGATTTAGCAGAGACCATCCATGTGACTGCACTCATTGCTAACCTTAAACACAGATATTCTAAAATTCCAGCTATCTCAAAAGGTATTCTCCATTTTGATTATTGATTACTAGTATGTGTATGTGCATTATACTTTATTGTCGTTAAACAATTGGTACTAGAACGTACGATCATCACAGCGATATTTGATTCTGCGCTTCCCACTCTGTGGATTACAAATATTAAATATTAAAAATAGTAAAAATTAGTAAATATTAAAAATTTAAATTATAAATCATAAATAGAAAATAGAAAAATGGGAAGTAAAGTAGTGCAAAAAAACCGAGAGGCAGGTCCAGATATTTGGAGGGTACGGCCCAGATCCGGGTCAGGATCCGTTCAGTAGTCTTATCACAGTTGGAAAGAAGCCGTTCCCAAATCTGGCTGTACGAGTCTTCAAGCTCCTGAGCCTTCTCCCGGAGGGAAGAGGGATGAAAAGTGTGTTGGCTGGGTGGGTCGTGTCCTTGATTATCCTGGCGGCACTGCTCTGACAGCGTGCAGTGTAAAGTGAGTCCACGGACGGAAGATTAGTTTGTGTGATGTGCTGCACTGTGTTCACGATCTTCTGCAGCTTCTTTCGGCCTTGGACAGGACAACTTCCATACCAGGTTGTGATGCACCCTAGAAGAATGTTTTCTACAGTGCATCTATAAAAATTAGTGAGGGTTTTAGGGACAGACCAAATTTCTTTAGTTTTCTCAGGAAGTAAAGGCGCTTGTGGGCCTTCTAGTATTTACTAGTATGTATAGCCCCCATGTCAGCTACCCCGCAGAGTGTTATACGGCCAGCTACATCATGGTCAACACTCAGCTGGAGGGCTGAAGAAGCACTACAAGGATCAGATGAAGAATGCTTTAAGGAAGTGCAAGATCAGACCCAAGGACCTGGAGGATGTTGCTGCTGACTGTACCACTTGGCGACAGCTGTGTAGGGACAGGGTTCATATTCTGGAGATGGAAAGGACAACCAGAAGACAGCAGAAGAGAACCAGGAGAAATGCAGCCATGGTTGCCACCACTACCACATATACATGTCCCACCTGCAATAGAGCTTGTGAGTCCAGGATAGGAGTGTATAGTTATCAAAGATCTCGCCGTTAAAGGAGTGGACATCGTCATTGGATTTCGATGGACAACCGAAGAGAAGACTAGTATGTGTTAATTCAACAGAATCCCTGGCAATCAATGACTGACCAGCAAACCATTAACAAAAAGAAAAGGCTTAAGTAGTGACAAAATTGAAAATTTAAATCCTTTACAGAGCATTAAATAAAGGTTGGTTCAGGGAAATCTGGAGTATTAATACAATAGTTATATACCTAGGAGGGGTGCATTGGTAATCACAGATTTAAATAATGTGATAGATTTAAAGAATAGATTATTAATAGATAAAGATAAGTATCTAAAAAGTTATTTCATATCTATCAAAGTTAAGTTAAGGTCTGTCCCGAGCCTTATAGGCTCATCAGGCCAGTGCTTATGCCGGTTTCCGTGGCGTGAAACGATTGAGAGTACGAGACCCCCCCCCCAGATAGGACGTCAGTCTATCGCGAGGTTAACCCCCAGCATTTTGCCAGTACACGTTTTCAGCTGGGTGGACTGGAGCAGTGTGTGGTTAAGTGCCTTGGTGAAAGACACAACACCCTGCCTTGGCTGGGGCTCGAACTCACGACCTTCAGATCGCTAGTCCAACACCTTAACCACTTGGCCACGCACCACACATATCTATCAAGAAACAATCCAAATTTCTCAATGGAAGTTAAATGAGCAAGAATATTTCCTTGAGAGATGTATTTTCCTAATAAAAAGATCAAAGATAATAATAAATTCAATGAGAATTAGAAGAGCTTGAGGAAACAGAAAATAATAATCAAAAAAACCCAAAGAAGGGAAAAGTAATTTATTTCTACAAGAAACAAAAATAAACACAAGCACCAGTGAGACAAAGTCAGGAGAAATTTGAAGAGGGAAGCTGATAAAAACAGTACATGTCACAAAACTATTTAAGCAAGGGTCAAACAGGAGGAACCAAAAAGTCATTAATAGCACAAAAGTAAAACTATAAGGGAAAAAGATAACACAAGTCTCTTTAATATGACCAACATTTCATTATTGCTGCAGAGATGGCAGCCCTGTCTGTGATGTTATTTCAACATTCTCAAGATTCTTGAGCAAGACCAATAGATTAGATTTGTTACCAGTGCAATCCCACTCCTTTAGCAATGATAGAGAGAAATAGAAAGCTAACTATAAACCTATTGGTTTAACTACCATTGATGGCAAAAATGCTGGAATCCATCTTTAGCCAAATGGGGGGAAAAATCTCAACAAGTGATTTTTTTTTCACCATTCATTTGTTTGACAAATCTAATTGAGATTTTTTGAAAATGAAGCCATAGTAGATAAGGAAATTGATTTACCTCCTGTTAAGCTTATAGCGCTCTCGGCACTGAAAGTACATTGAGTGCCAAACAAGGCATCCAAAAAATGAACTGTCAATCTGGCAAGGCCACAGCACAGCTCTAAGTGCGGCAGACATAACCTAATACTGTACACATTGCCACGTTTGACTGTGGTCAACAGAAAGTTCAGGGAGGAGAATGCTCAGACATTTCTGATCTCAAACACAGTGGAGGCCGGTGCTTGAGTGCTGAAGACGTGGCTTACAAACATCTTCTGCCAGATATGCTCCAAATAAGATCCATCTCAACCTCCCACTTGAGAGCCCCAAAGAAGTTTGCCTTTAGTCAATCCACATGGCATGAAGAAATGGCTGAAAGCACTGATTACAGCAATTTAGGAGCATAAGACCACAGAACATAGGAGCAAAATTAGGTCATTCACACATCAAGTCTCCTCCGCAGGAGAATGGGATTAAAAGGGATACTCCCTCACAACCCTATTCTCCTGCCTTCTCCCCATGACCTTTGACACACTGACAGACCAAGAACCTATCAAGCTCGGTTTTAAATATACACAATGACTTTGCCTCCACAGCTATCTGGAGTGATGAATTCCAGAGATTCACCACTAATGTAGCCTTGTGCTGTCTCACATAGTCTAATGTAGTTTTGTGTTGTTTCATGTAGCGCCAGGGTCCTGGAGGAACATTGTTTTGTTTTTACTGTGTACAGTACCAGGAGCTTATGGTCAAAATGACAATAAACTTGACTTGACATCTAACTAAAGAAATTTCTCCTCATCCATTCCAAGTGGACATCCTTCTATTCTGAGAACGTGCTCCCTGTCCTAGACTCCCTCACTATAAGGAATATCCTCTCCACATCCATTCGATCTAGGCCTTTCAATATTTGATGGGATGCCATAGAGGGAGTACAAAGAAGGTTCACCAGATTGATTCCTGGGATGGCAGGACTTTCATATGAAGAAAGACTGGATGAACTGGGCTTGTACTCGTTGGAATTTAGAAGATTGAGGGGGGATCTGATTGAAACGTATAAGATCCTAAAGGGATTGGACAGGCTAGATGCAGGAAGATTGTTCCCGATGTTGGGGAAGTCCAGAACGAGGGGCCACAGTTTGAGGATAGAGGGGAAGCCTTTTAGGACCGAGATTAGGAAAAACTTCTTCACACAGAGAGTGGTGAATCTGTGGAATTCCCTGCCACAGGAAACAGTTGAGGCCAGTTCATTGGCTATATTTAAGAGGGAGTTAGATATGGCCCTTGTGGCTACGGGGGTCAGGGGGTATGGAGGGAAGGCTGGGGCGCGGTTCTGAGTTGGATGATCAGCCATGATCATAATAAATGGCGGTGCAGGCTCGAAGGGCCGAATGGCCTACTCCTGCACCTATTTTCTATGTTTCTATCTCACTGAAACCTCCGTCATTCTTCTAAAGTCCAGTGAGTACAAGCCATCAAACATTTCTCATATGTTAACCCCTTTCATTCCTGAGATCATTCTTGTAAACCTCCTCTGTGCCATCACCAATGCCAGCCAGGGTGCCCAAGACTGGAGCAGGGGGGTGGCACGGGTGCAGACACACACAGTCCTGAGACAACAGGAAATAGGTTTACTGATTCCAAACAATTTGGTTATTGATCATTGCAGAATGTCTCTCAGGTGCTTCCCACTCCCACCCCTCTCCCTTCCCCTTTTCCCAAGCATGACTCCCCTCTTCCTGCCCCCTTCCCACACTCAGTCCACAATGGAGACCCATATCAGAATCAGGTTTATCATCACTCACATATATCATGAAATTTGGGTTTTTTTGCAGCAACAGTACAGTGTAATATATGAAACTACAACAGCATTATGTAAAAAGTCTTAGGCACCCTAGCTGTATATATGTGCCCAAGAATTTTGCACAGTGCTATAGGTCAACAAAGTAGTTTAGTCAACAAATTAAAGTTAGTCAATAAAGTTTAATGTTAGTCAACAAACTAAAATATGCAAATATTTTACTTCTACTATAGGAGGCATAGAATACAAAGTAGGATTATGCTAAAAATATAAAAATAACGATGGGATAAGACTAGACAGGCACTTTTGGAACAAGTTAGATGATGCAAGAGTTAACTGAGGTGCATAAAGTTATGATGGTGAACACAGAGTAAAAGGAAAGGACTAATTTCCTGAGCTGTAGGAACAAAAGCTAGAGACAATTGCCTCTGAACCAACTAGGATGAGGATTGGATGGGAGACCAGGTGGTGGTAGGGGCCGGAACTCGCTGTCTGAGCAGGAAACAGATGCAGAACCCTTAGCCACATTTCAAAAGTATCAGAAGAACCGTGACCCGCAAGTTTCCAGAGCTGCTCCTGAAAGGTTTGATTAGGCTGGGTAGCTCTTCAATAACTAGCACAAATAAAATGCCTCCCGTAAAATATATTTTCTATGAAACCGCACAGAAAATAAACTTGCAAAAACAGCAAACAACCACAGAAGCAGAAGGTACATTGGCCATTGCTGGAAATTCAAACCATTTCATGAAACTAACTTCATTTGAGGGTGACGAGGTGGAGGTACGTCTCTACCAAAGGAGGTGCAAGGCGCTCAATCCATCCACGAGCCTGCAGGTGACCCTTAGGCAAGGGATAGCACCTGCTTAGCCGTCCTTACTCCCTCTCCCACCCCAGTCAGGGTATGTGAAGCCAAGGGAACAGGTGGTGGATGGTCAAATGAGCAGCCGGTGCACACCACAAGTCCTAGTCTTGCGACCACTGACACCAGGCAGACAATCTCTTAAGAGTATTGATAATGACTGGGGTCACCCATCTTGTGAAGGCAGTGGCAACCCACTTCTGTAGGAAAAAATTGCCAAGAACAGTCATGGTCGCGGAAAGACCACGATTGTCTACGTCATACCACACGGCACCTAACGAATGAATGAACTTCATTTGGAGTTAGAGTTTTGTTCTCTGTCCCTAAAGGAAGGTGTGATATTCTTAGCTTAGGGTTCATTCAGTTTAGATTTTCTAGGTTGATTCCTGGGATGTTGGACTACCCAGGAAGGCAAGCCTGAGTAAGACTGTCCAACTCACACCTGAGTTTAAAACAACAGGAGCTGATCTCTCCAAGATGGTTGGTATAGAGTGCAGATAGTTATCCCTGGCTGGACAGTTTAGGCCTGGGTCCACCTTCAGCAGGAATAAGGGATCAGCCACTTGAGGCTGAGCTAAGAAATCTCTTTTATGCAATTGACTGTAAATCTTGCAATTCCCCTCCCCAGATGCCAGCCTATAGAGGTGGGGTTTAGCGGTTTTGCTGGCTGCACGCCTTAAAGAACCTACTCTCTCCTCGGCATTATGGGGGCTGCAAAGAAAAGAGCCATCAGGACGGTCATGGAGACTGCTGAGCAAGCCTCCAGATGGCTATGGATCAAGAGGTGTGACCTGTAGACCAATGCTGCTAGGATACAAGCCAAGGCCTGATCAACCCTGGCTGGGTCACCTTGGCGAGAGTATCTGGTTTTGAAAGACCTGAAACACGCAATGACCACAGGTTACATTACTGATAATGTGTCCCAGCACAACCTGGGATGTATCTCAGCATCATAGAAATTAGAAACTAAACAATTACTCTTTCTCAAGCCATAAAAAAAACTTATCAAAATTTCTAATCAAGTTAAATCAATTTGTTGGACTCAATGTTATCTAACCAATCATTTCTGACAATCATACCATTAAAAAATGTACAACTCATGAATTAAAGCAAATAGTTTTAGCGAGAACAGAAAATACATCCTATCATTTATTTGTTTTGATTCGACTGGAGAAGCCAGCAAATAGAACAGCCTGTGAAACAGCAGGAAATCACTAATGTAATGACAAACATTAATAGATTCATTGTAATTATAACAGTAAAAAAAAAGGGTATGACAGGAATTGGAAAATCATGTGAAGGATCTGGCAATAAAAAGCTGCTTTAAAATTATGCAATCTTTAGCTTCAGCGCTTTTGAAATACAAAGCTAGGTGGCACTGTAGGCTGTGAGCAACAGCTGTAGGAGCTTTGGGGGATATGGAAAGGCTAAGTGAGCGTGCAACAACATGAAACACAGGACACAACGTGGTAAACCCAGTTCAACCATCTTAGTAGAAAGGCAGAGTATTGCTTAAATGGAGAGAGAGGTTGATGGCTTCATGTCTATGGACTCGCTTTCATGAACTTCAGTTCTGAATGCCTTTTGCTTACTTTCATTGTTTGCACGATTTGCTTTCTTTCCCGTCTCTCTGCACATTGGATGTTTGGCGGTCTTCTTTTTAATTGGATTTCTTTGCTTTGAGGCTTGCTGTACGAAGACAAATCTGAAGGTTGTATAAAGCACACTGATAATAAATGTACTTTGAACTTTTGCACCCTGGTGTTCGGAGAGACCCAGATATCCACATGTTCAGATCAGCAACAGTGAACATGTAGGTACAGAAAACAGTCAGGAAAGACTACTCTCTGTTTCTGTAAGCATAAGAGTAGAAATAAAAATGTCAAAGCATTTTTTCTCCAATTCTTTGCAGTCAGGGTATGGTCATAACATGGAATTCTGCAGGAAGCTCTGATTTTCTGACACAGGAAAGGATAATCCAGCACACTCCACACTTTGCCCACTGGATGTTATTTCTATAAGTATCTCAGTTATTATAAGTTGTTCCCTTATTAAGATGTTACACTGTACAGTAACTTTTCTAGTCAACCGAGAAAGTAGGAAGGGAATGCGGGAATTAGCATCCCAGTGGACTGGAGGAGAGCTCAGGAACTGAGATCCTGGTTTGTTAAAGAGAAAACTGCCACATGACCTGGTGAATCAGATACCAAACCACTGGGATTTCTAAATACTCAAAATAGCTTTTACTGTACCAGCATTGGAAAGAGTGCAGCAAAAGTTCACCAAATCAAACCCTCCTTTGTCGTACAAGAGCCGTTACGGCTGGGCCTCTATGAAAACCTAGAAGAACATGATCTCACTGAAAAGTACAGCCATCAACCTCGGTAAACATTCATTCAGTCCGCCACTAGAAAATGGTGGCAGTGTCCACAATCTACAGAATGCACTGCCCTTCCTGGGCCAGGCTTCTTTCACAGTACCTTTAACTTCTAACAACTTCCATAAAGGATGGCAAGACCAGGGGATTCCGGTTCTTTGGGCCGTCGATTAAATCAGGACAGCTGCTAATTTCGGACAATTCTTAAAGAACAAAAACTAATTGAGAAAATAGTTGGGATTCCCCTTCACTGATCTGGGACACTATGTGACTTAGTTTCAACAGGAGACTGTTTGGCAACGGTTTCTAACTAGTGTCAGTCATGTGCACTTGTGTCCCCATTAGACATTACACCGTACCTAGAGTGAACAGTTTCAAAATAGCCTCAGTTGTATGTATTTGTGTTCAGGAAAAAAAGTGATTTTCGTCACTGATACATGGCAAGAAATAAGCAGCAAGACAATTTAGAACTGTTCTGCTCACTCTGGTTTCAAGTGTTCAGGCTTGGAGGTGTCAGAAACAGCTGGGAGTAAAAATGAAATGATTTCACTCCTTCAAGTTAGGCACTATAAACATTTGGAGGATGCAACCATCAAAAGGATTGTATGAAGGCAGTCCAGTATCTACACTAGGCGTCTGTGCTGATTTTGTTCATTACTGGTCAATCAGAAGAACACGGCAGAACACACCAGATGAATTCCTGCATCGATAACTATTAAGAACTAATACAATTTTGTAGTACTGTAGTAATATTGGCAGTGTTCCAGTTCTGTACTTCATTTAAATACATAATTTGTTACCCAGTTAAATGGTAGTTTGTCTTTTTCGTTAAATACCTTTTTAACTATTCCCACAGAACTTCAGCTAATTGTGGCAGCCACTTAATTGGGCCAAAATGTATCGGTCCTGATGTGGTCAATTAACCAAAATACACTGCACCTGTTCCTTAAAGATATTTAAAGATTTGGCTTCCACTATCTTTCTCAAAGAGAGCTTCGGAATCCCATGACCCTCAGAAAATTAATTTATCCCTGAAATTGGAAGACATCTGTTTTAAATAGTGACCCTCATTTCTAGATTCTCCCAGAGGAAAGTTTTGAGCAGTTAAATAATGCTAATGATATCCAGGTCTACTGGTTATCGAGAACAAGGCAGAATCTCAAGAGGATCTATTACATTATTATTAATACAGAGGCTATCTGAAAATGACAGGATTAAAGAACCAAGATGAACTGACTCAAGCAATTAGAATTCACACAGGTATTATAGTTAATTGATTTACATCTGTTCAATAATGCCTTTGATTTTATTTTAATTTTGTTCATTTTATAATTTTTATAATTTTATAATATTTATAATTTTATTCTTTTTATAATTTTTCACACAGCATCCTATTGCTGCGTGGCTTGCTATGCCAGGTGGGCAAGACTCTCTACGTTCGTGTGGTGTCTCTCTCTTTCGATGTCAAAGGACGATGTTATCATGGTTCTGCGCTATAGGATTGGAGTATTGTGTTTAGGGACTGTGGACTTCACAGACGCATGGTTTTTATATTCTGTGTTTTTCACCCATTTCTTTCCATTTTGTTGTGCAATGGGAAAGGGTTTGGGGGTTGACGTTTTTGTTACATTTTGTGCGGGGAGCAGTTTGATGCGTTTCTCTGAACGACTTTCATGTTCTTTCTTTGTTTTGTGGCTATCTGGAAAAGACGAATCTCAGAGTTGCATATGGACACATACTCTAGTCATAAGTGAACCATTTGGTCTTGAGAAATGATTCTTGTTGCTCTACTGAAATGAAGCAAACCTGTTTAGATCTGGCTTGTAACTTAATACTAAATGGGATAACAGTAAATACAGGCACAAGTAATAAATTTTCTATTTTAGTTGTTGATAGGGTAGAATATGATTCTTTTGAAATAGTTGAAAGAACAAGAGCCTAGACGAGTAATAATTTCCCCTAGAGAGGTCTGTAACTCACTGACTGAAAAGTTGGTGAATGGAGGAAAAAACTCTCATTTAAAACGTACTTCAATGTTCACTTGAAATGTCATATCTTAAAAGCTCTAGACCAAGAACTACGACATAGGACTGGGCTAAGTTGCTCTTCCCTGTTGGCACAGGCATATTAAGGTGCCCCTACCCAGGCCACAAATTTCTGTTATTTTATGAAACTATGCACAATAAAAGGACAAGGTACATCAGATTTACATTCCTCAGGTGGAATCTGTCTGTTTCAGATCCTTGTACACGACTGCCTGACCTTTGTATCAGACGGCAAAAATAAGCAAAACTTCAAAACATTTTCATCAGTTACAGCAGATCAAAGGCCTACTTTGATATACATTTCAAAAGATTCATTCCTATTAGATTCCTTCCTCTCCAGCCCTTTACCTTTCTCACCCAGTTGGGTTTGCCTATCACCTTCCAACAAGCCTCCTTCCCTCCCCCCGCTTTTTTATTCTGGAGCCCTCTTCGAGGTTTTATGGCATTGGCAAACAGCTTTAAGGTGCATTACTGCCACCTCCTCTACTGGACTGTGGGCCAGGATATCTAAATCCTATATCAAATTCTATTTAAAAGAAACTGTATTCTTAAGGAACTGAACTATATATTTAAAGCAATAATCCTTTTTACTATGTCATCTTCCTCCTTCCTTTCCAGCCCGAACTGTCAACTGTTCATTCATTTCTGTGGATGCTGCCTGACACAATGAGTTCCTAAAGCATTTTGTGTGTGAGAATGTGCCCCAACTACTTTACGTAACATCCAATTGTTTCTTGCTAATAAATGCCAGCCCTTGGTTACAAATGCCGACTTGTGTACAGTAGGCGGGAGGAGAGGAAGCAGCGCGCCGCGCGTGCGCAGCCCTCCGATGAAAAATGATGTCGTACCTGTTAAATAGGGGCCGTGGACAATTCTGATTTGATGAAGATGGACGTGAAAGCACAGAAGAACATCTGGAAAAATTTCTGAAACGCTCGTTCGCTGCTGTCGTTACTGCGCGGTTAGGAATCTTTCGGAGGGTAGGCTTCAAAATCCCCGGCTTTGCCTGCTGTTGGCGACCGAGAAGGAGGTCGATTCGTTTGGATAGTGATGGCGCTCAGCACTCAGTGTCGGAGAGCTGATCAGAGCTTGAAGTTTTCGGATGACTCAGAGTCGGACCGAGGTTGGGTATGGCAGGGAGAGTTTTTCTTCCTTCTCTCCGTCTGCGTGAGATGTGGGATATTTGAGAGACTTTGAACTTTTACTGTGCTCATGGACTTCTTCATCAAGTTATGGTATTATTGCACTGTTGTAACTATATGTTATAATTATGTGGTTTTGTCAGTTTTTTCAGTCTTGGTCTGTCCTGTGTTTTGTGATATCACACCGGAGGAAATATTGTATCATTTCTTAATGCATGCATTACTAAATGACAATAGAAGAGGACTGCGTGTCTTCATCATCTAAAATTGACCTCCCATAACAATACATTCAAAGTCTAATGTATGCACATATGCTTATTCGCATGAATGGCAGAATCAGTTTCTCCTCACTTCACGTTTAATAATTATTCTTTTTTTGAGGCTTGCAATGCCACTCATTGTAACCCTGTGCAGGAGCGTTTATCATATCAAGTGATTTTCGTATAATTTCTGATTTACAGACACAAGGTCCTTTAGAACTTCTGTAAAAGCAGAACCCAGGAACGGCCTATAGTAAACAGTACTGTAACGACCCAATTCATTAGAAATTTTCATCACTTGCTCTGCAATTTTCCACTCATTTTCAAACAGTGCATCTCCAACTCATCTTTCCATATGACACAGAGCTGGGCCACTTGACCCACAAAAATATACTCCACCATCTATTCATGGCTGATTATAGACTTCGAGACAACGGAGAATCAGATGTGGAGAGGGTAAGCAACTTTTTTTTTTGTAATTCAATTTTTTATTATTATTTATTCTTATTTTACAAAGCAGCACAGCATATCATAGAGGAGATAAAGTACAGCATATTTACACAGCCATCCCATGACAGGAAAACAAGTAAAACTTAGAAACAGAAAGAAGTTCTAATTTAAGTTTAAATTAACATACAAGCAAAATTGACCCCACGCATTTTGCACTGGGTAAACCACTTTAAATTCCTCTGTGCTGTTTATTATTTCAAAGGATCTGTCCTGGGCCCAGCGTGCAAGAGCAATTACAAAGGGAGCATGACAGCACCGCTAGTTCCTTAGGAGTTTGTGAAGATTCACCACGACATCTAACACTGACAAACCTCTATAGATGTGTAGTGGAGAGTATTTTCACTGGTTGCATCACAGCCTGGTATGGAAACACCAGTGTCCATAAGACAAAGGAGCAGAAGTCAGCCATTCGGCCCATCAAGTCTGCTCCGCCATTTTATCATGAGCTGATCCATTCTCCCCTTTAGTCCCACTCCCCCGCCTTCTCACCATAACCTTTGATGCCCTGGCTACTCAGATACCTATCAGTCTCTGCCTTAAATACACCCAATGACTTGGCCTCCACAGCTGCCCGTGGCAACAAATTCCATAGATTCACCACCCGCTGACTAAAAAAATTTCTTCGCATTTCTGTTCTGAAAGGGCGCCCTTCAATCCTTAAGTCATGCCCTCTCGTACTAGACTCCCCCATCATGGGAAACAACTTTGCCACATCCACTCTGCCCACGCCTTTCATGTCCTTGAACAGAAAATCCTAAAAAAATAATTAGTGACTACGGCCCAGTAAATCACAGGTAAAGCCCTCCACACCACAGAGCTCATCTACACAAAACGTTGTCGCAGGAAAGCAGCATCCATTGAGGATCCCCACTACCCAGGTCTTCTCACTGCTGCCATCAGGTAGAAGGTTCAGGATCCTCAGGACTCGCATCACCAGGTTTAGGAACAGTTACTACCCCTCAACCATCAGGCTCTTGAACCTGCTGGGGGGGGGGGGGTAGTTTCACTCCACTTCACTTGCCCCATCATTGAAACACTTCACTTGCCCCATCATTGAAATGTTCCTGCTTACAACCTATGGTTCTACTTTTCATCTCATGATCTCAATATTTATTGTTATTATTATTTCTTCCTTCTTGTATTTGCACAATTTGTCATCTTCGGCACCTTGGTTAAATATCAAATTTGGTGCAGTGTTTTCATTGATTCTATTATGGTTATTATTCTGCAGTGGATTTATTGAGTAAGCATGCAAGAAAATGAATCTCAGGGTTGTATATGGTGACGTGTACTTTGATAATAATTTTACTTTGAACTTCTCTCCACCCTTTTTCCTCCGAGAGCTTCGATTTCCCAGTTTCTCTAACATATCTGTTCTAATAGCACCACCTTCCACACCAGTGCTTTTGAGACCAAACGAGAGGAAGTCTGCAGGTGCTGGAAATCCAGACGACACACACAAAATGCTGGAGGAACTCAGCAGGCCAGGCAGCATCTATGGAAAAAGTAGGATTGACGTTTCAGGCCCAAACCCTTCGGCAGGACTGAAACATCGACTGTATTCTTTTCCATAGATGCTGCCTGGCCTGCTGAGTTCCTCCAGCATTTTGTGTGTGTTGCTAGAGCTTCTACTATATTCCTTTCTCCCCACAAGTATTATTTTGCACTGTCATAGCTGATAGTCATCTGTATATGCGCCATTTCCTGTATTTCTGTCCACCGCTTGTTTCCTCTCAGCCAGAACACTATCTTATTGCACACTTTGACACCTCCAATGTATCCCTGCCCATTCCATTTCAGCAGCTCAAAGAAACTCGAATTCCTCCTTCTCCACCAATACTAGGTCCATTTATTATAGACCCCTTGTGCCATTGCAGAACACCTGCGAACAGGCTTTCCAACCCAGGGATCTCAACAGTCTTTAACTCCATTACTTCGATAAACACATTTTTCCTAATCCTTCCACTATGACTGACTTCGAAGCAAGTTTGGAATGTTTTCTGGATCCTCCAGCATGAAGACAACACAAATTTCCTTATTATTACTTTGCCCATACCATCTTCTAAGGCATAAACTTTTACTTTCACTTCTCCCTCTTTATCAGTACATCACGGGCAAAGAACATCTGACCATTAAGCAGACCTGCATGAAGCGCTGTCAGAGGAAAGCAGGTCACCATCCAGGTCATGCTGTCTTCTCACTGCCACCATCAGGGAGAAGGTGCAAAAGCCTCAGGACTCGCACCACCAGGTTCAAGAACAATTACTACCCCTCTGCTATCAAAAGGGATCATTTCACTCACTTGCCCCATCACTGAAATGTTCCTACATCCAGCGATCTCACTTTAAGGACTCTTTATCTCATTACCTCATGCTCCCGTTAATTATTGCTATTTATCTATATTTTCATTTGTGCAGTTTGTTGTCTTCTGCACTCTAGTTGATCTTCCATTGATCATATTATAGTTACTATTCTATAGATTTGATGAGAATGCCCACAAGAATATTAATCTCGGGGTTGTATATGGTGACATACATGTACTTAAGATAATAAAATTTACTTTGATACTCGATACGCTTATGGGAGCTTTTGCAATGACATTCGCACAACACACTCCACTCATCCCACCACCCAATACCCTATCATCACCCTGCCTGATCCTCTCGACCAGAATTTAATCCCTTCTTCTAACTGTCACTTCCCCCATGGTCCAAATACTCTTACCAACAATTCCCCAGCCTCACTGCAATCATTTCCAGCATCCTCACAACAATCCTCAAATAGTACTCCATAACATACACCCCAACATTACTTCTGTAAGCCCCCTATCATAATGGCAAAAAAACACGAAGGAAATTTCGACCATGCACAGTACCCTTGGTAGCCTACAGTCATCATTACGTGCCGTGTCGTATGATGTAGCGATCATGGTCCATGACCTTCATTGTGTGACGAGAATACACATAGATTAAGATGTTAGCTGTCCTGTGCTGGCACCAGTGGAATCAGCAGTTGGTCTGCCACCTGTCTTCAGGAGAAAGAGAGATAAGGAAAACAATGGCGCAGCATTTGGAGATGTTAATGAAGGGTCGGGAGAGTTTAACGGAAGGAGAGCTGTCAAGATCGGCTCCCCCTTTGAACCCTGAACTGTTTGAAGTGATGGACAGGCGATACCCCAGCAGGGGGATAAAAAGGGACAGGTTCGCTAAGGCGACACACGACACCCCGAGGTAACGAGACCCTGGAAGCGGTGCGTCTCCCACAAGTCAGTGGGAAGTTTTGGAAGGCTGGTCGCGGGACCAAGCCATAGATGCACAGGGTGGAAAGGCACGATCAGCGGGAACCTGGTGTGTGTCCGCCCTTGTTCACCGCAGAGAAACTATCGTATCTGGAAACGGAGGGGTCACGGTCGGTGACCTCAGAAGACATCACAAAGGGCTTGCCCAAAAGCTGGCTGCGAAGAATATCGAAGGTCTGTGTGGAAGCCGTTTGAATATTCATTCGTTTTGCTCTCTCTCTCCTTCCCCCCACTGTCCATCCCCCACGGCAGTGATTACTATGAACTGAACTGAACTAAATTGAACTGAACTTTGCGTCACTTTGAAACTGGTCATTTACCCCTAGATGACGATAGAGCTTGATTGATCCTGTTATCCTAATTCTGTGTACATGTATGTTTATCATTGCTGAACTGTTGCATTTATTATCCTTTTGATTAGAGTACTGTGTTGCTTGTTTCTTTAATAAAACTTTCTTAGTTCTAGTAATCCAGACTCCAACTGAGTGATCCATTTCTGCTGGTTTGGCAACCCAGTTACGGGGTACATAACAATTGTTCTTGGCAAATTTTTTCTACAGAAATGGTTTGCCATTGCCTTCTTCTGGGCAGTGTCTTTATAAGATGGGTGACCCCAGCTATCATCAATACTCTTCAGAGATTGTCTGCCTGGCGTCAGTGGTCGCATAACCAGGACTTATGATGTGCACCGGCTGCTCGTACGACCATCCACCACCTGCTCCCGTGGCTTCACATGACCCTGACCAGGGGCTAAGAAGGTGCTTCACCTTACCCAAGGGTGACCTGCAGGCTGAGGGAAGGAGCTCCTTACACCTCCTTTGGTAGAGACGCATCTCCACCCTGCCACCCACATACTCTACCATACAGTATATAGTGGAATATGCAAGGTGAGAATTTACCAGTATGTCATGCTAGAGCTGCCAACCCAGGGTGTCCAGATTTGAAGCATTCTTCATGCACCACTTTGCGTGACGCCGCGGAATTGTTAACAAAAACTGCCAGATATTACTGTGTGCAACCACTAAGGAATCATGCATATAAAAATGCTGGTAGGTTGCAAGAATTATTTTGCAAGTTGATTTTGGCAAAATTATTCTTGTACACTGCACGTAGCTACAAATGCAATAAAAAATACTGATTTTGTCTGTCATTTTCTAACATATGCTGTTAGTTTGAATATTTTAAATGGCAATGACTATTCCTTCAAGCATGCAATTACGCAAAATAGAAAATCTGACAACTATAACTCCAAAGACCAAGCGTTCTTGTAATCAAAATATAATTGCTAATCTCAGAGTGTATTTGATTAGTGGGTGCATGAATCTCTCCAGGCCAACCAAGTCAACAATCTTGACACTTCACTATACAGCTGAAATGACTAGATATGGAAAACTCACTGCAAAACAACATTAGCCCATTCATATTTTGGTGGAGACTAATCCACCCATTGAAACGTCTGCTCCAATTTACTTAACCTGTAGTTTTAATATTACTTTGACTTTAAAAAGAAAGTAGCAGTCAGAGACAGCTCCTGCACCTTCTTCCTCGTGGCAGCAACAAGAAGCAAGCATGGGGGTCCCTGATTATGATTGCTGGCTCCCTGTGACAGCATTCCTTGTAGATGGACTCAACGGTGGGGAGGGCTTTACCTGTGACAGGCTGGGCCGTATTACGACTTTTTTCTTAGGATTTTTCTATTCAAGGACATTGGTGTTTCTTTACCTGGCTTGTGATGCAGCCAGTCAATACACTCTCCACTACACATCTATAGAAGTTTGTCAAAGTTTTAGATGACATGCCAAATCTTCACAAGCTCCTACACTGGCTCATGGACCTCCAGCTTCATCCTCCTAAAGTTAATAATCAACTCCTTAGTCTTGCTGACACTAACCAAGAGGTTGTTGTGGCACCACTCCATTGCATAAGGTTATCACACAAAGTGGTACAAGATTCTTAATATTTACAGAAAATGTTAAGCATTTTAAAAACGCAAACAACAGGAATTCTGCAGATGCTGGAAATTTTAATCTGTTTCAGAACGCCTCATGGACAGCTTCTCAAGAGCCTGCCAGGACTTCAGCTTGACCATCAGCCTGAAGAAAACCAACGTGTTGGGCCAAGGCGTTGAGTACCCCCCTGCCATTACCATCAACAACTATGAGCTGGAGATAGTTCACGAGTTTACATACCTTGGCTCCACCATCACGGACAGTCTCTCCCTAGACCCCGAGATCAACAGACGGATCGGACGAGCAGCCTCAACATTCGCCAGGCTGACAAAGAGAGTCTGGGAGAACAGAAAGCTGACGATGCACACCAAGGTTGTAGTCCACAGGGCCTGCGTCCTCAGCACACTGCTTTACGGCAGCAAGACCTAGAGCCTCTACTACAGACAAGAGCGGCGTCTCAACGCCTTCCACCTTCGCAGCCTGAGACGCATTCTGGACATCACGTGGACTGACTGAGTCACCAACAATGAGGTCCTGGCCCGTGACCAGATACCCAGCCTCTTCACCCTGCTCCAACAATGCCATCTCCGCTGGCTGGGCCACGTACACCACATGCCAGATGGGAGGATCCCGAAAGGCCTGCTGTACGGGGAAATGGCCTCCGGCAAGAGAGCACAAGGGCGGCCCCATCTTCATTTCAAAGGCGTTTGCAAGAGAGACATGAAGTCACAGAAAACGAACGTCGAGAGGTGGAAGGACATCGCAAGCGATCGCTCTCACCGGAGGCTGGAACTACACAGAGGTCTAAAGAGAGGAGAAGAGAAGCTGAGGCTTGCTGCTGAAGAAAAGTGCACTCGTCGGAAAAACAGCACCAAGACAACACTGGAGGACAGTGACTTCAAGTGCAGTCGATGCAGCCGAGACTGTCACTTCCGTGTGGGCCTCTACAGCCACAACAGACGCTGCTCTAACACAGACTGAAGCAAGACTTTCCAGGTGCAGACCCATGGTCTCACGAGACTAACGGATGCCACCACCATTAATCTGTTGGTCTAGATGCTCTGTCCAATTCAATGGGACATGCTCCCTTCTCTGTGTTACCATCAGGAATGAGCAGAGAAGCCGGAAGGCACACGTTCAATGATTCAGAAACAACTTCTTCCTCTTTGCCATCCGATTGCTGGATGGAAACTGAACCCATGAACACTACCTCACCACTTTTTAAATTTCTATTTTTCCACTACTTATTTAACATGTATACACACACACACAAACACACACACACACACACACACACACACAGATCCAACGAGGGATCATAGAGCGATCAGAAGTGGAGAGAGTGAGCAGTTTCAAGTTCCTGGGTGTCAAGTTCTCTGAGGACCAAACCTGGTCCCAACACATCGATGCAGTTATAAAGGAGACAGTGACTGTACTTCATTAGGAGTTTGAAGAGATTTGTAAACCTGATTCTATAGATGTACTGTGGAGAGCATTCTGACAGGCTGCATCACTGTCTGGTATGGAGGGGCTACTGCACAAGACCGAAAGAAGCTGCAGAGGGTTGTAAATCTAGTCAGCTCCATCTTGGGTACTAGCCTACAAAGTACCCAGGACATCTTTAGGGAGCAGTGTCTCAGAAAGGCAGAGTCCATTATTAAGGACCTCCAGCACCTTTTCTCATCAGGAAGGAGGAACAGAAGCCTGAAAGCACACACTCAGCAATTCAGGAACAGCTTCTTCCCCTCTGCCATCTGATTGCTAAATGGACATTGAACCATGAACATTACCTCACTTTTTTTAATATATGTCATTTCTGGTTTTTGCATGATTTTTAATCTATTCAATATATGTATACTGTAATTGATTTATGTGTTTAATTATTAATATTTTATCATTATTTTTTCTTCTTCTATATTATGTATTGCATTGAACTGCTGCTGCTAAGTTAACAAATTTCACGTCACATGCCGGTGATAATAAATCTGATTCTGAGACTGAGACAGAGACACACACACACACACACGGACACATAGACACACACACTCTCACAACTTGGTTGAAAGGGAGCCAAAATATCTGCACAGCTAGAAAAATAAATTACATGAAAGTGTTTCATTCAGTTTGAAATAAACCCACTAGTCAATAGAATCAATGTGCTTCAACCTTGCCAACATCAGTCCTTGATGCCACTGTTCTTTGAATGTCACTTCCAATTAAACTGTAGAATTTAAAGCTGCATGCATGTAATTCAATATGAAGTTTAGTGGGCCAAGATCACAGGCCATTATAAAATCAGTAGCTTGCAAGAGACATTTAGATCAATAGAGAAACACACACAAAGGCCACAGAACTAATTTCAGGAACAGTTACGAAACAAGTTCTAAAACAGATTAGGAGAGGATTTTATCATGATGAAGCTTAATCATTCTCATTCTCAAATTAACCTTTGTCACACTTGCCAGAAACAGAAATGTTTTAATCAATCAAATCAGCAGCAATCTCTTGTTGAGATGATGAGAATTTTCTTGCAGGAAGTTAGCATTTGAGGCCAACCTGCAACTGAAACTCACTATATGGACAGACATTTCCAAGAGGGATTACAGTATCTGGGAGTTTTCCCTCTATTATAGACAGCAAACTTTCACTAAGTGAAACCGTTGAAGTAAGTTCTTCGCCATCTAGACAAGGGTTCCCACCCTGGGGACCACAGACCGCTCTGTTAATTGTAGGGGTCCATGGCATAAAAAAAGGTTGGGAACCACTGATCTAGAGTAAGTGTATGCCATAAGTAGATTTCCAAGTTATATTTTGTCTGAAATATTTATCTGATCTCCTCTTAAGCACATGCCATAATGAAGCTAAGAAGTAAAGTTTGCTCTGATGGTATAAAACTTGCTAGCTATACAATACAGTTAGTCAAATATCCAACGTGATGTTTGATTATTATCATTGGGATGCTTATTTGCTATTTTGAGGGAGAATTGCAACTGTAAAAGTGAGTATATCTGCAAGATCCATATTTTTTAAAACTCTTTTAAAAAAAAACCAGACTCCTTTAAAACTCTTCCCTGTCTCTGTAAAACTGTCCTTCATTTTTTGCTATCCTTTTTAATTGAAAATGACCCTGGCAATCCACTCTATCCTCAGTGTGAGTGGCAAGGTGGAGATACGTCTCCACCAAAGGAGATGCAAGGTGCAGTAATGAAAGAAAAAGCCACGGCCGTCAGCGCATGACCTTCATGAGTTATGTCAAGGGACAGACAGACAAAAGTTTTGAAGAGCTTATTAATACTTCTCAACTTAAAGACAGATGGTCACTTGCGTTATGTGACACAGCACATAATGATGGTGATGACAACCCTCAGCCTTCATTCCAATGAAAACAAACTCAGTCTATTTAATCTTTTTCCACAAGTAAAGCTTTCCAATTCAGGAAGCAGCCAATGACCACCCTCTGCACACTCTGTAGTACAACCACATCCTTCCAACAGTGTGACAACCGGAGCTGTGTACAGTATTTTGTGAAATCCCAATATAACAACCAAGTTCTATATTGAAAATTTCACATTCATGAAGGCCAGCATGCCATATATTTTCTTCATCTCCCCCTCTACCTGCTTTGCCACTTTCAAGGAACTATGAACTTTAAACCACATTCACCCTACCATTCAAAATTATCACCTCACACTTATTGGGAGGTAAACTCCATCACAAATGTTCCACCTGATCATTCCTCTCATCAATATCCTGCTGCAGACTTGGACAATCTTTCTTGTTGTCCACAATACCACTGATTCGTGTCATCCACAAACTTACTTTATGTCTCCTATATTAACAGCTTAGACATGAATATATGTCACAAACAAGGATCTCAGAACTAATGCCCGTGGAACAGCACTCTCTGCCTGTCATCAAGCCAATTGTAGGTCCATTAGCCAGATTACCTTGGGTCCCATGTGCCTTTAATTTCTGGAATCGCCTATCAAGTGGGATTTTTCAAATTACATTAGTCAAAGACTACTGTTTATTTTCCAAACAAATTTAATTCTAATACCTTAGAATTTTCTCCAATAATTTCCCTTCAACTGAAGCATGATTCACTGGGTTTGTGGTTACCAGACTTGCTACTCCCTTCTTAAATAAAGGATTACATGAATGAACATTTGTATCCTGCAGCTAATAATAACAGAAATATCTCCGTTAGGGCCCCAACCTCATGATGTAGGTGACAGACCAGACTGGAAAGGGTCATGTCGGGGCCCGAGGCGAGGGACAGGCAGGGTCAGCATGCTGCTCTGAACTACAGGTCTGGGGATGGATTCTCTTTGGACTTCAGTTCAGAACTCCATTTGCTTGCTTTTATTGTTTGCATGATGTGTCCCCCCCCCCCCCCCCCACACTAGGTGTTTAATGGTTTTGTTTATGGGCTCTTTTGGGTGTCTTTGTTTGGTGGCGGCCTGTTAGGAGACGAATCTCAAGGTTGCATAATGAATGTACTTTGATAATGAGTGTACTTTGAGCTGTTTCCTCCATTGCTTCCCATAACATCCTGGAATAAATCCCATCTTGCTCTGGGTATTTATCAGCCCTTGGGCATTCCATGACATCTAACACCTCTCCCTTCTTAACACTAAAATATTCTAGGTCATCAACAATCAAGATTGTTTATTGTCATTCTTCAGTGCACGAGCAGAAAGGAGAACCAAACAATCATTAACTCTGGATCCGACGGAGAAAGGAGAACCAAACGATCGTTATTCCGTATCTGATGCAGCATTTTAAAAAAAACACACACCAAGCAACACAATTTTACATAAACACAAACAATACAAATATAAAAGCAATCCTATAAAACACTATGTACAAGTAACTGTTTGAGTGTGACTGCATTTGCAATATCTTAGCTTGTATACAGTACATCGACTCACACACACTCTATTCAACAATTTTCTTCTTGGTAAATACAGCTAAGTGTTCACTTAGGGTCTCATCCACATGGGTTACCCTATAACCCTGAAGAGGACCCACGCCCTCTCTGGCTATGCTTGCTCCTGATATTCTTATGGAATGCCATGGGTTAATCCTTAATCTTACAAGCTAAAGTTGGTGCATGACCCCTCTGTTCCTTCCTAATTTGTTAAATTTTCTCCATCTGTATTTCTCCAGAAACTCACTCAGCTCCAGTTTCTCACTGCCCCTTTTCCCTGACAAATGATCAGGACAGTGTAATGGTGAGCGTAACACTATCACAGTGCCAGCGACTGTGGTTCAATTACACCGCTGTCTGTGAGCCACGTGTGCATTCGCTCCAACACCAGCTGGGTTTCCTCCAGGAACTCTCGTTTCCTCCCACTTTCCAAAGACATGCAGGTCAGTAGGTTCAATGGTCACACGGAGCAGCATGAGATCATTGCGTCATTAAGACCTGATACTGTGTTGCATCTCTAAATTTAAAAACTCTTTAATACCTCTTTTTCATCTAAGGATCTGTAATCATCTTTATCTTTTACACTTCAACGATTCAAAAGATTCTAAGTACATTGTCAAAGTCAGCATGCAGTAAACAACCCTGAAATCATCTTCCCACAGACAGCCACAAAACAAAGGAAACTATGGAACCTGTTTTAACAAAAAACACGAAACCCCCAATTCACCAAAAAAAGAACAAGCTGTGCAGACAAAAAAAAAAGCAAAAAAAAAAAAAACAGAATACAAAAACCCAAATCACAAAGAACATCAAGAGAGTCTGGGCATATTCAGTTTATACTTACCAGAACAAGTTATCGCCACACACTATCAAAGTTGCTGGTGAACGCAGCAGGCCAGGCAGCATCTCTAGGAAGAGGTACAGTCGACGTTTCAGACCGAGACCCTTCGTCAGGACTAACTGAAGGAAGAGTTAGTCCTGACGAAGGGTCTCGGCCTGAAACGTCGACTGTACCTCTTCCTAGAGATGCTGCCTGGTCTGCTGCGTTCACCAGCAACTTTGATGTGTGATGCTTGAATTTCCAGCATCTGCAGAATTCCTGTTGTTTAAGTTATCGCCACAATCTTTTACTGAAGCCATTCAATACAAACATAAGGTCATTACGCTTCAACTATGTTAAACATTGGTGACATGACAATTAATTATTGTATGCAGTGTTTGTATCTTTATTCATCATTTAAATGCCTTGGAAGTAGTTCAGAGAAGTTTATAAGACTAGTACCAGGAATGGGCATAACGTTTTGAGGAAACATGCCAGCACTGCACCACTGGGTTTTGACGGGATGGGGTTTAAGAGAAGTTTACACTTATGGTAGGAGTTTGGAGGGCTATAGTCCAATGCAGGTCAAGGGAAGTGGCCAGTTTAAATGGTTTGGCATGGACTAGATGGGCCAAATGGCCTGCCTCTGTGCTGCTCTTTTCAATAACTATGAAAGCATGAGCAGGCTAGGTTTGCATGCACTAGCATTTAGAAGAACGAGAGGGAATTGACAAAAAAAAAATTTAGATCCCGAGTGTCTTGACCAGGAGAGGATGTTTCTCGATGGTGGAGTATCTGGTCAAGGCAATTCCATTCCGTTTCAAATTCTGCTTCCACAACTTTGAGGAAGAAAGTTTTAAAATATCTTTAAGGTGGAGAGAGACAAGTACTTGATGGCAAGGGGGTGAAAGGTTAGCAAAGTAGACAGAAATGCAGAGTCATGGTTACAATCACGTTGGCCATGATCCAATTGATTGGTGGTGCAGATTCAAGGGATCAAGTGACCTAGTCCTGCTCCTACTTTACATTTTCATATCCAATCATACAGCAACATCCTCTTAACACTCCACACCCTTCCCCTGCTCTCCAAATTAAAACATAGCTCAAAACTTAGCTGGAAAACCAAGAAAGATCATTGATCTGAAATAGTGACTTTATTTCTCTCACTGATGCTGTCTCAGCTCCACCTGGATGGTCCCAAAACTGACTATTGAAGGAGGAGGGTCTAGCTACCCTAACCCATAAAAACCCAGTGCTATAGAAATGCCAACAGAATCTCCAAAGACCTCACCCTTGGGAGGAGGAGGATCTGAGAAGATGGGCTATAGCCGGGGACAACTTGAAAGGCTGGCCCAGGATAAAGGATTCTGGTGAGCTGCTGTCGGCCACCTATGCCCCAGTAGGGGTTAAGGGCTTAAGCAAGATGCTGTCTGACCTGCTGAGCTTTTGGCCCAGCATTTCCTGTCTTTACTTCAGAACATGGACAATGCTGTAATGCAGAAGTGAATCTTCACGCAATTGTCAAAATATTCCCGGAGCTTTACAGAGAAATAAGCCTTCTACATGTTACCACGGGAGACACAGCAACTGTTGAGAGAAGTAAGGTAGAAGGAGTAATCCCCTAAACAGCTTCCAACAACCAATTCTCAGACTGCAGTCTTCTGTACTACACTAAGCAAGTGTTCAAGATTGTTTAATGTCACTGCAGCAGCCAAACCAAAAACAAAACAATTACCCCAGCCAGTGCACCTACGGATTTGTTATACTTGCATAATGTGCCCTCACTCGAATAAACATTGCTCCAAAAGTCAAGGATATGTACTCAATCCTTTATTAGCACTTAACAAATACACAAGCGTATCAATGTGTCAGCTAAGTGTAATTAAGCAGTTAGCAAAAGATACGATCTCCGTTGACCCCCAGCTACCACAAACTGCAATGAATGAAGTATGAATATCTGGCTTATTCTCTTCGCCTTTACCACACCCCCACCCATGTGACTAGTTACAATAAATACAAAACACAAAATACAGTGCAGATAGCGACCGGATGCATAGCTCCGACAGTCATTTCCTGTACACAGTGTAAGAAGAAAAAAATAATTGTTACTCTGAATCTGATGCAACACGAAAGAAAAAAAAGATAAAGAACACAATAATAATACTATTTATCTATTTACTTATTTAGATTGATTGCATGCCCATAAAGTGACATTCAACTAACAGGAAATGATAAAGTAGTAGTAGTTAGTGGGTGGTGGTGTTGATCAGCTTTACTGCTTGGGGAAGGTAACTGTTTTTGAGTCTGATGTGGATGCCACAGACAGCATTGTTAAGGGTAGGCTCGTTGTTTCCCTGTTCTGGAGAAGAGAAATAAGTTGCTTAATTAAAAGAAAATGCACAATACAGCAATGAATTAATCATCACACCAGTCAACGAGCATTGTGTGTAAATAAACACTGTCAATCAGATAAAATCTCAAAAAATTTAATGGAATATGACTAATGCCAATAGAGATCAACGTCAGAACCCAATGTTCTTCTCAAATCATGGATATCTAAACTGATGTTAAATGTGCAGGTCAAATGAAAACAGATTGTGGTTAACTAAGTAGCAGCTTCAGAGAATCCTGTCAATGCTCTAACATAGTACTGACAAAGATGATGCTGGCGAGACACAGCGATGCTCTGCAGAAAGCAAACAAAACTAACTATTCTATTAATTACACTTTTTCTAGAATACTATCACTGCAATCTGCAATTTCCCTTTGGGAGTTGTGTTTTGAACCATCTGCATGGCCAGGTATTTTTGCGGTATCCTGAAGAACTCATTGAACTAGACTCTCAAGAATGCAGGTTCGGTCACAATGGCCATTGCTGGAGTGGACTCACAAAATGAACTGATGTTTAGCCAATTTAAACGTCGAGCCAGATTTAAAAGATCACGGCACTGAGGCCACGGGTGAAAGACAAACCGGTGTTCAGCTCACTGCACCATAGAGGCTTGACTCGCCTCAGTGCTGAACTGACTCTGCAGCTGAGGCCTGTAACCATCGGCACACACCTCAGTGCCGAACTGGCTCCATAGCTGTGACCTGCAGCCATCGGGCTCCTGGACTGGCCACCGCTCTGAACTGGTTCGTTGGCTGTACACTCACTTTCAGGGACTCTATAGTTCATGTTCTGTGTGTAATTTGCCTACTTTTTTTAAAAAAACCGTTAGCACAACTTTTTTCTCTTCCCCCCCCCCCCAATACATTGGTTGTTTAACAGCCTTTGCTGTGTAGGTTTTTTTTAAATGGGTTCTATCGTGATTGTTTTGTGCCTGCCTACCTGAAGCCAAATCTCAAAGTAGTATATGATATATATACACACTTTAATAATAAATGTACTTTGAACTTTAATTTGCTGTTCATGTACTGTGTAGCATTTTGGTGTCTACTTAGTTAAGCATTATGTATTGACACACCTGCCAGTGCTTTGCAACTCAAAAAAGAATCCTTATCTTTAAATACATTTTATAAACCAATTTTCTTCCACCATCCATTAACTTTTGATCAATTATCAAATCCAGAAAGTGACATCGCCCAGTTTAACAAACCACTTAAACGGAAATATGGACACCTTTCCAAACAGCAGAAGAACTGTTCCAGATTAAAAAAGAGAAACAGGAAGTATTTAAGATACTTTTAAAACCTGTGCTAACACTGGAGTACACACACATGTACGTGTATTTTATTTATTTATTTAAGTATTGTCCACACATGGCAGTTCATTAGTAACAGGCTGAAGTAACATTTTCTATTTCTTATACTTTTACAGCATAGAAGGCCATTTGGCCCATCAAATCTAAACTGGCTCATGGAGAGTTCCCATCAATCCCATTCGGCACTTAATTGCCTTTAACCATTTCTCTCTTGCATGTTCATCAGCTACCCTTCAATTCTCCTGTCACCCACTACTCCAATAAAATTTTGTAGTAGCCACTATGGGTGGCGGGGTTGAGATGCATCTCTACCAAAGGAGGTGTAAGATGCGCCTTCCCTCTGTTAGCCCGCAGGTCACCCTTGGGCAAGGTGTGGTACCTGCTTAGCACCCCCACCCCCCCCAATCAAGGTCACGTGAAGCCATGG
Source organism: Mobula birostris (assembly GCF_030028105.1). Classification (NCBI taxonomy): domain Eukaryota; kingdom Metazoa; phylum Chordata; class Chondrichthyes; order Myliobatiformes; family Myliobatidae; genus Mobula; species Mobula birostris. The sequence goes on from NC_092399.1 coordinate 6,495,532, forward strand.
GAGCAGGTGGTGGATGGTCGTATGAGCAGCCGGTGCATATCACAAGTCCTGGCTATGTGACCACTGCCACCAGGCAGACAATCTCTGAAGAGTATTGATAATAGCTGGGATCACCCATCTTGTAAAGACACTGCCCAGAAGAAAGCAATGGCAAACCGCTTCTGTAGAAAAATTTGCCAAGAACGATCATGGTCATGAGACCATGATCGCACAGTTCATATGACACAGCACATAACGGTGATGATGATGATAATGATGAGTAGCTAATTAATCTACAAACAAGTCTTTGGAATGTGAACGGAAACCAAAACACACAAGGGAAACCCACACAGTCGCAGGAAAATGTGCAAATTCCACAGAAATAGCACCCAAGTTCAGAAACAAGTGCCGGTTACATGAGCTGTAATGCATTAGTATCATTTGTTACACCACTATGCTTTAATGAAGGATGTTTAGTTAGAAGCTCTATTCTTGCTGCCTGACTTATTTAACAATTATATGGAGAAAAACCCTATTGCCAACTAGATTGAGATATTGTTGATGAGCAAATACCAAGGCAAGGAAAAGGAGAACAAGTGTCCTTAGGCAAGGCTGCTACGATAATCGGCAATGTACTGTACTCGGCAGTTATATAAGGTGACCGGGAGACATGAGGAGCTGCAGCAAAAATATTTGTGCAATGGGTGGCGATGTGCCTAACACTAAATGACATTCTGATGAGTCTAAGATATAGAGCAAAACATCTCATATGCCCAGCAAAAGAGGAAGGCAGTACTAGAAAAAGGTCTGAAGATGCATTAAACTCCAGCAGATGTATTAGTGCCACAGATGAGGTATATTTTAAAATCAGAATATGTTGTGAAATTTGTTGTTTTTGCAGCAGCACAATGCAATACATAATAATTTGTGTGTGGAAGGGGGCAAGGGGCTCTGGGATTCTTGTTTTTTCTGTCATTCATTCTTTGGGCTTTTCTGTTTTGAGGATGTCTGAAGAGAGTAAGAATATCAGGTTGTATATTGTATAGATTCTCTGATATTAAATGGAACTACTGAACTATAGAAAACAAGTAGTGAGGTAGTGCTCATGGGTTCATTGTCCATTCAGAAATCGGATGGCCAAGAGGAAGAAGCTGTTCCTGAATCATTGAGTGTGTGCCTTCAGGCTTCTGTACCTCCTTCCTGATTGTAGTAATGAGAAGAGGGCATGTCCTGGGTGATGGGGGTCCTTAGTGATGGATGCCACACTTTTGAGGCATCGCTCCTTGAAAACGTCCAAAATGCTATGCATGCTAGTGCCCATGATGGAGCTAACTGAGTTCACAACTTTCTGTAGCTTCTTTCTGTCCTGTGCGGTAGCCCCCCTCCCCCCCACCTCCATACCAAATGCAGCCAGTTAGAACACTCTCCGCAATACATCTGTAGAAATTTGTGCGCGTCTTTTATCACATACCAAATCTCCTCAGACTCCTAATGAAATGTAGCAGCTGTCATGCCTTCTCTGTAAGCTGCCATCAATATGTTGGGCAGAGGACCAATTCTCAGAGATGTTAACATCCAGGAACTCGAAATTGCTCACCCTTTCCATTTCTGATCCCTCTATAAGGACTGGTGAGTGCTTGCTCATTCTACCCTTCCTAAACTCCACAATCAGTTCTTGGTCTTACTGATGTTGACTGCCAGGTTGTGGCTGCGACAACTGCTTTCAAAAATGTTCAGATCCAGCTTTGGAAAGGGAGGATGGCAAAGCCACGGAACTTTATCCATGAAAGTGCAGTGATCGTGATATGGTTAGTAGGTTAGATAGAGTTTGAGGCGCACAAGGTAAGAAAAATACAATGAATGAAAAGAGGCAAGTCAGAAATTGCGTCGGTGCAGGCAAATATCATATGCACAAGACCTTGTTTGAAAATCCATTAGTGTGGAAAGATGATACATAAATGAAGTTGTGATGAGAGGTCAATAGGTTTTTAGATAAGAGGGGAATTTTGGCATGTGAAGTTAATGCAGGATAGTGAGGCTGAGAAGATCAGACGTGATCTGACTGAAAGGCTGACAGAAACAGCTTAATTGTCCACATCTGCTTCTTTTTCCTATATTAGCTCTTTATTTCAAGACATGACTTTTTGACACCCAAGTCAAGGGAAATGTCAGCATTCCATCTATCCTATCTTGCTCGTCTGTAGGTGTGTATGCTTTAATGATAACACCTCTCATTCTTCCAAACTGAAAACAGTATCAGCCCCATTTATTTAACCACCTCTCCAGCTCCCAGTTCCAGCAGCTTACGTTGTGAAGCGTTGCATTCTCTCTGTCCTTCCTCATGTTCTGGAGCCTTACAAAGTTCAATGTAAATTTATTATCAGATGTCACCATATACTACTCTAAGATTCATTTTTTGCAGGCATTCACAAAAACAATAGAATAATTTAAAATCAGCACAGAAGGATGGACAAACAACTAACGTGTACAAGACATGCTGTGCAAACACAGAAAAAAAGGACAAAGTAATTATAGTAAATAAACAAGCAATAAATATTGAGAAATGAGTTGTAGAGTCCTTGATAGGTTGTGGAATCAGTTCATTGTTGGAGTGAGTGAAGTTACCCCCTCTGGTTCAAGAGCCTGATGGGCATGAGGGGTAACTGCTCCTGAACCTGCTGGCTCCTGTTGGCAGCAGCAAGAGAAGGGCATGACCTTGATGATGCCTTCCTGCAATAGCACTCCTTGTAGATGTACAAAATGGTGGGAGGCTTTTTACCCAAGATGGACTGGGTCTTATCCACCACTTCTTGCAGGCATTTCTGTTCAAGGGCATTAGCGTTTCCATACCACCAAGTGCAGTAAAACATCTTTATCCATGCTCTCAAATCTTCCTTCAATAAAGGCCCTGCCTATTGCTTGTTAGATCTGCAAGTTAACTTCCAAAAATTGTTAAAAGACCGTGAGACACAGGAGCAGAATTAGGTCATTCGGCCCATCGAGTCTACTCCACCAATCCATCATAGCTGATTTATTATCCCTCTCAGCTCCTGCCTTCTCCCGTAAACTTTGACACCCTAATCAAGAAACTATATTAAGATAACAATTCCTCATTCTGCTTAATCCATATATTTATTTCTTAAGTGCCCTGTTAACATTTTTAATAGCATCTTTCCCCATTACTGACATCAAATTAACCAGTTAGCTGCAGTTCGTTCTTAAATGTGGAGTTATGCCTGCCGCTTTCCAATCTGTAGGAGTTACTTTAAAATCTGAAGAATTTTTGAAGACTAAACAGTGCATCAATCATCTCCACTGCTACCTTTGGGAAAACAGATCACCAGGTCCTGGGTAATTATGGAATCATGCTCCTATTAGATTCAAGTTTAGCTATCGTGTTTACATCAAAGCATGCAGTCGAATGTATCATGCTGGGGAGGAAAGCCCACCAACATCGCCATATATTCCAGTGCCAACAATGAATTTCTGTAATACTGTTTATAATTTATTACTGAGTCATTTCAGCCTCTCATTCTATTGCTCTGTGAGGTCTTACATCTTCGCTCATGTAATTAAACCAAGTATCTTTAATTCCTCTGCATTTCCTTTTTCATCAGTACAATTTCCCTTGGCTTGGTGTGTAAAGGACTACAATAACTTCTGCTATTGTTTCCTTTCTCATATACAAATAAGCATCACACTCAAAATGCTGGAGGAACTCAGCAGGTCACGCAGCATCTGTGGAAAAAAAAGTACAGTCGACATTTTGGGCTGAGACCCTTCAGCAGGGTCTGTACTTTTTCCCCATCGATGCTGCCTGTCCTGCTGAGTTCCTCCAACATTTTATGTGTGTTGCTTGGATTTCCAGCATCTGCAGGTTTTCTCTTATTTGTGATCCAAATAACCTTCCCCAGTATAAAAGTTGTTTTACGCTAGATTACTCTTGCAGTCTACTTATAAATTTCATGGTGCTCTTTTGCCAAATTCTGACATTTTTTCAAACATCAAGGATTGATCCTTTTTGCCAACCTTTTGCTTTGTTGAAAGTGTCATTAATTCCCCTCATTAGACACGATACCAAAAGATTACAAAGTACAAAATCAGTGACCTCAGCATATCCAAAGTAAATTAAATATATTAATTACTGCACAACTTAATTAACAACTTAATGAATTAATTTAGACCAGATACAATCACTGAGAAAATAATTAGAGGGAGATTCCTGAGAATACAGGAGATTCCCTAATAGTTAAACTAAGTTACAATTAAAAGTAACGTAGTCAATTGAAAACGCAATTGATTATATTATAACATGCAGGACAGGTGACATGTCAAGGCTACAACATGTGGGATTTGATGGCTACTCTGGGAAACAGTAATTATCCCTCATGTGGGAATTTTTTTTTGGACAGCACAGCAGTCATCATTTTCTTGTGATGAACTTAAAACAATCATCGAAGGAAACTTACTCGGCAAACTAAAGGAACTGAAGTCTGACAGTCGTTTGGACCTGTTTTCCTTGGTTCCAGATTCTTTTAAAACATGGCTGGAGAGCTCCTGGCGTTAGGTTGTACTTTCCAAGTCCCTGCAGATGGAAAAAACAAACCATAGAGTGCCCCTAATAAATAAAAACAAGTACAAGCTAGTTCTGCAAAAATGCTGGAATCCATGAACAGGTGGCTCAATTGTGAGCTTTCCCCCACCTTTTTGACTCACATTACCTATCCTGACCCGGATCTGGGCCGTACCCTCCAAATATCCAGACCTGCCTCTTGGTGGGTTTTTTTTGCACTACCTTACTTTCCCTTTTCTATTTATGATTTATAATTTACATTTTTATTATTTACTATTGATTGGTACTCCAGGGAGCGTGAAGCGCAGAATCAAATATCGCTGTGATGATTGTACGCTTTAGTATCAATTGTTTGGCGACTATAAAGTATCCTGCATGTTATAATTTAATTACCAGTTGCATTTTTCAATTGACAAATTATTTTAAATCATACCTTAGTTTAATTATCAGGTGTTTCCTATAGTGGTGGAGTCTAAGACCAGAGGACACAGCCTCAGTAAAGAGGGATATCCATTTATAACAGAGACAAGGAGGAATTTCTTAAGCCAGAGAGCGGCAAATCTGTGGAACTCATTGCCATAGGCAGCTGTAGAGGCCAAGTCATTGGGTATATTTAAGGCAAAGGGTTTTAGATTCTTGATTGCTCAGGGCATGAAGGGAATACAGGGAGAAGACAGGAGATTGGGGTTGAGACGGATCAGCCATGATGAAATGCCAGAGCAGACTCGATGGGCCAAATGGCCTCATCCTGCTCCTATATCTTATGGAATTTCCAAGGATGAGACACATGAAGGCACAAGAGCTCAGAGATGCTGAAATCAAGAGTAACAACCTGTTGGAGGAACTCAGCAACATTTTTGGGTGGTCAAGCTAATTGGTCTTTAGCTTTCTCATGTTTCTTTCCCTCCATAATAGCGATTTGCTGTCTTATTCTGCTGAGGCTGTTCCACAGATCATTAATGCATCAGCTATCTCTGTAGCCATCAGATCCAAGAATCGTCTCTTTCAGCTCCATTAGTTTTCCAGTACTTTCTACTCAGCAGTATGAAAGACTTAAATACTCGACTGTTATGATCAGACTCTTGGTTCACCTCCAGTTCAGCTACATCATCTTCTACACCAAAGGCAGATATAAAATACTTTTTTTTTGTACCTTGCCTAGTTCTTTATTCCCTGCATTCACTTTCATTGTTACTATAAAGTTTACTTCTATCTTTGCTCTTCTCTTTCTTCTCACAAAGCTGATGAAGCTATCACAACTTTGAACTCTTTGGTAATCCATTATTGATTCTTAAAACTTACCCATTCATTGAGTCTACTCTTCCTAATCCACTTCTACCAATTTACAACTTTGAACTCTCTGGTAATCTATTATTGATTCTTAAAACTTACCCATTCATTGAGTCTACTCTTCCTAATCCACTTCTACCAATTTACTTACTTTTTAACCTGTTATCTAACTACCTTAAATTTAACTATCTACTGTCTTAATCTATACTTCTACTTACCAGCTTGGGTGGCAGAGTGAGATATGCCTCTATCAAAGGATAGGTAGGGAGCTTTTTCCCTGCACTGGCCTGCAGGTTACCCTTGGGTCAGGTTTAGCACCTGCCCAGCCCCCTTTTAAGGGTCATGTGAAGCCATGTGAGCAGGTGGTGGATGGTCGTATGAGCAGCTGGTGCATATCACAAGTCTTGCTTACGCAACCACTGACGTCACACAATCTCTGAAGAGTATTGAAGATGGCTGGGCTCGCCCATCTTGTAAAGACATTAACACTAGAAAATCTGCAAATGCTGGATATCCAAAGCAATATACATAAAATGCTGGAGGAACTCAGCAGGTCAAGCAGCATCTTTGGAAAATAGTAAACAGTCGCTGTTTTGGGCTGAGACCCTTCTTCAGGACTCCCAACATGTGAACCTGCTGAGTTCCTCCAGCATTCTGTGTGTGTTGCCTTGTAAAGACACTGCCCAGAAGGCAGCAATGGCAAATCACTTCTGCAGAAAATTTGCCAAGAATAATCATGGTCATGAGACCATGATCACTTTTGTCATACACCAGGCACATAATGATGATGATGACTTACCAGCTAATCTGTGTTACACATGGACTTGCTCAGAAGATTGTACCATATAATGATCATTTTCCTCCTCCGTCCCCAATGCAAATAATTCCTTGTACTATAGTGAAAGCTTAAAATTATGCCCCTAATTAAATGTTATGTTTTTTTTCCAGTTTATGCATTAGGTGTCAATGATTCTTGAGGCCCACTTGAATTAAATGCTCACAACTGCATACAATTCCAGTAGAAAAGGTTACTATTTATCAAAAACTATGGTATCATAATTCATTAGACTGTGAATAAAAACAAAAATAGAATTTGCATTTCCACATGGCAAGCAATTATTTTGGTCTATGAGTGTTACGGTATCCATTTATCACTCACTCATAACACACTTGTTTTGGAAAAAAAAGGGGATGCCAACTGCCAAGCTTCTATCAGTGTTCGTCTGAACAAGGAACATGACTAAGTTCACATTATTGTATGGAGTCACTAAACTTTCCACTCAGATTATCTGCTCATCAGAATGTAAACAGAAATTGGTCAAAGTAGTCAGTTGGTAAGGCAGCATCTTTAGTGACAGAAACATACTTGTCAAGCTCCATGAGCTTTTGTCAAGCCTTTATGAGAGGTTAACAACCAGAGATTTCAGCTCTATTTCTCTTGGGTTATTCAGAGCTTTCAGTTTTCATTTCCATTTGAAACTTCTACAATAATCAGAAAGTCTAAACAAGAAAATGATACAAAACAGATCCATCAATGGCACTCCATCTCAGCTCCCAGACAAATGAGTACACTGGTCAACTTTCTGCTGGGAAACAAAATCCCTGAACCACAGCACTTTAGTGCACTGGTCTTTTCGATAAAAATGAAGCAGTAAAGTGCAATAAAATCTGCACATTGCCTTTAAACAGATTTGAATAGAGTCACAAGAGATTCTGCAGATGCTGGAAATGTTGTGATAGAACACAAAGTGATAGCGGAGCTCTGCGGGTCAGGCAGCATCTATCAAGAGGAATAAATAGTCGATACTTCCATTACCTATTCTGGCTCCCTTCTTACCCCTTTTCTTCTCTTCACGTGCCCATCTAGTGCCCCTCCTCTTTCCCTTTCCATGTCCTCTCCCATCAGACTCTTCCTTCTCCAGCCCTTAACCTCTCCCAGCTCTGACTTCCCACCTTCTTACTGCATCCCCCTCCACTCACCTTCTCCCTCACCTGGACTCAATCCTCCACCAGCTTCCCCTCCTCCCAATATCTTATTCGAGCTTCTCCCCTCCCACCCCACCCCCTTTCCAGCCCTGGTGAAAGGTCTCTGCCTGAAATGTCAACTGTTTATTCCTCTCCACAGATGCTGCCTGACCTGCAGAATGTTCTATCACAAGATTTCCAGCATCGGCAGAATCTCGTGACTACATTCAAATCTGTTTAAAGGTAATATGAAGATTTTTGCTTCATTTTACTGCTTCGTTCTAGTGTATTTTGTTGAAACAACCAGTGAACCAATGTGCTGTGGTTCAAGGCTTTTCCAGCACTTTGTGTGTGCTCCTTCTGAATATAGTTCATTATTGAGTTGAGTTGCTAGAGAACAACGACTTTGTAATAATTTCCGAAAATTGCTTCAAGGTTCCCTGTCAAGACTATTATTTAAAAAGACAGTGCAACAGTCCTAAACAGTACTTGAGAAGACAGAATGTGAGCATCAATGAGGTCAACCACTGGCACCAAGATCTCTAAGTTACTCAGACGCATCCTTCAATATTAATGTTGTAACATTAGCGATAATGGACACTCCAAGCACTATAAAGTTCCCAGCTGGCAAATAAACAAACACCAGCATTAGACCATGTCTATAATACTTACTTTAATTCACAACATATTATCTACACAGATTTGCCTATTAGAATTGAACAGGGGACAGATTATGTAACATTAATCGCATTACACACAACCCCGTGTATAAAATTTTTCATCACCTTGCCAAAGGCTTGTATGATGTTTGGCTTCTCTGTCTCATTTCAAACAAGTTATTTGATACAGTGCAAGTAAGCACACACAATATGGGAAAAGCTTCATGGTTGATGTGATCACATCTTATACAAGTTTCACGTCCAAGCCATAAGAATTGTACAGCACAGGAAGAGGCCACTCGGCCGACCATGCAATATGTTCGTTTGACTTAGAGGCCTTTCCAGTTCAACGAGCCGCACCGCCCTGCGACCCAACTATTTAATCCTAGCCTAATCACAGGTCAATTTACAGTGACCTGCCTCTCAGATTCCAAGCCGTCTTGAGAAGAGGAAATGGGCAAGGCCAGCCAACAGGGTTCTGGTGAAGCAGCACAGGCCAACCCCCTACCGTTGACTTCAGAGGACGATGGAGATGGGAGGTCATCGATGGCCTGTGCTCCACTTAAGAGCTAAGGGTCCCAAGAAGAATTAACGTGCTAACCGGTACGTCTTTGGACTGTAGGAAGAAACTGGAGCACACGGAGGAAACCCACTCTTTCACAGACAGCATGTACAAGCTCCTTAAAAAAGATGCTGGATTTGAACTCCGATGTCCTGAGCTGTAATAGCATCGCCCTAACCACTGCGCTATGGTGACGCCTTTCTTGCACACATTCATTTCCATTTTGGCATAAACTTCCAGTCCTGACAATTCAAGAGCATGGCTAGAAGCTTAAAAGTTAAGAGTATCTGCCTCCATCACCTCGGACAAATGAAAGAAATTCCGCTCTATACCTTACCTTAAATCTATGCTTCCATGTCGTAGACGCCCTCATGAAAAGAACTAGCACAAATCCTTAGTTGAAATATTCCAACAACCTGGTGAATTGTGTCCATACCTTCTCCAACACACAGATCTGCACAATTTTCCAAGTGCAACCTAATCTAAGTTGTAATATACCATCCCACCACCTCAACTCTAGCCAAGCACCCCATATGCTTTCTTCACCACTCTTTCCACCTCTCCTGCCACTTTCAGGGTTCTCTGGACTTTTTATGCCAAGGTCCTCATCACCACTCATTAAGGTGTTTATAGTAAAAATTCCCTGACCAGAGCAATGGTCGGTCCACGCAGTTGTGTAAACAAAAATTAGATGGAACGTTAGAAATAAATAATGTTCCCCCCCTCCCCACCCCAATATTTCTTTATCTGAGCATCAGGAGCTGAAAGATGACAATGGAGATGAAACTAAAACTCCATCCAAGGTCATCAGGCATAAAAGAAAAACACATAACACATCAAGTCAATAAACCTGGGCAAACATTTTGAAACCTTGGCAGTTTTGTGTTAAATTGTATCATTACCTCAGCGGCTTTTGCAGCATTGTCAAGCTCAATAGGCTTCAAAATTATTTCTGCATCATCATTTACAAAAAGCATGACTTCTGCTGCGGCACATACTTCATGATGACATTTTGATAGCCATCATTTTTTTTCTAAAGGACATGACAATAGTTCACACTTGCTCACTGCTTACAAAATACTTGGTTAAGAAAAATCCTGACCACAGTCACATGAGTGTCATTGTTCTGCAAATGAACATTTTGGTCACTATTATTACAGATATCACCTGAAAACTTAACTAGCAACAATTAATAGTATGTGGTCATAGTTTTAAAGTAAAATTGCAACATCAGAAGAAATACATCAAGCAGAATTCGTTAATACACTCGAATGCAAATAAGAATTTGATAACAATTCTTGATGCTACTAAAGTGCAATTTTAAATAGAAATGTTACATCTTAAAAATTGTATGATACACCCCATCACAACATTTACAGACCCAAAGTCAGTGTATAGATTTCCATGGAAAAGAAATAAAGAGATTTCCACTGGTCAGATATACAAAAAGAAAACACTTCAGAGCTTAATGTTGAATGTTTTGCTAAATTCCATACTGATGAGAATACATAATTGGTGAGCAAATAGTCAAGATACCATCTCTTCTGCCGTGAACAGAAGTTTTATTTTAATCCTTCTTAAACAGAATTATTCTCCAAGACGACCACAGTCTTGTCGTGGTTTGGAGGCTTGTGAGCCTCAATGACCTGCAGGGCTATGTTGGCTGGAGTCAGGGCTTTATGCTTCGGCTCTTGGTAGGGTCACCCATGCCAAACAGGTCAAACGGTAAAGGTCAGACTAAGAGGAGTCCACCAGTCCTCCAGGTTCAGGAGTTCAGCTCAGGGCTAACAATCCTGACCAGTAAAACAAAACTGCTATGGAAACAGCAATGAAGAATCCTTCTACATCTGAGTGTGATGGTATTCCAGAGTCTCAACCCGGGACTTGCATGACTGACAGCAGTGAAAACCAAGAGGAAGTTACTGACATGATGAACAAAAGCCCTGAACACCATCAGAGACCGAAGACCTTCATTGCTGTCCTAAATATCAACTGCATAATGGGCAGTAGATAAACAGAACAATGCTAAGTTTGTGTACAAAACATTTAGCACATTATTAAGAAAACATTCAAAACATTCAGGTTACATATATGGAGAGAAAAACACTTAAACCTTGAGAAAACTGTGCAATCAACAGGGTTAAGACTCAGGGGAAAGAATGAAGGGAAGGAGAGAGCAAGACAAAAGTGAATGCAGGTGAGGTAAACTGACAAAAGGCAAGTCGATATTATGGCAACCCAGGATGCTAATGGGAGATGTAGGCAAAATTAAAAATTAAAAATAAACTCTAAGGGAATTGTCAGGGGTATTGGAGAATTACCTCCTCAAATTCTAAAATTTGACCAGGCAATTCTCTCCCTTTTTGACAAACCAGGAAGACCCCAGTCCACAATAACCTCCCACCATCCCCACACTCCCTTCTACGGGGATAGACATTAATCCCAACAAGAATTTGGGAAAGCAAATTAGAAAATGCTAGAAAAGTTTATTATCTGAACTGTTGAAAACAACATTGAATCTGGAAGCTGACGTGCCATTCTTCAGCCATCGTTGGAGGTCAAGAAAAATTAGAGGGGGAATGGAACCAAGGATTTAAGGGGCAGAGGTGTAGAAGCTAAGGACAGTTTGCATGTGGTTGCCCCAGTGCCATTGAGAGCAGTGAATACTGTATTTTAAATTGAAAGGCAAGCAAACAAATTACTGCTTCACTTGGAAAATTTGTTTAGGAATCTGAATGGTGGGAAGCGAGGAGATCTAGGAGATATTATGCTCTTGTTGATTGCTCATGATGGGAAAAGGATGCATATTGATGGAGTTGGGGTAGGGAGCAGTGAACCAGTGGAAGGCAAGGGCAATGTGTGTAAGATGGCAACATCACATTGGAAGTATCAGAAAAAACAATGAATATGGGGGCCGTGGGGAGATGGAGGATAAACGAAATGATTCAGGAAGGGTGCAAAAAGGGAGAGAACAGAATTATGGAAAATGGAACAAACATAACCCATTGGTTTTCAACATAAACAGCATTTCTTTCTTTTATTTCATATACCAATTCGGATTCTCCCATTTAGATCATAAGATATAGGAGCAGAATCAGGCCATTTGGCCCATCAACTCTGCTCCACCATTTCACCATAGCTGATCAGTTTTCTCTCTCAGCCCCAATCTCCTGCCTTCCCCCCATATCGCTTCATGCCCTGATCAATCACGAATCTATCGGACTTGACCTTAAATATACCCAATGACTTGGCCTCCACTGCTGCCTACGACAATGAGTTTCACAGATTCACCACTCTGGCTAAGCAGAAAAATTTCCTTAGCTGTTCTATTACCGCTCCTTTCTTAGGCCGTAAGACACTGAAGCAGAATTAAGCCATTCAGTCGGAGTCCTCTCTGCCATTTATCATGGCTAATTTATTATCTATCTCAACCTTACTTTCCTGTCTTCCTCCTCCAACCTTTTCTATCCTTACTAATTATGAACACAGACTCCACTTTAAACAAGTTGGCTGTCTATGGCAATAAATTCCACACATTCACCACCCTAACACAGTCTTCTTACACCAAAGTTCAAAGTACATCTATTATCAAAGTATGTTTTACAACCTTCAAATTTGTCTCGTTACAGGCAATCACAAAACAAAGAAACACAAAACACCCCATCAAAAAAAGACTTAAATACCCAACGTGCAGAGAGAAAAAGAAACAAATCATGTAAACAAATAGCATTCAGAACAAAAGTAAGTCCATAGACACAAAGCCTGCAGCAGCAGGAACAGGCCACAGGCTAAGTCCCAGGCCAGCACAGAGCCAAGTAAATGTCGCCATCGTCTTATCCCTCCTACCTTCCATTCTCACAGTATCTGCTCCTCCTTTACACACTAAACTCTGTTCAGCTAACACCTTTCCTAATTCCAGTGAAAGGTCAGCACGATGAATGGTATCTCTCTCCTTTTGGACTTTTAGCATAAGCAAAGGTTTGTTTTTGAAAACAGTGCCAATAACATTTTCTGTAATACACGTAGCTACAATGCCACTTCCCATATTCTTTAGAGATCGTCTACAAAGTACATGCTATTTAAATTTTGTAACACTCTAAACATAATAGATTTCTACTTCTATGTTTTACTGTTAATGTCTACTTTTAGCATACTGTACATTAATAAACACAAGAAATCGAAAGCAACACACACAAAAAGCTGGAGGAACTCAACAAGTCAGTCAGCATCTACAGAAATGAATAAATAGTCGACTTTTCAGGCAGAGACCCTTCTTCAGGACTGAGAAGGGGCAAGGCACCAGGATAAAAAGGTGTGGGGAGGGGAAGAAGCATAACTAGAAGGTGATTACTGAGGCCAGGTGGGTGGGAAAGGTAAAGGGCTGGAGAGGAAGGAAGCCGATAGGAGGGGAGAGCAGACCATAGGAGAAAGGGAAGAAGGAGGGGCACCAGTGAGAGGTGATAAGCAGGTGAGAAGAGATAAAAGGCCAGAGTGAAGAATAGAAGAAGAGGGAAGGGGAGGAAGAACAAAAATCGATGTTCATGCCATCCAGTTGGAGGTAATTATGTACATTAATACCTGTGTTGGAATATCTGGAATATCTGTTATTTCCTCTGACACTCCATGTCCATTCTGTAAAATAAAAATAGAACAAGTTGTCACTTAAAAATGTAAAAATGTTGCATCATTAAGCAAAAAGCAAGCAATGAAAAGAATATTCTTACAATCTGCATAGTTGCAACATTCTTAAATGGATTTTTTAAAAAACTTGAAATGGGTGTGATTTCAATATTTAAAAGAAATTTGGATAAGTACATGGATGGGTGGGGTATGGAGGGCTATTGTCTGGGTGCAGATCGATGGGAGTAGGCAGAATAATGGTTTAGCACAGACTAGATGGGCCAAAGGGCCTGTTTTGTGCTGTGTTCTACAGCTCTATGATTCCATGAGTCACAATGACATGGAGCGTACAAATCCGACAAAGCTTTTTTCCACCAATTCCAGACTTCATGTAGTATTAATCTGTTTTATCAGGGTTTTTAAAATTCAAAGTGAATGATTGCACAATTTATGGGAAAATCTATTCAGATTTTCAACTGTTGTGGGCTGTTTTAAAGGGTCAGTTGGCCCTGCAGAAAATGGCAGGACAGCAGAGATGAATCCAGTCTGGCTAGGGCACAGGAGATGTGCACACTCATACATGTTATGCTGTGAGCATTGATTTTTATTAAGATATTTCTTTACCCAAGATCAATTTGCACAGAGGTCCAGCTTTAGCTCCGATTCCAGAGAGCTATGCAGTCAAACATCACCTTTGAGTCTTGGAAGTAGTATTCCCTTCAACTCGACAATCAGCAATTTTGCACAAAAATTTTCAATTCCCTTTTGAAAACTTATCATGGAAGCACTGGATCTCACACATTCCCGGCAGCCTCTCCTGACTGTAAAACCATTGGATTCAAACACATCCTAACCACCATGAAAGTCTTCAGCTTCCAGTTCAAAAAGTGCACCCATCCCTGACCATTCTGTACCTCCACCACTGCCAAAATATTCCTCTGATTTGTCAAGGACGATAATTAACTAATTCACATGTTCAAGTTCTGATGAAAAAATATTTTTTGGAATCTGAACATTGCAAACAAGGCCAGCATATATTGCTCATTCTTAATTGCCTTCGATAAGATGGAGGCAAGCTGGCTACTGGGACCACTGAGGCTCATCCAGAGAAGGCGCTTGCACTGTTCGAAAGGAGTTCCAAGGTTTAGTTCCAGCAATGATGAAGAACCAGCAATGTATTTCCAAATCAGGATGGAACGCGACCAGGAGAGGAACCTGTATATGATGGTGTTTCCACACACCACCTCCCCTCGTCCTTTCTGGCAGTGGAATCTGTGTATTTGGGCTGTCACAGTAGTCCAGGCAAGTAACTACAATGAATTTCGTAGCTGGGATATGCTACTGTGCTAGCGTTGGGGAGGGCGAATCCCTTGGGCGGCTAATTAGATTAGAAATTAGATTAGATTCAACTTTATTGTTATTGTGCCGAGTACAGATACAAAGCCAATGAAATGCAGTTAGCGTCTAACCAGAAATGCAAAGAATAGTGTTATTTACAAAATAACTGCGAATAAAAAGTAAGTGCTACAGCACACAAATATAAAAGTACTGGGAGAGTACAATACGGGTGCAATACTGCTTAGCGCTATGATGTGAGGTTCAGCAGGGTCACAACCTCAGGGAAGAAGCTCTTCCTGTGCCTGCTGGTGCGGGAGCAGAGGCTCCTGTAGCGTCTACCGGATGGGAGGAGAGTAAAAAGTCCGTGGTAGGGTGAGATGCATCCTTGATAATGCTTCTCGCCCTGCCCCAGGCAGCGTTTATGGTAGATATTCTCAATGGTGGGCAATTGGGTGCAGATAATCCACTGGGCAGTTTTCACCACACGCTGGAGTGCTTTGCAGTCCGATACACAATGGGGTGCAACTCAAGTGGCCCATTTGCCCTGAATGTCCTCTTGAAGATGTTGGTACTGCAATAGGTACCCATAGGCAAATGGAAATCATTCAATTATATAGCCAACTTGTGCCTTGTTGATCGTGGCAAGCCTTTAGACGTCATGAACCAAGTCGCTCACTGCATGATAAAATGACTACAAACGCAGGTTATTTATAAAGCTGGTCTAGTCGAGTTCCTGATCAATGGCAACCCGCAGGATATCAATGGGGATTTTGATGATGGTAATGCAACTGGACGTCAAAGGTAAATGATTCGAGACTTTCGTTACTGATTAATTACCAAGCCTTTTTGTTGTATTGCTGTTGGTTTATTATTGTCACATGTACCTAGATACAGTGAAAAATACTTGTCTTACATTATGTTTATACAGATCAGATTATTGCACAGTTCACTGAGCTCAAATAAGGGAAAACAATAATGCAGAATAAAGTGTAAAAGCTACCAAAAAAGTGCAGTACAGATAAACAATAAAGTGCAAAATCATCACGAGGTAAATTGTGAGGTCAAAGAGTCCATCTTATTGTACAAGAGGTCCATACGAGAGTCTGACAACAGCAGGATAGGAGCTGACCTTGAGCCTACGGATACATGCTTTCAGGTTTTTGTAATTTTTGTACAATGGGAGGAGGAGGAGAGAGAATGTGGGTCTTCAATTATGCTAAGTTATTGAGGCAGTGATAGACAGAGTCCATAGAGGGGAGGCTGGATCCTCTGAGGTGCCAAGCTGCGAACACAACTCCGTGAAGCTGTCATTATTTTATCCACGCCTGAACATTGTCCAGTTTTGCTTTGAGACCTTCAAATTCTGTGCAATTAATTATAAATGAAATTGAGCAATGTGCAGTTTTATCTTAATTTCAGCAATACAGCACAGAGTAGGCCCTTCGGGTCCTCCGAGCCACAGCGCTTCAACAAACCTGATTAACCTGAGCCTAATCACAGGACAACTTACAATGACCAATTAACCCACCCGATAGGTTTCTGCACTGTGGGAGGGAACCAGAGGAACCAGGGGACCCAGAGAAAACCCATGCATTTCACAGGGAGGACGCACACAGGCTCCTTCTAGAATGGCACCAAACTGAATGCAAGCTCCACACTGCCTCGAGCATAATGGTGTTGCACTAACTGCCGTGCTGTCGTGGCGCCCCATCTTCAGCCAACACCCACGCTTCTGACATTGTGAAAGAATAAAGGTCCTTGAAGCAGTTGTAGACTTTCTCAGTAACAGTTCCTGCAGAAGTGCCACTGAGATGATTGACTCCCAACACACAACCATTTCCCTTCAATTATGACTCCAACCATTGCAGGGTCTATTCATTGACATCATTGTCTTTAATTTTACAAGAGCTCATTGATGCCACATTTAGTCAAATTCGATATCTTGATAATCGAAGAGTCACGCTAACTACATCCCATTAATTCAGCTCATTGGACCATGCTTGACTCAGGATTTGCTTAATTCTGGTTCCAGGGATACCCAAAATGGACAGTGAATAGGTTGTTGGTGAATGAATGCCACTTGACAGCAATTTTGATGACCCCCTTCTGTTACTTTGTTGATGGTTGACAGGAAAATGATTGGATGGTAATTAACTGGATTTGATCCGTCATTTTTCTGGAAAAAAATGCATTTACATATCTGAGCAATTTTCTGCACTGTTGCAAAGATACCAATGTTGTAACTTTATTTCGAGATACACAGCATGGTAACAGGCCTTTTAGCCCAATGACCTACATCACTCAGTTACACCCGTGGCCAATTAACTGCCTTCTGAAGATGTCCTCGATGTTGGGGAGGCTTGTGCCCATTCTGGAGCTGGCCAAGTCTACAACCCTCAGCAGCTTCTCATGATCCTGTGCGTCGGAGCCTCTGCAGAAGACGATGATGCAACAAGTCAGGATATTCTCCACTGTACATCAGCTAGACTCTGTGGACAAAGTAAATCTTCTCAAACTTGTCATGAAGTAGAGCTGCTGGCATGATGTCTTGATTGTATCAATGTGTTGGGCTTAGGATAGAACCTCTGAAGATGTTGGTGCCCAGTTGCTCACCCTTTCCACCAATAACTTCTCAAGGAGATCTGAGGGCTGGTGTGTGTTCTCACAACTTCCTCTCCTGAAATCCACCGTCAATTCCTTGGTATCACTGATATTGTTGTGACACTACTCAACCAACGAAACTATCTCATTCCTGTACAACACCTCATCACCATATGAGATTCTGCCAGCAACGGTGTGTCATCAACAAATTTATAAACCGTGTTTGAGATGTGCCTCGCCACACAGCCATAAGCGAAGAATCGTTTTTAGATTTGCCTGATGCTGCTGCTCCAAACATACTTTGCATACTCCACATTGAACTAGATTTGATCATCTGGTTTGATAGTAATGGACACTAAAGAATTGTTACAGAACTGCCACGAAGTTACAGATGGTGACTGCGTACCTTTCTGCCTCACTTATGATACACAGTGCTTCAGATGCCCAGATTTGATTTGACCATCCCATTAAGTCCATTTGCAGTAGCATACAACACGTTGGAAGGCATCTTAATTCAAAGGCAGCACTGTGTTTCCACAAAGACTACTTGCTTGGTGGTCATTTCTATCAATGTTTTCAAGGACAGATGGCAAAGTGGCCAAGACAAAGTGAAATATCTTCATCCAATAGTGGCTGTGTCCTTCAGAACTCAAAGCTACTCACACAGAACCCTGGAGAAACGCAGCAGGCCAAGCTGCATCTATGGAAGAGAATGAACAGTTGATGTTTCAGGGCAAGACTTTTCATCACGACTGATGAAGTGTGTGTTGCTTGGATTTCCAGCATCTCCAGAATTCAATTAGCTTGGTCAATGGTGTTACTTCTAAGCCACTTTTCGTGACTGTTAGTGAAGACAATCACCAAGAGTATAATCTGTTCCTTTGCTACTTTTCAATGCTTCTTCCAAGCATTGTTCAGTCTGGAGACTCACCTGTTTCAGTTGGTAATCAGTGAGACATCCCCCTTGCCCAGTTTAACTCAATGATATGGCAGTTCATTAGGTCTGGAGTCCATGTGGAGTTTAAGGCAAGTCAAAGCCTGAAAATTGAAGCCCCTAGGTCAGAGAGCCTGGTGGTCAGAAGCCCGATGAACACGAGTCCAGGACAACAGTCTGGAGGTTGGAGGTCTGGAAGTGGCCTGTACTGGGGTTGGAAGCCCATCTGCATGTGTGGTTGGTAGAAGTGGTAAAAGAGGATTGTTTTGCTGGTTGTTGGTGGTCACTTGCTGTTATAAGTGTGTTGTTCTGTTGAATATTGTAGGTATGCTATACTAGTACCAAAATGTGTGGCGCCCCAGCAAATTTTCAGACCACATTGTTAACGCAAATGACACATTTCACTGCATGTTTCAATGGACGTACAATTAATAAATAACGCTAATCTGCCTTGGGCAGTCCCCAGATGTCTGTGAGGACCTTGCAAGGTTAGCTGCTCTCAGAACAACCTTGCTGTTTCCAAATTCCGTGCCTACGTTACAGTTAGATAGTCTGCCTAGTTTTATCTTTTCTCGATAAAAGCAGTGATACTGGTTTAACAGTGTGGCTTGTCAGGTCGTGGTTTTTTTAAATAAGAGTCAACCACAAGTGTGCACTTGGAATTACGTGCAAGCCAGACTAGGGACGGAAGGCAAATTTTCCTCCTTTAAAGATGTTTGAGAGCCAAATGGGGTCTTACCAAAATCCAGAAGCATTAGTGGTGATTGTTACAAGGCAAGCTGTTGTTTTCCCTATTCAAGATCCTAAAATCGAAACTCAGTGTTTCGACTGCTAGTCCAGGCACGTGGATCAGTTATTTAACGACTCTACCACCTTCACACTTGCATAAACCTGCCAGCGAAAGTGGAGAATGCAGGTATGGTTTCAGCATTTAGGAGAAATTTGGGTAAGTACACGGATGAGAGGGGTATGGAGGTGTGGGCTGGTGGGATGAGGTAGAATAATAGTCTGGCATGGACCAGATGAGCTGAAGGGCCCATCTGTTTGCTGTAGAGCTCTCTATGACTTTGTTTCTCCCAGTACATATATTTAGTCATCAACAACTCCATCTTTTCCCTGGAAATAGTCCAATCACTGGAATAAAAACTGAAAATGCTAGGAACACATTGCAGGTCAGTCAACATTGGTGGTAAGACAAACAATACTTCACATCTGGGGCCTTTAGTTAGAATAAGGAAAGAACTTACCTACTATAAATTTCATCTGTGTCACTGTGACCCAAACCTCTTCAATCCAATGCAGTATTTCTTCCCTAAACTGTATAAACCTAAGCTCACCTAAAATTACTGCCTATTACTTCTTATGATCACTGGCTTATATTAGCTTCCAGATAAGCAACAGATGAGAGTTAACATTCCCTTCCTGGTAGTCAAATCCCACAACAGATGAACCCTTTCACATCTTTAACTTCCTCCAGCCTATAAACCCTTGGGATTGTTATGTTCAACCATTTTCAGGTACAGGCATGTTAAGATCTGGAACTATCTCCTATACCTTTCAGTCTCATTCTCACTCTTTTTCAAAAAACTCTTTAAAATCTACCTCCTTGACCAAGCTTTTAGTATCTAGCCACATAACTCCCTAGTAATCTTCCTGACAAATTTTTGTGAAGCTCCTTGAGAAATTTCATAGTTGTCAATGCAAGATTGTGCTAGTGCATCCAACCCAAATTCGAAACCAGGTATTATTAAGAACGAATGTGTCTCCTTTATAGAAATATAGACCAACATATACAGTACATTTAAAAGTTTGTGAATGGAATACGAAAAGGTATTCTAAACTGTAACCCTCCACCAACATAACTAGGACCAAATATTAAAATACATACAAATCACGGTGACAAATGGGTATACAGGATGGAGATTGAACATCTGGTTCAATGGTGCCACATCAACAACCTCTCATTCAACCTCAGCAAAACCAAAGAGCTGACTGACTACAGACGAAACAATGCAGGGGTCCATGAACCAGTCCTGCATAAGGGTCAGTAAATTTAAATTCCTTTGCTTTATCATTTCAGAGGATCTGTCCTGGGACCAACATGTAAATGCCATTTCAAAGCAAGTATGTGTGGTAAACCATATATATATGTGTGTTGTAACTGGGTTACCTGTCTGGACACGCACCTCTGCTGACTGCTCCTGTGGCTCCTCCCACAGTCCCTGAATAAAGGCAATTGTGCCACTGCTCCTCCCTCAGTCCAGGGCAGATACTCAGCATGGTCGAGGTCACATTTTACTGCTAATAAAAGCCTTTCAGTATTTACTCTACTTCTAGTCTTTTGGAGTTATTGATAGTGCATCAGTATGGCAACACCTCTACTTTCCTACAAGTTTGCATAAATTCAGCATGTTATCTGTAACTTTGACACACATCTATAGATGCACAGTGGACAATATCCTACTAATTGCATCACAGTTTGGAATGAAAACACCAATGCCCAAGAACAAAAGAGCCTATAAATGTGGTGGATACAGCCCAGCCCATCACAGGAAAAGCTCTCACCACCATTGGACACATCTACAAGGAGCCTGCCACAAAAAAGCACCATCCATCGTCAAGGACCCCCCAAACATCCAGGCCATGCTCTCTTCTCACTGCTGCCTTCAGGAAGGTGGTACAGGAGCCTTAGGTCCCACACCACCAGGTTCAGAAACCATCACTAAACTTCAATCATCAAACCCCTGTGCTCGCATCAATAATTTCACTCACCTCAACACTGAACTGATTCCACACCCAAGGACCAACTTCCAAGAACTCTGTAACTCATGTTCTTATTTTTTTTTTTGTGTTTGCATACAGATTGTCTTCTTTCATACGCTGATTGTTTATGAGCCTTTGTGAGCAGCTTCTCATTGATTCTACTGTATTTCTTTATTCTGGGAATACCTGTACTAAAATTAATCTCGGTGTTGTATATAGCGAAAAGTACTTGAATGTACTTGAATAATAAATTTACGTTCAACTTTGAATATGCAATTTACAAATACAAAACTTGCACAACACTTACTAGCTCAGACATGTAAACCCCAAATCAATGAAGCAGACTGCATTCTCTCTGTACCAGAAGACACCCCTCATTAAAAATGCCAATTCAATTATCCTTAAACTACACCCAGTGCTTTATACACAAAATGGCTTGCTTGCCGACATCCAGCAAAGACACAATACAATCAATCTCAGCAAGACAGAAACCAGGCACACTTAATCAAATTGTTAAGAAATATCAAATACCACAACGGGCAGGAAGTATCATAGATGCCATTATCAAGTTGAGATTCAATGTGGGTCACTGGAATAAAAGTTACAAATGTAGATTGGCAGAAAGCATCAGCATCCTACTGAAAACATGCTGCTCACCCTCAAAAGGGCTTACCACAAATCGCAAACAGCATACTCCAACTTCTGCAAAAAAAAACTCTGACCCACATTCCTGGCAAAGTGCTAAAGATCCACCCTCCTTCAGCTTGTAGTACGAGGGATTAATCGAGAGCACGATCACATTATTTTTGCATGAATCTGAACACCACTGAACCTCCTTGCTAATACAATCTATGTGCCTCCCTTCTTCAAATATTAACTCATGATGAACATTTTCTGATTTCAACAGTGCAAATCCAGTAGTTTCAACAGGAGGTTCCAATATTAGGTGGGAGGAGAGAGAGCAGCGCGCCGCGCGAGTGCTGCCCTCCGGTGAAAAATGATATCGTATCCATTAAATAGGGGCTGTGGACAATTCTGATTTGATGGAGATGGACGTGAAAGCACAGAGGAACATCTGGAGAAATTTCTGAAACGCCCGTTCGCTGCTGTCGTTACTGCGCAGTTGGGAATCTTCCGGAGGGAAGGCCTCAAAATCCCCGGCTTTGCCTGCTGTTGGCGACCGAGATTGAGGTCGAATCGTTCGGACAGAGATGGTGCTCAGTACTCGGTGTCGGAGAGCTGATCAGAGCTCGAAGTTTTCGGATGACTCAGAGACGGATTGTGGTCGGGCATGGCAAGGAGAGTCTTTCTTCCTTCTCCCGTCTGCGTGAGATATGGGACATTTGAAAGACTGAACTTTTTACTGTGCTCATGGACTTCTTCATCAAGTTATGGTATTGTTGCACTGTTGTAACTATATGTTATAATTATGTGGTTTTGTCAGTTTTTTCAGTCTTGGCCTGTCTTGTGTTTTGTGATATCACACCGGAGGAAATATTGTGTCATTTCTTAATGCATGCATTACTAAATGACAATAAAAGAGGACTGCGTGTCTTCATAATCTAACAAAAAATTGAATCCATTAAGTTTTTATATATGGAAAGCCCTCAGATTTGAAACCACAGTATTTCCAAGTACAAAACAAAGACAAAAAAGGTGATCAAAACCTCAGACCAGTCTATGCAAAATTGAATGACCATTTTATATCAACACACACAAAACTCTGGAGGAACTCAGCAGGTCAGGCAGAATAATCAGTCAACGTTTTGGGCCGAGACCCTTCTTCAGGACTGAGAAGAAAGGGGGAAGATGCCAGAATAAAAAGGTGGAGGGAGGAGGAGCAGGACTAGCTAGAAGCCAATGGGTGAAGCCAAGTGAGTGGGAAAGGACAGAGCTAGAGATGAAGGAACCCGATAGGAGAGGAGAGTGGGCCATAGGAGGCAGGGAAGGAACAGGGGACCCAGAGGGAAGTAAGAGGCAGGTGAGAAAAGGTAAAAGGTCAGAGTGAGGAATAGATGAAGGAGGGATTTTTTTTAAAAAACAGGAAGGTGAAATTAATATTCATTTCATATGAGATTAACATTTTTAAAAAAGACCAAAATAAGCACTTCCCCAAAAAAAAACCTAAAAAATTTGGAGATACTGTACAGAGAAAGGAAAAGTTTGATTTTGTTTAAAAAGTTGGCTTGGTATCACTGCAATATAAAATCTGGATAAAATTAACTACGATTAATTTAGGACCAAAATACCCATTTCTCCTCTCACTTAGATTAGATTAGATTCAATTTTATTGTCATTGTGCCGAGTACAGATACAAAGCCAATGAAATGCAATTAGCATCTGACCAGAAGTGCAAAAGAATAGCATTATTTACAAAATAACTGCAAATAGAAAGTAAGCACACAAATATAAAAGTACTGAGACAGTCCAATATGGGTGCAATACTGCTTAGCGCTGTGATGTGAGGTTCAGCAGGGTCACAGCCTCAGGGAAGAAGTTCTTCCTGTGCCTGCTGGTGCAGGAGCGGAGGCTCCTGTAGCACCTACTGTATGGGAGGAGAGTAAAAAATCCGTGGTTAGGGTGAGATGCATCCCTGATAATGCTTTTCGCTCTGCCCAGGCAGCGTTTATGGTAGATGTTCTCAATGGTGGGCAACTGGGTGCTGATAATCCGCTGGGCAGTTTTCACCACACGCTGGAGTGCTTTGCGCTCCGATACGGGACAATTGCCATACCACACTGAGATGCAGTTGGTGAGTATGCTCTCAATGGTACAGCGGTAAAGGTCCGTCAGTATCCTGGGACAGAGGTGAGCTTTCTTGATGCTCCGCAAGAAATAAAGGCACTGTTGCGCCTTTTTGATCAGGATGGAGGAGTTCAGGGACCAGGTGAGACCATTATTGACCAATTAGTATTTAGCATTGGTCCCAAATCAAGAAAGATTTGAAAACATACGGACACATTACAAAAAGAGAGCAAGGAGTTTTCCCACTCGGCTCAGGAAAGTGACAGAGATGGAAAATAGCCAAGTAACATTTTTCTTTTTTCTTTTCACAATCATTAAATGAAATCAGCTCAATTTTGGGTGTGATATGACCAAATAGCATGACACACCAGAGGCCAGGATCAAACCCCTGGCACTATGTGGCAGTAACTGTAGATAGTAAATCAAATGTTTAAGAGGCAGAGGGAAGGTAAATTTTCTTTTTAAAAATGTTTCATAGCTTTTCAGTTTTAATAAAATTTTCTACATTACTTAATTAAATGTCAAACAGTTTTTAGATGTTTGAGGATCAGACATTTAAAATGACTTGGTCCTAGCTAACAATACATCACCACTCTCCTCCTTCCCGCACTCATACACATAAAAATGCACAAACTTTGGCAGCTGCTAAGGTCTGTCAAGAACATTTGAAGGTCAGGTCAAAGCATCTCAGGGGGTTACACAAGGTCCTATAAACACACAAAACCACACCGAATGATCAAAGAAACAAGCCCTTTATACTAGGCAGGAGTGTGCCTGCGCGCATACACTCAAGGGAACTAAAATAGCAGTGGCACCAAACCAGCAAGATAGCGCTAATGGAAGGGCAATAAAATGCGCTGCATGCAATCACATATTTAAATTAACAGAGCTGACAATTAAGAAAGTCTACCATGCGGCCAACATTATACAATGGTCGCATTAAGAGAGAAAATGTGTTAATACAAATCAAGATAGTTGAACATGACATCTTTAAAAAGCCAGGAAAAAATTTTGTATATTGAAAAAAAATGCATGAGTCCGGATCCTGAAGTGGGAACATAAAATGCTGAGAAAACTCTGCAAGTTCAGCAGCGTCCATGGAAAGAGAAGGTCTGTGACACTTCAGAATTATGTGCTTGATTCCAACAGCAAATCCAAAAATACAAGTTTTAATAAGTGTATTCAGCCCCAGATGATCGAACACAGTGCAAATCAAACAAAGAATCTCAGCATAAGCAAGAAGCATGGTTATCATAAAGGTGCCATTATTAAAGACCCAGCACAGCTAAGCAGTAATAATCCCAAGCTAACATGAAATTTAAATTCAAATAATCTATTTGTACCTAATAGCTTAAGTTAAATATGCATGTTTGCTGAAAAATTTACAACTTTGCTGGCATACTTTCATTATTACAAAGTAGAAAGGAAACTTTATTATCAATGTACATATGTCACCACATACAACCTGAAGTTCATTTTCCTGTGGGCATACTCAGCAAATCTACAGAATGGTAACTGTAAACAGGATCAATGAAAGAGCAAGTACAGCGTAAAAGACAAACTGTGCAAATGCAAATATAAATAAAGAGCAATAACGAGAAAATGAAATAACAAGATAAAGCATCCTTAAAGTGAGATCATCTGTTGTGGGAACATCTCAACAGATGAGTGTAGTTAATGCCGCTTTGTTCAAGAGCCTGATGGTTGAGGGATAGGAACTGTTCCTCAACCTGGTGGTGCGAGCCCTGAGGCTCTTGTACCTTCTACCTGCTGGTAGCAGCGAGAAAAGAGCATGGTCTGAGTGGTGAGGACTTCTGATGATGGATGTCATTTTCCTATGACAGCGTTTCATTTAGATCTGTTCAAAGGTTGGGAGGACTTTACTCATGATGTACTGGGCTGAATCCACTCCATTTTGTAGGAGTTTTCATTCAAAGTCATTGGTGTTTCCAACCCAGGCAGTAATGCAGCCAGTCAGCACACTTTCCACTTCACATCTATAGAAGTTTGTCGAAGTTTTTGATGTCATGCTGAATCTCTACAGACTCCTAAGGTAGTGGAAGTGCTGTCGTGCTTTCTTTGCAATTACATGTACACGATGGGTCTAATACAGGTCGTCTCAGATAGTGACATCCAGGAATTTAAAGTTACTGACCCTCTCCACCTCTGATCCTCCGATGGACTAGCTCACGGACCCCTGGCCTCCCTCGCCTCAAGTCAACAATCAGTTCCTTGGTCTTGTTGACATTGAGAGGCTGTTGTTTTGACACTACTCAGTCGGATTTTCATTCTCCCTCCCGTTTGCTCATTCATCACTACCTTTGATACAGCCCACAACTGTGATGTCATCAGCAAACCTGAGCATGCTGCTGGAGCTGTACTTAGTCACACAGTGGTAGGTGTAGAGCGAGTAGAACGCCGGGGGGGGGGGGGGAAGAGTCTTGTGGCCCACCTGTGCTGATGGAGATCTTGTTGCCAATCCAAACTGACTGGGGTCTGCAAGTGAGGAAAATCCAGGATCCAATTGCACAAGGGGGTACTGAAGCCCAGGTCTTGGATTTTATTGATTAGTTTCGAGGGGATGATGGTATTAAATTTGAGCTATAATCAATAGAGCACCTTAATATATGCATCTTTGCAGTCACCATTAGTGAAATCAATGACTCAAGAGTAATCCATTCTCAAACTTGAACCATTCTCTCTATATTTTACAAAGCATAATTGCTACAAGTCTTAAAATATTCATTACACAACTGGAACAGTATGTGTGATTCAATAATCTCCTACCTTTAAAGCAGCTTGAATTTCTGTACAATCAAAAGCACTAATTCATAAATCCATGTGATGCGGGTTGAGAAAATAAATGGATAAGCCAAATCTGAATGGCAGAGCAGACTCGATGGGCTGAATGGCCTAAACCATATCTCTCCATTATGGTCTGATGGTATGGATGCTAGAGGTATGGAGGGCTATGGTCTTGGTACAGGTCAATGGAAGTAAGCAGTTTAAATGGTTTGGCACAGACTAGATGGGCTGAAGGGCCTGTTTCTGTGCTGTACTTTCCTGTGACTCTATGATACAATTGCCTATCTCAGGGAGAATTTTCTATAAGTCAGACACATAACGTTTGGCAAAAGATGGTGCTTACTAGTCTTGTGTAAAGTGGTGATAACAGAAACTTGGCAAACAATCTACAATTTCCTGAGATAACAAAAAATGAAAAGTGCATTTCTATAATTGTAAATTTAATCGAGTACGAGTCATACCACATGGTACTGCAATTAATATCTCACTAGATTAAAAGAACCACTAATGCTATATCCCCCACTCCAACATTATAATCAAAGCAGTGGATCAAAGATTAAAGAAAAGAGATTACCTTTATTTATCACATATACACTGAAACATCGAAACATACAATAAATGCGCTGCCCTGGTCATTGACGCAAGCAGTACGAGGACGTACTTGGGTAGTCCAGCTCTAACATAGCACGACCACAACTCACTAACCCTATCCATACGTCTTTGGAATGTGGGAGAAATTCCACGCAGTCACAAGGAGAATGTACAAACTCCTTACAGACAGCACCGAGAATTTACCACGGATGCTGTAAGGTGGTGCACTAGCCGCTACACCACCGTGCCGCCTCACAGTTGCGTATGATCGGTTCCGCGGTCAAGGGCGAGGAAGGGCGCACCAACAGCAGCACCATACCTATGAATGTGTCGCCCACCTGGTGAAGCTGCACACTGGACAGACGTGCACATGTATTAAAGAGAAACAGCGCACAATTTACAGAACTAAGTGATCCCACAACCAGATGAAACCTAAAAATCCGCAGTTTTGCCAAGTAGCAGTGGAAAATTAAGCTGCAAAACATACACTTCCCAAACCATGGCACGACTCAGCATAGGGACACTCCTAAAACATACAGAAATTATGAAAAAGGAGGTGTTGACAGTCTTGAAGTGCATAAAGGTGGATATATTCCTGAGGCCTGACCAAGTGTATCCTAGGACACAAGGGGAAAAAATTTCATGGGCCCTCACTGAGGTTTTTTTATCTTCCTTACCCATAGATGAAGTATTGGAAGGTGGAACTGTGGCTAAGACTGGGTCTTTATTTGAAACATGCTGCAAGGGCATGCCATGGGACTACAGGTCAGTGAGCCTATAATCAGTGGTGGGAAATTTGTCGGAAGGAATTCTGCAAGACAAGGGTCTACCTCAGTGCTTCCCAATCTTTTTTTTAAGCCCAACAGCCCCCTAAAGCATCTTCATACTTGCCAACGTCCCCCCAAAGCACAATATGCCTTACAGCAACCCCATAGTGTAAAACTATGTCTACCATATGTTAACATGAGAAAGATTATTGTGCTTTAAATTTTGTATTTGTCTTTTAGCTTACACAGTACCTGTGCGCTGTACAGCAGCTTCAATATCAATGTGATCCTTGAGCTTGATGGTTTTTTAAGCAAGAGTTGAAATATCTGGGTCAAGTTATGACAGCAAAAGCCTCAAGACCCCATGCATAACAATGTCCAAGCAATTTCTGTTTCTTGTGAGTATGTGGTTCACTGCACTAAAACCTCTCAACAAGGTAGGAGGATGGAAATGCAATGAAAAGCAGTTTGGCTCTTCTCCAAAGACCAGGAAACCTTGTACAACAGTGTAGACACATACCACAAAAGCTGACATTTTTGAAAAGCCTTTTCAATCTGTGAGCTCTCTTCTTGTTCTTCCACTTTGCAAAGAAATGGGTTAGTTACCCAGTTCAGAATTTCAAGATCATTCAAATCCTTGATTCGATTCTGAAAATTCTTCTTCGGTGGCTGCAGGTGTAAGCAGTACTCTTGCAAATCACCATCTGTGAAAGACTGTGCCAAACTTTCCAAATGCTGCTTTCATCTTCGGCAACTGAGTAATACCATAAGTGGCTTTTTCAGGGTGTCTTTTACAGAAGTGTTCCTGCAATCTTGATTTTTTTTCACGGCTTCATCAGGCAGTACAGAATTACAAATAAGACACATGGGGTATTGTTAATCTGATGGGAACGGAATAAAACCATACTTCAGATACAGTTGGCCCTCCTTATCCACGGGGGATTGGTTCCAGGACCTCCCCCGCGGATACCAAAAAACGCAGATGCTCAAGTCCATTATACAAAATGGCGTAGTATTTGTATATAACCTACGCATATCCGCCCGTATACTTTAAATCATCTCTAGATTACTTATAATACCTAGGGGAGGGAACGTCGACTCAGACCATGAGAGGCCTGCATCGGGCATTTTCATGCCTTACAAGGCGCATATACCTCAAATAATACCTAATACAATGCAAATGCTATGTAAATAGTTGTTGTACTGTATTGTTTAGGGAATAATGAAAAGAAAAAATGCTCAAACAATGAGTGCTGGAGAGAGAACTTCTGGGTTTTCCCGATCCATGGCTGGTTAAATCCGTGCATGCGGAACCTGCGGATAAGGAGGGCCGACTGTATGTATCATTTTATTGACGCACTTTCTGTGGTTTCTGTTTCTTAGCAGGATTAGAATTCATGGCTTCATGGCCTTCAGACACCGATCACGCCATATTTATGTATCCATCGTTAATGAGACGAAATGAAAAATTAACACAAGCTGGAAATGCTTATCATATGTTGATGGCAGAGAGTTGACACAGGTGGAATCTGAATGTAGTCGGGATGGAGTTGGTGCTCGGCTCCCTACCTTTATACAACTGACCAATCACATAAGGTCTCAGAATCCCCAAAGATGGTTCTTCACCGCACACATGAAGCCAAGGTCACCTTGCACATCTCAAGAGGAAGCCTCAGCGTTGGCAAGTTCACTGCTTGGCTCTATTTTACCACCTGCAGAGCGAGGGCTCTTTCTGCATTCCGGTGCCTCATCCTTTGTTTTAGTAAGTGCCTGTTCTACTAACGGTCAGGTCTCATTCCTCAAGTTAGATGCCTCTTATCACCCCCACCCCCCCGACTACTTCCATTTCGCCTAATGCCCCCTTAGAACCATAACCACCTCCGTTGGGAATCACTGATCTATCTGATTTGCAAGGTCTTATCAGGACACAGCAGCACAGCAGTGCAACCCTATTACAGCTCAGGTAGTTCTCACACCATTTGTATGGAGTTTGTGATTGCATGGGTTTCGTCCCACAGACCAAAGGTGAACAGGTTAGTAGGTTAACTGGTCACTGTAAATCGTCCTGTGCTGAGGCTAGAGTTAAATAGGTGGGTTGTTGGGTAGTGCAGCTCATCGGGCTGGAAGGATCTATCCCTCTCTATGTCTAAATCAGTAAATAACAATAATATGGCTTTGCTCATGGGGAAAGAAAATCACACATCATGAATGTAAATGAGCTTTCTTTTGAAGTGACTAAGGGCAGGGCAACAGATGCTGACTATATGAACTTTAGCAAACCTCTTTTCATGATCCCACATGGTAGACTGGCCCAAGTGATAATACATGTGATCCAGAGTGAATTAGCCAATGCAAATCTGGCTTAGTGGAATTCAGATGTGATAGAGGAGCACTGTTATTCAGATTAGCGCCCATGAGCAGTTGTGCACCTCAGGGATCAGTGCCAGGTCCCCCGCTATTTGACATTAACAATTTGGTTGAGAATGTTGTCAGCACAATTAGTAAGTTTGCAAGTGACAACATAAATAGTAGCTGATGGGGCTCATCATCAGCCTTGGCTGGCAACTCATCTAGGAGAAGGAAAACTCTGATCTCAAATCTCTGCTGCCTTGTGGCTATACCCACTCATGGAGAAGGCTTCAGGAGTAAACCTCGAGGAAAAATCTAGAGCTGGAATCAGTAAGGCAGTCCTACATTGAGTTCAACTGGGAACTCCTACTCCTCTTTGGAAATCACATCAGCTGTGTGGAGAGGGAGAGACTGCTACATGGACAACAGCTTGCTCTCCATATCATACTTCCTTGGCTTGTGCACTAGCCGCTTTTGACTATGTAGATAGCTAGGTTGCAACATCTGTGGTTGACCCCGACCAACGGGGACTTAAATGGACAGTGAAGGTTGCCCAAGTACACAACAGGAATTAGATCAATTGGGAAAATAGGCGAAGGAGTGGCAGGCAGAAGTGTAAGGTGAAGCATTTTGCAAAGTTAAACCAGGGCAGGACTTGAGAGATTTTGCTGTACGACTACAGAGGTAGACATGATGGTTAAAAAGCCACATGCACACTTGCCTCCATTGGATGGTTTACTGAGCACAAGAGCTGGGACATTATGTTCCAGCTGCACAAGACACTGGAGAGAATGAACTTCGATTTTTTTTGTTCACTTCTACTTGTCATACTGTAGGAAGGATGTCATTTAGCTAGAGAGGAAGCAGAAAAAATTCACTGGAACATTGTACGGCCAGGAGGGCTTGAGTTATATGGAAAGACTGGATAGGCTGGGAATTACTCCCCGGGTGAGCAAGAGACTGAGGGATGATCTTATAAGCTTATAAAATTATGATAGGAATAAATAAGGTGAATGGTCAGAATGGTCCCTCCCCAGGATAAAGAACCCTAACATTAGAGAGCACTGATTTAAGATAGAGTAGGAAAGGTTAAAAAGAGACCAGAGGGGTACTTTCCTTCGGGAAATAGTAATTTCTTTTGGGGTTAATAAAGTATCTATTAAAAAGAGGGTTGATGGTATATGGAATGAGCTGCCAGAGGAAATAGTAAGGCAAGTAAATTACAACCTTTAAAAGATATTTGGACAGGTACGTCAATAGAAAATGGTTTTGCAGGGGTTCCCAACCTTTTTTTACGCCATGAACCAATACCATTAAGAAACCCCTAGTTTTGATGGATATGGGCCAAAGGCAGACAAATGGGATTAGCTTAAGAAGGCACCTTGGTCTGCAAGGAGGAATTGGGCTGAAGGCCCTAATTCTATGCCACATAACTATGGCTTTTTCACATAGGTCTACTCGCCCTATTGTGTCCGGTGAACATCCATCTTGGGCTCCTCCCAAGATCCCCAACATCAGAAAAATCAGACTTCAGTCAACTCAATTCACAGCCAGGAACACTGCAAGGACAAGAAATCTCAGCTGGAGTACTGGAGATCAACACTCTGGAACTTGCTGTGCCTCTAGTCAAGTTTAAACACGGCACCTCCCTGACAACGTGGAAAATTGTTAAGACTTGATCTGTTCATGACAAACATGACAAATCAGGTCCAGCTAATTACCACTTAAGCAATCTACACTCAATCAGCAGCTATGCAGAAGACACTGGCATCACTTCTATTAAGTAGCTCTTTTTCACTGATGCCAGTTTTAGTAAGATCATTCAACTCTAGGTGAAACTGCCAGTGGGGTGAGAATGACTACTCTTGCATCAAGAAGCATTTGACCTAGTGTGGCATCAAGGAACCATGATAACTATGAAATCAGTGGACACCAAGGAGAAAACCAATAGCTGGAGTCGTATCTCACACCAAGAATAATGGTTGTGATTGTTGGAGGTCAGTCTCCTGGCCCCAGGACATTGCTTCCAAAAAAAAAAACAGGTCAGTATCCTACACTGAATCACCTTGAACTACTTCATGAATGACTCTTCTTCCAACATCGTGTCAGAAGTGGGAATGAGTAATAACTTCATAATATTCAGTTCCGTTCACAACTTCTCAACAAATACAGCAGTCCAAGCCTGCATATAGCAGGGGCTGCACAACATTTAGGCATGAGCTTTCATTCACACAAGTATTAAGCAATGGGCATATCCAAACAGAGAATCTAACCATCTACCCTTGACCTTCTAAGGCAATGCCATTCCAAGCTTCTCAGCACAATCAGAAAAATCAATACATTCAGTCTGTTTAATGTGGCTGCAAAGGATGGTCAGGCAAATCAGGAGTGACTTACCTGCTTGCACAGCAAAGTGACTATTTACAAATCAGAAATCAGGAGCATAATGAAAACTCTTCACATGTTTAGCTAAATTTTCCAACAGCTCAATGCCATCTTGGACAAAGCAGTCTGCTTGATTAATGCACCATCTTCTGCCCAAGACACTCGTTTCCTCTGCCACTGCAATCCATTTGCTTGCCTCGCTTACCTTAAGCACCTGCATAGGACAAAAAACAGTAGGTGCATGGGAACATCACTACTCCCCGCCCTGCTCTATGTCACACACCAACCTGACTTGTCACTGGACCCAAATGCTAGAACTCCCAACCCAACAGTACTGTAGGAGTACCTCCATAAAAAGCACTTGAGGATCAAGATCAGGACTTACCACCACCAGGTCAAGAACAATTCAGAATTGTCAATAAATGCTGGCAATCCCAAAGTGATTGTGAAACAAAAGGTAACGGTAAAACATGTCCATGTCATAATGTGTTCACAATGTTTGCACACTAGATATCACCCATGCAAACTTTATCAGAATATCACAAATACACTAGGCTGTAATTTAAATATTAGGTACCTCTGGTACATAATAAAGTGGCCACTAAGTCATGATCTTCTGCTGCTGTTTGGTTTGATGTGTTGTACATTCAGAGATGATCTTCTGTACACCACTGTTGTAACACGTAGTTATCTGAGTTACAGTCACAAACCTGTCAGCTTGCACCAGTCTGGCCATTCTCCTCTGACCTCTCTCATTAACAAGGCATTTTCAGCCACAGAGCTGCCACTCACTGGATGTGTTTTCTTTTTGTTTCCACACGATCTCCTAAGGACTGCTGTACGTGAAAATCCCAGGAGATCAGCAGTTTCTGAGAAACTCAAACCACCCTGTCTGGCATCAATCATTCCATGGTCAAAGTCACACAGATCACATTTCTCCCCATTCTGATGTTTGGTCCATACAGTAAATTAACCTCTAAACCAGGAGTTCCCAGCCTGGGGTCCATGGACCCTTTG
Source organism: Mobula birostris (assembly GCF_030028105.1). Classification (NCBI taxonomy): domain Eukaryota; kingdom Metazoa; phylum Chordata; class Chondrichthyes; order Myliobatiformes; family Myliobatidae; genus Mobula; species Mobula birostris. The sequence goes on from NC_092399.1 coordinate 6,529,475, forward strand.
CTCGATGGTCTTAGTCCATGGATTAAAACAAAGAATGGGAACCCCTACTCTAAGCCATGCTTTCATGTACTAAGCTGCAAACCAATATAAATGTCCTCTCCTGGTGCAACATCCCCTGTATTGAGACCCTACTTACAATCAGTAAGCTATATTGGGCAGACTACATTGTCCTTAAACCTTACCTAGGCAACAAGAAAAGATTATAATGACTCCTGTACTCATTACAATGAGTATCCATGAACCGTGACCACTGACTTTGTGGCACTGAGGACAGTACCGAAATGCTTGAGGCCATATATCATACCCGCACAGACGGGGAAGAGCACCAGCTCACAAACTACCCACTCACCAATTCAACCTGAATTGAACTCCAAGTTCAACCAATTGAACTCCAATTACTTCTTTAGCCACCTCAGAACACACAAAACCAGAACAGAAGTAATTTTCAACCCCAAGGGAATGCTGAAGAAAGTGACATACTGTAATTAATTGAGAGGATTGGAATATACAAGTAAGGATGTAATGCTGAGGCTTTTTAGGGCTTTGCTCAGACTGCATTTGGGAGTATTGTGAGCAGCTTTGGGCCCCTTATCTAAGAAAGACTGTGCTGGCATCAGAGAGGGTCCAGGGGAGGTTCACAAGAATGATCACGGGTTAACACCTGAGGAGCGTTTGATGGCTCTAGGCCTGTACTAGCTGGAGTTTAGAAGAATGAGGGAGGATCTCATTGAAAACTATTGAATACTGACTGAGTGAATGTGGGGGAGGGGGGATCTTTCCTCTAATGGGTGAGCACAGCTTTAGAATAGAGGGACGTCCCTTTAGAACAGAGATGAGGGATTTCTTTAGCCACAGGGTGGTGACTCTGGAGCTCACTGCCACAGACTGGGTATATTAAAGCGGAGGTGGATAGATTCTTGATTAGTAAGGGCATCAAAGGTTATGGGGAGAAGGGAGTTGAGAGGGATAATAAAGCAGCCATGATGGAATGGTGGATCACACTCAATGGGCCAAATGACCTAATTCTGTTCCTATGCCTTATGGGCTCAATATACATCACGTAGACCCACAGAAAGCTTTGTCAGAATACTAGAATGGAATGAAAGAGCTCGACAGCAAAAACTTTTCATGGCACAGACCACCAGTTACAGAAAGCATCAACAAGACAATGCAGTGACAGTTGTGATATTTCACTTACAAATCATCAACCAGCATAATAACCTGCGCTGCAAGTTGACTCAATCAAATATCAGAAAATTTATACCAGGTGGCGGACACCGTTGTATCAAGAATTCGTTTAGCACTGCAGGATCTCCAGATCAATGGGCCACTAAAACCAGTTGGAAGAATCATTAATAAAATATCCTGCCAACGCGTATTGTCCCACACCTCCCCCTTAACGAACGACTGCACTTGGTAAGAATTACATTTCGGTAGCATACTGTTGAGATTATAAATGCAATGCTCGAACGTTAAAGACAATTAGAAACCATTTAACCATTTCCAGTTCAGACAAACTCTGAAAAATGTATGAACTATAAGGGTTTACTAGCCGAGATCAAATTTCCTCCCCGAGGACGATCTAGATTCACTTTCAGTCTTTTCATGTTAGTCCCGAATCCCTAACGGCATTTTTCAAGCCCTGCCGCTGATCTCTGGGAAAATGCACTGACATCCTGCAAGTCCATTATTTAACAATTCAACGATGACTTTTCACTTCTACGCACTGTACACACAAAAAAAAAACTTTTAAACAACACTCTCTCAATTGCAGATTTCGTTCTGTGTTAGAGGAGCTGCCCCGTTACATACGAGTAGCAACTATTATTATTTTGGACTGAAAGAAATGCTCGTGGAAAAGGAATTCCCCCTCCTACAGCTACGGGGTACAAGGTCGTTAATGCATTCAATAAAAGATTTTATTCAATGTCATCGCAACAGCCACCGTCTCTGCTTTCTCGTGCGTCATTTTTATCGCAAACTGCTGTTGTAATGCGAGATGCTCCGTGTCATTTTATTTGTCGGTAGTTTTAAAATAAATCGGGCTATTCAAATTAAAAAATGTTCATAAAGATGGCGACGCTTTAAGGACGTTATAAATTGGTTTATTCTTAGAAAAGTCAACAAATTCGCAACAACGCCGAAGTTGGGAAAATCCGAGCGTGATGTTGAAGCGTATAAAATACAAGATCGTGGCAAAAAGCATGTAAACTGCAAAGCTCCAAGATCCTCGATTTCTTTAATGAAATGTTCATAACCATAACCACGGCGCGGCAATATACTGGCATCCCCAAAGTTACACTTAATCGCCATTTAATGGTTTAATTATCCAATAAACCCGCCTCAACACAATCCAACTGCGCCCGAACAATATTTTTCATTCATCTGGAATTTCACTGAATCACCCTCGGAAAAGTGCGAGGCTGTTAACAGCCCCGCTCCGGCCCTTCAACCTCAACTTTCTGAGGAATTCTGTGGAGCAGAGGGAAAAAACATCCAGAGTTCATCTGGCTCCAGTCACCTCAACCCGGACGCATCGGCTCGCTTCTAAACCGGTCTCCTCACTCCACTGTTAATGCCCACTGTATTCTCTCCTCGGGCAAATTCATGCCCCTTTGCAAGATGCAAACCGTTAATTCCCCACTCAAGCACTTACCTCCGTCTCCAGGTGAACCACGTCCACTTTGGGCCAGGGACCGGCTAACTGTGCCAACGGCATCCTGCAACCGGCTGTGGACGCGGGACCAAACGCCTCTCGCTGACTATTTTCGAGGAGAGCTGGCTTGGCCCCGGCAATTGCCAGTGATGCAGTTTACAAAGGGGAGCAAGTCACTTTATCCCGCCTGGTGCGGCGCCGCGTCAAAGTGCCTCGCTCCCTACCGTCCCCTATCCCGCGGAGCAGTCACCAACTCGCCAGCCTCCGCTCGCCAGCGCCTCTCAGTCCCCGCCCTCCTGCGCCACTGACGTCAGCGCGCAGGGCGACGTCCGTACGCGGTGCCCAAGCCCGGCAATAGCTGCCAGGCTAGGCGAAGGACGACGTATGTCAGGCAGCTCAAGGTGAGGGGACGCAACCGGGCATCGGGTGCTCCAGCTCCCAAGGTCTGCAAACCGAAGTCAGTGCTCCTCTATGCAGAACAACATTGCCAGTAGCAAAGGCACAGAATATACGCTGAGCAAGGTGGATTCAGTTCACCCAGTCCTGACTACAGTAGTGAGTGAACTAACACAAAGGATGCACCCAGTTGCCCTCATCCTCACCAATAACCTGTAATGGATCTATCAGCCTACAATTGCATCAGCAGAAATAACCATCACAAAGTCTTATTTTCAATGAGAGACCATCTTCCAAGAAATTATAGGTGCGACAAGTGCATTAAATGGGAACGAGACAGATCTGGTATCTGGTTCAATGTATACCATCGCAATCTGCAATCTGACTCAACATATCCCACATTTACCATCAAGCTAGGGAATCAACACTGGTTCAATTAATATTGCAAAAGGACCCCTGAAAGTGATGAAGTGCTTGCACATTGAAATTCAGGATTACGTGCATGATAAACAACAAAAACATTGCAGCAGATAAGACCAAACGATGGATCATATACACAAGAGGTTCTGCAGTGTTGGAAATCTTGAGCAATGTACACAAAATGTTGGAGAAATGCAGCAAATCAGATAGCATCTATGGACCAGTCCTGATGAAGAGTCTCAGCCCGAAATGTTGACCGGTTGTTCCCTGCCATGGATGCTACCTGACTCGCTGAGCTCTGCCAGCACTTTGTGTACGTTGCAATGGATCGTATAAGTGCTCTACAGCCCTACCATATGTAGATCTGAATAGTAGCTAATGGGAGGAGGAGTTGTGAACTGTCCCAAACCCAGTGATGGCCTGGCCCTGCAAATAAGTGCAGAAGAAAATTTTAAAGTATTCACAAACATGTTCAGCTAGTGGTGTCAAATGAATGGTCCATTTTGTCTTCCTCACAAGGTCTCCTCCATTGCAGAGCTAGTCTTAAACCAATTCAATTCATTGCTGATGATATCAAGAAATGGTTAAGATCATTAAACACAGCAAAGGGTCTGGGACAGCAATGTTCTCTCTTAATTTTTTTTACAACAGTGTGGACCAACCATTGCTCTGAGCAGGAAATTTGTACATGGCCTGAAATTGTGCAGCACTGTTTTTTTTGTAATATGCACATCAAACAAACACAAACCACAACTCACAAGTAAACAATGTCAGGCAATCAAAACAACTGACAAAAGTAAAATGATTTGACTTAGATGGTGTCAGCATTCAGTGGGCTGGCAGTTTATTAACAATGAGCAACCAGCTTCCATTCTGTGTTTGTTGTTACAATTTGTAACACTACTATAACTTGAAATGCAGACAATGTAAATACATTGAAGTGTAAAATGTTTCAAGGTAAAGATTGTGGTACATTAATTATTTAGAAAATTTAGGGATTATATTTGTTAACACATAATTACAGGGTATTTCACAATTATATTAAGAGATTTCAACATTACATTAACGTAATTTCTAAATTATACTAACATTATATAAAAGAAAATTCCATCTGTGTGGCAGCAAAGTCTAGGCACACAGGAGCATTGCAGTTACTGCACAGCCGCACGCCCACGCAGCTTAGAGGGAACAGTGTGGGACAGACAACGCCATAGCTATTTTACTGAAGACCGTCATCCCAGAACAAGTTGGACCTCTAGCTAAGATGCACTAGTATTATTATTACAATACAGTCAACATCCACAGTAGAAAATTACTGTGGCATATTCTTTTCGCTAAAAGGAAGACATATCCATTTTGGGCTAATTATCTCCCAATCAGTTCACTCTCTATCACCAGTAAAGCAATAGAAAGTTGTGTCAACAGTGCTCTCAATGGTACTCAGTCATATAAATCTTCACACTTATTGCCCTTTTATTAGAATCAGGTTTAATATCAGAGGCGTATGTCATGAAATTTGTTGAGTTGTTGCAGCAATACATTGCAATAATTAAAAATAAAAACCTTAAATTACAATAAGGAGTACAGCAGTGAGCAAGAGTCTTAGACACGTTAGAACATTATGTAAAGTGATGATGCTTTCAAAAATAATTAAAACAAAACTTTCTAAATATCAAAAAAATACCATCAAGAGCTGTAAACAGTAAAAACATACTAAATCAAATCAATATTTAGCGTGACCCACCCTTCGCCTTTAAAACTGCATCAATTCTCTTAGGTACACTGTCCTGCAGCTTCATAAGAAAATGGGATGGTAGGTTGTTCCAAGCTACTTGGAGAACTTGCCACAGTTCTTCAGCAGACTTTGGCCACCTCACTTGCTTCTGTCTCTCCAGGTAATCCCAGACAGCTTCAGTGATGCTGAGATCAGGGCTCTGTAGAGGCCATACCATCTAAAACCATATTAAAAATATAGGGTGCCTAAGATTTTTGTACACTACTGAATATATATCATATAATTTAAATTAAATAAGTAGTGCAGAAGGTTGAAAAAGTACTGAGGTGGTGTTCATGGGTTCATTGTCCATTCAGAAATCTGATGGCAGAGGGGGAAGAAGCTTTTCCTGATTTGTTGAATATGTGTCTTCAGGTCCCTTTACTTCCTCCTTGACGGCAGCAATGAGAAGAGGGCACCAGGCTCTCACAGCTCCAGGCCACATGAGCCAAAATGCTGAATTTTAAAGCTGAGGTGAGAGTGGCTGGCCTTGATATCAAGGCAGCATTTGACCAAGTGTAGCATCAAGCACGCTTAAGGTCACTGGGCATCAGGAGGAAAATACTAGAGTGGTTGGAATTCTTCCTTGCAGAGAGGAAGATGATTGTGTTTGTTGGATATAACTCCTCCCAACCCCAGTATGTAGTTGCAGAAGTTACTCAAAGCAGTGTCCTAACCTCAACCATTTTCAGGTACTTCATCTGTGAACTTTCTTCCATCTTAAGCTCAAAAGCATTATTACAGCACCAGCGATCATCAGTCATGGTTCAATTCTCACCATTGCCTGTAAGAAGTTTGTACATTCTCCCCGTGACGACGTAGGTTTCCTCTGGGTGCTCTGGTTTCGTCGCACATATCAAAGACATAGGGTTAGGGTTAGTGAGTTGTGTGCAAGCTGTGGTGATGCCAGAATTGTGGCAATGATGTAACATGAACAAGGTCAACAGAGAGACATTGAAGCTGGTGGATATAAAAGTGTTTAATTGAACAAAAATGAGCAACAGGCAACATATTGAGACATTCGTGTAGAAAGAAGCCTCCCAACCCAATATTACATGACATTTTATATACTAAAGATCAAAGGTAACAGCAGGACAATTCTATGGTTACAATGTACCTGCAATGCATCCTTTGAATTACATATAGTTTTCACACACCTCCTCTTTGCACCCATGCTCCAGACACCCAAAATTAATGCTAATCAGCATTGTCTGGTTTGCAGTCAACTCCAGTCCACAGTTCCAAGAAAGCTATTGTTCAGGACTGCATTTTAAATTCAATCTACAATCCATGTTCATGTTTGAAGTTTGGTTGTTGGTGAAGTTAATATTTGCCATATACCCTAACTCCAGAGTACATTTTATCAGTGATACTTACAGGCTGCCTAGCACAATCCTCACTGACTTGATTTGAATCAAATGATGCTGGAATTTCACTCAACACACATAAAAGTTGTTGGTGAACGCAGCAGGCCAGGCAGCATCTCTAGGAACAGGTACAGTTGACGTTTCGGGCAGAGACCCTTCGTCAGGACTAACTGAAAGAAGATCTAGTAAGAGATTTGAAAGTGGGAGGGGGAGGGGGAGATCTGAAATGATAGGAGAAGACAGGAGGGGGAGGGATGGAGCCAAGAGCTGGACAGTTGAATGGCAAAAGGGATATGAGAGGATCATGGGACAGGAGGCCTAGGGAGAAAGAAAAGAAGGGGGAAGCCTAGAGGATAGTACTCTTCTTTCAATTAGTCCTGATGAAGGGTCTCGGCCTGAAACGTCGACTGTGCCTCTTCCTAGAGATGCTGCCTGGCCTGCTGGATTCACCAGCAACTTTTAAGTGTGTTGCTTGAAATTCCAGCATCTGCAGATTTCCTCGTGTATGCATTTCACTGTATGTTTTGTTGTACGCATGACAAATAACACTATTTCACTGTATGTTTTGTTGTACACATGACAAATAACGCTAATCTAGGGACAATTGCAGAATGTTCAGTTCCATTCCAAATTATACAGCAAATGGAGAAGCCCATTCCTGCTTGCAGCAAAACCAGACATCATTAAGACACTGGCAGCTAAGTGGCATGTAACATTCATGCCTTAAACATGCCAGGTAACAACCATCTCCAACAAGAAAGTTTCTACTTGCACTTGACATACAACAACACTGCTTTTACCAAGACACCTTCACAACCCTGGATAACTCAACTGAAACATCTACAGCTATAACACTACAGTCAGCAATATCCATAAGTGACAGTCAGAGGCTGCATATAGAGTGGTAAATGACAAGCCCCTTAGCTCCCAAAGCCCATGTACCATCTGCAGGGAGCTTGATGAAGTACTCTTCATTTGGGTGGATGAGTGTGTTAACAGCCACCTTCATGAAGAGGGAAAGAGCAACACAATGTTTGTCAGCCTTTCAACAACCCTAAACAATCATTCCCTCCAGCACCAGCACATAGTGGCTGCACTGTATACTAACTGCAAAATGCATTGGGGTTACTACCCAGGTTAATCTCCACCCACGGGTTCACCTCCAAGTTGCACAATATTCTGACTTGGAAGCATATCTCTAACCTTTGATCATTGCTGGATCTAAGTCCTGCAATTTCCTACGCAGCTGCACTATGTGAGCACCCTCATGAGCAGGTCTACAGCAGTGCCAGAGGGTAGCTCACCAACACCTTCTCAAGGGCAATGGGATGGTAACTCCAAACTCCGCCACGGATGGTCCCAAGCCCGGCTGTGAAAAGAGGAGGGTTAGCCATGGGACTAGCAACACCATCCCGTAAAAACCAAGCTACAGAAACACCAATAGAAGCTCCATCCTTAGGAGAAGAAGGATGTTTGCCTAGAAAACATATAGATGGGCTACAGCTTGACTTGAAAGAGAGACTCAAGACAGAGGACTATGGCAAACTGCTGTCAGTGGCCTATGCCCCAGCAGGGATGGCGAGCTTAATCTTGCCTACAATCCCCAGTCCTAAAAATGAATAAAGAAAAATCATATATCCAGCTGGGATATACCCAGTTTATACTAAGGCTTTAATTGCAGTGATATTGCTTTTGGTGCTTTGTTGTAAATGCCAAACTGTTCTTGTGGTGCAGTGTTAATTTGCTAATTTAAATTGCTCCGGCTGCAGCCATTCCATGTGACTGATCTATAACCACCTGCGTTTCTTCCTGTGCGCTCATCAAGATGCTTTCTCTATATTGGATAGATGTTGGAAAATCCATAACCGGGTGTACTGTTGTTTTACCTATGGGGAAATTGATATTGAACCAATCTTTGCAAAGCCATACGTCACTGGTGTTGTGGTGGATAAGAAAGTGTGTCATAGCTGTGGCCAATCTTGTGCTGCATTTGCTTTCCACACTCCAGTTCAACAGTATTTGAACTGACAGGGAATCACCTTGAGGCAATCTTCTCACTCCAGCACAGGGAATTAAGCTACAACAGCAACATGCATGTTACTGCCTGCAGTGTGGGCCATTTCTTGTTGCTTCATTCTTTGCTGCCAATTTTTTCTGTTTTACAGCCATTCAGCCTAGGAATTCATTTTTCACATTACACGGCAATTGTGCCTTTTGAACAGCTGCACACTGTCATTACTTTAATGTTGAAACTGTTGCTGTGGAATCAGTCTGTACTTTAAACAGAAATGCATTCCACTGGGGCCAAGCAAAGAAGAACATGAAACATTTCTGCTTAATATAAACAGTCTATTAATTTCATGTTCTGTTCATTCGTGGTGTTTTATGTGACCCTCTGTTTGGATACTTATTCCTTGCTCTACTTCTTGCCTTCAGCAGGCACAAATATCACCAAAGGTGTAATAATTAATCTCAACCATTACTTGTACTGTTCATTTTGTTCAATCTGAGTATTAGTCCCTTAGTACAATAGCCTGCCGGTCATTTAACAATCATAAACACTGGCAAAATTGCCTTTATTAAATTTTACAAATCATAGATTTATTTGTTATATTGCAACACTGACAAGTTATGCTTTGTGATGCCACTTGACAGCAAAAGCTGTGTAGGGCCCTTAATCTTCTTAGTATTATGGCAATATGTTAATCAAGAGAGACAAGCTTTCATTACATTGTATGATACTAACTTATAATAGATATTATTATATTGAATATAAAAATCATGAAAACGCTGCAGTTTAAAAATAGTCCTTTTGCTGACATTAATGAAATAAATTGCTAGATTTAACTTTTGAACTGGATAATGGTTCCGGTACAGAAAAGCTAAAGCAAAAATCACTGCAGTATTTTCTTATTGTAAGGAGGCGCAGGAATGTTTGAGCAGGCTTGCAAATTTAACCAGGATGATTCCAATCTGGTCTGCCTCCTTAAAACCACTGACCAGGCAAAGGTTATCATAAAAGTCATAAGCATGAGGTAACTAATACTATGTGCCTCAGACATATTACCAGTAAGCTTTCAAAGGTTACAGCAAATAGTAAGGTTTAAGCACTCAAAAGAAAATGCAATTATACAGACAAACCAATGTTAAGAAACACTGGGTTGTGAGTAATGTTAAGAAAACAATTTTTTTTAAAAATTTGCCTGGTCATGCCTTCCCAGTTAGTAAGAATTTTGCTGTGTGTATTCTCTATGCAAGAGTTACCTGGAGATTATGAGTAAAGATCTGTTAAAGTGAAGTTAATCATTTTACAGATCATCAGCGACTTTCAAGAGATTATTAATTTATTTTGCTGTGTTTTACAAGTGTGTTCAGACTTTTCAGGTACTAGACCAGTGATTCCCAGTTGGGGTGGTTACGTGTCCCAGGGGGGCGTTAGGGGAAATAGAAGTGGCCGGGGGGGGGGGGGCGTTTAAGACTCTTGGAGGGTGTGTGGTAAGCAACGCCCTAACTTGATGCACGAGACCTGACCGACCGTGAGTAGAGCGGGCTCTTTATGAAAAAAGGACGAGACACTGGAACACGGGAAGAACCATAGCTCTGCAGACGGTGAGCACTGGTCGTCACAACGCATCTGAATCTCAGCAATCTCACCCAACCCTACCAACCAAACAGGCATTATTGGGGAGGCATAAATTAGCAACCAGGGTGCCCAATAATTCCCCTTGCCCCACGGCACGGAACGAATTCATGCAATTTAACAGTTGGCAAGTCCGAGTACAGACGCTCAACTTTCTCTACAGATCTACTGAAAACAGGCCGCACAACGGTACTGCGGTGGCTGGAACCAAACAGTGAAATAGAGCCAATCAGTGAACATGCTGACCCGGAGGACTCCCTTGTGTTCAAAGCAATCTTGGGTCAAGACCCGTCTTTGGGGATAATGAAACCTTACGTGATTGGTCAATCGCGATAACTGGAGGAGTGTAAAGGTAGCATGCCAAACACCAGCCCTATCCCGACTAACATTAAGATTCCAATCTGAATCCTTGTCAATGAAATTTTCGCTGTTGTAATTGTCTTCTTCTTCGCCTCGCCGTTCCTTTGCGTGCCCCTGCCATCGCTCCATCCGTCTCAACTCGCCGGCGTCGTCAACATCCAATAAGCATTCCCAGTTTGTGTTATTTTTAATTTTAATCTAGCCCAGTTAATGATGGATAAATATGTACGGCACAATCTCTGTGAGCCTGAAGGAGGTGAAGCTTTGAATTCTAATCCTGCTAAGAAACAGAAACTACCGAAAGTGCATCAATACAATGTTATATACCTGGAGTGTGGTTTTATTTCATTCCCGTCAGATCAATGACCCCCCCCCCGCCCCCATGTGTCTTATTTGTAATACTGTACTGTCTAATGAAGCCATGAAACCATCAAGATTGCAGGAACACTTCCGTAAAAGACACCCTGGGTAGGCTACTTATGGTATTACTCAGTTCCAGAAGATGAAAGAAGCAAAAGAAAAGCGTTACACACTCCAGTCATTTGCCAAGAAAGCTAAAAATGACCTTGATAGTGGTTTCATTGCTTCTTATAACATTTCCAAAATGATAGCAGACCGTGGAAAATCTCATACGATCGGTGAAAGGTTATTAATGCCTGCAGTATCAGAAGTGCTCACCACTGTTCTCAAAATGGGTACAGTATTTTAAAATCAATTTCGCTGAGTATTAGCTCTGTAGCTCGTTGTATGAGTGAAGACTTTGATTATCAACTATGCACAGAGCTACAAAAAGCAGTATTTGGGATACAACTGGATAAAGCATCTGCGTGAGACAACGAGGCATTATTAATGGCATATGTACAGTTTATCAAAAATGGAAAAGTTAAAGAAGAGATTCTCTTTTGTAAAAAATTTAAAAAGCATCAACGAAGAATCAATCTACAACAAGCTCAAAATATATATTGAGGATAAAAGTATTTCAATTAGGAACATGATGCTTTGTGCAACAGATAGAGCACCATACATGACAGGACACCATGCTGGTTTAGTGGCATTTATGAAAAAAGAAATTCCAAGTCTGTTTGCAATCCACTGTGTGATTCATCGTCAACATTTCGCAACCAAAAGCCTCAGTCAATAACTTTTTTCAAGTATGACTCTTGTAATATCTGCTATCAACAAAATTAAAGCGCATGCATTAAATAGCATAATATTTCTCCATTTATGCCAAGATAACGATGAAGAGTTTGAGGATTGGTTTCTTCACACTGAAGAGTGTTGGCTGTCAAAAGGCTGCTTCTTAAAATGTTTCTTTGATTTTTTTGGACACAGTGCACAGGTACTGTGTAAGCTAGTTTTAAAGACAAATAAAAACTTAAAGCAGGATCATTTTTCTCACGTAGTGTCGTAGACATGTTTTTACACTATGGGAGCTTTGGAAAGTATACTGTGTATAAGAGCGGCATTGGCAAGTATGAAGGTTCTTTAAGGGGGTGTTGGCAAGTATGAAAATGCTTCAGGGGGCATTGGGCTAAAAAGGTTGGGGAACACTGTATTAGACTGTTCTAGAAATATTTCTGGAGGTAGAATGGAACAATAAAAAGAGTATGCTGAAATTTCAGCTAGTTTGAACCAGATACTTGACGAGCATTCCCAGCAATGATTATTCTCTCTGACCTCACACTTTATCTTTGGAGTCCCCAGTAATCCATCTTTGGCCTCTTCCTCTCACTAATCTATAAGAGTTGTTTAGAAAGTATAGGGAAAGGCAATAATAATTGATTAAGGAATATATTCCACTGCAGGACAAAGGGGATGTCCAGGACCAGTCAAGAGCAGGATCTATTGGCTTGAAATTACGTAACACTTCTGGGATTATTCTAAAGGCTGCCAACTCATAAAAAGGATTTAAGGAGAAAGTTTGCACACAAGTTGTAGAGATGAGGAAAAGGTAATGGCAATGGAGACATTAAACTACTCTTCTGTGGACTGAGAAAGTGATAACATAATGAATAAAAGGGCTGCTCAGGTGAATTATCCTGACTTGTAAATTTCTGGCCCAGTGAGGTAAGAAGCATTCCTGGGACTGGTCCTGAGAAATGAGGTTAGCTGGGTGGAGAAAATATATTTGTGGGGGATCAATTAAACAGTGATCAGAACATCTTCAAGTTTGGAACTGTTGTGGAAGAGTAAGCAACTTTATGGTCTATATATATATATATATATATATATATTCAAAAGGACAAAAGTAAGAGGAAGTAAAAACAGAAAGCATCTTCATTCCAGCCACTACTGTCCATTCGCTGCAGCATCCTCTCACAATGTACAAAATGACAGCAAACTGTCAGGTCAGCTGAAAAAAGTCATTGGCTGCAGGCTGCCATCATTGTAGAACTTGTATGTGTCCAGGACAAAGAAGTGGTCAAGAAAAGATCATTACAGACAATATTCACCGGCAAACTGTTTTTCCCAAAAGTTTCCTTCTGGAAAATACTATAGGGGGTTGTTAAGAGAAAATCACACTCTCTCAAAGGTTTCTTCCACTAGGCAGTTAATCTGATCAACTGTTCTGGTTAACCGCACCCCCCCCCCCCCACACACACACACCACTCTATCTATTAGTTCAGTCTCTGCACTGCACTGCAAACTCTTTAAACCACTTTACCACTTTTTGTAATGTTGTTTACATTGTAAATACATGCAGATATTTATGTATTGATGCACATTTTATTCAATATCTATACCTTAACTTCTAAGTTTATTTTTATATAATTCTATGATTCCTATAATTGTTGAATCTAGTTTTTTGTTGCATATCACGCCAACACACCACAGCAAATTGCTAACACAGGTGTTGTGTACATACATCTCCTGATGCTTCTGGACACATCTTCAGTGATGTTCCTGGAATCATCGGGTGTTTCGGGTCTTTCAACATCATACAACCTCCTCCAGGTGACCCAGCCAGGGCTGATCAGACCCCAGCTTGTGTCCAGATGGCTAGCTACTTATGACTCCATGGCTCCCCTCTTTTGAGCCGCAGCCATCTTGAGGCCCTCTCTGCCGCATCGGTGGTACTGCGGATGGCTCTCCTCTTCCTCTCTCCCTCGATGCCCAAAATGCTGAAGGCTCTAACTAAAGAACGGGCTGCGAATCCCCTACATCCAACCTCCACTGGGAGACACCTCGCTCTCCATCCAGCCTGCTGACAGTTGCTGACCAGGTAAATATATATAGTAAATAAAGTTGTTTCTTGTATCCTTGTATGAGAACTCCTTACATGGCCAAAGGTATAGATAATATAGGGAGGAATATAGAAGTAAAGGATATCATAGAATACCAGCACGGTAGTGTAATGGTTAGCACAATGCTTTACAGTATCAGCAACCCAGGTTCAATTCCCAGCGCTGCCAATAAGGAGTTTCTACGTTCTCCCCGTGACTGCGTGGGTTTCCTCCGGGTGCTCCAGTTTCCTCTCACAGTCCAAAGACCTACCGGTTAGCAGGTTAATTGGTCATTGTAGATTATTTTGTGATTAGACTAGGATTAAATTGGTGGATTGCTGGGTGGAATGTCTCCAAGGGCCAATTCTCTGCTGCATCTCAATAAAATAAACTTAATAGGAAAGAATGGCCACATTGGAGAATGTCAGGTTCATAACACAAGTGAGAATCTAAGTTGATTACAGAAAGTTCAGCAAGAAAGTAGGAAGGAGACAGGAGTGACAACGGGAGACAATGAGAAAAGAATAGCAGCAAAAATGGAAGTGTGGCCGAAATGTTCATTCATTCGTTACGTGCTGTGTTGTATAATGTAAGCAATTATAGTCTCATGACCATGATTGTTCTTGGCAAATTTTTCCACAGAAGTGGTTTGCCAGTGTCTTTACAAGACGGGTGACCACAGCCGTTATCAATATTCTTCACAGATTGTCTGCCTGGCATCAGGGGTCGCATAACCAGGACTTGTGATTTGCCCCAACTGCTCATACGACCATCCATGACCTGCTCCCATGGCTTCACGTGACCCTGATCAGGGACTAAGCAGGTGCTACACCTTGCCCAAGGGTGACCTGCAGACTAGCAGAGGGAAGGAGCACCTTACGCCTCCTTTGATAGAGAACGTATCTCCTCCCCGCCATCCAGTCCAAAATATTGTGCAGGTGCAGAAACAAGAGGAGAGGGAGAAAGTGAATGAATGAGAGAGAGACAGAGAGAAGAGGGAGAGGAGAGAGAGACACACACCCAAAGAGAGAGACAGAGAAAGAGGGAGAAGGAGAAACAGAGATAGAAAAAAGAATAAAAAAGAAACTGCTCAAAGACCAAAAGGGGATTGTTTTTGGAGACAGAACATACATGGAAGAAGAGACTGCTGGAGTCACCGCAAAGGAAGATACTTGCGTGGGCTGAAAGTTGAAAAGGTGATACTAGAAAAGCTAGCAGTAGGCCCCATGGGGTGCACCCTGGATTGCTGAAAGAAGTAGGGCTGGAAATTGACAAGGCGTTGCTCTGAATTGTCCAAATTTCTGCAGAAATGTTGGTGGTGCCTGCAGACTGGAGAGTTGTGTCTGTTTGGAAAAAAGAAGTTTCAAGGATAAACTACTGGGCAGTAACTTTAACACTGGCGGTGGGGAAACTGCAGAAATAAAATTCATAAGCAATTAACTGGTGGCAGGACAAGTAGGGATTGAATAGGTAAGATATGTTGAAGGCAAATTCTGATTCACTTGGTGGAGTTACACGAAGAATAACAGAGAATTAAATAGATATACTTAAAAATTAACACATTAAAGCTAATTAAAACACATCACAACATTTATGAATCAGTAAGAACAATGAAGTAAAATAATCTGATCTTACCTACATTGCTCCCTTCACAACCATCAGCTATAACTATCCATTATGGGATATTAAAGCAGCAGTGGTCTCTAGTTCCCTCTTAGGGAACCAGTTCTCCAGTACAAAAGAAATCATAGAACTTCGTATTTGTCTTAATCTCTTAAACAACATTATCTATCTTGCTCCAGTTCCTTTTATCTCATTACTCGGAATTCTGTGAGCAACCTTGGTGTCTCGTATATCAAATTCCTTTTAGAAATCTATATGTATGACATTAATTGGGTAGCCCTCAAATAACCTCTCGGATATCTCATCAAAAATCTGTATCAGCTTTCCCAAATGCAATTTATCTTTAACAAATCAGTGTGTACTCTGCTCCAGCAGCCTTTTGTTTTTCCAAGTGGCTGTTAATCTTCTCCTGGTTAAACTGACTTCTCTGTAATTTCTAATAATTATCCTTTTTTTCTGAAAATAGAGGGGATCTTTGCAATCCTTTCACACTTTAGCATCACTCCACTATCCAAGAAGGCTCAGAAGGCCATGGCCAGTATCTCCAAGGTCTCTGCCTTTACTTCCCTCAGCAACCTAAAATAAATCTTATCTGGATTGAATCCCTTAATTGGCTCTCCACGCAGCCTTGGATCACCTGGACAGTGCAAGTATCTACGCCAGCAAGATACAGCTCAGCATTTGACACCATCATTCCTACAGTCCTGATTGAAAAGCTACAGAACCTCGGCCCCTGTACCTCCCTCTGGATCCTCGATTTCCTAACTGGAAGATGGCATGGTCTGGTCCGTGAAGTCCGCATACCGGTTCACAGTCCGGTCCGTCGACTCCTTATTCCGGGTTTTCCTGTTTTCCCTTGTTCCATTGGGTGCCTTAATTAATAGATAGATAGATAGATATACTTTATTAATCCCGAGGGAAATTTGGTTTCGTTACAGCCGCACCAGCCAAGAATAGAGCATAAATATAGCAATACAAAAACCCCCAACAATCAAACAACAAAATGCAAACTATGCCAGATGGAAAATAAGTCCAGGACCAGTCCATTTGCTCAGGGTGTCTGATCCTCCACGGGAGGAGCTGCACGTTCAATGGCCACAGGCAGGAATGACCTCCCGTGCCGCCAAGTGTTGTATCACGGTGGAATATGGCCGAAGCCCAACTGTAAAAAGTTCAATATCCAGTCTGCAAACACGTTCCTCCATCGTAATATGACCCAGGTTGCACCATCTGTTGTTAACCAGATCAGTAAGCACCCAACTCCTTTACGCTTACCGCTCTCAGTGCACTTCTGGTCAAGCCGGAACGGTATTATCCGCTGAACTCCTCTTCTCCAAAAGTCTCTGTTGTCTCAACCCGGTCCTCTTTCCTTGGCTTTGTGACCCCACCTCTGCATCCTCTGTGCACCTGATTCTCATTTTGGGCTGGCACATAAATACCTCTGCATCTAAGGCACCTGATTCTCATTTTGGGCTGGCACATAAATGCCTCTGCAAACCAAGGATTCCCTGCTGGACTGTTCCCTTCCCCTTCCTTCTAAATCTTTGCCTGCCACTTTGTCAGAATACCCTGTCAAGTTAACCCACCGGTGAGAGACTGGAGCCTTGTCGTGTCAAGATAAGGAACAATCTGTCGCGGACTTTGGAACTGTCTCTTTGTGTCCTCATGTTTAGAAGTACCTCGTCTAGTCCAAGCCATATCCAAGAACCTCGTCTAGTCCAAGCCACGTCCAAGAACCTCATCTAGTCTCAGTCAAGGCTTGGTATTCCCAGTACAATCTAGTGTCTTGTCTGTTTCTAGTCCCGAGTCCTCGACTGGATCCGGGTTCCGAGCCCAAGTCAAGACCTATGTTCCCGGTCCCTGTTCAGTCTCTGGCTCGGAGTCCTAGTCCAGGCTCCTAGTTCCAAGTTCCTCGTCCAGGTCCCGCTTTCCTAGTCTTAGTCCTCGCCCAGGTCTGGTGTCCTTGTCTCGTCCAGGGCCTGTGTCCATGTCCAGCGTCGTTTCTTCTCGACTTCCCTTGCTTTCTCGACAAACCTAGTCCAGCTCTTAGTACTTCAGTGTCTGTGTCTTGCATTTGGGTCCACTCCCAACGCGCCCCTTGCAACAGAAGAGACTGTGCGGATGGGAAATAACATCTCCTCCTCGCTGGCAATCAACACTGGTGCACCACAGAAGTGTGTGCTCAGCCCACTGCTCTACTCTCTCTACACCCATGACAGTGTGGCTAGGCACAGCTCAAATGCCATCTACAAATTTGCTGATGATACAACCATTGTTGGTAGAATTTCAGATGGTGACAAAAGGGCGTACAGGAGCAAGATATATCAGCTAGTTGAGTGGTGTCGCAGAAACAACCTTGCACACAAGGTCAGCAAGACCAAAGAGCTGATGGGGACTTCAGAAAGGGTAAGATGAGGGAACACACACCAGTCCTCATAGAGAGATCAGAAGTGGAGAGAGTGAGCAATTTCAAGTTCGTGGGTGTCGATATCTCTGAGGACTTAACCTGGACGCAAAATATTGATGCAGCTATAAAGAAGGCAAGACCGTGGTTATATTTCACTCAAAGTTTGAGGAGATTTGGTTTGTCAACTAAAGCAAATGAAAACTTCTACAAATTTACAGTGGAGAGCATTCTGACTGGCAGCATCACCGTCTGGTATTAAGGGTGGGGGGCTTCTGCACAAGATCGAGGTAATTTGCAGAAACTTGTAAAATTAGTTGGCTCCATCGCGGATACTATCCCCCATAGTATCCAAGACATCTTCAAGGAAGGCGGCGTCCATCAATAAGGACCCCCACCACTCAGGACATGCCCTTTTCTCACTGTTACCATCAGGAAGGAGGTACAGAAGTCTGAAGACACACACTCAGTGATTCAGGAACAGCTTCTTCCCCTCTGCCATCCGATTTCTAAATGGACATTGAATGCATGAACACTTCCTCACTACATTTTTTTATTTCTGTTTTTTTGCACTATTTATTTTAACTGAACTATTTAATAAACATATATACTAACTGTAATTCAGTTTTCTTTCTATATTTATTCATCATGTATTTCATTGTATTGCTGCTGTAATGTTGACGAATTTCATAACATATGGCAGTGATATTAAACCGGATTCTGATTCAGAGTCAGATTCAATGCAGTTCTGTCAAAAGTCTTAAACATACTAGATTTTTTAAATGGTTTCAGAGGGTATGGCCTCCACAGAGCTATGATCTCAACATCATCAAGGCTGTCTGAGATTATCTGGAGAGACAGAAGCAAGCGAGACAGTCAAAGTCTGCAGAAGAACTGTGGCAAGTTCTCCCAGATGCTTGGAACAAACTACCATCCAATTTTTGTATGAAACCACAAGACAGTGTACCTCAGAGAATTGATGCGGTTGTAAAGACAAAGGGTAGCCACACCAAATACTGACTTGATTTATTTTTTTTCTGTTTACTGCTGTTTATCATTTTTTTTGATATTTAGAAACTTTTCATTTCATTATTTTTGAAAGCATCTTCGCTTTACTGTTTTACATGTGCGTAAGACTTTTGTACAATACTTTATGTACTGCCTTCCTCTTTCTACCTTCTCTACATCGATTTTATCTCATCCAATATTTATGCTAGACCACATGAATGATTGGTCCTCGGCATTCTCCCTCCATAAATAGATCTTCATTGTAGTCCATAACTGATCCCACCACACCCATGTTCCCGATAAATTCCCTTTAATGTTGGCCATTAATATATTTTGGTATTATTTCTGTGACTTCATTTTTTAAAATTTAACTCCATACTTTTTATCTCTTCCCTAATTCTCCCTCTTATTTTAAAGCAATTTGTTGTGAAATACCTACTCCTGGTGTTAGCCATAAAGGAATATGGAAGGAAATATCAAACTCGAATGGGTCAAGTTCAGTGGAAGTAAACAAGCCAGATGTCTTTATTCTTTCCATGTGCTTGAAGGAATGGAGGCTGCCATTTTGTGAAGCTGTGCTGTAACCTCCATTTTGTGAATTGTTTGATGAACAGATTCTTGCTCTGGGATAACTTAATCAGAGCAATTGAAAGTGGACACAAGGAGTTTCTGCTGATCATCTGCTAGACTTGAGACCATCCTCAGATGAACTGTTTATTATGTACGATGCTAGGTTGGCAAAAGTAATCTCATTAACTTGGCACAGTGTCTGGGTGACCTGGTTTGACTGGTTTGAACCAGAGTCGAATCAAACAAAAGAAGTCACCTAAGGCACGAAATTGTATAGCCGTTGGGCTACAACCAACGGGAATCTGACACAGGTCAGTCAGATGACCTCGGGCCAACAAGATTCAAATTGATAAGGAAAGAATATAAGAATGAGGGGCTTCAAATGCAACTCAGGAGACTAGCCATCGCAAGGAAAATCCCCCATGCCAAGGGTTGGGAGAAGAAAGGATTGATCGTCTGGCCAAAAGGAGGTCTCTGTTTTGGAGTTATGAATTGGAGAAGTGGTTTGAGTGAGTATTGGTACAGAGGAGACAGTAGAATTCATGCTTTCAGTTGTTGCCCAGGAGTCAACATAGTTACATCGTTGTTTATGCAGAGACAATGAATTGTGAACTTTGATTAACGAAGAGTTGCATTGTGAGTTGCCTAATCTAGTTCAGTTGATAATAGTCAACACTAAGATCTGAAGTACCCCATTATTTATTAGAAAGGATTACCTTTTTCTTAAATCTTATTTACTTCACTTCTGTTTTCTCTGTATTCAGTCATGATATGTTTCTAATAAAGCTTGATAACAGCTCAAAGCTGTATCTTCTGTTTGAGCATTTTACAGCCTTGTAGATTCAATGCTGTTCCTACCATCCATTCACAGTTTTTACATTGGGCAGAAAGTAAATACAGGAACATTGCCGTCACTTGTTCCTGCGTTGCCATTTCCGGAAACCATTTTCTAAGAATACTAAAGATATTTCCCGCAGAGCATCCTGGAATTATTGCAGTTTTTATTTTCACGAGTTCTGTGCATGGAGTGGAAATGGTCTCTTCCTTTGTCCACTATTGCCAGAAACAACAATAAAACCTATGTCCTGATGATTCTCCTGACCTTGTTTTATTGGAACATGAAAAGTTTGGAACTCAAAGTTAAGAATCTTTGTTGTTGAGCCTAGCCTTGAGAATTGTGTTGGGTTCAAAAGCATGCAAAAAGCAACAATCAGGAACAGAATGACGTTGCAGAAGCAACAGCCTGAAAAATTACTTAACACTTGCATGGTGTTGTATTTAAAGATCACACTTTCTCATTGCATCATAGAATTTTATTCTGGGAAGAAGCTTGAATTTCAACTTCCTTGCTTCCTTCCTTACCCACCTGATGGCTGAAGCTATAACCTACACTGAAGTGGCTGAATTGTATATAAATCACAATTAAAAGACCTACATGATGTTAGAAACAATGTTTATTCACCACTTGGCAACAGCATTACAAAATGAATCTTAGTTGAAAAGGTTAATCAGGAAGTTTCTTTTTTATTCTTTGAGTAAAGGAAGTAGGTATTGACTGCTGGCCAAAGTCCATAACAATGAGGCAGAAAGATAGTCTCAGAAGAGTGACTTGCAGCAATTCCAACATTCAAGAAGTGTGTAATGTAAGACAACTGTACACTAAATCTGAAACTGTTTCTTCCAGGGACACAAGGAAATAATTTTCTTGCGCCCATGCATGCAAGGAATTGTGTGTGAAAGATTTGCAAATCTTGGACCTTCCAAATGATTAGATATGGTGATGGTATAGAAGTCGCAGAAGAAGCAGAAATTGATGAGCTAACACACCACAACCTATCTTAGCAACTCTTCCACCCCCACCTTCCAGCCCATCGTGGCAGGAACTCAAAGCGATTGTTCTCAAAAGAACTGTCAGGCCATCCTGTGGACCTCAAGCACATTCTCTATCATTGTAGCTGACAGGACACAAGAGCCGGAACCCCTCCTTTTCAATGAAATAATGTGCTTTTCAGAGCATTGTTAGGAGTAATCATTAAAATGATCTAGATCATTTGAGGCCCGCCCAGTAATACTGGAGACCTCTGGTCCTTTGAGAAATTCTCAAGAAGGTTTGCCTCTTTATCTGAGACCTAAATTATTTATTTAATGTTAATGATCACTTAAGTATTGCAATAGCGACAGCAAACATTTTGCTCTTCAATTAATGTCACTGGGCATTCATGGTTAAGTGCATTACACGCTCAGTACTGGAATATGATAACTACATTCCACGCCAGAAAATGCCCATGATCAATTTTGTATTTCAAGTCTTTCTGGCAGATCAGCAATAGACTAGGGTAATGTAATTGGTGGATATGCACATAATTCACAACCACCGATATTGAGTTGGAGTTGACTTTAAGAGGTGGATCTGACGTGATGACAGGATTTTGTAAAGGTTTTTTAGCATACTTTGTGTTCGATCTCTGGAGCTCAATAAAATGTCTTACAGTTTTTCTTCAACATAAAACGCCTCGACTTCCTAGCTCTTTGCTTCATCCCTCCCCCTCCAAGTTTCACCTGTCACCTGGTATTTCTCTCTCCCCTCCCCCCCGCCCACCTTTTAAATCTACTCCTCAGCATTTTTTCTCCAGCCCCGCTGAAGGGTTTCAACCCGAAACCTCGACTGTGCTTTTCCTCCATAGATGCTGCCTGACCTGCTCAGTTCCTCCAGCATTTTGTGTGTGCTGCTCAGAATTCCAGCACCTGCAGATTTTCTCTTGTTTGTGATTTGAACACTCGGTCTTTTGATCTGGAGACACCAACATCCCCTTAGGCCCCCTTACGATGGTCCACACATGAGGCTACTTAACAAGATAAGAGCCCATGGAATTACAGGAAAGTTACATACGTGGATAGAGCATTGGCTGATTGGCAGGAAACAGAGAGTGGGAATAAAGGGATCCTATTCTGGTTGGCTGCCGGTTACCAGTGGTGTTCCACAGGGATCAGTGTTGGGGCCGCTTCTTTTTACATTGTACATCAACGATCTGGATTATGGAATAGATGGCTTTGTGGCTAAGTTTGCTGACGATACGAAGATAGGTGGAGGGGCCGGTAGTGCTGAGGAAATGGAGAGTCTGCAGAGAGACTTGGATAGATTGGAAGAATGGGCAGAGAAGTGGCAAATGAAGTACAATGTTGGAAAGTGTATGGTTATGCACTTTGGCAGAAAAAATAAACGGGCAGACTATTATTTAGACTATTGGGGAAAGAATTCAAAGTTCTGAGATGCAGCGGGACTTGGGAGTCCTCGTACAGGACACCCTTAAAGTTAACCTCCAGGTTGAGTCAGTAGTGAAGAAGGCGAATGCAATGTTGGCATTCATTTCTAGAGGAATAGAGTATAGGAGCAGGGATGTGATGTTGAGGCTCTATAAGGCGCTGGTGAGACCTCACTTGGAGTACTGTGGGCAGTTTTGGTCTCCTTATTTAAGAAAGGATGTGCTGATGTTGGAGAGGGTACAGAGAAGATTCACTAGAATGATTCCGGGAATGAGAGGGTTAACATATGAGGAACGTTTGTCCGCTCTTGGACTGTACTCCTTGGAGTTTAGAAGAATGAGGGGAGATCTCATAGAAACATTTCGAATGTTGAAAGGCATGGACAGAATGGATGTGGCAAAGTTGTTTCCCATGATGGGGGAGACTAGTACGAGAGGGCATGACTTGGGGATTCAAGGGCGCCCATTCAGAACAGAAATGCGAAGAAATTTTTTTAGTCAGAGGGTGGTGAATCTATGGAATTTGTTGCCACGGGCAGCAGTGGAGGCCAAGTCATTGGGTGTATTTAAGGCAGAGATTGATAGGTACCTGAGTAGCCAGGGCATCAAAGGTTATGGTGAGAAGGCAGGGGAGTGGGACTAAATAGGAGAATGGATCAGTTCATGATAAAATGGAGGAGCAGACTCGATGGGCCAAATGGCCTACTTCTGTTCCTTTGTCTTATGGTCTTATGGTCTAGTCCGTGCCGAACTCCTACTCTCACCTAGTCCCACCGACCTGCACTCGGTCCATAACCCTTCATTCCCTTCTTGTCCATATATCTATCCAATTTAACTTTAAACGTCAACATCGAACCTGTCTCAACCACTTCTGCTGGAAGCTCGTTCCACACAGCTACCACTCTCTGAGTAAAAAAGTTCCCCCTCATGTTACCCCAGAACTTTTGCCCTTTAACTCTCAACTCATGTCCTCTTGTTTGAATCACCCCCACTCTCAATGGAAAAAGCCTATCCACGTCAACTCTACCAATTCCCTTCATAATTTTAAACACCTCTATCAAGTCCCCTCTCAACCTTCTATACTCCAAAGAATGAAGACCTAACTTGTTCAACCTTTCTCTGTAACTTAGGAGATGAAACCCAGGCATCATTTTAGTAAACCTCCTCTGTAGTCTCTCAATTTTATTGATGTCTTTCCTATAATTCGGTGACCAGAACTGCACACAATACTCCAAATTTGGCCTTAGCAATGCCTTATACAACTTCAACATTACATCCCAACTCCTATACTCAATGCTCTGATTTATAAAGGTCAGCATACTAAAAACTTTCTTCACCACCCTATTCACATGAGATTCCACCTTCAGGGAACTATGCACCATTATTCCTAGATGCCTCTGTTCTACAGCATTCTTCAATGCCCTACCATTTACCATGTATGTCCTATTTTGATTAGTCCTACCAAAATGTAGCACCTCATATTTTTCAGCATTAAACTCCATCTGCCATCTTTCAGCCCACTCTTCTAACTGGCCTAAATCTCTCTGCAAGCTTTGAAAACCTACTTCATTATCCACAACGCCACCTATCTTAGTATCATCTTCATACTTACTAATCCAATTTACCACCCCATCATCCAGATCATTAATATATATGACAAACAATATTTGACCCAGTACAGATCCCTGAGGCACAACGCTACACACTGTCCTCCGATCTGACACAGAGTTACCCACCACTACTCTCTGGCGTCTCCCATCCAGCCACTGCTGAATCCATTTTACTACTTCGATATTAATGCCTAACGATTGAACCTTCCTAACTAACCTTCCATGTGGAACCTTGTCAAAGGAACCTTGGCTTTGAAAAATCCAAACTTGGTCTTTTTAAAATGGATTTTACCTGCATTTTGGATGCTAAGTCAGGAAAATTGAATCAATGTCCAGACGGATTGAAAGTTCTGTTTCATTTCACGCTAAATTCTGAGATGCTTTCAGTTTTGTCCAATGGACTGTTAAGAGACAGTTATAGAAGCAAGAGATCAGTTGTAGCCAGTTTCATCTATTGTCAGTCATCATGTTGGCTCAGGTCAGGATGTTTTTGACTATATTTCATTTAAGAGACACTTAGACGGGTGCATGGATGAAAGAAAAATGGAGGGTTATGTGGGATGGAAGGATTAGATTGTTCTTGGAGTAGGTTATAGAATGAACACAACATCGTGGGCCTGTACAATGCTGTGTTTTATGATCTATATTTTATCTAATTCTCCCTGAATATCAACTCAATCACTTTCTTTTCTCCTATTCAATCTTGGAACTACTGCTGGACTCCCGGTTTGATGTTTGATATTCTATATGTTGTCTGCTTGCTTTTTGCCATTTGTGTAACTTGTTCTTTTATTGCGTGTTGGGTATTTGATATTTTCTTGTACAAGTTCCATGCTGTTTCTTTGTTTTCGTGGCTGCCTATGGGGGGGGGGGAACGAATCTCAGAGTTGTATTCTGTATACGTACTTTAGTAATGAGTGTACTTTGAATTTTTGAATAAGGCTTGTGTCTAAGATTGACGTCATCTGGATGAGCCAATAGCTGTGGAGCATTAAGAAGCTCTTGAAGAGTTGATTCTTTAAAAAGACGTCCTGTTGGATGAGTTCACTAAAAATGAATCAAGTGAAGAAAATTTTGAATAAAAACACATTTTTAATTTTAGATTATGAGGACACTCAGTCCTCGTTTATTGTCATTTAGAAATGCATGCATTAAAACATGATACAATGTTCCTCCAGTATGATATCACAGAAACACAAGACAGACCAAGACTAAAACTGACAAAAACCACATAATTATAACATGTAGTTACAACAGTACAAAGCAATACCGTAATTTGATAAGAGTAGACCATGGGCACCGTAAAAAAAAACTCAAAGTCCTGATAGCCCCAACATCTCACGCAGACAGCAGAAGGAAGAAACTCTCCCTGCCATGAGCTTCCTGCACCGCAAACTTGCCGATGCAGCATCCTGGAAGCACCCGACCACAGTCCGACTCTGAGTCCGTCCGAAAACTTCGAGCCTCTGACCAGCCCTCTGACACTGAGCACTGAGCACCATCTCTGCCAAGCGCTTCAACCCCAGCCCCGGCCACCAAGCAACAGGCGAGGATTCGGGACCTTCCTCCGGAGATTTCAGATCACACAGTAGCAGTGGCAGCGAAGCAGGCATTTCAGAAGTTTCACCAGATGTTCCTCCGTGCTCTCACGTCTGCCTCCATCAAATTGGAATTGTGCATGGCCTCCTACTTGATAGATTACGGATATTCATCACTGGAGAGGCCGCTCACGCTGCGTCGAGCCACCATCTTCTCCTCCTCCCGACTCAATATTTACTGTTTTCATAACTACAATCCAAACTATTAAGTAACAGAGAAAACTGATGAAGGCAGTGTGATAGACATGGTTTACGTAGACATAAGAAATTCTTCAGTTGCTGGAAACCCAAAGCAACACACACAAAATGCTGGAGAAACTCAGCAGGCCAGGCAGCATCTATGGAAATGAATATACAGTCAACGTTTTGGGCTGACCCTTTTTCAGGACTGAGAAGGAAGGGGGAAGAGGCCAGAATAAGAAGGTTGGTGGGGGGGGGGAGGGAAAGAGGCTGGCTGAAAGGTGACAAGTAAAACCAGGTGGGTGGGAAAGGGCAAGGGATGGAGAAGAAGGAATCTGAAAGAAGGGGTGGACCATAGGAGAAAGGGAAGGAGGAGGGGACCCAGAGGGAAGTAATCGACAGGTGAGAAGAAGTAGTAGGTCAGAGGAAGGGGGCAGGGGGTATCGATTTACAGGAAGGAGAAATGGATAATCATGCCATCAGGTTGGAGGATACCCAGAAGGGGTTGCTTCTCAACCCCGAGGATGGCTTCATCTTGGCACAAGAGAAGGCCATAGGCCGACATGTCGGAACATGAATGGGAATCGGAATTAAAATCTTTGGGCACCGGGTAGTCCTGCTTGTGGTGGATGGCGTGGTTTACAGAGATTTTGGCAATTTTGACAGCGTACTGCATGGTAGGCCAGTCAAGAAGATAGAATCCAAGTTGACAAAATAGAACCAGAATTGGGTTGGTGATAAGACTTAGAGGGTATCATTGGTATTGTTGAAGAGTGTTTATCTAACTGGAGGTCCATAACCAGTGTTGTACTGCAGAGATATTTGTTGGGACCACTATTATAAAGACTTTGGATCAGAATATAGGTGTCATTTGTTAATGACACAAAAATGAATACAGTAGTAGACAGTGAAGAAAGGGTGCAATGGGACATAAGTCATTTAGAAGATTGGGTAGATGGAAGTTAATCTGGACAAATTTAAGGCAATGCACTTTGGGACATCAAATACAAATAGGACTTTTACAGTAAATGGCAAGGACCTGAGGAATGCTGATGTATAGAGGCACTTTGGATTGCAAATTCATAACTCCTTTAAACATGGTGACTTAGGTGGTGAAGAAGGCATTCAGCATGCCTACTTTCATAGATAGAGGCTTTGAGTATGAGTTGGGTATGTCAAGGTGCTACTGTTCAAAACAATGGTCAGACTGCATTTTGAGAATGATGCACATTTCTGGTTGTCACAGTACGGGAGGGATGTGGTAGCAGTAGAAAGAGTGCAGAAGGGATTCACCAGGATGTTGCCTGGAATGCAGGGTTTTACTTAGAAGAGAGATTGAATAGACTGGGTTTTTACTCACTAGGTTATATGTGGTGAACTATTTATATAATTATGAGTAGATACAGTAGGGTCTTTTTCCTGGGATGGGGAAGTCTAAAACCAAACATTTAATCAGAAAAGGGAGAAACTTAAAGGGGATCTGAGAAGTAAGTTTTTCAGACAGAGGTTGGTGGTTTTGTGGAATGCACTGTCAGCGGAAGTGGTGGAGGCAGATATAATTTCAGCAATTAAAGGTATTTAAACAAGTGTTTAACTTTGCCATGGACGGTCTGAAGCCTGGCTGCAAAAGCAGGAAGGTTAGTCATGAGGCTAGCAACCCCAGCCGTGAAAAACTCAGGGCTACAGAAATATCAACAGGAGCTCCAGAGACGTCATCTCAGTGAGAGGAAGGATCTTTAAAGATGGGCTACACTTGAAAGACTGGTTCTGGACAGACGACTCTGCAGAGCTGCTATTGGTGTGATGGGCTTAAGAAGAAGAGATGAAGAAACAAGTATTTGGCTGGGAAAGCAGTAGTGGGATATGAGCCTAATGTAGGCAAACAGGATTAGCATGATAGGCACACAGTTGGCATGAACAAGATGGACCAAAGGGTCTGATTTTGTGCTGTAGGAATTTATGACTCTCTATGACTACGCTCTGCCATTCCTGAAACACACCTGCACTATGTGCATCTTCCTTCTGCATGGATATCAGGAACACATTTACTGTCTTATGTACACCAGAGTTGCAAATGATTGCTGTTCCTGGGATAACACAGTTCAAGTTACCCCAAGACAGCTATTGCAGGAAGAATGATTTTATCTTCTGACCCCATGACAATGAAAAATGATCAAGATTGTGAAGATGTATCAAAGTTCAAGGTAAATTTATTATCAAAGTACATTTATGTCACCATATACAACCCTGAGATTCATTTCCTTGCAGGCAATACAGTAAATACAAGAAACACAATAAAATCAATGAAAGCCCGCACCCCCAATAGGACAAACAAACAATCAATGTGCAAAAGACAACAAATTCTGCAGATGCAAAAAAGAAAAAAAGAAATAATAATATTAAATAAATAAGCAATAGATTTCAAAAACATGAGATGAAGAGTCCTTGAAAGTGAGTCCATTAGTTGTGGAAAGAGTCCAGTGATGGGGCGAGTCAAGTTGAGTGAAGTTATCCCCACTGGTTCAAGAACACGCTGGCTGAAGGGTAATAACTATTGTGCATTTAATATTTCAATAATAGTTGAATAACCTTTTACATATATTGTTTGATTAAGCATTCTTGTTCATTTAACTTATGGTTATATGTAAAAATATGTTAATTGTCTATGCTATCACTTTAGCACATGATACATGCATGCCTTGCTTAAAGTAAACTTGAAGTTAGACCCACATTCCCAGATTCCCATGTCTTCCATTGAATTAGTTTCATGTTTTGAAGTTACAAAACATAACAGTAACGGTTCCTGAACCTAGTGATCTATGTCCTGAGGCTCCTGTACCACCTTCCTGATGGCAGCAGCAAGAAGTGAGCATGTCCTGAATGGTGGGTGTGCTTGATGACGGATGCTGCTTTCCTGCAACAGCGCTTCATGTAGATGTGCTCAGTGGTGGGGAGGGTTTTAGCTGTGATGAACTGGGCCGTATCCACTACATTTTGTAGACTTTTCCATACAAGGGCATTGGTGTTTCCATACTAACCCATGACGCAACTAGTCAATATACTCGTCACCACACAACAATAGAAGTTGAATGCCATGCTGAATCTTCGCACACTTCTAAGTAGAGGTGTCGCCATGCTGTGCCATATCACGCAAAGAAGTGAGTGGATGAATTTCTGGAACAATGCAAAGGATCAACACATAGCAACTTTTTTCACCATTACACTCTGGCAAAAAAACACATCTCACTTGCACAACAGTGAAATAAATGCATTGCATTGTTGAATTTATAGGTAGAGGTTTTTCAAACCTCTAGATCTTCAAATTTTTTTGCTCTATTACACTAGGTTCATAGCCTTGAAGCATAAGTTAGAGCTGTTTCTCAGCTAAAGAAAACAAAGAGTTTAGATTTATTGTCACATGTACTGTATAGCCAAACACATTCATTTGCTAATTGAATTAATTCCAATCACTCAAGGCATAACAATAACATTTATTTATTTATCTGTATTTATTTATTGAGATACATCATGGAGGAGACCCCACTAGCCCTTCGAATTGCACCGCCCAGCAACCCCGAATTTAACCCTAGACTAATCACAGGACAATTGACAATGACCAATTAACCCACTAACCGGTACATCTTTGGACTGTGGGAGGACACCGGAGCACCCAGAGGAAACCACACAGTGACAGGAAGAACGTACAAACTCCTTACAGCAGGAGTCCGCAACGCTTTTTTTGCACCGCGGACCGGTTTAACATTGTCAATATTCTTGTGGACCGGCCGACCGGGGGGTGGGGGGGGGAGGTGTTCAAGTAGGGTTAAACTCACCTCAACATGTCTTTTACGGTTAGGGATGCCAACTTTCTCACTCCCAAATAAGGGACAAAAGTAGCAGTCAAATCCCGAGACACTTTACCCCAGGAAAGACTACCATGACCATGAAGCCTTGTGCGGGCACCTGTGTGCGCATGCGTGATGTGCGTATGTGATGTGTGCATGCGCGTACGTGCCGATTTTTCCCCCCACCAATTGGTTTTGCCTTCATCTTCCCGACTACACTATACATACATTATTTCTACTTTATATAGGCTGTGTATTTATCATATCATTCCTGCTTTTACTATATGTTAGTGTTATTTATTTTCGGTTTTATGTGTTATTCAGTATGATTTGTTAGGTTATTTTTTGGGTCTGGGAACGCTCAAAAATTTTTCCGATATAAATTAATGGTAATTGCTTCTTCGCTTTACGCCATTTCGGCATGAAAGGTTTCATAGGAACGCTCTACCTTAGTGGGGGAAATACGAGACAAACCAACTTAGCCCAATATACGGGATGTCCCGGCAAATACGGGACAGATGACAACTCTATGTTCAAGTTCATCGGTGCGTGACGGGGAATGAGGAAAGGTGCAGCTGACTCATATCATTTCCTCACGGCCTGGTAGCACATGCTTTGCGGGCCGGTACCGGTCCGTGGCCTGGTGGTTGGGGACCACTGGCTTACAGGCACCGGCAGGAACTGAGCCCAGACTGCTGGTACTGTGAGGCATTGTGCTAACCGTTATGCTACCAATGATGAATGATTCATATTTTTCTGCTCATTCGTACTTTCAACATTTATAACATTTAGAACTAGCATTCTTAGTGATTCACCTTGCAGTAACTGCTAACTTTATCTAGAGGCTAAAGAGAGGTTATTTTGAGAAATTAGGAATTAAATGCATAGTGGAGCTTTTAACATTGTATTTAAAAGTAGGACAGCATAATAACTTTGTGTGGAAAATCAGAAAACAAAAGTCCCTTACCAGCCTGATAGATTTTTGATTAGTCAGGGCATGAAGGGATACGGGCAGAAGGCAGGAGACTGGGACTGAGAGGGAAAATGATCAGTCATGATGAAATAACAGAGCAGACTCGGGCTAAATGGCCTAATTTTGCTCCTATACCTTATAGTCTTATGTTCGTATTGTGCAATAGTACACCCATCCACCCCAAAAAGACCCACAGAACCCTGGGAAAATTGACTATTTTCCATCTTGAGAGGTTTTTTTTCTAATTATACGCAGACATCAAGATGAAATTCACCATCGTCTTCAGCGAGCATTCACAGCCTTGGGCCAGGCATGTTGAACGTCTTATTATTTTTTGATGGCTGTGGTGGGCCCTATCAAAACTTTCAGTGCTGCTGAGATCTCCTGTATTAACTTCTTGTGAATTGCTTCGACTTTGAGTTTAATTGGAGCAGCTACATATAACGCCGTCAAGAAAGGGTGGAGACTGGGTAGCCATGCAGCAAGAGCTTCACACTGCCCCTTCAGCATCCTTACAGAGTTGATGAAAGTTTGATTAAGGAACTTGATAGAATTTTTTCATCCAGTCAGCTTAGAAATGATGAAGAAGCACGACACATTCCACAATAAAGGAGTTTACTTCTGTCATTGAGGACAGTAATTGTTGGGACACTAAAACAGCAATATATTTGATATACGGAATGCCCTAAAGTAAAATAATTTTCACACCAGATGTCTCTTGTTAACTTCAGCATCGCAGCATCAAAGGCACATCGTTATTTCCAAGTACTCTTCCAAATTGCGTCATCCCGCAGAGAAGCACAACTTCGACATTGAGAAGAGAATCTTGAATTCGAAATCACATCAGGTAATAATTGGACTGCATTTAACAGAGCTTCACACGTCATTCTCCGAAATGCACACAGGATGTACCGCACATTAAAAACCCACATTTATACTTCCTTAAATAAACTGTTTCTTAGAGTAATGCTGATTTCATTTCAAGAGGAATGGCCAAACATTTTAATTCCAATTCCCATTCCCGTTCCGATGTGTTGGTCCATGGCCTTCATAGTATGTCAAGTGGAGGCCACCCTCAGGGTGGAGGAGCACCACTTTATATTCCATCGATGTAGCCTCCAACCTGATGGTATGAATATCATTTTCTCCCTCCAGTAAACAAATCCCCCCCCTTCCTCTGTTCCCTAGTCTGACCTTTTACATCCTCACCTGCCTATTTCTTCCCCCTGGGTCCACTCCTCCTAACCCTTCTCCTGTGGTAAACACAAAATAATCTGCAGATGCCGGGGTCAAAGCAGCACTCACAACATGCTGGAGGAACTCAGCAGGTCGGGCAGCATCCGTGGAAAAGATCGGTCGACATTTCGGGCCGGAACCCTTCTTCAGGACTGGGTTCTGGCCCGAAACGTCGACCGATCTTTTCCACGGATGCTGCCCGACCTGCTGAGTTCCTCCAGCATGTTGTGAGTGTTGCTTCTCCTAAGGTCCGCGCTCCTCTCC
Organism: Mobula birostris; assembly: GCF_030028105.1. Taxonomy (NCBI): domain Eukaryota; kingdom Metazoa; phylum Chordata; class Chondrichthyes; order Myliobatiformes; family Myliobatidae; genus Mobula; species Mobula birostris. The sequence goes on from NC_092399.1 coordinate 6,561,886, forward strand.
TATCAGGTTCCTTCTTCTCCAGCCTTTGACCTTTCCCTTCCACCTGGCTTCACCTTTCACCTCTAGCTAGCCTCCTTCCCCTCCCCCTACTTTTTCACTTTGGCATCTTCCTTCTCAGCCTTGAAGAAGGGTCCTGGCGTGAAGCATCGATGGTCTATAGATTTCTATTTCTATAGATGCTGCCTGACCTGCTGAGTTCCTTCTGCAACTTGTGCGTGTTGCTTTGGAAAATGGGAATGTTTGCATAGCCCAGCTCCTTTCCCTCTTGAATAAAATCAGTCACTAGTCTTCCACATTGTATGAATTATACATGATCTGTTTTCTCTGTCAGCTGAGCATGGTAGAAGTGAGAGGGTAATGGTTTCAGATCTCATCCTATTACAGGAAGGTTACTATTTTTCTGGAATGTAAGAGGGTTAAAATTGTCATGATATGCATCTGACCGCAACAGCTTCTGGGGTTTACACGCTCCAACTCTCCAGCATATGGATAACCAGCACAGCCCCCTTAGAGACTCAGGCCGTCCTCACTAATTGGCAGCCACATTTTGGCACCAGGATTTTAATATCTGAAGAGCACCTGAACTGAGGTTCAATGTTCAGTTGTCAGCTATACATTGGATTCTCGTCTAGCGTCTAGATTAGAACCCCAGGTCTCATATCGTGGCTCAATTCTAGTCTCAGATATTCCAGCACTTGGCTCCTAACCATCCTCACCTAAGTCTCTCGTCACAAAATTAGCTCCTTGGTGTTGGTGTCAGCAAATCACATGTGGCATCAGTTGATTAAAAGCACTCCAAGTGAAGAACTTCACTTATCTTCTACTTGTTTTGAACCTATTGTTTTTCTAAGGCAAACTCTCTTCTTCTTTGGGATGAGGATGCTTGCTTCCATATCAGTTCTGTAGGTGCAAGGAGATTGTACAACCTCAAACAGGTTTTGATGTGCTGGTAAGTGGCTTTCTTGGAAGGTGGTGTACTCATTCAGCATTTATGCAGTTCTATTGTCAGAGTAAAAGGCAAGGATAGCAGGTTTAGGGAATCTTGATCTTTGGGAGATGTTGAGGCCCTGGTGAAGAAGAAGAAGGAGGTGCATAGCAAGTATAAGCAGCAAGGAACAAATGAGGTACTTGAGGAGTATAAGAAAAGCAAGAGAACCTTCCTTTTCCGTTTTGTTGTGTGAGAAGAGGGTGTTTGGGGTTTGATGTTCTGTTAGTTCTGTTAGTTTTCCTGTGTGGGGAGAGGTAGCTTTCTGGGGGTCGATGTTCCTGTTCTGTTCTGTGTGGGGAGAGGGGGGTTTTGTTGGGGAGGGGTCAATGATCGGGATGCGTTCATTTTTGTATGGGGGGGGAGCTTTGATGTTTCTCTCCAAGCAACTTTCGTGGCTATCTGGAGAATACAAACTTCAAGCTGTATATGAATACATACCTTGAAAATAAATAAACCTTTGAAGAAGGAAGACAGGAAGGCTAAAAGAAGGCATGAGGTTGCTCTAGCAGACTAGGTGAAGGAGAATCCCAAGGGCTTCTACAGATACATTAAGGACAAAAGAATAGAAGGGGACAATTTTGATTCTATTGAAAATCAGAGTGGTCATCTATGCATGAGATGGTAAAGATATTAAATGGATTTCTTGCGTCCGTATTTACTTGGGTAATGAATATGGAGTCTATAAAAGTGAGGCAACACAGCAGTGAGGTCATGGACCGTATACAGATTAGAGAGAGGGAGGCTTTTGCTGTCTTGAGGCAAATTAGGGTGGATAAATCCCCAAGGCCTGACAAAGTATTCCCTCAGACCCTATGGGAGGCTAGTGTAGAAACCTCAGGGGCCCTAGCGGAGGTATCAACACTTCCTAAATAATGAATGACGTGCTGGGGAATTGGAGGATAGCTGAAGTTTTTCCACTGTTTAAGAATAAGCTGGAAAATTATCAGCTGGTCAGTAATGGTAAGTTATTGGGAGGTATTCTAAGCTTCTGGACATACAAGTATTTGGGTAGACAGAGGCCAATTAGGGATAATCGGCATGGCTGTGCACACAGAAGGTCATGTGTAAGAAATTCTATTGAGTTTTTCAAGGAAGTTTCCAGGAAAGTTATGTAGATGTTGTCTACATAGACTTTAGCAAGGTCTTTCACAAAGTCTTGTATGGGAGGTTGGTCAAGAAGGTAGTTACTTGGCATTCAGGATGATGTAGAAAATTGGATTAGATGTTGGGGACTTTCAAGATGATACCACTGAACCACTGTGACGTTCTGCCGGCTGCTTCTAAATTTACCTCTTCTGAATTACTCTCACTGCAATCCGCAGCATGTAATTTCCCTTTAAAGCAACGTATTTCTGAACCGTCTTAATAAACTAGCAATTCCACAATCATCTGAAAGACTCGGTGAACTTAACTCTCAGGCAAGCAGGTTTGGCACCTTTAAGCAGATGAAGGTTCATCACCATAGCCAGAAGCGAGACCGGAGGGGGTGGGGGGAACCCCAAGCTAAGCTGAAACTCAGCATATTGTTATGCTGGAGAATAAGATTGAGGACCTAAGGGCAAGACTGTTGAATCAGAGGGAACTGAGGAATTGCTGTGTTCTGTGTTTTACCAAGACATGGTTTACTCCAAGCACGCCGGATTCAGTGATCAGAACCGAAGACTTCTCGATACACATGATGAACTGCTGATTCAGAAAAGGCAAAAGGTGGAGGTGTGTGCTTCATGATAAACTCTCTGTGGTGCTCTGATGTGGTGGATTTTTTGCATTCATGTTCCCCTGATCTGCAACATCTAATGATTAAATGCCGACCATTCTATTTACCAAGAAAGTTCTCCTCTGTGATCCCGACTGCAGTTTATATACAATCATTAGCCAACTATAATCAGGCACGTGAGATACTGCATGCTGCCATCACCAAACAAGAAACCATCCACCCCGGCGCACTTCAAATCACTGTCAGATACCTCAGTCAGGTTTGTTAGAAGAAATCTCCGCCCAATTACCATCAGCATATAACCAGGGCTTCCAACACACCAGACCACTGCTACAGTACAATAAAGAATGCCTACCATTCTATGCCCAGACCGCATTTCAGGAAATCTGATCATTTGGCTGTCCGTGTCCTACCTGCACACAGGCAGAGGCTAAAGACCAAGGCTCCAGAGATTAGGACAGCAAGTGGTGGTCATGGGAGGCAGAGGAGTGGCTATGGGATTACTTCAAGTCAGTAGACAGGACCGTTTCCAAGGACTCATCAGAGGATCTGAGTGAATACACCACGGTTGTCACGGACGTCATAGGATCAATTGTAGACAAGTGTGTCCCTGCAAAATGATTCAAAGTCTTCCTCAACCAGAAGCCTTGGATGAACCATAAGACCGGCAACCTGCTGAGGAACAGATCAGGGGCATTCAGGTTTGGGGACCGTAAGATACAAAAGGTCCAAGTACAATCTCCGGAAAGCCATCTCATGGGCGAAGAGGCAGTTCCCGTCTAAACTTGAATCGCTGAAGGATGCTCACCAGCTGTGGCCGGGCTTGAATGCTATCACCTCCTACAGAGAGAAACCAAGTGAGAGAGGTGACAACAGGGCTTCACTTTCAGCTGCCTTCTGTGCTGGCTTTGTCCAAACATGGAGGAACTTTCCTGAACTCCCACAGCCCCCGACGACCCCGTGATTTCAGTCTTTGAGGATGACCTGAGAGCCTCCTTCCAGAGGGTGAACCTACAGAAAGCATCCGACTAACATGGAGTACCTGGCCGAGCACTAAAGACCTGTGCCAACCAACTGGCTGGAGTGTTCATGGAGATCTTTAACCTCTCGCTTCAGCAGTCTGAGTTACCCACCTGCTTCCAGCAGACTTCAATTATACTGTGCCTGAGAAGAACATGGCAATCTGCCTCAATGACTTTCATGCAGTAACACTGACATCCGCTGTGATCAAGTGTTTGAGAGATTGGTGATGAAACACAGCAGCACCTACCTGAGAAGTGACTTGCATCTGCTCCAACTTGCCTACTAGCAGAACAGCTCCACAGCAGATGCCATTTCACTGGCTCCTCATTCACCCCTGGAACACCTTGTCAGCAAAGCTGTATACATTAGGTTGCCCCTTATTGACTTCAGCTCGGCTTTTAATACCATCGTCCCCTCAATACTGATCGATAAGCATCAATACCCTGGCCTCCTTCTGCAATTGGATCCCTGATTTCCTAACTTGCAGACCCCAGTCAGTTCGGATTGGCAACAGCATCTCCTCCACAATCTCCATCAGCACAGGCGCACCACAAGGCTGTGTGCTTAGCCCCCTGCTCTACTCACTTTACACTCCTGGTTGCGTGGCTAAGCAAAGCTCCAATGCCATGTTCAAGTCTGCTGATGACACAGCTGTTGTTGGTTGAATCGCAGGCGGTGGCAAATCAGCAGGAAGAAAGGATATTGAAAATCGGGCTCAGTGGCCTGCAAGGCCAAGGAGCTGATTATTGTCCTCAGGAGGAGGAAACCAGAGGTCCGTGAGTGAGTCCTCATCAGGGGATCAGAGGTGGAGAGGGTCAGTACCTTTAAATTCCTCAGTGCTATCATTTCAAAGGACCTGACCTGGGCCCAGCACGTAAGTGCCAGTACGAAGAAAGCACAGCAGTACCTCTACTTCCTTCGGAGTTTGGAAAGATTTGGCGTGACATCTAAAACTTTGACAAAGTCCAGTAGGTGTGTGTTGGAGTGTATATTAACTGGCTGTATCACAGCCTTTGAATGGAAAATCCTACAAAGAGTAGTAGATAGGGCCCAGTCCATCACGGGTAAAGCTCTCCCCACCACTGAGCATATTTACATGGAGCACTGTCGCAGGAAAACAACATGCATCATCGGAGGGTCTGCCACCAGGTCATGCTCTCTTCTCACTGCTGTCATCAGGAAGAAGTGTTATAAACTCCATGGATATCTTGTAACTGTCTTATGAGGATGATGTAATGGTCTAGTGGAGGTCACATGATGTAATTTTCCCGCCGATGTGAGGTCATGTGATGACCTGTTCTCACCAGGTATATAAGGGTAGACCCCTGGTGACGCAGTTAGTTCTCAGTTTAAATCGTCAGTCAGATACTCCGCTACATTGCGTATTAGTCTCATGACGCAGTATAGTTTTAAAACGGACTTTTACTTTCTATTGTAAGGTACAGAAGAGTTCGGCCGGTAGTTTCACCAATCGCTGCTAGGTTTGTCGATGTATCTTTTCAGTGGTATTGGAGAGTGAAGATGGGAACCTGATTGAGTCGTTCAGCGGTTTTGGTGCAGATTGACCATTATTGAATTTGTTTAAGTAAGAGTGATCTGCATGAGATAACCTCTGCTAAAAGCAGCAGAAAAGGTTGTGCAGTATCTGGTCTACAGAGGAAAAAGGTCAGTGCCTTTAACCATTTTAATTCCGTTGTCTGTAGATTCATATGTCACAGACTCAGTCTGTTATTTATCAATACGGGCAGGGTCCCGTCACTCTGTCATTTATCAATATGGGCAGGGTCCCGTCACTCTGTCATTTATCAATACGGGCAGGGTCCCGTCACTCTGTCATTTACCAATACGGACAGGGTCGCGTCACTCTGTCATTTACCAATACGGACAGGGTCCCGTCACTCTGTCATTTACCAATACGGGCAGGGTCCCGTCACTCTGTCATTTACCAATACGGGCAGGGTCCCGTCACTCTGTCATTTATCAATACGGACAGGGTCGCGTCACTCTGTCATTTATCAATACGGGCAGGGTCCCGTCACTCTGTCATTTATCAATACGGGCAGGGTCCCGTCACTCTGTCATTTACCAATACGGGCAGGGTCCCGTCACTCTGTCATTTACCAATACGGGCAGGGTCCCGTCACTCTGTCATTTATCAATACGGACAGGGTCGCGTCACTCTGTCATTTACCAATACGGGCAGGGTCCCGTCACTCTGTCATTTATCAATACGGGCAGGGTCCCGTCACTCTGTCATTTATCAATACGGACAGGGTCGCGTCACTCTGTCATTTACCAATACGGGCAGGGTCCCGTCACTCTGTCATTTATCAATACGGACAGGGTCGCGTCACTCTGTCATTTACTAATACGGACAGGGTCCTGTCACTCTGTCATTTACCAATACGGGCAGGGTCCCGTCACTCTGTCATTTACCAATACGGCCAGGGTCGCGTCACTCTGTCATTTACCAATACGGACAGGGTCGCGTCACTCTGTCATTTATCAATACGGACAGGGTCCCGTCACTCTGTCATTTATCAATACGGACAGGGTCGCGTCAATCTGTCATTTATCAATACGGGCAGGGTCCCGTCACTCTGTCATTTATCAATACGGGCAGGGTCACGTCACTCTGTCATTTATCAATACAGACAGGGTCGCGTCACTCTGTCATTTATCAATACAGACAGGGTCTTGTCACTCTGTCATTTATCAATACAGCGTGGAATATTCCCTCCCAGTCCTTCAATCTGCGCTGCCCAGCAACCCGCGATTTAACCCTAGCCCAATCACGGGACAGTTTACGATGACCAATTACCCTACCCGGTACGTCTTTGGACTGAGGGAGGAAACCAGCGCACCTGGAGAAAACCCATACATTCCACGGGGAGGATGGACAGAGACTCCTTACAGAAGATGCCGGGAATGAACTCCGAGTTGCGATAGCGTCACGCTAACTGGGCTGTGCACCTGTGGCGCCCAGCATTATGGTTATGTCAGCGACAGCTCTTTGAGCGAACTGTTGTTCATGCACTTTTGTTATTTTTATCTGATTCAGCAAACTTTTCTTTTTCAAGAATATATTTTATTCCTTTTTAAAATCCATTGAATCCACATTCAGGAACCTATCCAATTCAAGGTAATTTTGAATGCTTCTTTAAAAATTGCCTCAGCTCATATTTTTTGAAGACTGAAGAGTGTATTCTCAGTTCCTGGCCCCATTGTCAGTTCAGAGAGTTTGTCCTCAGTTACTGTATTCAAAGAAACCGGTAAGTTTCACTGAAGTCCCAGTTTCTCTAATCTCTCAATATTCCTCATTTCTGTAGTTTCTTTACAATAAAGCTCCACTCTTCACATCTTTCCAAAATGTGAACTCACTGCTCAGCTGTGATCTTGAGTGCAACTTCCCAGTTTTTGTACTTTATGCCTGTGTGTTGAAAGCTCAGAACCCTGTATTAGTCGTAAACTTTCGTCTCAACTTGTGACATTCAGTGATTTGTATTATGTTGTTATCCATGCTTCCTGGTTCTTGCATTCTCCTGGAAGTTTTACCATCCACCTTACTGCTTATAATTTATTTGAGTTTCACTCTGCTAACAACTTTTGAAATTACGTCCTATGTGGACAAGTCTGACTTATTAACATTAGGCACATTAGAATGACACAGAAGCTGACACACCCATCAATCAACTCCTGAAGCTCAGCGGTGATACGATTCCTCTTTGAGGGGGTCACTGATGGAAAAGGTGAGTAGCTTCAAGTTCCTGGGCGTCAGCATCCCACAGGTGTAATGGCTGCAGAGAAGCAAGGGTTAAAGACAACATCTAGGCAGCGAAGACTGCGCCGAGTGTGTAGCTAAACCCAGACAAGGGAGACGTTTAAAGTGAGACCACTGGAGCCAGCCTTGCCCACTGCAGACAAATGGACAGTAGAGACAGTGTGCACTCAAGCCAGACGAGTGAGGTCTCTGTCGTGAAGCTTTTCCATAGATGGTCTTCCCAAAACGTCGCGTCCCTTTAACACAGCAGGTGGTGTCGGGGACAGACGAGATGGGAATAACAGTAGGGTGTGAAATACACTCGACAACCGAGGGACAATTGCTTTACTAAACTCAAAGTGTCAGCTTGTAGTTTTTACTGACTTTAACACCTCTACTGTGAATGGCGTTTGATCTTGTGAGTAAGGAATTCAAACATATTCAATCTATAATATTCAATATCTGTAACTGATGAGCCAATTCCATATAAAAAGAGCAGCTTTCTATTCAGGCTTCAGAACAGTGTGGGTGACAGGGGCCATGCTGTTCTCCTGGAGCACAAGTAAAATAAAAATATGTTTGAGTCGTAAGAGTGCGCGTGTTCTGGGCCCCGTTATTTTAATTACTTTATTATAAGCGATGACAGAGGACTGGGCCCACGCAGTGATGTGATCGTGATGAAGGAGTGCCAACAGCTATACCTCGCTGGGAGCCTGAGGAGATTTGATATATCACAAAAGACTCCAGCAAATTTCTCCAGAGAGACGGTGGAGAGGATTCTGAGTGTTTGCATCACCACCTTGCGTAGAGGCTCCAATGTGCGTGAGTGAAAGAGATTTGCAAACTCAGTCAGGTCCGTCACTGGCATCATCATTCCCACCATCAAAGACAACTCCAAAAGGCAGGGCCTCAAGAAGGTGGCATCGATCATTAGGGACCCCCTCCATCTGGGGCATCGCAGAGGAGGTACAGGAGCCTGAAGACACACGCTCAATGTTTTAGGAACAGCTTCTTCCCCTCCACCTTCAGATTTCTGAATGGTCCGTGAACCCGTAAGCGCTAACTTCCAATTCCTCTTTTGCACTACAGGGTACAAGGCTGAGTACCAAGGCTGAGTACAGGGCTATGGTAGGAAACTTTGTCACATGGTGTGAGCAGAATTATCTGAAGCTTAATGTGAAAAAGACTAAGGAGCTGGTGGTGGACCTGAGGAGGGCTAAGGTACCGGTGACCCCTGTTTCCATCCAGGGGGTCAGTGTGGACATGGTGGAGGATTACAAGTACCTGGGGATACGAATTGACAATAAACTGGACTGATCAAATAACACTGAGGCTGTCTACAAGAAGGGTCAGAGCCGTCTCTATTTTCTGAGGAGACTGAGGTCCTTTAACATCTGTCGGACAATGCTGAGGATGTTCTACGATTCTGTGGTGGCCAGTGCAAACATGTTTGCTGTTGTGTGCTGGGGCAGCAGGCTGAGGGTAGCAGACACCAACAGAATCAACAAGTTCATTTGTAAGGCCAGTGATGTTGTGGGGATGGAACTGGACTCTCTGACGGTGGTGTCTGAAAAGAGGATGCTGTCTAAGTTACATGCCATCTTGGACAATCTCTCCCATCCACTACATAATGTACTGGGTGGGTGCAGGAGTACATTCAGCCAGAGACTCATTCCACCGAGATGCAGCACTGAGCGTCATAGGAAGTCATTCCTGCCTGTGGCCATCAAACTTTACAACTCCTCCCTTGGAGGGTCAGACACTCTGAGCCAATAGGCTGGTCCTGGACTTATTTCCTGGCACAATTTACATATTATTATTTAATTATTTATGGTTTTATATGGCTATATTTATATTCTGTTCTTGGTTGGTGCAACTGTAACAAAACCAAATTTCCCTTGGGATCAATAAAGTATGACTATGACTCTGACTATTTATTTATTTATTATAGTTTATAATTATTTTTATGTCTTGCATTGTACCTTGCCACAAAGCCAACAAATTTCACAACCTACATACAGTATGTCAGAAATAACAAAAACAAATCTGATCGTAATTCTGAAGGTCAATAAATGTAGAAAAGGTACAATTCAATGCCACAAGATTTTAGTTCACTGAACTTCAACTAGAGTGTAGTGGTTAGCACAACGTTTTACAGTACAGGCGACCAGGGTTCAATTCCCGCCGATGCCTGTAAGGAGTTTGTACGTTCTCACCATGACATGCGTGGGTTTCCGCCGGGTGCTCTGGTTTCCTCCCACAGGCTAAAAATATACATCCACAACACGCTGGAGGAACTCAGCAGGTCGGGCAGCATCCGTGGAAACGATCAGTCAACGTTTCAGGCCAGAACCTTTCGTCGGGATTGAAGAGGGAAGGGGCAGAGGCCCTATAAAGAAGGTGGGGGGAGGTGGGAAGGAGAAGGCTGGTAGGTTCCAGGTGAAAAACCAGTAAGAGGAAAGATAAAGGGGTGGGGGAGGGGAGGCAGGGATGTGATAGCCAGGAAAGGTGAAGAAAGAATAGGGGAAAACACAATGGGTAGTGGAAGGAGGCGGAACCATGAGGGAGGTGATAGGCAGCTGGGGGAGGGGGCAGAGTGACATAGGGATAGGGGAAGGGAGGAGGAGGGGACTACTGGAAGTTGGAGAATTCTATGTTCATACCAAGGGGCTGGAGACTACCTAGACGGTATATGAGGTGTTGCTCCTCCAACCTGAGTTTAGCCTCATCATGGCAGTGGAGGAGGCCATGTATGGACATATCTGAATGGGGGTGGGAAGCAGAGTTGAAATGGGTGGCTACTGGGAGATCCTGTCTGTTAGAGCGGAGGTGCTCGATGAAGCAGTCCCCCAATCTGCATCGGGTTTCACCGATGTAGAGGAGACCGCACCGGGAGCACTGGATGCAATAGATGACCCCAACAGACTCACAGGTGAATCCGTCAGTCGTGGTCGACCGTGGGTTCTGCGCCTCTGGTCGTCACTGGGAGTGGCCTCTCCAGGGCACAAGCCAGGGCAGAGTTGATATGGAGATCTGTCTGTTGCCCGTGCCGTGGGACCCCCTCTCCATGCTGACGACAGGTCCAAAGGAACGACGAGAGTCGATACAGTTTGGTGCCAGCGACATCACAGGAGTTGCCGTGACGATGCTGGGTACGGCAGGCAGCCGCCTTCGGGACTCCGACTCCGGGTTTTTCCTCGAGGTTTACTCCCAAAGCCTTTCCCGTGAGCGGGTATAGCCGCAAGGCAGCGGAGGTTCAAAATCGGAGTTTTCCCTCTCCTAGATGAGTTTTACCTCTCCCAGATGAACTGCCATCCATGGTGAACGAGCCCCATCTGCCCGCAGCAACTGGTTTTATGGCACCAGTGGGCTGCCTTTGCCCCTTGTCCTGTCAGTGAGAACAGCTCCGCCGGGCATCAGAACTATGCCACACGTGAAAGTCAGGAGTGGGACTTGGTTGTCAGAGGCTGTTTGAGACGCACGCCATTTGTTTAGCAGTGGGAGCTCGTCTCTACTACCACCCTTCGGCTATGACTATCTTTGGAGCCAAAAAGATATATACCAGTTAGTAAGTTAATTGGTCTTTGTAAATTGACCCGTGATTAGGCTTGGGTTAAATTCGGGGATAGCAAGACAGTGCAGCTCAAAGAGCCAGTCGGCCTATTCTGCATGTATCTCAATTGTTTTAAAAATTAAAATATTGAGTGTACATTTTTTGGATATTTATTGTTTAAAATTTTTTAATTTTAAATTATTTCCACCAGTAGCAGAGACTGACGTATAAAAATACGTTTAATTTTGCTTCATTATGTTGTTTGTTTATTCATTTATAAGTTAATACCGCTTTCTAGCTGAAATCATCCCTGGGGATCAATTTCTACAGAAAAATTTGCCGAGACTTTGTATTGTGGTGGGCAGCACCTATTTTGTGAAAATGGAACCTGTATATAGTCTAGCACGTTGTCGCACTCATTTCAACGCTGTAACATTGTCCCTGTCCCCTACATTGTGTTTTCCCGTTCTTGTAACCATGGCAATACGCAGAACCAAACTGTAACACTAAACACTGCCTTTTGCTTTCACAATGAAGATTATTGATGGAGTATTTTCCTCAGTAGCATTTCTTAACCCTCTAGGGGAGAAATTAATCCTGGGTTACGCAATTGTGGCATGTGCTATTCCGTTTGAACGAATGGAGCGATTAAAAATTCTGAAAGTTCATACCAGTCAGGGATTCCCAATCCTTTTTATGACATGGAGCTCTACCATTAATCAAGGGGTCCAAGGACCCAAGTTAATGAGATCAAATTTTTGAAACTAGCGTATACTTTAAAACAATGTGCTAGAGGAGCTCAGCCGGTCAGGCAGCATCTATGGGTGGGAATAAACAGTCAACGCTTTGGGCCGAGACCTGAAGAAGGGTCTCAGCCTGAAACGTTGACTCTTTATCCTCCTCCATAGATGCTGCCTGACTGGCTGAGCTCCTCCAGCACGTTGTGTGTATTTCCCTAGTTTTCTAGCATCTCAGCTACCTCTTGTGTCTAGTCTCTGTTCTTCCTACAAACGTTGGGAGTCCTTGCATATTTCCAACATATTTTTTTTAATGTTAGGTTTTAGAGTTGTTAATTTGCTTTCTTCTCCGGCAAGGCTGTTAATCCGCATACTGAGATCATGTAGGTTGTTGTGGGTATAACGTTAAGAGCAGGGTTTCAACACCTTCTGTCAGATAAGTGTGACAGAGAGCGTTGAAACCCTGTTATTATCATAACATTGACAATTTAATGATCTCAGTATTTGGACTAAAAGCCCGGACCAAGAGTGCCGGAGAGGGAGAATATATAAACTTCCAGTCACAGATGTGTGGCTAGCTATTCACATTGCATTCATTTTTGTGTTGTTTTTCCGATTCTTTACAGTTAGAAATCCTGCCTTTATTTTAGTGAATGTAAGTCCATTGCCTTTGTTTTGGAAGGTTATTAGAACTCACCAACAAAGAGGGAGGTTGTTTTGTTCTGATTCTCCAGAGTATGGATAGCCGGCCCCTCCGTTAAAAGGAGGCCATGTTTTGGAGCCAGGATTTTAATAATTAAGGAATACCTGAACTCGGTTTTGGGGCTCAACCTTCAGCTCAACTTCAGTTCAGTCTGCGATAGGGTTTTTTGGATTTCTACCTTGTCTGAGTTCTCGGCTAGCATCTGGTCAAGAACCCTGGTCTCCCTCGTCTCAATTTTGCGATTATGTCTTGATTCTAGTCTTGGACACTTTAGCACTCGGGTCCATAGTGTCCTCACTGGGCCTCTCGTCAAAGAGGTTTCAACATCTACAGTCACTTAGTAATAAAGGTTGGGCATATTTACATGTGGAATTTCAACCATCATTACTTCATGGTAGGTGTAGCAATTTAGTCATTTTTACACACTGAGTAACTGTAAATCAGAAAATATATCCTGCAAACCAAAGCAAAGCAAAATATTCTTCATCTTCATTCTGTGCCAGGTCGTATGACATGGGTGATTATGGCCTTTTGACCACATTTGTTCTTGGCAAATTTTTCTACAGAAGCGGTTTGCCATTGCCTTCTTCTGGGCAGTGTCTTTACAAGACAGGTGACCCCAGCCATTATCAATACTCTTCAGAGATCGTCTGCCTGGCATCAGTGGTTGCATAACCAGGACTTGTGATATGCACCAGCTGCTCGTACGACCATCCACCACCTGCTCCCATGGTTTCTCATGACGTCGATCAGGTTCAGGGGCTAAGCAGGTGCTACATCTGGCCCAACGAGGCCCCCATCAGGGTGGAGGAGCAACACCTTATATTCTGTCTCCAACCTAATGGCAGGGTCACCTATTGCACCCAGTGCTCCCAATGATGCCTCCTCTACTTTGGTGAGACCTGTCATAAATTGGGGGACTGCTTCATCGAGCACCTCCGCTCCTTCCACCAAAAGCGGAGCTTCCCAGTGGCCAAATGTTTTAATTCCGATTCCCATTCTCATTCCCATTCCGACATGTTGGTTCATGGCCTTCTCTTGTGCCATGATGAGGTGTTACTCCTCCATCCTCAATGCCTTTATATTCCACCTGGGTAGCCTCCAACCTGATGGCAGGAATATTGAGATCTCCTTCCAGTTAAAAGAATTTCTTGCCCTTCCCTTTTCCCCTATTTCCCAATCTGGCCCCTTTCCTCTTATCTACCTGCCTACCATCTCTCCATATGCCCCTCCTCCCCTTTCTCCTAATGTCCACTCTCCTCTCCTATCAGATTCCTTCCTCTCCAGCCCTTTACCTTTCCCACCCACCTTTCCTTCACCTATCACCTTCTAGCTAGTCCTCCTTCCCCTCCCCCCACCTCCTTTTAGTTCCAGCAAACAAAAGAAAATCTGCAAATGCAGGAAATCCAAAGCAACACACCCAAACTGCTGGCCCACTGAGTTCATCCAGCATTTTGTGTCTTTTGCTTTTTTTAATTCTGGCGTCTTCCCCCTCCCTTCTCAGTTCTGGGGAAGGGTCTCTGCCTGAAAGGTCGACTGTTCATACGTTGCCATAGATGCTGCCTGACCTGCTGAGTTCCTCCAGCACTTTGTGTGTGTTGCTTTGAATTATATTGTTGACTGTGAGGAGGTTGTACGTTCTCCCGATGTGTGGGTTTCTTCTGACATTCCAAAGACGTGCAGGACACTAGCTTAATTGGTCACGTGGGTGGCAGGGCCTGCTACCGTACTGTATCTCTAATAACTACAAATAAAGAAAGACGGAATGCGTAGAGAGCAACGTTTCCACTTGGTAAACAATCGAGAACTAGGGGAGCAGAATGAAGGTCAGGAAAACTAAGCTGACATGAGGAAAATCTGTTGTTGCATAAGTGGATACGAGCTGGAGTGTACTGCTGGAGAGAGTGGATGCAGATTCAAGAAAAGCATTCAGAGGGGATGTGTGTGTAGAATGGAACGAGTTACATTGCTCTTGCAGTTCAAGTTCAACTTTATTTGTCATTTGCCCATGAATACAGCCAAGCGAGACAGCGTTCCTCCGGGGCCAGGATGCAAAACTGTAATACCAACAGTCATAGCCAGCATAGGGCACGTATATCATATATAAGATAGCAGTACAGCATACAGTCACAGGAAAATATATAATCTGGTCCAGGACCCTGAGTCCATGAACGTTGTTGGCAAGAACGAGGCCACGGCAGTCTGCAGGCACATGCAGTTCAGCCTGTCTTCTACCCAGCGAACTGCAGAGGGCAGCACTGACACCAGCATGGAGGCCAAGCCACACCACCTCCAGGCAGCGACTCTGACACCTCTCTCCTGGACGGCTGCAAACCGCTGATACCACACACGAGGTCAAATCCCTGCCACAACTGAGGGCCACGACGCTCCCCCGCCGTCGGTCCCACCAATAAACCAGCGAACTGGACTCGATTTGAAAAGTGGCGGCCATTGAACCCAGGTTGCTGATACTGTAAAGCGTTGTGCTCACCACTACGCCACTATGCCGTTCCAATTCATCTGAATCTGAACCCAAATTGTACATGAATTGCTGTCGTAGGAAAGTAGCATTCATCAACGGAGATCCACCTCACCCAGGCCATGCTGTTTTCTCACTGCTGCCATCAGCTAGAAGCTACAAGAGCCTCGGGCCACACACCACTGGGTTCAAGAACAGTTACTACCCCTCAACGATCGGGCTCTCGAAAAAAGGAGATAACTACACTCACACGGCCATCCATTGAGATGTTCCCACAACCAATGATCTCACTTTAAGGACCTTTTATCTTGTTATCCCATGTTCTCATTATTTATTGCTATTTATTTATATTTGCATTTGCACAGTTTGTTGTCTTCTGCACTCTGGTTGACTTTTCATTGATCCTGTCATAGTTACTGTGCTATAGATTGCTGAGTATGCCCACAGGAAAATGAACCTCAGGGTTGTATGTGGTGACCTATATGCACTTTGATAATAAAATATACTTTGAGCATCCATTTATCCTCCTAATATTCAGAAATTTATGGATACCTGGGTAGAATGAAAGATTCTTGTTTATTCTTTGTAATGAATACAACGACAATGATTAAAACAACCACAAAATAATCCTAGCACTAATTATCAACCACAGAAAATTGTTCATTGCACAAAAATTAATTAAGCTCTCTCGTGAACACAAGGGGTGAAGTGAGAAGCCAGTCATCAAAGCATGATACTTGAAATACCTGCAGAAACAGAATATCAGACAGCTATAACAGTATTATTCACAACATGCCATTGGACTATAATTTTAGAATGTTGTGTAATTACATCTTCAATTCTTTCATTTCGTCAGCTGTTAAATATCGTATATTGTGTAGCTCCTGATTTGTGATAAGTAGCTTCTTCCATTTAGTTCTGGGTCAGATCCACTGGTAAAAAAACATTTATCCATTAAGCCATTTTGCTTGTCCTTTTTGTGTGTGTGTGTGGAAATTAAGTGCAGTGTCTTGTCTTTGACCCGAGTGCCAGCAGCTGTATCTCGACCCAAACCTTTGAGTTAACATCTATAGGTCAACTTCACAGCCAGAGCCCACATCCGAGCATTTTGAATTCTGAGAACCACATTGAGACGCTCTGTGTTATGGAATTCAGACGCAACCAGATAAAGCTATTAATGGGAACAGTGAAATACGGACTGGTGTTTGACTCCCCCGACAAGAATACAGGGATTGAATTTCATTGCTTGGACACAGATCAGGGAAGTAAACTTGGATTATGGAGTCTTGCAGGTCGGGCAGCATTTATGGAAATGAATAAGCAGTTGATACTTTGGGCCCATACACTTCCAAAGGACTGGAAAAGAAGGGCTGGAGAGGAAGGAATCTTATAGGAGAGGAGAGTGGACCATGGGAGAAAGGGAAAGAGGAGGGGACCCAGGGGGAGGTGATAGGCAGATGAGAGGAGGCAAGAGGCCAGAGTGAGGAATAGAGGAAGAGCGGAGGGGGAAGGAAACTTTTTTTACCAGAAGGAGAAATCAATATTCGTGCCATCGGGTTGGAGGCTACCCAGACGGAAGATAAGGTGTTGTTCCTCCACACTGAGGGTGGGCTCATTGAGGCACAAGAGGGGGCCACGGACCGACATTCCACACTGAGGGTGGGCTCATTGAGGCACAAGAGGAGGCCACGGACCGACATGTCAGAACAGGAATGGAGGTATCCAGCATCCACAGAATTTCTCATGTTTTGGATTGTCAAGTCTGTGTTGAAAGTAAGGAGAAGTGGCAAGATGAACAACAGCCAGATCTCAAAGATCTGGACACCTGTGAAGCAGCTCCAATCCTGATGGGGTCCGGGCTTATGCGACAGCTCCACAAACTATCACCTAGAGTGGAGATGTACGTCTTTTTGCAACTGACATGACCATCACTGGTAAGTTGGGAAAGAGTGACAACTATGACCAAGAGGCTTTTCTCGGTACCTCCGACACAGATTCAAATCTTAACCATCTACTGGGACAACCAACCTGACCTCCTGTTTCAGGCATTTGCGAGTAAATGAAGCATATCAAAAATAACAACTACTCAGACGGACAAATCTGTCAGTTCACCTCGTGTTAGTTTCCAATAACTGTAAGCCAAGGATTAGATGATAACAAGAAAGGTATAGTTCCTTTTAAATTATTATTTAATTAGTTCTAACTGATCAATGTTTCTCATTAACCTTAAAATTTTAATTCTTATTTATTATTTAAATTCATTTCCACAATTTTAATAACTTTGAATATTTTACAGCCCACAAGTTTCCAGTCCCGTATCACTAGACAACAAAGTTGTCGCTTTCTCAATACTTTTGAGTGTATCTTATGGATGTTGGGCTGGATATTATTAAAATCACCATGAAGTTTCCTTATCACACACCATTGTTTTAAAAATTGCTTATATTTGTTATTTCATTTCATAATTCAAGTCAGAATGACTGATCCTAAGATTAAGGAAGGCATTTTTGTTGGTCCACAAATCAAACAGGTCATCAATGACAGGCAATTCGAAGAACTTCCAGGGAGACCAGAGAAAATCACGTGGAAGGCATTTCAGGGTGTTGCTCAAAATTTTCTTGGCAACTACAGAGCACCAAACTATGTGCAGCTGATTGACAACATGCTTCAAGCGTACAAAACCATAAAGTGCAATATGTCACTAAAGATTCATTTTCTTCATTCTCATTTGGTCTTCTTCGCTACAAATCTTGGCCCCGTCAGTGACGAGCATGGTAAAAGGTTTCACCAAGTCATTGCATTCATGGAGAAGCAGTAACAGGGGAACTAGAAACCATCAATGTTGGCTGATTATTGTTGGACATTTAAGCAAGAAGCCTCAGACACTGAGTACAAACAAAAATTATTAACAAAACATTTTTAGCTTATTTGAACCATTGCAAAACGTCGGCATCGTTATGCAATAAAAGTTAATTTCTTGTTTCTCCAAATTCCGACGTGATACAGGTAGTCTGACATTATATCTGAGTTCAGCTTCAAGCGGTCTATCATAAACAAAAATAAACTTCTGATGAAGCAACACTTACGAAAAAAATTTGTTGTCCAATTACACTGGAGATAGTGAAATAATTCAGA
This sequence comes from Mobula birostris, assembly GCF_030028105.1. NCBI lineage: Eukaryota > Metazoa > Chordata > Chondrichthyes > Myliobatiformes > Myliobatidae > Mobula > Mobula birostris. The sequence continues at coordinate 6,579,981 of NC_092399.1, forward strand.
AATTGGTCAGAGCAGAGGAAGTGTGCCTGGTCAATGAGATGATACTCTATCTGATATGATGTAACTAAAAATGACACTGGCTTTCTTCAAACTCATTATTGGTGTTCTCTGTTCAGACTGTGTTGAATACAGGTGGGGAGAGATTGTTGTTTGGAGTACATCCACCAGAAGGACTGCAGCGGTTCAGAATGTAAACTTGCCAGCACCTTCTCAAAGGGTGGGGAGCAAACTGACCTTAAACAAATAAAAGAATCAGATCTTTCTGTGTCTAAAATAATTTCTTACAGTAAAATGGCAGCAAGTTCAATCGCAGTGGCTTCTAGAGGGCCAACCAAAGGTTGTCTTTAGTAAATATATTTTTTATGATCACAAGACCCTGCTAGATGTTAAGTACTTAAAGCACGAGCAGGCCATCAGCGAGTTGCTCATTGGCGCAAAACAGAAGGAACTGGGCTTGGTGCAGGTCGTGCTGCTGCTTCAGTCAGCCTTTATTGTGATCGCAAGACCCTGCCGTGGAATGCTGCATGTCCGATTTGCTGATTGACTGGCGTACGGCGGGGGGGAAGCAACGTGGCCTCACTTGTGGTGAGGACAGGGCCTCAAGCCGCAGCGCCTCCTGCTTACAGACCCCAGGAGAGAGGCGTTGGAGTCTGGGCGCTCCTCTGGAGGCAGTGTGGCACAGCCTCCAAGCTGCAGTCAGCGCCGCCCACGCAGTATTTCTTCGGCAGAAGACAACTATGTTGTGGTTGACTACAGACTGCTGCAATATTCATGGACTCAGGGTCTGGGCTATGTTTTTTTTTGTGTGACTATATTTTCCTGATATCTTATATGTGTTATTTGCACCTTGTGCTGTGTATGAGTGCTGGTACTGTGTTTTACACCTTGGCCCCAGAGTATTTCATTTGGCTGTACTCATGTATGGTTGAGTGACAATTAAACTTGAACTATATGCATATGGCTATAACAAGATTGCTCACCACTACACAGTTAGAAATTAACTTGTCATTTATATATTAAGTGCATTGTTGATAGGGTGCATGGTGTCATGGTGTGCACTGACAGATGACTGAACCCAGGTGTAGAGGAATGATTATGTAGAGACAGAAACAAGAATTTATCATAGGAATTCCAACAGAGTATCGATGGCTTGACTGAGTGACACCGCAAGACGAATCATTCTCAAAACACACAAGGACCCTGTGATAACTGCTAGTTGGGAGTCTGCTTCAAATAATCATAGTACGCAGAAAAGCCGTGCCAGTCACAATCAACTTGACAAGATTAAACAGAAAGTAAAAAGGCTTAATGACTAGTTAAGACAACAATTAACAAATACAGGTCACAGGCCCACAGGGCTCATAGCAGAATGGGGTGTCCAGGGAAGGGTAGCACCTCTGGTGAAGGGGCTTGTTGTATTCATTCTAGGGTAACTCACTCACCTTTGCTCTACACCAGACATTCAGCTCTCACCTGCGGCTCCAAGTAGCTGTTTGCACGTGACAGCGGCCACACCCCGGTACACTGCTTCGACAGGTGGGCCAAACCAGGTCAGGGTAAGCTGCGGCCTCGTGCCCCGGTGAATAGGGACAAGCATGCGAAGTCAGCTGCAGAGGACTGGGCAGGTGAGATCGACAGTGAGATCCAACGACCAGGAAGGTGGATCTGCAACGCTCCACGGAAAGAGAACAGCACGATAAGGCACAGGAGAAGTTGTGGTCGTCCACAGCCTGTTCTGGACCGCTGAGGTCGAGAGATTGGAACTGCGCCCAGTGCAATGGCTTCTCCACGTTAACAACTCTCCTACATAGATTCACTGTCCTCATCGGACATGACGAACAACCACCAGGTCTTGTTGATAAATATGGTTTATAATTACAGGCTTGCCATTTGGTTTGAAAGGAAATAATGGACACTGGAGATCTGTGGCTGAGTGAAAAATCAGCACCTGACAGTTTTCTAAAAAGAACAATAGACACCTGTCAAAACACACATAAGAAATAATGTTATACAATTCAGACCTGCATTCAAATCAAGTCCCTAACTTCATGCTTTGTAATTGGATCATATTAGCAAGCTCCTTTTAATTTAATGGTGTGGGTAAATTAATCCTTTATTCTGTGACTGAGTAAATGTCAATAGTACGTGATTGCAGGCTTGTGAATGACCAGAAGCAATGAATGCCAGCCGTGTGTTTAATAGTTAAGATCCATTATAGTTAAGCCTTATTATGACCCTGCTCAAAAAACTATATTAAAGTCATTTAATATGACTTTCCTTCATAAAATCGCACTGGTTTGTTTAATCATGCTTTGTTACTGATTACTTTTTATTAAAAAATTATAAATATCTTCACTTAATCAAATTTTAATCCTTAATTTCCGAGTTAGCCACTTCTTGACGGAGATTTTATTTCTCAACGGAATATATATTCACTAAGAATATTAAAATATTTATTTAAATACTTGTAATTTTTTGTCTACTATTTATGTACGAATTTTTTAAATTTTAATTCAAACAGTGGAAACCATACACTGGGATCATTAAGGTAAAAACGGAAAATGCTGGAAAAGTGAGGCGGCATGTGTGGAAAGAGAAACTGGGCTAATGTCAAAACTCAGAAAGACAGAAAACAAAGATAATGTTGAACTGCACACAGAAGATGAGGGAAGGATAAACTGAACAATCAGAGGACCTGAACAAATGTGCCACGGTTGTTATTGATTTTATAGAAACAGTTGTAGATGCGTGTGGTTTTGCAAAATAACTCAGTCTTCCTCAGCCAGAAGCCCTGGATGAACCACAAGATCTTCAATCTGCTTAGGGCCAAATCAGTGGCATTCAGGTCGGCAAACAAATAAAATCCAAAAGGTCTAGGTGCAATCTCTGGAAAGCCATCTCACCAAACTTGAATCACTGAAGGATGCTCAACTGTTATGTCAGGGCTTGAATGCCATCAGCTCCTACAAAGTGAAGCCAGCTGACATAGGTGACAACAAGGTTTCACTCCCAGATGAGTTCAATGCTTACTCTGACCATCGATACACGGGGGGACCTTCACAAACTCCCACATCCCCCAGTGATCCTGTGATCTCAGTCTCCGAGGTCGAGGTGAGAGTATCCTTCAAGAGGGTGAACCCTTGGAAAGCATCTGGCCGGCCTAGGTAGGATACATGGCTGAATACTAAAGACCTGTGTTGATCAACTATCTGGAGTTTTCATTGAGACCTTTCATCTCTTACATCAGCAGTCTGAGGTACTCACCTGCTTCAAGCAGGCTTCAATTAAACTGGTGTCTAAGAAGTACTTAGTAACCTGCCTCTATGACTATTGTCCAGTATCACTTGCATCCACTGTGATGAAGCTCTTTGAGGGGTTGGTGATGAAATATTAGAACTCCTGCCTGAGAAGCAGCTTGGATCTGCTCCAATTTGCCTGCCATCACAACAGGTCAAGAGCAGATGCCATTTCATTGGCTCTTCATTCAAGCCTGGAACATCTGGACAGTGAAGATGCATTCACCAGAAAGCTCTTCATTGACTACAGTTTGGCATTCTATTCATCATTCCCTCAAAATTAATCGATAAGCTTCAAGACCTCGGTCTCAGTACTTCCCGCAACACACATAAAAGTTGCTGGTGGAATGCAGCAGGCCAGGCAGCATCTCTAGGGAGAGGTACAGTCGACGTTTCGGGCTGAGACCCTTCGTCTCAGTACTTCCCTGTGCAACTGGATCCTCAGTCAGTTTGCAGGCCCGAGTCGGTTTGGATTGACACCAACATCTTTTCCACAATTCCCATCAGCACAGGTGCACCGCAAGGCTGAGGTCTTAGCCCCCTGTTCTGCTCACTTTCACTCATGACTGTGAGGCTAAGCACAGCTCCAATGCCATACTCACGTTTGCTGATGAGATCAGTTGTAGGCCAAATCGAAGTTGGTAACAGCTCAGCACAAAGGAGGGAGATTCCAAGTCTTGCTGAGTGATGCCACAAGAACAACCTCTCACTCAATGTCAGGAAGACCAAGGAGCTGATTATTGACTTCAGGAGGCCCAGGAGCTGGTCCTCTTTAGGGGACCAGAGGTGGATAGGGTCAGCAACTTTCAATTCCTCAGTTTTATCATTTTAGATTATTTCCACCACGTACTGTAAGTGCCATTGCGAAGAAAGCACAGCAGCGCCTCTACTTTCTTAGAGGTGTGCGAAGATTCAGCATGACAGCTAAAACTTTGACAAACTTCTACAGATGTGCAGTGGAGAGTATGTTGACTAGTTGTATCATGGCCTGGTATGGAAACACCAGGAACGGAAGTGCTTTAAAAAAGTGGATACAGCCCAGTCCATCATGGGTAAGACGTCCCTACCACTGAGAACATCTATACGGAGCCCTGTCGCAGGAAAGTAGCATCCATCATCAAGGAACCCACCCACCCCATCCAGACCATGCTCTCTTCTCACTGCTGCCATCAGGAAGAAGGTACAGGTGGTTCAGGACCCACACCACCAGGGTCAGCAACAGTTATTTCCCCTCAGTCATCAGTTTCTTGAACCAGAGGAGATAACCTCACTCAGCAATGGACTCATCATCTCGTATTTACTGCTTATTTTTTATTATTTTTATTATTACTTCTTTTTGTATTTGTACAGTTTGTTGTATTTTGCACGTCGGTTGTCCGTCCTGTTGGGTGAGGTCTTTCACTGATTCTATTGTGTTTCTTGTATTCACTGTGAATGCCTGCAAGAAAATGAATCTCAGGGTTGTACATGGTCACATATAAGTATTTTGATAATGAATGAACTTTGAATTTTGACAAACAGAATATATCTGATAAGATGAGGTCTTGACACCATTGGGACTCTTTTTCAGCCCGTTGCCTTTTCCACCTATCCAGCTTCATCACCCCTCCCCCAACACCCACTTTCCCCCTCACCTAGCTTCACCTGTCGCCAGCCAGCTTGTACGCCCTCCTCACCTTCTTATTCAGGCTCCTTTCCCCTTCCATTCCCGTCCCAATGAAGGGTCTCGGCTCGAACCGTCAACTCTTTATTCCCCGCCATGGATGCTGCCTGACTTGCTGAGTTCCTCTGGTACTTTGTGTGTGCTGGGTCAAGCTTTCCAGCATCTAGAAAATCTCTTGTGTTAATGATTGGGATAAGCTGATGATGAAGTCATCTGGTTGATAGGTTAATGAAGAAAGAACACAAACTGATGAGTTGCTGCTTCACCTGGCTTAATCTGCAATTTTTTGAATCTAGTGTATTGTGTTTAGTGTTCATGATGTGCATTCTATATTGGAGAAACCAAATGTAGATTGTTTGATTCCATTACAGAGTAAGCCTAAGCTTCCAAATACGTACCAGGTTAATTATTCAAGCTAATCCCATTATAACAGGAATTCTGCAGATGCTGCGTTCACCAGCAACTTTGATGTGTGTTAATCCCATTATAACCTGGTTTGTGGCATCTCGTACTGTGGTAACAAGGCCCAATGTGAGTTTAGTGAACAGCATTCCTACTTGCTTCCATGAAATATTAGTCCAGAAATGATCTCCAACTGTTCTCCCTGAACTCATCCACCAAGATATTTTTGTTTTCCTCAGTCAAGCTGAAAAATAAATCTCCTCTTTCTACAAGCTTCTTCTTACTGCCTGATACTCTGACCAATTGGACTTCTGGTTTTAAAGAACCAGTAAAGCACTGTCATTAATGTTTTGGGATTGATTTTTTGCACTTAAATCCAGCCAGATTAATTCTACATCCTGTTCCTCAGGGAAAATTACTTATTCTTGCTAGTTACACCACAGGTATTCTAGGCAGCAACCAAGGTCCTCCATCTCTGCTTGTCCTTAGCAGTGGTGTTCAGGGCTTCCCTACTCATATCAATAGCTTCCTCTCGGTTTTCATTACTGTTGGCTATGCAAGTCCCAGGTGGAGACTCAGGAGTAGATGTAGGAGGATTCTTCATTGTTGTTCCCCTAGCTGTTATGTTTGGTCAGTCGGTCTTGTTAGCCCTGAGCTGAATCCCTGAACCTGGAGGACTGAGTGACCACTCTTAGTCTGGTCTCTACCTTTGACCCATTTGGCATGGGTGACCCTACCAAGAGCCAAAGCATAAACCCCTGGCTCCAGCCAACGTAGCTCTCCAGGTCATTGAGGCACGTAGGCCTCCAAACCCCAACAAGGTTGTGGTCCTCTTGGAGACTTAGGGACAATTATGCGGTTCTTATCCTTTCTTATCATCACCCCACTCTCCGCACACACATTCGTTTACATCTCTTCATTATTGTTTGTCTTTTGTAATCATCTTTGGAATATTTAACTGTCACTCTGGTGACCACGCAAGCTGGTCCATGTTATCGTTAGTAGAGCAAATCCATTTGCAAGTAGCACTGCTAATAGCTCATCCACGTGATTGAAAATACGTCCTGTCATCAGATGCAAAATATTTAATTTGTATTTTTCACTATTTTCTATAAAATGGTGTATTACTATACCTGTCCCTGCCAAGGACAAGGACAGGAATTTAAAATAGATCATTTTTAGAAAGGCAATTTTAAACATATATTTCATATATATCTGTGGACAGGATTCCATTGTTTCTATACATGTTTGACAGGATATAATTGGTAATTGGTTTAATATTGTCAAATATACTGAGGGGCAGTGAAAAACTTAGTTTTGCACACTCCTGTGCCTGGCATCACTTTATGGACATACAATCAATCTATGTATATAAGCTATTTTATGTATTTATATTAATTGTGTTTCTTCTTATTATTGTGTTCTTTATCTTTTGTGGGTTTTTTTGCTGCATTGGTTCTGGCTTAACAATTATTTTGTTCTCCTTTACACTTGTGTACAGGAAATGACACTAAACAATCTTGAACCTAGCCCTCGGATTATTTTGCCACATTGGTACATTGAGGTACTACAATCAGTTCTAAACTGCAGGGAGTTCAGTGCGGGCAGAGATTAAGGTGCAAAGCCATGAGCAGGCAGGTTGGGAGGGTCAAAAGTCCATCCTATGCAAGAGATCGATTGACTCTAGCTTCATTCCGTAAGGACCGCTGAAATCAGATGCTGGCTTCTGAACTCCTTCAGCGGCGTTGGATTCAGCATTCAGCTCAGAGGTGTTTCCACATCACACCGAGATACGGAGCTGGGTATCTGGCCCATCCGCCTTATCACAGCCACAGTCAACATTCAGATGGACAAAGCTCAGATACAAAGGCTCAGGAAAACTCACTGGCACGATCTGGTAACAAACAGGTGAAAACACAGGTCTAAAATACACTGAGCAATAAACAGAGAGGCAGATGATAGGTGGAGCACAATGAGACAGAAGTGGCAGCGAAGCAGGTAATAATGAGAAAGAGCTGAGAGACGGAGTACTCAGTAATACAGGGGCCAGAGTAGAGCAGGCGCGGAGACAGGAGCACATGGGGGATGAAAACAAACAAGAGCACATGGAAATACAAAACCACAGAATTTCGGCTGGGGGGAAACACACAGAAAGACAGAGTTCAACTGGAGGTACTGACACTGAGTGGCTCCATCCAACTGAATGGAGTCATCAACCTGAATTGAAAAGTGAAGCTAATTTTTTAAATTAGTAGCAACATTTGTCATTTACTTGGGTAAATTTGTTTCTAAAGATTTTAGTGTTTAAACTTATTCATATCTATCCAATTCTTTTCAGATGCTCTTAATTATCAAAGACAATCAGAAACAACTGAAAATACATTTGACAGCAGGAGGTATCAGAAAGTCCTCAACTGAGTTTGGGGTATGCGTTGGTTTTCATTGTCTGAAGTCTCATTCGCCAATCACCACTACTACTACTACTACGTCGACTCAGGCCTAGGGGGCCGGTGTTGGGCACGATGACGGACTCTCCACTTCTCCCTCTCCCTCATCAGTGTGTTCAGTTCATCTACATTAGCCGCGCCGCTGTCTTCTAGGAGCGTGTTGACCATAGTCTTGGGAGGGCGCCCAGGGTTCATCTTCCCATGCTTGGGCTCCAATATGATGATTAGACTGGCAGGTAGCTCAGGGTGGCGTAGACAGTGCCCCGCTAGTTGCAGTCTTCTCGCCTCGATTTTAGTGGTGAGCATCGGTAGGTTGTTATAGAGCTCAATGTTCGTCATGTGCTGTTGCCAACTCACGTCAAGAGCTATCCGGAGCATTCGTGTATAGCAACCACCTAGAGACTTCCGCATCCTTCTGGTGAGTGTCCACGTCTTGCATTCGTACTTGAGAATGGACTCTATGACTGCTATGAAAATCCTCTTTTTAAGCCCTCTGGTCAGGTTGTATCAAGCAAATCCAACACATTCTGTGTGTCAACACCCAGATTTCCATATTCTTCCTTGATCTTAAACTTTCCCCTGACAGCTAAAATTTAGTCTACACATTAATTGTCTCCGGGAGTTCCATCAGTGAGTCACCTTCACGTGGTGGTTCCACTGAGGTTTGGTATTGTTGCCTACACAGAGCATGACGTTGATATTTGCACAGGCCGATAGAGTAGTATCTAACCACAGCGGTGTACTGACACCAAATTACAGGAGGGCATCAAAACCTTATCAGATCTTTGTCCCCTTTCACATTGTGGAAAGAGACAATTCAAGGAAATATAGATAGCCTAACTATATATCCATAAAGAAATTGACACATAATATAATGTAGAAAATTGTGAAATCATACATTTCTATAGAAAAAAAAATAGTAATTGTTTTTTAAACAGTGAGAGATTGAGAATTGTTCTGTGGGATCTCAATGTCCTTGCACACAAATTACTAAAAATTAACATGCAGGTTCAGAAAGCAATTAGGAAGGCAAATGATATAATGGCCTTTATTACTAGGGAATCTGTCTGCGATTTTATACTCAAAGCCCACACTGCCACCAGGCATTTTATTATCAGCAGACTATAAATACAATTGTCCATTCCACATCATTAAAAATGCAAATACTGCAGAAACTGGAAATCAGAAATAAAATCATAAAGTTCTTATAATCTACATCATATCAGGCAGCATCTGGAAAAAAAAACGTAGTGTTTTGGATATCCTCATTTGAAAGCCTGTGGGAAGACCAATCTCAGGGTTGTATACGCATATTTACTTTGATAATAAATGTACTTTGAAACTTTGAAATACCTGGTCTACGCATTGGTGAACGGCATTAACCATCAATATGTAGACGGATATGTGCTTATCCTTCTCATTCAATTTTGTGCTTCATATTTTTTACTCGTTTTTCTGCCATTTGTGAGACTTAAATTTTTTTGTGCGTTGGTGGTGGGGGTTGATATTTTTCTTAGAACGGGATCCGCAGTTTTCTTTGTTTCGTGGCTGTCTGTGGGGAAGACAAATCTCAGGGTTGTATACCGCATGCAAACTTTGATAATAAGTGTACTTTTGAGTCTTTGAAACACCTGGTCTACACATCGGTGAACTGATTGAATTCGATCACACGACTGCTGTTTATGCAACAAAGACAGGAGATACCCATTCTTGCAAGGCTGCACCTGATAAATGTTGGTGGTTTTAAAAAGACATTCCTGGTATTCTGTGTATTTATCATTATACATCCCAATGGTCTGTTGACTGACAACAGTGTTGTGGGTGACACAGAGCTGCATCTTATTAACCTGCTGCCTGACAGCTCCAGTGATTCTGTTGTCCTGTTTATTCTGCTTGTGACTGCACCGTTATCCCTGCCTGTCTGTAGTTCCTCCGGCATCCCAAACACGTGGGTTAGCAGATTCTTTGGCTGCTGTAAGTTACCCCCCCAGTCTATACATGACTGAGGTGTGTGCGTTGCCCAGGGAGGGGTAGCAGCTCTGGTAAAGGGGCTTGTCCTGTCCGTTCTGGGGCAGCTCACTCACCGTTGGTCCCCACCGGACACCCGGCTCTCACCGGTGGCTGCAAGTAGCTGTTTGCATGTGACAGCGGCCACACCCCACAACACCGCCTCAACAGGACGGCTAAAGCGGGTGAGGGTAGCCGGTGGGATAGGGACATGCCTGTCCTAGTGTGCAAATTCAGCTCCAGTGGACTGCGCGGATGAGAACTGCAGTAAGATCCAACTGCCAGGAAGATGGTACGGCAACGCTCCGTGGAGAACGAAGGCACAGAAGATGTCGTGGTCATCCACTGCAAACAAGGAAGACCCCAGTTTGTGATGCTTGTTTGTACCTCTGGACTCGGACTTTTGAGGTCAAAAGTGGAGCTCCCCCAGTGCAATGGTTTTCCACTTTAAAAACTCTCCTGCACAGATTTCCTGTCATCATCAGACATGATGGACAACCACCATACCAGACTGAAGGAAACACACACAGAACGCTGGAGGTACTCAGCAGGCCAGGCAGCATCCATGGAAAAGAGTAAACAGTCGACATTTCAGGACGAGACCCTTCATCAGGGCTGGTGTAGGGACTTGGCCCGAAACGTCGTCTGTTCACTCCTTTCCCTAAGTGCTGCCTGGCCTGCTGAGTTCCTCCAGTGCGTTGCTTGGATCTCCAGCATCTGCAGATTTTCTCTTGTTTGTGACTAAAGGAATCTGAGTGGAATTGATAGGAATGTGGGCAGAATCGTTTACAAGGAAATGGGAAATTGGGATCGCTCTGTGAACCAGCTCATAGTGAGTCACAGTAGCCTGCTGATTGTTTTGGCCACCCATCCATTAAAATCCCTTGATTATTCTCCTCTGCACTCCAGGTTAGCACACATCACTTCCTGCTGTCAAATCTTATCATGACTTTAATCTTACTCAGCCATTTCCTGTCATTGATTAACTTCATTTAACTCATTTCCATTCAGAGTAGCACAGTGGCCTCACAGTTCCAAGTCTCAATTCAAGAATGTTTCATCAGCACACAAGTGTAAAGGCAAATGAAATGAGGGTTACTATCAGGGGTAGCAGGGCTGCAAAATGCAAATTAAAATAAAATGGCAGGTGCTGAAAATCTGAAGTAAAAAGAGAAACTGGTGGAAACACTCATTAGGTTGGGCAGCATCTGTGGAGAGACAAGTCCAACTAGTGAATGAAGGCAGGCTCTGGTCCTGGTGCTGGATGACGGGGTGGAGATACGTCTCTACCAAAGGAGGTGTACTTCCCTCTGCCAGCCTGCAGCTCACCCTTGGGCAAGGTGTAGCACCTGCTTAGCCCCGGATCAGGGTCATGACAAGCCATGGGAGCAGGTGGTGGATGGTCCTATCAGCAGCTGGTGCACATCACAAATCCTGTTTATGCGATGAGTGACACTACACAGACAATCTTTGAAGAAATACTGGCTAAGGTAATCCGTTCTGTAAAGACACTGCCCAGAAAAAAAGCCACGGCAAACCACTTCTATAGAAAAATTTGCCAAGAACCATCATGGTCAAACACCATGATCGCCCACGCCATACAACACGGCGCACAACGAACGAACTTGTCCGCAGCCTCGCTCTTTCCGTCTCTCAGTTAGATGTTGACTTTCCCCTTCGGCTGAGGGATCAGCTATGGATTCTTCCCGCTTCCAATGGAACCCCAAATAAACTTTCAGCTGAGCATTAAAGCAGAACGAACTACGCGCTAAATCGACGAAGGACGTGCCTTCCGCTTAACCACTGAAGGTCAACGCTCTCTGCTCTCTCTCCATTCCCCTCTCTGACCGTTCCTTTCACTTGCCGTGCTCAATGTTTTCTCGATGTCTACTTTCGCCCTTCTTCCACCTTTCTTGGTGGTTGTCACAAACAACCCTCTCTTCCTTCTTCCTCCTCCCCCTCCCCCCTCTCTCCTCCCCCCTCCCCCCTCTCTCCTCCCCCTCCCCCCTCCCTCCTCCCCCCTCCCCCCTCCCTCCTCCCCCCTCTCTCCTCCCCCCTCTCTCCTCCCCCCTCCCCTCTCTCTCCGGATCTCGAGGGCACACCTTAACTCCAAGATTGACAGCGCAACCCGTCAATGAGAGAGGCGCTGCCGCCTACCTGTGGGTGACGACGCAGGCGGAAGCGGCTGAAGTTTGGTGAAAGTTGCCGTGAGTTTGGGCGCGCCGGAGGTTGTCGTTCCTGTACCAGCTCCAGATTCGGGAGATGGAGCCTGTCAACACCTGGAGTCCGCGCAGAGTTGCGCTATGGCTACAAGGTGAGATCGGGGTCTGCAGAGAGGGAGTGAGGAACAAATGGTAAAGTGGGCGAGTTTTCTTTCACCAAATAGTCCCCACCCCCAAAGGAACCCGACCTGTAGCATTTCTTTATCCGTCCCGATCCGCTTCGGGTGTCGGTGCCTCCTCAGAAAGAACGGTAAAGTAGCTCACAGTGGTTAGCTTGTAATCCCCTTCTCGCAGGTCTGTAACCTGAGTTTTTTATTTTGCAAACCTGCAAGGTTAGAGTATCCGTGTTGTTTATTGCTACATTTGCACATGTTTATGATAATAGAACATTCAAGGCAACAACCTCAATGTCAACAAAACGAAGGGGCTGGTTCTGGGCGGAGTACGTGCCTCTCTCTGTATCAGCGGTGTGATGCTGATGGTGGAGAGCTTCAGACTCCTGATATAAATGTCACCAATCATTTGCCCTGAAGAAGAGCCACGACCCGAAACTGATCTGACAGTCCTGAAGAAGGGTCTCGGCCCGAAACGTGGACTGTTTATTCATTTCTATAGACGCCGCCTAGCCTGCTGAGTTCCTCCGGCATTTTGTGTGTGTTGCTCTGTTTTTCCAGTATCTGCAGAACCTCATGTTAATAATTTGACCTTCTGCATAAGGCTAAGGGATGGCCTTGATGATTGGTTGCAATTTTTAACAGATGCTCCAAAGAAAATCATCCTGTCTGGATGCATCACTGCATGCAGCAACTGCTGTGCCCAAGAACAGCGAGGAACTCTGGAGAGTTGTGAACCTGGCCCAGCCCAACTTCATCTCCACTGACTCTGGCTATACCTCCTGTTGTCTTGGGAAATTAGGCAACATTAATCAAGGATCTCCTCCAATCCTGTCAGAAAATTCAAAAGCACATACCACCAGACTCAACCTACTTACCGACTGCCTATTACGCAGAGGGTGTTTAGGGCAGCAACGAAGGTCCTCCATCTCTCCTTGGCCATCTTCTCTATTGTGCCCTGGGTGTGGTTCAGGGTCCTCACTTCTGTCTGCATGGTACGGCACCAAGTTGTCCTTGGTCTCCCACATTTCCACCAGACTCAGGGAGAGCTTCTAGCCTGCTTTTGTCGCATTTCTGAATGCGCCTCTCAGAAGTTAGAGATGAACTCTTGATCCAGTGCACTTTATTTGTTCCCCTGCACTGCTCTTTCTCTGTAGCCGCAGCACCTTGTCCTGTGTTGGGTAATTTTGTACTACCTCAGTGTATTTCAGTTCGGCTTGTTCCGCCTGGATGACACACAACATAAGATTTTTGCTCTGCCTTCATTCATTTGACAGTGAACATCATTCCATCCAGGGGAAAAAAAAAGTTGTTCACCTTGGCCAGGACTGAAATTTCCATCTTCTAGTGACATTTCAGCCAGCACCTTGGGTTTCACTGGTGCAATCAAACCAGTGTTAAAAAGCAAGGCACTTGCGGGCCTTCGACCCTCACCATTAATGAGGGGGTCTGTGGACCCCAGATTGGGAATCCCTGCCTTAGACCATATGAGATGTTTAAAGTTGTGCTCACCATCGGAGTTGGATTAAAATTAAAATTTGAAGAAGAGCTGAACGTTTACAATGCCAATATTCCAACCATACTCATTGACAAACCTTTGTCTCCATTCGTGGACCCGTCATTAATGGTAAGGGTCCATGGCATAAAACAAAAGGCATGGTTCCTTTGTAACCAGGTAGCCACAAATATATTTTGGAAGTTGATGGGTAGGCTTCGTCTTTTTGGAGGTGATCTTTGCCTGGAACCTACTGAATCTTAGTTCGTGCCTGAATGTTGTATGTTTGGATAACGTACCCTGGTCTATTGTACTTCCTTCACCCAACACTACACAAGCTTCATCATCAGAAAGCCCGGATCAGAATTCTGTAGGACCCTGCCCCCCCCCCAGTGCTGTATGCAGAGCCAAGACCTCAAATGAGCCAAATGTTGCTCTCTCTTCCCGGCTTGACTTGAGTATTGTTAATGGCACTCTCTCCACAGTTAAACTTAGTTCCACACTTCGAAATCTGGAGTTAGCTTTGTTGAATAAAGAAGTGAAAGTTTTAGGGGACACGAACAAAGAAGCATGTAAAAAATGTGAATTGCATATCAGCGTGGTTTATTGTATTTATTTATTTAGAGCTACAGTGTGGAAGAGGCCCCGCAGGCCCTTCTGGTGATGCTGCCCAGCAGCCCCTGACAGCCTCAATTTAACCCCAAACCAATCACGGGACACTTTACTGTGACCGGATAACCTTTGGACTGTGGCTGGAAACCAGAGCACCCGGGGAAAACCCACACATTCCATGGGAAGGACGCAGAGAGACTCCTTACAGAATGCTGCCAGGGTTGAACAACAAACTCTGGAACCCCTCAAACTGTAGCAGCTGCTCTAAAGGCTGTGCTACGGTGGTGATGGTGGTAATGGCTTTGAACCTAAGGTGGTGTGTGTTTCTATAACTCTGGTGCTCAGAACCTGAAGTCGGTGACCCTAGGTAACGTAGGTTTGAAGGATGATTTAGCTGGGCAACTGCATTGAAAGTCTAAAAGTGAATGATGTAATGGAGGAAGAAACCAATTTAACCAATCACAACCATCTAATCGATCGTGAGCATAGAGGCTGCAGCCACATACAGTAATAAACTTCTCATTTTTGATTTGCTGGAGATCCTATTGATTGGCTTCATCCAAATATCCTCAACAGACCTGAGTTCCGGAAGTGAGGGGAAAGTGGTTGATAGACAACAATGTTAAGTCAGAATTTGGCCTTGTGATATCAAGGAGCTTTAATAGAATTTAAGTCGAGGGAAATAAAAGTGTAACTCCACTGACAACATAGCGTGGCTGAAGGTAGGTGTGGCTGGAGGCCAATCACTTTATCTGCTGGATTAACCACTTCTAGCAGTTACAAAACATAGGCTTTTCTTCATCATGAGAAACCTAAAGAGTGGATATTTATTAACTCCCCATCTGATTGCACTCTGTGGGTATCTTCGACAGAGTATTGAGTACAGGAAATGGGGTGTTATGTTAAAGTGGGATAAGACATCGGTGAGGCCTAATTTGGAGTACTGTGTGCAGTTTTGGTCACCTACCTACAGGAAAAATGTAAATAACTTTGAAAGAGTACAGAAAAAGCTTACAAGGATGTTGCTGGGTTTGGAGGATCTGAGTTACATGGAAAGATTGAATAGGTTAGAACTTTAGTCCTTGGAACGTAGAAGATTGAGGGAATTTCCAGTCTTGTGGAAGAGTTTTGGCCTGAAATGTTGACTGTACTCTCTTCCATAGATGCTGCCTGGCCTGCTGAGTTCCTCCAGCATTTTGTGTGTGTTGTTCAGAATTATGAGGGGCATCGACAGGGTAAATGCAAGCAGGCTTTTTCCACTGAAGCTGGGTGGGACTACAACTAGAGGTCATGGGTTAAGGGTGAAAGGTGAAAAGTTTAAGGGAAACACAAGGGAAATTTTTTCACTCAGAGGGTCATAAGAGTGTGGAATGAGCTGCCAGCTTAATTTCAATATTTAAGAGAAGTTTGGATAAATACATGTATGGTAGGGGTATGGAGGGTATGGTCCCAGTGCAGGTCAGTGGAAGCAGACCATTTAATTGGTTTGGCACTGGCTAGATGGGCTGAAGGGCCTGTTTCTGTGCTGTACTTTTCTATGACTCTATGTCAGTATATTATGCCATATACCAATAGTTTGATGCAAGGTTTACTAAACTCATTACCTCAACTACATGGAGTAATCAAATCCACCTACTTTAAATATATATCTAACCTCACAGAAAGAACTTCAGGGCAGGGCAGCCATATGATTGATGTCTAATCTGTCTGAACGTTCATACTTTCCACCAACTATGTCTATAAAATGCATTGTGGCAACAAGTCAAGGCTGCCTCTAGTACTTCACAAACCTCCTGCCCTCTGAACGGCAAAGGCAGCCGTCTGCTCCTGTGTGTTCTTCAAGTCTCACCCCAGCTGGACTTGGACATGTTCTTGTCTTTTTATTACTTGAGTCAAAATTCTTGAGCTCCATCCAATAGCATCATGGAAGTATCTTCTTCGCAATGGCCGTAACGTTCCTTTGTTATTACCTGCTCCGAGTGTTAGCTTGCCTGCCTATCCTTGGTGTGTGAATGTACAATAAATGAAGAAGGGCTTGTGGACTGAAAACAGGATAGAATTTGTATGTAAAAAAAGCAAGATAGAATTTACATGTAGTGGTTTGGAAAGCTTTCATTATGTAGAGTTTTGAAGCCTGAGTGCGTTCACTGGAATTTAAGATCCTAAAAGAGGAATTGGCATAGACGAACGTAATTTAACTACTGGGAAAGCATTTATTTGATTGTGCATAAGAGATTTGTCGGCAATTCTGTGCAAGAAGCTTTCCATAATCTCTGAGTGAAATGTGGCCTTGTAAATTCATTACATTGTCCAAGACAGTTATTCATCAGAGCCAAAAGAATAATCTTTTGGAGCGGATGCATGTCAGGAGTCTGTCAGTTCATCGCAACATTCTTTTATAAATCTCTACTTTCTCAAATCCTAAGTGCTGACCTTCTGATCCTTTGAGATAATTAAATATCTTTTCTTTCCAGTCTCATGTTTGCTTGATTTTCTTTGGAACAGCATTGTCAAACAGTTGCGTAGCTACAAACACCAGAGATTCTGCAGATGCTGGAAATCTAAAGCAATATGGGTAGCACGGTAGCGTAGTAGTTAGCACAACGC
Organism: Mobula birostris; assembly: GCF_030028105.1. NCBI lineage: Eukaryota > Metazoa > Chordata > Chondrichthyes > Myliobatiformes > Myliobatidae > Mobula > Mobula birostris. The sequence continues at coordinate 6,596,845 of NC_092399.1, forward strand.
CTTACAGTACAGACGCCCCGGGTTCAATTCCCGCCGCAGCCTGTAAGGCGTTTGTTCATTCGTTGGTTAATTGGTCATTGTAAATCAGCGGTCCCCAACCACCAGGCCGCGGACCGGTACCAGGCCACAAAGCATGTGCTACTGGGCCACAAGGAAACGATATGAGTCAGCTGCACCTTTCCTCATTCCCTGTCACGCACTGTTGAACTTAGGGTTGCCAACTGTCCTGTATTGCCAGGACGTCCTGTATATCGGGCTAAATTGGCTTGTCCCATACGGGACCGCCCTTGTCCCGTATTTTCCCCGCTAAGGTAGAGCGTTCCTATGAAACCTTTCGTGCTGAAATGGCGTGTAGCGAAGAAGCAATTACCATTAATTTATACGGGAAAAATTTTTGAGCGTTCCCAGACCCAAAAAATAACCTAACAAATCATACCAAATGACACATAAAACCTAAAATAACACTAACATATAGTAAAAGCAGGAATGATATGATAAATACACAGCCTATATAAAGTAGAAATTATGTATGTACAGTATAGTCGGAAAGATTAAGTCAAAACCGATTTGTGGAAAAAAATTGGCACATACGCGTATGCGCACGCAGGTGCCCGCGCAAGGCTTCATGGTCATGGTAGTCTTTCCTGGGGTAAAATGTCCCGGGCTTTGACTGCTACTTCTGTCCCTCATTTGGGAGTGAGAAAGTTGGCAACCCTAACTGTAAAAGACATGTTGTGGTGAGTTTAACCCTACTTGAACACCCCCCGCCCCCCACCACCGGTCGGCCAGTCCACAAGAATATTGACAATGTTAAACTGGTCCACAGTGCAAAAAAGGTTGGGAACCCCTGTTGTAAATGGTCCCATGATTAGGCTTGGAGTAAATCGGGATTGCAGGTCAAAGTTCAAAATGTGCAGCTCGAAGGGCTGGATGGTCCTATTCTGCATTGTATCTGAATAAATAAACACACACAAAATGCTGGAGGAACTCAGCAGTTGTGAAGTTAGCAAGATGAGATGTTAGCTGAGGAAGGATGTTGCTGCTTCATGGTAAAACCCTCCTGACTTAGAATTCCCTAACGAGAAGCAGCAGTCGATCTGAGGAACTTATCAGAGCTACAGTATGCAAGCCAAATCCTTGAGGTAATCTGTCATGTTAACATTGTTTCTTATGTGGTTCAGAGAAAAAATGTTCCATTGTGAACGCTAGAAATTCTGCCGATGCTGGAAATCCAAAGCAATGCACACAAACTGCTGGAGGAATGCAGCATCTGTGGGAATGAACAAACAGCCAATGTTTCAGGCCAAGACTCTTCTTTGGGACTAGAAAGGAAAGGGGAAGAAGACAGAATAAAAAGGTGGGGTACGGGGAAGGAGGCTAGCTACAAGGTGATAGGTGAAGCCAGGTGGGTGGGAAAGGTAAGAGAAGGAATTTGATAGGAGAGGAGAGAGGACCAAAGGAGAAAGGGAAGGGGGGGGGGGACCTTGGGGAGGTGATAGGCAGGTGAGAAGAGGTAAGGGACCAGAGTGGGGAATAGAGGAAGACAGGAGGGGGTGGGAATTTTTTTATTGGGAGAAAGCAATATCATGCCAACAGGCTGCCCAGACGGAATATAAAGTGTTGCTCCTCCACCCTGAGAGTGGCCTCATCATGACACAAGAGGTGGCCGTGGACTGACACCTCAACCTACAATATAATGAGGATTATGGCTGTTCAGTCAGGAGCACCACCTATAATCTAAATGACTCATTCTACCGAATAATCATTATGGCCCATGGCTGTTGCAGGCAAGTGCAATGTTTTACTATCTATTCCTGAATGTCTTTGAGAAGGTAATAGTCCCTTTGTTGAAACAATATTGCCTTTATGAACAAAAGAATGCAGATTGCTGGAAATCAAAGCAATCCACACAAAAATGCTGGAGAACTCAGCAGGCCAGGCAGCGTCTATGGAAAAGAGTGAACAGCCAACGTTTCAGGCCGAGAACTTCATCAGGACTGGATAAAAGAGATTAGGAGTCAGATTAAGAAGGTGGGGGAAGGAGACGAAGAGGTACGAGGTAGTAGGAGATAGGTCAAATCGGGAGAGGGTGGGGGCTGAAGTAAAGAGCTGGGAAGTCGAATGGTGAAAGAGTTAAAGGCTGGAGAAGGGGAAATCTGATAGGAGAGAACAGAAGGCCATGAGAGAAAGGGATGGTAGGGGAGCACCAAGGGGAGGTGATGGACAAGTAAGGAGATAAGGTGAGAGAGGGAAATGGGAATGGTGAAGGAAAAGAGCAGGTAGAAGGGAGTGCAATTACCGGAAGTTTGAGAAATCAATGTTGATGCTATCAGGTTAGAGGCTGCCCAGATGGAATATAAGGTATTGCTACTCCAACCTGAGTGTGGACTAATCCTGGCAATGGATGACATGTCAGAATGGGAATGGGAAGTAGAATTGAAATGGGTGCCACTGGGAGATCCCGTTTTTTCTGGCGAGTGGAACGTAGGTGCTTGACGGAGCAGTCTCCCAATCTACCTCAGGTCTCACCAATGTACTGGAGACCATACTGGGAGCACTGAATACAGTAGATGGCCCCGACAGGCTCACAGATAAAGTGTCGCTTCACCTGGAAGGACCGTTTGGGGCCCTGAGTGGTAGTGAGGGAGGAGGTGTAGGGGCAGGTATGGTACTTGTTTTGCTTGCAAGGATAACTGCTGGGGGGAGATCAGTGGGGAGGGACGAATGGACAAGGGAGTTGGGTAGGGAGTGATACCTGCAGAAAGTGGAGTGTGGGAGAGAGGGAAGGATATGCTTGGTGGTGGAATCCCGTTGGAGATGGCAGAGTACCTTTATGATACCGATGCTTCCACAGGTCTGAGTGTTTTAGTACTATGACGATGTGATTCCCGTTAGGGTGGTGTTTAAATTGAAACTTGCAAGGTTACAGAAGTTTTGAGTTTAGAAGGTTCAAAGGCACCTGTTGAGTGGATGATATCCACTGGTACTACAGTGCAGTTTTGTGAAGGGTCCTTGACCTGCAGCATTAGATGGTATCCCTTTCCACAGAAAGAGGGCGGCACGGTTACGCAGCACGATTACAACACCAGCGACCCAGGTTCAGTTCCTGCAGCTGTCTGCGAGGAGTCTGTACGTTCTCCCCGTCACTGCGTGGGTTTCCTTCGGGTATTCCAGCTGCCCCTCGCCTTCCAAAGGCGTAGGGGTTAGTAGGTTAATTGGGCTCATGGGCCAGAAGGGCCTCTTACTGTGATGTATCTCTGAGTAGATAATGCTTGACTGGCTGAGATCTTCCAGCAGTTCAGTCTTTGTTTCAGGTTCCAGTACTTGCAGTTTCATTGGTGGTCCTCAGTGCAATAGTGATGGAGTGAGATGACCTTGAGAGTGATGTGCAAGGTTTCTTCGTCTCCTGGGCTCCATCCAAGAAGTGAGCAATATTCTAGTATCTTAGTGTGTCTTTAGATAATAGAATAACATAGGGAAGTCAACCCATGAACACCGCCTCACTATTTCTTTTCTCTTTTTGCACTTGATACAATTAAATTTTATATATACTGTTACATACCTCATGGATATCTTGTGACCGTTTTATGACCATGATGTAATTGAGTAGCTAATAAGGATTATGTAATGGTCTTTTGGAGGTCACCTGATGTAATTTTCCCACTGATGTGAGGTCACGTGATGACATGTTCACATCGGGTATAAAAGGAGGCCCCTGGGGTGATGCAGTTAGTTTTCCAGTTAGAACGTCAGCCAGAAACTCCGCTCCGCTGCGTATTTGCTTTATGACGCAGTTTTGATCTAAACCGGAGTTTTACGTTCTGTTGTAAGGTACAAAAGTGCTGGACTGGCAGTTTAATCAATCGCTGCCAGGTTTGTTGATGTATCTTTTCAGTAATATTGTAGAGTGAAAACAGAAACCTGAAGGAATTGTTCGACAGTTGAAAAGGATCAACTATTATTGAATTCGTTCAAGAAAGAGTGATCTGCATGAGATAGCCTCTGCTAAAAGTGGCAGAAAAGGCTGTGCAGGATCTAGAATCCAGACAGGGAAGGTCAGTGTCTTTAAACCGTTTTATTTCCGTCGTCGTGAATCCTGCGGACAAGTCAGAATCCGGCTGGGACTGGCGTGACGTCGTGTCTTCGAGGAATTCTTTACTTCAGGAAAGTCTCTCCTAATTGACTGTATAAATCTCTTGGACTTTTGAATTTACCATTTTAAGAACTGTGTTTGAATTTACCGCTTTAAGAACTACTACTGAGTGGCGGTTTGTTAAATGACCGCATAGCAGTTTACTTCCGGTTAAGATTTTCGTTTGTTTATTTTTTATATTGAGCAGAGTTTAATAAATGTTTGATTGTTTTATAAAACCTGACTCAATTTAATTCTATATTCATTGTTGCCGGTCATGTGACAATACAGTGGATTCCACTTAATTTGGCCATTGGTTAATCGGGGCAGCCGCTTATTTGGGGCAACTCTTAAAAAACAAAAACTAATCAGGAAAATAGCCAGCATTCCCTTCGTTTATTTGGGATACCATGCTGCTTAACTGGGGTAGGGACCTTTGCTGAACTGTTTCTATCTAGCGTCAGCCGAGTGCACTTGTGTGGCCGTTATCTGCAGTAGGAGTCTGTGCCGATTCTGAGTTGCATCTATACTGTTTCAAGCATCCAGGCTTGGAGATGCCAGATACAGCAGGGAATGAAATTGAAATGATTTCACAACGTAAGCAAGTCAGGAACTATGAAGAATTTGGAGGTATTGACAGTCATCTTGAATGTTACAATGAAAATGAAGATTTGGAGGATGCAACCATCAAAAGGATTGTATGAAGGCAGTCCAGTATCTACACTAGGTGTCTGTGCTGATTTTTGTTCATTTACAGTCAATCAAAAGAACACGGCAGCGTACACTGGATGAATTTCTCTGTCAATAACTATTAGGAACAAAAACACAGTTTTATAGTACTGTAGTAGTATTGTAGCATTCTAATTTGTTCTTATTTTATTTAAATACATAATTTGTTACTCAGTTAAATGGTAGTTTTTTTATATACCTTTTTAACTATTTCAGTGAAACTTCAGCTAATTGGGGCAGCTGTTTAAGTGGGTCAAAATGTACCAGTGCTGCTTTTTGAACACAGACGTGCAAGTGGCACTACTTAAAAACTGTTCACACTGAGTACAGTGTAGAGTCTAAAGGCCACACAATGTGCATGAGACTGATGCTACTTAGAAAGTGTTTGGCAACAGTCTCCTGCCCCAGTTAAGCAGCATACTGTCCCAAATAAACAAAGGGAATCCCAGTTATTTTCTCAATTAGTCTTTGTTCTTTAGGAGTTGCCCCAATTAACCGGAATCCACTGTATGTCCGAGTCCTGATGATGCTGAACTTGGACTGGAAGTAGCACACGGCCACAGTTAGAAGTCTCATCCTTCTGGGTGGCAAAGGTTGCAGGTTTGGAGAGCCTCGATAAGTTGCTGTACTGCACTTTGCAGATGATACACTGATCAATTACACTACATTGATTAGTTTTTGTTCCTTAGGAGATGGCTCAAATTAAGTGGCTGCCCCAATTAACCAATGGCCCAATTAACTGGAATCCACTGTAATAGAATATAGTCATAGCCATACTTTATTGATCCCGAGGGAAATTGGTTTTCGTTACAGTTGCACCATAAATAAATAGTAATAAAACCATTACTATTAATATGTCATTAAGTGCATAATACAATAGCTGTAGTAGCAACAGTATAATTGAATGCAACACTTGAGTGTAATGCTATTTCTCTTAAAGTTTCCTAATGGTTGCCAAAACATATATTGCATCATTAGCAAGTTAGGGAGAAACAGGAAGTTTGTTAGAAACTGTTGGAAGGCAATGAGAGATCCTTTCTCATAGTTTTGTGCAGGTATTTCTGGTAGCCCTTGAGGTAGTTTAGTCAATGTACCATTGAAGGTGATTTCACACATGGTCATTCCCCATCCTAACTCGCACCCCACTCCATTTCTTCAGAAGACACTGATTTATCAACTTGGCTGATGCAAACAAAACATTAAGGTGTAAATGTTCATGCTGTCTGTTGTGTTTTCAACTTTCAAAACTTTTAAATCAATTCAAAAGACACGCGAGTTCAAAAAGTGAGTGTAACCTCCTCTTTAAGCGAGGTGCCCGCATATTACATGGTAGTATAATGTCGTATGCAGCTAATGCATTAATATGACTTGTAATGAATTGTTTGAAGGACAAGAATGCTTAACCAACCAATATGTAGTCAAGATTACTCAAATATAACTGAAATATTAAATGCGCAAGTGTTAATCGGAAAAACTTTTACATTTCAAAGTCAATTTATTATCAAAATTCATTTGTTACCATATGTTGTGTTTTTATATTTTAGTAATATTTGAGTAATCGTGTGTGTGTGTATATATGTGTGTGTGTGTGTGTGTGTATATATATATATATATATATATATATATTTGATTATGCATTCATGTACAAACGTTTGTATGTTTAAATAATTCACTACAGGTTATATGTATAAATATATGAATGGTATATGTCATCGCACTACCACATGATACGTGCGTGCCTCAGTTAAAATAAACTCGAAGTTACACCCACATTTCTGACTCCCATATCATCCTTTAAATTAGTTTACTGTTTTGAAGTTACAAAACATAACACCATGTGTTGGCTTGAGGTTCATTCTCTTGTTCACATTTAGAAGGAAAAGAGAAATACAATAGATTTTTTTTAAAAAAAACTACATAAACAGACAAAGATTTGGCGAGGATTCCGGCATGGAATGCTTATTTACTGAATCCGAATCACATTTATTTTCACTGACTGATGAGACATGAAATGTGTTGCTCTGTGATATCAGTATAGTGAAAAAACATGAAATTACAGAAACAAATTGAGCAAACAAAAGGATCAACGAGATGGTGTTTGTGAACCAGTGAATGTGACGGCAGAAGGGAAAAAGCGTTTCCTAAATTGCTGAGTGTGAGTCTTCTCCTCCCTGATGGTTGTGACGAGAAGGGGACATGGACATATCCTGGATGTTGAGGGTCCTTACCGAAAGATGGGACCTTCTTGAGGCACTGCCTGTTGAAGATGTCCGCAGTGGTACTGAAGGTTGTTCACTGATGGAGTTGGCTGAGTGTTATCATCTGTGAATTTATAGATGGTGCTTGTGCTGTCCTTGGCCACGCAGTCAGGAGTATAGAGAGAGTAGAGCAAAGGGCTAAACACACATCCTTGAGGTGTTCCTGCATGGTCGTGGTGAGAAGGAAGTTTTATTACTGTTCTACACTAACTCTGATCTCCTGATAAGGAAAGTGAGAATCCCGTCTTGGGGGGAGGGAGTATAGAGGCCTAGGTTTTGAAGTTTGGTGATTAATATTGAGGAGATGATGGTGTCGAACTCCGAGATGTAATCAGTAATCGGCACCCTGACGTATGTCTTGCAGTTGTCTAATTGCTCCAACGCAGAGCAGAGTGTATTACAAAGCTGCTACTAATAACAAAGCATGCTTCCAATCACAGCCTAATATCGTTACTGAACAATACAAACCAACTTTCTGTTATTCAGTATAATAACTTCCTGGAATTTAGAAGAGCGAGGGGTGACCTCGTTGAAACTTATCGAATGTTGAAAGACCTCGATAGAGTGGATGTGGAGAGGATGTTTTCTATGGTGGTGGAATCTAAAACCGGAGGACATAGCCTCAAAATAGAGGGATATTCATTTAGAATGGAGGTGAGGAGGAATTTCTTTAACTGGAGAGTGGTGAATCTGTGCAATTTGTTGCCATAGGCAGCTGTGGAAGCCAAGTCATTAAGACAGAGGTTGATAGATTCTTGATTTGTCAGAGCATGAAGGGATACGGGGAGAAGGCAGGAGATTGTGCTGAGAGGGAGAATAGATCAGCCTCGATGAAATGGCGGAGCAGACTCGATGGGCCAAATGGCCTAATTCTGCTCCTATATCTTATGATCTTATGGTTGTGAGTTGGGATTTTTTTTTGTGTTGGTGATCAGTTTTTGTGGACTGTCACTACAACTTGAAACAGGGTTTCATAGCTAAGACAGTGAGAACTATGAGATAAATTACAACAGCAGGCAACTGAATGTTAAAGTTCAGGTGCAGAGAGCTGGCATGTGGAAAATATTCACTGCTGGGCAGGTTTGTACAAGTTAGACCGCAAATCTTATACAATGTATTCATCATTTGGAATGATTCAGAAACAGCAGTCACTAAGCCAAGATGCTTTAAAGGTGAACTTTAAATGAGTCCAGTTGTTTGAATGTATCCCAGTGTGTCTTTAAAATGACATTGACCTTGGTGTTCTATAGGGATTACTTTGATACTTGTTGAATCTCTGAGCTTTAAGTGACTTGCTTTAGCTATTTTTTGGAATTCCTTCTGCTGAAGTCATACAGTCATCCTAAGCTGGAGTTTATGTTATTGCTTTTTTCTCTGCATGATTGTGGATTCATTCTCACTGAGATCTAGGCCCCCCTATTCTGAAGGAAGCAGAATTAATAGCTCGCGAACGCTTGTTCCACAGAATGTCAAGTCCAGATTAGTGAAACTGCCATCTATTCCCATTGGCTTCAGAATAGCAGTTCTACACCAGATCCCACAATTCAGAAACCTTTCCAGTCCTGAAGAAGGGTCTCGTCCCGAAACGTCGACTGTTTATCCATTTCCATTGATGCTGCCTGACCTGCTGAGTTGCTCCAGCACTTTGTGTGTCTTGCTCTGGATTTCCAGCGTCTGCAGTCTTTCTCGTGTTTATGTTTTTCCAAATCATTATGTCATTTTCAGTTAGTCTATAATTTACTTACTTCCTGTAATACCCATCAGGGTGCCACGGTAGAGTAACGGTTAGTGCCATACTATTACAGCTCGGGGCGTTTCGGAGTTCAATCCTGGCGCCGCTCTGTCGGGAGTCTCTGTAGGCCCTCCCTGTGGAATGCGTGAGTTTCCTCCGGGTGCTCAGGTTTCCTCCCACTGTCCAAAGGCGTACTGGGTAGGTTAATTGGTCATCATAAACTGTCCCGTGATTGGGTCGGGGTTAAATCACGGCTGTCAGGGGTTGCTGGGCAACAGCTCAAAGGGCCGGATGGGCCTATTTCGCATTGTATCGCTGAATAAATAAATAAGATCTGCAAACTCATCTCTGAAGGGTTACCAATAAAAGTAATACATCAGCCACTTACAGGGGTGTTAACTGTTTGAATGTTAATCTCTAAAGTTTATAGCAAATAAGACATGCAGCATTTTATTGATATAATGTAAATTTTCTAGAATTGTATAACGTACAATGGGGAATCTGAATGTCCGGCCTCAAATGCCTCCCCAAAGTAAGGTGGCTGACTGCCGAAATGACGAAGCTGCTAGGCTGCACGTCAGTGCGTGGTGAAAGAGCCAACACAAGAATATCGACGTGACCTCATTCTCACTGATCTGGAGCCTAGAGAGACTGCAGATGCTGGAATCCGGAGCCACAAAATACCTGCTGGAAAAACTCAGCACGTTGAACGATATCTGTGGGCGGAAAGGGTCATCACTTCCTTCATCACCCTCCCTGCCCCACAGATGCCGCTTGACTGACTGAAAACTTGTTGAAGTTTTTCTCACCAATCTGACTGTGCCTGCTCCTGACGGTATTGTAAGATGCGACTGACGTATAGTTCTCAAGATCAAATCCTTTCTTCTCTTTGAAGGCAATCTTCTTTCACCACTACCTAAGATCAAACAGATCTAGTGCTTTAAACTGGCATCAGAAACTACCATCAGAATTATATTCCGTATGCAGTCATAGGTATGTATTCCTGTGGACCAGCATTTCCCTCTCTTTGCCATCACCATCAAGCTGGAGAACCAGTTTAAACAAAGAGCTGATTATATGTGAATTCTAACTAGCAGCATTACCACATTGTAAATAGAGCAAAGCAATCTGATGACTAATAATCAAATTGAAGCTCTGTTGTTTTGGCTTTTGACACTGTAATTCATAGTGGACAATTAAGTAGATAAGTGAAGGGAGGAATATTCTACGGACGTCACATCCCTAACAATCACAGAATTCCATCTGAATGCAGAATAAAGCTTAGGGTTGGCATGTTCAGCCAGAAGCTGAAATTCAGTAATTCACCCCAGAATCTTCTTGAGATCCCCACGATCCACAAAAGCCGGTTTTTCAAACCATGTGATGGGGACAGAATGGCAGCTGAGCGTACTGGTTATAACATTATGTAACTGGATAGAGCGTTGATGATATGCGCGATCACTAGCTGCTGTGCTAGCCATGTTGTTCCAGCACAGCTAAACCCTTAATTTTATTTGATTATGTTGAAGATTGTCCAGATGTGTCTTGTCAACAAGAGCAGAGCAAATACAGTCTGGCAAATTGCTGCCTCCCTAGCATATTCCAAATTGCAAACAAAGCAGTGATAACATGTTCAATAATTCTTGGTGGAAAAGAAAATTCGACATTAATAATCTATGCGGTGACGGCTGGTTCTTCGCTTGCGAAGATCAGATGGGAAGAAGACTCCTCAGGAGCAGCGGCACGATCGCTGGTCACTGTAGACGCCAATTCAACCTACAGACTCTGGAGCTGTGGGGACACAGGAACAGCTGGGACGTGAGCACCAGGGTAGTGGGACCCTTCCTGCATCTCCTCTTCTCTTCAGCAGTCGCTGTTCTGGATTCCTCAAGATCCTTGGCTACTCTGTAGGTCAGCGTTCTCCAGCAGCCCCTGTCTCAAGCCAGCTGCTGCCATTTGCTGACCTCAATATTTTCCTGAGAGAGCTGCTCCTTAAGTTGGTCTTTGTACCTCTTTCGCGGGGCACCGTGATCCCTCTTGCCCTGAGGGAGTTCTCTGTACAGGACTGTTTTCAGTAACCTGGAGTTACCCGTGCAAGGCATGTGGCCTGGCCAGTAGAGATGCCTGAACAGCAAAGTGGCTTCAATGCTTGGAAGTTGAGCACCTCCAGGACCTCGCTGTTGGAGACACGGTCCTGCCAGCTGATACCCACGGTGGAGCGGGGGCAGCGCTGATGGAGGTGCTTGAGCAGTTGGATTTGCTTGTGGTACAAGGCCCAGGCTTCGAAGCCGTATAGCAGTGTTGTGACAATGGCAGCCCTGTGGACAGATGCAGTTGGTGGTTCTTCCGCACACGTACCTGGAGGTGCCCGAGGGCACTGCTGGCTCTGGCAAGTCAGTTGTCAACGTCCCTTACTACCGTAGTGTCATTGGAGATGACGCTGCCCAGGTAGGTGAACTGCTCACGGTGGTCATCAGTGGTGATCTGAGATGGGTTGTAAACTCCATGAGAGGGCTTCTGACTGAGGATCGTTTTTTTCTTCAGGCTGACTGTTACCCCAAAAGCCCTTACAGCCTTGGCGAACTGAGTGACTGCAGCCTGCAGTGCATCCTCTGTGTGCGTGAGAAGAGCACAGTTGTCCATATACAGAAGCTCGAGAACGGGCTCTTGCATGGTCTTTGTTTGGGCGAGAAGGTGGTAGAGGCTGAAGGTATTTCCGTCGGTGTGGAACTGAATCTATGCGCTCTCCGAGGTGGGCTCCTTCGCTAGCATGCAGAAAAAGATGGCAAAGAGCATTGGTGCCAAAACACAGCCTTGTTTCACGCTGCTACTGATGGGGAATGGGTCAAACAGGTCACTGTTGAGCTTAACCTGACCGTTTTGGCCTTCATGGAGCTGATGCAGGATGGTGAGGAATTTCGGGGACAGCTGAGCTTCGACAGAATCTTCCAGAGACCATCGCGGCTGACTGTTTCAAAGGCCCTGATGGGGTCGATGAACGCCACGTATTGTCCAATGTTCTGTTCACAACACCTCTCCTGTATCTGGCGCAGGGCAAAGGTCATTAATAATCTAAGTAACAGGATATAAAAAGCATTGTCCTCTCAGGGCTTGTCCATTTTATAAAAGACCTGTCAAAAATAAGATCAGAATAGTGAATTGTCTGGAGGTAATTGTGCAATATTCCATTCGTAACTCCTTGGATAATGGTCTAGTCCATGGCTTCTTCATGCAGCAAGATTCACCATGGGGTAGAAAGTAACGAATAACATTCTAGTTCAAGTTCAAATTTATTGTCATCTGACTGTACAAACAAACAAAACAATGTTCCTCCGGACCATGGTACACCCTCACTACATAAGTCACACACGACACAAACCAAAGTATTATACTGTAAGTTAATGAAACGTAATTCAAAAATGAATGTAGTAAAGCACAGCACAGTCAAACAGTACAGTAAGCTGCTCGCCATCCTAGTGATGAGACCTCGGTGGTGGCAGGGTCTCACAGTCTGAGGGAAGAAGCTGAGATCCAGCCTGGCAGTCCTCGTCCGGATGCTCCTGTGCCTCCTTCCTGACGGTAGTGGGTCAAAAGGATTGTGGGATGGGTGGTAGGGATCCTGTACAATGCTCCGGGCTGTTCGTCTGCAACGCACCCAGGGACTCCCAGTCATTTTTATGCTCTGGACTTGGACCACAAACTGAGAGGTCTGTGGGCCCCAGGCTGGGAACCCCTGGCTTTTAGGCGGTTTTTACTGTTAAAGCAATAAAAAACCAGATTGTGCTCTTCCTCAGTAGGAGAGAGAGGATCTGACCTCACATTAACATTTAATGGTAGGCTCATTGCTGAATTCAATGCCATCGCTGACCTGATCAAAAAAAATAGGACTGGATCAGTCTCATAAAAGCAGTGCCAGGAAGACCAAGTCAAAAGCTGGTGTTCTGCAAAGTATAATATGCCCCCTGAATCTCTAGAACTTTTAGATCTATATCTCTAATTGGGGAAAAAACATAAAATCATTCATTTAGGGCAAAACCCTCCCGGGAAGGGAGAGAAGATGGCAGCGCGACGACAGCACGCGCGGCCACTTCGGTGATGATTATCTGTCAAGTAGGGGACTGTGCACAATTCTGATTTGATGGAGACAGATGTGAGAGCACAGCGGAACATCTGGAAAGCTTCTGAAATGCCTGCTTTGCTGCCGCTGCTGCTGTGTGGTAACCGGAATCTCCGGAGCAGAAAGCCCTGAATCCTCGGCTTTGCTTGTTTCAGCGGCCGGGGAGAGGTCGAAGGCGTTTGGCAGAAGATGGCGCTTGGGAGGCTGTATCAGAGAGGCTGGTTGGAAGCTCGGAGTTTTCGGACGGATGGACTCAGTGTCGGCTGTGGTCGGCTGCTTCCAAGGTATCGGCAAGTTGTCAGTGCCTGGAGGTTTATGGCAGGGAGTTTCTCCCTTTTGCCGCCTGCTATCGGGGACTTGGGAGCCAATTGACTTAGAACTTTGAGACTTTTTTTTTACTGTGCCCATGGTCTGTTCTTTATCAAATTGTGGTATTGCTTTGCACTGCTGTAACTATATGTTATAATTATGTGGTTCTGTCAGTGTTAGTCTTTGGTCTGTCTTGTTTTCTGTGATATCACTCTGGAGGAACATTGTATCATTTCTTAATGCATGTCTGCATTTCTAAATGACAATAAAAGAGGACTGAGTGTTCTCATAATCTATCTAAAAAAAAATCAGAGTACTGTGGAATGCCTTGTACTTGCCTGGGTGCTTTGAGCTTCAGTAATATTACGGAACCCTCCTGATTGGCACCCTGTGCACTGCACTAAAAATTCATTTACACCTCTTTAACCCCCCCCCCCCCACCACAATGTGGTGTACTTGATCAGTGTACCATCTGCAAAGTGCAGTAGAGCAACTTATTAAGGCTGCCCAAACCTGCAACCTTTGCCACCCAGAAGGACAAGACTGCTAACTGCTGCCACGTGCTACTTCCGACCCAAGCTCAGCATCATCCAACCTTGGGCATGCAGTGGATTCTGGTTAATTGGGCCGTCAGTTAACCCAGGCAGCTGCTTATATGGGGCAACTCTCAAGGAACAAAAACTGATCGAGGAAAATGGCCGGGATTCTCTTCGTTTGTTTGGGACATGATACCGCTCGATTGGGGCAGGAGACTTGCTGAACAGTTTCTAACTAGCACCAGTCACATGAGGGTCATGTGGCCGTTAGACAGACCACTGTCTGCACTGATTCTCTTTAGTTAAGTTCAGAGTAAATTTTATTACTGAAGTACGTGTATGTCACCATATACAACCCTGAGGTCCATTTTCCTGCAGGCAATCAAAAGAACATGTACTGCATGAAGTCTTCTGTCAATAACTATTAAGAACTGATACATGGTCTTATTGGTAGTGTCCTAATTTGTTCTGTGTTTCATTAGTTACTGAGTTAAATGGTTCTAAATCTCGTCAGTTGTGGACGCTTGCATAGCCGTTAGGCCATGCTTACAGCGAGCATTTTTTAAATAGTGTTAGTTACGTATGCTTTTTTTTGTCTAAAGAGCAATGTTTTTTTTTGTCACTGATAAGTAGGTGAGAAGTAAGCAGTAAGACAATTCAGAACTGATTTGCTCACTGCGGTTTCAAGCACTTAGGCTTCGATATGCCAGAAACAGCAGGGAGTGGAAGTGAAATGATTTCACTACTTCAACAGGGTGGGAGCTGCGAGGAATTTAAAGATGTAGACAATCACTTTGAATGTTACAATAAAAATGAAGACCTGGAAGATGCAATTATCAATAGTATTGTACAAACGCAGTCCATTATCCGCTCCAGGTGTCTGCTGATTTTGTTCATTGTGTACGCTGGATAAATTACTCCTGTCGATAACTATTAGGAACTAATACACAAGTTTCATAGTACTGTAGTAGTATTGGTAGTGTTCAAATTTGTTCTGTACTTCATTTACATGTATAATTTGCTTGTCTTCTTTTTATGCCTTTTTAACTATTTCCATGAAACTTTGCCTAATTGGGGCAGCAGCTTAATTGGGCTAAAATGTACTGGTCCCCACGTGTCCCAATTAACCAAAATCCACTATATTTTGTCGTCCCGCCAACACTGCAACAGATCATGAACACTTACCAGCATTGTGAGGATACTACCTCCAGAAGGCTACATTAATTGAAGTTAGGAATACATATTCATTGCTGCCCTTGCTGGTGGCTTCCACATCCAATGACTGATCAAAACATATATCTACTCCCAGCACCACCTGAACACTAAGCTGGTTGAGCGTCATTTAGATGAACACCTTTTTGTACTCCCAGTTTAAAAGTAATTAAACAACATGTTTTAGCCTTTCTGCATGCACGGGGCACGTGATTCAGATACATAAAGGTGTGTCTTCTGCATGCCAGTTCCTTACCATTACCGAATATTCATGGGGTTTTGGAAAATTGCCCTGATAATGTCGAAGCATATGTTTCATTTTACAGCTTTGTTATCATTTTTAAAGGCACATATGAAAATCAACTGCACAGTCAATCAAATCAGCTCCACTTTGTCAGTTTTGTTTTAACACTGCCAGAGCTCACACGGACAAATAATGATAATAATAAAGCCGCCGTTTATCTGAAACAGAAGGCTGGCTCCAGAGGGTGGGGGAAAAATTGCTCAATCTCTTCGATAGAATTTAAGAACAGGAGCCATTGCTACTTGAAACAAAAACTAATTTAGCACCATACACTATGCAGGACTCTAGAGAGATAAATCATTGAACACAAAAAAGTAACAAGTGAAAAATTGAACATAACTTGCACGAAGCTGAGAGCAAATACCTTTTCTGACCCAGCGTAGTGACTCATTGCTGGGAAACGATCCTCCTTTCTTGCATGATTTCATGCTGGTGAGAATAGAGTTTCCCTGCTTAACTCAATTTTTGTTCTAACCTCTGTTGTTTTTTCTCCCCTGTGCCAACAATATTACATTTCTGAATGTAAATCACCTGACTTTGTACCAAATTGTTAAGTTCACTCCTGGTATAAGAAACACAGGGAATCAGTTCAATCCATGAGTAATTTTGCCAGACTAGGAAAATTGCTTGCTCCGGAGTCTTGTGTATAAGTATTTATATGTCAGCTTGGCTCAGATGGTATTTATTCAAAGATTCAAAGTACATTTATTATCAAAATATGTCTGCAGTATACAACCCTGCCATTTGTCTTCACACAGGCAGCTACGAAACAAAGCGCCATGGAACCCGTTCACAGAAAATATCAAACACCTAACGCACACGAGAAAAAACACGTTTTGTGCAAATGGCAAAAAACGGGTGAATTACACACAGGATATTGAACGTCAAACCACAGAGTCCTTGAAACTGTCTAGGAGTGTTCGGTTCAGTTCCAGTGAGCCAACAATCAACACAGTCCAGTGCAATGGGATTGCTAAGGACCCACCAGTGAAGATAAGGAATTGCAAGTTATTTCCAGTAAAGAATTACCTAGGGCTTGGAACAGAATGTGAAAGTGGTGGTGCATCAGTGCTCGATGTCTTTTGTGGTAAAGGCTTGACCCAAACACAGAGCGGCACAGACTATTTAGCGATGAGTGAAAACTACAAAAACTAACTCCAAAATACCAAGCCACGAGGGAGCCACAAAACAAGAGAGAGCAGATACTTAACACGGAAAGCCAACAAGATAACTGAAGGTTAGGGGCAACAGGTTGAGGCTATCTGGTTTGCATGAGTGAACAAGGACTGTGGATGAGAGATGGGTTTAAATAGGCTGCAGGGGATGAGTTGGAAGCAGGCGGCAGGTCAGGCTGCCTCCTGTTAGCTGGGTGGAGCCTGCATGTGCATTGGACAACCTTACCGCAATAAAGGATCTTACTGTTATTGTAATTACACTCATCCAGGCTAGTGGAGAATATTGTTCTCCTGATACACTTTACAACTGGAGCAAGGTCTTTGCGGTGTTGTGAAGTTATTCACCTGATGTACTGTAGATATCCAACAGCTGACTTTCTCTGGTACCCACAGTATTCGTGGAACTGGCCTAGTTGATGGTGAGGTTCTTGTCGATCAAGGGGTCCCAACCTTTTTTATCCCATGGACTCCTCGCCATTAAGAGGTTGGGAGCCCCTGTGGCAGATGGTCAGGACATTAAACAAAGCCATATGGGTAGGCCTGCTCTTTTTGGTGGTGGTCACTGCCTGGAGCCAAATGAATGTTACTTGGACCTTAGTTCATGCCTGAACGTTGTACGTATGGATAATGTGCTCTGGTCTATTGTATTTCCTTCACCCAACACTACACAAGTTTCATCATCAGAAAGCCCAGATTAGAATTCTGCAGGACCGCCCAGCGCTGAATGCGGTCAAGATCACAGGTGAACCAAATGTTGCCCTCCATTCCTGGCTTGACTTGAGTATTACGTTAATGGCACTTTCTTAAGAGTTTAAGTTTAATTCCATTCCATACTTCTAACTCTAAATCTGGAGTGAGCTTCCTCAAATAAAAAGTGAAAGTTTTGGGGACGTGTAAAAGCGGTGAATTGCATATCAGTACAGTCTGTACCAAAGGGGATTTTAAACGTAACCTCATCACGGGACACTTACCAATGACCAGTTGACCTAGCCGGTTTGTCTTTACACAGTGGGAGGAAACTGGAGCGCCCGGAGAAAACCCTCGCATTCCACAGCGAGCACTGCAGGGACTCCTTGCAGAGGACTCTGGAATTGAACTCCAGCCTCCGACGCCCTGAGCTGTAATAGTGTTGCACTAACCACTACGCTAGCGGAAACCAAAAGGGGAATCTGGAAAGGCCTATCCATGGTTTCCCCTCTACCGTACTTGGCAGAACGTTCAGCTGCATCTCATCCATATTCTGCACATCTGTCTTCACAACATTTTCACCCCACCCACAGCGAGGATAGAGTTCCACTCATCGTAATATTATACACCTGCAATATTATCTCAGCATTTCTCTCTCCACAAACACTCCCTGATGAGCTGGGATTGTTGGCGATTTGTTCTTTTCAAATCTTTTTATTATTATTATCCAAAATTAACACGAGTACATCGAAGTAAGCAACACTTACAATGTCTCAAGAAAAAAATGTTATTTTAAAGATTGAAAAATTTTGGTGATTTTTTTTAAAAAAAGAGAGATTAAAACCCCTACTAAGCAAGAAAAAGTGAGAAAAGAAACCCATTAGGTGTTGGCGATTTGTTTTCACATTTCAGTTCCCTTTAACAGCTCTGACCTGCATTCTCCAGTTTCTACCTATCCCTTTTGTTTCTCTCCGTAGCTGTTTTCGTTAATTATTAACCAGGAGGCTCCGTAAAAAGTGAAATCCTGGCCTCGCCCTGTCAAAAATGTTCCTCCTGAAAGTCAAAGAGTCAAAGTGCATTTATTATCAAAAGTTGGTATACAACCTTGAGATTCATCTTGCAGGCAGCCACAAAAGGAACACAATAGAATCCACAAAAAAAAACCACCATAAAGATTGACAAATATCCAATGTGCGAAAAAAGAAATCGTACAAACAATAAAAGTTTTTATATTTTTAATTTTTGAGATACAACATGGAATTGGCCCTATTGGACCTTCGAGCCACACCGCCCAGAAATCCCCTGATTCAACCCTAGTGAGATCACGGGACACTTTACAATGACCAATTAACCTACCAACCAGTATGTCTTTGGATGGTGGGAGGAAACCGGAGCACCCGGAGGAAACCAACACGGGCACTGGGAGAACGTTCGAACACCTTGCAGGCAGCAGCGGGAATGGAACCCGGGTCGTTGGTACTGTAAAGCGTTGCGCTAACCACTCCGATAACACCCACAGTACGTGAACCGCAGAGTCATTGGGAGTGAGGCCACAGCCTCAGAGATGAGGCGAGTGAAGTGTCACAGAATAGTGAGACTTCGTCCTTCACCCTTAGCCTTAATCTGTCCTAAAAATTGGGAAATATCCAGTTGAGCCCTTGATTGGCCAAGGCGAGGAAGGCTCCCAAGCAAGTGTTGGTAAATGAAATGGGTAGAGATAGATACTCGATGTTCGACATGAGCACAGTGGACCAGAGAGTGCAGTATGACCACACGGTGGATTCCGTGCAGACAAACTGGGGTTAAGGCCAGGCCCTTTTACAAGTTCTGCTGGATGTTTTATTGCTTTGCGTTAATATGGCTGCCTCCAGTGGATGGCCTGCAGGTGATGTTCCGCCTGGTCTGCTACGGTAACACTGTGCCATCAGCCTTGGTGACCTGCAGAGCAGCTCATGATGCACGGGGTAAATCAGATCACACTGACTGCCATTAAAGGAGCAATGCTGGCAAGTTTCAGCTGCTAATTATAAACAGAACAGATTCTGCAAACGCGAGAAACCTGCAGCAACACACACTGAAGAACAGCAGGGGAAGGGGGGGGGGATCTCATTGAAGCCTATTGAATATAGAAAGGCCTAGATAGAGTGGATGTAGAGAGGATGTTTTGTTTTGTGTGGGCAAGTCTAAGCCCAGCCTCAAAATAGAGAGATGTTCCTTGAGAACAGAGATGAGGAGGAACAACTTTGGCCAGAGAGTGGTTGATCTGTGCAATATGTTGCCATAGACACCTGTGGAGGCCAAGCCATTGAGTATGTTTAAAGCAGAGGTTGATAGGTTCTTGATTGTTCAGGGATCAAAGGTTACGGGAAGAAGGCAGGAGAATGGAGTTGAAAAGGAGTGTGGGAGGAGAAGATGGCGGCGTGATGCAGCTCTCCGGTGAAATGATATCGTGGATAGTGGACAATTCTGATTTGATGGAGACAGACATGAAAGCACAGAGGAACATCTGGAGTAATTTCTGAAATGCCCGGTTCGCTGCCACTGCTACTGTGCGATCGAGAATCTTCCGGAGGGAAGGCCCCAAAATCCCTGGCTTTGCCTGCTGCTGGCGACCGAGGCTGGGGTCGAAGCGTTCGGCAGAGATGGTGCTTGGTGCTCGGTGTCGGAGGGCTGGTCGGAGGCTCGAAGTTTTTGGACGACTCAGAGTCGGACTGTGGTCGGGTATGGCAGGGAGAGTTTTCTTCCTTCTCCTGTCTGCGTGAGATATGGGACTTTCGAGAGACTTTGAACTTTTTTACCGTGCTCATGGCCTGTTCTTCATCAAGTTACGGTATTGCTTGCACTGTTGTAACTATATTTTATAATTATGTGGTTTTTGTCAGTTTTTTCAGTCTTGGTCTGTCCTGTGTTTCTGTGATATCACACCGGAGGAATATTGTATCATTTCTTAATGCATGCATTACTAAATGACAATAAAAGAGGACTGTGTGTCCTCATAATCAAATCTAATATAAAATCAACCATGATGGAATGGCAGACTCAATGGGCCAAATGGCCTAATTCTGCTCCTACATTTTATGGTCTAAAATACTGGAGGAACTCAGCAAGTCAGACAGCATTTATGAAGGGGAATACACAGTCAACTGTTTAGTTTCTCCAGTTTTTCATGTTTGTTGCTTGAGTAACAACTGCGGCTTGCTTATTGCTGTGTTTGCGAATGCTTATTTCTAGAGTAAATAACGGAGGAAGAACACAGCAGTATAGAGACGGTGGAGTACGTAAGCAACCTGGAGTGCATTCAGCATGAGCTCCTGTGCACTGGGTGCTCGTTGTGGGGATGTGCTTTGCTCTGTACTCTGAGGAGCAGCTCCCATGGACAACGTGGTCGGCAACCACGTGTGAAAGGCAAAATGACACAGATGCTGAAATAAAATCAGAAAGTGTGGCAGTAGACACTTGAAGGTCTTCTGTTCTCAATCTCCTGTCAATTTTTATCTTGACAACTGGAGATTGGCTTGAAATTAAACTGCCAAGTTCTGCACTAAACTGGCTTCACTCTCCTCAGTGATGAACCGGTTCCCATGGCTGTGGCCTGTAGCACTGGACTCCCAGACCAGCTGCAACGCTGAGCTGAAGCCGGGGCTGTGGACTCATTTTCAGGGACTCTACAGTTCCTGTTCTGCGTGTTATTTGTTTACATTTCTGTTGTTTGCTCAATTTTTTTTCTTTTTGTACATTGTGTGTTTGATGATCTTTGTTGTGCGGGTATTTTTAATGGGTTCTGTTGTGTTTCTTTATCTTATGGCTGCCTGCAAGATGAATATCAAAGTTATACATCATCATTATCATTATGTGTTGTGTTGTATGACATCATCAATATGTGCTGTGTTGTATGACATCATCATTATGTGCTGTATCATATGACATGGGTGATCATGGTCTTGACAATGATATTGTTCTTGGCAAATTTTTCTATAGAAATGATTTGCTATTGCCTTCTGGGCAGTGTCTTTACAAGATGGGTAACCCCAGCCATTGTCAATACTCTTCAGAGATCATCTGCATGGTGTCAGTGATCACATAACCAGGACTTGTGATCTGCACCAGCAGCTCATACAACCATCCACCACCTGCTCCCATGGCTTCATGTGACCCTGATCAGGGGTTAAGTTGGTGCTACTCCTTGCCCAAGGGTGACCTGCAGGCTAGCGGAGGGAAGGAACACCTTACACCTCCTTTGGCGGAAACGTATCTCCACCCTGCCACCCTATGATAATAAATCTACTTTGAAGTTCAGTCCTTTCCCTTGTGTATTTGGGGAAGCAGATTGCCTGTTATTGATATCACTGATTCTTGGGAATTTGGATAAAACAGGTTTTAATTTTGAAAAGAAAAAATGTTAAATGTTAAGAAATCTAAACTTATATGTTTATAGAACAAGGTCTCAGCAATCAAGCAATATTTCAGTACAACCTCCTGATTCTGTAATTTTTTCATAAAATATGTGTTTTTCCTGTCATTACTTAGTTTTTGTCAACAGAGTCAGACACAATAAAAAGCTAATTATTCCTATTTATTTCTTCTTATATATATTTAGAGCTTTTAAATCATTGTGTCTACACCACAGGTACACATATATGCTGTTAAATGTTGAATATTCACTTTTGTTCGTTTTTTGTACTATTTCACGTGTACGCCTTTAAAAACTCTTACATCATGCAACTTTTATCATTAGCATTAAATATACAAAATAAAAATTTTGGACATAAAAAAACACATTTTTAATTTTAAAGAGACAATTTAATAGATCAACTGTTTTGGAGGAACAGATTGTAAGCACATTAATTAAAAACAAAGAAAGCTCCATCTGACGGTGGTGACTGAGACCTGACGGTGGTGACAGTGGCCTAATTACAACAAACAATTCCAACCTTTTCACCACTCCAGTCAATGCTTCCTTGCTTAACAACTTTATTTAACAACTTGGTATGACAAATAATAATTTGTCATGTACATTTTATCCTTCTGTAAATATTAACAACGGTAAACAGCAACATAAAAACTTAGTACAACTGCAATGTTTAAGCATAAACACCAGAAAACACACCAGGAACTAAAAAAAAATTCCATCCATCTCTGGGCTTGAAAGTCTTTGAAAACGTTCGGTCAGCTTTATCAGGAAGTAGATGATTTGATGTGCTCCTCCTCTATGAAATCCATGACTTCAGCAGACAGGTGGTAGATCTCCCTCGTCCTGCTTACATGACCCGGTGATGATGGCTCCATCAGTTTGACCAGAATATCTTCAACTGGTACAAAGCACATATCCTTTCCACCTGGTTTTGGATAGAAGTGTGTGTTGGGCCCATGAGGGTGGAAAAACTCCACTTGAACATCTTGATAATGAGCATCCACAGTGACAGCCTTTGCTAACCACCAACTTCGGTCATATCTGTCGTAGTCCCGTCAGAACCACTCTGGGGTTCCTGCTCCATTTCCTCCATCAGCATTGTCAAAGGCCCTCTGTTCTTTCCCACTGTGGTAGGGCCATCATTCTCCTCAGCCTGTACCCTAGCATGTGTATTTTCAGTCAACTGAAATGTTGTTGGGCTGAAACACTGGCACATCTGTGACTCACTGCAGAAACATGACAATGATCTGCAATGGATGCTGTTTCTGTAAGGTATGACCTGATGGATTTTCCTCGTTGCTGGTACAGGTTTTAGTGGTTGAGAAAGGAGTGCATCATATGTCTGCACGTCACCTTCAGCAATATGATAGAGCTTAGTACTGCAAAGGCTTCTCCCAACCATCTCATGGCAGATCTTGCCATCCACAATGTCATTCCCCCATAGTACAAGGCTGTCTGCAGTCCTTTTCACAGTTCTCCCAATGCCATTTGGAGCTCCCTTCCCATGTGAAGTGGCGAAGAAGTTCCAGGTTGTTCTCTGGAAAGCTAGTGTTGGAGGGACATTGCAGAGGAGAGAGAAGTTCTTCTTGTTTTTGTACTGCCTGCTGAGGCCATCTGACCAAAATTGAATGGTATCAACTTTTTGAAATTTTAAATGAATATCTCTGAGGACTGGTTCCATGTGAGTCCAAATGGCAGAAGCATCCTGTCGCTTGGATTCTGATATTGTACAAAATCTTGCTTTCTCTTCTTTTGTGTAGTACATGCCAGTGTGCAGATTGAGCTGTGGGAGGTTCTGACCAAAAATGGCATGACTGTACCTCAGAACTATATTTGCATTCCCATGCCTCAGAGAAGTCCACATGCACAATTACGGTGCTTTCATTGCAGTTCTGTATCGTGCTTCTGTATTCCCTGGACTGGTTCTGAACCAAGCACACACGTGTTGTTGTTTCACTCTTTAGTTTGCCTTCATACAGTTTGATGAGCTCTGCCAGTGTGCCATTGCGCTTCACAAGTCTTGTGTTGCAGTGAATTTCATCTGCTGTTTGGTCCTGAACTCGTTCCCATTGCTGCCACTCAACATTGGTCAACTCTTGCTGTGGGGTGGGAAGTGTGTGCTTGTGGAGACACCAGGTGCAGGAGCACAGGAGACAGGCCTCGCTTGTCTGAGAACAACACACAAGTTCAAAACTATCCTCCAATTTGCTAGACTTGATAATACTGTGTGCTCTTGGGACCTGAAACATCAGCTTTGCATTTTCATGGTATTGGCAGTGGCATGTCTTTCGATCTGATGGTTTTGGTGCTGTGACATAGAATGGACATAAAGCACAGAAGGATGAATAACTGAGTTTTACAGTTGGCTCCTTTTTGATGAATTCCCTGTGGAGGTTGAATGTTGTGTCAGTCAGAATCATTCTCTGATGCTTTATTTTCTTCCATGTTATCGTGTCCTGTTTGTCAGTTGTCATTCATGCAACATTATGGTAGAAATCCTGAGCCATCTGGGTTATTGTTTGAATGTAAGTGGGTGTTTTGTCAGTAGTCCTTCTCTTTCGCAATGTGTTGTATGTCAGCCCGAAGTCCTTTGTCTGGTGTATTAGGCAATATTTCTTTAGAACCCTGCCTGACAGAGTCAAGTTCTTTGATTTATGAACAGACTGTAAATTATTTTTGTTTTGATTAAATTCTTGAATGAGACAGTTGTGGAAGAGCAAGGTTTTCTTGATGGAGGGGTTTTTGAGTTTGCTTCCCTGTAGCATCGGCTCTGTTTTTTTTCTTGGTGATTCTTGTGTTTTTTTTATTTCTAGTTTGCTCTCGTGGCCAACACTTTTTCAGTTTGTTCCTATCTTTTATTAGCTCTTGAAGTTTATTTTTCAAAGCTTTCAACTCTCTCAAGTATCTTGCTCTTATTTTCTTTCTTTCCCGTTCCCCTGCTATAGACTGCCTACTGCGAGCTGGCTCCTGTATACTCTGATCCAATGGACTATCTGGGGGAGTTTCTGGGTGTTCTGGGCCCTTTCTCTTACGCTTTCTTGACTCTTGCTGTCTACATTTCCATGCCTTTCTCTTGCTCCTCTTTTCCCTTTCATTCAAATCACTGATAGTTTTTAACTTCCCATCCTCTATGTTTTCCTTTCTCAGGCATTCCTCCTTTAACTCTGGCTCACTATATATTTTCTCTCTCCGCTTTTTTTGGTATTCCCTGTTTCTTCTCCTTCGCTCCTCCACTGATAGCTGCTGCCTAGCCATAACTTCCTAAAATACATAAAAGGAAGGTCAGAATTTAATGGAATTACTATGAAATTGTGCAAAATTACTATGAATTTAATTATGTTTAATTTGGTGAAATTTTACAAAATGGTTATGAAATGATGCAACTAAATTCATTCAACACACATCAAAGTTGCTGGTGAATACAGCAGGCCAGGCAGCATCTGTAGGAAGAGGTGCAGTCGACGTTTCAGGCCGAGACCCTTCGTCAGGACTAACTGAAGGAAGAGTGAGTAAGGGATTTGAAAGTTGGAGAGAGAGGGGGAGATCCAAAATGATAGGAGAAGACAGGAGGGGGAGGGATGGAGCCAAGAGCTGGACAGGTGATAGGCAAAAGGGATACGAGAGGATCATGGGACAGGAGGCCTAGGGAGAAAGACAAGGAGGGTGGGGGGGGGGACCCAGAGGATGGGCAAGGGGTATATTCAGAGGGACAGAGGGAGAAAAAGGAGAGTGAAAGAAAGAATGTGTGTATAAAAATAAGTAACAGATGGAGTACGAGGGGGAGGTGGGGCATTAGTGGAAGTTAGAGAAGTCAATGTTCATGCCATCAGGTTGGAGGCTACCCAGACGGAATATAAGGTGTTGTTCCTCCAACCTGAGTGTGGCTTCATCTTTACAGTAGAGGAGGCCGTGGATAGACATGTCAGAATGGGAATGGGATGTGGAATTAAAATGTGTGGCCACTGGGAGATCCTGCTTTCTCTGGCGGACAGAGCGTAGGTGTTCAGCAAAGCGGTCTCCCAGTCTGCGTCGGGTCTCACCAATATATAAAAGGCCACATCGGGAGCACCGGACGCAGTATATCACCCCCGTCGACTCACAGGTGAAGTGTTGCCTCACCTGGAAGGACTGTTTGGGGCCCTGAATGGTGGTAAGGGAGGAAGTATAAGGGCATGTGTAGCACTTGTTCCGCTTACACGGATAAGTGCCAGGAGGGAGATCAGTGGGGAGGGATGGGGGAGACGAATGGACAAGGGAGTCGCGTAGGGAGCGATCCCTGCGGAATACAGAGAGAGGGGGGGAGGGAAAGATGTGCTTAATGGTGGGATCCCGTTGGAGGTGGCGGAAGTTACGGAGAATAATATGTTGGACCCGGAGGCTGGTGGGTCGGTAGGTGAGGACCAGGAGAACCCTATTCCTAGTGGGGTGGCGGGAGGATGGAGTGAGAGCAGATGTATGTGAAATGGGGGAGATGCGTTTAAGAGCAGAGTTGATAGTGGAGGAAGGGAAGCCCCTTTCTTTAAAAAAGGAAGACATCTCCCTCGTCCTAGAATGAAAACTAAATTCATTTATGGTTTAGACATTGGGGATACATATAGTAAGGAAATATTGTAGGCCTGTGTGTGGAAGAAATAAAGAGGAAATTATGTATATTATAAATAAAGAGGTTAATGAAACATTACAAGCCATATTACTATTTAGTGCGATCATAAATTATATTCAAGCCTCCACTGAGGATGATTTGGATGTTTTGTCAACACTGTCAAACTATGTGTCTCCGTCGTCGTGGCTATCCCTTGAGGTCGAGGATGATGGTCTTTGTTCTGTTGATCTATTTATGGGCTCTCAAGTGGTTTATGAGTCCAATCTTGGCTTTGAAAGTTCTTCCGCATTCAGGACAGGTAGTTCCAGATGGCAGATCGGGCTTTGGTTGTTGCTGCCTCTCTTTCCATTTTCTTCTCCTTTCTTCTAACTCTGCACATCTATTGGCTTCGAAAGTTGCTGTTCTTTCTCGGATGATGGCTTGCCAGAGTTTCCTGTCCTTGGCATTGGTTTCCCAATGGTTGATGTCGATGTTACATTTCTTCATGTTGGCTTTTAAGATGTCTTTGAATCTCTTCTGTTGTTCGCCTCTTTTACGTTTGCCTTCTTTAAGCTGGGAGTAGAAGATTTGTTTCAGCAGACATTCGTCTTTCATCTGAACAACATGACCGCTCCATCTTAGTTGGTTCTTGATGACTTAGGCTTCAATGCTTGTTGTTTTTGCTTCATTTAGCACGCTGACATTGGATCTTCTATCTTCCCAGCTGATATTTAAGATGTTTCGAAGACAGCATTGATGGAACTTTTCAAGTGCCTTTAGATATCGTCAGACAGAAAACCTGATGGTGTTGACGTCTGACGGTGGTGACAAAAACACAACTTTTTTACATGACATGCATGAGTTGTATACAGGGGCCATCTTGTTTCCCCTCTGTTGCTAGCTGCCTCTGGCCTCTACTTAAAATGCATAAATTTATGTCTTAATTTAAAATAATTCTTTTTATACAAAAGAGACAGTGTTGACAGAAGGTTGAGGGGGGACGATAGAGGTATTTAAAATTATGAGGGGGATAGAGTTGACGTGGATAGGCTTTTTCCATTGAGAGTGGGGGAGATTCAAACAAGAGGACATGAGTTGAGAGTTAAAAGGCAAAAGTTTAGGGGTAACATGAGGGGGAACTTCTTTACTCAGAGAGTGGTAGCTGTGTGGAACGAGCGTCCAGTAGAAGTGGTTGAGGCAGGTTCGATGTTGTCATTTAAAGTTAAACTGGATAGATATATGGACAGTAAGGGAATGGAGGGTTACGGGCTGAGTGCAGGTCGGTGGGACTAGGTGAGAGTAAGAGTTCGGCATGGACTAGAAGGGCCGAGATGGCCTGTTTCCATGCTGTAATTGTTATATGGTTATATGGACATGTCATGGTTGTGACAGAAGCAACATCAATAAATATGTAAAAATTATTGAAAAAATAGCAAACTTACAGGAGCTTATTTGACCTTGTTGCATTTGGTAGATGTGGAGGATGCAAAGGGGGTCCTCAGGAATATAGTTGACCATGTGGTTGTCTGATTTTATTGCTTTTTTTTTAATAGAAATATCTGACGGTGTTGACAAAAACTTGGGGTACGTTTTGAGCAACCACAAAATAAGAGTAAATACCTGTATTGTTGAAAATTCACTGCTTTTAGTTTAAAAGTGGTTTTTCACTCTACTCTTTCATCTGGCATGTATATTATACATCTTAAATGATTTTTTCACATTTTTTTATCAAATTGAAATGATAATCTCTTGTCTGAGGACAACTGATTTTGTGGGTACTGGATTATCACATAATCATATAATTTATAAAATTAAAAACAAACATATAAAAAAATGTTGCATTTGTGTAAAAGACCCTCAGATGATCAACCCTGATTATTTTAAATAAGAAAACGTTATTCATTTTCAACGGAATTAGCACTTTTCTTAGTGGGACATGTTTTCGCTGAAGTCTCAAGAACCAGTGAAACGTGAAATGAGGGCTTGTGGGCTGCCCTGTTTTAAACTCCGCCTGTTGTTGTGTTCCCTAGGCCTTGACAGTAATGTGCAGAAATATCCATTTGACCAGTGGCAAGTGAACGGCCAGCAGCTTCTGCGATTATCGCCGCAGAGCCTGGAGGAGCTGGGCGTAAAGCAAATTGGACACCAGGAGCTGATTCTGGAAGCAGTGGAGCTGCTCTGTGCGCTGGTGAGTAAAGCTCGTTACTCTGTGTGCCGTGTGGAAACTCTCTGAACCTTTTCTCAAACATAAGATCCTGCCAAAGCTGAAAAGCTCGAGCAGCACAGTACCGCAACACTGTTGTGCTAACTACTGCCGTAAATTGTTGACCGGCGCGGTAGTGTAGTGGTTAGCACAACGCTTTACAGTGCCAGTGACCCGGGTTCAGTTCCTGCTGCTGCCTGTAAGGTGTTCGTCCTTTCTCCCCGTGACCGAGTGGGCTTCCTTCGGGTCCTCCGGTTTTCTCGCTCATTCCAGAGACGTGCCGGATTGTAGGTTGGCGGGATGTTGTAAATTGTTCTGTGATTAGGCTCAGATTAAATCAGGGGAATTGCTGGGTGGCGTGACGCGAAGGGGTAAGGGCCTATTCCGTGCTGTATCTCAGCAAATGAATAAACTCTGATGGTACGTGTAAAGAGTTTGTACGTTGTCCCTTGTTGTTGTTGTTCGTCCTTCGTAGTCGAAGATGACCATGGCTTCAAAGTCAAATGGGAGATTGGTGGCTGTGGGTCCGGAGGTGACTGATGAGGCCAATCCGGGCCCTGAAGGCTCGCCCACATGTGGGACACAAGTGGGTGGGTGCTGTCGTGGCAGTGGATGCTGCTCGGGCCTTGCGCACAGCACGCTTTCGTTGAGCCTCGATGATGCGCCTGATTTCAGCTGCACGGGCTCCTGTGGTGATCTTGCTGCGCCAAGCTGGACGGTCGAGGGCAAGCGTCTCCCACGTGTTGATGTCGACACCCAGGCCTTTGAGGGACTCTTTGAGGCAGTCTTTGTAACGTTTCTTCTGCCCCCCCGAATGAGCGCTTGCCCTGACACAGTTCTCCGTACAGCAGCTGCTTAGGCAATCGGCTGTCTGGCATTCTGACCACATGTCCAGCCCACCTGGCTTGGGCTTTCAGCAGGAGGGTGTAGACACTGCAGAGCCCAGCTCATTCCAGGATTTCCATGTCGGGGACTTTGTCCTGCCACCTGATGTGGAGGAGTCTGCGGAAACAGCTCAGGTGAAAGTGGTTGAGCTGTTTGGCGTGTCTGCTGTAGACAGTCCAGGTCTCGCTGGCATAAAGGAGGGTGGTAAGGACCACTGCACAGTAGACCTTCAGCTTGTTGGTAAGGCTGAGTCCTCTCCGCTCCCAGACGTTCTCACAGAGTCTCCCAAAGGCGGCGCTGGCTTTGGCAATCCTGTTGTTGACTTCAGCGTCTATGTTCACTGTGCGAGAGAGTATGCTGCCCAGGTAGGTGAAGTTGTCAACTGCCTGGAGGTTCTGGCCCTTCACCGTGATGCGCGGCTCCTGGTATGGCTTTCCTGGGGCAGGCTGGTACATAACTTCGGTCTTTTTGGTGCTGATAGTGAGACTGAAGTTGTCACAGGCTTGTGAGAAGCAGTCCATTTCACGCTGCATCTCCTGCTCTGTGCTGGCGTTGAGTGCGCAGTCATCAGCAAACAACAAGTCTCTGATGACAGTCTCTCGCACCTTTGTAACTGCCTGCAGGCGCCTAAGGTTGAACAACCTGCCATCAGTCCTGTATCTGATGTGGATTCCTTCTTCGTAGTTATGGAAGGCATCTGTCAGCATGGCAGAGAATACCATACTGAACAGAGTCGGGGCAAGAACGCAGCCTTGTTTGATGCCATTTGTCACTGGGAAGGCCTCCGACTCGTCGCCGTCATCCAGAACTTTCACCATCATACCGTCGTGGAACTGCGGGACGATTGTGATGAACTTGCTGGGGCAGCCAAACTTCTCCATGATCTTCCACAAGCCTTCTCTGCTGACCGTATCAAAAGCCTTGGTTAGATTGACAAAGGTCACGAAGAGGTCGCTGCGTTGCTCCTGGCATTTTTCCTGGAGTTGTCCCTAGGAGAACGCAAACCACCGGGTGCTCTGGGTTCCTCCCTCATTCCAGAGACGTACGGGTTGGTAGGTTAATTGGTCACAGGGGTGTGATTGGGTGGTGCGGACAAGTTCAGCCAGGAGGACCTGTTACTATGCTGTATCTCTAAATGAATAAACACACACAAATGCTGCGGGAACACAACAAGTCAGGCAATTTAAATTGTCCTGTGATTAGCCTAGTGCAGGGGTTCAAACCTTTTTTATGCCATAGACCAACAACATTAAGCAAGGGGTCTGTGGGTCCCAGGTTGGGAACCTCTGGCCTCATGTTAAATAGATGGCTTACTGTGCGATGTTGAGGCATATTCTGGAGTCATTTTCAGATCTGAATGTGGATTGTGGATTGAATTTAAAATGTAGCTCGGAACAATGGTGTTCCTGGAGCTGCAGACTGGGGTCGACTGCAAAGCAGGAAACACCCTGCTGAGCTCAGAGACAACAGTGATCAGCAACACACATCAAAGTTGCTGGTGAACGCAGCAGGCCAGGCAGCATCTCTAGGAAGAGGTACAGTCGACGTTTCGGGCCGAGACCCTTCGTCAGGACTAACTGAAGGAAGAGTTAGTAAGAGATTTGAGAGGGGGAGGGGGAGATCCAAAATGATAGGAGAAGACAGGAGAGGGAGGGATGGAGCCAAGAGCTGGACAGGTGATAGGCAAAAGGGATATGAGAGGATATATGGCTATGATAGCAAGTCTGAGTCAAAATATATGGCTGCCATATATCCTCTCATATCCCTTTTGCCTATCACCTGTCCAGCTCTTGGCTCCATCCCTCCCTCTCCTGTCTTCTATCATTTTGGATCTCCCCCTCCCCCTCCCACTTTCAAATCTCTTACTAGCTCTTCCTTCAGTTAGTCCTGACGAAGGGTCTCGGCCCGAAATGTCGACTGTAACTCTTCCTAGAGATGCTGCCTGGCCTGCTGCGTTCACCAGCAACTTTGATGTGTGTTGCTTGAATTTCCAGCATCTGCAGATTTCCTTGTGTTTGCAACAGTGATTAGCATTCATTTTGGGGTGCCTTGAGTGTTGGTGTGGAGATCTAGGTGTTTGAGTCAAAGGAAGCAGTACGAATGCATTGTAGCTACAGAATTGTCCTATTGTTACATTTGATCTCTGATAAACATGTGATGTAAAGTTGGATCAGGAGCCCCCTCCGAAAGCATCTCCCACGTGGATCCAGCTTCTTGTGCTGAATGAAGACTTCGACATCACCAGCTTCAGAGTGTCTCTGGTGACTTCGATCACAGTCACGACAGGCGGCGCGATTCATTGGGCCGCCACCGCCTGCTTCGTGCTACATCTCCAAATAAATAAACAGTTAGTTGTTTTGGGCCGAGATCTTTCATCAGGACGGTCTGCTTCCCTCCACTGATGGATCCTGACATCCTGAGTTCCTGTGGCATTTTGTGTGCGTGTGGCTCTAAGCCTGTTAATTTCCTTGCCTGGGATTCTGACTTGAATTAGGAATGTTACATACTCATTTATTAAATCCTTCAAACTGCTAGTGGCTGATTGACAAATCTCCCTGAATATTCTGGCATATATGGTGTGATGATGTGAACAGTAAATAGGCTGATCCTTTAATAATAAGGTTTACCGCATTGTATAGAGGAACTATTTAGTGTAAAGAATTCTTTTGTTGTAGGATTTAGTCTGCACCCACCACTTTTTCTGACGTTGATAGCACTGTAAAGCTGGGTCTGTCTGCGAGGCTGAGAATCCGGGAGCAGGGATCGGAGGCTGCGAAGCGGCCTGCCCGGGGTTGAAGGCCTGAGTGAGTGGGTAGCTTTTGCTGATGCTGCCCGTGTCGCTCCGTGGGCCACTACGGGCATGTTGCATTGGCGTTGAAATGTGAGGCGATACTCGTGGGTTGCCCCCCCCCCCCAGCACAGCCTTTGGGTGGGCTGGTCGTTAGAGCAAGCGACCCATTTCACTGCACCTTTCAATGTCCACGGGGTAGGTAAATCGGGATCTGGAGTGGACAGGAGTTTTGGTCTGGAAGAGTCGAGGTGAGGGAGCCTTCATAGAGAGAAGGGGGAAGGGGTCGGGGGACCACCAATAGGTGAATCCAAGGAAGGAGAGAATTGACTGGCAGATGAACTCAGGTAGGAGAGCGAAGGGTGGGGCATCCAAATGCTGCAGGTGATGGAAGCTGATGAGATAGGAAGCTGAAGAGTGGAACTAAGTAGGGGAGCTATCATGGGCAGATGGGAACAGTGAAGAAGGCGGACCCAATGCGAGGAGTATAAAGCTGATGAACAGATGGAGTAAATGGGGACAAGACAGAAACTTGATAGGGGATGAGGGTGTATGGGGAGAGGGGAGAGAGAGGAGGAGGAGGAGGATGATGATGATGATGGTGGAAAATGTGTGCATGTAGGAGGACCGGGGGAGAGGGGATAAGAGTTATGGGAAGATTTGGAAACAGGTGTGAGCGGGAGCACCTGGGTGGATGGTGAGAGGGGATGAGGGTGCATGGGGGGAGGAGGAGGAGGAGGGTTGGAAAATGCATGCATATAGGAGGACCTAGTGGATGGGTGAGAGGGACTGAGGGTGAATGTGGGGTGGAGGAGGAGGAGGAGGAGGAGGGTTGGAAACCAGGTGCGTAGATCAGAAGAGGAGAGAGGGGACAGATAAGGAGCAGGTTGCCTGAAACTGGAGGATTCAATGCACATGCTGTCAGGGTGTAGTCCACCCAGCTCGAATATGAGATATCCTTCCTCTAGTTTGCTTTTGACCTCACCCTGGCAGGAAGGTCAGTGTGAGACTGTCTCTCTTTGTGTAGCTCTTCATTGATTCTATTGCATATCTTTGTTCTACTCCAAATGCCCACATGTAAAGGGTAGTATAAGATGCCATATCCATGTAAATTTACTTTGAATTTTGAACTTGTGTACGGGGTTTCACTCGTGCAAAGGAGGCCACATCAAGAACATCGAATGCAAAAGAGAAGGTTGGAGAATTTGGATGTGAATCATTACCTCACCCAGAAGAGATGGTGGTGATGGAGGAGGTATAGTGACAGTTCTCGCGACTCCGTTTCACAGCACCAGACATGATTTGACTCCTCTGACCTATCCAGTTAATGTTCTGTCCCGGTTTCATATCATCAGCAGACTTGGGAAACTTTATAATTATTGAGGAAAACATGCAGAATCCTGAAGGAACTCAACATGTCGTATAGCATCTATGGAGGGAAATGAACAGCCAAGGTTTTATCGAGACCCTTCTTCACTCCTCCGTTGATGCTGCCTGACCTGCTGAGTTCATCTTGCATTTTATGCGTGTTCCTCAAGATTGCCAGCATTTGCAGAATATGTTTATTAATATTACTGATTTTTCCCCTCATTTAAAATTAATTATTAATATACATCAAACAGTCCCCAAATTAATAGCTCATAGTAACAATTAATCACTTCTTTCATGGTGTAACAGTTTGTTCATTCATTGTGTGTCACACAGCATGACATGGGTGATATTGGTCTATCCATGATCTTGATTGCTCATGGCAAATTTTTCTACAGAAGTGGTCTGCCGTTGCCTTCTTCTGGGCGATGTCTTTACAAGACGGGTGACCCCAGTCATTATCAATACTCTTCAGAGATTGTTTGCCTGGTGTCAGTGGTCACATAACCAGGACTTGTGATATTCACCGGCTGCTCATACGGACATCCACCACCTGCTCCCATGGCTTCACGTGACCTTGATCAAGGGGCTAAGCAGGTACTACACCTTGCCCAAGGGTGACCTGCAGGCTAGCGGAGGGAAGGAGTGCTTTACACCCCCTTCGGTAGAGAATTATCTACACCCGCCACCCAAGGTATAACAGTAACTACCAGGAATTCTGCATCCACTGATGTATCTCCATAACTAACCACCTCCTGCATCGAGAATACCTTGACATGTACGTACATTTTAAAACACTAATTGTATTTGTTGATAGTAACTGCTTCAATCATTCATTAAAATCACATCCTAATTGTTTGTGGCTCCAGTGTTATCCCTGCCACTCCATCCTTACCTTGGTGTTGAAGGAATCAGAGGTTAGATAAGCGCATGCCCTCGCTGTGGTAATTTACAAGCACTGTTTTGTTTTCAAAACAAGTTCCCTCACTCAGCCAGTTCATTGTTCACCTCAAATATCCTCCTACTGTTAAGGGCTTTTCAAGTGTTTCGCTGTAATCTTCTGCCTACAACTATTAGTGCTCTTGTTGAGATCCAGCTTGTAAAATCTTTATCAGCTAAATCATGATACTTTACAGCTGTTCAAAGATCAAAGTTCTAGCTAACTTGCAAAATAAAGTCATAAACAGGCGAAAATCTGCACTTGCTGGAAATCCAGAGCAACACACACACAAAACGCTGGAGGACCTCAGCAGGTCAGACAGCATCCATGGGAAGGGATAAACAGTCGACTTTGTGGACTGAGATCCTTCTTCAGGATCAGGAAGGAAGGGGGACGATGCCAGAATAATATACTCAACCCCTTGTACTACATTGCTGATTTTAAATTATGTTTTTCCTACTACTTCACTCTTGCAAGATATTTCCAAAGTTACTTTGTGCTTAAAATGTTGATTCCATTTTGCCTGGGTTTTACTCTACTAGAGATGAAAGGGATCCTCCCCACGCAAACTTGTAACCAGCATAAAGAACGCAAACTAATTGCGTAGACGGCACTGAAATTGAAAGGGCTGGTTGAAACACTAACAGTAACTCAAAGCCAGCCTGGAGAAACCAGACATAGTTTGCTTCACAAACAGGAGAAAATCTGCAGATGCTGGAAATCCGAGCAACACACACAAAATGCTGGAGGAACTCAGCAGGCCGGGCAGCATCTATGGGGAAAAAAGTACCATCGACGTTTCGGGCCGAGACCCTTCGGCAGGACAATTTGCTTCAGTTCGGTAGCTTGGGAGTTAAACTGCCATCAGATTAGTAACCTTGCTGATTTGATACTTCAGTGTCCAATAGTGGGTGTGTCCTAATGAGATGTTAATCCTTGCCTACCCAAAGAGAAAAGTTATTATTTGTCCTAAGGTTAAGCAAACCATTACCATTTCGACTTGATTACCTGAATCTGCACCAACTAATAAAGTATTGGAATTAAACACCAACACTGATACTATTGTCAGTGGTTTAGAAAACCATTATCAAATAAGGGCTGAATGTAGATTTGTTGATTTCTTTTGAATGGACATTTTTCTCCACCAGAGGCAGAGGGAATATATATTGCATCATCCCAAACTCCAATGAACTTCCAAAGTTCAAAGTAAATTTATTATCAAAGTGTGTGTGTGTGTGTGTGTGTGTGTGTGTGTGTGTGTATATCTCACCACATCCAACTCTGTGTTTCATTTTCTTGCGGGCATACTCAGTAAATCTCTAGACTAGTAACTATAACAGGATCAATGAAAGACCACCCAACCGGGGTGTTCAACCTGAGGAACAGGAGGAAACAAACTGTGCAAGTAGAAGAAGAGAAAATACTAATAATAAATAAGCAATAAATATCAAGAACTTGAGATGAAGAGTTAGCATATTATCCAGATTTATGTTCCCAGTTTACCTGCTAACCAGGTTAACTGTACCGAAGCAGTATATTGTTAATGGCAAACCCTTAACAGTATTGATGTGTAGAGAGATCTTGGGCTCCAAGCCCATAGTTTCCTGAAAGTGGCTACATTGGTCACTAGAATTGTAAAGAAGCTATTTGGCCTGCTTGCCTCCATTAGTCAAGCTACTGACTTCAAGAGTCAGAAAATTATGTTGCAGTTTTACAAATGCCCGACGCAGGCCTCTTATGGTCTGAGTTGATGTTCCCTCCCCTTTATAAAACTCTAGTTAGATCGCATCTGGTGTATTGCATTTAGTTCTGGTTGCCCTATCATAGGAAGGATGTTGAGGCTTTGGAGAGTGTGCAGAAGATGTTCGTCAGGATGCTGCTGGGATTGGAGGGCATTAGATTAGATTATGAGAACACTCAGTCCTCTTTTATTGTCGTTTAGAAATGCATATGTGCATTAAGAAATGATACAATGTTTCTCTGGAGTGATATCACAGAAAACAGGACAGACTAAAGACTAACACTGACAGAACTACATAATTATAACATATAGTTACAGCAGTGCAAAGCAATACCATAATTTGATAAAGAACAGACCATGGGCACAGTAAAAAAAAGTCTCAAAGTCCCCGAGTTGATCGACTCCCGAGTCCCCGATAGCGGTGGCAAAAGGGAGAAACTCCCTGCCATAAACCTCCAGGCACCGTCAACTTGCCGATGCCTTGGAAGCAGCCGACCACAGCTGACACTGAGTCCATCCATCCGAAAACTTCGAGCTTCTGACCAGCCTCTCCAATACAGCCTCCTGAGAACCATCCTCTGCCGAGCGCCTTCGACCTCTACCCAGCCGCTGAAACACGCAAAGCCGAGGATTTCGAGGCCTTCAGCTCCGGAGATTCCGGTTACCACACAGCAGCAGCGGCAGCAAAGCAGGCATTTCAGAAGTTTTCCAGATGTTCCGCTGTACTCTCACATCTGTTTCCATCAAATCAGAATTGTGCACGGTCCCCTACTTGACAGATAACAGATATTCATCAGTGAAGTGGCTGCGCACGCTGTCGTTGCGCCGCCATCTTCTCCCCCCTTAATGTGCTTTAAGTCGAGGTTGGACAGACGTGGTTTGTTTTCTCTGGAGTGGCCGAGGATGAGGGGAGATTTAGATGATGAGAGGCGTATATAGAATAGACGGACAGTGCCGTTGCCGGCAAGGAGTTTGCATGTACGTCCTCCCCGTGACTGCGCAAGTTTCCTCCCACAAAGGCGAACTGGTTGGCAGGTTAGTTGGTGATTGTAAATTGTCCCGCGATTAGGCTAGGGTTAAATGGGTGGGTTGCTGGGTGGGGTGGCTCGAAGGGACACGAGGGCCTGCTCAATAAATATAGTTTTCCCAAGGTTGAAATGTCTAATGGCAAAGGACATACATCTAAGTTCAAAGAGGCACATGTAGGGCAAGTTATTTTACACGGAAAGTGGTGGACGCCGGGAGTGTGGTGTCTGTGGTGGTGTGGATACAAATATGATAGAGGCATTCAAGAGGATC
This sequence comes from Mobula birostris, assembly GCF_030028105.1. Taxonomy (NCBI): domain Eukaryota; kingdom Metazoa; phylum Chordata; class Chondrichthyes; order Myliobatiformes; family Myliobatidae; genus Mobula; species Mobula birostris. The sequence goes on from NC_092399.1 coordinate 6,634,253, forward strand.
TTCGGTAGACCATGACTTTGCAGGAGGTGAAGGGATGTGGACATTGCGTAGGCAGAAAGGACTAATTCAGATGGGGATTTGATTACTAATGTAAATAGTTCAGCACAGTATTGTGGGCCGATGGGCAGTTCCTGTGCTAAAGTACATATATGTTACATTATACCACTTTGAGATTAGTTTACTTGCAGGCATTTACAGGAAAATTTAAAAAATACAGTAAAATTTATGAAAATCTATACATAAACCAAGTCTGACACACAGCTAGTGTGCGAAAGACGATAAACTGTGCAAATATAGAAATACAGAGAACGTAAGTTGTAAGGGCTTCGAATGTCGGTCTGTAGGTGGGGATTCAGTTCGGTGTTGTGGTGATTGAAGTTATCCAAGCCAGTTCAAGAACCTGATAGTTGTCGGGCAATAACTGATCCTGAACCTGGAGGTGTTGACCTAAAGCTTCTGTACCTCCTTCCCGATGACAGCAGCGAGGAGCGTATGGCCTGGTTGGTGGGTGCCCTTGACGGTGGACATAGCTTTCTTGTGGCAGTGACAGATATAAACATGCTCAATAGGCAGTATCCACTGCTTTCTGGAGACTTTTCTGTTTTGACCATTGGGTTTTCCAGACCAGGCTGTGATACAACCAGTTGCAATGCTCTTCACCGCACATCTGTAAAGATTTGTCAGTTTTTGGTGACGTGTCGAATCTACACAAACTTCTAAGGAAGTAGAATTGCTGTTTTGCCGCCTTTGTGATGGTATTTATCCTCTGATATAATAACAGCAAGGAATTTAAAGTCGTTGACCCTCTCCACCTCTGATCTCCCGAAGAGGACCGGCTCGTGGACCGGTTTCTTCCTCCTGAAGTCAGTAATCAGCTCTTAGGTTTTGCTGATGCTGAGTGAGAGGCGGCTGTTCTGACACCATTCAATCTCCCTTCTTCCGTATGTCAATTCGTCATGACTTTTGATTCGGCCAACAACAGCAGTGTTGTCAACAAACTTAAATATGGCATTGGTGCTATACTGAGTATCAGAGTCATGGGTAGAAAGCAAGTAGAGTTAGGGGGCTATGCACACAGTCCTGTGGTGCACCTGTGCTGGTGGCGAGTGTGGAGGAGATGCTGTTGCCAATCCGAACTGACTGGTGTCTGCAAGTGAGGAAAGTGAGGATCCATTTGCACTGACAGATAGTGAGGCTTGGGTCTTGGTGCTTAGTGGTGAGGTCTGAAGGGATGATGGTGTTGAATGCTGAGCGTGAACGAAGAGGTGACGTTTACATCCTCACTGGCCAGCTACTCCAGAGCTGAGTGAAGGGCTAATGAAATTGCATCTGTTGTTGTGATGGTAGGAAAATTGTTGCAGAAATAGGTAACTCCTCAGACAGGAGTTGATGTGCTTCATGACCAACATCTCAAAGCACTTCATCAAAGTGGATGTAAGTGCTACATTGAGGCAGGTCACCACGTTCTTCTTGGGCACTGGTATGATTGAAGCCTGCTTAAAGCAGGTGGGTATCTCAGACTGCCGAAGCAAAATGTTGAAAATATCCATGAACAATCCAGCGAGTTGATTAGCACAGCTGTTCGGTACCTGACCAGGTACGCTGTCTGGGCCAGAAGCTTGCCGTGGGCTCCCCCTTTGCAAGATGCTCTCCCACCAGCCTCAGAAATTGAGATCGCAGGGTTGCTGGTGCTTCTGTGTTCTGACGGGCAAAGCGAGCTAGAAGGCATTGAGCTCATCTGGGAGTGAAACCTTGCGGTCATTCACATTACTTGGTTTTGCTTCATAGGAGGTGATGGCATTGAAGCCCTGCCACAGCTGTCGAGCATCCCTCTGTGTTTCGAGTTTAGTGCAGGATTGCTGCTTTGCATGGGAGATGGCTTTCTGGAGGTTGTACCTGGACCTCTTGTACTTCCCAGGTTGCCAGTCTTGAATGCCACTGATCTCGCCCATGGCAGATTGTGAATCTCTGGGTTCATCCAGGGATTCTGGTTGGGGAAGAATCTAATGATTTGCTGGGGCCACACTCGCCCATGAGTGTCTTTACAAAGTCTATGACAACTATCATGTATTCATTTAGGTCTTCTGATAATTTCTTCCACATGGCCCAGTCCACTGAGCTGAAGCAGTCCGGTAGCTGCACCTCTACCTCCCGACCCCACTTCTTTGTTGTCCCTGCCTCTGGAGCCTTGCTCTTTAATCTCTGCCTGTGTGCAGGTAGGAGGAGGGCAGTCAGATAGTCAGACTTCCTGAAGTATGGATGAGGGATGGAACAGCAGGCATTCTCAATGGTAGTGTAGCAGTTGGTGAATGTATTGGGTCAATAGACAATAGGTGCAGGAGTAGGCCATTTGGCCCTTTGAGCCAGCACCACCATTCACTGTGATCATGGCTGATCATCCACGATCAGTACCCCGTTCCTGCCTTCTCCCCAGGACCTCTGGTGCTGCAAAAGATATGCTGATTGTAGTTGGGCAGAGATTTCTTCAAGCTAGCCTGAATGAAGTCCCCATCAAGGATGTGAAAGGCATCAGGGTGGGCTGTTTCTTGTTTGTTAATCATCGCACTCAATGCACCAAATACTTGTTGGGCATCTACCTTTTGGTGGTATGTAAATTGCAGTCAGATGGAGAACTCTCTCAGTAAGTATAATGATTGGCACTTAATGATGAGATGTTCCAGATTAAATGTTCCATCTTTGGTCTAACCACTTATGCAGCATTAATGAGCAGGAGCCACGATCCTGACTTTTTGTTCATCACCTCAGTGAATTATGATCCAACAATTTGTAAGGGAACAAGGTTATTGTGTGGTTAGTAGTTTCTGAAGTGAATTGGGGTTTGTAAATGGCTGTCTTCCCAGTGAGTTTCTTTTTGAATAATTTTGCCTTCACTTACAGACCTATGACCTCGAGACAGAGAACCTGAAGGTTCTAATGGAGAAGCTGAGAGCCGTCTCTGGAACCCTTCAATCCTTTATTATCAGTCGGAGGAAAGTCACCCCCGGTCCACAGAGAACGTCTGGAGACCTCCTCAGTTCCGTTATTGACCTTCTTCAAATCACCAAAGCTATTTTTTCCTGGCTGAACAGGTATTCAAAATCAGAATCATATTTAATACCAGTGACATATACTCTGAAATTTGTCCTTTTGAGGCAGCGTTACAGTGCAATACATCAAAAGCATGACTATAAGAAATATGTATAAAAATAAATTCAATAATTAGTGCAAAAGAAAGCAAAATTAGTGAAGTAGTGCTCATGGGCTGGTTTGCTGTCCACTCAGAAATCTGATGGTAGATGGGAAGAAGCTATTCCTAAAGCATTGAGTGTGTGTCTTCAGGCTCCCGTACCTCTTCTCTGATGATAGTAATGAGAAGAGGCCATGCCCTGGGTGATGGGGGTCCTCAATGATGGATGCCAGCTTTTTGAGGCATCATCTTTTTGACGAAGCTGACTAGTTTTCAACTTTCTGCAGCATTGTCCGATCGTGTGCAGTGGCCCCTCCATACCAGACGATGATGCAACCAGTTAGAATGTTCTCCATGGTACATCTGTAGAAATTTGTTGAAATCTTTGATATACCAAATCTCTTCGAGCTCCCAATGAAGTTTAGCCACTGCTCTGCTTTCCTTGAAAATGCGTCAATATGTTGGGCCCAGAATAGATCATCAGAGATGTTGACACCCAGGAACTTGAAATTTCTCATGTTAATTAATACTTTTGATTATTTCTTTAGCCAACAAAATGAAGTACTTGTCTTTCATCTCATTTTTTTCCTTCTATTGTGTGGTAACTGTCAAACATTAAATGCTTTATTGGTATAAAGGAGGAAATAATTATTTGCACCAGTTTAGATTTCTTGCAGTAAATGAAAATCAAAACAACTACGGATGCTGGAAATAGTCATAGAAAAGTACAGCACAGAAACAGGTCTTTCAACCCATATAGTAGTACCAAACCATTTAAACTGCCTACTCCCATCGACCCGCACTGGGACCATAGCCCTCCACACACCTACCATCCGTGTACCTATCCAAACTTACCCTGAGCGTTGAAATGGAGCTCGCATGTACCATTCGCGCTGGCAGCTCGTTCCACACTCTCACCACCCTCTGAGTGAAGAAGTTTCCTCTCATGTTCCCCTTAAGCTTTTCTCCTTTCACCTTTAATCCATGACCTCAGTGAAAAAAGCCTGCTTGCATTTACCTCATCTATGTCCCTCGTAATTTTGTAAACCTCTGTCAAATCTCCCCTGTTTTCTACGTTCCAAGGAATAATGTCCTAGACTATTCAATCTTTCCTTATAACTCAGGTCCTTCAACATAACATCCCATCTCCTGTACTCAGTGCTTTGGTTTATGAAGGCCAATGCGCCAAAAGCTTCCTTTGTAACCCTACCTACCTGTGAAGCCACTTTTAATAAATTATGGACCTGTATTCCCAGATCCCGTTGTCCACCGCTCTCCTCAGTGCCCCACTGTTCACTGTGAAAGACCTATACTGGTTGGTCCGACTGACGTGCAACACCTCACACACGTCCGCTTAAATTCCATCAACCATTTTTCTGCCCATTTTCAAAATAAAAACAGTAAATGCTGCTGCCACAAAAAAAAATTGTATCGCGTAAGACAGTAACAACCAATCTGATTCAGTCAGAAGGTTCGGCTACATCTGTAAGAAGAGCAACAGATCTCGTGTTTTGGAATAAAGACTCAATTTGTTTCTCTTTGCATAGATGTAGCCTTACCTGCTGATTATTTCTAGCAGTTAATGTTTTTATATAAATTAATCTGGGAAGCAGAGAAGGTTGGGGCTTGCAGTGCAGCTGCAAAAACTCAATTTGTTATTACATTGGCAATACAGATTGAAATACACTCTTATTGAAATAATGGGCAGCTGAGGAAAGATTAAGGTCCTTGTCGATGTAACTGGGTGCCAGAGTGGACATGTGTCCCTACCACAGGAGGTGTAAGGCACTCCTTCCCTCCGCAAGCCCTGCAGGTCACCCTCGGGCAGCTGCTGAGCCGCCCGATCAGGGTCACGTGAATCCATGGGAGCAGGTGGTGGATGGTCGTATGAGCAACTGGTGCATAGCACAAGTCCTGGTTATAAAACCACAGACATAAGGTAGACAATCTCTGAAGAGTATTGATAATGGCTGGGGTCACCCGTATTGTAAAGACACTGCCCAGAAGAAGGCGATGGCAAACCGCTTCCGTAGAAAAATTTTCCAAGGACAATCATGATCGAAGACCGTGATCACCCATGTCACAGTTACGGCATGTAATGGTCATACAACACGGCGCATAATGATGATGGCATCTATGCAAAGTATTGTTAAATTTGCATAATCTATGTAATGACAAGCTGAAAGTTTTTCCAGCTTTTATTGTTTTTATTTTGGATTTGTTTGTTTTTTTTTCACTCAGGCACATCACTGTGTAGTTAACAGGACACTGAACAAACATTCAACACATAAATTGCACTTACATCAGGTGTTTTAATGGGAAAAGATTTTCTGAAGGAAAGCATAAAGCAATTGCTGAGCCAATGACAGAAGTAGAAGGTTTACATAGAAGGATTACATGCAGAGAAGGAAATGTAAAACTGAAGAGGTTTGCATTAACAAGGAAGAGCAACCCCATCGTGTGAGTTTTGGTTGACATAGAAGATATTAAAGTCTCCTTCTGGTAAAAATATTTCCCCCCCCTTCCCTTTTTCCCCTAATCCCCACTCTGACCTTTTACCTCTACTCACCTGCCTATCACCTCCCCTGGGTCTCCCCTCCTTCCCTTTCTCCTGTGGTCCACTCTCCTCTCCTATCAAATTCCTTCCTCTCCAGTCCTTTACCTTTCCCACCCACCTGGCTTCACCTATCACCTTACTATCCTCCTTCCCCTCTCCCCGCACCTTTTTATTCTGGTGTCTTACCCCCACTTCCTTCTCAGTTTTGCAGAAGGGACTCGGCCTGAGATGTGGACTGTTTATTCATTTCCATAGGTGCAGCCTAACCTCCTGAGTTCCTCCAGCACTTTGTGTGTGTGTGCGTGTTATCAGAAAACCATGATGTGAGTGTAGTTTGAAACTGGTTGGGTGCAAGTGTGGAATAGTTGATGCACGTGGAGGTATGGAGCAGAATCAAAGGGCATTGGTGGTGGTGGGAGTTCGCCAGTTGTGGAGAATTTCTAACCATACTTCTGCTCTGCCCAAATAGGTACCCATTTATATGCATCATAAATTACACTGAAATGAAGAAGGAGATCATCAGGCTATGTGTGGAGCTGACAAAAACTATCCATAAGGTTTGTCCATCTCACCACCGTCTGTAAACAGTTTGTACTTTTTCCCCGTGACTGCACGGGTTTCCTCCGGGTGCTCTGGTTTCCTCCCACAGTCTAAAGTCGTACTAGTCGATAGGTTAATTGGTCATTTTAAATTGTCCCACCATTTCAGCAACTTCCATGGTCTTTCTGTATTTCATGGCTATCTGGAAAAGACGAATATCAGAGTTCTGTTGTACAGGCATACTTTGACAATAAAATGAACCTTTTGAATCTTTGATTGGGCTAAATGGGAGATTGCTCGGCAGCATGGCTGGAAGGGAATATTCCCACACCATATCTCAATAAATATTACGCAGTGTCATAGAACTGCAGATAAGCTTACATCTCGGAAACAGGCCATACAGCTCTAACAGGTTTACTTTAGTTTCCGAAAGGCCTGTGTTAATACACTGTTTCTAGCTTCATCTCACCCTGTCAGCATGGTTTTCTGTTCCTTCCCCATATACTTAGCAAGCCTCCCCTTAAATGTACCCGTGTGAGACGTTGACAAACAAGTGCTATGAAATCTGAAGATTTCTTTTTAGCACTTGTGTGGTTTTTCACCTTTTCTCATTTGAACACACCAGCCCTTCAGGAGAGAATTGCATATTGATAATGTAAGCAGAGTGTGATTTATTTATATATGGTTCAGTGAAAATCAGACACCGCCCTAGAGTGTGACGTTATGAAGCTGATGAATTCCCAAGACAGGGTTTGCAGTAACTTTAATGCTTTGTTTATTTATACTCCTTCTCATCCAGAAATGGCTCACAATTTTATATGGACAAAAATCCTCGTAAATCTTGATGTTGTCTCCATGTGGTATTGTCAAAACTTGTTGAAATCCAAATAGACTACATCAAACCTTCATCAACCCTCCTTGTAATCACCTCAACAGAAGTGCACGTGTCTTAATAATTTGATGCAGACCGTCCTGATGAAACTGTAGCTTTCTAATTCTGGGGTTCCCAAACTTTTTACTGTTAACCGAGGGGGCCGTGGACGCAGGTTGGAAACCCCTGTTCTAAATTAATATCTATGTGGTTTAATGAAATTATCCCTAATAACCTGTATACAACTGAAATTAAAGCAATTAGCTTGTAAATTATTGGTTTATCTCTTCCTCCCTTTTTAAATAAAGGTAAATTTGCATTCCTCCAAACCTCTGGTACACTCCTTTAGTCAAGGAAGATTGCAAGATTATCGACAAACCATTGCAATTTCCTCCTTTTATTTCTTTTTATAATCTGCTTATGGTACATCCAGGCCTGATAATTCATTTATCTGCTTTTAAAGACACTCAAACCCTTGATAGTTCCTAATTTACTATGGTTATTCGAGCTAATATTTCATATACCTCCTCCTTAACTACAAGTGTCAATCCTTTCCCTCATAAGCTCGTCTGCAAAGTATTAAAATAGGATTTGTATTTGTATCCCCTGCCACTGCGCAGTTTATCTTCAATTGGCTTTACAATTTCTTTAGTTATCTTCCTGCTCTTTATAAAACATCTTTGAGATTTTCTTCGAAGATGGCGGAAGTTGGAGAGAATGATGTGCTGGATGTGGAGGCTCGTGGGTGGTAGGTGAGGACAGGAAGAACTCTATCACTGTTAAGACAGTGGGAATATGGGGTGAAGTCAGGTGTCCGGGAAATCGAGGAGATGTGGGTGAGGCAGCATCAGTGATGGAGGAGGGGAAACCCTGTCCTTTGAAAAAGGAGGACATCTCTGATGTCCTGGAAGGGAAAGCCTCGTCCAGGAGGTAGATGCAGTGGAGACAAAGAGACTGGAAAAAATGCATTTTCACAAGAAACGGGGTGGGTAGAGGTATAGTCAGGATAGCCGCAGGAATCGGTCGGTTTATAAAAGATGTCAGTAGACAGTTTGTCTCCAGAGATGGAGACAGAGAGATCCAGAAAGGGGAGAGAGGCGTCAGAAATGGACCAAGTGAATTTAAGGGCAGGGTGGAAGTCAGAAGAATGTTGTTGAGATTGATGAGCTCAACATGGGTGCGTGAAACAGCACCGATGCAGTCTTCAGCGTGTCACAGAGAGCATTGGGGATTTGATGATCATTCTCGATGAACTTGTTATCTTTTGTTATTATTTCATCCCCTCTTTCTCATGTGAAAAACCTCTTAGGAGCATTAAACTGGCATTCCTGTCCCCTTTTTTAAAGTCACAATTCCATAATAGTTATAAAAATACTTCCACAAGTCAGACAGAACCTTCAGACCACCTGCCCTGTATGCCCTTTGTGTTTTCATTATTTATTCCCCTGCTTCCTACCCCATCACAAACTATTGCTCAGCCATTACTTCACAGTTCTTGGACGCTTTCTCGTCTTTACCTGAGTGGCTATCCTTCATGCATGTGTGAGTGTTCCATTGTGGAAAGCACCACACCTGAACTACGAGCTGCCCAAAGTCCGGAAAGCTACACGTGCCAGGAGAATCCACTGAGGATCAGTAGCAATCCCCCTCCCTAATCCTAGAGACAGTGGCAATATTTCTAATGCTGTGTTCTCTCCACAGCTTAAATCATACCCTTATCACACACTGACATGCAACATATTAATACCCTCTGAGGAATCTATTATATTTTATAAGTCCCAGATGTATGCTTCGCTTAACAGATTGACACTTTGCCAAGTTAATATCTTAGTTATAGCATGATTACCAAGCCCCTATTAGCTGAATTATTATATAAATGTCATTAAAATCCTTAAACTTGATATCTATTGTTTAGGAATACTGCCAGACAGAGAAAGAAAACTGGATACTTAGCATTGTAAGTATGAACCAATTATCTCTTTCTTACCACTCTATCATGAAACCGAGTACCATCTGAATGCCCTTGAGTCAGAGGGTTGCAGGAGCTATGCACTTGTTCTCTATCTGCATTGTGTTCTGTGTTGCGTGTTTATTTGGGTAGTTAGTCGGGTGGGTGGGTGGCGTGGTAAAAGTGAAGGGAATAAGTTGCGTATTCGTGCTTTGTTCTGGGCAGTTTCGTTCTGGGGACCGCCGGGCGATATATATCTTCTGTTGACCGCATAATTGCGCTTAATTGCATCACTTCACGATTGTTTGTTTTGCTAGTTGCTGATAAAGGATTGAATACAGTTCTTCAGTTTTGTGGAACACCATTATTGGATTGATCAGAGGGCACATCAAACAAAGATAACAAGCCGTGCTAGGTTGCCAGCAGCGGCATTAGCTTGTAAGAGTTTGAAGGTTTAGATTGATATCTCAGATGATTTGGTGAACCCATGTCCCATTTGTGCCTTGGGATGGTAAAAGAACAAGAGCATTATTTGAAAAAGGCTACAGCACGTCAAAACTGCTTAATTAATATTGCAGGTCTAGCTCCCATTCTAGAAACTACCTCAGACCAATAGCAAGCACAAGAACAGTTTCTACGTTGAGAATACTAAATACCAACATTAACGTACTGTTATTATTATCTAATTGTTTATTCTAAATATTTAATCTAAATAAACATTTAGATAATAATAATTACATCTGACTCTCATAACTACCTCGACTATACCTCTTCCCACCCCACCACATGCAAAAATGCCATTCCCTATTCCCAGTTCCTGCGTCTCCGCCGCATCTGCTCCCAGGATGAGGCTTTCCATTCCAGGACATCTCGAATGTCCTCTTTCTTTAAGGATCATGGTTTCCCTTCTACCGTCATCAATGATGCCCTCACCTGCATCTCCTCCATTTCCCGCACTTCGGCCCTCACCCCATCCTTCCACCACCACAACAGGGACAGAGTTCCCCTTGTCCTCACCTACCACCCCACCAGCCTCCGGATCCAGCACATTGTCCTCCGCAACTTCCGCCACCTTCAACAGGACCCCACCACTAAGCACATCTTTCCCTCTCCACCCCTCTCCGCTTTCCGCAGGGATTGGTCCCTCTGCGACTTCCTTATCTGCACGTCCATCCCCACTGATCTCCCACCGGGCACTTATCCCTGTAAGTGTGAGTGCTACACCTGTCTCTACACCTCATCTCTTGCAACCATTCAGGGCCCCAAACAGTCCTTCCAGGTGAGACAACATTTCACTTGTGAGTCTGTTGGGGTCATCTATTGCATCCGGTGCTCCCGTTGCAGCCTCCTCTACATCGGTGAAACCCGACGCAGATTGGGGGAACCGCTTCGTCGAGCCCCTCCGCTCCGTCCGCCACAACAGACAGGATCTCCCAGTAGCCACCCACTTCAACTCTGCTTCCCACTCCCATTCAGATATGTCCATACATGGCCTCCTCTACTGCCATGACAAGGCTAAACTCAGGTTGGAGGAGCAACACCTCATATACCGTCTAGGTAGTCTTCAGCCCCTCGGTATGAACAGAATTTTCCAACTTCTGGTAATTCCCTCCCCCTCCCTTCCTCTATCCCTATTTCACTCTACCCCCTCCCCCAGCTCCCTCATGGTTCTGCCTCCTTCTTCTACTACCCATTGTTTTCAGGGCTATGACGTCAATGCTTCCCCTCCCCCACCCCTTTGTCTTTCAAATTACTGGTCTTTCAACTGAAGCTACAAGCATTCTTCAAATCCTTCCCCATCTTTCATTCTTCAGTCCTGACGAAGGGTTCCGGCCCGAAACGTCAACTCATCGTTTCTAACTGATGCTGCCCGACCTGCTGAGTTCATCCAGCGTACTGAAAGTGTTGCTTTGATCACAGCATCTACAGATTATTTTGTGTTTAACATTAACATACAGTGTTCTGTGGCTGATAATTGAGTCCCACTCAGGAGCAATTTGAAATATGCCTTGAGGAGATTTGGCTGTAGAAAACACTTCCATTCTGTTTGTCCCCTGCCCACTAGTATCAGGATGCTGGAAGATGTTCTCACCCTCCATGCTAATTGTCGTTTGTAGAGCTTGTTCAAGAAGTACACAACTACAGCATTGTACCTTTTCAGGAGTTGTTTGCGGTAGTTGGCAGGACAAGATGTGCAGTAAGGAGTTCAGTGGAACTGCAGTTGTGAGTCAGAGTACCAATGCCCTCGAACAGAAAAGCACAGAAAATAGTGGATACGGCCCAGTCCGTCACAGGTAAAGTCCTCCCCACCACTGAGCACACCTACACAGAAGCAGCATCCATCGTCACGGACCCCCACCATCCAGGCCGTGTTCTCTTCTCACTGCTGCTACCAGGGAGGAGGTACAGGAGCCTCAAGACTCACACCCCCAGGTTCAGGAACAATTATTACCCCTCAACAACCAGGACAAAAGGGGATAACCTCACTCACCCCAACACTGAACTGTTCACATAACCTATGGACTCAGTTGCAAGGACTCTTCATCTCACGTTCTTGATATTTATTGCTTATCTATTTAATATTATTATTTGGGTTTTCAAAATCTTTGTATTTGCAGTCTGATATCTTTCTCACATTGTTTGTTTGGCCTTACTGTAGTGTGAGGTGTTCCATTGATTCTATTGCGTTTCTTTGTATTGACTGTGAATGCCCTCAAGAAAAGGAATCTCAGGGGAGTAAGTGGTGACATGAATGTACTCTGATAGTAATTTTCCTGCTGTAGCTGACTAAGGGTCAGTTCTAGGCGATGCTGTTGCAGGGAGGGTAATGTTGCTGTGTAATTGGCTCTGTTTGGTCCTATATCATCCAAACTCCTTTCTGATTTAGTGCAGAGAGCTTTCAAGTTTCTGTGAACGGATGGTCATGGAAAGTCCTGAGGAGCTGGTGAACCAGCGGGCCTGCTTGGAGACTATTCACTTGCTTACCACTTCGCCAGGACAGAGTTTGGTGAGTTTGCATCCTCTCCTGAGGATACTGGAGATCGAGGATGCAATACAAATCATGGACATTATTTCTAGATGAAATTGGGCTGTAGAGAGTCTAGAAAATCTCCAGTTTTGTTTTTTCTTAATGTTTTTTCAAAGGCACATTTACAGTACTGTGCAAAAGTCTTAGTCACATATATAGCTGGAGTGCCTAAGTGTTTTGCAGAGTACTAAAGTGCTAAAGGGTTACAGCTGCAGTAAAGATTGAGTATGTGCTTTGGGCTGACATTATAGGGCAGTAATTTGGGGAGCTCCATAATTAGAGACACCCTTCAACTGAAATTTGTCAACGTGGAGCGGAAAGCAAGGTTGTAAATCTGGTGGGAGCAAAGGATGTTGGCAATGGTAAGGGTGGAGTGCTGTGGGAGGGGTGTGGAACAAGGGGCAGAGAGGGAGTGTCGGGGGCGGTGTGTGGTGTGGGTGCAGACACACCCAGCCCTGAGACACCAGTCAAGGCCATTTGATTCCAAACAATTGGTTTATTGATCATTACAGAATGTCTCTCTGGTGCTTCCCACTCCCTTCCCCATCTCCCAACCATGATTCCCCTCTCCCCTTCCCTTTCCCACTCTCAGTTCAAAATTCAGACCAATATCCAAACCAAGTTTATCATCACTCACATATATAAAATTACAGTATTTCTGCACAGTACTGTATTTATATCTCACGGACCAAGGGTGTTTATCACTTCTCTTGAATGACGGTATGTTTTATACACCCCGTAATATCTTAATGTGCGGTGACACTAAATAGTTAGGCTGTGCTGGCAAGGTATCACCCTTGCTTATAGTGCTAAAGGGTTACAGCTCCACTGAGGATTAAGTATGTGCTTTAGGCTGACATTATAGGCCAGTAATATGGGGAGCTCCATAATTAGAGACATCCTTCAACTGAAATATTACGTTGATGACCTGCCTTTCTCTTTGGTTCAAGTAATTGCTTAATTATATTCTCCTATTAATTCAGCCACTTTTTTTTTTGCTCCACAAGTACATTTCACCCTTTGTTTTATTGGTCTAGAAAGCCCATTAAATCGGTAAAATGAATTATCCAAGCTGTCTTATCAACCCTCTTTTCATCTATCATTCTGCAAGTCAAACTGACAAGCCACTGTCTTGTTTATGATCTGTAGCTGCTCAGCAGTGGTCCCCAGGGCTTCAGCAGTCAAAGGCGACCGCCTGTGAACGTTTTTATGTACTAGTGGGGGCACAGAGCACCTATAACACCCTTCACTGGAGTTTTATTGTGCATGCACGTCGAGTCTGTGTATAATGCAACATGATTGTCTCAATTGTGAAGCGAGGTTCTTGTGTTTATGGTTGGGGGATATTTTCTCTCCTTCCTGCCTCAGGGGACCATTGCCTCTGATCTGAGCCACACTTCATAATGGCTCAATACACCGAGTTTTTTTAAAATTGAGATACAGTGTGGAATCGGCCCTTCCAGCCCTTCGAGCCACGCCACCCAGCAGTCCCCCGATTTAACCCCAGCCTAATCATGGGACACTCTACAATGACAATTAACCTACCAACCGGTAGGGCTTTGGACTGTGGGAGGAAACCAGAGCACCCGGAGGAAACCCATGCGGTCACGGGGAGAGTGTACAAACTCCTTACAGGCAGAGGCAGGAATCGAACCCTGGGCGCTGGTACTGTAAAGGTTCGTGCTAATCACTACACTACCATGCCACCCTGGTTGACCTTCAAAACTACTCGTCCATGTCCATTGTTAGGCGTACCCACATACACTGTCACTGTCACTTCATGTTTCTACCAGACTGCCTACGTCCTCCTGCTACCAACACACTTCTACACACTGTATAACGTTCTTCCACATTCTCCAACAGCCACTTCCTGCTTCAAAACATATGTCATGTCACCTCATTTTTTCCTACCTATTGCTACGAGTCTACATGTGAGCTCACCAGCTTTGAGAAATCAGACTGAAGGACAACACTCCAGCTTTGTGCTCGGACCTTGAAATGCGGGACCTTCTGGCCTTCCTCAGTCCGTAATCTCTAGATTTCCTCAAGTTGTTTAATCCGCTCTTCACTGTGCTGAGGCCGTGCCTGTGAGCCTGCTCCTGCTCCTGCTCCTGCTGCTCTGGGCTCCGTGACCGGGGGCTCCACAACACTTACCCCGCCTCTGGATGGAAATATAGATGGGACAGTGAGTAAGTTTGCCTGTGATACCAAGATTGGCAGAGTTGTGCACAGTGTAGAAGACTGGCAACGAATACAATGCCATAGAGAGCAGTTCTAGATATGGGCAGATGGAGTTTGACCCAGATCAATGTGAGGGGTTGCACCTTGGTGGGGCAAATGCAAAGAGACAGTAGGCTGCAAACACGAGAAGATCTGCAAGGCAAAGTACACAAAGTGCCGGAGGAACCCGGCAGGTCGGGCAGTATCTGTGGAAATGAATAGACAGTCGACGTTTTGGGCCTTCGGCAAAATGCGAAGTCAGAGCAAGAAGGGAGGGGGAGGCGAGGTAGAGAGACAGTACACTGTTAAAGGCAAGGTCCTCAAGAGTGTAGCTGAGCAGAGAGAGACCTCGGGACAGCTCTTTGGAAGTGGTTACACAGGTCAGTAAGGTAGTTCAGAAGGCTTATGGAATGCTTGTGTTTATCAGTCAACGTATTGAGTTAAAAAGTCAAGAGGATATGTTGCAACTTTATGAAACTCTTGTCAGGCCACATCTGGACTATTTTGTACAGTTCTGGTCACCCCACTATAGCAAGGATGATGAGGCTTTGGAGAAGGTGCAGAAGAGGTTTAGCAGGATGTTAACACGAGGAAATCTGCAGATGCTGGAATTTCAAGCAACACACTTAAAAGTCACTGGTGAACACAACAGGCCAGGCATCATCTCTAGAAAGAGGTACAGTCGACGTTTCGGGCCCAGACCCTTCGTCCTGACGAAGGGTCTGGGCCCGAAACGTCGACTGTACCTCTTCCTAGAGATGCTGCCTGGCCTTAGCAGGATACTGCCTGGTTTAGAGGACATGTGCTATCACGAGAGGCTGGACAAACTTGGGTTGTTTTCTCTGGAGTGATGGAGTCTGAGGGGAGATCTGACAGAGGTTTGTAAAATTATGAGAGGCATTGATAGAGTGGACCGAAAGCATCTGTTTCCCAGGGTAGAAATGTCTAATACCAGAGGGCATGCATTGAAGATGCGAGGGGGTAGGTTCGAGGGGTAAATTTTTTACTCAGAGAGTCATGGCTGCCTGGTATGGTGGTAGAGGCAAATGCATTAGAGGCTTTTAAGAGACATTTGGATAGGCACAGAGATGGAGGGATATGGACATTGTATAGGCAGGAGGGATTGGTGTCAGGAATTTTTTGATTTGCTTTTTAGTTGTTGGGGCACAACAGTGTGGGCCGAATGGCCTGCTCCTGTACTGTACTGGTCCGTGTTCTGTGTTCTCTGTACCATGTTCTCTGTGCCATGTTCCCTGTGCTATACTGTTCTAAGGTCTATGTTCTCTATGCTGAACTGAGGCTGTGGAGATGCTCTGGGATTCGTGACTGAGGACTCACTTTCGTTCTCAGTGCTCTTGTATCGTTTGCTGATTTGTTTTTTCTCTCTCTCTGCTCATTGGGTGTTTGTCAGTTTTGTTAATGGGTTCTTTTGGGGTTTCTTGTTTTGTGGCTCCCTGTAAGGAAACAAATCTCATGGTGTATACTGCATACATACTTCGATAATAAATATACTTTGAACTTCTGAGGAAAGAAATGACCTGCACTTGTAAAGGACTTCTCATGGCTTCAGGATCTCAAAGTATTTTATAACCAATGAATTATATTTTGGAGTGTAACTATTCTGTACATGGAAATACAGTACACAATTTGTTGATTCAAGCTGCAGAAGTGTGGAGACGGAGTGGGAGAGGGGAAACAGTTGAAGGGACTCAGTAATTTGATTGTTTATATCTGAGAGGTTATCTGTGAAGATAGGACGGTA
This sequence comes from Mobula birostris, assembly GCF_030028105.1. Classification (NCBI taxonomy): domain Eukaryota; kingdom Metazoa; phylum Chordata; class Chondrichthyes; order Myliobatiformes; family Myliobatidae; genus Mobula; species Mobula birostris. The sequence goes on from NC_092399.1 coordinate 6,650,366, forward strand.
GGTATTGTCTATATGGACTTCAGTAGACATTTAACAAGATCTTGCATGGTCAGCTGGCCCAGAAGATTAAGCCATATCAGACCCAAGTTAAGCTGACCAACTGGACCCAAAATTGGCCAGGGGACAAGGGGCAATGCTAGCCGTGTGCAAGGATGTTCTTCTGATGGAGGTCTGTGACCACTTGTGAACGCCAAGGATTTGTACTGAAACCCAGTTGTTTGCTTTATGGATATTAATGACTTGGGGATGTTAATGTAGGAGATGTGATTAGTCTGCAAATACCACTTGTGATGTTGTGAGGAAGGTTGTCCAAGGCTGCTCCAGGACGTAGATCACATGGAAAGCTGGGTGGAGGGTTGGCAGATGGAATTTAACTCTGACAAGAGTGAGGTAATGTATTTTGGGAAGTCAAGAGGGATAGGACATAAGCAATAAATGGTAGAATGCAAAAGATAGTTGAACTGAGGGATCTTCGGCTTCAGTATATTAGATTAGATTAGATTAGATTCAACTTCATTGTCATTGTGCCGAGTACAGATACAAAGCCGATGAAATGCATTTGGCATCCGACCAGAAATGCAAAGAATAGTGTTATTTACAAAATAACTGTGAATAAAAGAAGTGCTACAGCAATTTTTTCCTGAAAGCAGCAGCACTGGTGAAGAGGGTGGTGAAAAGGCTTTGGGCATGCTTGTCTTTGATAGGCTGGAGCATAGAATATAAAGTTGGTGTTATGTTTTGTAACTCCAAAACATGAAACTATTTCAAAGGAAAACGAAAGAGCTGAGAGACGTGAGTCTTAGCACGTGTTTTACTTTAAGCGAGGCGCAGACATATCCTGTGGTTGTGTCTCGGTGTATGCAATTCATGTGTTTTTACATTTAACCTGGAGTGAATTATTTAAACAAGAATGCTTAATCAAGCAATATATTTACAATATTACTCAAACATTAGCAGGAGTGGTTGTCTGTCGTGTCCGACGATGACAGGAGAGCAGTGCGGGAGAGTTCTTAAAGTGGAGAAACCATTGTACTGGGCAGTTCCACTCTCTCGACCTCGTAAGTCTGGGTCCAGTGGTGCAAACACGCATCACAAACTGGGGTCTTCCCCGGTTGCAATGGATGACCATGACTTCTGTGCCCTGTCATGCCCTCTGCTCTCCACAGAGCGTTGCAGAACCACCTTCCTGGCCGTTGGATCTCACTGGAGATCTCATCCACCCAGTCTTCTCATGCTAGGACAGGCATGTCCCTGTCTCCCTGGGGTACCTGGCCCACTGGCTACCCTCACCTGGTTTAGCCCTCCAGTAGAAGCGGTGTACCAGGGTTCAAAGGTCCAAACGTACAACTTAATGTCAGAGAAATGTATACAATATACATCCTGAAATGCCTTTTCTTCGCAACCATCCACGCAAACAGAGGAGTACCCCAAAGCATGAACGGCAGTTAAATGTTAGAACCACAAAGTTACCCCCCCCCAGCTCCCCCCCCGGCGCATAAGCAGCAGAAAGTAATAATCCCCCCTCCCCCCACCGACAAGCATTGGCACGCCGCCGAGCACGCAAGCGGGAGCAAGGCAATAGCAAAGACACAGACTTGCAGTTACCCAAAGACTTCGCCTTTCACCTGATATTCGACATATCACAGGTTTTCTCTCTCCCTAATAAGAGGTGTCCCAATTTTCCCAGCGAGCGGGGAGACATAACAAACAACTCGCTGGCTTACGGTGTTAAAAGTCCGTTATGTTGCTTTTTTGAGCTCTGTGCCCGAAGATCGCAAAGGTCCCGGGTCTCCAGGCACACAGCAGCTATCCCAACTTCCCCGACGACACGCGGGCCTCCTGTCATGACACCGACCCTATATCCGCCCGTCTCCAGCGCCCCAAGACCCAAGGCTTCCGAATTCGAGCTGGTCTCTTAGGCCGAGCCTTTGACGTGCCGAACAACGGCCAGTTATGGAACCCCGAGGGTGGGTCCCATTCCCGCAAAGAACCGTAGTCAGTGTGTAACTCCAGGTCAGGGTCTTCAAAAGAACCCTGAAAGGGAAAAATAGAGATATTTAGATGTGCGGCTGTTGTCACATGCAGACAGTTATTTGGAGCCACAGGTAAAGCAGAGTGTCTAGTGGGGACCAACGGTGAGTGAGCTGACCCACAATGGACATGATAAACCCCCTTCACCAGAGGTCCTACCCCTCCCTGGGCACCCATACCCACCACTCAAATATTACTGAGATATTGAATACACAATGTTGGAATGTTAGGTTACAACTTTCTAAAATACACCACACTTGTATATCGTTCTGGTTTCCACATTAAAGAAAGGATGTGGTCCTTCCTGCGGAGAATGCAGAGATTCATCAGGATGTTGTAGGTGGGAGGATTGGAGGATTTAATAATGGGTAACAATTAGGTGGATTTGTATTCCCTTCCAATCCCTTTAAAATGTTTATTTCCTGTAATTTGGGCCATAATTTATCAGTTGAATTTCTCAATTATATATTAACATTTTTAGTTGGTGTAATCTAATTTCATTCCAATTTCTTGTTTTTAGAGAAGTGGGTTTACTTTTTACATCATCATCATCATCATCATCATCAGGTGCTGTGCCCAGTTTGAGCTTTGACTGTCATGGCCCACACACTCCTGTTTCGGGTCAAGAGGATCAATTCATTGGTATTCGTTTCCAATTCTCTGGCTGCTGTCTCCATCATCATTTGTCTTTGTCTTCCTCTTGCTTTCTTCCTTTCAATCTTTCCCAGAATTACCGTACATTCTAACTCCTCTTTCCTAATCACATGTCCAATGAAGTTACGTTGCCTTTTCATGATCTCATACATTATTTCTCTTTTTGTGTTTGCTCTGTTCATGACATCCTCGTTAGATATTCGTTTCATCCATGATATTCTTTGCATCCTCCTCAAAAACCACATCTCTGCTGCTTCAATTCATTTCCTCATGTTACTAGATATTGTCCAACATTCTGAGCCATATAACATAACTGGATAAATATAACATTTCAGTACTCTGAGGTGGGTTGTCATGCCTAGTTTAGTATTGGTCAGTATACTCTTCATTCTCGTAAAGGTGTCTTTTGCCATCCCTATTCTTCTTTTGATGTCCAAATCGCACCTGCCATCTGATGTCACCCAGCTTCCTAAGTAGCAAAAGTTCTGTACTTGTTTTATGTCTTTCCCGTTTATTTTCAGCCGGCAGATAGGATTCTCCTTCTTTTTGGATATCACCATACATTCTGTCTTTTTGCAACTGATTGATAGACCCATTTCTGCACTTTTTTCAACAACTATATCAATTAAGTTTTGTAGTTCTTCCTCCGTACTTGCAATTAACACTGTGTCATCTGCATATCTGAAATTTTTGATGTTTTCACCGCCAACTTTGATTCCCAAGATGTCTCTTTTTTTTTTGTAATATTGTTTCACAGTACACGTTAACTAAATCAGGGGAGAAAACACACCTTTGTCTAACGCCTCTCTTGATTTTCGTAAACGGACTCACTTCTCCATCTATTCTTACAGCGGCAGTTTGTTCCCAGTACAGATTTCTGATTAGGCGGAGGTCTTTCGAATCTAGATCTAGAGTTTCCTGTAATACTTCAAATAACTTATTGTGCTTCACTTTATCAAGTGCAGTCAAAAGTAGTCAATAAAACAAACAAATCTTTTTGCACATGAATAGCTTGTTCTGATAGTATCCTTAACATCAATATCGCGTTTCTTGTACCTTTGTCTTTCACAAAACCACATTGTTCTTTGCCTATTTGAGCTTGGATCTTACTTTTAGCTCTTGTCATCAAAATTCTTAGAAGTACCTTGGTGACATAACTCATTAAACTTATGGTCCTATGTAATTCACATTATATTGCTCCAGGTTTCTTAGGAAGAGTGATAAATACTGATTTTTTCATCTCTTCTGGTATTAATCCAGTCTCATAAATGTCGTTGATTTAAATCGGTAAGTTTTTCAATTCCATAATCTTCAAGGGTGATAATTTGTTCTATTACTAATTCATCAGGACCTGCTGCCTTTCCTTTCTTCATCTTATTTATTGCATTACGAACTTCAGATTTTAAAATACTTGGACCTTCAACGTTCTTCTTAATTTTTGTTTTTTTGCCTCGATCGTCTTCAAACAATTCCTGAATATACTCAGTCCATCTGTTCATAATCTCATCTTTTTCCGTGATAATGGTACCATCCTTTGCTTTCAAACATCCACCTGAAGAACAGAGGAGCTTTTTACCAGCGATATTCTTGATTTGTTGATGTAACCTTTTTGGATCAGTAATAGGGATTCTTTCTATTTGCCCACATTCCTGGTTTAACCATCCTTCTTTTTACAGAGTTTAAAAGGCTCTTAATCAACCACTTGAGATGCGTTCATTTTTTCTTCCTAGAAGTTTGAGACTCTAAATGCAATTATCACTCGTGATTTAATTTCAGGACTTTTTGAACCTCATCCGGTTTTATTTAGCTAAGTGTTTAAAACAGTTTGTTGTTGATTAACAACTCTCTGCATGCTTCCTTTATGTGAAGCGTTTACCATTTCAGAGGTGAATTTTGATTCAAATCATTGGCATCACCAAAGACACTTTTCCTGTCCTGTCCTGTCCTGTCCTGTCTTGCTGCCACTGTTCCAGAGGCTTGATGGTCCTTTGGAACTACATCCATCGTTTACCCTGTGTACCCCAGAGGATGAGAGTAGATAGGCTCTTCAACATTGGAGGTGCTCAGTTCTATGATCACCTGACAACCACACGTAACCACACGTAACCACGTTCCTTTTATAATAAATAAAGGCATCCGTTAGTCTTGCGAGACCATGGATCTGTGCCTGGAAAGTCTTCACTCTCCAGGGCGCAGGCCTGGGCAAGGTTGTACGGAAGACCAGCAGTTGCCCATGCTGCAAGTCTCCCCTCTCCACGCCACCGATGTTGTCCAAGGGAAGGGCATTAGGACCCATACAGCTTGGCACCAGTGTCATCGCAGAGCAATGTGTGATTAAGTGCCTTGCTCAAGGACACAACACGTTCCCTCGGCTGGGGCTTGAACTCACGACCTTCAGGTAGCTAGTCCAATGCCTTAACCACTTGGCCACGTGCCCTTTTATGCCATTATTAAACTTAGAAATGTTCACACTACTCTTCTGGTTGCCACGTCATTCACCATCGCTCCGTTGGTTGGGGTCTCCCATGGATTTTGTGTCCTACATGATATACAAGCCAGGACAGTATGATATGGAGAGCAGGTTGTTGCCCATGTGGGGTCAAGTGTGCTCTTACTTTCCGATCTATATATATCTCCTGCTTTTTATTTAACGTTCATTTCAAGAGGACAAGAATATAAAAGCAAGACAGCGAAGGTTTGAGATCAGAGATTTCCTTCTCCATGCACTTTCCCCTCCTGCTTTGCCGCTCTGCCATTTCCATTTCTCCCTCTTCTCTCAACTCAGAACTGGAATAGAAGTGTCAACCCCCTGAGAGATATTGATAGTCCAGGGGAAGCACAAAGGCAGCAGAGCAGTTCAAATGTTCAATAAACAACATCAAGGTCAAATTCAAGTTCATTGCCATTCAGCCCTATACAAGTATACCGGCAAATGAAAAATCCAGTGCACATCACTCACACGCGTAGCACGTAAAGTGATATTACCACAAATAGCAAGCTGCATTTATGACACAAGTTAAAAAGTAAACAGTATAACGCGATGAGACCTGGGTGGCGACGGAGTTCAGCAGTCTCACAGCCTGGGGGAAGAAGCTGTTCCCCATCCTAACAGTTCTTGTCCTAATGCTGAGGTACCTCCTGTCTGTTGGTGGTGGGAGGAGGGGTTCAGATAGATTGTTGGATGAATGGGGGAGGTCATTGACAGTGCTAAGGGCCCTGCATATGTTTTAAGTTAAATATTTTAAGTTGTTCAAATTTAATGGGTGGAGTGGATAATTTTTCAATTTTGTACATTACCTGTTGAGAAGTGGCCACTTGCTGATCTTGAAACCTTTGCAGAAACATACAGCAGATTTTAAGCAAGTTCCTGAACCTCCATCCACTGTGATTAAGTGGAACCACTCTCTCGCTAAAGAAATCCCTCCTCATCTCCATTCTAAAAGGACATCCCTCTATTCTGAAGCTGTGTCCTCTGATCTTAGACTGTCCCACCACAGGAAACATCCTCTCTACGTACACTCTTGTCAAGACCTTTCAACATTTAATAGGTTTCAATAAGGTCACCCCCTCATTCTTCTGAATTCCAGTGATTAGAAGCCCAGAGCCATCAAACACTCCTCATATGACAAGCCTTTCAATCTCGTAATCATTTTTGTAAACCTCCTTTTAGCCCTCTCCAATGTCAGCACATCCTTTCTTAGATAAGATGGCCTAAGCTGCTCACAATTCCCCAAGCGAGGCCTCACCGCTGCTTTATAAAGCCTCAACATAACATCCTTGCTTTTATATCCAAGTCCTCTCAAAATGAATGCGAACATTGCATTTGCCTCCCTCACCACCAACTCAACCTGCAAAGCAACCTTTAAGGAATCCCGCACAAGGACTCCCAAGTCCCTCTGCCCCTCAGACTTCTGAACATTCACTCTGTGTAGAGCGGTAATTTGGTTCTAAAGTAAAATCTCATGTCAAACTGTTTTTACAAAAGTGATCTGTGATTCACTGTGAGCCTGGCTGACAGCTGTGGCTATCGCTCACATGGGCAATGGAGACTGATAATGTTTCAGGTGGTTGAGATGTTAAACCTCAGAAGCGTTTTAATAAATGGCACGAACTGCTCCAGATTCATCACATCAAAGTTGACAAACTCCATATCCCTAAGCAAATGGTCACACCTTTATCTACTATGGCTGTATTTTGGATTAAAAGCTATTTCCTTATGTTTGTCAGGGAATTGAAATCAAGTCGAATAATGGGCTGCATTTTATCACGGGGACTGCACTAAATGTAAGTGTCAATTATTCACCTCTGTCTAACTGCCTGTCTTGGAATGTGCATGCAAATGGTTACCCTACTGCATCTGTGTGTCTTACTCAGTCTGCTGTGCTTGTTTTTATTTTTCTTTCATCCCTTCACCATTTTCTTTTTTTATCCTCTCTCTGTCTCTCTCGCTCTGTAAATTCCAGATTCCAACAACCTTCTAGCTGATTTGGTTCTTCCTGATGAAGAGTTTCAGTCCAAAACGTTGTGGTTTACTCCTCTCCATAGACCATGCCAGACCTGCTGAGTTCCTCCAGCATTTTGAGTGGATTGCTCAGGATTTCCAGCACCGGCAGAACCTATTGTGTTTAAAGTTCTTACCCCTCACCCTAAAGCTTTAACCTATGCCCTTTAGTTTGTGACATGTCAAAAGTTGTTCTTGAGCTGCCTTCTCCCTTGTGCACCTTTCTCTCGATTGTTATATTTCTGTGGAGCGTGTGTGCGTGGGCGCGCAAATGAGTGTATTATCTGTTTCTAAGCTATTCTGTGTCTTGCTCTATACCTGCTTCCTGTTCTGACTCCTTCCTGCACTGAATGGCCTTTTGACTTCCCATGGGCTGGAGTGTGTCAGAGTTGTTGAACATTCTTTCCTATAAGCATTGTCGTTTGAAAAATTGTATCACCTCAAAGAGACTTTCACCATGAGTGCAAGTGATCTTAGAACAAACAATAAGGGTCCCCATTTGCCGATATCTCCCATGGGATATATAAGTAAATAAATAAATATTTAGAGTTACAAAATACACGTGGACTAAGATGTTAACTGTCCTGTGCTATCACCAGTGGGATCATCAGTTGATCTGCCACCTGTCTTCAGGAGTTTCGGCCCGCTTATGATCAAGGCTCCCTCGAGGTGGTGGGCCAGCAGTGCTAAAGCACCACCTCTCACTGGTGAGCTTAAAAACTTGGCATCTGCCTCCATCAGAGTTGTTGGTCGCTTCCATCCAACAGATAGTCTGCTCTTCAGGTGTCTATGCAACTACTGAAGGGTTTGCAAGATATGTATACACTGTCTGACTATCTGCCCCTCTGGACAGACTTGATCCACTCCCGTTTTATTTATCTAGGTATCTGTTTGTTTGTTGATACAGCACAGTTATGGGCCCTTTTGGCCCAACGAGCCGGTGCCTGATTACACCCATGTGATCAATTAACGGACTAAGCCATACACCTTTGGACTGTGGAGCACCCGGAGGAAACCTACGCGGTCACGGAGAGAATTTACAAACTCCTGACAGGCAGCAGTGCAAATTGAACCCAGGTTGTTGGCACTGTAATTGTGTTATGCTTACCACTACACCACCAAGCCAACTGCTCTTTGTACTAAGTGCTTACTAAGAGTTTGTAGGTTTGTCTTTCACTGACCCACATCTTCCCTGCTTGCCCAACATGATATCATTTTGCAGTGCTGTGCTGGTGGAAATGTACATAGCTGCTGTGAGCCCAGTCGTTCTGGAAATCAGACATGCAAGCCATTGAGAGCTTTTCAGCGTGGAATCTGAATTTTCTGTCCCTATTTTTCTGCCAACCACCAAATATCTATTCGTACTAATCCCATTGACTGGCCCTTGGTCTAACGCCTACGTTGCTGGGAGGACCCGTGTCATAAGGAAAGATTGAATAGGTTTCTTGGAATGTAGAAGATAGAGAGGAGATTTGATAGAGGTATACAAAATTGTGAGGGATATAGATCGGGTAAACACAAGCAGGTTTTTTCCACTGAAGTTGGATGGGACTACAACCAGAGGTCATGGGTTAGGGTGAAAAGGGAACATGAGGGGAAACTTCTTCACTCAGAGGGTGGTGAGAGTGCGGAACGAGCTGCCAGCACAAGGGGTGCATGCAAGCTTGATTTCAATGTTTAAGAGGAGTTTGAATAGGTAGGGGTATGGAGGGCTATGGTGCCTGTGCAGGTCGATGAGAGTAGGCAGTTTAAATGGTTTTGGCATGGACTAGATGGGCTGAAGGGCCTTTTATGCACTGTACTTCTCTGTGACTCTTCCCTGTGGCAATTCCAATGCTTGTCCAGATGCTCTGGGAGCTGCCGCCTCCATCTCATCCACAGCAGCTTGTTCCAGATTTCAAGCAGCACTCAAGGTGAATACGTTCTTCCTCAAAGGATCCTTATCAGGCTGACAGACTGTGAGTAGCGGGATGCCACAAGGATCAATGCTTGGATTCCAGATCTTCATAACCTATCTCATTGATTTAACTGAAGCCACCAATGATGAATTCTCTAGTTTGCTGACGTTCCAAAATGAAGTGGGATTGTGAGTAGGGATGAGGATGAAAAGAAGATTTAGGAGAATGTAGTGAATGGGGAAGCGTAATAAACTGAAAAGCAGCATATTTTTGTAAATGATGAGATATTTGGTAAAGTTGATGCCCAAAAGGACCAAAATGGCATGAAAACCAACGTGTAGGCGCACCATAATTGGAAAGGCAACAATATGTTGGCAGTATGTATTACAAGAAGATTTCATTTGAGAAATAAAGATATCTTATCTGCAATTATCTAGGGCCTTGGTAAGACTGCAGCTGAAGATTTGTGGACAGCTTTAGCCTCCTTACCTATAAAGGGTGGGAGGGTGGAGATACGTCTCTACCAAAGGAGGTGTGAGGCTCTCCTTCCCTCTGCTAGACTGCAGGCCACACTTGGGCACCTGCTTAGCCCCCCGATTAGGGTCACAGGAAGCCATGGGAGCAGGTGGTGGATGGTCATATGAGCAGCCGGTGCAGATCACAAGTCCTGGTTATGTGACCGCTGATGCCAGGCAGACAATCTATAAAGAGTATTAATAATGACTGGGGCCACCCATTTTGTAAGGACACTGCCCAGAAGAAGGCAATGGCAAACCACTTCCATAGAAAAATTTGCCAAGAACATGGAAAGACTATGATTGTCCTCGTCATACGACACATAACGATCGGACAACCCTGTAAAAGCACCATCTCTGCTGAGTGCTTCGACCCCAGCCCCGGCAACAGGCAATAGGCAAGGTCAAGGACTTGTAGCCTTCCCCTCCGGAGATTCTCGATCGCACAGTAGCAGCGGCAGCGAAACAGGCATTTCAGAACTTTCTCCAGACGTTCCCCTGTGCTTCTTCACGTCAGTCTCCATCAAATCAGGATTGTGCACGGTGTCCTACTTCACAGATACGATATCATTCGGAACGGCCGCGCACGCTGTGTCGCGCTGCCATCTTCTCCTTAATCTCTTTTCGGATTGAAGGGTCTGTTTCTATGCTGGTCAGCTCTTTGATTCCATGTGGACAGAGGGAGAATGTTTCACTAAGATCAGGAGCTGGGAACCAAGGGTCACAGTATCCAAATAAAGGGTAATTAGTTCTGAGCTGATGAGCAGGTTTTCCATACAGAGGATAATGAAACTTTGAAATTTCCCTCTCTACCACCCCCTCTCTACCATCCCCTGTCTTCTACCCCCTCTCTACCCACTCTCTACCCCCCACCCCCCATCTCTACCCCCCTACCCCCTACACCCTCTACCCCCCTCTCCCCCTCCCTCCCCTTCTCTCCCTCCCCCTCTCTCCCGCCCCCCCCCCCGTAATTAAGAACAGATCAATATCAAGGGTGATACTAGAACTAGGGGACATTGCCTCAAGATTCAGGGGAGAAAATTTAGGACGGAGATGAGGAGAGTGGTGAATCTGCGGAATTCTCTGCCCAGGGAAGCAGTTGAGGCTTCGTCACTAAATATATTTAAGATACAGTTAGATAGATATTTACATAGTAAGGGAATTAAGGGTTATTGGGAAAAGGCAGGTAGATGGAGCTGAGTTTACAGACAGATCAGCCATGATCTTATTGAATGGTGGGGCAGGCTCGATGGGCCGGATGGCCTACTCCTGCTCCTACTTCTTATGTTTTTATGAACTGAGCAATATTTAGGAAAATTTTAGGGAAGTGCAGAAAAATATCATTAAAGTAGACAGAACAGGTGCGGGGGATCATGTGGTCTGCTCCAGCTTCTGTTATGTTCTTGCACTCAGTCATGTCTACCCAAGTGGCAAATGGAAATGCTGACCCACTGAATGCAGGTACGTCAAATACGAGGTAATCTGCACTTGCTGGAAATCCAGAGCCACTCACACGAAACGTGTGAGGAACTCGGCAGCATCTATGGAAATGAATAAGCAGTCAACGTTTTGGGCCAAAACCCTAGTCTCAGTCCAAAACGTCAACTGTTTACTCTTTCCCATAGGTGCTGCCTAGCCTGCTGAGTTCCTCCAGCAGTTTGTGTGTGTTGAACACACACACTTCCTTATTTTGAAAAGAGAAGTGATTTCTAACTTAAAATTCTATGTAAGTGGAGATGTGGTTCTGGTTTAGCTAAGGTATGATTCACTCTGAGGACTCAATATTTTTTATATTTTAATATATTTTAATATTTTCTTTTAGTGACTTGAAACGGCTGTAAAAGAAATCAGAGAGAGAACTGCTCAAGCCCAAACTATAACTTGTGCTCATTTATGAGAATTTGTGTTGCTCAATTATTCTGATTTATAATTTGAGATCGCTGCTCAGCTTCCCCAGTGCCAGTAGTGCATATTCGTCGGGCGAATGATCCATACTTGAAGCTGTTACGAGCTTACTGTTATCTGCTCCTCTTCAGTCACCAGCTCAACGTTCGCAGAAGATTCGGCCAGGAGATGAGGTGGTCCAGGTGAATGACATGGTCGTGGTAAGTACAGGCTGAAAGAGGCTTTCGTTAAGGCACGGTCCCGTTGTTGGTATTTGTCAGGGTGAGTGAACAGATAAATGCTATGGTGGGAGTTTTCTAACGCAAACTGAGAGATACAGATGAGAAATTGTGGAAAGTACAAAAGCTGTCAGAAACAGATGATTTTTCAGTAATTTCATCTAATTATTTTTCTGGAAGTGTTACATAGAAACGTAGAAATCTACAGCACATTACCAGCCCTTTGGCTCACAGTGTTGTGCTGACCATGTAACCTATTCTAGAAACTGCTTAGAATTTCCCTACTGCACAGCCCTCTATTTTTCTAAGCTCCATGTACCTATCTAAGAGTCTCTTAAAAAACCCTATTGTATCCGCCTCTACCACCTTCGCTAGCAGTGCATTGCACACACTCACCAATCTCTGTGTGGAAAACTTGCCTCTGACATCCCCCTTGTACCTACTTGCAAGCACCATAAAGCTATGCCCCCTCGTGTTAGCCATTTCATCCCTGGGAAAAAGCCTCTGACTATCCACACGATCAATGCCTCTCATCATCTTCTACACCTCTATCAGGTCACCTCTCATCCTCTGTCGCTCCAAGGAGAAAAGGCCAAGTTCACTCATCCTATTCTCAGAAGGCATACACTCCAATCTATGCAACATCCTTGTTAATCTCCTCTACACTCTCTCGATTGTATCTTTTAATTACATACAGTACCATGCAAAAGTCTTAAGCACATATATATAACTAGGGTGCCTAAGATTTTTGCACAATACTGTATTTGTCAACGTGGAGTGGAGTGTGAGTTTGTAAATCTGGCGAGAGCAAAGGATGTTGGGAATGGCGAGGGTGGAGCCCCGCAGGAGGGGTATGGGACAGGTGGCAGAGGAGTAGTGTGAGTAACAGGGGGTTGGCGCAGGTGCAGACACACCCAGCTCTGAGACACCAGGCAATTCCATTTGATTCCAAACAATTGGTTTATTGATCATTACAGAATGTCTCGCTGGTGCTTCCCTCTCCCTTCCCCTTTTCCCAACCATGATTCCTCTTTCCCTGCCCCCTTCCCACCCTCAGTCCACAATAGAGACCTATATCAGAAACAGGTTTATCATCACTCACGTATGCCATAATTTTTTTTTTTGCAGAAGTACAGTGAAATACAGTAGTACATAAAATTACTACAGCACTGACAAAAGTCTTAGGCACCTATCTATATCTCGGGTGCCTAAGCCTTTTGGACAGTACTATATCTTTTAAAACCATTGGTAGCTTTGAAAGGTATAGAAGAACCCCAGTCACAGAATCACCAATTTTTTTGTTCAAGATCTGCAAACATCTAGTGAGAGTCTCACAATAATTGATTTTCATGAACCTTAATATTCAACTGGGAATCTTTCCAAACACATTCCTGTTATCTTACTCAGGATTTTCTCAGAACATTCAATTATTGCCTTATGCAGCTCCAAGCTGACTAGCTCAGATTATTTAAAAATGATAAGTTTACTTTTTGAATTTAGCGGAGGTAAGATTACCCACCAATGATTTCGTGACTCAGTTCTTTCCCCTTTTTTGATTCTGTGTGGCCGTTTCCAGAGTCATAGAGAGGAACAGCACAGAAACAGGCCCTTTGGCCCATCTAGTCCGTGCTGAACCACTTAAACTGCCTACTCCCATCGACTCGTACCGGAACCATAGCCCTCCATACCCCTACCATCCATGTATCTATTCAAGCTTCTCTCAAGCGTTGAAATCGAGTTCGCGTGCACCACTTGTGCTGGCCGCTCGTTCCACACTCTGGTCTTTTGCCACAATGTGCATTCCTCAGAATTTCTGGGTAACTCTGCTCCATTTTTTCCCCTCCTTTCCTGACTTCCTTCACCGAGGCCCTGATTCCCTGGGGTAATGCCAGAAGGAACTTTCTACTTGTATCCTAAACTTCTTATTGGAATTCTCAGGAACAGGGGAATGTGGTTCCTTAGAGTCTGATCTAAAGTTCAATGAGATTATGTCAGAATCAGGTTTAATACCACCGGCATATGTTGTGAAATGTGTTAACTTTGCAGCATCAGTACAATGCAATACATGATAAATATAGAAATAAAATTGAAATACAGTAAACATATACAGTGTATATATATTAAATAGTTGGGTTAAAATAAGTGGTGCAAAAACAGAAAGAAATAAAATGAGTAGTGAGGTAGTGTTCATGGGTTCAATGTTCATTCAGAAACCGGATGAGAGAGGGGAAGAAGCTGTTCCTGCATTGTTGAGTGTGTGGCTTCAGGCTCCTGTACCTCCTTCCTGTTGGTAACAATGAGAAGAGGGCACGTTCTGTGAGGTGGGGATCCTTTATAATGAAAGCTGCCTTTCTGAGGTATTGCTCCTTGAAGAAGTCCAGATCGGAGACTGAACTCGATCTCTATTATCATTTACAGTGGAGACAGAGTTAGGCCACAGATCTGCCATCAAGCAACAACCAATATCTTACTTAAGATAAACATCGATCTAGCAGCAATGAATATCCATAACTTCTGCCATGCATTTCACTTAGAAAAGTCCTGATTTTTGGATACTGGGTCCCTTCTTTGATTACTCAATTTTATTAGTTGAAAGGAAAATACTATCATCTTTTTTCCAAAGTGGTAATGGAGTCAACATTAATTTCTGAATGGAGTTTCCTTGACAGGTCAATTTCAATGGTTCAATGGTTCCATTTAATTTCAGAGAATATATACTACCTGAAATTCTCACTCTCTGCAGACATTCACAAAACAGAAGAAAAACCCCAAAGACTGGATGACAGGAAAATGTTAGAACTCCAAAGCCCCCTCCCCCACTTGTTCCAGCAGGAAGCATCAGCCACCCCCACCAACCCACCGTGCAGGCGATAGTAAAGCCCCCAAAGAGCCCATGATCTAGGTCCATCAAAAAGTGCAGTCCATAGCCTAGCACTTCGAGTGCCAGAGGCTGTCTCTCTCACTAACCAGGGAGAGTGAGGGATCCTTCCTTCCATAGCAAGAGGGGAGACAAACAGCTCGCAGTTTCGATGTTACAGTCTGCAGCGTCCCTTTATTTCTCTGAGTTGAGAATCGGCAGCAAACTTATGGTTGTACTGAGCAGAAAAGAGATGGAATGTTAATATATATCCAACATTTAAGAATGATTTTATATTTGCTTGTACTGTTAACGATGTTGTTAACGATGCTGTTCTCATACTTCCGTTTAAGGCTATTAGTTTTGCCCTTCCATCTTTTTTTTTCAGCAATTATGAATTTTCATTATCTATAATTGTCCAGATACATTTTCCATGCCCTGAAATACTTTGCTAAATTTCTCATCCAAAGTAACGGGTGGGAAACAATAGGCATTGGCTAATCCTATTTCTGAATCAGTGTATCCTTGCTACTATCGGATGTCTCAGGAGAAGGGGCAAAGGCAGGTTACTGGCAACTTAAAACCGATTGCTCGAGGCAGATGGGTCTCATCAGCTGTAGTTGACTTCTCAGCTAGGAGAAGGAAAACTCTGATCTCAAACCTCTGCTGCTTTGCAGCTGTACCCATTCATGGAGAAGGTTTTGGGAGTAAACCCCAGGGAAATATCCGGGGCTGGAGTCCCTAAAGCAGTCCTACGTTAAGCTCAATGCTGACTGGCAACTCCAGCGACACTGCTGGTGCCAAAAATGATGATGCTCATATGACAAGCCACTCAGTCCTGGAATCATTTTCATGAACCTCCTTTGAACCCTCTCCAATGTCAGCCTGTTCTTTCTTAGATAAGGGGTCCAAAACTACTCACAATACTCCAAGTGGGGCCTCACCAGTGCTTCATAAGGCCTCAGCATCACATCCTTCCTTTGAAATCATTAGTTTATTTTTATCAGCATACAGTGAGAAGTTTGCCTTGCACACTGTTCAACGTGTTTCCTCTGCTGCTAGGTTGGATGGACTTTGAAGAACCTGGTTGCCAAACTGCGAGAGAATCCGAGCCAAGTGGTTCTTGTCATGAAAAAGCTGCCCCTTGAAATCTTACCATCTGTTTGTGCTTCCGAGATTATGTCTCCACACACACCCCAGCAATCACAGGTGAGAACAATTATATTCAATAAAATGAACAGCTGTATATTCACTTACTTAGCAATGCAGCATGGAATATGCCCTTCCAGCCCAGTGTCCCGCAACAACCCTGATTTAACCCTAACTTAATCAAAATATCCTCTGGTGTTGACCTTTCACCCTTAAACCATGACCTCTGGTTGTAGTCCCACCCGAACTCAGTGGAAAAAGTCTGTTTGCATTTACCCTATCTATACCCCTCGTAATTTTGTGCACCTCTATCAAATCTCTCCTCAATCTTCTACATGCTAAGGAATACAATCCTAACCTAGTCACTCTTTCCTTATGACTTAGGTCCTCCAGATCAAGCAACATCCTTGTAAATATTCTCTGTACTCTTTACATCTTCCCTGTAGGTAGGAGACGAAAACTGCACTCAGTACTCCAGATGAGACCTCACCAATGTCTTATACAACTTCAACATAACATGTCATCTCCTGTACTCAATACTTTGATTTATGAAGGCCAATGTGCCAAAAACTTGCTTTACAACGCTATCCACCTGCGACGCCACTTTCAATGAATTATGGACCTGTATTCCCAGATCTTTTTGTTCTACCACACTCCTCAGTGCCCTACCACTCACTGTGTAAGACCTACCCTGGTTGGACCTACCAAAGTGCAACACCTCGCACCTGTCTGCATTAAATTCCACCTGTCAATCTTCATTCCATTTTTCCAGCTGGTCCAGATCCCACTGCAAACCATGATGGTCTTCCTCTCTGTCCGCTGCACCCCCAATCTTGATGTCATCTGAAAATTTGCTGATCCAGTTAGCCACATTATCATCCAGATCATTGATATCAAAGACAAACAACAACAGACCCAGTATCGATCACTGCGACACACCACTAGTCACAGACCTCCAGTCACGCTGGCAATGTTTATATTTGTGGCAATGGCTGAGTTGGCAAAAGTAGGATCTGATTTTAAAAAATGAAGGCCTTGGGTTTGGATTATCCCTGTATCAGGATGTGTTTTAATTTTTATACCTGAGCAGGTACCTGGGCAGGATGAGCAGGGCCTGTGCTCAGGTCACGGTGGGTTGGGTAGCAAGCTGGTGTGTTAGGGATGCGTCGTTGCGGCTGAGGATTTGGGCAGCAGAGTGTGCTTGAGTTTAGAGGGTTGGGAGGATTGGATTAGAGTGAAAGACAAACATTCAAGGACATCAGGGTCATCTACTTAAGGGTTGGGTCCAAAAGTACGTAAGGGATTTAGCAGATGTTTGTCTATTTGTTCGTTGTATGCTGTGTCATATGACGTGGGTGATCATGGTCTTTCCGTGACCGTGATTGTTCTTGGCAAATATTTCTACAGAAATGGTTTGCCATTGCCTTCTTCTGGGCAGTGTCTTTACAAGATGGGTGACCCCAGCTATTATCAGTATTCTTCAGAGATTGTCTACCTGGTGTTACATAACCAGGACTTGTGATATGCACCAGCTGCTCATATGACCATCCACCACCTGCTCCCATGACTTCACATGATGCTGATCGGGGGGCTAAGCAGGTGCTACTCCTTGCCCAAGGGTGACCTGCAGGCTAGCAGAGGGAAGGAGCACTTTACCCAGGTATCTCTACCCAAGATAGACAGGTTCCAGTTCAGCATTGTGTCGTGAAGACCAGGTTGACCTGGGAATGACCAGCGATGGTCATTATTAGAACAACTCAGAATAAATTCACCGATAGTTCTCCAGAAGATGCTTTAGTGAGGGGTTAATATAATTCAGACCACACAAGTGCAAAGAGGATTCATGGCAGGAAGTGCCCAGTTATTTTTGGAGCTATGACAAATGATCTCAAACTGCTATCAGGTTTCACTTCAGAAACAAATGGGTTTTGATTACATAAAAGGAATGTTAGGTGATTGGATTTCAAAATCAGGATCTTTTTGCTCCTGGGCTAAATCGGCCAAAACAAGACAGAGTAGCAGTGGTAATGGAGCCAATGTTTCATGTCATAGGATCTCACATATCACATATTGGTTGCCCAGAGGTGGAGTTGGAATAACTATAAATTCAAGATGTTCTTTCATAATGGAAAAGTGCTATTGCAAGTCAGCACAAGAATAGATCTTGGAGGTACAGTGAAATCTTCAATCTCAGTATCTGATGGTAGTCTAAAGGTAGTGTTCTACTGAGTTGGTGCTAGGGTCTTTACAATGCACAGGTTGGTCCTATCTGAAGCAGAGCCTACAAATTCTTCTATATCTTGCAGTCGGATAATATCATTGGTGATGACCTTTGCTTTCCCCGCACCCCTGTAATGTCACGCAGTAAGGATGTGGCAGCATTGGAAGGGTTTATAGGAGATAAACAATAGATTCCAAATTTATAAAACTTTTATTAAAAAGAACAATCAGTGCAATCCAGAATGAAAATGGTAAATAAAGAAGAACTTTAGATCAGACACCTGAAGGAACATCTTCCCATACAGGCTGAGAGATGTTTTTCTAATCCAGCAGACAGCAAGCAGGAAACTAGGGCCATGAATTCCAAAAAAAAATTGTCTTCCTACCATCCTTGGCGGGTGTGAACATGAAAGTGGGGCAGGCGCCTCTTGTTTCTTTGATTTATTGCGTAAATTAAGTTTGCATGTTGTCTCCAGATGCTCCGGTTTCCTCCCTCAGTCCAAAGACGCACCACTTGATGGGTTAATTGGTCATCCCAGTTGGTTATGGTAGGTTAATTAGGCTCGGGTTAAATCGGGGGATTACTGGGTGGCACGGCTCGGGGTGCTAGAAGGGCCTATTCTGTGCTGCATCTCGATTTAGAAACCCATTAAAGACCTCTCTGATGCTTGCTTCCACTACTTTTTGGTTATTACCTTTCACAATGACTGGAGAAGAAGGTTGTCCAAGACGTCAAAAGAATCCAGATGAATTGAGAAGTAAGCAATGGGATGGAAGACGGAATTTAACTCAGACAAGTGTAAAGTGATGCATTTAGGAACTAAAATCAGAGCAGGATATACACAGTTAATAACCTTTAAGCAGAGAGATCCAGGGGTAAAGGTACAGTCCTGTGTAAAAGCCTTAGGCAAATATATATGGCTAGGATACCTAACACTTGTGCACAGTACTGTAGTAATTTTATATATGGCACTGTACTGCTGCAAAAAAAAAAATCATGGCATGTGTGAGTGATGATAAATCTGATTCTGATATGGGTCTCTATTATGGACGGAGAGTGGGAAGGGGGCAGGGAGCGGGAAATCATGGTTGGAAAAAGGGAAAGGGAGAGGAGAGGGAGCAGGAAGCACTAAAGAGACATTTTGTAATGACCAATAAGCTAATTGTTAGTGACCACGTGACCTTGTCTGGCATCTCTGGGCTGGGTGTGTCTGCACCCATGCCACACTCTGCCACCTGTCCCACACCCCTCCCGTGGCACTCCACCCTCACCATTCCCAACCTCCTTTGCTCCCGCCAGATTTATAAGTTTACTCTGCACTCCACACGTTGACAAATACAGTCCTGTGCAAAAGTCTTGGACACCCTGGCTATATATATGTACCTAAGACCTTTGCACAGTACTGTACATTGTTCCATGAAGTGGCTGTGTACTGACAGGGATGTGAAGAAGGCTTCTTCAGCCAACACACTGAGTGCAAGAATCAGAACGGTATGTTACACTTGTACAAATTACTATTTAGGTCACACTTGGAATATTGTGTGCAGTCAGTGTTGGTCACCAGATATGAAATTGAGCTAAAGAGAGTGCAGAAAAGATTCATCAAACGTTGCCTGGGTTGGTGGGCTTGAGTTTTAAATAATGAGAGATTGGATAGGCTGGGCCTGTATTCCCTGGTACAAAGGGAGGGTCCAAGGTTCCGTGATGGATTATGAGAGGCATGAGTAGGGCCGATAGCCAGATTCTCTTTCCCATGCGAGGAATGTCCCTTCGTAGGGTCCAATGTGAAAAGGCAGAGGTTTAAAATGGATCTGAGGGGTAAATTTTTCATACAAAGATCTGATAATATCTGGAATGAGCTGGTAGTGGTGGAGGCAGGAACAGGAGTAACATTTAAGAGGCATCTGTTCGAGTATTTGAATGAGCAAGGCATTGAGAGAGATGGAATTAAGTTCAGCAATTGGGATTATCATAGATGTGATGGGCTGAAGGGTCTGCTTCTTAACTGTACCACACTGTCAATATTGTAAAAGGAGTTACATCCAAAGTCAACATCACAACTACCCCTTTGGCTTTTTTAATAACTTTCATTTCTAAATCATATGTGTACGTAGAGTTGATGTGGAAGGAAGTGAAGTAAAATTCATTTGGTTTGCCTATATCTGTTCTTCCTTCTAGTTACCAGAAAGTCTATTAGAGGAAGAAGCACCATGTCCAGATCCCAGTGTACTCCCTGATAAATGTGTGCAGTGAGTATCATTTACTTTTCTTTGGGATTGAGATGTGATGGGTAAGGTTTACCGCACTGGTTTCCTGCAAAAGTGAACTTTGTTCAGATTTCAAATTCCAGGCTGCTAAGATTGATTAGGACTGACTGTAGTTGTCGGGTTCAATACTAAGGCGACTGACAAATTTACAACTGGCCAGTCTAAGTAGTATTGAGTATCATTCAATACAAAGGACGTTTAGAGCTGACTAGATGGGCCATTGTGGTCTTTTACAATCCTGTGTGATGCTTAGTTGGTTGCCTTTGAATGAGTTACATTAGATCTTGTCTCTGCTCTGAAGCACCTTAATGTCAATAACCAGCTCTCCATCTATTACTCTGGACAACAAAGATTTTGCTTCCTGAATACTTCTGGGTGTACCCTATGGACCTTGGGCTGCTGATCACGAAAATCTCTGTGAAATTTCTCTAACACGCACCATTATTTGAAATTGCCTGTATTTGTTATTTCAATTCATAATTCAAGTCAGAATAACTGATGCCAAGATGAGGGAAGGCATTTTTGTTGGTCCACAAATCAAACAGTTCATCAGTGACAGGTAATTCGAAGAACTTCTAGTGGGACCAGAGAAAATCACATGGAAGGCATTCAGGGATGTTGTTGAAAATTTTCTTGGTAACTCCAGAGACCAAACCATGTACAGCTGGTGGACAACATGCTTCGAGCACACAAATCCATGTAGTGCAACATGTCACTAAGGATTCATTCCCATTTAGACTTCTTCCCTGCACGTCTTGGCTCTGTCAGTGACGAGCATGGTGAAAGGTTTCACCAGGACATTGCCGTCATTGGAGAAGCAGTGTCAGGGCAAGTGGAATCTATCAATGCTGGCTGATTATTGTTGGACACTTAAAGCGAGAAGCCTCAGACACTGATTACAACTAAAATCATCAATAAAACACTTTTAGCTTAGTTGAACTATTGCAAAGCATCAACACCATTACGTGATTAAACGTATCATATTCAATAAAACTTAATTTGTCTCTCCAAATTCCTGCATGACACTAGCAATCTGAAATTATATTTGTATTTAGCTTCAAGCAGTCTATCATAAACAAAAAAAATTCTGTGGAAGCAACACTTTCGAAAAAATTTGTTGTCCAGTGTAATAGGAAAATAAAATATTCTTAACAAGTGTAGTTTTGTGGGGGGGAGGGGTGGCCCAAGACTGCAATTGATCTTTCACTTAGTTGTTTGAAGTGGGATTTTACATGATCAATATGAATATATAGAAATGCAGAATCAGACACAGACAATGTTTATGGTGCAGCATCTTTGATTGACCCGCAAGCAAGACACCAACTGGTATCGCGTCCATCCACCACATGTAGCTGTTGACTACTATCTACCAAATGTTGAAAGGCCTTGATAGAGCGTATCTGGAGAAGATGTTTCCTATGGTGAGAGAGTCTAAAACCAGACTCAGAATAGAGTGACACAGATTTAGAATGGAGATGAGGAAGAATGTCTTTAGTCAGTGGTTGGTGACTCTGTGGAATTTGTTGCCACAGGCAGCCGTGGAGGCCAAGTCATTGAGTGTAAGACAGAGGTTGATTGATTCTTGATTGGTCAGGGAATGAAGGGATACGGGGAGAAAACAGGAGACGGGCTGAGGGGGAAAATGGATCAGCCATGATGAAATGATGGAGCAGACTAGATGGGCCAAATGGCCTAATTCTGCTTGTGTATCTAATGGTCTTATTGTGTTCTGGCGGGCCATTTCAATCCTAGTCCTGGGTGCATTAATATCCAAGTGAAGGCTCTCATCCAAGCTCAAGCTTATGTTCAAACCTAATTATCATTCAACCATACATGAATACCGCCAAACGAAACAGCATTCCTCCGAGGCCAAGGTGCAAAACACAATACCAACAGTCATACACGGCACAAAGCACACGTAGCACATATAAGACGGCAGTCAACATACAGTCATGCAAAATATAACCCAAGTCCATGGATCTGTGGCTGTTGTCAGCAAGGAAAGGCCTGCAGCAGTCTGCAGTCGAACGCAATCTGTCCCGCCTTCCACCGAGCGAACATTGGAAGGCAGCACTGAATGGGAGAGGCCAGCCCCAGCGCGGTATGGACGCTGCGCCACACTTCCCCCAGCGTTCCTTCTCTGAACCAGCTGCGACAGGCAACACCACCTAGTCTGCGCTACAATGGAGGCTGCACGGCTCCCCCGCCATCAGTCTCACCAAAAAACCAGTGAACCGGACTTGCAGTATTCTGCATTACCAACTCCAGTTTATCTTAAAACACAGTGAAAGGCCCAATGAGCACCTCGGAGCTTCCTTGCTGTTGATTGCATGATCTCATATTCAGTGTCGGCAGTCTTCCAACTAAATGTTTTCTCCCAGTGAGATCAAAAAGCCCAAGTTGCTTCATGTTCCTTAAAATAACTGCGGAGAGCATGGCCATACAGAAGGTAACTATCCAAAATTACAGCAGAGGCAGCAAAAACAATTTTCTTTTTTTTTTCAATTCCAGTTATTCTCAGAGAGAGGATAAGATGAGGGTCCAGCAGGTTGCACAGGATGACTTCAGTGCTTCTGAAACCAACACACTCCACATGAATGAGTTTCAGTCTGTGCAGACTGACTCTGGCCCCAAAACTGAGTCTGTGATTGAAGCTGGAGAAGGAGATTGCTTGCAGCCAGAAATGACCCACAACGAGGGTAAGGATGAGTTCTTGTACAGTACTGGGCAAAAGTCCTAGGCACATACAGTATGTATAGCTGGTGTCTAAGACTTTTGCACAGCACTGTAGTAATTTTATGTATTGCACTGTACTGCTGCAAAAAAAAAAACAGATTTCATGACACATGTGCGTGATGATAAATCTGATTCTGATATGGGTCTCTATTGTGGACTGAGGGTGGGAAGGGGGCAGGGAGGGGAGAATCATGATTGGGAAAAGGGGAAGGGAGCAGGAAGCACCAGGGAGACATTCTGTAATGATCAATAAACCAGTTGTTTGGAATCAAATCACCTTGCCTGGTGTCTTAGGGCTGGGTGTGTCTGCACCCATGTCACCCCCACCCCGCCCTGGCACTCCTCTGCCTTCTGTCCCACACCCGTCCCCCAATGCTCCACCCTCAACATTCCCAAGATCCCTTTCTCCTACTGGATTTATAAATTTGTTTTCTGCTCCGTGTTGACAAATACAGTACTGTGCCAAAGTCTTAGATACCCTAGGTGTATGTGTGTATATATATAAAATACCCAAGACTTCTGCGCAATACTTTATATAATTGAGAGGCATTAATAAGGTGGAGAGCCAGACTCTCTTTTGCATGGTAGGGATGTCCCATGGTAGGGAAGGAAGAGGTTTAAAATGGATCTGAAGGGTAAGACTCTTGCACAGTACCATACATCTACACACAGATGCATACACACAATGAGAGGAGACGTCCAGCCTTTAGAGTGACCTGCGGGCGTGTTTGCAGCATGCTGTAAAATTAGATTCTGAACTGCAAAGCATGCGAGGCCTACAGCCAGCTGACTACACTGGCAATGAGTGCAAAAGTGGCAGAGACAAACTTCTGCACAGTCTGAGCAACTGAAATTTTGTTAGCTGAAAAAATTGTGGTTTGGGTCGCTTAGAAACGGTGAGTCATACAGTTAATGCATTCTTTAAAAGAAACTTCTGTATATCGATATCATAATTTGAATACATAAACTCCATTCTTGTTACCATGGTAATTAATGGAAAGCAATGGAATAAACGTTACTTTTTGTTCATTCATGAGATATGGCATCAATGGCAAGGGCAGCATTAATTATCCGTCTCCAATTACCCTTGAGAAGTTGTTGGTGAAGTAGTTGCTGATAAAATTATTGATATAACTGAGTGCCTTGCTTGACCTTCTCCGGTGACAGTCCTGAATGGTCCAAGCTACTGAGACAACAACTTTCCTACAGGCAGTGGTAAACCAGATTAGTTTTGTTGCGACAACCTGGTAGTACATGAAAACATTTTTTTTTCTAGATTTATCTCTGGATCATGAATCCAGGAAATTACATTCTATTTTGTTGCCTCGTTACACTGCTTATAAAGATTTTATAATTACGGTTGCTACATGGTAATTAATTTAATGCGATACTTCCAGTATAATCTGGCCATTGACTTTTTCAGAGAATTTAGACACAATGTCTGCAATGTTCATTTGACCTCAGTGTTACTTATACTTTATACTTTATTGTCGCCAGACAGTTGGTACTAGAACGTACAATCGTCACAGCGATATTTGATTCTGCGCTTCACACTCCCTGGATTACAAATATTAAATATTAAAAATTTAAATTATAAATCATAAATAGAAAATAGAAAAATGGAAAGTAAGGTAGTGCAAAAAAACCGAGAGGCAGGTCCGGATATTTGGAGGGTACGGCCCAGATCCGGGTCAGGATCCGTTCAGCAGTCCTATCACAGTTGGAAAAAAGCTGTTCCCAAATCTGGCCGTACGAGTCTTCAAACTCCTGAACCTTCTCCCAGAGGGAAGAAGGACGAAAAGTGTGTTGGCTGGGTGGGTCGTGTCCTTGATGATCGTGGCAGCACTGCTCCGACAGCGTGCAGTGTAAAGTGAGCCCACGGATGGAAGATTGGTTTGTGTGATGTGCTTTTGAGATACAGAACGTAAGAACAGGCCGTTTGGCACACAATATTGTGCCAAACTTACTCACCAGTAATTAAACACCTAACTAAACTAACCTCTTCTGCCTGCTCAATGTCCATACCCCTCCATTCTGTGCACTTTCAAGAGCCTACATAAGAGAATTTTAAATACCTCTATCGTATTTGCCTCCACTACCACCCTTGGCCGTCCATTCAAGGCAGACACCACTCTCTGTGTTAGAAAGCACAGACATCTCCTTTGAGCTTAGCCCCCTCTTGGCTTAATGCATGCTCTCTAGTACTGGACATTTCAACCCTGGAAAAATATACCAACTGTCCACTCTATAATCTTATGAACTTCTGTAGGGACTCCATTCATCCTCTTCCACTCCAAAGGAAACCATCAAATTCTGTCCAATCTCTCCTTGTAGCACATGCCCTCTAATCCATGTGGCATCTTGGTAAACCTCTAATGAACCTTCTTGCTATATAAATAAATAACTTGGATACAAATGTGGGTAGTAATTTCGCAGACAATATGAGAGTTGGTGGTGCTGTTGATAGTCTAGACCAGGGGTTCCTAACCTTTTTTATGCCATGGACTCCTACTGTTAACTGAAGGGTCCATTGATGCCAAATTGAGAACTCCGGTCTAGAAAATTGCCAAGGAATATAGCAGGATATAGATCAGATCTCATTAAATTCCCTCCAAAGCCTCCACATCTTTACTATAACGGGTCGACCAGAATCAAATGCAATATTCCAGGTGTGGCCTAACCAGTGTTTTCTAATGCTGCATCATAATTATTGTGGATACTTGGGTAGCTCTTTTGATAGATGGAGTCTTGTATTTCAGATCTTGTAGCATGGTTTTTCTCATAGCAAAGTGTTGATTTTGCTCTTGACCACATATCTTGTAAGGCAGTACTCTGCATCAGAGAGAGTTTTAAAAGATCTCAGAACAACAGAGATCTGAGGAAAGTTTTAAACACAGTGATCACTATTTGGAACTGATGGAGTTCGATACAGATTTGAGCAGAATAGGTGGATTTGAGCAGAATAGGTTTGAACAGAATAGATTTGAGCAGAATAGGTGGATTTGAGCAGAATAGGTTCATTGAAAGATAAGAGATCGATTATAAGAGTCAAATGTGGTCTAGAACAAAGGTTTGTTCCCTAAGGACTGGGGTGAGGAAAAATTCCTTCCTTCAGAGGGTTGGGAACCTGTGGAACTCTCGGCCATAAAAGACACTGAATATATTTTAGTAAAGATTTCAAGGTACAAATGACATCATTGGGTATGAGGAAAGAGTGTAGACATGGTATTGCAATACTCCAGATGCAGCTAAACCAGATTTTTATAAAGCTCCAACATATACTCATTGGCCACTTTATTAGGTACACCTGCCTGTTAATGTAAATATCTAATCAGCCAATCGTCAGGCAGTAATTCAATGTATAAAAGCATGCAGACATGGTCGAGCGGTTCAGTTGTTCAGACCGAGCATCAGAATGGAGAAGAAATGTGATCTAAGGGATTTTGACTGTGGAGTGATTATTGGTGCCAGATGGGGTGGTTTGAGTATCTCAGAACATGCATAACAATCTCTAGAGTTTAGGCAGAATGGTTCAAGAAACAAAACACATCCGGTAAGTGACAGTTCGATGGGCGAAAATGTCTTGTTAGTGAGAGGGGTTAGAGGAGAATGGCCAGACTGGTTCAAGCTGACAGGAAGGTGACAGTAACTCAAATAAATAGTGTGGGAGCTAAGGCTCCTGTACCTCCTTCCCGATGCAGCAGCATGTCCTAAGTGGTGGATGCTGTTTCTTTGTGACAGCGTTCCTTGTAGATGTGTTCAGCGGAGGGGAAGGCTTTTTCTGTGATGGGTTGGGCTATATCTACTACTTTTTGTAGGCAGTTTCACTCTTGGCGTTTCCATACCACTGCTGTGATCTCTTTGAAATGGCACCTATGTGCTGGTCCTCGGACAGGTCCTCTGATAGGATAACGCAAAGGAATTTAAAGTTTCTTACTCTCTCCAGCTCTGATCCACTAATGAGGACTAGCTTATGGACCTCCCGATTTCATCCCTCTGTAGTCAGTAACCAGCTCCTTAGTTCTTTATTCTCATAGCTATTTTAATACTTAAGGAGTTGTGAGAATGGTACTTGTGGACTCTGACAGGTATCTGTTGCTCGTTAGGCTGAGTAGAATATTATCTAGCTTTTGCGGCGAGCTTGAGGAGGCTGCTTTCCGGTTGTCAATGGGAGTGTTGAACTGTGTGCAGGTAGCACATCAGTCCTGGCCTTGTGATGAAAGGGAAAGCCCTCAAAAGGCAGATGAAGTTAGGTGGGCCAAAGACTCTGACAGTCAATGATTCATAAAAGGGTTTTGTACGGAGGTAATTTAATCTATCATGCCTTTGATGGTTCTTTACAATTACTCCCACTCCTCTGCCCTTTCTCGTAGCCCTGCACATTTCAGCTTTTCAAGTATATAATGGAATTACTTTTTGCAGAATTGTACTAAATCTGTGTCTACTGCTCTTTCAGGGTATGTATACTCAGTCATCTGTTACAAGTCGCCTTAAATCCAGCCTGTCTTTATTGACGATTGAAAATCTGCAGATGCTGGAGATCAAAGTAACACACACAAAATGCTGGAGGAGCTCAGCAGGCCAGGCAGCCTCTATGAAAAGAGTAAGCACTCGACATTCCGGGCCAAGACCTATCATTAGGATTAAGAGATGAGAAGTCAGAGTAAGAAGGTGGGGGAGGGGAGGAAAAAGTACAAGGTAGTAGGTGATAGGTGAAACCGGGAGAGGGATGAAGTAAAGAACTTCACTTTCTCCCTCACTGTTCCCCCTCTCCCCCTCTCCCCCTTCCCCTCTCCCCCTTCCCCTCTCCCCCTTCCTCTCTCCCCCTTCCCCTCTCCCCCTCCCCCTCTCCCCCTCCCCCTCTCCCCCTCCCCTCTCCCCCCTCTCCCCCCCTTTCCCCCTCCACTCCCTCCTCCCTCTCCCCCCCTCCCTCACCTTATCACCTTATCATCTTACCTGCCCATCACCTCCTTCTGGCGCTCTTCCCTCTTCCCTTTTCTCCATGGCCCTCTATCCTCTCCTATCAGATTCCCCCTCCTCCAACTCTTTATCTCTTGCACCAATCGACTTCCCAGCTCTTCAGTTCACCCCTCCTGCTCTCCCAACTTCACCTTTCACCCACTACCTCGTACTTCTTCCTCCCCTCCTGCTGCCTCCTTACTCTCACAACAGAGAAAACTATTTCCATTTGGTCCAGGAGTCAAGGACTTGTGGCTGTAACTTAAAAATTAGAGCGATATTTTTTCAGGGGTCCTGTTATTACAAAGCCTCCAAATACAAACACTGGCTTCTCCGAAAGACAACTGAGGCTAGGCTGATTATGAATATTCAGTCCTTCCTGAGGAAAGGTCTCAGCCTGAAACGTCGACTGTTTGTTCATTTCCATAGTTGGTGCTTGATCTGCTGAGTTCCTCCTGCATTTTGTGTGTGTTGTTTTGGATTTCTAGCATTTGCAGAATTTCTCGTGTTTTCAATCAAACTATGTTAGTTTTTGTTAACCAAAATTATTAAAAAGCACACAACATAAAGCATAGGGCTTTTCAATGTTAGTTTTAAGCCCAATCCTTTGACTGTCATGTTTGGTATTGT
Organism: Mobula birostris; assembly: GCF_030028105.1. Taxonomy (NCBI): domain Eukaryota; kingdom Metazoa; phylum Chordata; class Chondrichthyes; order Myliobatiformes; family Myliobatidae; genus Mobula; species Mobula birostris. Next base: position 6,678,907 of record NC_092399.1, read on the forward strand.
TGAGGATAGTGCTACGAAACTGAAGCCATCTAATTTGCAGATATTGGCCTTTATGCCTCTTATGGCCAGGAGGGCGATCTTGCTGAAGTGAAAGGAGGCCGTCCCGACCACTCATGTTCAATGGCTATCTGATGTTATGTTGTGCCTTGATCTAGAGAAGATTCATTGTTCGATTTCTGATTCTAAACATGATTTTCTAATGTTATGGGGACCCTTTCTGAGTTATTTTCATAATCATTGAACTGTTATTAAAGTATGGATCTGAGCCATTATTATTATAATATTATATGGTCAGGTATTTTTTTTCTCCTTTTATTTTTAGCAACCAGCTCATTTTGGTAGTGGAGGTATATTTTCTTTAAATAAATTACTATTATTTTATTTTATTTTATTTCATAATTTAATTTTTTTTCTACATGATTGATTTGGAATATGGGATACTGTGATCATATTACTGTGATTTAAATGTAATGTAATTCATATTACTTGTATCCTTATGAATTTTGTATTTGTATTTATGCAATTTATACAATATTAATAAAAATATTGAAAGAGAAAAGCATAGGGCAAGGAGAAATTTGTTCATAGACCATCTATGATCACATTGAATGGCAGACCAGTTTCACGCATTAAATCACTGTCTCCATGTTTTTACATGAAAGCCACCTTTTTTTTAATCTCCTTTGTTTATTTGTTCCTTAAAAGTATTATTTCACTCTGTTCTTTTGTGCATGTCACTCTTACAAAAGGCCTCACATGCCGAAGCAACCTTCGCTAAGGAGCTGAGGCCTGCTTCAACAATTGTTTTATTCATTTATTTATTCATTTTATTTAGAGATAACAGCACAGACAAGGGCCGTCCAGTCCAACGAGCCCAGGAGCCCAGCAGCCCACCTACTTAACCCTAGCCCAATTTACAATGACCAATTAACCTACTAACTGGTACATGGTTGGGCTGTGGGAAGAAACTGGTGCTCTCAGAGAGAACCCACATATTCCACAGGGTGGAGGTACACCCTCCTCTCAGAGGACAGTGGAATTGAACCGTGAACTCTGGGATGTCGCGAGCTGTAATAGCATCGCGCTAACCACTATGCTACCATGAAGCCCGCTAAAGATGCTTGATCTCACCTGGTTTGTTGTCAGGAAGTCAAAGACGCTGACTGTTTATCAAGTATTTGTCTTTGTGTTTCCCTCCGCCAAGTCCTTAGCCACCCCGCCAAGTCCTTAGCCACCTCACCAAGCCCCTTCCCCAATCCTTTCTCTGAAGGGAAGAACTAACAGATGAAAGGCATTTTTGGGCAATGATTAGGCACCATTCACTAATTTGGCGCGAGTCCACCAAATAGCACTTCTCAAAAGCACCTTTATCAGGCAGAGTACAGTTTCTAATCCTTTCTCCCTTGACATGCTGGGGCTTGCTGAGATATAAAGGTCCTGTGTTTAAAGTGTATTAACTATATGCACAATGTCAAAGTGCACTGTAAAATATATCATATCATTGACAATCTTGGATCTGATGTGCATGCACAGTTTTTCTTTAATTGCTCATATTTCCAAAGTGTTTGTCACGCTTGATTGATTCACTTTATTTGCTAACCTTGTAGATTTGCTGAAGTGCAGGAATATATAACAAAAACCCTGCAAAGCCACACAAGACTAATTAAACCCTTTCAAAGCTACCTTTCAAGAGACAACAGTTGTAGGAAATGAGCATAATTCGGTGAAACAACTTCCTCTTTATATTTGTTGTTTTTGTTCACATCTGAACAAATTGAATAATACTTTCCGGACGTCAATAAGCGCTGAAGTGACCTGTAGATATAGGATATTAAAATGTAGTGTTAGGTAAATAAATATTGCTAGCTGAGGTCTTTCATATGGACCTGTTATCTTTTCCGGAAGATTACTTGACTGTTTTTGTTTGCTTCATTCACCCTTCCGTGTACAATGCATCAATACAGGCGATCATCTTTCTCGGAGCACCCACTCTGTACGTGGTCTCTGTGACCACTGTGTGTGAGTAGACTTTCACCTTCCCCTAATTGCCAAAAGTGAAAATATTACCACACGTAGATATATTTCAATTAATGTACAATCTTTACAATTCTGATATTAATGTGCCAAAGTTGTAAAAGGAAAACACAAACACGAGGAATCTGCAGATGCTGGAATTTCAAGCAACACACATCAAAGTTGCTGGTGAACGCAGCAGGCCAGGCAGCATCTGTAGGAAGAGGTACAGTCGATGTTTCAGGCCGAGGCCCTTCGTCAGGACTAACTGAAGGAAGAGCTAATAAGAGATTTGAAAGTGGGAGGGGGAGATCCGAAATGATAGGGGAAGACAGGAGGGGGAGGGATGGAGCCAAGAGCTGGAAAGTTGATTGATAAAAGGGATATGAGAGGATCATGGGACAGGAGGCCCAGGGAGAAAGACAAGGGGGAGGGGGGAAGCCCAGAGGATGGGCAAGGGGTATAGTGAGAGGGACAGAGGGAGAAAAAGGAGAGAGAAAAAAAATTAATAATAAAAAATAAATAAATAACAGATGGGAATGAATCAACTTTTGCCAATCAACTGTCCAGCTCTTGGCTCCGTCCCTTCCCCTCTTGTCTTCTCCTATCATTTTGGATCTCCCCCTCCCCCTCCCACTTTCAAATCTCTTACTAGCTCTTCTTTCAGTTAGTCCTGACGAAGGGTCTCGGCCTGAAACGTCGACTGTACCTCTTCCTAGAGATGCTGCCTGGCCTGCTGCGTTCACCAGCAACTTTTGTGTGTTGCTTGTAAAAGGAAAAGCTTATTTTATTCTCTGACCTTGAGACTGTCCTGCATATGTACCTGAAATATTGAAGCTACTCCTTCAACTATAATTACTATCAAATGAATCCTTGTTTCCCAGTAAAGGCAGCATTAGACAGGTTTTAAAAATGGTACCCTTCGCTCATAATTTGCTGTGCCGTATGACGTGGGCAATCATGGTCTTTAACCATGATTGTTCTTGGCAAATTTTTCTACAGAAGTGGTTTGCCATTGCCACCTTTTGGGCAGTGTCTCAAGAGGGGTGACCTCAGCCATTATCAATACCCTTCAGCGATTGTCTGCCTGGCGTCAGTGGTCGCATAACCAGGACTTGTGTTGTGCACCAGCTGCTCATACAACTGGCTCTCTTGGCTTCACGTGGCCCTGATCAGTGGGGATGGGGTGAGGCGGGGGGCTAAGCAAGTGCCGCACCTTGCTCAAAAGGTGACCTGCAGGCCAGTGGAGGGAAGGAGATTCTCACACCTCCTTTGGTAGAGACGTGTCTCCAATCCACCTCCCAGACGAAGACATAGCAATGTTGTACACATCATGCAGGGATGTCATTGCCATCAGTATTATGTACAAGAGGTGCTGCCTCAGGAAGGCAACATCCATCATCAAAAGTCATCCATTCAGGTAGCTCCCATCAGGCAGGACGTACAGAAGCCTGAAGTCCCACACCACCAGGTTCAATAACTGCTCCTTCCCTTCAGCCTTTCCGTTTATGAACCAATTACCACAATCCTAATCACTAGAGCTTAGCAAAACTATAACAGCTTTGCAATAAAATATATTTTTTGTTCTAATTGTGTACTTTGTCATAAAAAATGTGCATAATATATATTTCTTGTGCTGCTGTGAGTATCTTATTGCACCTCCCTGTACGTGAACTTCTTCATTTGATAATAAATTTAACTTTGGCTCTTTAACGACTTGGCCCTAATAAGTATTGCAGAATGGCATTGCAGAGCATATCTCTCCCGTTCCATACAACCTCTTCCGTGAGAACTTCAGTAATTTATGTAATGGAGTATGTATTTGCTCATGTAGTGCAGCAGGTCTGAGCGTGCTTTCTCTGTTATTTACACTGTGTTTTGGTTTTGCAGATGAGCACATGGAGGTAGCAAGTCAAATATCTGATGAAAAAGAGCAGTTTGTTTCTGATGATCCACCAGCTTCCCCATCTCCAGGGATGACAGATCCTCATAAAGTTGAGGATAGAATGAAATACGATCGCAAGCAAGAAGCAACGGCAACATCACCATTAGCAGATGATGCAAGATCAGTGAGTACCAGCTTCTCTTGAGGCATCAGGGCCATGAAGGGATACGGGGAGAAGGCAGGAGATTAGGGCTGACGGGGAAAATGGATCGGCCATGGTGAAATGGTGGAGCAGACTCGATGGGCCGACTGGTTCTATATCTTATGGTCTTATTATTTAGAGAGCACAGGCCCTTCAGCCCACAATCTCCATGCCAACCATCTTATCCACCAGCTAGTCCCAGTTTCTTACATTTATCCTGTGTCCCTCTAGTCCCCTCCCCTCCAAGTACCTACCCAAATGTTTCTCAAATGTTACTATCGTATCTGCTTTGTCAGATCGTTCCAAATTCTCACCATCCTCTGCGTGAAAAAGTTGCTTTCTCAGGTTCCTTTCAAATTTTTCTTCTCTCACCCTAAATCTATGCCTGTTAGTTCTGGACTCCTCTACCCTGGAGAAAAGACTGTTACTGTCCATCTTATCTTGGCCTCTTGTGATTTTAAACACTTGTGTGTGGTTGTCCCTCATTCCAAGGAATAAATATCTATCCTGGCCAATCTCTCCCTATAATTCAAGTCATCTAGTCCTGGTAACATCCTCATAAATCATTTCTGCACTCTTTCCAAGTTAACCATGCCTTTCCTACAATAGTGTGACCAAGTCTGTACCTCTAGTGCAGTGTGCTATAACCAGTAACGTGTACATCAGCATTTAAATGCTCCAACTCCAATACTTGGTCGAAAGGTTCAATTATTATCAAAGTATATATGCAGTATACAACGCTGGGATTCTCCTTCTCCAGATAACTACGAAACCAAGAAAAAACGTGGAAGTCAGTCCAGAGAGAAACAGCAAACTAATCCCCCCCACCGCACCAAAAGTAACAGTAACGCGATCATCAGCCCCCAAACCCCACCTCCCCCGCATGAAACACAAAAACATCACCCTCTAACTCCTCCTTCTCGCACGAAAAAATCATGAAAGAATGAGCGAAAACATAGAATTTTTTTTATAAACTATAAGACTGAAAAACAGACAATTTCCATAGTCCATATCCATATCTATCAATGCAGAAAACCTTGGTAACATCCTGTGGGCACAGTCACAGGCCACACAGACTCCCCTCTCCGGCAGCAGAGCGATCCTGCCCTGACTAATGAAGACCAATCTTCTAAGCACCTTTTCCACTACCCTGTCTACCTGCGATGTTGTCTTCAATGATTTTTGCACTTGTGCTCCTAAGTCTCGCTGTTCCATTGCACTCCCTATTGCCCTACGATTCAAGAAATAAATCCTGCTCTGGTTTGACTTGCCCAGTACTGTGAGATTTTGGGTAGAAACTTGGGTAGGTCAACCAAAATGGAACTTGCCTTATGGAAAATTATGAAAAAGCTCAACATTGGGGTATTACCCAATGCCAACATCAAGAATTCCTAGAAATGGCGATGTTTTACGATTGTTCCACTTGCAGTTCATTGCAAAAAGCGGTTCATGTCTAAATGCAGCAGGACCTGGAAAAGATCCAGGACTGAACTGAAATGTAATGCAGCACCAATAACACAAAAGCTGAATTATTCCGGTGTAATTGTAGCCACAGTATCTTGTTGTTTGATGAAGTGAACTTTTAAGGGGATGAATGCAATGTCAAACAAATAGACCATTTTGTTTTGGATAATACAAATCATTCTGAATGAGAATGGAGATGTGCTCACCCACTCTTCTAAAGTACAGTTCATCGTACTTTTATCTAGAGGAAAAACTTTATGGAGTTTGAGATTTGAATCACTCTTTCCTGAATACTTCTGATTTATATAGTACTGTAACCCCCTCAAATTTGTAGGTAGTCCAGCCACTTACCTCCCACCTTCCTTTCTATTAATGACTTCCACAGGTTTACGAGAGTGATTCCAGAAAAGAAAGGTTTACACACGAGGAGCTTTTGGCGGCTCTGGGCCTCCATTGCTGGAGTTTAGAAGAATGAGGGGGTGTGGGGAGGTGGAATCCTCTCATTGGTGCATATCAAATATTGAAAGGCCTGGATAGAGTGGACGTGGAGAGGATGTTTCCAGCAGGGGAGACTGTAGAATAGAAGGGCGTCTCTGCAGAACAGAGATGAGGGGAAATTTCTTAAGTCAGAGGCTGATGGATCTGTGGAAATGATTGTCACAGACTGCTGTGGAGGCTGGGTATATTTTTTTTAGATTATGAGGACATGCAGTCCTCTTTTATTGTCATTTAGTAATGCATGCATTAAGAAATGATACAATATTCCTCTGGTGTGATATCACAGAAACACAGGACAGACCAAGACTGAAAAACTAACAAAACCACATAATTATAACATATAGTTACAACAGTGCAACAATACCATAACTTGATGAAGAACAGGCCATGGGCACAGTAAAAAAAGTTCAAAGTCTCTCGAAAGTCCCACATCTCACGCAGACGGGAGAAGGAAGAAAACTCTCCATGCCATGCCCAACCCAGTCCGACTCTGAGTCATCCGAAAACTTCGAGCTCTGATCAGCCCTCCGACACCGAGTACCGAGCACCATCTCTGCCAAACGCTTCAACCTCAGCCTCGGTCGCCAGCAGCAGGCAAAGCCGGGGATGTTGGGGCCTTTCCTCCGTAGATTCTCGATCGCACAGTAGCAGCAGCAGTGAACCGGGCATTTCAGAAATTTCTCCAGATGTTCCTCTGCTTCTCACGTCTGTCTCCATCAAATCAGGATTGTGCATGGCGTCCTACTTACAAATATGATATCATTTCATCGGAGAGGCTACGTGCGCTGTGTTGCGCCGCCATCTTCTCCTCTGCTTATAAAGCAGAGCTTGATAAGTTCTTGATTTGTAAGGGCGTTGAAGTTACGGGGAGACAGCAGGAGAATGGGTTTGAGAGGGAAAATAAATGGGTCCTGATCGAACAGTGGAGCAGGCTCAAGGGGCTGAATGAACTAAATGCTGCTCCTATGAGCCCACTAGGGGAAAGGCAGTTCTGGACTGGGTGCTGTGTGTGTAATGAACCGGTTTTGATTAGGCAGCTGAAGGTAAGTGATCTTAACTTAAGAACAAGTACAGGTTTTCCCCGCCACTTGAAGGTAGAGCGTTCCACTGAAATGGTTCGTAAGCCGAAATGTCGTAAAGTGAAGAAGCAATTACCATTTATTAATATGGGAAAAATTTTTGAGCGTTCGCAGACCCAAAAAATAACCTACCAAATCATGCCAAATAACACATAAAACCTAAAATAACAGTAACATATAGTAAAAGCAGGAATGATATGATAAATACACAGCCTATATAAAGTAGAAATACTTTTTGCAATCATTGAAGTACTGTCCAGCGCGGCAAAAGTCTCACGCATGCACTCTTGGCAGAAGCACTTTCTCCAACAACCTTTAAGCAATGAGGCTGCCAAATCGTACCAAATAACAAATCATACTAAATAACACAAAAATACACAGCCCATATAAAGTAACAATTTTTTTTGCAATCATTGAAGCACAGTCTAGCGCAGCGAAGATCTCACGCATGCGCACTCGGCGGAAGGCACTGTCAATGCAGGCGCTGTCAGCAGAAGTGCTCTCTCCAGTAACCTTTAAGCTATGAGGCTGCCAAATCAAACCAAATAACAAATCATACTAAACACAAAAATACACAACCTATATAAAGTAGAAATAATGTATGTACACTGAGGTTTCACTTACGGGAATCGGGATGGTGTGTTAGGCTGAGTCGTGGGAAATTGGGATAGTGGGAGGTAGAGGAGACTGGGGTGTCATCTCATTGTAGTCTATTTCCAATAGGGCAGCCAAGTCATCTTCTTCTATGTCTGCCTGCCTCGATGTCGAAGTTCGAGGTTCGTCATCTGCTATGGCTGATGTGCAAGGCTTGAAAAACGACAGTATACTTGACTGCTGAGCCTCGCGCATTTTTAGATCATACAGTTCTTTGTAAGCACTCAAAACATACTGCAACCTGCCCTAAACCTACTTGCCCTTTCAAAATTAAAGTCATACTTTTCTGCAATCATTGCAGCGCTGTCAATCACAGCGAAAATCTCACGCAACTGCTTCACGTTCAGTCCCTGGATGACTTCATTTTCGCTACTGCGTTCGGTTTCGATTGTTATCCTTTCCTCTTGCAATTGCATCAGCTCTTCATCTGTCAATTCTTGGTCATGGGATGCCAAAACCTCTTCAACATCATCTTCGTCAACTTCCACAAACCCAGCCTCCTTAGCCAAATTCACTATTGTCGTATTTATTGTTGATGGTTCGAAGCCTTTAAAGTCGTTCACTGCTTCGGGACATACTTTCCTCCAAACGCCATTTCTCAGCGAGACTGTTAGCCTATCGAGAGCATCTCCAATGTTGGCGATTGCCAGTTTAATATTGTAATCTTTCCAGATCTCTCGCAAAGATGCTTCGGAGTTGCCCTCTCTGTCAATAGCACTTACAATAAAACGCATCACATTTTGTGTATAGTAAGCCTTAATTGTGGCTTTTAGGCCTTGGTCACACGGTTGCAGCAACGATGTCGTATTCGGCGGTAAGAACGCAAGGCAAATGTTACCGCCATACTCAGTAATGCCAGGTGGATGAGCAGCACAATTATCGACAATCACAAGACACCTATTATCGAGGTTATTTTCTCTACAGTATTTTTCAACAAAAGGACTAAAGTATCTGCTCATGTACTCAGAAAAAAGCACTTGGGTGTTCCAACTGCTTGGATGTGAACAGAACACAACGGGAAGTGTTTTCTTATCAACACCTTTAAGTGTCCTCGGATTTTCTGAATGGTACACTAGTAGAGACTTAGTGGCGTTAATAATAGGCATTAGGGTAAACCTGTCCTTCGATGCCTTGTGTCCCTTAGCCTGCTTTTCTTCCTTCAAAATAAATGTCTTACTCAGCATTTTTTCCAATAAATTGCAGTTTCGTCACAGTTAAACACTTGCTTATGCGAATAACCACCTGCTGTAAATATTTTCTTTAGTTCTGCTGGGAAACCTTCAGCATCAGCCGAAGCACTCTCTCCAGTAAACGTTAAACTATGAAGCTGCCCTTGCCTCAGAAACCAATCAAACCACCCGTGACTACCTTTAAATTCCACTTTCGGCCAGTGCTTTCTGTTTCAGATTAAAAAAAACTGACTGATTTCTCCTTAAGTGTAAGATAACTTAAAGGAACACCACGTTTTGTACACCCATCAATCCACTCAAGCAGTAGACTTTCCATTTTATCCATTACTGGATGCCGACGAAGAGAGACCACTTTGCTACGAGCAGAACCAACAGTATCATCGGCAGCTTGCAAGATTTTTTCTCTCTGCGTATAAATAGTGCGAATGGTGGACACAGGCAAGTTCAACGCGCGGACAATGTCCTTACTTCGTTCACCACGATCAAAATGTTAATTATGTCTAGTTTTATGCTAAGTGTAACACCCTTACGAGCTCTTTTATGCTTTTCCGATACCTTCAAACTCATCTTGCTAATGGATGCACAAAATAAATCGAGATAAAGCACATGTTTAAGCAATGGCGGCTAGAATGCAGTTCTGGGGGAGGAGCTTGGCTGTTCAGGGTGCGCGCTACTTTTTCCCCGCACGTCGCCATTTTTCACGCGCTTTTTTCGTAACAGTGAAAAAACCTTCTGTTAGCGAAAACGGTACTAATGTAGGTCTTTCATGACAGTGAGGTTTTGTAAAGCGAACGTTCGAAAAGCGGGGGACACCTGTAATCATAATAGAATTCACACTGCAGTTTGAGAGGGGGAAGCTAAAATCTGATATTACAGTGGAATAACATAGAAAACATAGAAACATAGAAAATAGGCGCAGGAGTAGGCCATTCGGCCCTTCGAGCCTGCACCGCCATTTATTATGATCATGGCTGATCATCCAACTCAACCCTGCACCAGCCTTCCCTCCATACCCCCTGATCCCCGTAGCCACAAGGGCCATATCTAACTCCCTCTTAAATATAGCCAATGAACTGGCCTCAACTGTTTCCTGTGGCAGAGAATTCCACAGATTCACCACTCTCTGTGTGAAGAAGTTTTTTCTAATCTCAGTCCTAAAAGGCTTCCCCTTTATACTAAAACTGTGACCCCTCGTTCTGGACTTCCCCAACATCGGGAACAATCTTCCTGCATCTAGCCTGTCCAATCCCTTTAGAATTTAGAATTTAGGGGAACTACAGAGGCATGAGAGAGGAGCTGGCCAAAGTTGATTGGAAGGGGACACTAGTAGGGATGATGGCAGAACAGCAATGACTGGAGTTCCTGGGTGCAATCCAAAAGATGCAGGATAGATGCATCCCAAAGATGAAGAAGTATTCTAAAGGAAGGATAAAACAACCGTGGCTGACAAGGGAAGTCAAAGACGGCATAAAAGCAAAAGAGAGGACATATAATAGAGCAAAAAATAATGGGAAGTTAGTGGATTAGGAAGCTTTTAAAAACCAGCAGATGGCAACTAAAAAAGCCAGAAGGGGAGAAAAGATTAAATATGAAGGTAAGTTAGCCAGTAATATCAAAGGGGGTACCAAAAGTTTTTTTTTCAGATATACAAAGAGTAAAAGAGAGGCAAAAATAGATATCAAACTGCTGGGAAATGACACTGGAGAGGTAGCAATGGGAGACAAAGAAATGGCAGAAGAATTTAAAGAGTATTTTGCATCAGTCTTCACTATGGAAGACACTAGCAGTATGCTAGAAATGCAAGAGTGTCAGGGGACTGAAGTTGAGTGTCGTTGCTATTACTAAGGAGAAGGTGTTTCGGAAGCTGAAAGGTCTGAAAGTTGATAAGTCACCTGGGCCAGATGGAATGCACCCCCGGGTTCTGAAAGAGGTGGCTGAAAAGATTGTGGAGGCTTTAGTAATGATTTTTCAGGAATGGCTAGTTCTGGGATGGCTCCAGAGGACTGGAAAATTGCAAATGTCACCACACTCTTTCAAAATGGAGGGAGGCAGAAGGAAGGAAATTATAGGCCAGTTAGCATGACTTCAGTGGTTGGAAAGATGTTAGAGTCTATTACTAAGGATGAGGTCTCAGGGTACTTGGAGGCACATGATAAGATGGGGCAAAGTCTGCATGGTTTCCTTAAGGGGAAATCTTGCCTTTCAAATCTGTTGGAATTGTTTGAAGAAATAACCAGCAGAATAGACCAAGGAGTCAGTGGATGTTGTTTCCTTGGATTTTCAGAAGGCCTTTGACTAGGTGCTGCACATGAGGCTGCTTAACAAAATAGGAGCCCACTGTATTACAGGAAAGATGGGATAGAAGATTGGTTGACTGGTAGGAGGCAAACAGTGGGACTAAAGGGGGCCTATTCTGGTTGGCTGCCGGTGACTAGCGGTGAGCTGCAGCGGCCAGTATTGGGATCACTTCTTCTCAAATGTCAATAACTTGTGTGGCAGAATTAATGTCTTCCTGGCCAAGTTTGCAGATGATATGAGATAGGTGGAGGGGCAGGTAGTGCTGAGGAAGTAGAGAGTCTGCAGAAGGACTTGGACAGATTAGGAGAATGGGCAATGAAGTGGCAGAAGGAATATAGTGTAGGGAAGTGTGTGGTCATGCACTTTGGGAGAAGGAATAAAGGCGTAGCCTACTTTTCAATCAGGGAGAAAATTCAAACATCAGAGGTGCAAGGGACTTGGGAGTCCTCATGTAGGATTCCTTAAAGGTTAACTTGCAGGTTGACTCAGTGGTAAGGAAGGCCAATGGAATGTTATCATTCATTTCGAGAGGACTAGGATGCAAAATAAGCATGTAATACTGAGGTTTTATAAAGCATTGGTCGGAGCACACCTGAAGTATTGTGAGCAGATTTATCTAAGAAAAGATTTGCTGACCTTGAAGAGGATCGAAGGAGGTTCTCAAGAATGATTCCAGGAATGAAAGGGATAATGTATGGGGGGGGGGGGCCTGTACTCGTTGGAATTTAAAAGAATGAGCCTATTGAAAATGGAAAGGCCTAGATAGAGTGGAAGTGGAGAGGATGTTTCATATAGTGAGTGAGTCTAGACCAGAGGACACAGCCTCAGAGTAGAAGGTCATCCCTTTAGAATGGAGATGAGGTGGAATTTCTTTAGCCAGAGGGTGGTGAATCTGGGGAGTTCATCGCCACGGACTGCTGTGGAGCCTAAGTATTTGGTTATATTTAAAGCAGAGGTTGATTAGGTTCTTGATGTATAAGGGTGTTAAAGGTTATGGGGAGAAGACAGGAGAGTGAAATTGAGAAAGGAAAATAGATCAGCCATCATCAAGTGGCGGAGCAGACTCGATGGACTGGGTGACTTGAATTCTTCTCCCATGTCTTGTGATCTTATTATGGGTCATGCTGTTAATGTCCTGTCTGACTGAGCCCTCTGCAGATCTGCTCAGTGCTGCCCTCCCTGGGATTGACTGGCTATTGTAGCTTCTGCACCACATTACTGTATACACCTGAAACTGAGGCAAGGGGTAAAAAAATCCATCAGCTGTACAACTGGGAATGCTAGTGACCCGGTGCAGGACTTTCGAGTTGATATATCACAATCAAGGCTGTTGCAACCGTTTTCATAAATTTAATTTGTTTCAGGTCCAATTACGCAACAGAAGGAAGAAAAAGGGTGAGTAAAAGTTATTTTTTTCCTTCTGAAGCTCTTAACTCCTAGAACTTTAACCCATGTCACTAATTCAGGAAAAAGAGCCCATGAGCCCAGCCACCCTTGACAACACTGTACTTAATTGTAAGGAAACCCAAAATGGTGGATGATGGACTCCCTCTTGTGGTGTTGGCTGTACTGCCTAACCATGCTACAGGCCGTCTCCAGGTAACTACTAGTTCCATTTCTACAGACATCCATAAATCAAAAAATACCCAAAAATTTCTCAATATGGTAACCTCACCTGCACAGTATTGCAACGAATGGCGTCAATAGCACATAAAAATGATAAGAAAGAACAATTACCTGAGACGGAAGGAGAGAGAGGAAAATAGATCCTCCATTGTAGGAATAAATGTTAAATGTGCAAAAGCCTGCAGATACTGGAAATCTGGAGCAACACACACAAAATGCTGGAGGAACTCAGCAGGTCACACAGCGTCTAGGGAAAAGAGTAAGCAGTCAATGTTTCAGGCTGAGACCCTCCAACAGGACTGAGAGGATAGGGGGTCGGGGGAAGATGCCTGAATTAAATGGTGTGGCGAAGGGAAGGAGGACAGGCTGGAAGGTGAGAGGTGAAGCCAGGTGGGTGGGAAAGGTCAAGGGCTGGAGAAGAAAGAGTCTGATAGAAGAGGAGAGTGGACCATAGGAGAAAAGGAGGGAAAAGGGGACTCGGGGAGGTGATAGGCAGGTGAGAAGACGTAAAAGGCCAGAGTGGGGAATAGAGCAAGATTCTTTCTTGTCCACCCCTTGACCTTTCCCACACACCTGGCTTCACCTATCAGCTTCCAGGTAGCCTCCTTCCCCTCCCCCCCACGGTTTAATTCAGGCATCTTCCCCCTTCCTTTCTAGTCCTGATGGAGGGTCTTGGCCCGACACATCGACTGTTCACTCTTTCCCATTGATGCTGCCTGACCTGCTGAGCTCCTCCAGCATTTGATGTGTGTTGCTCGGGAAGAAGCGTATAATTGGGACTTTTGACTTTATTAATACCATGGGAGCTGATTCATTTCTAAAGGTGTCCATGAGTTGGATATTGTTAACCAGGAACAGACAGTACAGCACCGCACACGTCATTGAGAAGACGCAAATTGTGCAGGTTGAGTCAGTGGTAAAGAAAGCAAGTGCAATGTTAGCATTCATTTAGTATATACCTTGGAGAGCATTCAGACAGGCGGGGTGAGAGGCTACTGCACTGGACCAAAAGAAGCTGCAGAGGGTTGTAAATCTAGTCAGCTCCATCTTGGCCACTAGCCTACAAAGTACCCAGGACATCTTCAGGGAGCAGTGTCTCAGAAAGGCAGCTTCCATTGTTAAGGACCCCCAGCACCCAGAACATGCCCTTTTCTCACTGTTACCATCAGGTAGGAGGTACAGAAGCCTGAAGGCACACACTCAGCGATTCAGGAACAGCTTCTTCCCCTCTGCCATCCGATTCCTAAATGGACATTGAACCCGTGAACACTACCTCACTTTATATTAAAAAAGTCTGTTCTTGCACGATTTTTAATCTATTCAATATACATGTATTGTAATTGATTTATTTATCTCTCTTCTATATTATATATCGCATGAACTGCTGCTGCTGGGTTAACAAATTTCACGGCACATGCCGCTGATGATAAACCTGATTCCGACTCTGATCGTGGTACTGATTGAGTAGACTGACATTTCCCATTGTGAACTTGGATGCTGAGGGAAGGAAGATTAGAGAGAGAGCATGGGGGTAGGTTCTGGAGACAGTTATTACGAGAAGCCGACTCTGACTTCAGAAGCATGTAAGACTCTCAGGTGAAATGTAAGAAGGAGACTTCCTGATAATCACTTGCTGATTAATCTCTTTCAACTGATGGATCATTATCGTCCATGCTAAATACAGTTGTAAGGTATATTGAAGGTTGTCAGGGCAAAGATAAGTACATGGATGGCAGAGATGTGGATAGCTGTGGTCCAGGTCGATGGGAGTAGGCAGTTTAAATGGTTCGGCATTGAGTAGATGTTTCTGTGCTGTACTTTTCTATGACTCTAAAAGTGTCCTGGGTGCGAACCCTCAATATCATTGATGAATGGAACCTCAAAAGCATCCTTACAAATGGACTAGTGGAATTCTGGGATGTTGGTGCTAGACCAGGTTTGCAATTGATGGAAAAGGAACACAGAGACAAACCCCTGTTCTTGTCCTCACCAGTTTATCTTCCACGGATTCACCCGTCCTTTATTGTGCCAATAGGAGTGGCTGTCATTCCAGTTCTGGCGGGGTCAGAATTCAGTATGTTGTGTCAGTCTTCTAACAGGAACGTCTCTGATTTTTTTTCTCTCTCTCTATGATCACAGGGGTAGCAACTGCACTGAGCCGTAGACGGATCTCTTGCAGGGACCTTGGTCTGGGCGAATGCTATGGCTGGCTTTGGAAAAAGAAGGAGTACACGAGGTTCATGAGCCAGAAGTGGAAGCGCTGCTGGTTTATCCTGAAGGGCCACACCCTGTACTGGTACAACAGTGAAAACGTGAGTGCCTGAGAGATCAGTTGCTTCTGCAGAACAGACTCCAGTGCTGATTTATGGGTGGCCAAATTTTCTATCTTAAACCAGAACAAACAGTGCCTGATTACAACAGCCAGACATCTGCCTTGCCACATATATGGCCCTTTTACCCAAAGGAAAAAGAACCCTTTATTTAGAAGACACTTCATGGACCTCAGGATATCGCAGAATGTTTAACAGTCAACTGAATCCTTTTGGAAAGTATTTTCAATTTAGATTTTAGATTTAGACATATAGCACTTCTGCTAGATGAGCCAGTGACGCTCAGTTACACCCATGTGACTAATTAGCCTACTAACCCATACATCCTCGGAATGTGGGAGGAAACCAGAGCACCCAGAGGAAACCCACACGGTCTCGGGGAGAGCGTACAAACCCCTTACAGACAGTGGCGGGAATTGAACCCGGGTGGTTAGCACTGTAAAGTGTTGTGCTAACCACGATGCTGTCATTCTGCAGTTGTAAGCAATGAGGCAACCAACTTGCATAAAGTAATATCCTTAAACAGTAACGTAACAATGTCTCAATAAGTTATTCTCATAACAGTGATTGAGTAATAAATACTGGCCCTATTTTTCTTTGAAGCGTTTCTCTTGCCAAACAAAATGCTTCAAAAATAACATCAAAATCAGCCTGAAGAAATTCAGCAGTACATCTTAAAAATCGGAATCTGCTACCTGAGAACGAACTTCGCCATGCCGCAGAGAACAAGCGACAGCTGCAGAAGTTCAAAATTCAAAACATAAATTTATTATGAAAGTACATATATGTCACCATATACAAACCTGAAATTCATTTTCTTGTGGGCATACTCAATAAATCCATAATAGAGTAATAAAATCAATGAAAGTCTGACAACCAGCACGTAAAAGACAACAGGTTGTGCAAGTATAAAAGAAAGAAAAAAAAATAATAAATAAACAATAAATATCAAGAATGTGAGATGAGTCTTTTAAAGTAAGTCCCTAGGCTGTGGGAACAATTCGGTGATGGGGCAAGTGAAGTTGAGTTTGGTTCAAGAGCCTGATGTTTGAAGGGTGGTAACTGTTCCTAAATGGGTGGAGTGAGTGCTGATGCTCCTGCGCTTTCTTCCTGATGGCCGCAGAGAGAAGAGAGCATGTCCTGGCTGGTGGAGTCCCTGATTATTGAGGCCACTTTCCTGCGAGAACACTCCTTGTAGATGTGCTCAATGGTGGGAAGGGCTTTACCTGTGATGGACTGGGCCGTATCCACTACTTTTTGTAGGATTTTCTATTCAAGGGCATCGGTATTTCCATACCAGGCTGTGATGCTGCCAGTCAATATACTCCCCACTACACATTTATAGAAGTTTGTCAAGGTTTTAGATGTCGTGCCGAATCTTCGCAAACTCCCAGGGAAGTAGAGGCGCTGCTTCGTAATTGCACTGACATTCTTGGCCCCGGGCGGATCCTCTATAATGATGACACCAAGGAGTTCAAAGGTGCTGACCTTCTTCACCCAAAGTGTGAAGAAAAGGAGAGACTGAAGAACCAAAGGCCCCAACCACCAACCACACTCTCCACTTACTCGCCCACGCTGCAGCGGAGTATGTGGAACCTGGACCAGCCTCTACAGCCACCTGAGGACCTGCCAATAGACAACTCCTTACCTATTTGTTACCGACATTTTTATGCCATGGACCAAGGGGTCCATGCATCCCAGGCTGGGAACCCTTGCCTTAGGAGGACATCATGCTCAACTCAAGTGATCGTGCTACTGCCACTACTACTGAGGATAATTTTCCTGTTCCTCTTCTTGGGAAATAATGCTGTGGAATCTTTTACATGAACCCGAGGCCCTCTAGTTAATGCTTAATCCAGAAGATATCACTTCAAACAAAAATAACCTTTTTGTAAAGCCTGGCCTAGATGATTTGTGTTTAGATCTCAAAGTCAGCCAACAGTTAAAATCAATTTTCAGTTGCCAGTTCAAGTATAGCATGTGACTCATTCAGGAACTACAATCTGTGCAGAACTTGGACTTCCAACCTCCCACGCATTAATTTCTGCCGAACTTTAAGTGGTTTATTTCTAAGAAAAAAACAGATTGAGTCTGTGCTGCCTAAGTTCAGTATTTATTTCCATATAATTTGACTTGTTATTAAATCCGCATTGCCACAGGGACTCTCTGAGTTGGGGTTTTCAAGTCTAAAGATGTGAATGAAGCTGAATCTTTGAGCCAAGGAGGGCCCTGGGTGAAACTGTATTTACATACAGGGAAGACGATCATCTTTCAGATTATCTCTTGAGCACTGCTTTATAAGTAAGCAAACCTTGTGTAAGAATAAGAAACTGAATCAACAAACTTCAATGAGAAAGCGCAGCAGGCAGAGGCTAAAGGGCAAAGCTCCGGAGATTAGGGCAACAAAGAGCTGGTCACAGGAGGCGGAGGAGCGGCCAGGGGATTGCTCTGAGTCCGTGGACTGGGCCATGTTGAAGGACTCCCCTGGACAGCTGAATGAATGCACCGTGGTCATAGTGGGCTTTATTAAAACAGCTGTACATGAGTGTGTCCACCACAATATCATTCACAGTCTTCTCCAGCCAGAACCCCTGGATGAACCATGAGATCCGCAGACCGCTGAGGGCCAGATCAGGGGCATTCACGTCCAATGACCAAGAAAGTTATAAGAGGTCCAGGTACGATCTCCAGAAAGCCATCTCAGGGATAAAGTGGCAATTCTGGACTAAACTTGAATCAACAAAAAATGCTTGACAGTCCTGTCAAGGCTCGAATACTATCACCTCTTATAAAGTTTAGTCAGGCGACATAGGCTTCACTTCCAGATGAGCTCAATACCTTCTATGCTTGGTTTGACCATCAAAACATGGAGAGACATTGCTCATTTTGCCCCCACAGAACCGTTGGCTCTTTTATACATGTTGAATGGGAATATCCAGGGGTTTTTGTTTTGTGGGGGAAGGTTATCAGTACTCTTACAGAACTAACAGGGGTACAATTACCAATGGTCCCCGCTGTACATCTTCTAAATGATGACTCCCACCTTTCCCTTACGGAAAAAACACGCAAAGTCTGGCTGGCAGGCCTGACTGCAGCTAAGAAGATTGTAGTGCAGCGTTGGAAACCTCCCCATGATATTCCAAATACTCAGTGGCTTCGGAGCTTTCTGGGCATTTCTTACCTGGAACTACCATCAGCAAGAGTAAATGATGCACGACCAAACACAATCATAATGTGGACAAATTTGATACCTAACTTAAAAGATCTTCTGTTAAAATAGGAATTCTCTGTCTGTGTATGCACTACTATTCAGTTGGTTGGCGGAGGGGAGATGGGTGGGGGGAGAGAGGGGTGGAGGAGGGAGGGGTGGGGATGAGGAAGAGGATGAGGGGTGGAGGGGGTATGGTGATGAAGGTTGAGGGGTGGCTGAGTTAAACAGTCAAAATGTAATCGGCAACTGGTTGTATTGAATGTAATTTGTTGGTGTTGCAATAAAAAATTAGTGATTTAAAAAAAAACACATGGAGAGACCATCACAAGGTCCCACAGCCCCCGATGATCCTGTGATTTCAGTCTCTGAGGCCAATGTGTGAGCAACCTTCCGCTGGGTGAACCCACGAAAAGCATCTGGCCCAGTCTGGGTCCCTGGGCAAGGCTTAAGGACCTATGCTGACCACCTGGCTGGCGTGTTCACTGAGATCTTTAACCTCTCACCTCGGCAGTCTGAGGTAGCCACCTGATTCAAGCAGGCTTCAATTATACCGGTGCCTAAGAAGAACGTGGAAACCTGCCTTAGTAGCACTTACATCCACAGTGATGAAGTGCTTTGAGAGGTTGGTGATGAAACACATCAACTTCTGCCTGAGATGCAACTTGGATCCGCTCCAATTTCCCTACCGGAGCGACAGGTCCACAGCAGATGCCATCTCACTGGCTCTTCATACAACCCTGGTACATCTGGACAGCAAGGATGCATACATCAGGATGCTCTTCATTGACTACTGCTCAGCATTCAATACCAACATTTCCTTAAAACTGATCAATAACCTCCAAGACCTGGGCCTCAATACCTCCTTGTGCAATTGGATCCTCACATTCCTCACTTGCAGACCCCGGTCAGTTCAGATTGGCAACAACGTCTCCTCCACAATCTCCATCAGCACAGGCGCACCACAAGGCTGTGTGCTTAGCCCCCTGCTCTGCTGGCGTTACACTTGTGACTGTGAGGCTAAGCGCAGTTCCAATGTCATATTCAAGTTTGTTGAATACACCACTATCGTAGGCCAAATCAAATGTGGTGGTGAATCAGCGTATAGGAGGGAGATTGAAAGTTTGGTTGAGTGGTGCCACAACAACAACCTCTCACTCAGTGTCAGCAAGACCAGGGAGCTGATTATTGACTTCAGGAGGAGGAAACCAGAGGTCTATGAGCTAGTCCTCACTGGAGAATCAGTGGTGGGGAGAATCAGCAACTTTAAATTCCTCGATGTTATTATTTCAGAGGAACTGTTCTGGCCCAGCACGTAAGTGCAATTATGAAGAAAGCACGGCAGCGCCTCCACTTCTTCACAAGTGTGCAAAGATTTGGTATGACATCTAAAACATTGACAAACTTCTATAGATATGTGGTGGAGAGTATATTGACTGGCTGCATCAAAGCCTGGTATGGAAACACTAATGCCCTTGAACAGAAAATCTTACAAAAGGTTGTGGTTGTGGATATGGCCCAGTCCGTCACAAGTAAAGCCCTCCCCACCATTCCACTCATCTACATGAAACACTGTTGTGGGAAAGGAATATCCACCATCAGGGACGCCCCACCACCTGGGACATGCTCTCTTCTCACTGCTGCCATCAGGAAGAAGGTACAGGAGTTTCACGAACAGTTACTACCCCTCAACCATCAGGCTCTTCAACCAAATTCACTCAATTTCACTTGCCTCATCATTGAAATGTTCCCAAAACTAATGGATTTACTTTCATGATCTCCTCACCTCAAATTCTTGATATTTATTGCTTATATATTTATTATTATTTCTTTCTTTTTGTATTTGCACAGTGTATTGTCTTTTGCACGCTGGTTGAACACCCAAGCTGGTGTGGTCTTTCATTGATTCTATTATGGTTATTATTCTATTATGGATTTATTGAGTATGCCCACAAGAAAATGAATTTCAGGGTTGTATATGGTGTCATATATGTACTCTGATAATACATTCATTTCAACTTTGAACTTTTGGACTTTGAATAACTTGACAAATGCAGCTCCCTTATAAATCTGATAATGATCATTGTATTCCTAGAGCCAGGAAAATGGATGGGTAGGAGTGTATGGGCTTGCATGCCCCAAAATTCAAAGTTCAAAAAAATACATATGTCACCATATACCACCCTGAGATTCATTTTCTTGTGGGCATTCGCAGTAAATATCAATGAAAAACTGCACACAGCTAAGATGGACAAACATCTCCATTGTGCAAAAGACAACAAATTGTGCAAATACAAAAAGAAAAAAAAAACAAATGAACAAATAAAATAAATAATATCAAGAACTTAAGTTGTAGAGTCCCATGAAAGTGAGTCCATAGGGTGTGGGATCATTTCAGTGTGGTGGTGAGTGAAGTTATCCATACTGGTTCAGGAGCCTGATGGTTGAGGGTTAATAACTGTTCCTGAACCTGATGGTGCGGGTCCTGAGGCTCCTGTACCTTTCTCCTGATGGCTGCAGGGAGAAGAGAGCATGGCCTGGGTGGTCAGGGTCTTTGATGATGGATGCTGCTTTTCCATGATAGCGCTCCATGTAGATGTGCTCAGTGGTGGAGAGGGCTTTACTGGTGATGGACTGGGCCATGTTCACTGCTTTTCCTTTCAAGGGTACTGGTGTTTCCATACCAGGCCATAATACTCCCAGACCAGTCAGTATACTCTCCACCCCACATCAATAGATGTTTGTCAAAGTTTTAGATGACATGCCAAATCCTTGCAAAGTTCTCAGAAAGTAAGAGTTTTCTGTGCTTTCTTCATAATGGAACTTGCATGCTGGGCCCAGGAAAGAGCCTCTGAAATTATAACACGCAGTAATTTAAAGTTACTGACATTCTCCACCTCTGATTCCCAATGACAACTGGCTAATGGACCTCCAATTTCCTCCTCCTGAAGTCAATAATCACCTCCTTGGTCTAGCTGACATTGAGTGAGAGGTTGTTGTGGCACCACTCAGCCAGATTTTTTGATCTCCCTCCTATATGCTGATTCATCACCACCTTTGATTCAGCCAGTGACAGTGTCAGCAAATTTAAATATGACATTGAAGCTGTACTTGGCCTCCCAGTCATGAGTATAAAGCGATTTAGAGCGGAGAACAAAGCATACAGCCTTATGGTGCACCTGTGCTGATGGCGATTGGGGAGGAGATGTTGTCAATCTGAACTGACAGGGCTCAGCAAGTGAGGAAATCGAGGATCCTGTTGCACAAGGAGGTATTGAAGCCAAGATGTTGTGGCCTATTGATTAATTTTGAGGGGATGATTGTATTGAACCTGGTCCTTTTCCTGCTTTTCAGCTAAGCTGTGTTTTTCACAACATCATTAGATTAATGAGGTCACTTCAGACACTGGCCACACCTAAAGCGAGAACTGCCTCGTACCCTGCTGCTGTTAGTGGCTTGGTGTGTAGTGCCACAGACCTTATTATTACCATATGAGGTTATGTTACTGTTTAAATTTTCCCCTTTATTCATTAACACTTGGTGCATTTGGCTTGGCAGGGGTAAGTGATCAGTCTGACTGTGTCTGTCTTGCAACAAGGTTGAAAAAGTATTCTATGTGGATTAGGAAATGCTTTTTGTTTTGGGAATATGGGAAATGAAAATTTGTGGAGATGTATGTTAAAAGGGAAAGGGGGGGGCTGCTGCCTCAACCTTGGGACTGAAAATGAAGATGATAAACAGAGGTCCCTAAATTTGTGCCTGTATGAATCACTTTATGAATTACTTACTGTTTGTAGGATGAGAAAGCTGAAGGATTGATCAAATTGTCGTCATACTCTGTGGAGGCAGCTGGAGAACACAAGAGGAAATTGTGAGTGTGAACCCCTTTTCCCACAAAATAATTGTTACTCCAAATCCTATTCAGCACAACAAAACACAGATAAAGAACACAACAATAATAATTAAACACAATAAATATAAATATGCAAGTATATGCAAGTACAGTGAGTTGTGGTTTGATGTGCATATTATAAAAATATATTTAAAGTGCTGTGCAGTTTTCAGATCATGTGTGTAAAAAAAAATTCCTGCTCAGAGCAATGGTTGATCTGCATAGCTGTTTAAAGAAAAACAAAATAGGGAACATTGATTGTAAGCTATGGGAAGTCATGCCCAATGGATGAAAACGACACAACTGCAGGGATACTACTTCCCCAGAACGGTTGCAAGCTTGGATCAGCTCTGGGAGGATATTGTTAGTTTGTATTAGTCAGAGCTTATGGAGGACAGGAGAAAGGCAACAAAATCCCCACCAGACATCTCTGAAAAAGACCAAAGGAACAAAACAAAGTCTTCTTCTAAAGTACTAAATTATTCACAATAGTTTGTGCTGAAGTAATCCATTCCCGCTGAGGGATAAGCCCCAGGA
This sequence comes from Mobula birostris, assembly GCF_030028105.1. NCBI lineage: Eukaryota > Metazoa > Chordata > Chondrichthyes > Myliobatiformes > Myliobatidae > Mobula > Mobula birostris. The sequence continues at coordinate 6,701,783 of NC_092399.1, forward strand.
AGCTTAGGTGCTGGGCATTCTTCCTTGTTGTTAGCCTGGGATCAATCTAGAGAAGAATTCACCAAATCTGGATAACATCATTAGCACAGACATAGGATGTCTGAATTTTCCTGAAATTGTATGGATTGTAGGATTTGGGTGGAGTTTCTTCCTTGTCTGACTCGTCAAATACTTTGCCCCTGCACACTATAGAAAATAATTTTCAAACTGATAAACAAGTTCTAAGTGTGACATTGAACTGTAAGTCACAGCCAGGTTCAGAGCTCAACATCTGGCTTGTGTTGACTTGGCTGAGCTCAGCTGGCAAGGCAGCTTGGTGTCCAGCTGTGCCTGTTTGCTTTCCAGTTACTCCCTCTTCAACTCCTCTTCATTGTCCTACAAATTAATCCATGAATATAATATAATCAATTTCCTTTTTAATGTCACTATTCACTGCATAAAGAATTTTTCATTACCTCCACTACAATTATATCAAATGTGTCATTAGATCACCTGGGAAGTTTTCCCCATTCTCTCAAGCAAACCCTCATTATTTCAACTCCACTATTAAATCCTACTACTCTACTTGCCTGCAATCCCACCCCAATCCTTGCTGAAGGGTCTCAGCAAGTCGGGCAGCATCTACAGAGGGGAATAAGCAATCGATGTTTCGGCTGAGACTGTGTACCCTTCCAAAGATGCTGCCTGACTTGCTGAGTTCCTCCAGCGTTTTGTGTGTGTTGCTCAAGACTTCCCGCATCTGTAAGATCTCTTGTGTTTATGGTTTGCCACCCCATTCCTCAGCCTTTTCTGCTCTGGGAAGAAATATCCGAGATGAGAAAATTTGCAGATGCTGTAAGTCCAAAGCAACTCGCACAAAATGCTGGTGGAACTCAGCAGGCCAGGCAGCACCTATGGGAAAAAGTAAACAGTCGTCATTTCGAGCTGAGGCTCTTCAAAATCTTGGAAAACTTTTTCTAGTGTGATTTATTTTTGTGTTGAAGTACATTTATTATCAAAGTATGTATACTATATACAACCTTGAGATTCAACTCCTTACAGGCATCCACAAAACAAACCCAAAAGAACCCATTTAAAAACTGTCAAACACCCAATGTGCAGAAAAGAAAACAAATCATGCAAAAATATAAGAAAGCAAATAACATTCTGAAGTGAAATTTATAAGAGTATATAGTATAATCTCTCAGCCTCTCTCAGGTCCGTTATATCTGGATAGGGCATGCTGATAATTATTCAGATATTCTGTGACTACTAAACACAGAAAGCTGCGTCATTTTGCTGAAATGCGCACGAATATCTGGTACCTGTGATAATAAAAGAAGAAATGGACAGTCTGATTTTTCTCGCTAACCATGCCGAATTCTCCTGACCCTCTTTAGCGTGTTCCAGCTTTATCACAGGAAGTTCAAGTCCTTCGTGTTTTCAGCGGAGAACGTAGTTGAAATGAGCAAGTAAGTTATTGCTTGGATATACATCTCACTACAGGCTGTATATGGGTTATTTTACTAAGGTTCTCATGCAATTAGAGTGGTATTACTGTAAGTATTTATGTGCAAAGTTCAAAGTAAATTTTATTATCAAAGTACATATACGTCACCATATACAACCCCAAGATTCATTTTCTTGTAGGCATACTGGGCAAATCTATAGAATGGCAACTATTATAGGATCAATAAAAGATTTTTAAAAATGCTTTCAACACATCGAAAAATAAACCTTCTTCAGTTCTGTCCCAAAAAGTGGTTGAAGCTGTTAGTTACATCCGTTGTGTGTGCAGACTGCCTGGGGGAGCTTTTGTCCCATGATGGGAAGCTGGAGTTATCTCCTCTCAGTCTCTGTATTCCGGGACTTAATGCTGCTGTTATTGCTAATAGACCATAATTTGCGCATGACACATCCACCACTGCCCTTTGTGGTTGAGTGCCAGGCTCCGAAGTTGTTTTTGTTTCTGTAGGTGGATTAACAGCCTCATCGGCGCAATACAAAAATACAAAACCGAGAAGAATCTTGAAAACAAAGAGGAAGGTAAGAGAGCTTCAACTCTACGTAAACACAAAAGTTTACAGGAAGCAAGAGTAAGCCTTTCTTGCACACCCCTCAGGGAAGCATTAGGTACTCCTTCATCTGGAGACACATAAAGATGACAGCCATTGTTCAAAGGACTCATATACATGGATTATTACGTGTCAAGTACTGAAAATATTTTTAAAAGGCTACCGTCTACCGTTGTTTTAAAAATATTTAGAGGTCTAAAATCAGAATTGGATTTATTATCACTGATTTATGATGCAGTACAGAGCAAAGACATAAATTATAATCTATAAATTATATAAAACATTCCATAGCAAGATACTGTTCATGGGTTCATGGACTATTCAGAAATCTGATGGCAGGGTGGAAAAAGCTGTTTGTAAATTGTTGAGTGGGTCTTCAGGCTCCCTGATGGTTGTAACAAGGAGAGAGTATGTCCCGGATGCTGAAGGCCCTTCACGATGGAGGCAGCACCTCTCGAAGGTGGCCTCGGCAGTGGAGAGGGGTGTGCCTGTGACAGACTTGAATTAAGTTGAATTGAATTGACTTTATTTCTTAAATCCTTCACATACATGAGGAGAAAAAATCTTTACGTCTCTATCTAAATGAGCAATGTGCAATCATAGTAACTTATAATAGACATTCAGTGTAATATAGAGTACATTCAAGTCAGCGTGAGTTCATCAGTCTGATGGCCTGGTGGAAGAAGCTGTCCTGGAGCCTGTTGTTCCTGGCTTTTATGCTGTGGTACTGCTTCCCGGATGGAATAGATTGTGGTTGGGATGACTTGGACCCCCAATGATCCTACAGGCCCTTTCTACACAGCTGTCCTTGTAAACGTCCTGAATCCTGGGAAGTTCACAACTACAGATGCGCTGGGCTGTCCGCACCACTCTCTGTAGAGTCCTGTGATTAAGGGAGGTACAGTTCCCATGCCAGGCAGTGATGCAGCCAGTCAGGATGCTCTCAATTGTGCCCCTGTAAAAAGTTCTTAGGATTTGGGGGCCCATAACAAACTTCCTCAACCGTCTGAGGTGAAAGAGGCGCTGATGTGCCTTTTTCACCACACAGCTGGTGTGTACAGACCACGTGAGGTCCTCAGTGATGTGGATGCCGAGGAACTTGAAGCTGTTTACCCTCTCAACCCCAGAACCATTGATGTCAATAGGGGTTAGCCTGTCTCCGTTCCTCCTGTAGTCCAGAACCAGTTCCTTTGTTTTTGCAACATTGAGGGAGGGGTTGTTTTCTTGACACCACTGTGTCAGAGAGATGACTTCTCCCCTGTAGGCCACCTTGTTATTGTTTGAGATTAGGCCAATCAATGTAGTGTCGTCGGCAAATTTAATTAGCAGATTAGAGCTGTGGGTGGCAATACAGTCATGGGTATACAGGGAGTATAGGAGGGGACACAGTACGCAGCTCTGAGGTGCTCCTGTATTGAGAGTCAGAGGGGTGGAGGTGAGGGAGCCCACTCTTACAACCTGCTGGTGATCTGACAGGGAGTCCAGGATCCAGCTGGACTGAGTCTATAATCCTCTACAGTCTATTGCAATCCTGTACATTAGAGGCGCTGTACCAGGCTGTAATGTAATCATCCTGAATCCTCTGCACTATACTTATTGAAATTTAAAAGGGTTTTTGGTGACAAACCAAATCTCCTCAAACTCCTAATGAAGTAGAGCCACTAGCTTACCTTCTTCATGATTGCATGAGTATGTTGGACCCAGGATTGATCCTCTGAGATGTAGCTGCCCAGGAACCTGAAGCTGCTCGCCATTTCCACCACGGACATCCTCAACAAGGACGCGAGTGTGTTCCCCTGAAGCCCACAGTCAGCTCCTTGGTCTTGCTGACTTTGCCGTGACACCAGTCACCCAGCTGATCTCTCTCATTTCTGTCAGCTTCCTCATTGCCGTCTGAGATTCTATCGACAACAATGGTATCATTGGCAAACTTTTGGTTGGTGTTTGAACCCTACTTAACCACATGGTCATGAGTGGTGCTAGAGTGGAGCAGTTGGCTAAGCATGCATCCTTGAGGTGCCTATGCTGATCGTCAGAAAGGAGGAGATGATATTCCTGATCCTCAATAAAGAAACTGAGGAAAGTACAAAGGCCCAAGTATTGAAGCTTGGTTTTTACTACTAAGGGAATTACAGTGTTAAACATTGAGCTGTAATTGCTGAACTGTATGCTAGCCTATGTCTTGTGGTTGTCCAGTCGCCAGTGAGATTTTGTCTGCTATAGACTTGTCGTAGCAGCAGGTTCAGGTCCTTGCTTAAACAGGAGTTAATCCTAGCCATAACTAATCTCTCAAAGCACTGGTATGTGCTACTGGGCAATGGTCATTGAGGCAGCTCACCCTCCTGTTGTTGGGCACCGGAATGATTCCTACCCTGTTGAAGCAGTTGGGAACCTCAGACTGCAAAATTGAGATGTCCTTGAACACTCCAGTCAGTTGGTCAGCACAGGTTTTCGGCACCAAGCACACCTGATACCTTGCGAGGGTCACCTCTTAAAGGATGTTCTGACATTGGCCTCTGAGACAAAGTTCACCTGGTTGTCAGATGCTGTAGGGATTCATACAAGAGTAGTGTTGTTCTCCCTACAAAGCATTCATGAAATGCATTGAGCTCGTTGGGGTGTGAAGCATCACGGCTATTGATGCTATCAGGTTTCGCCTCATCAGAAGCAATGACAAGCAAACCCTGCCACAGCTGTTGGGCATCCAATTCTATCTCAAACTTCCCTCAGAGTTATCTTTCATTCTCACAATGGCCTTCCATAGCTTATACCTGGGTGACTTGTAGGATTGTGGATCATTGGCTGTGAATGCCACAGGTCTAGCCCGCAGCAGACTACAAATCTAGTTCATCCAGGGCTTCTATTTTGGGAATCTTCTTGAAGGTACTCACTCACCCACACATATTAGTGATGGTCAAAGGGTCAAGGCACTGCTGCCGCTATATGAAGACTGGGTTGGACGTTACCTACTCTGGGCACCTTTGGCCTCCAAACCTTAGTAAGGCTGTATCAGTCGTAGAAGGTGTGATCATTCGTTTGTTATGTGCCGTGTCGTATTGTGTGGACGATCATGGTCTTTCTGTGTTCTCGTATGAACTTTTACGTTCATATACACTAGCTGAATCAAAATAAAGTTCGTGTCATCGTCATAATCATCTGTGTCATGTCGTATGACATCATTGTGTGTAGTGCCGTATGATGTGGCCGATTGTGATCTTGACCGTGATTGTTTTTGGCAAATTTTTCTACCAAAGTGTTTTGTTATTACCTTCTGCTGGTCAGTGTCTTCACAAGAAGGGTGAACCCAGCCATTATCGACACTCTTCAGAGATTGTCTGCCTGGTGTCAGTGGTCGCATAACCAGGACCTGTGATACGCACCGGCTGCTCGTACGGCCATCCACCACCGGCTCCCGTGGCTTCACCTGACCCTGACCTGTTGGGGGGGTGGAGGGTGCTAAATAGGTGCTACAAGGGTGACCTGCAGGGTTAGCATAGCGAAGAAGCGCCCTACACCTCCTTTGCTAGAGACATATCTCCACCCGACCACGCTGAATGTGAATATGTTACCTGAACTCCCAAGACTTAAATTTAAGATCAAGATTACTTAAACTTGGTGAAGCATCTCAGCCTGAAGAGTCAACTGTTCACTCTTTTCCATTGATGCTGCCTGGCCTGCTGGGTTCCTCCAGCATTTTGTGTGTGTTGCCTTCCTTAAACTTGTGTTATAGTCCCTGGAATATATCAGGTTTACTGGGTGATTTGATTGAAGTTTTCAAACTATTAAGGAAGAAATGCATACTGGCCAAAAACTGGTTGGGGACCTAAAAGAAAAGCACCAACCCTTTCAAGAATGAAGTTAGCAAACTGTTCTGCATACAAGTGCAAGTAGAAATTTGGAACTCTGTGCCAAAAATAACATGATACAAGGTCATTCATTGATTTTAGATTTGAGGTGAATAAGGTTAAAGATATGAGAGGTTATGGGACGAAGGAGTTCTTGTGAGAAGAATGAAGAGCTGAATGGCATAATCATTTTTCTATGTTCCCATGAATTTATATAGCACCTGTAATACAACAAGTCATAAAGTACAATTGCTTTGTGTTGATGATAGCAGGTCAGTAGAAATATAACCAGCACACAAACAGTGGTGTATATTTTAGAGTGCTTCTCAAAGGGTAGCCAAGGTCTCAATTTATTTTATCATCTAAGGGATTATACCTTTGTCAGTGTGATACTCCTTTAGCTTTATTTGTATGTATTATTTATTTATTTAGTGGTACAATGCAGAGTTCGGCTCTTCGAGCTGTGCTGCCCCTGCGACCATCAACAACCCTGATTTAACCCGAGCCTAACCACACGACAAGTTACAATGACCAGTTATCCTGCCCGGTATGTCTTTGGACTGTGGGAGGAAACCAGACCACCCAGGGGAAACCCACACATTCCACAGGAAGGGCGTACGGTGACTCCGGATTTGAACTCCGAACTCCGATGTCCCGAGCTGTAATTGTGTTGCGCTATCCGCGACGCCCCCATGGCGCCCCAACTGGAGAGGCAGCCTAACCGAATTGCACTTCGAGTTTAACCTCATGATTTTCTATTCTGAAAGTGAGATTTCTTCCACTCTACACCATCTTTGATTGCTGCACTTAAGCAGTGTTATTTATTTATTGGGATACTGTGCAGAATAGGCTCTTCCACCCAGCAACCCCCAATTTAATCCTATCCTAATCATAGGACAATTTAGAATGACCTAATAACCTACCAACTAGTATGTCTTTGGACTGTGGGAGGAAACCAGAGCACCCGGAGGAAACCTGTATGGTTGTGGGTGAACGTACAAACTCCTAATAGGCAGCAGCGGGAATATCTAATGCCATCCACATACACGGATTATTTCCTCATGAAAAATCATTAAATTATCATTTAATTATGAGCGCAAACTCAAGGAAATCTGCAGATGCTGGAAATTCAAGCAACACACACAAAAATGCTGGTGAACGCAGCGGGCCAGGCAGTATCTGTAGAAGAGGTACAGTCAACGTTTTGGGCCAAGACCCTTCATCAGAATCTCAGCCCGAAACGTCGACTGTACCTCTTCCTATAGATGCTGCCTGGCCTGCTGCGTTCACCAGCATTTTTTGTGTGTGTTGATTTAATTATGAGCCTCTCTTTCTGCAATTAGAATGGTTTCCCTTTTCTTGCTGCTATACATGTAGCTGCCACTGGAGAGAGATGTAATACCATTGATACTACGTGCATAGATACTTTGCACCCCATTTTTAATTTTAAAACAATGACGTGCTGCTGTTTAATTTTTGTCTGTTTCTGTTGAACCAAATGCTGTTCCACAATAGACTGCTGGAGTGAGACAGAGACCGAAGAAAGTGATGACTCTCCAGAAGTGCCTTCTGCTTCCAGATTGAAACCCTACGCTGTGAGTATTAACAGAGCTGAATGAAAAGGCTAACACCAAAGGGAAAAGTCAATAAGATTTTCATCTCAAAAATAAAATGAAGAGATTGTATAAGTAGATGTGGTAATACGGCAGTAATTGGTCTGGATGTTGTTCCTCTTCACGACTCGTGGCACATCGGGCAGCAATCTTGCCGTTTCTTTAGCATTTTGTCTGTTTTTTTACGATGTCAGGTTGCTAGCTCGACACTCAATCCAGCGCGGGTGGAAAGCATGTAAGAAACTGGCCAGATTTGAACTCTGGACCACTTGCTTTGACGTCCAGTACTGATACCACCACACCACTAGCCGGCTTTAATTGATGTAGGATGAATGTAAAAGGTGTTGGAAAAAGAGAGCCAGAGAGCTGCAGGTCAGAATATCTGGAGAACTACTAACTTAAGACAATATCAAAGATTCGAGGTACATTTATTATCTGCTGAGGCAGCAGAGAAAGGATCAGCATGGGTGTGGACCAAGTACATCCAGAGGGGCAGATAGTCAGACAGTGTATACATATCTTGCAAACCCTTCAGTAGTTGCATAGACACCTGAAGAGCAGACTATCTGTTGGATGGAAGTGACCAACAACTCTGATAGAGGCAGATGCCGAGTTTTTAAGCTCACCAGTGGGAGGTGGTGCTTTAGCACAGCTGGCCCACCACCTCGAGGGAGTCTTGATCATAAGCGGGCCGAAACTCCTGAAGACAGGTGGCAGATCAACTGATGATCCCACTGGACAGTTGAAATCTTAGTCCACGTGTATTTTTAACTCAAAGTATGTACATATGCAGTTACAACCCTGAGATTCATCTTTCCCACAGACAGCCACGAAACAAAGAAAACCATGGAGCCTGTTCAAAGAAAATCATCAACCCCGCCCCATGCGCAAAAAACAACAAATCACATAAACAGCAACAAAAAAATGAGCAAACGTCACATAATATAAAACACAAAGTCGAAAGAGTCCAGGTGTCACACACAAAATGCTGGAGGAACTCTGCAGGGCCAGGCAGCATCTATGGAAAAAAGTACAGTTGATATTTTGGGCCGAGACCCTTCGGCAGTGTCCTGCTGAAGGGTCTCGGCCCGAAACATCAACTGGACTTTCTTTCCACAGATGCTGCCTGGCCCTGCAGAGTTCCTCCAGCATTTTGTGTGTGTTGCTTGGATTTCCAGCATCTGCAGACTTTCCCTTGTTTGTGATTAGAGTCGAGGCATATTCAGTTCAGCTCAGCGTTTGTTATCTGCAGGCCGCCCCGATTCAAAAGTACAGAGAATTTACTCCTAAATTTCCTTTTCCCATTTAACTTCATCCCTCCTCTCCCGTATTGAGCTTATACGTTTTAGGGGTACTACTCTCAGATACCGACACGCCTTCAAGAGCTCACTGATGTAGCTATGTGACTCTAGATATGCTCAGCCACAGTCTGAACAACCTGACCTTGCCTAATTTCTCCCTCGAGGAATAATTTCATCCTTAGTCACTGGGTGCTAATCTGGAACAGGATCACAACCAAACTGCCCCCCCCCCCTTTGCTTCGGAGATATTTGTTGAAAGATTCAGTAATAAGTTTCTTCAGTCATCTACACCTCATTCACAATAGTAGATCTAAATGACAATTGAGCTTTACTGCACAAGGGTTTGTAGAAATGATGCTCCAATTTTAAGCAAGGATTTCACAGCCAGGGAAGGGGAGAGCCCAAAACTCACCTTGGCTGGGGTTTGCACTGAAACTCCATTACATCGATAAGATGCCTCAGCACCCTGGTAATCATAAAACCGTAAGACACAAAACTGTTGCGAAAGTCTTAGGCACATACTATATATGCTGTATATAGGTAAGGTGTCTGAGACTTTTATGCAGTACTGTACGTGTCAATGTGGAGCAGAGAGCAAGTTTTTAAATCTGGCAGGACCAAAAGATGCTGGGAATGGTGAGGGTGGAACGCCCCAAGAGGGGTGGGGGGATAAGTGGCAGAGAAGGAGTGACAGGACGGGGGAAAGGGTGGTGCGGGTGCCGACACACCCAGCTCTGAGACACCGGGCAAGGCCGTTTGATTCCAAACAATTGGTTTATTGATCACTACAGAATATCTCTCTGGTGTTTCCCTCTCCCCGCCCCTTCCCATTCTCGGTCCACAATAGAGACCCATATCAGAATCAGGTTTATCATCACTCACATATGTCTTGAAATTTGTTTTTTTTTTTGCAGCAGCATTCTGGTGCAATATATAAAATTACTACAGTACTGTGCAAATGTTTTAGGCACCCTAGCTATATATACGTACCTAAGACTTTTGCACAGGACTGTAGGAGCAAAACTAGGTTATTTGGCCTACTAAGTCTGCTCCACCATTCTAACACAGAGTTTTTGAATGTGCTGGGACTTCCTCGAAGCAAGAACTGCTCACTTTGCCCACTCATTTGTAAAGCAAATAGTTTTTGGACAGAGATGAGGAAGGTAGGGTGGTGAGGGAATCCAGGAAGAAAAGGGGGAGGGTGAAAGGAAGGATTTTGTTAAAAATGTTTGACTTGTCAGCAGTAGCATCCACTGCAGACCTGTTCTGCCACAGAAGTACATGATCAGATTGTGATTATGTCCAGTGTGAACCTGACTCCCTGTCCTTTCCAGCAGGCTCAGAGGACCAGAGACATCTCTCCTACACCGCGACGGTCAGCGGGTAACAATGGGCAAAGTGGACGTGGCGGAGATCCTGGCAGTGGGCCATCCAGCCCCAGCAAGGAGAGAGTACGGATTTCAGGTGGGAGCTGTCGTAAAATCTTAACATGATGCTGGCCCTTCAGAAAAATCTTGTCTTCTTAAGATAATCAGCGTAAAATTGTATTAACACTTTCCCCTGCACCTGAGAGATAAGGCTGCTCCTCTCCTGGGTCAGTCTTTGTGCTCTCCTTTCCAAACTGCTGTTGCTAGAAACAAATTTATTTCTATTTCCCATCAATCAGTTCCTTACTGCACACCTTTGTGAAGCTGCTCACGGCAGAAGTCCTGGCCTCTGATTTCCTTTTGTAACAACTTGTTCCAATGTCTGATCAGCAGTGATCCTAAAATATTGGTTGCAGACATTCAATAATGCAATGCGATTGCATTTGAAAGGTAGGTGACCCCCTTGCGCTCTCCCCCACCTCGTGTGCTCCCTTCCCTCGCTCCCCTGCAACCGTAAATGGCCACGTTATCCGAGCAGATACAAATGGAAGTGAACACTGCAATCGTACACAAAAATCCACACATTAAATGAACTCGGTGGTGGGTGGAAGGTTATTGATGAAGTCGCTGAAGCTAGTTTAACTCCTGGCTTTGTTCTGATGTTCTTGGGTGGAGGTAACTAACCTGATACCACACCGATGTACTCTACCAATGGAAAGTGGACGCATCGAGGTCATCATTTATTGCAAAGCCCCCGATTTGTATCAGTAAAATGAAAATAGTTAGTACTTTAGAATCAGAAGCATGAGCACACCACAGGGTTCCTCGAGCCAGGATTACTGTTCAATAACATTGACGAAACTCCACCTCATCCACCACTTGATCTTAGACACTATATTCAAGGCTGAGTATCCAGAGTCCTCTGAACAGAATAACAAAGTTTCATAATGCTTTGTGATTAACTTCCTCATTCATAAATTGCTCTCGGCTGCCACCATTTTCTGCTTTTGATCTGCACGTAGATCTGCTGTTCTCTCCATGCCACTTTATCTGGTCACAATCCATTCACACAGGACTCACTGCCTCCTGCTGTCAGCTCGAACTGACTCCCACTGTTCTCTTCTCACTGTCTACCAGTCTGTAAAGGCACTTTAATGTTCTACTGCAATTTAACCTATTAGTCCACTGTTACTTTTCGCTGTATCCATTACTGCACTTCCACAGCTGCTCTCACACAGGTAAAACTCTGCAGCTCCACACTATTCTCACAGCTTCCCATCCCTCACTGCTTCATTGTTAGTTTCCACGGATGCTGCCCGACCTGCTGAGTTCCTCCAGCGTGTTGTGAGTGTTGCTTTCTCCTCTGCTTTATCCCTGTGTCTACACTTACTCTTCTGCTTTCCCACCATATTCTTTTGTTTTTTTTTTCTCGGCTTAAGCTGGTAAAACCTAAAATACAGACATAGCCAAGCACATTCATTTCACAATTGCTAGGAACTTTCGGACTACTCTGGTGGCGTTTAGTATTGTGGCTTTCTGGAGATTTACATAAATATTGCTGTGTAGGTCTAATTGTTTAAAGCTATTGTGCAGTGACTTTGAGATGATACCAGTTGTCGATATTACAATTGGGATAATGTATACCCAGTTAATGTTCCATAGCCGATATTACAATTGCGACAATGAATACCCAGTTATTGTTCCATAGTCTTTCAATTTGCTCTTTTAATTCAGCATATTTCTGATGCTTTTCACTTATTGATTTCTGTATGTTATGTGCGTTTGGAATGGCGATACCTATTAAATAAGTTTGTTCTTGCGGTTATTATAGATTGACCTATCTGTAATAACGGATTGGAAATGATACAATTTGTAGGACCCTGACTCTAAAACTGGATCGGGCTTGTATTTATAGAAAGGTATAGAGCCTTTTAAGAATTTGTATTTTAAAGCAAGATTTTGGTGAATGATGTTTGCCACTTGATTGTGCCTGCATAAGTAATCAGATTGAGTTAATCTGCTGCAGGATCCTGTAATGTGTTGGATAGTTTCTGGTTTCCCCTGGCATTTTCTGCATGTATTCTCTTGAATTTGTTAGTCTTTTATTATGTATTTTGATAATAATAATTATTACTATTATTTTAGAGATACAGTGTGGAGTAGGTCTTTCGAGTCACGCCACCCAGCAACCCCCGATTTCACCCTAGCCTAATCGCAGGACAACTTACAATGACCAATTAATCTACCAACTGGTACACCTTTGGACTGTGGGAGTACCCAGAAGAAACCTATCCTGTCACAGGGAGAACGTACAAACCCCTCATTGACAGTGGCAGGAATTGAACCTGAGTTGCCTGTACGGCAAAACGTTGTGCTAATCACTGTTACCGTGACGCTGTATCCACAACTCTCCAATCTCTGTTCTTGCTGCCTTTGCTGTTTTAATCTGTTAACCACCTGCAGTTCATTCAACATCATTGCTCAGTTTACTCGCTCTCGCTGTCTCTTTCCTAGCACTGTATTTGTCTGCCCTGTTCTTGATCCTTGCCACTGCTTCCCTTTTTGCTCCGCACTCTCTCCTGATCTGCATACTTTCCCCTCTATTTCCCTCCCATTGACTGTTTATTTTTTTTTCTCTCTGCATCTCCATTTCTGCTTTTCATATGAACTTTTTTGTCCCTATACTCTTGCTGAATCAAAACAAAAGTTCATATCATCATCAACATCATCGGCCGTGCCGTATGACGTGGGTGATCATAGTCTTTCCATGTCCATGATTGTTCTTGACAAATTTTTCTACAGAATTGGTTTGCCGTTGCCTTCTTCTGGGCAGTGTCTTTACAAGACGAGTGACCCCAGTCATTATCAATACTCTTCAGAGATTGTCTGCCTGGTGTCAGTGGTCGCATAATCAGGACTTGTGATGTGCACTGGCTGCTCATACGACCATCCACCACCTGCTTCACGTGACCCTAATCTTGTGGGGGTGGGGGGAAGTAGGTGCTACACCTTGCCCAAGGGTAGCAGCAGGCTAGCAGAGGGAAGGAAGCTCCTTACACCTCCTTTGGTATCTCCAGCCCGCCTCTCAGGGTGATGATGATACTCTTGCTGAATCTCTGCTACTTTGTACCCGGGTCTCCAGTTTCTCCTGTTTCCTCCAGCATTCCAAAGATGCAGGCTAGGGTTACTAAGTTGTGGGCATGCTTTGTTGGTGCCAGGAGCACGATGACACTTCCGGGCTGCCCCAGCGTATCCTCGGACTGTGTTGGTTGCTGACGCCGACACAGTCTGACGTGTTTCAATGTACATGTGATAAGTAAAGGTAATCTAATCCTGTGGGTTTTCATATGGCAAGTGAGGCCAGTTTGTGCTCCAGATTCTATCACAGATGGGAAAAGAAGTACTTGACAGGGTAGGTGAGTAAAGAAAAGGTGAAGTGCTCTCTCTGCTGTTTATGCTACACTCATGAAGCACCAGTCGTGTTATATCGTTTACTTTTTAACTTGTGTTGCAAATGTACCTTAGCATTTGTTAATTTACTAGTGGTGATATTACTTTGTATTAGTTGTGTGAGTTACATGTACTGTGTTGTGCACCTTGGACCAGGGAACATTGTCTCATTTGGCAGTGTACGTGTGTATGGTTGAATGACAATACACTTGAGTTTGAACTTCTGTACGCTCCCAATTAAGAGACTTGACTCAGGCCCTCAATGAAATCCCAAGCACTTCCTTTTGAGCAATACCCAGTTAAAGCTAGGTGGCAGTATGGGCTGTGAGAAGGATGCATGGAAGCTTGGAAGATGTAGATAAACTCAATGGATTGGTACATTTGTGTAGATAAAATATAATGTTCTTTGTTTGTTCATTTGATATGTACCATGTTGTATAAAGTAGGCGATCATGCTCTTTCCATGACCTTTGCTCTTGGCAAATTTTTCTACAGAAGAAGTTTGCCATTGCCACCTTCTGGGCCGTGTCTTTACAAGACGGGTGACTCCAGCCATTATCAATACTCTTCAAAGGTTGTCTGCCTGGCATCAGTGGTCGCATAACCAGGACGTGATATGCACTAGCTGGTCATATGACCATCCACCATCTGCTCCCATGGCTCTGCATGTCCCTGATCGGGGGGGGGCAAAGCGGGTGCTACACCTTGCCCAAAGATGACCTGCAGGCTAGCAGAAGGAAGGAGTGCCTTACACCTCCTTTGGTAGAGACGTATCTCCACTCTGCCACCCAATGTAATTATTTCTAAAATAGTGAAAGATTGACAGAGGTTAGTGTTTATAGGGTTCTGGTATCATTGCCTACAAACCGTTAATGATTAAAGTGCAGTGGGGAGGAAGAACAACTTGCGGCCTCCTCTACATTGGTGAGATCCGTCATAAATTGGGGGACTGCCTCGTCGAGCACCTCTGCTCCATCTGCCAAAAGCAGAACTTCCCGGTGGCCAAACATTTTAATTCCCATTCCCGTTCCAACACGTCAGTCCGTGGCATTTTCTTGGGCCAGGCTGAAGCCACCCTTGGGGAAGAGGAGCAACATCTTATATTCCGTTTGGGTCACCTCCAACCTGATGGCATGAATATCGATTTCTCTCCACCTCTTCTATTTCCCACTCTGGTCTTTTACCTCTTCTCACATGCCTATCACTTCCCCCTGGGTCCCCTTCTCCTTCCCTTTCTCCTCTGGTCCACTTCCCTCTCCTATCAGATTCTTTTCTTTCCAGCCCTTTATGCTTCCCAGTTACTTGGGCTCACCTAGCACTTTCTAGCTATCCTCCTTCCCCTCCCATCATCTTTTTATTCTGGCGTCTTCCTCCTTCCTTCATCCTGAAGAAGGATCTTGGCCCAAAACGTTGAACGTTTATTCATTTCCATAGATGCTGCCTGACCTGCTGAGTTCCTCCAACATTTTGTGTGTGTGTGTTGCTTTGGACTTCCAGCATCTTCGTAATTTCCTGTGCTTAAAAGAAGAATATGATTGTGATGGAGGGAGTGCAGCAAAAGGCTCACCAGATTTATTACTGGAATGATGAGCTTGGCATATGAGATAAGTAGGTTGGGCCTATGCTCACTAGCGATAAGAATAAGTAATGATCTAATTGAAATGAGTGATCAGAACCAGGGGTTGTATGCTGAGTGAACGAGTTGATTAATAAGCTTGGCTTCCATCTTTGTGCATATGCAAGCATTGTCCATGTTCTGAAACTTGATAACTAAAGTTGGAAGTGATCTTGCTTCTGCAGTGAAGGCAATGCAGGTTAAACAGATGATGTGCAGCTTTACTTTCACTCACCTCCAGTGTTTTGTGGACTAGTTGTGGTTGCAGTTTGCATGCCATCATGTAGCAGATGGAGACTAATTTCTCTGATCAATCAAAGTTCAGAAAGATACTCCATTCTTCCTTTGGATTTGAGCTATCAACACTGGTTCATGCTGCCTGCATATCTCTTGGAGTCAACAATGGTGATCAGGTGTTTGTGGAAAGGGATAGCCCTTGTGCCCTAGGGAGAAGGCAATGATTTCCCCTGTGACAGACAGCAGGAAGTTACTTCTAATTAATTGTATACTCTTTAGAAGAGGATTACAGTTACAGAAACTCTGAAGCCTCCTAGCATGTCCTGCTCTTCCAGAGTTGGGAAATGAGGTTGTAGCTTCATCCCTGAAACTCCTCTCCACTGAACTTTAGAACTTCAGTATGCTCCTTATTTGTTTAACCATCTAGCTCTGTGATCTCCTACACCTCCTCCGTGTTTACCCTTACATTCTCACTCCTGCATTACCTCCATTTTGAATTGCTGCTACCCCACGCTCTATGACTGCAGAATCACACAGCTCCACACCCCCCCCCCATTTCACTGTTGTATACCAGCATTTGTGGTTAACCACTCTCTCATAATGTATCTGTAAAGTGGCCACTGTTTTCCATTCCCTCTCAGCGCTCTTTTTTCATGGTAGCCAAATGTTAGCTCTCATCATCTGTCAATCTCCAGCTCACCGCCACTACTGTACTCTTACCTCCCATTTTACACCTGTTGACTTGCTCTCAATTCTTAAAACCAAAGTTGAATTGCAACTATAATTTGTATTTTGAATGGAAACCAATTCCGGACAAAATTAAAAAGAGAAGTCTCCCACCGTATTTGTATCATTCAGTCTATAACTTTAGAAAGACATAGGGTCAGAAAAAAACTACAGTACAGACACAGGCCCTTCAAACCATCTAGTCCATGCCGAACCATTTAAACTACCGAGTCCCATCGACCTGCACCCAGACCACAGCTGTCCAAACTTCTCTTTAACATTGAAATGAAAATTGCATGCACCACTTTCACTGGCAGCTCATTCCACACTTTCACCACCCTCTGAGTGAAAAAGTTTCCCCTCATGTTACCCTTAAACATTTCACCTTTCACCCATGACCTTTAGTCCCACCCACCCTCAGTGGGAAAAGCCCGCTTGCATTTACCCTAACTATACCTCTCTTAATTTTGTATACTTGTATCAAATCTCCTCTCAATACTCTACATTTTAGAGAATAAATTAAGTCTGTTCAATCTTTCCTTATAACTCAGATCCTCCAGCCCCAACAACATCCTTGTAAATTTTCTCTTTACTCTTTCAACCTTATTTACATCTTTCCTGTAGGTTGGTGACCAAAACTGCACATTATACTCCAAATTAGGACCCGCCAACATCTTCTACAACTTCAACATAACATCCCAACTCCTATACTCAGTACTTTAATCTATGAAAACTAAAGTGCCAAGAACTTTCTTTATGACCCTATCTACCTGTGACACCACTTTCAACGAATTATGGACCTGTATTCCCAGATCCCATTGTTCTACCACACTCCTCAGTGCCCTACCACTCACTTTGTAAGACCTACCCAGAGCTATTTTGATCCAAGTTATCCTATATAAAACAAAGGTTTAATTTTACTGAGAATCTCTGATCAACATTAGTATAAAATTAATTTGAGTGAGCAGTAGTGTGAAATAACTATGTAAAATAAACTGGTTACTGACATAAGACCATAAGACAAAGGAGCAGAAGTAGGCCATTCGGCCCATCGAGTCTGCTCCGCCATTTTATCATGAGCTGATCCATTTTATCCTATTTAGTCCCACTGCCCCGCCTTCTCACCATAACCTTTGATGCCCTGGCTACTCAGATACCTATCAATCTCTGCCTTAAATACACCCAATGACTTGGCCTCCACTGCTGCCCGTGGCAACAAATTCCATAGATTAACCACCCTCTGACCAAAAAAAATTTTTTCCCATTTCTGTTCTGAAAGGGCGCCCTTCAATCCTTAAGTCATGCCCTCTCGTACTAGACTCCCCCATCATGGGAAACAACTTTGCCACATCCACTCTGTCCATGCCTTTTAACATTCGAAATGTTTCTATGAGGTCTCCCCTCATTCTTCTAAACTCCAAGGAATACAGTCCAAGAGCGGACAAACGTGTAAGGGACAGCACAAAATAAGACTATGTCAGCTAAACTCATCATCAGTTTATATTTGACATTAAAAAACATCTCCCCTTCCTGGTGCACTACGCTTGAGGGATAGGATATGTTCAAAATTTATTATACACAACTCACTTATATTTCTGTCCATTTATTCAGAACCTGTACAAAGTTCTAGTGATGAACTGGAAGTGTTAATGAAAGTCTTGGAGCAGGGTGGAGTCTCATTACTTGGTAAAGAACAATCTTTTCGAAAAGATTATCATCAGTCATTCGTCAGACGAAACAAAAATCCAGTGATCAACGAGAAAGTGCACAATCTGCGAGCACTCAAGAGCACGCTAAAGGCAAGTAATTAAGTCAATCTCATTGCATGAATCACCTGTTTTTTTTTTGTTTGAGTTTTGCTGTGGTGGTTACTAACTATTATGTGAACAATTTTAGGCCAAAATTGTAGATTTGCAATCCATCAACAAGATCTTGGATGATCCTAATTTGACAGCAGCAAAATTCCGACACTGGAAAGAAGAAAACCAGGAGCTGCTTGCAGACATCCAGAAGGTTCCACGCCTTGCCAAGAAAGGACCAAAAGCAAAAAGTGAAGATCTTTCAACTCCTGAAACAGACCTACAACTGGGACCCACAGAGAACCCTTTATCTTGGTTTGATACAGGTCAGATATTAGCAGAAACTTCAGCTTCCATTTCACAAGAAGAACTGGAAAACAAAAGAGACATCTGTTCAGATAGAACTGTGCAATTAGGATCTGGAGATGCCTGCGAGAAAGAATTAGATTCCCCGCAGGACTTGGACATTGACAGGATCCAAAGATGTCTGTAATCATTCTGAAACTCTGCATTCAAGCCACTGATTGAATCTTCACCTTGAGTTGGGAACTGTTGATCCAGAAGACATTGTCTCCAAATAGTAAATCTGTTAAACTCAAGATTCTACCCGTGACCGTGGACAAGAAATATAAACTGTTTTTAATAATAATTCCTGCAACACAATTAATCAAACTGGTTAAACAGTAATACTACCAAGTGTTTCTGTCACATAATTGTTGCAAAGAATCGAGACATTTTAGGGACTTACGATAGTATGACATCAGACATGTGGACAATTATTCTTTTAATCCTTGCACGTAAACCAAGATTCATCACTCTGTCATTGTTTTTTTTTCAAACATCTTTTCCTACTTAGTGATTTTATATGTGCTGAATAGTTGTGTCCTGAACAGACTAGAAGAATACTGCCCTTGTGTACACATGACTGCTCCAGAGTATCAAGTGTAATTGTTGACCTGCATTCAAATGGTGTCACATCCCTCATGAACTTTTCTCTCTGCCTTTTACCCCATTCTATAGGTGTTCTGTACTGAATCAGAAATCAAAATTCAACCTTCCCATGTGCTTCAGTTCTGGAATGTCTCAACCCCATCACCATTCTCTTTCTCTGACAATACGAGATGAGCTTAGGTGGTAAACAGTTCAGTCACTGTGTGCCAGTAGTGGGGCAGCAAGTGCTGGGGTGGTGCATGAGATGCTTATGTAGCCAGCTGCTTTGTCCTTGATGGAATCGAGCTGAAGCTGAACTCATTCAAGCAAATGGAGAACATTCCACTCACTCCTTCCTTGCACCTTGTAGATGGTGGAAAGACCTTAACTGAGTCACTTGCCTCAGGATACTTAGCCTCTGACCTACTCATTTGGCATCTATATTCATCCAGCTGGACCAGATGAGTTCCTGGTCATTGACAATTAGGACGTTAATGGTGAAGAACTTGGCAATGGTTATGCCACAGCATGTCAAGACTAGATGTTTAATCTTTCTCTGTTGGAGATGATCATTGGCTGATTCTTCTGTGACATGATTTTTGCATGCGTGTGCTTGAATATCGTTCAGGTCTTGCTGCCTGTGGGCATGGGCTGCTTCATTGGTTGAGATGTGAAGGGAAATGAAACATTGTGCACTCACTCATGAACATCACAATTTCAGACCTTACAGTGCAAGGAAGGCCATTGATGAAGCAGGTCCAGGGTACTGCCCTGAGGAACGATGTTGATGCCTGACTCCAACCTGATCTGTCCATCCCTGTTCCAATAATGTGTGCTTGACAAACAAAGACATTATAAGTTATTGTTTAAGCCTTGCCGTTACTTAGACCCTTAAGCAGAATGCCAGAGGAGACAATATCTTGGAAACATGGAATGGAATTACAATCAAGTTCAGAGGGAGGAAATTTTCTTACTCCTTCCCTTAAAATTATGAATTTATGTTATCAACAGAGTAGCCATTTTGAGAGGAGATGTGCAACCCCTGGGGAAGGTCCAGAAGAGTTTCACAGGAATAATCCTATGAGGAATGTTTGCTGTCTTTGTGTTGATAGGATTCAGAAGGATGAGAGGGGGAACCAAGCAGATACTGAAAGGCTGGATTGAGTGGACATGGAAGGGATATTTCCATCAGTTGGAGAGTCTAGCATCTGAGGGCACAACTTTAGAATAAGGGGGCATCCCTTAAAACTGAGATAAGCAGGAAATTCCTCAGCCAGAGGGAAAAAATCTGTAGAATTCATTGCCATAGAGGGCTGTGGAGACCAAGTCATTGGATGTATTTAAGGCAGAGATCAATAAGTTCTTGATTGGTGAGGGCATTAAAGGTTACAGGGAGAGGGCAGGAGAATGAGGTAAAAAAAAAAGTCAGTCAGGATTGAATGGTGGAGCCCACTCAATGGGCTGAATAGCCTAACTCTTATTGCCTTGAGATCTTCTGGCATTTTCCTTATCTCCTTAGCAGTTGTCTTCACAGAGCTTTATTTTTCATCTAGATTTTAAAATAATATGATTGATATTGACTGAGTTTGGGGCATTCCTTTTATACCTATTGGCAACTAAATATTTGCTCATGCAGCTTACCTGTGTAGTATATCCAAATTAAATGTTTATAGGTTTTACAGTAATCAAATGCCATTTTCCTAACACATACTGCTGAAGAGTCTAAGATGGGCAACAGCTCAAAACTTTAAAAACTTTTGTTCACCAATCTCAGAAAAAATATTGCTAACTTTTTTCCTCTTTTGTTAAGACTGCTGAAGCTTCAGATCAGACATAAGCAATTCTATTATAAGATAAATTAGATCAGCTGTAAAACCCCCAATTGATTTGTGTTTTGGAAAAATTGATTTGTATTTCAGAATTGGTATTTGATGTTTTTATCTCTGGATGCCTCAGAGTTTAAGAGAAATTGTTTCTGAATGTTCCTATAAGTGTCAAGCTTTCAAACACTGAGGTTTCTTCCCTCCTTGATGCAAGGTTATGACTATGTAACTAAGCCATTACCTTTGAATATTCACTACAATGACCAGCCTGCACATGTCATTTGAATACAACAGAGACAACAGAGAAAATAGTAACCAAACCTGTTCCTATATTTACTGGGACTTCCGGGACAGATTTGAATTGTAATTACAGGCAGAACTGCACTGTTTTCCTCCCTCAATCCAAGGTTGCCAAAACCAACAAAAACATTGGAATTGTGTAAGTGGGGGAGAGTTGCACAGCGTCAGCCTCACTCTCTCTTCCCAATTCCCATCTGGATCCAGTGGCAAGTCAGAGTCAAGATGGCTGGAGATGGGACTAGGCACAGTGGATGACCAGGACGTCTTCTGTGTCTTGTCGTGCTCTACACGTTCCACAACGTTTGCAGAGACCGCCTTCTTGACTGTTGGACCTTCCAATGGTCTCGTCTGCTCAATCTGCTGGAATCTGTCTTCACATGCTGGGAGAGACAACTCCCTATCTCACTGAGGGTCTGAGACCCGTCGGCTACCCTGACCTGGTTTAGTCGGCTTGTCGAATCCATTGCCCAGGGTGTGGCCACTGTCGCATGCAAACATTGGAATACTGCAGTAGCTGAGACTAACAGCTCAGTTTGGAGATCAAACCCAGATTGTTCTTCATCTACATGACTCTGAGATGGAGATCACTTCTCAGCTGCTCCTGATTTCTTTAGCCTTAGTAATAGCTGTACTTGATTTCCAGATCTTAAAACATGGAAAAAAGAAATTTTTTAGTATAACATCCTTATAACAACCATAAGGGGAAAAGTTTGCTTAATTTGTTACTCAGGTAACTGCTATCAGGTTGCAAAAGAATCGAATTGAAGGCAAAGTAAAAGAAGTTTAAGGAATTTATAATTTGATCACTTGTCTCGCACCAAGTAGGAAAATATCAAACAGTAGAAGGCCATCACAGTTTTGATGGAGAAATAAAGAGCTGTGTGGTGGGAGCAGAAGTTCTAAAACAGGGTAAGGCATAGAATTTGTATTTGAAAATGATAATATGAAAAGGCTGAATTGATATCGTATAGTGATTTGAAGAGGAGAGAATGATTTCTCGTGTACATCACAGAGAGGATTAAGGTGCAAGGGACACAGAGTTTGCAGTTAGCTGAGACTTGAGAAAAGTAGTGGAGAGAATATATGTAGGGAGTTAAATATTGAAGATGAATTGTTACTTCCAAGTGACATGGTGTTAAATGGGTATGTGTAGGAGTCAGAAAATGACTTGTAATGTACTGGAAGTACAGATTTCAGCTCAGGATCAGACAGGACAATAAAATTCTGAGTCATACACGAGGCAGGCAGGAAAACAGATGGAGTTAAAGAATGTAGGATCTATCAATGAACCCAAAGCTTATTTGTAAGAAATAAGTACACAGTATTGTTTGAAAAAAATGATGGGGAGATTCATTTGGCTCTGACTCAGACAGCTGTCAGTAAATATTAGACACTATTATTCTGGATCCACTTAATAGCGTTCATATTCTCATAGAGGTTTACTCTGAACATATCCACTATCCTTAAGGAAACATGAAGTGCTGATATACCTGTACATCTTGCTCTTGCTGCCACTGTACAATTTAAAGTTGGTGTGATTTGTAAGCTTTTTGTGTGGTAAGTGGGAGGGTTGGGGTTTGATGTTCTCACAGTTCACCAGTTTGTTTTTCTGCATGCAGAGTTTGGGGGTGGAGTTGATGCTCTTGTTGTCATTGCAATTTAAATTTGGGGCGATTTGTAAGTTTTTTTTGGTGCAGGGGAGGGGTTTGAATGACTTCCATGTTTCTTGGTTTTGTGACTATCTAGAGAAGGCGAATCCGAGTTGTATACTGCATACATACTTTGATAATAAATGAACCTTGGAACCTTTTTTTTTGAACTTTGATCTTTACTGGTTCATTACTACCTCATGAGAGTCTGGTTTGTGTACCTAAATGGAGTATTCATAATGAGATGGGAGAATCTAAGCAAGTTTGCTTCTCATCTGATAGATTCAAAGTTCCAAGTACATTTATTATCAAAGCACGAATGCAGTATACAACCCTGAAATTCGTCTTCCCCACAGACACTTATGAAACAAGGAAGCATGCAAACTACCCGATCAAATATCAAATCCTCCCAATCCCCCACACACAAAAAAATCACGCAAACGGCAACAAAATAAAAGTTTGAAAACAGAATATAAAACACAAAAGGCATACCTCAGTGCAGTTCAGTTCAATTCAGCTCAGCTCAGTGTTCATTATCTGCAGGCTGCCCAATTCAAAATTTGCTCAAAAGTAGTAACAAAAAAAAGAGCAACCAGAACCCAATGATAAAACCCTGAGAACACCAGACATAATGGTACAAGCTATTTCTGGATATTCTCTAGTTGTAACAGGATAGACAAAAATGCAGTATTACCCAACTAGACGGTGGAGGAGCATTGGAGGAGGACATTGCAGCCATTAGCTTTAGATAATCAAAGGACAAGTAAGGAGATATTTTACCATTTTCAATATCACACAATAATGTTTGCTAAGATCCCTTTCCAACAGTAGAAATAAGATTGGACGGTCTGCTTCAACAAGAAAGGACTATAGCTTGTAAGAAAGGTCAGATCATATTTTATTAACTCAATAAAGGAGATAAAAACAAAAAATATCAGATAACATGAAAAATGGGAAAGGAAGTTGCATCCTCAGCATTTCAGTGGGAATATTGTTTAGGAAATGAGTTTCTGAGGGTATGAAGGTAGAAGGAAAAACTAAAGGAAGATGTGTTTGGGGAAGAGCTCAAGGAACCTTTGAATTTTGATTGAATGGTCTAGGAGAGCAAGGGGAAGGGAACACCGGTTGATTTGAATCTTAAGTGTTTATGATGCTCCTGAGAGTGAAGGATATATGGGAGAGGATGTTATGAAGACTGTTTGCAGTGGAATAAAGAAGATGGGGTTTTTCAGTCTCTTGGTCTGCTGGTCAGTTCTGGCAGATGAGAGCAGGGCATATAAAGATGACACGGTAGGCACTTTTTAGCTGATTCTAATAGAGCTATTTATGTGAAACATAATTGTTTTGATTTGAATGGTGCTACAAGTTAATGATAAAATTGTCATTTGCAAACATTGCATCCTCTTCAGAAACTGACACCCCTGCTGATTCAATATAATGCTGCTGGGCCAGGAGCTGTGACTTCTTCAGCTAATTGTTCCATGTGAACTCAATCAATACTGGTGTTTGGATGAGAGGTGTGACCACTCGGTATTAAGATGTTGGGTTCAAGACTGCAGTCTGGCTGCAACTATTGATGAGCCATTGTTGGGTAGTGGCAACAACCGGCCCATTTATTCACAGATTTCTTGAAATCTATGATCTCCCTCAAAACCTCCAGTTAAATGTGACAGAATTTACTGTCTCCTCCTTTTTTAGTCCTTGGCAGCATGGTCCTTCCCAACTGGGAAATTTCTCTATGGTAACAAGCAAATGGAGAGAGAGAGAAGGACAGGTAACTCAAAACAACAGCAAGTATGTTGAATTGAAATAATTTAAAATACCAAGAATGAAAAAAATTGCTTAATGAAGAGGCTGGGAAAAATATTTATGGTATATGTTTGGCCAAAAGAGAAAAGTAATAATTTCTTTGGTATTTATTCTCTAGGTGTTGTTCTTGTTTAATTTTAGAGTATTAAAAAAGAAATAACGCTGAAGATTGACATCTTGGAGTTGGAGAATGTTACTTGACTCAGCGTGTAAAATTCAACCATGGAATCAGACTATGGCTTGAAATGAAGAACCAATTATTTATTTCCATCCACAGCTGACTATCAAGACTATATGATTCCTTTCCTGCTTCTGCACTTTAGACCTGTTCAGTTATAAAATAACCTTCCCCTGAGACAACTGCGGATCATGATGAAGATTATTAAAGGAACTGATCTAAAGTGCAGAAGCAGGAAAGGAATCACATGGTCTTGATAGTCAGAGGAATCCAGGAATTAAAATCTAACTCAGAAAAGATCACCTCATCAAATAGAACATAGAACAGTACAGCACAGAAACAGGCCCTTTGGTCGACAGTGTTGCTGAACCAAATAAATTAGTAATCAAATGACTAACTAATCTCTTCTGCCAACACAATGTCCATATCCTTCCCTTCCTGGTTTAAGATGGCACTACCGAAGATTTGTGACAGGTTACTGGTAAATCATAAGGCAAGAGATTCGACCAAAGACGTTAGTTGTAGCATCTTTCGTGATGCAAATTATGGTGAACTATCGCTGCAGACAGTGAGGAGGCAGGCAGAGGCGAGGCTGGTTCAGGGGATGAGCTGTGCTGGGGCATTGTGAAGCGCAACGTGTTCCGAGCCGCAGACAGAGGTGGAGTTTGTATCGCTGCCGGAGATGGAGTGAGCGATTTAGAGAAGAGTTGATGCGGAAGAGTTTCGATGCCCATCCATCTAACCCAGGTGCAAGGTTGGATCGCTCCAAACACTGAGCCGATTTGATGAGATTGAGAACGACTTCAGGTGGGGCGGCCCAGGTGTATCAGGGCACCTGGGCCTGGGCCCTGGAACATGGCATAAGTTAAACACCAGCACAGATAGACTGGAAGCTCGAGTGCTGGGTACGGAGGTGAGGGTCGGGCTGATTTCGCTCACTCTCCCACAAATGTTCATTCCTTTCTCCGCAGCGCTGAGCTGTGAACTGATCGGTTGCTGTAAGGTGCTGCCCCGCTGTTGTGAAAACTCGCGACCGGGGTTTGGCTTGGGCCTACTCCAGCTGCTTCAGGAACAGATCTGGGACTCAGTCTGGTTCAGGATACTGTTGCTTTGCTTCTATCGTTTGCACAACGTGTGATTCCCCCCCCCCCCCCCCTTTCTCTGCTCAGTGGTTTCTAGTTATGCGAGTTTCTAGTTTTGGGGCTGCCCATAAGCAGACAAATTTCAAGGTGTATATACATTCTTTGATAATAAATGTGCTTTGAATCTTTTCCTCACATCTATGTGCCTATCTAAATGTCTCTGAAAAGTCTGTCATGTATCTGCCCTACAACAACCCCAGGCAGTGCATTCCAGGCACCTACCACTCTCTGTGTGATTAAAAAAAACTTCCTCCTCACATGTCCTTTGAAATTACCCCCTCTCACCTCAAATCCATGCCCTCTGGTATTAGATATTTCAACCCTTGAGAAAAGATATTGTCCATCTACTCTATCTATGCCTCTCATAACCTTATAGATCTCTATCAGGTCTCCCTTCTGCCTCTGCCACTCCAGAGAAAACAACCCAAGTTTGCCTAACCTCCTGTTATAGCACATACCCCCTGTATCCAGGCAACATCCTGGTAAACTTCTTCTGCACCCTCTCCAAAGCCTTCACATCCTTCCTATAATAGGGTGACCAAAATTGTATGCAATACTCCAGATGTGGCCTAACTATTTTATAAAGCGGCCACATATGACCTGACTTGGTCCAACCAAGCAGACTCCGCTGCCAAGAAGGCCTACCAGCACCTTTACTTCCTGAGAAAACTAAAGAAATTTGGCCTGTCCACTAAAACCCTCACTAATTTTTATAGATGCACCGTAGAAAGCATTCTTCTAGGGTGCATCACAACCTGGTGTGGAAGTTGTCCTGTCCAAGACCAGAAGAAGCTGCAGAAGATCGTGAACACGGCGCAGCACATCACACAAACCAATCTTCCGTCCTTGGATTCACTTTACACCACACGCTGTCGGAGCAGTGCTGCCAGGATAATCAAGGACACGATCCACCCAGCCAACACACTTTTCGTCCCTCTTCCCTCCGGGAGAAGGCTCAGGAGCTTGAAGACTCGTACGGCCAGATTTGGGAACAGCTTCTTTCCAACTGTGATAAGAGTGCTGAACGAATCCTGACCCGGATCTGGGCCATACCCTCCAAATATCCGGACCCGCATCTCGGTTTTTTTGCACTACCTTACTTTCCATTTTTCTATTTTCTATTTATGATTTACAATTTAAATTTTTAATACTTGCTATCGATTTGTAATCAAGGGAGCAGGAAGCGCAGAATCAAATATCGCTGTGATGATTGTTCATTCTAGTATCAATTGTTTGGCGACAATAAAGTATAAAGTATATCTTGCTAACTTCCTGATCACTTAAAACTTTCAGCAGTGAGGAGTTTTGAAGTACAGAGTGCAAATAAAAATAGAAAATTCCCAGTATGCCTGTGGGGAGAGAAATAGTCGTGTCAGCATCAGATCTTTAGAACGGAATTTATTTATTTCGTATTTTCTCATGGCTTAGGAGGCTATTTGGCCCATCAAGTCTATATTGACTTTCAGAATAATCCCATCTCCCTCCCACTTATTTCCCTGTAACTTCTCAACTTATTTCTCACTCTGTGCCCATCAACTCCCCACTAATTTTCCTGCCATCATCCTCTGATAGGTGTTAATGATATAGGTGGAAACTGGAGGACACAGGAGAAACCTATATGTTTTAAAGACATGCATCAGCGGTCACAGTATCAAAGCCATAAGGCAGTTCCGCCAAATGCATCCTGATGTCAGAGGAATGTTGTGTTAAGAAACCCATTTTGAACAGTGTTGCTATTTTTGAAAAGAGCAGGATGTAAAGCAAAGAACAATTAAGATGACAAGCTGGACAAGGGGAATGATGAAGATGAATAGGTGGTTGTCCCCGTGAAAGAATCAAATTTCTGCTCCAAACTAATCATTGCCTCAGCTGAGAAACTGCAAAAGAAGGACAATTTTAGCAGTAAGCTCATGAGCTAAAGGGCTCAGTTGACTGTAAAATCAAAATTGAAGATATCAGAGATATCAGCAAGCAGAAGTGCTAGTGGAGTAAAAACCCAAGTTATAAGGAAAGATAGAGTAGGTTAGAAATTTATTCTCTAGAATGTAGAAGATTGAGGAAGATTTGACGTATACAAAATTATGAGGGGTATAGATCGGGTAAATGGAAGCAGGCTTTTCCCACAGAAGTTGGGTGGGGCTAGAGGTCATGGGTTAAGGGTGAAAGGTTTAAGGGGAACATGAGAGGAAACTTCTTCACTCAGAGGGTGGTGAGAGTGTGGAATGAGCTACCAATGTAAATGGTAATGCAATTTTGATTTCAACATTCAAGAGAAATTTGGACAGGTACATGGATGGAGGGCTATGATCCCAGTGCAGGTCATTGGGACAAGGCAGTTTAAGTGATTTGGCATAGATTGGATGGGCCAAAGGGTTTGTTTCTGTGCCATAGTTTTCTATAACTCTATGAGTCTAAATATGCTTACATAGCTTCAGAAGAACCGAAAGCCTTCGAGAAGTTTTGGATTTGAAGGCAACCCAAAAATGGGAAAAGAATCACAGCAGTAAGCAATAACTTCAAATGTTCTATTAAGATTGAATTCTGCTCATGCATATACTTCATCAAATAAGTCAGTTTTCCCCAAAGCAAATGAGATAGCAGAACATGGGTGGTAGGTTTTGCACAAGTATCTATAAAAATACAGCCTTTTTTTTTAAGCCAGCAGATCTTAAGACCAGAAAGAAAGGAAGTTGAAGTAGAAAGGCCTAAAGTTATTTACAGGACACGCCTCAGTAAGAAATGCTTCTGCCAAAGATCCATCATCTCCAAGTCACACATGATTCGACCTGAGCTACTAGCTATTCCTTCATCATCAGAGGGCCAAGATCCTGGAAATGGCTAATTAACAACATTAAGTTCTGTACGGGGAAAAAAGCTATAGGTCAAAAATCCAACCTACCCATCATCTCAAGGAACACTCGACAGAGGGCACCAGCAGCATTGGTTTAATGAAATACAATGCTAACTATTTATTTCTAAGTTACTGGCAACTGGCCAATATTTAAAACCTTAACTGTGTAAAAATTTGTGCCACTTTTTCCAATTATACTGTTTTTAAATAGAACAATAATTGTTACCTCTACTCCCAAGAACCATTATATGGTGCAGTACTAGACTGATAAACTAATGAAACTGCATGAGCCTTTACAGATGCAAAACAAGTTGGTTCCACTCATAGACTGCTTCTACCTTTATCACTGGGTGCCAGACTGCAGTAATTTTGATGGAGATAGTAAAAAACCTTTTGAAAGTGGGTGAAATAACTTCTTTTGTGCTGATGGTGGCTCGCAACTATCAGGAGGGTGCATTACTGTCACCTACTGCAATGGAGTATGACGGAAGCCACAATGGGGATCAGATACTGCCTCCCAAACCTTTTTTAATCAAAAAGTTCACCAAGGCCCTATATGACTTAACTGTCCTTGCCGCAGGCACCAGAATATCCTGCAAACTACGTACCCCAGGTCTATCCAAAAATTGCCTAAACAGCTTAATACATTTACAACGAATATCTGTGGCATTTGTTGTAAATCACACCCCAGTTCTCATGTTTACCAACAGTGGAGTGCAAACCTGTATATCCAAACCTCAATCTCGCCAACCACGCCTCCTCCCTCCTCTTCCTTCCCAAAAGGCAGCTCTCCTGAACTGCTGGAAACAAATTGTAATACCACCTCATTATCCCACAATTCCTGCCATTTTCAAATACCAGCCAACCTAATACAAGAATTGTCTTCGTGCTTTCCCATATTGACTATAATGTTTACCCCACTCTCTAGAATATATAAAGGATGAAATAACAAGGGACACGGTCCCCTTTATCCCCAGCTTCCCACCAAAAAGGCCCCGGTTTAACAGTCGCGAAAAAGCACGGCTTGTGTGGAGCATGCGACTGCTGGCGTCACAGGCGAGCGGTGTGACGTCACAAGCGAGCGGGACCGATCGCGCAAGCGCATGGCGAGCGTGGAGCGTGCGATGCTGGCGTCACAGGCGGGCTGTGTGACGTCACAAGGAGGGAAAGGGAACGATCGCGGGGTCCCGGCGGCGGGAGCAAGGGATGTCAGGGCTCGGGCCGTGAACAACCACTCGGCGGGACAATGAACCTGGCCGGGCTGAGGGACGTTAAGAAATACTCTGCTATTGTGAGTGTGGCAGCCTTTGATTTTTGTGCTTTATAATCACACCCTGCCATCCCAGGTGGTGTTGAAGGAGTGATCGGCGTCCCTGCTGGTTAGAAACCGGGTGCTGTCCCGGTGCTAACTCCACTTTAAATTAGGCTAGACATAATTGTTCGCCTCATACATTAGGAGCTGTGCGCGTATTAGTCACGGTATTTAAATATTTATAATCCTTCCTGATTCAATATCCAAAAGTTGTAGTCATTCACTTTCTGTAGCTGTTTCAAAAGTGCCGTAAGAACTTGCTCATGAGGTAGTTGACACTCTTATAGATTCAAATGAAAGTGCAACTTCTCCCTGAAAAAATGCTCCTAAAATTGCTTAATATTTCTCCAGATCCCAAATGAGTTGATCAACATTAGTTTACCAACTGTTTCAAATGGTGTAAAAGTATCATATTCAATAAGATGGTTTTATTTTAAAATATATGTAACTGATCAATTGCTTTTTCTAGTAGACTAAATAAATCAGATCAAATATATCTATATGTTCACGTGACTTTTAATTAGCCGAATGTTACAGTTGCCCTATCTTTTGACAAGTTTCAAAAATTCCTGATTGGTATAGCACACAAATCCACAGTATGCTGGTGATACTCGACAGGTCAGGCAGTATCTATGGAAAGAGACACAGGATTAACAATTCAGGTCAAAGACCCTTCATCAAAACTCATTCATCATCATCATCATCATCATCATCGGGTGCCGTGCCCAGTTTGAGCTTTGACTGTCATGACCCTCACTCTCCTGTTTTGGGTCAAATGGATCAATTCATTGGTATTCATTTCCAGTTCTCTGGCTGCTGTCTCCATCATCATTTGTCTTTGTCTTCCTCTTGCTTTCTTCCCTTCAATCTTTCCCATAATTACCGTGCATTCTAACGCCTCTTTCCTAATCACATGTCCAATGAAGTTGCGTTGCCTTTTCATGATCTCATACATTATTTCTCCTTTTGTGTTTGCGCTGTTCGTGACATCTTCGTTAGATATTCATTTCATCCATGATATTCCTTGCATCCTCCTCAAAAACCACATCTCTGCTGCTTCAATTCGTTTCCTCATGTTACTAGATATTGTCCAACATTCTGAGCCATATAACATAACTGGATAAACATAACATTTCAGTACTCTGAGGCGGGTTGTCATGCCTAGTTTAGTATTGGTCAGTATACTCTTCATTCTCGTAAAGGTGTCTTTCGCCATCCCTATTCTTCTTTTGATGTCCATGGCACATCTGCCCAGCTTCCTAAGTAGCAAAAGTACAGTAATTGTTTTATGTCTTCCCTGTTTATTCTCAGCCTGCAGATAGGATTCTCCTTCTTTTTGGATATCACCATACATTCTGTCTTTTTGCAATTGATTGATAGACCCATTTTTGCACTTTCTTCAACAACTATATCAATTAAGTTTTGTAGTTCTTCCTCCATACTTGCAATTACCCAGTGTAATCTGCATATCTAAAATTATTGATGTTTTCACCGCCAACTTTGATTCCCAAGACGTCTCTTATTTTTTGTAATATTGTTTACTGTACGCATTAAATAAATAAGGGGAGAAAACACACACTTGTCTAATGCCTCATTAACTTAGTTAATATGCTGAGTACCTATGGTGACATTGCAAAGAATATCTTGATACCAAACAATATGATACATGCAGTATAGAAAAGGTCTTCATTAGGAAATTTAAGATGTAAAATCAGAATGGATGGAGCTATGAAATAAGATAATGTTAGGAATAATTTACTGCACCTTTTCATAGTATCTATACTATCAGTCATTTTAAATAATGAAGTTAGAAGTCCCTTCCCCCTCCTTGTTTACTTAAAACAGATCCCATGTGGACTTCCCCTACCCCAAGCCCTTAAATCTGGTCATAGTTCCCTCTGCCATTCACCTCTCATCAATGGTGGCCATTATCACATCCATTACTTACCAGATTACAGCACCTCTACCCTGTAGTGTCCCTTCTTTCGTCCTCCAGCAGCTGTCCCCAACCTTCATTCTCCCTTCATCCCTCTGTGCACTGCCTGACACTCATTTTCCCCCTCTCTTTGTTCAAAGTTAATTTTATTGTCAAAATACATATATGTCACCATATACAACCCTGAGATTCACTTGCTTGTGGGCATACTCAGTAAATCTATTGGGTAGGAATCAGGATCAATGAAAGATCAATCAAAGTGCAGAAGACAATAAACTGCAAATGCAAATATAAATAAATAGCAATAAGTAACAAGAACATGGCGTAAAGAGGCCTTGAAAGTGAAATCTTTGGTTGTGGTAACATTGCAATGATGGGGCAAGTGAGTGTTATCTCCTTTTATTCAAGAGTCTGATGGTTGAGGGGTAAGAACTGTTCTTGAACCTGGCGGTGCGAGTCCTAAGACTCTTGTACCTTCTACCTGATGGCAGCAGCGAAAAGAGGGCATAACCTGGATGGTGGCAATCTTTGATGATAGATGCTGTTTTCCTGCAACAGTGTTTCATGTAGGTGTGCTCAGTGGTTGGGAGGGCTTGACCTGTGATTTACTGGGCTGAATACTTTTTCTATCACCCACCTGCCACTGTTTTCCAATTCCAACTGCACTTCCACTGCTTGGCATAACCGGCCTGTCATCTCTCACCCCCTCCTCAGTCATCAAGGGCTCCTGTTTCACCACTCCCCCTCTTCCCTATATACTAGACATCTCACCTCTCCACTGTCAGTCCTGCTGCAGGGTTTCAACTTAAAACGTGGACGATATCTTTCCCACTCACAGATGCTGCTAGACACCGATTTCTTCCAGCAGAACATTTTTGTTTATTTCTCCAAGCTTTAGCATCTGCAGTCTCTTGTGTTTGAAAATTGCTGGGAGTTGTCAAAGAATGTAGCAGGACGTGGATCAGTTGGAAATTTGGGCAGAGAAACTGCAGGTGGAGTTTAATCCACACGTGTATGAGGTGCTATATTTTGGGAGGTCAAATGCAAGAAAAAAGGATGAAGAAAATACCGGCATTCTCAGGAATATCGATGTACAGAGGGATGTTGGGGTGATGAAAGTGCCAGTGCATCTTGCTTGCTTTCACTACCAAGGCACTGAGCCTAAAACTCATTTATACGCTCAGCTGGGAAGTTGTATAAAACTTTGGCTTGGCCACTTTTGGAGACCTGTAAACTGTAGAATTGTGAAGGAGAGTTAATTTCATTCAGACAAAGGGCAGGAATTGGCTGAATGCTCGTTCGAGCAATTCTGGCTGCAACATTATTAGAAAAATGTGGAGGCTTTGAGGAGGGTATAGAAGAGATTTACTAGAATGTTGCTTGGATTGGAGTGTATTAGCTATGAAGAGAGGCTGGGCTAGCTTGGATTGTTTTCTTTGGAACATAGGAGACTGGGGGCTGACCTGATAGAAGTATATAAAATTATGGGAGACAGGTAGGATAGATAATTATTTTCCTAGAGTTGGTGTCAACCATATGGAGGACATAGGTTTAAAGTGAGGAGGGGGTAAATTTAAGGGAGATTTGTAAAGTTTTTTTTTAACATGGAGAGTATTAGTTGCCTTGAATGCATTGCCAGGGGAGTGGTGGAATCAGATATAATAGCAGCATTTAACAGGGGTTTAGACACTTAAACAGGCAGGGTCAAGAGGAATACAGACCATGTGCAGACAAATGGAATTAGTTTAACTTGGCTTCATGGTTTGTGATTGGTGAGCTAAAGAGCCAGTCCCTGTGCTATACTTTTCTATAAATCTTAGAAAATTAGTGACTAGACTAGGAAGCAATTAGGAAATGGAAGCAAATGGTGTGCAGGAGATTAGAGTAAGGAAGCCGTTCCATAATTGTCCAGGACTTTGATCTAAAAGCAGCTGGAGCTAACTACAAGCTGCATGTTGGTCTCTGTACCCAAGGAAGGAAACACAAGAAAATCCGCAGATGCTGGAAATCCAAACAACACACACTAAATGCTGGAGGAACTCAACAGTCCTTCGGAAGGGCCTCGGCCTGAAATGTCGACTGTACTTTTTTCCATCGATGCTGCCTGGCCTGCTGAGTTCCTCCAGCATTTTGTGTGACCGTACACTTCCCTGCACTGCTTTCCATCTGCCACTTCTTTGCCAATTTCTTCTAATCTGCAGACTACCTGCTCCCACAACACTGCCTGCCTCTCCACCAATCTCTAATCGCTTCAGTCTATTAAATTGCAATTTTTAAAAGTATTTGATGAGCTTATAGGCTTTGAATATAATATTAGGATCTTTTAAATTGTTTCATTGATTTTTACATTTTTTTAATATGTTAGGAACATTCACAAATTTAATACTCATATCTTCAATGGATTTAATACCATGCCTGCGGTATGGGCAGTTAGATGCCAGAGTGCTGACAAGGTTTGTTCTGAGCTGGTCACAAGATGGCATGAGATGCAAGGAAGGTCCTGAAGTTACTTTGAATAGGTATGACTTTAGGCAACAGGGCAGCACCAGTGGTTCTAGTAACGGCCAGTGTGTACTTACTGCATTGCTCAGTGGCAAGTGTACCTGACTCAATGCTGGCTGCAACATCTGACACATAGAGACCTTGGGAATATTAAGGTTTAGATTAGGGGATCTGCCATTCTGAGATAACAGAAAGCTTCTTCACTCAGACGGTTGCAAATGTTTTCTAGGTGATCAGTGTTCAATTTCATCATTATGCATCAGCACACTTCACTAATTTCTGCATGTTACTCAGTAATTAAATCTATTACTAATCTTTTCATGCACTCCGGAGATGTGAGTCAGACGCAGAGTTTGAAATTATCCAAAATACCCATATCCTAGTCATGAATATCCATCAAAAAAGGGCAGCAACATGAAGGTGCTGAAACAGGGTTTCAACTTGACACGTCAACATTTCCTTTCCTCCACAGATGCTGCTCAATTCTCTAGCAGATTGTTTGTTCAATGGAAAGGGGTATTGTTTCTGAAGCATAATCTCTGAAATTGAATACTGAAGATATATTATGGGAGGAAGTATAGTGAGAGGAAATAAGAAATATTACAGTTTTACAGTGGGTTCAGAAGCAGCAGTCTAAGAATGTTGGTACACAATTCTTTGTAAGTTTCTCTGCAAATCGATAACTCCACAAATACTATTTATTAAGAATATTTGGTTTACAAAACGGAGTTCATTTGGCACAAAATTTGTACCCCTTATGTACTTCTGGACAGATTATGTGACATTAATCATCGTAACGTCATGGCAGTGATCAGACAGGTCAGACTGAAGGTCTATATGGGTGGAATTGAGGAATTAGAAAGGGATGACCATGTTAATCAATTATATTATAGACTTAACAGTAGTCAGCAGGATTTAGAGGGGCATATTTGTAGAGAGATAGCGGACAGTTAAATAAGAAAAATAGGGCGTGATAGGAGGTGATTTTAATTTTGCACATATTAAATGCAATTCCCATGCCGTGAAAAGGCTGCAAGGGATAGAATTTGTCAAATGTATTCAGGAAAATTTCATTAGATCTTTTATTAAAAATAAATAGAGGTCCCATCTAGAGAGAACACTATAACTGGATCTCCTATTAGGGAATGAAACAGGGCAGGTGATGGAAACTGTAGGGGACACTTTGGATCTAGCGATCATAATTCCATGAGTTTCACGGTAAGTATGAAAGATGATAGGGTGGATCATTGGTTTGAGATTCTAAATGGGAAGAAGGTAATTTTGATGGCATCAAAGAAGGTGTGGATTAGGAAAAGTTAGGTTTCTGGCAAAGGGATGTTTGGTAGGTGGGAGGTTTTCAAAAATGAAATATTGAAGGTACACAGTTTATATGTTCTTGTTAGAATAAAAGGCAATGCTAACACCAAGGATTATTGAGGCCCTTATTAAGAAGAAGAAGGAAGTGTGTGGAAGGTATAGGCAGCAAGGTACAAGTGAGTTGCTTGAAGATTTTAAGAAATGCAAGAAGGAAATCAGGAGGGGTAAAAGAAAGCATGAATCAGAATCAGGTTTATTAGCACCAGCATGGGACGTGAAATTTGTTAACTTAGCAGCAGCAGTTCAATGCAATACATAATCTAGCAGAGAAAATAATAATAATAAGTAAACAAGTAAATCACTTACAGCATACATATATTGAATAGATTTTTAAAAACATCCAAAAACAGAAATACTGTATATTTTTTAAAAAGTGAGGTAGTGTCCAAAGATTCAATGTCCATTTAGGAATCGGATGGCAGAGGGGAAGAAGCTGTTCCTGAATCACTGAGTTTGTGCCTTTAGGCTTCTGTACCTCCTACCTGATGGTAACAGTGAGAAAAGGGCATGCCCTGGGTGCTGGAAGTCCTTAATAATGGACACTGCCTTTCTGAGACACTGCTCCCTGAAGATGTCCTGGGTACATTGTAGGCTAGTACCCAAGATGGAGCTGACTAGATTTACAACCTTCTGCAGCTTCTTTCGGTCCTGTGCAGTAGCCCCTCCATACCAGACAGTGATGCAGCCTGTCAGAATGCTCTCCACGGTACAACTACGGAAGTTTTTGAGTGTATTTGTTGACATGCCAAATCCCTTCAAACTCTTAATAAAGTATAGCTGCTGTCTTGCCTTCTTTATAGCTGCATCAATATATTGGGGCCAGGTTAGATCCTCAGGATCTTGACACCCAGAAACTTGAAACTGCTCACTGTCTCCACTTCTGATTCCTCTATAAGAGTTTGTATGTGTTCTTTCGTCTTATCCTTCCTGAAGTCCACAATTAGCTCTTTCGTCTTACTGGCAATGAGTGCCAGGTTGTTGCTGTGGCACCACTCCACTGGTTGGCATATCTCACTTCTGTACGCCCTCTCGTCACCATCTGAGATTCTACCAACAATGGTTGTATTGTCAGCAAATTTATATTTGAGCTATGCCTAGCCACACAGTCATGTGTATATAGAGAGTAGAGCAGTGGGCTAAGCACACATCCCTGAGGTGCGCCAGTGTTGATTGTCAGCGAGGAGGATATGTACTGGAGGATATGTATCTGCACAGATTGTGGTCTTCTGGTTAGGAAGTCAAGGATCCAATTGCAGAGGGAGGTACAGAGGCCCAGGTTCTGCAACTTCTCAATCAGGATTGTGGGAATGATGATATTAAATGCTGAGCTATAGTTGATGAACAGCATCCTGACGTAGGTGTTTGTGTTCTCCAGGTGGTCTAAAGCTGTGTGGAGAGCCATTGAGATTGCATCTGCCATTGACCTATTGTGGTGATAGGCAAATTGCAATGGGTCTAGGTTTTTGCTGAGGCAGGAGTTCAGTCTAGCCATGACCAACCTCTCAAAGCATTTCATCACTGTCGATGTGAGTGCTACCAGGTGATAGTCATTAAGGCAGCCCACATTATTCCTCTTAGGAACTGGTAGGATTGTTGCCTTTTTGAAGCAAATGGGAATTTCCGCCCGTAGCACTGAGGAGTTGAAAACGTCCTTGAATACTCCCACTAGTTGGTTAGCACAGGTTTTCAGAGCCTTTCCAGGTACTTCATTGGGACCTTCCGCCTTGCAAGGGTTCACTCTCTTGAAAGACAGCCTAATATCAGCCTCTGAGACAGAGATCAGGTGCAGCAGGGATCTTCACAGCTGTAGTTGTGTTCTCCCTTTCAAAGCGCAAGACTGCTCTGGGTGACAAGGTGAAAGGGAATCCTAAGGGCTTTAGTTTCAGATTTATTTATCAAATGTGCATCAAAACATACAGTGAAACATGCCATTTACGTTAACATCCAACACACCCAAGGATGTGGTGAGTGCAGCCCACAAGTATTGCCACACATTCTAGCGCCAGTATAACATGATTGGCAAAACAACACAGAACACACCAAAAGGGAACACAAGTGACAAAGCAACAACAACAAAACAAGCCCCATTCCTCCCATGATTCTCAAAACCATTCGTTTTGATCATTTCTAATGACAGAAGATTTGGTAGCCATGGGAACATTTTAAGGTAATTGACAAAAGAATCTGAAATGACACGAAGAAACATTTTTGCACACGGTTGCAATGATCTCGAATGCACTCTGAAAGAATAGTGTAAACAGATTCAATAATGGCATTTATAACACAACGAATGAACAGTTGAAAGGGAAAATAATTGCAGAAATGAAGGTCCAGAGATTGAAATATAATTGAATTGTGTAATAATGTACTAACACAGACGTGAATGTACCAACACGAATTCATCTGCCTGCAGTCCTATTTGTCTTTTGAAATAGGATGTGTTATAGTGCACTGAATGTTTCAGTGCAGATATTTTACTTTTAGACTGTTTAGATGTGGGAGTGTTTTGGCGACATAATGCAGCTGGAATACTGAACTTCAGTAATCTGAAACTTGTCACCAGAGGTTTAACAGCTTTCCATTAGTTCTGAAGACTAGTTGTACTCCCACTGGAAGTTTGAACATGAGATGTAGCAAAAGAGATTTGGAAAAGCAGCAGGGCAATGGAACAGGCCTGTTTGCTAATAACCTTTAGAGAGAATGGTTCTTTTGTGGACCTATTGGCTAATATTACATCTTCCAGCCAAGGTAAAATTGGAACAATTTCTGTGCAAGTTCATTTTTCAAGGGAGCTACACAGACCTTCCTGGTTAATCAAGTTAAAGAGTTTGGTGAGGTCAAAATAGACCTTGTGTAGTGATAGTTGCAGCTTAGTTTTCTGGAATGAAAATCATGTCTGGAAAAAAATCCACTGTAATTTGAGAAGTTATTTGGCCATAGGAAGAGGCAGTTGAATGGGACCATTTTATGACTTTCCCCATGGAGAAGAGCAGGGAGCCCCCTCTGTTGTTGCCAATGTTGGACTTTTCTGCTTTCTTGAGTATGGTCATGACTGCTATAAAGATAAACATAAGCTTTATTTGTCACATATACATCGAAACATTCTGTACAGTGAAATGTGTTGTTTGCATCAAATCAAATCAGCAAGGGTTGTGCGGGGCATCCCGCAAGTGTCGCCAAGCTTCCAGTGCCAACATAGCACGTCCACAACTCATTAACCCTCATCAAAATATTGTAACCCTAACATTGTAGGTATATCGTCCTCATCCCAGATGTGGTTGATGAAACTTCGGAATTGCTATTGAAGCACTTTGTGGTCTTGTTCCTTTTTTTAATTGGGTTAATGAATTCTTGACTTTTTGGTCAGGGGTGCTGGCAAAAATGGTATGGAAAAGCACCTGTGGGATGGATCTAGCTGGTTCTTGTCAAGGATAGATTTGAGGAAGTCTCCAAAATGTTCCTGTCAGTGGATGTTCAGTCAGTTGGCAGTATCTACTCAAAGAAACCTCTTTCATGGCTTTCAGTCAGTGGGACATTGAAAATTGGGATGTAGATGACCTTTATAGCACTTTGAAACCCACACGTCACTGCTGTTAGTCCACTCTCTATTCAATATCTGTTGTTTACTTCCCGA
Source organism: Mobula birostris (assembly GCF_030028105.1). Lineage (NCBI taxonomy): Eukaryota > Metazoa > Chordata > Chondrichthyes > Myliobatiformes > Myliobatidae > Mobula > Mobula birostris. The sequence continues at coordinate 6,741,233 of NC_092399.1, forward strand.
GTTTTCTGCTAGGGCTCTGATTTTATGTGTCTATAAAATTAAGGTGAACCTTTCAAGCCAGGAATAAATATCTGGATTTCTAAGACAAATCTTGATAAACAAAGAGTGAAATATTGCTGGACATGTCAGTGGGCCAGTGGTATATCAGAATCAGAATCAGGTTTAATATCACCAGCATATGTCAAGAAATTTGTTAACTTTACAGTAACAGTACAATGCGGTACAGTACATGATAAATATAGGAAAAAACTAAATTACAGTAACTACATATGTATATTGAATAGTTAAATTAAAATGTGTTGGCACGTGGCCAAGTGCTTATGGCGTCGGTCTAGTGATCTGAAGGTCACTAGTTTGAGCCTCAGCTGAGGCAGCACATTGTGTCCTTGAGCAAGGCACTTAACCACACATTGCTCTGCGATGACACCGGTTGCAAATGGTATCGGCCCTAGTGCCCTTCCCTTGGACAACATCGGGGGCGTGGAGAGGGAAGATCATGGGCAGCTGCCGGTCTTCCATACAACCTTGCCCAGACCTGCGCCCTGGAAACCTTCACGAGACTAATGGATGCCTATTTAAAAAATTAAAATAACTAGTGCCAAAACAGAAATTTTTTAAAAAGTTGTGAGGTAGTGTTCATGGGTTCATTTTCCATTCAGAAATCTGATGGCAGAGCTGTTCCTGAATCACTGAATGTGTGCCTTCCAGCTTCTGTACTACCTCCCTGATGATAACAATGAGAAGAGGGCATGTCCTGGGTGGTGGGAGTCCTTAATGATGGATGTCTCCTTTGTGAGGCACTGCTCCTTAAAGATGTCTTGGATAATACAGCAGCTAGTACCCATAATGGAGCTGATTAAGTTTAGAATTCTCTTCAGCCTACTTCAATCCCATGCAGTAGACTCCGCCCCCCCCCCATACCAGACAGTGATGCAACCAGTCAGAATGCTCTCCACAGTACATCTGTAGAAGTTTATGAGTATTTTGGATGACAAATCAAATCTCCTCAAGTTCCTAATGAAATATGGCTGCTCAGTTCATTATGTCCGTAGCTCCTGTGTTTTATTTTGTGATGTAAGAATATGAAAAGACCATTTATAGCCCCAGAGCCTATATCGGTATTCTTCAGTTATATGATATTCCTTTGATCTGCTCAGTGTGGTGAATATCAATGTTCTCTCCAACTTTTGCTGTCTTATATCCTTTACATCAAAAGGAGCCTTCTGATGTAAAAAAAAATTAGTTTGTACCATTTTCCTGCATTAGAAGTGTCAGCAATGTATCTAACAATGTTTCAAAGAGATTTTTAAAACAAAAAAAAACAAACTTTGTTGGCATCCATTCCAAAGCCCTGTTAATTAGCTCCCTTATGTAACTGTACAGTTTTGAGAATGGTGCACATCGGGAATTGAATCTCTTTAGTAGCCCTTTTCCTTTTAGCTATTCAGGAATTAGCCCTTGGCGGATCATGCCACTATCCAATCAGCACTTTCAAATTTGAAGAATATTGAAGAATCAATCTATGGTATTGTTATGAGAGGAGATGTGGACTCTTAAGGGTCGAAGAAGCCTTTACAGAATTTCAATGTGCATAGAAAGCAACCACCCTGTGCCAAAAAAATTCACATTTATCTAACATGGAAGTTTTCCAATTTGCTATTGAGCTTTTCTTTTAACTACATGGAGCACAAGAATGCCATGTGTGACACCTCTTAGCAGATACAGCCCGTGAGACAAGGTTTATTAGGGAGAGAGGTTCATTCTGGTTTAGAGAGTGGTGCAGACACTGATTTTGCTCCGTTTGGTTTACCTAGTAGCAAATCCATACCGCTGCACCAACAAGTATTAAATTACGCAGAAACAAGTGCAAAACTGATTAATTCACATTTATATGAATTTTGACTGTATGGTGTCAGTTTTGGATATTGTGCAAAATGATTTCTGGCCCTGTGGGTTTAAAAAGATTGCCCTTTGGAAACTGAGATAACGTAATTACACCTAACTTTCATTTTACAAACATTAATATTTTCAAATGTGGGCTATTGAGCTCAGAAATGAATCACCACATTTGAAACAACCTACAACAGTGATGTCATCAGAGTTATCATTTTTTTCAGGGGAAGAATTGTAACAGGTAGCTTTTATCTTGGAAAAGCAAATATAGACATAACTTGATTGTCAGCATGGGCTGATTTTAAAACAATGGAGTAGCCAATCCATTTCACAGCAATATCTTTTTTTCTACCTCCAGTTTGTAAATTAGCTTGGCAAGTGGGCAGAGGAGTGCTGCCTTTTTGGACCCTAATTTTACCCCATGGTAAATTGTGAAATTGACTTTAGTAACCTGATAATACTTACACTGATATCAATGAAATATAACCATGAAAGGTTTTCTATTGTCTTGCTGTACTCCAAGTTCAAATTTAATTGTCATTCAACCATACATGAATATCTATGGATATAGCCAAAATGAAGCAGCTTTTCTCTGGGGCCAAGATGCAACACTCAATACCAACAGTCATGCTTAGCACCAGGCACACATAAAACAGCATTAAGCATACAGTCAGCCAAAGAATAAAATATATAGCCCAAATCCTGAGTGTCACATCCTATAGATTGATGGTGTATGGATGTTGTTGACACTAATCAGTAAACTCCAAGACCTGGCCTCAATACCCCCTTGTGTAATTGGATCCTGGATCTCTTCACTTGTAGACCCCTGTCAGTTCAGATGGGCAAAAAACATCTCCTCCACAGTCTCTATCAGCACAGGAGCACTTTTTGGTTCCTAATTTTACCCCATAGTAAATTGTGGAATTGACTTTCGTATTCTGATAATATTTACACTGACGTCAATGTAAATCATCAATCAGGGGATTGAGGTTAGGAGCTGAGAGGTAATGTTGCAGCTATATAGGACCCTGGTCAGACCCCACTTGGAGTACTGTGCTCAGTTCTGGTCACCTCACTACAGGAAGCATGTGGAAACCATAGAAAGGGTACAGAGGAGATTTACAAGGATGTTGCCTGGATTGAGGAGCATGCCTTATTGGTTGAGTGAACTCGGCCTTTTTTCCTCGGAGTGACGGAGGATGAGAGATGACCTGATAGAGGTGTATAAGCCGATGAGAGGCATTGATCGTGTGGATAGTCAGAGGCTTTTTCCCAGGGCTGAAATGGCTAGCACGAGAGGCCACGGTTTTAAGGTACTTGGAAGTAGGTACAGAGGAGATGTCAGGGGTAAGTTTTTTTACACAGAGAGTGGTGAGTGTATGGAATGGGCAGCCGGCAGTGGTAGTGGAGCCAGATACGATAGGATCTTTTAAGAGACTCCTGGACAAGTACATGGAGCTCAGAAAAATAGAGGACTATGGGTAGTTTAACTCTAGGTAATTTCTAAGGTAAGGACATGTTCGGCACAGCTTTGTGGGCCAAATGGCCTATATTGTGCTGTAGGTTTTCTATGTTTCTATCAATGAAATATAACCATGAAAGGTTATATACAGTCACATAGACTCTGACACCTATGACTGTGTGGCCAAGTACAGCTCCAACACCATATACGAGTTTGCTGATGACACCGTTGTCGTGGGCTGTATCTAAGATGGTGATGAATCAGCATACAGGAGGGAGATTGAAAATTTGTAATAACAACAACCTCTCACTCAAGACCAGGGAACCGATTGTAGACTTCAGAAGAGGGAAATCAAAAGTCCAAGACCCAGTAATCAGCAGAGGATCAGAGCTGGAGAGGCTCAGTAACTTTAAATTCCTGGACGTCACAATCTCAGAGGGCCTGTCCTGGACATCATATAATTATAATCGCGAAGAAAGCACGACAGTGCCTCTACTTCCTCAGGAGTCTGTGGAGATTCGCATGTCATCAAAAACCATGGCAAACTTCTTTAGATATCTGATGGAAAGTGTTATATTACAGCCTGGTCTGGGAACACCAATGCCTTTGAGTAGAAGAAGAAAAAGAATAGCCCTTAACTCGGCAGTGGAGTTATCGGGGCACCGTCTTTTGACGGTGTTTCCGTAGCAAGCTATTCTTGTTTTTACGAGGCCGAGTTGCTAGGTGGACGCTCAACCCGACTTGGATTCGAACTCAGGAACCTTCGCTCGGAGTCCGGCGCTGATATTATTGTGCCACCAAGCAGGACACCTTTGAGTAGAAAATCCTACGAAAGGTAGTACATCACCTGCCCATCATTTGCTGTGAGTTTTCAAAAACTGAACATGCAGAGACCATTTATAAACTAAGTGCAGTTTTGCTAAATAATAAATGGATTTTGTTAGGCTTATTTTAATTTTTAAGCAATAGGGTAAATCCTGTTTGACTGGTGTGATGGGTTGTCAATAATATGTCTTTCCAGTTTATTTAGTGAGATTCTGTGAGTTAGCCTGTATCCCTGCAGGACCAAATGCAGTAACCTAAACACATCCATCTCTTTCTCCATTGTTTACAGAATGCAGAACTTTACACAATAAATTTTCTGCTTTCTTGGACTTGGTGACAACTGAACTTTTTCACACCCTGTCAAGATCATAGGTCGTGCAGTTCAATGATATGAAACACGTTTTTGTGCACTGTGTTTGAATTGAGATATAAACTTGTTTGTAAAATGTGATCAGGCTTAGCATAGCCATTTCATATCACAATTTTTAATCATATGCATCCAGGAATCATGTTCTCGCCTACAGCTGGCCAGAGAGCATTGCATCTGAATGCTAATATTTTCTAATTTAGTACTTAAAGATGTCTGTTAAGCTATACATCTACCATATGGCCTGATTACTCTGTTGTAGGGATAAAGATTATGGTCATCCTGAACTTGTGATACTCTGAATCATCTTGTACAGCCAAACCTGATAGATTGCCATAATTCCCAGTTAGTGGCTCCATATTTCTAAGTTGCTCCAATGACACTGAACATGGGCCTCTGCTCAAATATGCTGAAAACAAAGGAATATGCTGCATTGCCGTCCCTTGAACAATCCTGATCTAATGCCTGGAGTGTGTGTCATTTCCCACTGTATGGTGGTAGCTTGCAAGAGCTTCCCATCATAAGGGAGCATTGATCTCTTATAAATAGAAGGACCTTGGTATTTAGCATAGGCAGGGTTGCTTCCAAGTTTCTCAGTTCTTCTTGCGGAATTGTATTTTTCCCTTTTCTAAGAGTTTATTCATTCATATGATTGGAGCTACTTTCAGTAGTACCACCGTTTTCTTGCCAGAAGTCCTGCTGCAGATTGGGCAAGGCCACCCTGATGACCCATCTTCGGGCTGCACCACAGATAGCCATGAGGAAAATATTAAAATGGCAGTTTAAAAAATCCCAAAACTGCTAAAAAACAACTCAGCGGATCAAGTGGCATCCATGGAGTCAAAGAGATAGTTGGCAGTTCGGCTCAAGGCCTTGCATCAGTACAGTCCAATACACCATTAGTATTATATATATTAATTAGCAGATGTAACAAATTTAAAAGTAATAAATGTTTCTAATATATTGTCTTTTAATAGTTAGCCAAATTCCTTTATTTTCCTGTTCCAGGGATCGAAAATCAACATCAAAGAATTGAAGGTAGACTACAATGATATCATAGAGGAAAAGGTATGTTAGCAAGCTAATGTGCACTGAACTTAATAACACACGGTCTAACACGGTCTACTGTATCATGGTACCAACTATGGAGATGAATTCTATTTCAAAATGGCACTGTGATGATCAGTAAAAGATTCATGAAACCATTTAATTTGCCATTAAGTAGAAACATTAACCTGTTTCTTACAGAGTTAAAATTTAGTATACTGATTATTGCACTGTGTAATTCCAATCCCAAGAAGTGTTATTTTCCGAAGATCAAAAGCACAGAAGGAGGACACAAAGCTAAGTGGATCAGTTGTACTTTTTCTAATAACAATCTATAGATAATTTTATTTCCTACTGAAAATCTGTAGCACTGGGTGTTCCTGAGCTTCAATTATTTATCCAGCATTTCATTAAAAGCTGAATTCTCTAGAATTCAGACGTTCTTTTTATCTAACAAAGGTCTACATAAAGAAATCTCTCTTAATCTCTTCCTCAGTTATTAAGGTTCAAAGGTTCATTTATTATCAAAATATACAACTCTGAAGTTATTCTTCTCTGAGCAGCCATGAAACCAAGAAAGAAAGGCAGCATGGTCATCGACCACCAAAATGCCGCCTCCCCACACAGTAAAAATAAAAATGGAACTGGCACATCAACCTCCAAATCCCTCCTCCCACACAAAAAATGAACAAAACAGAGCAGGCACATTGACTACCCCCCTCCCCCCGCACAAAAAAAATGAGAAAGATCGGGTGAAAAACATAGAATATAAAAAAATTAAATACTGGAAAAAGTCTATAGTCCAAATCCACGTCCAAAATGCAGAAAACCTGAACAGTACAGTGGCAGGCCCTCCACTCTCCAGTTGTGTAGCAAAGTGATCCTCAGCAATCAAAAGACAGGCAACCAGATTGTACCCTCAGCACTGACCTCGATTATTATTAAATTAGTGATTATCTTAACTGTCATAGACAGTTCAGTGCGAGGGAATGTCTTTTCCATATTCAATTTTTCCATACTTTGTACTATAAAACAAACACTATTAAACTTCAACTTGGCCTCTCTTTTCAGCTGAAAATAGTCTTGAGATCCTGAGTGCCCTCATCACTTAACCTATTTTTAACCTATCCTGCATTCTATTGGCTTGATGTCCCTTCAAAATCAGATCATGTAAAGCTACATTAATTATCTCTATGACTTAATTAACTTTAACTTGTCACGGCCAGTATTGTGAATGTATTCATTTGTGTTCCTTTTTTTTTGCTGTATTTCTTTATGAAAAGAACAAATCCTTTGCTACTTGTCAATACTTTATTTATCTGCACCTTAGCTTCAGATTTTTTATATTTAAGTAATAACATTTGGTGCTGTGAAGCACTCCAAAATCCTTTGCAAGAGCATAGTCAGGCAAAAACTGGCGCAACATCACAGGGGATAACAGAACAGGTGACGAAAAGCTGTAGGCTGTAAAGAGCCCTTCTCCTGAGCTCTTTATGGGTACTTCACCAATCTGCCTAAGGCTGCAACTTCAGCCACTCGGTAGAGACAGTCAGGATAACAGTGGCAGTGAATTTCTGCACCAGTAGGTTTATGCAGTCTGCAGCTGAAGGCATCATTGATATTTTGCAGTACACCACTACAAATAAGGGAATTGCTGAAGACTATCTATTCAAATGAAGACAGCTCCATCGTCATTTTCTTGTGAAAAGAGCTGTTGGTAGCACATGAACTTGGATTTTCATAGTCAATTGAAACATGATTTGACTTACTGTATTGCCCCGTGAATACAAAAGTGCACTGTTTTGTGCACTTTTTGCAGTCCTGGATAGGTCTGTACTCTAGTGTAGTTTTTGTGTTTTTTCTTACATAGTTCAGTGTGGTTTTTGTATTGTTTCATGTAGCACCATGGTCCTAGAAAACGTTGTCTCATTTTTACTATGTTCTGTACCAGCAGTTATGGTTGAAATGACAATAAAAAGTGATCTGACTTGACTTGAAAAGAGATTATGCCTACTTTGAGCCTTGCCCCTTTCCAGGCTTGAATGCTCATATCTTCTAATTCCTTTTGTGCACAAAACTATAGCCTTTGAATGTAACAACTGAGCAACCACAGCTCTCAACTCTTAAGGCTTTTCAACTTAACTCTCAGCTGCCCAGTGGCCAAAGTAGCCAGTGACTAGAGGCACGACAGGGTGATGTGGCCATATATAAGAATTACAAGTATTACAAGTAATTTCACATTGATTGAATGGCTGATGCCATGGACCGCCCGTAACTCATTTATTCTGTGACTGTACTATCAGTTTTCTTTTTGAGTTGTGGCCACAGATCAAAGAGCTGTTTGGGGCATCAAAGCAAAACTCCCTGCATAAGATGAAAATAACCTTCTACAAAATCTGTCTTGCTACCCAGAACATCACATTTTTAAGGTCACACAATACGTCAGTCTCTTTGATGCTGGACTGATCCTTTTGATTTTGATTTAAGAATATAGAACTCAGCACAATTCAGGCCCTTCGGCCCATGATGTTGCACTGACCTTCTAACATACTCATTCTAACCCTTCCTTCTTAGGTAACCCTCCTGTCTCTTCCTTTTGTCTTATCCATCTCTCACCTTCTCTGCAACTTAAAGCTAATTATTTTTCTCCATCCCAATTCTGATGAACGGTCTTTGATCTGAAGTGTTAGTTCTGCTGCTCTTTTTACAATCACTGCCCATCCTGCTGAGTGTTTCTAGTATTTTCTGTTTTTATTTCTAATTTCAAGCATTGGCTGCTTTTTTTAAAATTCTGGTTATGTGTTGAAGCTGCCCTGTTCTTTACACCAGTGTTGTGATGAAGAATGTTCTAATTGGACCCCTGATGATCAAATAAACTGAAACTCAATCGGTACTGATGGAGGGGAGAACTTGCATGCAATAATTTGAAGAGTGAAATTGTTGTCCTGCTGAGTTGTTTTCTCTGAAGCAATTTCTCTGAGTCAATTTAAATTTCATTTATTCATTTGGTTTTTGGGGATATTCCTGTTCCTAAATTGGCTTCTTGTTACCTACATAGCTGCTTGAGATGTCCTGTTACATAAAAGGGGCTATATCGAAGGAACTGCTGTCATAACATTTTACATTTTCCAAATCTACAGTCAATGGCCTGTTTATTAGGTACACCTGTACACCTGCTTGTTAATGCAAATATCTAATCGCCAAATGTGGCAGCAAAGCATGCAGATGTGGTCAAGAGGTTCAGTTGTTGTTCAGACAAAACATCAGAACGGGGAAGAAATGTGATCTAGGTGATTTTTGACTGTGGAATGATAGTTGGTGCCAGAGGGGTGGTTTGAGTATCTCAGAAACTGCCGATCTCCTAGGATTTTCACGCACAATAGTCTCTAGAGTTAGAGAATGATGTGAGAAACAAACAGAAACATATAATGAACAGCAGTTCTGTGGGCAAAAATGCCATGTTAATGAGGGAGATCGGAGGTGAATGGCCAAACTGATTCAAGCTGACAGGAAGGCGACAATAACTCATAGCCATGCATTACAACAGTGGTGGGCAGAAGAGCATTTCTAAAAACACTTCGAACCTTGAAGTGGTTGGGCTGCAGCACCAGAAGACACGAACATACATTCAGTGCCCACTTTATTAGGTACTGGAGGTACTTACTAAAGTGGCCACTGAGTGTACATTTTTCAAAATGTTGTCAGGGCTGCTCAATTTGATTGCATTTCACTAGTAGCTCATCTGCAGTCGATATTCAAAGCTTGAATCACAAAATATATCAAAGCTTGTAGTGTGGGTATTTGAAGCAATCCCTACCTAAGGGTGTAAAAGTTGCTGATAATTAATTTCCTTTTCTTTCACTTCTAGGATCAATGGAGTGTGGAAGACGTAATATCTCAATGTATTTTACGCAATTTACTAGACCATATCCTGCTGAGGTCTTTTATTGTTGCATTGCTTGTTGGAAGCTTCATTTCAATCAGTTGTCAGACTGAGCCTACCATTTCAGAGGTAAGGAACTGACATTGTATTAGTACAGTGATAGCAATGAAAACCATGGGGCAAATAATTCAAATGCAAGGATGTAATGTTGAGATTTTATAAAGCACTGGTGAGGCCTCATGGAGTATTGTGAGCAGGTTTGGGCCCCTTACCTTACAAAGGATATGCTGAAACTGGAGAGGGTTCAAAGGAGATTTACAAAAATGATTCCAGGATTGAATGGCTTGTCGTATGAAGAGTGTTTGATGACTCTGGGCCTATATGACACTAGAATTCAGAAGAATGAGGGGTAACCTCATTGAAACCTTTCGAATGGTGAAAGGCCTTGGAGAGGATGTTTCCTATGGTGGGAGAGTCTTAAACCAGAGGACACAGCCTCAGAACAGAGATGTGTCTTTGTAGAATGGAGATGAGGAGGAATTTCTTTAGCCAGAGAGTGGTGAATCTGTGAAATCCTTTGCCACGTGCAGCTGTGAGGCTAAGTATTTATGTATATTTAAGGCAGAGGTTGATAGATTCTTGATTGGTCAGTGCATGAAGGGATATGGCAATATTCTCAAAATATCTCTTCTTCCCTTCCATTATGATAATTGTATGAGTTTGTAGATCAAAGCCATTGTAATGTGAGGTCTGGCAAACGTACATGAATAACCAAGAGAGAGAAATATTGAGCTTAAAAATCAGTACACTTGATGGGAGGGATGTTGCTGGGCAGTTAAATTGTTAAGCCCTTGGGAACATGAGCAAGGTTGGAAGATTCAATATAATGCAGGGAGCTCTCCTTCTTCATTGTCCATTCACTTTCGTAATGGGTGGGAGGCTGCTGCCAACAGTAGTAGTGTTGTTGGAGACAACAAGAAACTGCAGGTGCTGGAACCTGGAGCAAAAATTAAACTGCTGGAGTAACTCATCGGGTCAAGCATCATCTGTGGAAGCAAAAGGGATATGTCAGTGTTTTGGGTTGAGACCCTGCATCAGGACTGGGAGGGAATGAAGGGAGTGAAAGATTGATATGGAAGTGGGGGAGAGCAGTGGGATAGGAGTTGGTAGATGAGACTAGATGAGGAGGGTGATAATGGGCAGATGGAGCCAGGTGAGGTAAGGTGGGTGGAAAAGAAAATGTGAACCAAGTGAGGGAGAACCTGGATGGACTGATGGAAGATGGGAAAAAGACACGGGGGTATGGGTTACCTGAAAATGGAAAGTTCATTGTTTATCCCATTGGGTTGTAAGCTATTCAAACAGAATATGAGGTTTTTTCTAAAATGGTGAGTCCTGTCATAAATTGGGGAACCACTTCCTTGGGCACCTCTGCTCCATCTGTCAAAAGCAGAACTTCCCAATGGCCAAACATTTTAATTCCGATTCCCATTCTTGTTCCAACATTGTCGGGCCATGGTCACCTCTTTTGCCAAGATGAGGCCACCCTCAGGGTGGAGGAGCAACACCTTATATTCCCTCTGTGTAACCTCCAACCTGACGGTATGAATATCAATTTCTCCTTCCAGTAAAAAAAATTCCCTCCCCCTCCCCACTACTTCTGTTCCTCTCTCTGGTATTTAACTCTGTCCACCCACCTATCACCTCCGCCTGGGTCCCCTCCTCCTTCCCTTTCTCCTATGGTCCACTCTCCTCTCCTATCAGATTCCTTTCTCTCTGGCCCTTTATCTTTCCTACCTACATGGCCTCACCTATCACCTTCTAACTAGTTCTCTTTCCCCTCCCCCCCCCAACTTTTTATTCTGCCATCTTCCCCCTTCCATTCCAGAGCCGAAGAAGGGTCTTGGCCTGAAACGTCAACCGTTTATTCATTTCCATGGATGCTGAGTTCCTGCAGCATTTTGTGTGTGTTGCTTTGTTCTTCTAGTTTGCTTTTGGTTGCACTGTGGCAAGTGGAGATAGCAGAAGTCATACAGGTTGGTTTGGGAATGGGAAGGCAGAGAAGGGATGAAATGATAAGCATCCAAAAGCTCGAGAGTGGGAAAGTTGTCACTGGTAGAAAGATTCTGTTTGAGCTGGAGGAAATCGCTTTTAATGAAGAGGCTTGTCAGATGCAAGGTGAGGACTAAGATTACTCTTATTTCAGTTCTGTCTGGGGATGGTGGACAGGGGGAAGCACAGGGGACAGCAGATATTTGGAAAATAAAGCAAGTCCTTTCATAAACATAGCTTCCCCACAGATATAGTTGATGGAGCCCTTATATGTTTTTCCTCTATTTCCTGACATCTTTTCTCACTCTTCCCTAACAGAACAGAGATACAGTTTCCTTTGGTACTTGCCTCCCCCTTCCCCCATCCTTCATCCATCTCCTCATCCAGTATGTCAACCTTCACCATTTCTACCAGTCATATTTCCTTTCTTTCACCACAACAACCCCTCCCCCCGCCAATTAACCATTTTTTAATGTTTCCCACAGCAACAAATCTCTTCATTAGCTCAACCTTTCCCACTGCCCTGTTCTTTGGCATTTTCTCCTATATCCTTAGGAAATGCAACATCTGCCCCGACACCACCTCTCTCACAACTAAACAGTAACCTAAGTATTCCTGGTGAGGAGGAGATTTAGGTGCAACCCCTTCTACTTGGTTTTTTGCATTCAGTACTTACGATGTGGCCTCCTTTATATCAGCAAACTCAATCATAGATTAAGTAAGACCATAAGGCATAGAAGCAGATTTATGCTTTTGGCCCCTTGGGTCTGTTCCACCATTCCATTATGGCTGATCTATTATCCCTCTGGGGATAATAGGGGTTATCCCAATGGGGTTCCATTGTCCTGTTCTGCGCCCCCCCGTAACCTTTGATCCCCAATAATCAAGAACCTATTGACCTCTACTTTGAATATACCCAACGACTTGCCCTCCACTGCCGTCTGTGGCAATGAATTCCACTGATTCACCACCCTCTGGCTGAAGAAATTCCTTTTCATCTCTGTTCTAAAGGGAAATTCTTTTATTCTGAGGCTATGCCCTGTGGTCGTGGGCTCACCCACTGTAGGAGACATCCTCTCCACATCCACTCTGTCTAGATCTTTCAATATTCAATAGGCTTCAGTGAGATTCCCCCCTTATTCTTTTAAGTTCCAGCAAGTACAGGCCCAGAGCCATCAAATGCTCCTCATACATTAACCCTTTCATTCCAGGGATCATCCTGGTGAGCCTCCTCTCGATCCCCTCAAACGCCAGCACATTCTTTTTGAGATAATAGGCCCAAAACTGCTCACAGTACTCCCAGTGTGGTTTGAACAATGCCTTATAAAGCCGTAGCATTACATCCTTGCTTTTATATTCTAGTCCTCTCAAAATGAATGCCTTCCTTACCACCAACTCAACCTGTAGGCCATCTTTTTAGGGAATCCTGCATGAGGACTCTCAAGTCCCTTTGCACCTCGGGTCTCTGAGTTTTCTTCTCATTTAGAAAATAGTCTATGCTTTTGTTCTTTGTACCAAAGTTCATGACCGGCATACACTTCCCTACATTATATACACATGCACTTCTTTGCCCATTTTCCTAATCTTCTGTGTCCCTCTGCAGGCTCAGTGTTTCTTCAACACAATATGCCCCTCCACCTATCTTTGTATCGTTTGCAAACTTGGTCACGAAGCCATCAGTTCCATCATCCAAATCATTGACATATAACATGAAAACAAGAGTTCCCAACATCAACCCCCTACAGAACACTAGTCACCCACAGCCAATCAGAATAGGGCCCCTTCAGTCCCACTCTTTGCTTCCTGTCAGGTGACTTGTTTACCTTCAAACTTTCAGCTTCCCAAACACCTCCTTCTTAGTAATAGCAGCTACACTCGCTTCTACCACCTAACAATTGAATTTCTGGCATACCTGAAGTGGTGGCAGAAGCAGATGCAATAGCAATGTTTAAGTGGTTTAGACAGATAGATAAAATCCATGGAGACCGGCATTTGTTAATTTGTTATCATGGTCGGTTTAGGCATTGTTGGCCAAAGACTTTATTCCTGTGAAGTACTGTTCTGTGTTATAGATTATGTACTGTATTCTTGTTTGTGTAATTGCTGACACTTCAGAATCATGTAGTGTATCAAAGAGCATTGTGTCATTGGGGAGAAAATGTTGCAAGATTTTCTGACTCTGCAATAGATTTCTCATTGAAGGAATTAAGGAAATCCATATTTTAATGACTTAACTCTGATCTAAGTTACTGCTGGTCTTAACTGATGTATACCTGAGGTGGAATTGCATATATAAAGCATCAAAGGGTATTGTTAGTTGGTGTGTCTTGTATCACTGGTGCTCCTTTGGGCTCATTCCTCTTTAATATTTTCCCTACACAGAAGTACTCCACGATCTTTGTGACATTTGAACAGGTAGTGGTGACGATTTTTCTCTGGGAGATGTTGCTGAAATGGTATTATGGCTTCTGGATATACTGGAAGGTAAGTGTTGCTTGTGCTGATGTAAAGTTAGGTACTTACAAAAGCAACAAACAAACTAGATCTGAATGTGATCGTTGGTTAGTTAGCATGACGCTGTCATGACACCAAAACTATTCAATTAAATGTGTCAGTTAAATTGCTGTTTACTTGTGTGAGTTACTGAAAATGTCAAGGTTGCAAATATTGTCTTCAATTCTTTTATATGGGTAAATTAATTTTGTAAATTAAGCATACTCCTAAATTCAAATTAAGGTTTTGGAGAAGGGAGATTCTTGGAACTGAACATATTTCCATTTGACTGAGTAGATTCCTTTGCAGAATAGAAGAATGCAGGAGTATGTCTCATAAATATTCTAGAACTCCCCATAAGTATCTTTTCATTGCCAGGTGCTATTTTGCAGAAATCTTTCAACAAAGATAGTTCAGATCTTTTCTTTTTGTAAAGATATAGCACGGAATAGGCCCTTCAAGCCGTGCTGCCCAGCAATCCCCAGATTTAATCCTGGCTTAATCACAGGACATTTTACAATGACTAATTAACTTACCAACCAGTATGTCTTTGGACTGTGCGAGGAAACCAGAACACGCCGGGGAGGCCCACATGGTCACGGGGAGAATGTACAGACTCCTTACAGGCAGTGGTGGGAAATGAATAAGCAATCAAAGCGTTGTGATAACCACTGCGCTACCTTGCTGGGATGAATCTCTGGAAGAAAAGAGTTTTCACTGGCAGAGTAACTGCCACTAAACTATCATCTGGAGCTGCTGCCTCACTGCTGCAGGTAACTGGATTCAAGTCTGACCACTGGTGTTGTGTGTGTAGGGAGTTTGCACATTTTGTCATCACATGAGTGTTCTTTGGGTGCTCCGTTTTCCTACCTCATCTCAAAACCTGGATTTGCACATGAATTGGCCACTGTAAACTGCTCCTAGTATGAAAGAAATAAGTAGAATCTGGAAACCATTGACTCATAACATGAGGTAAAGTGGTCTTAACAACAACCCCTGCAGCACACCACTTGTCACCGGCAGCCAACCAGAAAAAACCCTCTTTATTCCCACTCTTTGCCTCCTGCCAATCAGTCAATCCTCTATCCAAGCTAGTTTCCTTTCTGTAATATCATGGCTTTTGTTAAGCACCTCATGTGCAGCACCTTGTCAAAGGCTTTCTGAAAATCCAAGTATATAACATCCACCAATTCTCCTTTGTCTGTTCTGCTTGTTATTTCCTCAAAGAATTCCAACAGATTTGTTAGGCAAGATTTTCCCTTAAGGAAACCATGCTGACTGCGGCCTATCTTATCTTGTGCCTCCAAGTACCCTGAAACTTCAGCCTTAACAATCGATTTTGACATCTTCCCAACCACTGAGATCAGGCTAACTGGCCTATAACTTCCTCTCTTCAGCTTCTTGCCCTTCTTGAAGAGTGGAGTGATATTTCCAATTCTCCAGTCCTCCAGAATTATGCCAGAACCTAGTGATTCTTAAACGATCATTACTAAAGCCTCCACAATCTCTCCAGCTACCTCTTTCAGAACCCTGTGGTGTAGTTCAGCTGGTCCAGGTGGCTTAATACCTTAAGATCCTTCAGCTTCCCAAGTACCTTCTCCCTTGTAATAGCAACTGCACTCACTTCTACTCCCTAATATTCTCAAACTTCCAGCATACTGCTAATGTCTTCCATAGTGAAGACTGATGCAAAATATTTATCCAGTTCCTTGTCCCAAATTACTACCTCTCCAGCATCCTTTTTCAGCAGTCTGATATCCACTCTCAACTCTCTTTTACATTTTATGTATCTGAAGAAACTTTCGGTATCCTCTTTAATGTTACTGGCTAGCTTACTTATATATTCCATCTTTACCTTCTTAATGACTTTTTTATTTGCCTTCTGTTGGTTTTTAAAAGCTTTCCAATCTTCTAACTTCCCACTAATTTTTGCTCTATTATATGCCTTCCTTTTTTGCATTTATATTGTCTTTGACTTCCCTTGTCAGCCACAGTTGTGTTATCCTGTTTGTAGGATTTCTTCTTTGAGGTGTGTATATCTTGTGGCCTTCTGAATTGCTCTCAGAAACTATAACCATTGCTGTTCTGCTGTCTTTCCTGCTAGTGTCCCCTTCCAATCAACTTTTGCCTGCTCCTGACTCATGCATCTATAATTCCCTTTACCCACTGTAAAGCTGATACTCCTGACTTTAGTTTCTCCATTTCAAATTGCAGGGTGAAGTCTATCATATTATGATCACTGCCTCCTAAGGGTTCCCTTACCTTAAGATCCGTAATCAAAGCCGGTTCATTTCACAACACCCAATCCAAAATAGCTGATCCCCTAGTGGGCTCAACCATAAGCTGTTCTAAAAAGCAATCTCATATGCATTATACAAATTCTCTTGGGATCCAGCACCAATCTGATTTTCCAAATTGGCCTGCAAATTGAAATCCCTCATGACTATTGTAGCATTGCCCTTTTGACCTGCCTTTTCTCTTTCTTTCTTTTTCAATCTTTTTATTAATTTCATAGAATGAAAACATAACATAACAATAATACAAATAGTAGGAGATACATTGTTACACTCAAAATAAGTAATTGTAAGAGCAAATAGTATAAATTGACAAAGCTCCC
Organism: Mobula birostris; assembly: GCF_030028105.1. NCBI lineage: Eukaryota > Metazoa > Chordata > Chondrichthyes > Myliobatiformes > Myliobatidae > Mobula > Mobula birostris. The sequence continues at coordinate 6,757,872 of NC_092399.1, forward strand.
AATCATGTAGGATAACAATGAATAATACAAAGCAAAAAAAAACTGAAGAAAAATCATGAAAAAGAAAAAAATAGAAAAAAAAACAAACCCCATCCCAAAAAAAAACTAAACTAAACAGAATTAGTCAACTAAACTAAAAGACTTGGGCAATTCTAACAACTTAAAAATGGGAAAGAAGAAAGCCTTAGTGTCGACAACTCCATTCCTCTCAACCAACATTACAGAGAAATAAAATAAGTTTGGAAATGGTCAAATTACATCAAATGAAAATGCTGAATGAATAGCCTCCAAGTTTTTTCAAATTTAATGGAAGGGTCATAGACCGCACTTCTAATTTTTTCCAAATTCAAACACACCATAGTTTGTGAAAACCAGTGAAATACAGTAGGAGGGTTAATCTCTTTGCAATTCAGCAAAATGGATCTTCTAGCCATTAAAGGTAGTTTCTAGCCAGAAACTAGCTTGGAAAAAATTTTAGATTTAAATCTTTCTCAGAAAAGTGTTGTAGCAATTATATATAATATAATTATGAATTTATGTCCTGATGTCTCTAATAAAATTAAAGCTGATTGGGAAAGAGAATTTAAGATTATTATACCGATTGAAAAATGGGAAAAAAATTCTTCAGTTGGTTAATTTATCCTCTATATGTGCTAAACATGTGTTGATACAGTTTAAAGTAGTGCACAGGGCTCATATGTCCAAAGATAAACTATCTCGTTATTATTCTTATATTAATCCAATATGTGATAGATGTCATTTTGAGATAGCTTCTTTAACTCACATGTTTTGGTCATGTCCTTTGTTGGAAAAATGTTGGAAAGATATTTTTGACATTATTTCAATGGTTTTGAATATAGATCTTCAACCTCATCCCATTACTGCTATCTTTGGATTACCAATGATAGATTCAAATTATTTAACCTCTTCAGCATGTAGGATGACCTGCCTTTTCTATTTCCTGTTATAATTTGTAGCCCACATTGGAGACCTGTGTATATATCTCCCATCAGTCTTTCTACCCTTGCAGATTCTTAACTCTACCCACAAGTATTCTGCATCTTCCAATCCTGTGTCTCCTCTTTCTAATAATTTGATTTCATCTTCTACCAACAGAGCCACCCCAACCCCTCTGCCTACATGCCTGTCCTTTCTATACAATGTGTATCCTTGGATGTTAAGCTCCCAACTATAATCTTCTTTCAGCCACGACTCAGTGATGCCCATAGTGTCATACTTGCCAATCTCTTAACTGCGCTGCCTTATTGCGTATACACTGTGCAGTCCCATATCGTCACCCTTTACAAATTAGTCCCCATGTTATACTGCAACTCATCCCACTGTCTACAGTTTTGCCCTATAATCTGCCTGTCCTTCCTGAAGGTCCCGCTACACAGCATCTATTTATATACCAGCTGCTCCATCCTCAGCCCTATCACTCTGGTTTCCATCCCCTTGCCAAATTAGTTTAAGCCCTCCCCAACAGCTCTAGCAAATCTGCCCACAAGGATATTGGTCACCCTCAGGTTCAGGTGTAGCCCGTCCCTTTTGTACAGGTAACACACATCAAAGTTGCTGGTGAACACAGCAGGCCAGGCAGCATCTCTAGGAAGAGGAACAGTCGATGTTTCGGGCCGAGACCCTTCGTCAGGACTAACTGAAAGAAGAGCTAGTAAGAGATTTTACTTACTCTTACTCGCTCTTCTTTCAGTTAGTCCTGACAAAGGGTCTCGGCCTGAAACGTCGACTGTACCTCTTCCTAGAGATGCTGCCTGGCCTGCTGCGTTCACCAGCAACTTTGATGTGTGTTGCTTGAATTTCCAGCATCTGCAGAATTCCTCGTGTTTGCCTTTTGTACAGGTCATACCTTCCCCAGAGGAGATCTCAATAATCCAGAAATCTGAAGCCATGCCCTCTGCACCAGTTCCTCAGCTACACAATTCTTACCCTCACTAGCATGTGGCACAGGCAACAATCCAGACATTACTACCCTGAAATTAAATTGTCAAGTCTCTGATTGTAATTTGTGTGAATTTGGTGTGCTCCAACTGGCAATGCATTTCCCACTATACAATGTACACTGTAAATTAAAAATACATTTGTGGTTATGAAGGTTATTTTGAGGTTGTGAAAACTGCTTGCTATATTTTTGTGTTTTATTCTGTCAATTTTCTAGGATGTCTGGAATATTGCTGATTTCATCATCACATTCACCTTATTTGTGGGCTCCACATTGTCGAACAACAGTGGGTTTTTCTATGTGTTGAGGTAGGATGATACTGTTCGGGGAATAGTCGAGGATCATTTAAAATGTAATTAATACTAAGTTATTAGGTTCATACACAGGTTCCCAATACCTTAAAAGTAGAATGAAGAGGAGTTAAAGTTTAGTGACCAGCTGGATGTAACTTTCCAGTATCACAAGATCATAAGACAAAGGAGCAGAAGTAGGCCATTCGGCCCATCGAGTCTTCTCCGCTACTCCACCATGACCTAAACTATTCTCCATCTAGTTCCAATTTCCAGCTTTTTCCCCATATCCCTTGATACCCTGACTAATTAGATACCTATCAATCTCCTCCTTAAACACCCTCGATGATCGGGCCTCCACAGCTGTATGTGGCAACGAATTCCATAAATCCACAACCCTCTGGCTAAAAAAATTTCTCCTCATCTCTGTTTTAAATGGGTACCCTCTAATTCTAAGACTGTGGCCTCTTGTCCTGGACTCACCCACCAAGGGAAATAGCCTTTCCACATCTACTCTGTCCAACCCTTTCAACATTCGAAATTCAGCCTCGTCCTTGAGGATCGACTCCAATAACTTTCCTATGAGATCCCTTCTCATTCTTCTATACTCTAATGAATACAGTCCAAGAGCCAACAAACGCTCCTCATATGTTAGCCCCTGCATTCCAGGAATCATCCTCATAAATCTTCTCTGAACTCTCTGCAACATCAGTACATCACTTCTAAGATAGGGGGCCCAAAACTGCACACAGTATTCCAAATGAGGTCTCATCAGTGCCCCGTAGAGCCTCATCAACTCCTCTTTATTTTACACTATTCCTCTTGAAATGAATGCCAACATAACATTCGCTTTCCTTACTGCTGATCCAGCCTGGTGGTTAACCTTTAGGGTATCCTGCATGAGGACACCAAGTCCCTTTCACCTCCGATTTTTGAATTTTCTCCCCATCTAAATAATAATCTGCCCGATTATTTCTTCTTCCAAAACGTACAACCATACATTTCTCAACATTGTATCTTATCGGCCATTTCTTTGCCCACTCTCCTAAACTGACCAAGTCTCTCTGCAACCTTTCTGTTTCTTCAACACTTCCTGCTCCTCCACCTATCTTGGTGTCATCTGTAAACTTAGCCACAAAACCATTTAATCCATAATCTAAATCATGGATGTACATTGTAAAAAGAAGCGGCCCCAATACCGACCCCTGCGGAACACCACTAGTAACCACCAATCAGAATAGGATCCCTTTATTCCCACCCTTTGCTTTCTGCCTATCAGCCAATGCTCCACCCATTCCAATATCTTTCCTGTAATTCCATGGGTTCTCATCTTATTAAGCAGCCTCATATGCGGCACCTTATCGAAGGCCTTTTGAAAATCCAAATACACAACATCCACAGCCTCTCCCTTGTCAATCTTATTTGAGATTACCTCAAAAAAATTCCAATAGGTTGGTGAGGCAGGATCTTCCCTTCATGAAACCATGCTGGCTTGGGCCTATCTTGTCATGCACCTGGAGGTATTTCATAACCTCGTCCTTGAGGTTCGCCTCCAATAACTTTCCAACTACCGATGTCAGACTAATAGGTCTGTAATTTTCTTTTTGCTGCCTCCCTCCTTCCTTAAACAGCGGAACTACATTTGCGACCTTCCAGTCCTCCGGAACCATGCCAGAGTCTATTGATTCATGGAAGATCATTTCCAATGCCTCCACAATCTCCAAAGCCACCTCCTTCAGAACCCGTGGGTGCACCTCATCCAGTCCGGGAGACTTATCTATTCTTAGTCCATTTAGCTTCCAAAGTTTTTGACTGTACCTAATTCTATTCTCTGAGACCTCCGGCTATCAGGTATGTTGCTAATGTTTTCCACTGTGAAGACTGATGCAAAATACTCATTTAGTTCCTCTGCCATCTCTTTGTTACCCATTATAATTTCTCCAGCATCATTTTCAATCGGTCCTATATCTACCCATGTCACTCTTTTACTCTTCATAGATTTAAAAAAACTCTTTAAAAGTCGTCCGGTCCTCAGTTTTCTCACTTATTTTTGCTTCCTTGTACGCCTTCTCTTTTGCTTTTATTTTAGCCTTAACCTCTCTCGTTAGCCACATTTGTGCCATTTTTCCATTCATGATTTTCTTTTTTCTTGGAATATATTTTTCCTGCACTTTCCTTATTTCTTGTAGGAATTTCATCCAATTCTGCTCTACTGTCCCTCCATCTAGCTTACTTTTCCAATCGACTTGGGCCAGTATGTTTTATTTTTATTTTTAGGATTTGTAGTATTTTTTCCTTTCCACCTTTTTCTGTCTTCTAATTGCTCTATTTTATCTACTCATGTTTATTTCAAAGTTCTAGGCAAATTTATTATCAAAGTATGTATATCTTACCATATCATAACCTTGGAGACATTTACAGGAAAAAAAAGGAAATACAATATAATTTACAAAAAACTATTCCCAAACAGACTAACAAGCAACCAATGTGTAAAAGACAACAAATGGTGCAAATAAAAAATAATATTGAGAACTTGAGTTGTAAAGTGTCCTTGAGGGTGAGTCCGTAGGTCATAGAATCGGTTCAGAGTAGTGGTGATTGAAGTTATCCACACCGGTTCAGGAACCTGATGGTTGTAGGGCAAGGGTTCCCAACCATTTTTTATACCATGGACCCCCTACCATTAACCAAGGGCTCCATGGACCCCAGGTTGGGAACTCCTGTTGTATAGTAATATCTGTTCCTGAACCTGCTGGTGTGGGACCCAAGGTTTCTCTACCTCCTGCAGGATGATAATAGCTTGAAGAAGGCATGGCCTAGATGGTAGGGGTCTTTGATGATGGATGTTGCTTGCTTGTGTCAGTATTTGATCCATGTAAATGTATTCAGTGGAGGGGACTGTGTTGCCTGTGATGGTCTGTGTGGTGTCCATCACCTTCTGTAGCCTTTCCGTTCTTGGGCCTTTCCTTTCTCTTATGACACCATGCCATAATGCAACCAGTTAGAATACTCTCCACTGTGCACCTTTAGAAGTTTGTCGTAGTTTTTGGTGACATGCTGAACCTACACAAAATTCTAAGAAAGTAGATGCACTGTTGTGCCTTCTTTCTGATGACACTTCAGTGTTGGTCCCAGGACAGATCCTCCGATAATGTTAACATCAAAGAATTTAAAGATGCTGACCTTCTGCACCTCCAGTCACCTCAGGGGGACTGACTCATGAACCGCTGGCTTCTTTCTCCTGTAGTCAATAATCAACTCTTTGGTTTTGCTGACATTGAGTGAGAGGTGGTTGTTGTGCCACCCACTCAAGCAAATTTTCACTCTCCCTCCTATATGCTAATAGCATTGGCACTGTACGTAGCCATACAATCATAATATAGTGAGCAGACCAGAGAGCTAAACACACAGCCTTGTGTGGTGCACTTGTGAGTGTGGAGGAGATATGGCTAATCCTCACCAACTAGGGTCTGCCAGTGAGGAACTAGAGGATCCAGTTGCACAGGAAGATACCCAGGCCCAGGTCTTGATGCTTACTGATGAGTTTTGTGGGAATGATGGTGATGAATGATGTCAATGAAGTTTCTTAAGGTTGTAATAGCTGGGGTGGTAATGGGGATAAGCTTCCACTACCTATTAAATGCTCCCAATGCTGTGCGCCTCATATGGCATCTTCCAACCAAGTCCAGCTCCTGGCCTTCACGTGTGGTTTGGCTACTAAGCCTGGTGGAACTGACAGGAGAAGGAGTAAAGGCAAGTTACTGGTGCCTTAAAACCAGTTGCTTTGGGTAGATGGGGCTCATCGGCTGTGGTAGGAAGCTCATCTAGCAGAAGGAAAACTGATCTCAGACCGCCGCTGCCTTGCAGCCTCACCCACTCAAGGGGAAGGCTTTTGGAATAAACCCCAAGGGAAAAGTCTGGAGCTGGAGTCCCTAAGGCAATCCAATGTTGAGTTCAATGCCGACTGGCAACTCTTGCAATGTTGCTGGTGTCAGACTATATCAGTCTGTGCTGTCCCTTTGGGTTCATCAGATGTGTGGAGAGGGGCAACTTGCTGCATGGGCAACAGCCTGTTCTCTATATTATACTGCCCTAGACAATTAGGACACAATATCCCTGGTCGACCTAAATGACAGAGGCCTCTGAGCCAATGAAGTGCATCCTGACATACAGTATGTATCTTCATTGTCATTGACTTGATGTGCATTATTAGTAAATGACATATTTATGCAAAATATAGTCTGAAACATAAATATTTGGTAAATATTTATTATAACATGATGCTTGCAACCGCATTGGAGATATAGTAGGTACAATTTGCTCATTAACTCCTGATTTGCTAATTAAGTTTTCCTTTTGAATAAGTGAAGTTTCAAAATGGTCTGAACAGGTGACTTAATTGTTTATTATACACCCTCCATCTCTACAATAAGACAGGCTGACACTCTTGCATTCACTTGTACTTCCTTTTGTTTCTAATTAAAGCAATGTCTTCTCAGTCCCTCTGTGCAGAACCTGTTGTTTGAAGCTCTATGAGGTATTGAAAAAGGATCTAGTGCTTTCCAAGCATCTATGACAAATAAACTCCACCCAGGCTTCCAACCAGGTACAGGTAATAATTATAACGGATGTTTCGATGACAACTCTGCCAATTTCATCATGAAGATGTCGAATTTTGTCATCGAAACGTCCGTTATAATTAATACCTGTACCCAGCTGGAAGCCCGAGAAGAGTCTATTCACCTGTGAGAAATTGTTAGATTCCTAATTGCCACTTAGCAGTTGCAAAATGTTTGCAATAAGAAATCTGAGAATATCTCACAGTGCTTCAAGTTCATTTGATTTTTCCCCAAATCACAGATACCTGTCTGATGCACAGAGTGAAATTTGTGTCATTTCACTTAAAACCATTGTTCACCATTTAGGTAATTTTAAAGAAAATACTTGGAGACACAAGGGACTGTAGATAGTGGTATCAGAAGCAAAAAATGAGCTGCTGGTGAAACTCAGTGAATCAGGCAGATAAACAGTCTCAATCCTTTTATCTGCCTGACTCACTCAATATCAGCTGCCCATTTACCTGTACAGACGCTTGACCTACTGAATTCCTCCAGCTCCCCATCAAGAAGGCCCCAGGGCATTCCATTTCTTTCTGGATAGCAGACCCAACTAATTCCTTTCAATCACCTGCTGTTTCTCCATCTAGCAGAACCTGTGCCAACATCAACTATTTCAGCTTCTCCCAAACCAAAGATGTAGCAATGGCCACATAAGCTCCAATTTTCATTGGCTTTGTGAAGCAGTCTGTGTTCCAAACCTAGATTAGCAACACTCCCCAACTTCTTCCCCACTACGCTGGTGATTGATTGCATTGGTGACGTTTCCTGCATCTGTGTGCAGCTTGTCAATCTCATCAACTTCATAAGCAACATCCCACCCCAAAATTCAATTGATGGTCCATCTTCAATACCTCCTTCCCCTTTCTTGATCTCTCTGTCTCCATTTCAGGAGACAGGTTACTGGCTGACATCTTCTACAAACCCAGATTCACACAATTATCTCCACGACACCTCTTCCCACACTGCCACTTGCAAGAATGCCATTCAGTTCTCTCAGTTCCTCCGCCACATCTATTCTCATGAGCCCTTGTACTCCTGAACATCCAAGATTTCCTTCGTTTTCACGAAATGGATTCCTGCCCCCAACCCCACTGCTGTCAGTGGAGCCCTAGTTCCACTCCTCAACCACCCCCCCCAAGACAGGATCCCACCAACAAGTATGTCTTTTCCTCTCCAATTTCCGCAGGGATTGCTTTCTCCATAACTCCATTAAATTCTCATTCCTCCCCACCATTGCTGTTCCAGGCACTTATCCTTGCAATCGTGCTAAGTGTTGCACCTGCTCCTGCACCACCTCTCTCACCACCATCAGGACCCTGATGAGGCAATCGCTCAGATGTGAATCTATCTTCGTCACTTGTTGCATCTGGTGTTACCAGTGCGGCGGCCTGTTCATTGACGAGATTCGATGCAGATTGGGGGATTGCTTAGTTGAGCAATTTCACTTCCCATTCCTACACTGATATATCTGTCCACAGCCTTCTCCGCTGCCAGATCGAGGCTAGACGTAGATTAGAGAAGTAGTGACTTATATTTTGCTTTGGTTGTTTTCAGCATGACGGCATGAACTTTAAATTTTGGTAATTGCTCCCTTCTCCCCCTTTTTACCCCCTTCACCCCTGATAAGACTGACCCCCATTACCCTATCTCTTTTCCCTCTCCCACCCTCTCCATCTGCCCATCACCCACAAATTCATCCCACTGATTCTGCTTCCTCCTCTTTACTCCACGTTCCACTGTCCTAACAGATTTCATCTTCTTTAGCCCTTTCATCTCTGACCTCCCAGCTTCTTCCATTATACCCACTCTCCTGCCTTCTCATTAGCCCAACGTTGCTCTCAGCTGGATCCAGCATGCACCTGCTAGTTCTTGCACCGCACCTCGACCCCAACCCATCTTCTTGTTGGCTCTGTACCTCCAATGCAGACAGAGTGCCTCAATCAAAAATGTCCCAGATCGGAGAGTGAGGAACAAGCCAACGTTTGGCCGATGGAAGCACCAGGCCAATTTGAAAAGGTCGGGGTGTCAGGGTCAGTGTTCAGTTCACTGTTTGACGTGGTTTACTGGTCTCTGTACCGACCTGAGGCTGTGGCCTGCAACTAACAGGCTTCTGGACCGGCTGCAGTGATGATTGGCTTTGTGGCCGTGAGCTCACCTTCGTGAACTTTACTCTTTATTGTTTGCACAATTTGTTCTTCTGTTGCTGCACATTGGGTGTTCAGCAGTATTTTTAATGGGTTCTATTAGGTTTCTTTGTTTGTGACAGTGTAAGGAGACGGATCTCAGGATTGAATATTATTCTAAGATGGTGCCAGTGAACCACAACAACAATAGGCAAGAAAGACCACCAGGTTCAGGAACAATTATTACCCCTCAGCCATTAAGCTCTTGAACCAAAGGGGATAACTTCTCTTGTCCCATCACTGAACTATTTCCACAATATATGGACTCCCTTTTAAGGATTCTTTATCTCATGTCCTCTATATTTATCACCTATTTATTTATTATTATTATTTTTTCTTTTGGTATTTGCACAGTTTGTTGTCTTCTGCTTTCTGGCTGAACGCCCTAATTGGATGGTCTTTCATTGATTATATTATGGTTATTATTCTGTTGTGGATTTATTGAATATGCCTGCAAGATAACAAATCTCGGAGTTGTATATGGTGACATATTTGTACTTTGATTATAAATTTACTTTGAACTTTGAGTATACATACTTTGATAATAAATATACTTTGAACTTTGGTTGTCCTATATAGATGCTAACTTCCTCCACCTCCTTTGTGTGTTTTTCTTGAGTTCCTGCAGCTATTTGTTTTTAGCTTAACAAAATATTTGTCACTTACACAAGTTTAATTGTTAGTTAAAATGTATGAAGACAGGATTGTCACACATTAATCATTGTCAGCTATTTTGATTAAAGTACTGTATTCATTAATTAAATTAATTTGCACCATCCAGAATTAAATTACTATTTTCTTTGATGGGAATAAAGTTTTGAAAAAATACTGGACTACCTTTTAAGGAAGAAAATGCTGCTTTTTTATTGGTTATTTTCTCCACATGAACAGAAGGACGTTAATTATTTTCAGCATATCCAATGTATATATTATGCTGAACTGAAAGTGAAATATTGGTAGCTTTATTGCTATTTGCTTTAGAAAATCGTAGTTGTCAAATGACCAGGAAGGTAGTTCACTAGCAAGACTATTTTATTTTTGAATTTGTGTTGGCTGCCGTGGAGACTTATGACTGTGGCTGAAAACAGCTCCAGTGCCATATTCAAGTTTGATGATGACACACCACTGTCACAGGCCGAGTCAAAGGTGCTGATGAAAGTAGGGAAGTTGAAAATCTGGTTAGTAGTGCCATCACAACAACCTCTCACTCAATGCCAACAAGATCAAGGAGCTGGAAACCAGGGGTCCGTGAGCAAGTTCTTATTGGGGGATCAGAGGCAGAGAACATTAGTAACTTCAAATTCCTAGGTGTTATCATTTGGGAGTTGCTGTCCCGGGCCCAGCATGTAAGGGTAATTATGAAGAAAGCACGGCAGCACATTGGGAGTTTGCAGAAAAGTTTGAAAAGAATCTCAGGGTTGTATGTGGTGACATATATTTACTCTGATAATAAATGTTTATTTTGTACTTTGAGATTTGGCATGACATCTAAAACTTTGGCAAGCTCCCATAGATGTCCAGTGGAGAGTATATTGACTGGCTGCTTCACAGCCTGGTATAGAAACACCAATGCCATCATCTTGTTCTCTTCTCACTGCTGCCATCAAGAAGAAGGTACAAGATCCTCAGGACTCACACAGCAGGCTCGGGAACAGTTATTACCCCCTCAACCATCAGGCTCGTGAACCAAAGGGGATAACTTCACTCAACTTCACTTCATCATTGAAATGTTCCCACAGCCAATGGACTCACCTTCGAGGACTCTTCATCTTGTGTTCTTGATATTTATTGTTTTGTTTTTCTTTTTTTCTTTTTGTATTTGTGAAGTTTGCTGTCTTCTGCACTCTGGTTGAATGCCCTAATTGGGTGGGGCTTTCATTGATTCTGTTATGGTTATAATTCTGTAGATTTATTGAGTATGCCCACAATAAAATGAATTTCAGGATTGTACATGATGACATATATGTATTTTGATAATAAAATGTGCTTTGAACTTTGAACTTCAGAGTGCTGAGGGCACTGAGAATCGTAAGGAATCTGGCTGCTATCCAGGGCCTGGCCATTATAGTGCAGGTGATTTTCCGGTCAATTTCCGACATGGCCAACGTTATGTTCCTGCTCATCCTGATCATATTGGTGAGTACAAGTAAGTAATGATTGTTTCTGTACTGATGCTACTCGAATCATAAATTGCCCATGGTTTCTCCTGGTGTTCATTAGATGTATGAGAATTGAACAATGTTGGAGGTGGTCAGCAGGGCAGGAAACATCTCAGGCTGAGTTAACATCTCAGGTCCCTGAACTTCCATTCAAAACTAGGAAGATTAAGGATAAGGGATATTTTAAGATGGAATGGAAAATGAGTGGCAGGTGGGGCGAGGAGCAAATCACGAGGGACCAATTTTCAAGTCATGGTTGACTATGAAGAAAAACTTTCCAGGTACTTTGGAAATTGCATGACTCCTCCAGTTCAGCTTGCCTGCCACATTTCAGGATGCCGCTACTCCAACAGATTAATAATGAGACATAAGTACCTTTGCCTCCTCACTTGCCTTTTAATCATGCACACTTAAGTCTTTGCGATTTACCACAATTTAAGGAACAGGAGAGCACAACTCATACCCGAGGAACTCAGAACATCAGTAGGAATCAAGGGAGGAAAAGAAACAAGGATGATGATGTTCCAACAAAGCTGCAGGAACAGCAGCATCAGGCATAACAGGTGCCATCAAAAGCAGGTGGTATCAGGTGCTGTTGAAAAGCTGACCTCTGACTATTCTTTACAGTATATCAAATGGTCCATAAATTTTCATTATAGCACTCCTGGTTTCCACAGCAGCCATGTGCATCTGTCAGTACGAGACAAAGTCATAACTTTAATAATCACTCCTAAACATTCTGATCTCTGAAGTGTCCATGGCAGATCAGTTCCTCTTTAACTCATTTGTACCACACAATCAGAAGCTGCTAAAACCCAGCATTAACACAACCACAGTTGTCTACAAGCTGGAGCAGAAGTATTCATGTGCACTGAACCATTGTTCAACATACATAAGAGATATAAGTGCATACTCAGATCTTTCATTTCAAGATCAGAATTGTTCAGTGATTCAAAGTGTCTTTCTAAACTACCTTCTACAAATGTACAATAAATCATGTCAGTTTGATGCATGAAACCTGCACCTAAGCAGTGGATGTTTTACTATAAGTTAACGAAGATTCCAATAAAATATGAAAGCATTTAAGGCAGGAGGGCTCAAAAAATCTGTTTGATCTATTAGTGTCCTGAGGCAAGTGATGAAAAACAGGATGCATCATGAATTTATGAAATCTTTATCAGACTTGGTACTCATTTCTAACCATTACAGCACATGGTCTGTGATTGACTTGCTAATTGAACAATATCGATATTGATTTATTCTGCGTGGGTTAATTCACCAGGATTCTAAAAAAATATTCCTTCCATCTGAAAGCTGTTTTTTGGACAGCTGCAGGTAGAATGCTGACAAGGCTACAAAGTGGAATAATGTGGGAGGAAGAATATCGTAACTTTATTTTCACAGTGACAAAATTGAATACACGCTATTTCAGTAGCTGGCAGATCTGGAGTGCATGGATGAGTTAAATGGCAAATTTCAGATATCCAAGGACTTTAAAACTGGATGAAGATATAAGAAAAAGTCATCAGCCAACCAATCAATATTAGTATCATTCTCTCTCCATTAAATGTTTTCTGCTATGTAGTGACTTGGGCAGATGGATACCTGACGATCATGCTAGTGCCACACAAGGACGACAGAAGGACGACTGATGCAACTTCAGTACATTCCTTAATCTACACACATGCAGTCAAGGCAACTCAATTAGCTATCAATATCCATCAAGGTTCCTGAGTTGAGGTTTGTTTTATTTATTTATTTACTTACTTACTTACTTACTTATTTAGATACTGTCCGGCCCTGTAACCATCGATTAAACTCCAGCCTAATCATATCACAATTTACAACAACCAATTAACCTACCAACTGGTACATCCTTAGACTGTGAGAGGAAACCGAAGCACCCGGAGGAACCCACACAGCCACGGGGAGATTGTACAAGCTCCTCACAGACAGCGGTGGGAATTGAACCCGGGTCGCTGGTACTGTAAAGTGTTGTGCTAACCACTGCTCTACCGTGCCACCCTATCATGAGTTCTAAGAATTATATTAATTCCCTTACAAGTGATCACTCAATATACAGAGTGCATATTACTCCCTTCAAAAAGCTGGAATATACCTTTGATTATTACATTGGGAACTATTATTGGATCCTTATCACTTAAGTAGTTAAACAGAAAGATTTCAGCACACACGTACTGTATGTATATTTTGAACCAAGAAAATATATTACAATACATGGCTGTTTTGGGGTACATGCTGATGCTTCTGCATATTGCATGCCTCGTAATCCAAATATATCCCACTCTACCAATCCCTTTTGTTGTACTTGCTGCCATTGCCAAGCTAATGGAAAGCTACTCCCTTTTCCTGAGTATAGACAATGGACGCCCACTATTAACTTTTGCCTTGGAGGGACTGACATCTGACTACTTGGTGAGTGGATGCTGGTAGTCAGATGTGGATGCCTGAGTGGATACAGTTCAGGTGACTAATGAGGATCTTGCTTGTGTATCAGAGATAAAGATGAAAAGATCCCCTGAAGGTAAAACATTTCCACACACACACACTACATTGATACTGGGATTCTCACAAGACCAGGCATACATCTATTCTTTGGGCAGCATCTTTCTGATCTCTTGATAGCAGTATTCCTGGACAGTGGCAAGCTGAGTTTGATTAAATCAGCTTGTTTCCACAGGGAGTCAGACTTTGAATGAGCTTTTCCTTTGCCCTTGAGAAAGATGGAGCCTGATCCAATAATCCCCACAATGTAGAAGTGTCAGCAGTTGCTGATACAGATGTGCATATTATCTTCAGAATGGATGTATTGGTCTGTTAGCTCTGTGTGACTTTCTGTGCAAGGTTGGAAACTCACTGCATATAATCATTCTGGGTATCCTTTCTGACTGACTGGACAACATGCCAATGTTTTCACTGCACATCTGTACTGTCATTCTCCCTAAAGTTTGCCCTAAGTAGACTGGAATAGAGGGTTGAGGTTATAATTAGATCAGTAATGATCTTTTTGAATGATGGAGTCAGTTTGAGGGGGATGAACGGCCGACTTCTGTTCTGAATTTGTGTGGAGTTTCCTTGTCCTGGTCCTATTTGAATTCTCCAGAAAAATACTAATGTATTGATTCTTCCTCATGCAACACATGCCTGCCCCCCACCCAGATTCTCCCTCACAGTGCCAGTGTCAGAGCTGGTGTTTGCAGGATAGTGATACAGGATGATTTTTCTCCATGTTCTCTGCTTTGCTGTCTCCGCCTTTATTTTTGGTGGTTGAAGTCTTTCTGTTAAGCAACAACAGGTGGACACAAAAGCATGGAAATGATAATACTGTTTGCATTGACCTTTTAATGGAATATAACCAACATACACTGCAGGTGTTTAAAGACCAAATGATCATTTCAATATGGGAAGAAGAGGTGAGATAATATATGATACTTATCATAATTTCTCTGGTAATTTTTTAAAATTGCGTCATCTTTTGTCAGCAACACTGGAGGAACTCAGCAGATCAGACAGCATCTGTGCAGTTCCTCCAGCATTTTGTGTGTGTTGCTTCAGATTTCCCGCATCTCCAGCAAAGTTCCCTCTAATTTTTTTTTATAGTTGCGTGGACCAACCATTGCTCTGAGCATCAAGTTTTTACACAGCTCTTTAATAAAACATATATAAAAGAAAATTCCAGCTGCAAGGCGACAAAGGCTGTGTGTGAGGGAGCATTTCAGTTACTGCGCGGCTGCACACCAGTACAGCTTAGAGGGGACAGTGAGTCTTTCTGTTGTATCCTCTTTGTCAACTATTTTTGTCACAGATGAGCCAAAAACACTAAGAAGTTCCATGTCTTCAGTGTAACCAATTGTAAGGTGTCTACTAAGTTATAAAGAGAATTGGTGTTGGAGAGGACTGAAGAGAGGATCAAAGTTGACATAGAATGATACCAGTTTCGGAAATTGGAGGACCAGTAACTGAGAATCTGCGCTGGAGAATGGAAGTTGGAGATCTGATGTCTATGAGTTTAAGAGTCCAGGGCCAAGGCCTGGGGTTGGAAGCCTATATGTGTGAGAGGGTGGGAGAGTGGGAAAGGAGCTTGTTTTGCTGTTGTCATGTTTTGTTGTATTGTTGTTGCTGCTGCTGCTTGTGCTGTCCTGTCCTGTATTATGTGTTGTGTTGAACATTGTGGGCATGCCGTGTTGGCAACAAAATTGTTCAACAACAACTGCAGGCTGCCCCCAGTATATCCATGTTGATTGTTAATACAAATGACTCATTTCACTGAACAGCAATGTGCAAAAGTCTTAGGAATCTGTATATAGCTCGGGTGCTTAAGACTTTTGCACAGTGCTGCATATTTTGATGTACGTGTGATAAATAAATCTGAGTTTGATGCACCTTTATAGCTTTTAAGACTTAAATTTGAATTCATTAACTTAAATTAATTAGTATCTTACGTTTCCAGTATTTTTTTCTCTCACTTTGTCTCCTGGTATCTTGGTGATATTTGCCAGTACTGTTTAGAGCAACTCCAGTTGAGCCTTACTATCCTCGTGTGTATCATTCAATCTTTCCTGGTCTGCACCCTATCGTAGCCCTTTTCTTCTGTTCTTTCTGCAGTTTCATTCATAACGACTTCCAGATCTGCTGTCTGGCTATCAGCATTAAATCTACAAATCTATTAGGAGATTGTTAAATGCTGAGAAAGTGATTCTACTCATGGAAGAGTTCAGAAACTGAGGGCATAGTCGAGCCTGTACACCTATGACAGAGATGAGGAAGAATTTCTCTTCTGAAGGACATAAACCTTTAGATTCCTTGCCACAGAGAGCTGTGAGGACACTGCCGCTTGAACTGTCATTCAAGGCTAGGATAAATAGATGCCTGATCAGTAAGAGAATCAGGGATAATGGGGAAATGTCAGAAAAAAAGGATCTGAAGAATGTTGGATCAGACCTGATTCTACTGAATGGTAGAGCAAGATCAAGGGGCTGAATGGCCTATTCCTGTTCTGTTTATTTATGGTTATAACACCATAGACCGTGAGACATAGGAGCAGAATTAGGCCATTTGACCTATCAAGTCTGCTCCACCATTCCTCATGGCTGATTTATTATCCCTATCAACCCCATTCTCCTGCTTTGTCCCCATAACCTTTGATGCCCTGACTAATCAAGAACCTATCAACCTCCACTTTAAATGTACTCAGTGATTTGGCCTCCACAGCTGCCAATAGCAATAATTCCAAAGATTTACCACCCTTTAGCGAAAGGAATTCCTCCTCATCTGTTTCAAATGGATGTTCTTCAATTCTGAGGCTGTGACCTCTGGGTTCTAGACTCGCCCACTATAGGACATAGCCTCTCCACATCCATTCTATCTAGGCCTTTCAATATTAGAAAGGTTTTAATGAGATCCACACCTCACCTTGGTCTTTTAAACTACAGGGACTACATGTCCAGGGCCATCAAATGCTCCTCATATGTTAATTCTTTTATTTCTGGAATCGTTCTTGTGAACCTCCTCTAGACCCTCTCCAATGCCAGAACATCCTTTCTGAAATAAAAAAGGCCAAAAACTGCTCATAATACTCAAAGTGCAGTCTGACCAATGCCTTATAAAGCCTCAGCATTACGTTCTTGCTTTTATATTCTAGTACTCGCAAAATGAATGCTAACATTGCATTTGCTTTCCTTACCACCAACTCCACCTGCAGTTAATCTTTAGGGAATCCTGCACAAGGTCTCCCAAGTCCCTTTGTACCTCTGATTTCTGAATTTTCTCCCTGTTTAAAACATAGTCTACACCTTTATATCTTCTGGCAAAGTGCATGACCATACACTTTCCTACACTATATTCCATCGGCCAGCTCTTCGCCCATTCTCCCAATCTAAGTCCTTCTGCAGACTCTCTGCTTCCTCAACACTACTTGCCCCTCCACCTGTCTTCCTATCATCTTCAAACTTGACCACAAAACCATCAATTCTGACATCCAAATTGTTGACATGTAATGTGAAAATACCAACTCCTGTGGAGCAGCACTAATCACCAGCAGCCAACTAGAATAGGTCCCTTTTATTCCCATTCTTCTGCTTTCTACAGATACTGTCTGGTGTTAGGAACTAATACACAGTTTTATAGTACTGCAGCAGTATTGGTTCTGTATTTCATTTAAATACATAATTTGTTACTCAATTAAATGGTTGTATTTTTATACCTTTTTAACTATTTCCATGAAACTTCAGCAAATCGGGGAAGCTGCTTAATTGGGCTAAAATGTACTGGTCCCAATGTGCTATTTAACTGGACTCCTCTGTATTTAAAGAAAAATGCATCAGTGGACAATTAATCCAACCACAGCTGATTTACACACCCGTTCAATGTGCTTGTATTGCAGTGTAAAGTTTGCGGTTATTTCTTTTTTCACTTAGCTTTCTCAATCTAAAGGATGGGTACTTATCCTTCAGTTATCTCATTCAAGCTGCAGAAAATTATGTTTCTTTTTGCAGGTTTTTGCTGTGTTTGGGGTGATCATCTTCGGTGCTCATGTTCCAGATGCATTTGGAAGTTTGGAAAAAGCTATGTATTCATTGTTTGTCTGCGTCACGCTAGATGGATGGGTGCAAATTTATTCAGAGTTCAAGTAAGTCCCATGTTATATCTGACATATTTCTGTACATGTGTTTAATTGTGTGTATAACCTAACTTTAAAAAATTGTTGGCATTCCAGTATAAGGGAATAAAAGAATTGAAAGACTAAAGTTGAGTCTATTGCCATAAGCATAAGTACTTGTATACACAGGTGCACTGAAAAACCTATAGACAGCATTCAGAAAAAATGTATACATTATAGACAATTTTTACAAGAAAACACAATTAGAACAAAAGAAGTTGGTTTTAGTGCCAAATTCTCCAAATGGTAAGAGTGTTGCTAAACTACAGTGGTTAAGGTTTAGCCATTTGGTTCAAGAACTGAGTGTTGAAAGAAAATAGTTAGTCTTGAACCTGGTAGTGTGGGACTTCAGGCTTCTGCACCTCCCCCCGCCCCCCACCCCGGCTTGGTGGTAGCTGTGAAGTATAAATGGATTTTTAAAGAATTATAGAAGCTAGAAATGGGAAATGGAATGAAATAATAACAGAATGCTGGTAACATTCAGCAGGTCTGTGGGAAAAGAAACAGTGAACATCTTGTGTCAGAACTGAGAAAGGGAGAAAAACAAGTTAAAGCTGCAGAGAAGCTGAGAAGTGTGTAGAAAGGACAAAGAGAATAACTGTGAGCCGGTGGTTACGTACTGCTAAGTGGTGATTAGTGGGTTAATAACAGCAGTTGGTGTTAATATTGACAAAGGAGTGAGAGTATTGGGAAATGCAGGGCTATTGGGCATGCACTAAAGGAAAGAGCAAAATTGAAAGAGTATCACAGGTGAATGACTTGCAGTTGCAGTTCAAGCTACCTGAGGTTGTAGAATTCAGTATTGATTTTGGAAGCCTGTAAACATCCTCAGACAAAAGATGAGGTACCATTCCTTAAGCTTGCTTAAGGCCTCTCTGTAACAGTACAGGAGGCTGCATTCAGGACAGCAAAGGAATAGGATAGAGAATTCAAATGTAGATAGGAAGCTCGGGGTCATTTTTGTGGACTGAATGTAACTATTCACTCAGGCTTTGGTTTCTGTGTTGTGGAGGAGAGCACATTATGAACACTAAATACAGAACACTAGATTGGAAGAAGTGCAAGTGAATCACTGCCCTACCTGGGGCTGTTTGGGTCAAAAAATCAAACTTGATGGAGGAGCTCTGGACCGACATACACAAAATGCTAAAGGAACTCAACAGGTCAGTCAACATCTATGGAGGGAAATGGACAGTTAACATTTCAGGTCTTCATCAGGACAGGAAAGAAAGAGGGCTGAGGCCAGTATAAAAGGGTGTAAGCTGGTGCGTGATAGGTGAATCCAGTTAAGGGGAGGGAAGGTAGGTAGGTAGGTGGGAAAGAGTTGGAGAGTTGCGGGAAGAGAATGATGTGAGAAGCTAAGAGGTGCAAGATGGAAGAGGCAAGGGGATGAAGATGGAATATGATAGGAGATGACAGTGGATTATGGAGTAAAGAGAAGAAGATGGGGAACCAGAGGGATGAAGGTGTGGGCGATGGGCAGGTCGTGTGGGGGGGGTGGGAGGATGAAGATATAGGTTAAGGGCCAGAGGGATAAGGGAAAACAAGAGGGGGGGTGTGACAGAGCAGAATGGTTACCAGAAGTTAGAAAAAATTATGTTGATGTCTTCAGGTTGGAAAATAACCAGGATGGAATATGAGGTGTTTTCCTAATCTGTGTGTAGCTTCAGCTTGATAGTAGAGGAGGCCTTTGACAAATATGTCATTGTGGGAATGGAAAGTGGAATTGAAATGGTTGGCCACCAGGAAAGCAGAGAGGGGAGGGGAAGATGTGCCTGGTGCTAGGATGACGTGGAGATGGTAGAAATTGCAAAGAATAGTACGTTAGATGAAGAGCTTGTCAACATCAACAACTTTGCAAACAACATCCACCCCGCTCTCAAATTCATTGGTCCATCTGCAACAGCTTGCTCCATTTTCTTTATCTATCTGTCTCCCTCTCCAGTGTTTAATCTAAGCCTCCTCACACTTGTCAGAATATCCTGCAAGACTAAAGGAAAACTGAATATTAGTGTATTGTCAGAAGGTAGCAATCAGAGCTGAAGAACATAAGAAGTAGGTGTAAGTTTAGGCTTTGTCATTCAATGTGTTAATGGCTGACCTTGTCCTTGGCTGTACTCCAATTTCCTGCCCGTAAGCATTTATATTTTGTACGTGTATTTAAGCATATTAGGTGAACTTTTCTGAGAAGAAGTCAGAATCAGGTTTAATATTACCAGCATATGTCATGAAATTTCAAGACTCAAGATTTAAAGTACAGTTATTATTGAAGTATGTATGCAGTACGTAGCTATGAAACGAAGAAAACCATGGAAGCCATTCAACACCCCCCATGCGCAAAAAAAAACAAATCGTGCAAACAGCAACAAGAACATCAAACCCCTTCCCCCCGCCCACTCACACACAAAAGAACAAATTGTGGAAATGGCAACAAGAATATCAAACCACGTACCTCAACCACTCACACAAAAGAACAAATCGCACAAACAGCAAGAAAGAAATTTGTTAAAATTCCTGCTAATCTCAGTATTAATTTGTTTACTGCTGTTCCTAAGATCCTGCCCCTTAATTCTAGACTTCCATAGTAGGGGAAAATACCAAGAATATGATCTTCAAGAGGCATTTACTTTCTGCTCAAGGTGACTTCCTGGCATTCTTGACAATAATCAAATGAGGATATTGTGGTCAGCATCTGAACATCTAGTGACCTGCTCTCTCCTTACCTGAAAATTACTAACAGTCACAAGACTGCAAAACTCCAGAAGAACTTCCAGCTATAATGTGTTTTAATAGATGGTTCTTTTAAGAACTTGATCTTTTGCATAGTTTCATATTGGGTCAGTCCCATAGATACAAAGTATTGTTTTACTAGTAAGTGCTTACATTGCAGTCATTGAAAAACAATATATTGAAATCATAAGCATCCTACTGCAGAGAGTGTGATTGAGATATCAGAGTATAAACAGGCATGTGTTATATGAACAACACACACAAAATGCTGGAGGAACTCAGCAGGCCAGGCAGCATCTATCAAAAAAAGAAAAAGTTCTCTTTCCCCTCCCCCCACCTTTTAAATCTACCCCTCAGCTTTTTTTCCTCAGCCCTGCCAAAGGGTCTCGGCCCAAAACATCAACTGTACTCTTTTCCATAGATGCTGTCTGGCCTACTCAGTTCCTCCAGCATTTTGTGTGTATTGCCCGGATTTCCAGCATCTGCAGATTTTCTCTTGTTTGTGATTATATGAGCAATGCAGTATACCACAAATGAAGGACAAATAAAATTATAGCCCTGTATCTTTTAACCTGCATTATGACAATCGGATAGCATCAGCATTTTCATGACTGGCAAAGCAGCTGTCTTTTCCAGTTTGAGAGGCAGTTTTCTACCAGTGATGCTGTCAAATGTGAGCTGTCCCAACTAAATGGAATACTTTGAGGAAACAACAGCATAGACAAAGGAGAGTCAGTGTATGTTGTTTACTTGGATTTTTAGAAGGCCTTTGACAATGGGCCACACATGAAGCTACTAAACAAGGTAAGAGCTCATAGTATTACAGGAAAGCATTGATAGAAAATTGGCTGACTGACAAGAGGCAAAAAGTGGGAATATGGGGGGTGGTGTCTTTTCTGGTTGGCTGCCAGTGACTAGCGGTAGTGTTCCACAGGGGTCGGCATTGATGCTGCTTCTTTTCAGATTATATGTCAATGATTTGGATGATGGAATTGATGGCTTTGTGGCCAAGTTTGCAGACAATACAAATGTAGTTGGAGGGGCAGGCGGACTTAAAGAAGTAGGGAGTCTGCAGAACATTGACAGATTGGGAGAATGGGCAGAGAAATGACAGATGGAATACACTGTCGAGAAGTATATAGTCATGTATTTTGGCAGAAGAAATAAAGGTGTAGATTGTCTTCTAAATGGGGGAGAAAATTCAAAAATTGGAAGTGCAAAGCACTTGAGAGTCCTGGTGCAAGGTTCCCTAAAGGTTAGCTTGCAGATTGAGTCGGTAGTAAGGAAGTCAAATGCAATGTTAGGATTCATTTCCAGAGGGCTAGGATATAAAAACAAGGATATGATGCTGAAGATTTATAAGGCATTGGTCAGGCCACACTTGGAGTATTGTGAGCAGTTTTGTGCCCGTTAGCTAAGAAGGATGTGCTGGCATTGGACAAAATCCAAAAGAGATTCACAAGAATGATCCTGGATATGAGGAGCATTTGATGGCTTTGGGCAGATAGTCCCTGGAATTTAGAGGGTTGGGAGGGGTGGGTGCTCATTGAAACTTACTGAAAATTGAACGGGCTAGATAGAGTGGACTTTGAGGGGATGCTTCCAGTGGCGGTGGAGTCTAGGACAAGAGGGCACAGTATCAGAATAAAGGGCGTCCCTAAAGAATGGACTTGAGTTGGGATTTCTTTAGCCAGAGGATGGTGAATCTCTGGAATTGATTATCACAGATAAATGTGGAGGCTAAGTCATTGGGTATATTTAGCAGAGGTTAATCGGTTATTAATTCGTGAGGAGTCAAAGATTACAGGGAGAAGGAGGAGAATGGGGTTGAGAAGGATAATAAAGATTTCATAATTGAATGGCAAAGCAGACTCAATGGACCAAATAGTGTAATTTGCTCCTGTGTCTTATTGTGTTAAACAGGACATAAATATACTATAGGGTACATCTTCTCTTATTATATAGCATGTTTTAAAATTGTTAGAAGTCACTGCAGGGTCTTTCCATAGGATTTGCTGATAGAATTGTCAAATCCTGGATGTTTGGCCCTTTCACTTAAAATTATTTTCCAAACCTTAGACATTCACTAAACTCTCTTTCTTCTAGGAAAACTAATGGAGTGATGATGTATTGGGGTGGAGCGTACCTCTTCCTGTTCCTCATTGGAGGATCTTTTATCCTTGCAAACATAATGGTTGCTGCAGTAACTTCAAATCTGGAGCAAGCCATGTTGAAGGAAGAGAAGAAGAGGCACACACTGACTGGTGCGTCCCATCTGACGACCAAGGTATGATGTGAGCAAAATAACAACTTAAGTAACTGTGAAGTAGAATATTCCTTACACCTCCTCCCTCAGTACCATTCAGCACCCCGAACAGCCCTTCCAAGTGAGGTGACACTTCACCTGTGAGTCTGTTGGGATCATCTGTTGTATCTGGTACTCTCGCTGTGGCCTCCTGTATACCAGTGAGACCCGACATAGACTGAAAGACTGGTCACCGAGCACCTTTGCTCCATCCAACACTAAAAGCAGGATCTCCCTATGGCCACCTATTTTAATTCTACTTCCCATTCCCATTCCGACATGTCAGTCTATGGCCTCCTCTACTGTCAGGATGTGGCCACACCCAGGATGGAGGCGCAACACCTTATATTCCATCCAAGTAGCCTCCAACCTGATGGCATGAACATCGATTTCTTGAGCTTCCAGCAATGGCCCACTCTCTCCTCCTCTCCTTCACTATTCCCCATTCTTGTTTCCCTCTCTCACCTATCTCCTTACCTGTCCATCCCCTCCCTCTGGTGTTCCTCCCCTTTCCATGGTTTGCTGTCCTCTGCTATCAGATTCCCCCTTCATCAGCCCTTTATCTCTTTCACTGATCAACTTCCCAGCTCTTTACTTCACCCCTCCCCCTCCCAGTTTCATCTATCATCTGCCACCTTGTACTTCTTACTCCCCTCCATTCACCTTCTTTCTCTGGCTTCCCCACTTCCTTTCCAGTCCTGAAGAAGGTTCTCGGCTTGACACGTCAACTGTTACTCTTTTCCACAGATGCTGCCTGACCTCCTGAGTTCCTCCAGCATTTTGTGTGTGTTGCTGTGGAATTCCAGTATCTGCAGATTTTCTCGTGTTTGTGATCCTTTTAGAGTGCATCACTGGCCCATGTTTAGAGGATAGAAATCTTGTTCCATGAAATTTCTGTGTTAAATGAATCTATTTTGAAGGAACAAGTGAGTAAAAAATGCTCCCTAATTTGGCACTAGGCTGACCAAATTGCTGATGTAAGCAATAGGTTGGCAAGTTTAGGAAGTGCAGAAATGTCTCATTTGCAGTGTACAAGATACTTCAAGACACTTATATATTTGGGAGCCAATAAGTGTTCTTTGCTTTGGTGATCTTAAGGGTTTATTGCAGACATTAAATATATTACAATTCCCCGATGGAATGAGCTGATTTGTTGATACATTGTATTGATAGATACAGATTTATACCACATAACAATAAGAAAGTATTACTTATGAATCCTCTCTTGACCTGGCTACTGGGAGGGAAGTTGGTCTTGACAAAGGCAATACACACAAAATGCTGGAGGAACTCCACAAGTCGGGCAGCATCTGTGGAAAAGAGTTACAGTTGCCATTTCAGGCCGAGAAAAGAAAGGGGGATTGCAGGTGATGGGTGAAACCGAGAGAGGGGAAGGGTTGAAGTAAAGAGCTGGGAGGTTGATTCGTGAAAGGAATAAAGGGCTGGAGAAGGGGGAAGCTGATAGGAGAGGACAGAAGACCATGGGAGAAAGGGAAGGGGAAGGAGCACCAGAGAGAGGACATGGGCAGCTAAGGAGATCAGGTGAAAGAGGGAAACAGGAATGGGGAATGGTGAAGGAGAGAAGGGGAGGCATTATCAGAAGTTCAAGAAATTGATGCTCATGCCATCAGGGTGGAGGCTACTCAGACAGAAGATAAGGCATTGCCCCTCTAACCTGAGTGTTATCTCATCCTGGCAGTAGAGGAGTCTATGAACTAACATATAGAAATGGGAAGTAGAATTAAACTGGGCGACCAGGAGATCCTGCTTTTTGTGTCGGATGGAATGAATGTGCTCGGCAAAGTGATTTACCAATCAATGTTGGGTCTCACCGATGTACAGGAGGCCACAGTAGGAGCATCAGATACAGTAGATGATCCCAACAGGAATCATTGCCTCGCTTGGAAGGACTGTTTGGGGCCCTAAATGGTAATGAGGGAGGGGCGTAGGGGCAGGTGTGATGTGTTTTACTCTGGAAAAGATTGTATTGATTGTAATCCCAAAATTTTAGTTCTAGGTCTCCAGTTTGAAACTTTACAAGCATTATCTTGCTGATGAACACTTCCCAAACAAATAATTTTGGGGGCAGGGTGGTGAAATAAGTGCCAAATAGAATTGAGGTAGGTGTATTTTATAAACAATCACAAGACCATAATTATCATATTAGTGTAAAATGCATCTGAAATCACGCTCCCCTGAATCTTTCTGGCATCCAGTTATGTGATCTTCTCAGGCATGTCCTTATAAAGATGACATATGTCTTTTTTTGCAACAGCTTTCTAAAACCACCGTGATGTGATTTAAGCAGGTTTGTTTTTTGTGTGTTGGAAGAGAGGCTGTGATCATTAGCTTGGCTGCATTCAGAGTTGATTAAGTGGTTCCAATGACCTAATTACTCTAAGTGTTCTGAAAGATCGGGTGTTAACTGCAAAACAGGAAACTGTACACTGTCAGCAACATGCTGCCTCTGATTGGGAACCTGTTATAGAAACTGAAAACATTAGTTAGCAACAAACAGAAAGAAAAAAACTAACTATGAAGGTAAGCTAGCCCATAATATCAAAAAGGATATCAATAGCTTTTTCAGATATATAAAGAGTAAATGAGAAATGGGAGTAAATATTATTACTATTACTACTATGTCGACTCAGGTCTAGGGGGCCAGCATCGAGCACGATGACGGACTCTCCATTTCTCCCTCTCCCTCATCAGTGTGTTCAGTTCATCTACATTAGCCGCGCCTCTCCATTTCTTCCTCTCCCTTATCAGTGTGTTCAGTTCATCTACATTAGTCTTCTAGGAGCATGTTGATCATAGTCTTGGGAGGGCACCCAGGGTTCATCCTCCCATACTTGGGCTGCCATACGATGACTAGGCTGGCAGGTAGCTTGGAGTGGCGTAGACAGTGCCCCGCTACTTGCAGTCTTCTTGCTTCGATTTTAGTGGTGAGCATCGGTAGGTCGTCATAGAGTAAATATTGGCCACTGGAAAATGCCTTTGGATAGGTAGTAACAGAGGACAAAGAAAATGGCGGACTAACACAACAAGCATTTTGCATCAGTCTTCATGGTGGAAGACACAAGCAGTATGCTAGAAATTTGAGTGACAAAGGGCAGAAGTGAGTGTAGTTGCTATTACTAAGAAGAAGGGTCTGGGAAGCTGAAAGGTCCAAAGGTAGATAAGTCACCTAGACCAGATGATCTACAGCCCAGGGTTCTGAAAGAGGTGGTTGAAGAAATTGTTGAGACATCAGTAATGATCTTTCAAGAATCACTAGATTCTAAAATGGTTCCAGAGGACTGGAAAATTGCAAATGTCACTCCACTCTTTAAGAAGGGAGGAAGGCAGGAAAGAGGAAATTATAGACCAGTTAGCCTAACTTCAGTGGTTGGGAAGATGTTGGAGTCATATAATGAATTGGGCCAAAGTTAACATGGTTTCCTTCAGGGGAAATCTTGCCTGACAAAACTATTGGAATTTTTTTGAGGAAATAACAGGTTGGATAGACGAAGGAACATCAGTGGATGTTCTGTACCTTGACAAGGTGCCACCCATGAGGCTGCTTAACAAGGTAATAGCCCTTGCTATTCCAGGATAGATTCTAGCATGGATAGACAATTGGCTGACTGGCAGCAGGCAAAGAGTGGGACTAAAAGGCGCCTTTCCTGGTTGGCTGCCATGTTCCGCAGGGGTCAGTATTGGAACTGTTTCATTTCAAATTATATGTCATTGATTTGGATGATGGAGTTCATGGATTTGTGACCAGGTTTGCAGATGATATGAAGATAGGTGGAAGGGCGGGTAGTATTGAGGAAGCAGAATCGGAGATGCAAGGGAACTGGGGGCCCTTGTGCAGGATTCCCTAAAGGTTAATTTGTAGGTTGAGTCGGTGGTAAAGAAGGCAAATCCAATGTTAACATTCATTTCAAGAGAACTAGAATTTAAGAACAAGGATGTGATGCTGAGGCTTTATAAGACATTGGTCAGACCACATGAAGTATTGTGAGCTCCTTATCAAAGAAAGCTGTGCTGGCATTGAGCAGGGTCCAGAGGAGGTTTACAAGAATGATCCCAGGAATGAAAAGGTTAACAAATAAGGAGCATTTGATGTCTCTAGACCTGTATTCACTTGAATTTAGAAGAACAAAGGGGAATCTCACTGAAACCTATCGAATATTGAAAGGCCTAGATAGAGTGTATATGGAGAGAATGTTTCCTACAGTGGGTAAGTCTAGGACCAGAGGGCACAGCCTCAGTATAGAGGGACATACATTTAGAACAGAGATGAGGAGGAATATCTTTGACCAGAGGGTAGGAAATCGGTAGAGTTCATTGACATAGACGGCTTTGGAGGCCAAGTCATTGGGTATGTATAAAGCTGTTTGATTAGTCAGGGTGTCAAAGGTTTCAAGTAGAAAGCAGGGGAATTGGGGAGAGGGTTAAAAAAATCAGCCATAAAGGAATGGCAAAGCAGAATCGATGGACAAATGGGAGCAGAATTAGGCCATATCTTATGGTCTTGAAGTTTTCTATTTTCTATTTCTCAGCTATCAAATGTGCTTGTCTCATTTTCTTGACTACCAATTATATACAGACACTGGGGGAGAAATACTATGCATCTGTTGCTTAGTAAAGAGGTTCCCAGCTGATCGCAACTTGCTAGTGTATCTGGTGGAAGTAGTGATCAAGATACTGTTGATAGAGAGAATCAGGAAAGTGTTACTTTTATTGGTTTGTAGCAAGAACTTTTGAGTTTAATGAACCAATATTTTTTCTACTGCTTTATTTGTCATTGATGATTTATATTATGTGATATGAAGATATCTCTATTCTCCAATAATTAAAGACTCGACTGGTGTCATTTCCAGTGAGTACGTTTCATTACAAGATCTTTAAGGGTCGACTCTGGTTCACAGGGAACAATGGGTCAGTAAAGGGAATATTTATTTGATGTATACAACAAGAAGTCTACCATCAGGGTTGAAGTAGCTCCCCACCAAAGCCACATGTTCCTCAGAACACTCCAGACCACTGATCTGCTCCCTGCAAACCTCCACATCTTCCACACCATTCTGCTGCTTCCATGCCTTCACCACATGTGCATGCTGCAGGACCACCCTCCTACAGCATGTCTCCCTGATCTCACCTTTACCTTCCCCAACCCAAATATTATTTCTCTCCACTACACCTTACTATATCCAGGCTGATCTTCCACTCCAGCTCTTCGTAAGATTTTCTGATCATACTGGCGAGCCCCTTGTCATTAGAAGAAATCTATACTGCAGTGATCCCAATGTTAATTACCTTAAATCTGTGGTCTCCAGTTACTGATCTGCCTTCTGCTATTATCCTGGTAATATCCAGCATACCTCCCTCTGGGGAAACAGCCATGCACCAGAACTCTCTGCTTTTTATCACTTACTATATTCACACCAAAACTGCCCCTTTCAGCCTGCACGTTGGTAATATAGAATTATATAATTGTATATTGCCAATGGGCACCACAGTAGCTTAGCAGTTAGCATGACACTATTACCGCTCGGGGTGTCGGCGTTCAGATTTCAGTCCCAGCGTCCTCTCTAAAGAGTTTGTACATTCTCCCTGTGGAATGTGTGGGTTTTCCCCAGGTGCTCTTGTTTCCTTACACAGTCCAAATATGTACCAATTAGAAGTTTAATTCGTCATCGTAAAGTGTCCAGTGATTAAGTTAGGGTTAAGTCAGGGGATACTATCTCTAGATAAATAATTATCGGCTGTTGTTATTGTCTATTACTGGTGCAGCAGTGAATGGTTCAGTTGTCAATGTTTAGTGTAAATTTTGTTTCTTAGTTTACTGTTTTATGTCTCTTGATCTATTCCTCTAATTAACCTTCCCCTTAATTCCTTTTTGTCAGTTAAAAGATGACACCATGACTAGCCCAGAGATGGACCTGGTACATATGAAAGATTGTATCAAGCAAATAATCCTAGCTCAAAAACAGCAACCGTTGAAATATAGCTCCCTGGAGAATCTCAGCATCTCCACTTACGAGGAATTTTGCCTGGTGCTGGAAGCCATCCAGAGGAACATTGAGGAATATAAGCGGATTCGTGCCGAACTCAATAGGTGGGGGTCATTGCTGATATTCCCTAATATGCAATAGGAGATATTGTCATTTTGATATTGTTACTCACATCCACACTGTGAATTTTGTCTTTCTTATACCTATTAGCACTCCCCATATCCAAATATGAGTTACTGTTACTCTAAACCATTTACAGTATCACCCCAACCCCTTTACAGACACTGTTAGTTCTCACCACCATTACCTCTTCTTCTCAAACATTCCTTTAAGGTTGAGAATAATTAACATCCACTCCAGTTGTAAGATTCTGATGCAGATAAAGAATCCTAGATGTGATCTGCAGACTCTGCCACAGGTGGGACAGGTTGTTGGTTGGGTCAACATGTGCTGTTCCAATGGTTGTGGCCTCTGCATGTCTACACCATAGCGATTTGGGATATTTTATGCCTGTCCAAATGTTCCCCTTCCAGCTTGAGCAGCCACAGGTAAGGGATTCCCATGAGCTAGCAGGAATAGTTGCACTCTTTCGACAAGACTTTAGAAACAGTCATGAAATTGGTTTTCTATCATCCTGGAAATGCTTTGCTGGTGGAACATGGAGTAGAGTGCTTGTTTAGGAAACATAGTTGCAGGTATTCAGGTAATGCTTCTTGCCTTCTGGAGCTGGTTTGATTATGATTAGAGCTAGATGCTGGATTGGGATCGTTTATGTGTAATAGTTTGCCATCATGCCAGTGGTTTGAATGATTTTGCTGAGTACTTTCATGCTTTGAGGTGTCTGCTGTAGGTTGTCCATATCTCAGGA
Source organism: Mobula birostris (assembly GCF_030028105.1). Classification (NCBI taxonomy): domain Eukaryota; kingdom Metazoa; phylum Chordata; class Chondrichthyes; order Myliobatiformes; family Myliobatidae; genus Mobula; species Mobula birostris. Next base: position 6,787,667 of record NC_092399.1, read on the forward strand.
GCATAAAGGAGGCAGGTTTCCCTACTGTTTTGGTTCTAGGAATAGTGGATTTGTGGTCTTGATAATTCCGCATTATTTTCCTCGCTTAACTGGCAAACTGGAGTTGGTGCAAAGTTAGCCACTAATGCTGGCCTTTACTGAGAGGTGACATCTGTGAATATGGTTATGGATCCACCATAGGTCCTGATTGTTGGGACTGCTTTTGTGTGATGGAGACAGATTGGTGGAGGATTTTTGTCTTTTGAACGTCTAATATAAGGCCCATATGCTTATGTTTCTACAGTAACTTGAATTTAATTTCAAAATTTGTAAAAATTGACTGCATTCAATGATTTATCCACTGAGGTTAAAGTGATCTTGGTTCTGGAATGTAGGTGAAGCAGGCTGAACAGGTTCCCCTCCATACGAGTCATATAGAGCAGAAATGGGCCTTTTGCCCCATCAGGTCCAACAACCACTTTTTTACACTAATCTTGTATTCATTCCATTTTTTATTATCCCCACAATCTCTTCAGCATCTCCCAGATTCTAATACACACCCACACACTAGGAACAATTTATGATGACCATTTAAAACGTCAAATGCACATATCTTTGGGATGTGGGAGGAAACCAGAGCACCTAGAGTAGGGGTTCCCAACTTGAGGTCCACAGACCCCTCAGTCCATGGCATTAAGTAAAGGTTGGAACCACCTTGACTTAGAGGATCAGGCAACACACATCAAAGTTGCTGGTGAACGCAGCAGGCCAGGCAGCATCTCTAGGAAGAGGTACAGTCGACGTTTCAGGCCGAGACCCTTCGTCAGGACTAACTGAAGGAAGAGCTAGTAAGAGATTTGAAAGTGGGAAGGGGAGGGGGAGATCCAAAATGATAGGAGAAGACAGGAGGGGGAGGGATGGAGCCAAGAGCTGGACAGATGATTGGCAAAGGGGATATGAGAGGATCATGGGACAGGAGGCCCAGGGAGAAGGAAAAGGGGAGGGGGTGGGGGGGGATACTTAGTGGTGACTTAGAGGATACCCACATAGTCAGAAGAAAAATGTGGAAACTCCATGTAGAAAGCACCCTGAAGTTTGAAGTTGTCGATTTTGGAAAAGTACTTCCTAAATTATAAAAGCCTAGAGGCAGTAGGTGTCTATGTTGACTTGGAAGTTCATGTAGAGCAGGGGTTCCCAACCTGGGGTCCACAAACCCTTTGATTAATGGTAGGGTTCCAAAGAATAAAATAGGTTGGGAACCCCTGACATGTAGGGACTGTTAACATGGTACAGACACGTAGAGAAGGGGCTGATGTCTTTATGTAGAGATCTGGGGTTTCAGTACGTGAATGTAAAGACTTGTTAAGCCACATTTGGGATGCTGTGTTTAGTTCTGGGTACCACTTCTGAGAAGGAATGTGATGGTCTTGCATGGTGAGCCTTGTGGATGTGTAACACTAATATCATTAAACAAAATATAGTTATTTTCCCAGGAATAAATTAAGATATAGCAGCAGACCAAAAGATATAGCAGCAGAATGAGGCCATTTAGCCCGTCGAGTCTGTTCTGCCATTTCATCATGGTTGATGCAGTTTTGTTCTCAGCCCCAGTCTCCTGCCTTCTACCTGTATCCCTTCAAGACCTGACCAATCAATAACCTATCAACCCCTGGCCTCCTGAGCTGCCTGTGGCAAAGAATTACACAGATTCACCACTCTCTGACTAAAGGATTCATACTCATCTCCATTCTAAAAGGACACCCCTCTATTCTGAGGCTGTGTCTTCTTGTCTTAGACTCCCACCATAGGAAATATTCTCTCCACATCCATTTTATCAAGGCCTTTCACCATCCGATAGGTTTCAATGAGTTCACCACCATTCTTCTGAATTCTTGTGAATACAGACCCAAAGCCATCAAATGCACTTCAATATGACAAGCCATTCAATCCTGAAATCATTTTTGTGAACCTCCTTTGAATCCTTGTCAATTTCAGCACATCCTTTCTAAAGTTGTCTTAGGAAGTGAATTTGAGTGAAGTTGTCTTGATATTAAGGGGGGGGGTTGATAGTTTAATGATGATTATAATGTTAGTGTAAATTATTTACCCCTGCATGTGAGTTAATGTCACTTTCTCCCATCCGTAGTATGAGCTGCCATTGTTGCCGCTCCCCCTTCCAGATTGTGATTGACGTGCTAAACCGGTCAAGCACTGCATTACTTCTGCTGTATTTAATGGGCTATTTTGCTTTGCCTTCTCAGCATTGTGAAAGAGATGCGAGGTATGTTTTCTAATCGTGAGCAGTCGAAGCAATTTTTGCATAACGAGAAGAAGATAATGGAGTTCGTCCAGTTTCTGCTCACCAGTGATATCCCAACATTAAGAAAGAAAGAAATGCTCAGCAACATTCTGGTATTGGGAAAGGTGAAAATCTTAGTCATTATATATCCCCTTTTGGTAGCCTGGCTGACCAAGTGCCTCCGAATCATTATGCTGGAATTGGTATTTAAATATTGGTTCAAGTTCATTTTAGTTATCATTCAGCCATGCATGAATAAAGCCGAATGAAACAATGTTCCTCTAGTTGGTTACTAGAGTAGACCATAAACTAAGTATTCTCTGTTTAATAACCCAAACCCAGCACTGCCAAACCTTGCTGTCACCTGCAAGTTCAAGTCAGGAAATTAACACAATCATCCGCCTCTTGCCAAGATTAATACGGATGTTGTCAAAGTTTTGCGATTTATGGATTAGACTGTGGAACAGGTCACCTTTGGTCTATGATTTTTTTGGATTGTTTTGTTTTCACCCATGCTTTCATGGGAGCAATCTGTTAGGTTTTTTTGTGCAAGGGAGGGAGATTGGGATTTGGGGTTTGATGTTCTTGTTGCTGTTTTTTGTGTGGAGCGATCTGTTAGTTTTTTTGTGCAAGGGAGGGCTTAGGGTTTGGAATTTCTTTTTTTTGGTTTGGAAGGGGGTTGTTTATCTTTGAATGACTTCCATGTTTTTTGTTTCGTGGTCATCTGGAGAAGATGAATCTCAGAGTTGTATACTGCATACATACTTTGAACATAAATTAACCATTGTGTAAAACAGAGCAGTCTTCTTGATTAGCCTAAACTTCACAGGAGTTCTGAAGCTCTAACGTGTAGGATCTTAAGCAATTCACTGCAGCAACTCATTAAGATTTCTTTGGCAGTACCTCCTTCCACCTCTCAAATTCACGTCCAAGCAACTTATCACTCCTGATCTGGATTCATATTGCCATTGCTTCATTATAGTGTGAGAAAATCCTGAAATTCCATACCTAACAGAACCCTGATTGCCCTCCGCTCTCCCATCCCCCCACTCATCTGTGCAGGTCGCTGAGTTCTGAAGTCACAATCTTTTGAGGGAGCTGGTGATAGGAAATAAATTAAGATTTTGCTAGTGTGGAAAAAAATTAAAAAGTGCAATTAAACACTAACAGGCACACCGAGAAGAAAGTTTCTAAGATACTTCCGATAGATTTTTTTTTGCTGGTTATGGCTATTTATATGGCTAAATACAAAGCTATTCAATTGCAGGAGTCTAATAGATTGTTTCTATCACAGACAGAAATTCAGAGTAAATTTTGTTCTGACATTATTAAGGATCCTGAGGCTATTTATGAGTGTCACAAGTTTCCTAATATTCTGGCCATTATCTTTTTGCTGATCAGTCCCAGCGAAATGTGCATCACTGACCATTTAGCTCACTTGTTTGTGAGATCATATTGTGTACTAAATCACTACCCTATTATGCTGCAGATAGGTGAACACAAGTGATTGATTTGGGATGGGATATGAGCTTCAAAGTTTTGGATGAGCTCAGATTTGTAGAAGGTGGCAATAGGGGTGTGAGGCTTTCAGCAATAGATGAACTGAACTCATGTCTGATCTGTAGTGATGTTACTGAAAATGTGTTTACCATCCAAGGACTTGAATAACTTGACCTTCTCCTACCTAGAGTGTTCTCATTTGTACTGTGTGAACTTCAACCTATTATCATAAGGTGTCCAGAATTAATATTCTCCACTCTTCTGATAATCTTCATTAGCCATTAAGCCTCTTCTATCCTAGATATGTAAAATAAGGAGAATCCTTGATATGAGGTTTGGGATAAGATTCCTCTGGTACTAAATGTTATTAAATGGCTTCATGGTTTTCTCTCCTTTGGATGTTCTCCTGGGAGCTAATCAATAGCAACTTCTTCTTAAGTATATCCTTATTCGTTTTTCAAAGGCATTTAGAAATAGAGGAGTAACTTGTATTTATATGGAACCATTCCCATTCTCAGAAATTCTCTGATTGTTTTCAGTAAAAATTAACTATCTTTGGAAGTGGTCCCATCCATACACAGCATGGCCTCATAAAACATAAACTGAGATTTACTGTATGACCATCTTTAGTTCTGGTCTCTGCAGCAGTTTGAACCCAAGATAATCTAACCACTCAGACAGAAGGCTACCATTGTGCTCAGACTGATATCCTAAAATTATGTGTGAACAGCAGGATTGAAATAGTATAATCTCATTAGTAAATGTGTTTCTAATTTAGGTAATCATTATTTCTTTCCTTGTAATCAGACATTCAGAAGGAAGCAAAGCCCCTCGCAAAGCAATTTATACCAAAGAACACAGGAGCTATCTTCCTCAAGGTTGATGAGACATGTACCTGATAACTAGTTGCTTAAAGTCAGACTCATCACACCATCTGCTTCGCAGACACTGCAGCCTCTGGAAGACTTGTCCCTTCAGCGCTGAGGAACTGTTCAATGTCATTCTGAAGTGGTTGCTTCCTGGACAGCCATGAATGTGATCAGTGAAATTGGAGCTGTTCATTAAGCTGGTACTTAGGGGGGCCCTACTTTACCAGAAAGTAGCCATGGACAGTGAGGTGGATCGGAATGCTGCAGCAAGAGTTTTGGAGCCATTTTGTTTCTGACATCTAATTTTAACTCATCGTTATTCCATGCTCCTCTATCAGATTCACCATAAAGATGGCTTCTGACATCAGATTGAAATGGATCCTTGCCAGGAAGCACTGTAATCAGTAGAAAGGGAACTTTCAGGTTAAATGCCACTGATACCGGCATTCAGGCAACTTGACCCATGGTGTGTTTAGTAACCCTCCACCATCATCGCTGTACTATGGCATGACAGCACCAAGCAGCTAATTGTGCCTCTGCTATCAACTGCTGTGACCCTCGTGTAAAGAAATGCACACAATTCATTTAGTGGAAGATGAAAGATAATTTTCAGCTCTGATCATGTGATTGTGCAATTGTACTGCAAGGTAAATCAATTAGATATGAAAGATAAAAGGAGTTTAGAGAAAATACATATTTTCAGTTAAAGGATATATAAAATGTTCATTTTACTACAATGATGGTACACTTAATATGAATAAAATGTTATTAAATATTTGCATATTGCATTGTTTTTAGTGTAGCCCCATTGCCAAATTCAGTTTAACTTGTCCATTAAAAAAACACAATGATATTTGAAAGCAACAATTGCTTATGCTTTGCCGGTCATTGTAAAGCAAACTGTTTAACAATGGATTCTGCTTACTTGGTATAGATCAGGGGTTCCTAGCCTGTGGTCCACAGACCCCTTGCTTAACGGTATTGGTCCATGGCATAAAAAAAGTTGGGAATAAGGAACCTGCTTTGTGGGGACTGTCACTGTTATGTGTTCCATTGCAGTGTGGAGAATTCACAGCACTTTGCCCTTTTACTTACTGCCCTGTTCTACCAGGGAATAAGATTCACACCTGCAGAGTTTCTCCTGTCATGTCACTGATCAGTTCTAACATATTGTCTCTCCAGCCCCAACACTGAGATTCCTGTCCCATCACTCATGTATGCTGTTTCCTAACTATCACTGAGCAGCCTTTTGTCCTGTCATTGATTCACAGAATCCTATATCTAGCAAATACTGACAATCATTGAATTACCATTACCTAACTGAATAAAAATATTTATTTGATTGTTAGTCCTAAACTGAGGTGTTATAGGGTGTCCAGGGAGGGGAAGCACCTCTGGTGAAGGGGCTTGTCATGTCCATTCTGGAGCAGTTCATGCACCTTTGGTGCCGACTGGACACGGCTCTCACCTGTGGCTCCAGGTAGCTATTTACATGTGACAGTGGTCAAACCACTTTGACAGCCGGGCTAAACCAGGTGAGGGTAGCCCATGGCCTCATACCGCAGTGAGATAGGGTCATACCTGTCCTAGCATGTGGCAGACTGGGTGGATGAGGTCAACAGTGAGATCCAATTGCTAGGAAGGCCATACTGCACTACTCCTTGGAAAGCAAAGGGCATGACAAGGCATAGAAGGTGTCATGGTCATCCACAGCAACCAAGGAAGACCCCAGTTTGAAGACCTGAGTTTCCAAGATTGAGAGAATGGAACTGCCCCAGTGCAGCAGCTTTTCCACTTTAAAAACTCTCCCGCACAGGTTTCCTGACATCGTAGAACATGATGGACAACCACCAGTTGTGGATATTTGCTGTACTTCCAATTTAACATATAGTTTCAATGCAGGACTTTCAGTATCTGAAGATACCCAGAGTTGGAACTTTTTCCTCTGTAATGCAGGCTAACAAGTTAGTTGTATATGTATGGCACTTGAGTAATTTGGGGAGGTATTAGTACTAGTTATGATTTTTAAAGTTCATTATTTTGTTGATTTTTTTTAGTAACCAGTACCTTTTAAATTTTAGTTTTCAGTTAATTTTTAAATCAAAAATTTGCAGTTGGTGGAAATCTGAAATTAAAAGAAAATGTGTGGTCTGAACACTAAGCGGGTCATGTGGCATTAATGGAAAGAGAAGCTTGATGTTTCAGGTCCAAGGAATGGGAAGGTATATAAGCTAGTTCATTTTCAGTGGAAAAGGAGATTGAGGAGGAATGAGTAAAACAAGAGGATTATCTCTGATACAGTGAGACCAAATGACCTTCAATGACAAGCAGAAGCACCTCCAGTTTATTTATGTTATAAGTTGCTAATAGCCAGGTTGTGGGATATACCTAGAAAAACAGATCTGAAATAATAACAAGAATAAATATCAGCTTCTGACACAGACAGAAAGAAAGAGCAAGTTAACTAAGCTTGCAAAATTTAAGCCAGAACACTGGAAAAAGAGGTGTTATTCCTCAAGTTTGCCCTGAGTGTTGTAGCAATTCAGGAAGCCACAGACAAAAAGGACAGGTTAGAGACTGGGACGGGAATTTAGCAACAGACAACCAGAAGCTCGGGGTCACTCCTGTCAACCAGACACGGTGCTAAACGATCTCTAGTATTTGGTTTCTATAATGTAAAGGAGGCCATATCGTGAACATCAAGCGAAGTATACTAGATAGGAAGGACTCCAATTAAATTTCTGCTTCACCTGGGAAATATGGTTTGGTCCTTATCTCCATTGTGTTTCTTCGCCCCCCCCCCCCGGGCCTCCCATTTTTGGCCCCTTTCCGGTACACCCTCAATGACCCTTCACCCATTTTTATTCCCCTTCCCATCCTGGATCTATCCACATACAACTCAACACATTTCACCCTCTGGCTCCCCAATTACCTCATCTGGGTCAAGATCCATCGGCCTGTCTCCTCTCCTTAATGGTTCCCATTATCACCTTTCTGACATCAGATTCCAGCACTAATAGCTTTTGTGTACATACTTATCACCATCCTGGGTGACTTCACCTTCCTCTCACTCAACCTGCCTCTTTATTGACAACCTCCATCTGTCATCCAGCTGTCTCTCTCGCCCCGACTCCGTGCTTCTCCTCCACCTGGCTCTGTCTGCCCATCATCCTTCCCTCTTCTGACTCCGCCAGTCTTCTACTAGCCACTGTCTCAACACTCATACTTTATATTGATTGTTTGCCCTCTTTATACAGGCTGTCTCCATTCTCTATTCTTCATCCCAATGCAGGGTTTTGATCCAAAATATGAATAATCCTCCCATCCCCATAGAGGCTTGACCAACTGGGTTCCTGCAGCATTTTGTTTTATTGCTCCAGATTCCAACATAAGGCATAGAAGCAGAATTTACATCATTTGGCCCTCACATCTGCCCTGCCATTTCATCATGGCTGATCCATTTTCTCTCTCAACTACATTCTCCTGCTTTCTCCTCATAAATTTTCACACCCTGAGTAATCAAGAACCTATCAACCTCTGCCTTAAGTACATCCAATGACCTGGCCTCCACAGCCACCTATGGCAACAAATTCCACCAAATCACCACACTCTGGCTAAAGAAATTACTCCTCATCTCCATTCTAAATGGTCATCCCTCTGAGGCTGTGCCTTCTGGTCCTAGACCTCCCCACCATAGGAAACATCTTCACATCCACCGTATCTAGGCGTTTCAAATATTACTCACCAGTGCTTTATAAAGCCTCAGCATTACATCCTTGCTTTTATATTCTAGTCCTCTTGAAATGAATGCTAACATTGCATTTGCCTTCCTCATCACCAACTCAACCTGCAAGTTAACCACTTAGGGAATCCTGCACAAGGACCTCCAGGTCCCTTTGCACCTCCAATTTTTGAATTCTCTCCCCACTTAGAAAATAGTCTACCCTTTTATTCCTTCTACCAAAATGCATGACCATACACTTCCCAACACTGTATTCCATCTGCCACTTATTTACCCATTTTCACAATCTGTCTTTCTGCAAACTACCTGCCCATCTACCTGTCTTCATATTGTCCACAAATGTGGCCACAAAGCTATCAACTCTATCATCCAAATCATTGATGCATAATGTAAAAAGAGCAGTCCCAACACTAACCCCTGCGGATCACCTTGAGTTACCAGCAGCCAACCGGAAAAGGCTCCCTTTATTCCCAGTCTGCTTCCTGCCAATCAGCCAATCTTCTATCCATGCTAATATCTTTCCTGTAATACTATGGGCTCTTGTTAAGCAGCCTCTTGTGCAGCACCTTTACAAAGGACTTCTGAAAATCCAGGTAAACAACATCCACCAATTCTCCCTTGACATAACTGGTTTGTTAATACCCTCAAAGAATTCCAACAGATTTGTCAGGCTAGACTTTCCCTTCAGAAAACCATGCTCAATGGGGCCTATTTTATCATGTGCCTCCAAGCATCATCAGCAGACTCTTGTCTCATGAGCACACAGGTGTCTCAAAAGAGAAGCTGTTCCTGTTACCACGGGACACAAATTTAAAGTGAAAACTAGATATAGGATGAAGTTTAAAATGAAACTTTTTTTTCTGCAAAGGATGATGATGATCTCAAACTTTGCCTGTCGGAATGGTGAAAACAGTGGTCAGTCACGTCTTCAGGTGCAAAGTACTTGAGTGAAGGTATAATTTCCTTGGCTATGGAAAAGATCTGGGCGGAAATGGGTTGGAATAGACTGCTCTGCAGGGAGGAAGTTTTCACCTGATGGTCCATTATTCTAGTGTAATGCCCTGGTTCATATCTTTACTGCTATGCTGTATGTATTTCATTTTGGCAGTTCTGTACGAGCAGTCTGTTCTGCTTTCATGCTTGTTTGGGTTACTGTTGAAGATAAGAGATGAGAAGGATTGTGTGCCATCCAACTACGATAGACTGATTAAGGAGAGGTTTCTCTGGTGAGGGACACTAAGGTTGGCCTTGGGAGCTTTTGTTCGAGAGGAGATGAAGAGAGAAGACACTGGGGAGAACCGGTCATAGCATACAATCTGGTGGGAGACCCGTTTGTTCGAGATGGACTGCGAGCGACGTTTGGAAGGTGGTGTGTGCTTTCACGTTGACCAAGGGCCCAGCGCGTGAGTGACAGAGAAGTTCAAGATGAGCTCCAACTTGTGCATATTTGACTGTTTAATTAGAATGGGCCCTTTTCTTGCTGTTATTCTTTACTAACCCTTTTAGTTAAGATTCATAAATATAATTCTTTTAATCGTATGCAGTGTACTGTCTGTTATTCTGTGGCATTAATTTGTAAGAGGGTAGCAAATGACACAGCATTGGCACAAACCAGGGTTTGGGGTGGGATTGAATGCACCTCAATCTCACGAGTTTGATGGGGCCAGAAGTTGTCTTCCCTAGATTTATGCAGCCAAGGAAACTGAGGTTTTTCGCTAGTATTCCAGCGAACTCAATATTAGACTGAAAAAGACAATTGTGTCTTTGTTGTCAAGAAGCATAATCACAGTATGTACCTCTTTGATTGAAATTCTACATGTCCTCAAGAAATATATCCTGGAGGGTAAATGAATTTGAGCAGAGTATCTGTAATAATTCGTGGATGCAATTGGCAGCAGAGCCATTTAATATCTCCTTAATTTTTATGATTCCATGATGCATCAAACAGCAGAACTGGGCATCAGTTGATATACAGTAGAAAGAGATAAGAAAGGATAAGAACAGCATAATTGTCCCTTAACTTCCAAGGGGGCCACAACCTTATCATGGTTTGGAGGGTTGTGTCTTAATGACCCAGAGAGCTATGTTGGCTGGAGTCAGGGCTTTATGTTTTGACTCTTGGCAGTGTCACCCATGCCAAACAGGTCAACAGGGAGAGGCTAGACTTGGAGTGGTCCACGGGTTCTCCAGATTTAGGAGTTCAGGTCAGGGCTAACAACCCTGACTGGTAAAACAAAATTGTTATGGAAACAGCAATGAAGAATCCTACATCTGTGTGCAACTGTATTCCTGAGTCTCCACCTGGGCCTTGCATGACTGACGGTGGTGAAAGCTGGGAGGAAGCCACTGACATGAAGGAAGTTCTGAACACTGCCAGAGGTGAAGGATCTTCATTGCTTCCCTAAACGCCAACGGCACAACAGACAATAAGTAAGTGGATAGATACCTATAAGCAAAGTTCTTTCTGAAAGATGAGGTATCAGCTGTCTTCCACAGAAGCAAGGAAGGAAAACAGCAACTCATTCTCCTGTGGGTAACTCACCAATCAGTAAATGCAGATGTGGAAAAAGAAATCATCTTCTATCATGATGGACTTCTGCTTGTTACTGTGTGTTTTAATTCACACTCACATTTTTCCATATGTACACTATATGCAGAGTTTTTCAATCACAAACGAGAGAAAATCTGCAGATGCTGGAAATTTGACAGGACTGCCAAAGGGTTTTGGCCTGCAATGTCGACTGTACTCTTCCTAGATGCCTGGCCTGCTGGGTTCCTCCAGCATGTTGTGTGTGGTGCAAAGTTTTTGTTTCTTTTTAATTCAAATAGATTGTTTTTGGAATTATTTTTTTTTTCTGGAATGAAAACTGGTTAATGACCATTTCTGGGTAGCTTCATGTTATTGAGGTAACTCAGTCAGATGCTATTTGGTGTCAATCCTTTTCTGACCTCAAATGAGATTTCTGCATAAAGCAATGTATTGATGCCATTGCTGGTTTCACACGCTTTTTGGAGCATTGTAGTGGTACCTGGACTATGTTATCCCCATGGAGGGTATCATTGGGCATTCTTGGGAAAACATGGTCTTGTCAGCATATTGGTGGACTGAGCAAGCAACAAAGTTGAGTCCAGGTAAAGCATCTCAACTTGAAACAGTAACTGTCCACTTTCCTCCATAGATGTTGCCTGATCTATTGAGCTCCTCCAATGCTTGTGTGTTGTTTCAGATTCCTGCATCTGCTGTCCCCTCTGTCTCAGTAATATTGACTCAAGTATTTTCAATTTTTTCTTCAACCTGCCTTGCCGTGTACTTCCTGCGGCTCAATATTTTACAGAATTTGCATATTTATTTGTTCTCTTTCTGTAACTCCCCCATTAACCTATCAACCAGGTTGTTAAAAAACGAGAGTTGATCACCACAGTGATCTATCAGAGATAGACCACCTTTGATCCCCACCTGGCACTCAGCTCTCACCTGTGGCTCCCCGTAGCTGTTTGCATGCGACAGCGGCCACACCCTGGGCAACGGCTTCGACAAGCCGGCTAAACCAGGTGAGGGTAGCCGACAGGTCTCAAACCCTCAGTGAGATAGGGAGTTGTCTATCCCAGCATGTGAAGACAGACTCCAGCGGATTGAGCAGACGAGACCAATGGAAGGTCCAACAGTCAAGAAGGCGGTCTCTGCAAGCGTTGTGGAATGTGTAGAGCAGGACAAGACACAGAAGACGTCCTGGTCATCCACTGCACCTAGTCCCATCTCCAGCCGTCTAGACTCTGTCTTGCCACTGGATCCAGATGGGAATTGGGAAGAGAGAGTGAGGCTGATGCTGCGCAACTCTCCCTCACTTAAATCCAAATCATGCGCTAGTCTCAACACCATCATCATCATAATGGTGTCAAGGTCTTCATCAACGATGACAATGGACAAACAACAAAAAAAAACAATCAGAGATAAATCATTTGTTTAATCGATTCCTTCCCCACTTCCTCTCCAACTTAAAGCTAACTTGTTTTCTCTCTTTCCCCATTCTGATAAAGGGTCTTTGACCTGAAATATTAACCCCCTTTTTCACTTTCCATTGAAACAGCCTGACCAGCCAAGTGTTTTGGATTTTTATTATGCCCGATTATGTTTTTTTGCTCGCTATTTTGATTCATGTGCTGCGTATATTTTGCACCATGGCCCAGAGGAATGCTGTTTCATTCAGCTGTATTTATATTTGGTTGAATTGTAATTAAACTTGAATTTGATTTGATTTGTTTCCCTTTTTCTATTTCCACTCTCCAGGCAGACTGGGTATAATTTATTAGCATTAATTTCCTCTCAGAAATTATCAACAAAAACAATTCCATTACCTGAACAACCCTAGTCTCCAAACCATCATACACTATTGCTCTGTTGGCTATGAAGAATTAAAACTAACTGGAATGAATCAAGGACAGTGGAAATAGACAAATCCAAAGTCTTTGTTGTTGTCATGTGGTGGAAGGAACAGAGGTTCACCATTTTGTGAGATTCTTCTTGCGGCCGCCATTTTGTGAACGTTTTAGTGAACTGGTTCTTGCTCAGAGATTGGCTGGATCAGGGTTAATTGGAAGTGGACACTACGAGGCCCTTATCGATTATCTGCTAATCCAAAGATCATGTCCACATAAAGATTTGTTTTTAAACATAGAAACATAGAAAATAGGTGCAGGAGTAGGCCATTCGGCCCTTCGAGCCTGCACCACCATTTATTATGATCATGGCTGATCATCCAACTCAGAACCCTGCACCAGCCTTCCCTCCATACCCCCTGATCCCCGTAGCCACAAGGGCCATACCTAACTCCCTCTTAAATATAGCCAATGAACTGGCCTCAACTGTTTCCTGTGGCAGAGAATTCCACAGATTCACCACTCTCTGTGTGAAGAAGTTTTTCCTAATCTCAGTCCTAAAAGGCTTCCCCCTTATCCTCAAACTGTGACCCCTCGTTCTGGACTTCCCCAACATCGGGAACAATCTCCCTGCATCTAGCCTGTCCAATCCCTTTAGGATTTTATACGTTTCAATCAGATCCCCCCTCAATCTTCTAAATTCCAACAAGTACAAGCCTAGTTCATCCAGTCTTTCTTCATATGAAAGTCCTGCCATCCTAGTTTTTGAACTGTTCTTTCAGATACTAACTGGTGTGTATTTAACATTTGTGTAACCTTGTAAATGTGTTGTTAATTAAGCATTTTTTGTTTATTAAAATAATTCAATATGGGTCATATGTAAGAATAAGTTAATTGTATATTTCATGACGCTACCTCGTGATATGTGCATGGCTCGCTTAAAGTAAAACACAAAGTTAGACTCACATCTCTCGGCTCTCTTATTTTCCTTTGAATTAATTTAATGCCTTGAAGTTACAAAACACAACAGTAACAACTGTAGACACATGGGAGGGCAGTTTGTATCTGAACTAAAGTATCCTGAACCCAGTGATTGACTGTAATTGGTTTCAATTGGACTGAATCAGGGAGAAGCAAGGGAGTGATATAAAAGACAAGTGTTAATTTGGGAGAAGAGCAATGGGGTAATGCTACCTATAGCCTTGGGCTAAAGCCAGTGAAAGGTTGGCACAGACTAGCCAGATAAATCAAAACCAATGGAGTTGAACAGTTCCAAGCCAATTAGAAATTAAGGATGAAGGATGTAAAAGTCCAGAGACATATTATCACAGGAAGGACCACCATGCCCAGGGTAGGAAGAAGAGGGATCAACTGCCTGGGCAATGGGAGAACCATTTTTTCAGTGTTATACAGTAAGTTTAATTGGTAGTTTGGATCAATACTGGTAGCATTCAGCAATCTATTTACATGGATATAGTACAGTGAGGATCTTGAATGAATTAGAATTCATGTGCTTTACCTAAATTGTTGGCCAGAGACCAACAGCTCTTTCCAGTCTTCCCACTCTCTGCAAATTAAAATGTACTTGATTATACATGCTACCTCATTAAACACATGGATTATTCTCAGTCGCATGTCAGTCTAATTTTTATTTTGTTAAGCCAAGATGTTTATAATTAATTAAAGGATTGAAAGATGTTTTTCTTTTATGCTCCAGTGAACTTTTTATTCTTAGTGTTGGTTGAAAATTGACCTGGTGCATAATCTTCAATTCATGGTGAATGCAGTGTGGTCATGGAAGGGTGACAGCCCTATTGGTCATTAATGAATTATTACTGGGCTTCAGTAGCTAAATGAGGACAACACACACACAGTCACACTGCTTTTGATATTAACACTTCCTTAGTGTGAAGTAGCCTGTTAGAAACCAATTAACACGGGGTAGTCCTAGCTAAATCATCTAGTAATCAACATCATAGGTTCTTTTGGCATTCTGTCCTGATTCTCTGCACCGCTTGCATTTTGGACAAGTGAAACTCAGTGCAAGGGCCAATCCTCCAACGATCTCAAAGCAGCTTCCAGCCCAGCCAAAATACAGGGAGCTTCCACTCTGGTACTGGGTATCAGTATCAGGGTTGATTCTGTGCATCAAGGTCATATAGAGAGTGAGTGGTGTGATGCACAGAGATCCGGCCAGGATAATAACAACCCCACTGGCCCCGGCCACATTCCGCAGCGGAAAGTCCATCCAGCAGCGTATCCCTACACTAGCCACAATGATTCCCATCCCACACACCAGGAGAGAACTCAACATGAGAGCCCTGGACCACTGCACAACTTCATCCCTCTGGTACACAGTAGTCACCGGCCAACACTGTTTGGTGTCCTGCAGTTCCAGACACGATTCCCACAGTCCATCAGACTTCACAGCTATGTTCTTCCCCAGGTTAATGGGTCCTTGTCGCCATTGTGGAGTCAAAACTGCCACAAATACCAAGACTAGCCCTACAGGTGCACTGACAATGCCAATGATCATAGGTGGTGGTGTTCGCATGGTGCAGAAGCTCAGGGTCCAATGGGAACCTGCAAGGTGAAAAGACAAGACAATGAGATAAGAATGAGTGAAGAGCATTTGATAACACAAAGCCTGGTTCTACATTGGAAAGAACGAGAGTCAATCTGAAGTGACACACCGAGTATCATTCGGAGGAACTCTGTGCAAGTAGTCAGGTGTGTGAGCGCAGTAAGAAAAACCGGTTTTAGCTTGATCTAACTGATTAAAACCAGTTTCAGCCAGTTCAAACCAGAGCTTAAGGTAAAGAAACCCTTTGCAGACAGTGATCATAATCTGATAGAATTCACCCTGAGTCTGAGACGGAAGCTAAAATCAGATATTTCAATATTACAGTGGAATAAAGGGAACTACAGAGGCATGAGAAAGGAGCTGACCAAAGTTGATCAGAAGGTAACACTAACAGGGGTGATGGCAAAAGAGCAATAGCTGGATAGAAGATTGTCTGACTGGGAGGAGACAAATAATCAGAATAAATGGGACCTTTTCTGGTTGGCTGCCAGTGACTGGTGGTGTTCTGTGGGGGTCTATTTTGGGACCACTTCTTTACACTCTATATGTCAATGATTTGGATGACTAGATTGATGGCTTTGTGGCCAAGTTTGCAGATGATACAAAGATAGATGGAGGGACAAGAATTGTTGAGGAAGCAGGGAGTCTGAGGAAGGACTTAGACAGATTAGGCAAAGAAGTAGCTGATGGAATATAGTGTAGGGAAGAGTAAGATCATGCACTTTGGTAGAAGTACTAAAGGTGTAGACTATTTTCTAAATGGGGAGCAAATGCAGAAATCAGTGGTGCAAAAGTATTGGGGAGGGTCTTCTTGCAGGATTCCTTAAAGGTTAACTGACACTTTGAGCTGGTGGTAAGGAAGGCAAATGCAATGTTAGCATTCATTTCAAGAGGGCCAGGATATAAAAGCAAGGATTTAAAGGCATTGGTCAGTATTGTTGGAGTCTTTACGCACACAGTGAACCTTTCTACTTCTTCAACACAAAGCTACCAATAAATGATTAACTACAGTTTCAGTTGTAGTAATGACCTACTTTAACATTGTGAATACAATGAGGTAAATTTACAGAATTACATATTTACAGTGGTAACACATGCAGTACTTGAGTCTCTACCCAAAATGTACTCCTTTAGTTCTGGTGTTGGGGGACGACTCCATGAAGCAGTGGAGGCTATCTCAGTAAATATATTTAAGGCGAGGTTGGATAGATTTTTGCATAGTAGAGGAATTAAGGGTGATGTGGAAAAGGCAGATAGGTGAGGAGTCCATGGCCAGGTCACTGATGATCTTATTGAATGTTGCAGCAAGCTCACCAGGCCAGGTGGCCTACTCCTGCTCCTGTTTCTTATACATAATGTAACAAAAAAAGGTGGAGAACTAGAATATTGTGGTGCACACCTGTGAAAGCATTATTGTTGAGAGAAAACTTAGCGGTAGGAAAACATCAATACTTATAACATGATGTTCAATGGAAACTGAAAAGTGTTTCTATTACAGAAGCTTGCAATACAAGGAACACAACTCCTCCCTAGCACAGAGTATTCAAAACTGAGACTGATCAGTTGCTGAATTTTAGAGAAGTTATAGGTTATGGAAATAGGACACAGAAATCTGCCGTGGTCTTTTCAAGTGGCAGAGCTTGTTGAGATTATATGGCCTTCTCCTTCTCTATCTCATTCTCAAAAGTTCCTTCAAGGTGAAGGCCTGAAACAATTAACTCTGTTGCTCTCTCTGCAGATGCAGCCTAACTTGCAGGGTATTTGCAAAAATTTTCTGTCTTATTTCATAATTTCAGGAACTGCAACAACTTGCTTTGTAGTTAGGTCTTTGGAAATAATTCTAATTAGATGAAACCAAGTAGGGCATAAAATAATTATGGACTTCCCATGTACTTCTGTGGTATGTCCTTTCTCCTGTTTCTCAGATCGATTTCCCAAGACTCTGCACCCATTTCTGTCAGTCTCTGGTCTGCGTCCTACAGACGTGTTTCAGCTCTGGACCTTCAACTAGAACCGGGTTGTCCTTTACACACGCTGAGCTGAAGAATGGGAACTCAGAACCCGCCTCGGCCTTACAATCCTGCCTCAACTGTAGTGCAGTGATCAATCCATCTGGGAAAGCGGGAGTGTGTTTACCTGTGAGACTGTGCCACCAGAAGGATGAGGAATAATAAAAGAGTTTATGCAAGTATTAAAGGAGCAGCTGTGAGCAGAGAAATCACTGGGAAGTATAATGCATGCTGCTTCTTTAATGTGGTCCCAAATGTAAAAGTAAAAGCTTCATTTAAAATAATAAACTTCCTGTATGATTATGTAAGTAATAATCATGTTTACTCTGTTCTGCAGCTCATGCAGATTTTACAATGGATTCTGGTTGATTGGGCCATCGGATAATCGGGGCAGCAGTTTATTTGGGCCAACTCCTAAAGAACAAAGCTAATTGAGAAAATAGCCGGGATCCCCTTTGTTTCTTTGGAGACACTATGCTGCTTAATTGGGGCAAGAGACTGTTGCCGAAGTTTCTAACTAGCATCAGTCGCATGCACTTGTGTGGGCGTCAGACACTGCACTGTACCTAGAGCAAACAGTTTTTAAATAACTTCAGTTGCGTGTGGTTGAGTTCAAAAAGCAGTGACTTTATTATTGATAGTTGCCGAGAATTAAACAGTGAGACAACTCAGAACTGTTTTGCTCACTGCGTTTTCAAGCAGTCAGTCTTGGAGATGCCAGAAATGGCCGGGGGTGAAAATAAAGCTCTTTCACTACTTCAACAAGTTAGGAACTATGAAGATTGTGAGGGTCTCGACAATCATCTTGAATGTTACAACAAAAATGAAGATTTGGAGGATGCAATTGTCAAAAGAATTATATGAAGGCAGTCCATTATCTACACTAGGTGTCTGTGCTGATTTTGTTCATTTACAGTCAATCAAAAGAACACAGCAGCGTACACTGGATGAATTCCTCTGTCAGTAACTATTAGGAACTACTACAGTCTTAAAATACTGTAGTAGCATTGATAATGTTGTAATTTGTTCTGCATTTCATTTAAATACATAATTTGTTACTCAGTTAAATGGTAGTTTGTCTTTTTTATACCTTTTTAACTATTTCCATGAAGCTTCAGCTAACTGGAGCAGTCGCTTAATTGGGCTAAATGTTCTGGCCCTGATTGTGTCCCAGTTAACCAGAATCCACTGTATAGCCTTTAAAGGCAGTCTCTCACGCCTTCCTCTCACATCAGTTCTGTGCATTCTTGGGTGACTGATGAGAACAATGACCAGAACTGACGGAAGGAATGGGTGTATAGTTTTGTGACCTGGTGCAGTCCTTACCACCAACCACACCACACCGAGCTTGTGTGTTCCTGCTTGTCAGACCAACTCACAAGTGCCTCTTCTTTTTGGACCTGATTCCCAAGGAAGCAATGGGGTGCTGCATTTTGCTTTTCAAAGGGGTTTGGGGCACTTTCTGCCCATCTGTTAACTTCTTCACAGGACCGAATTCAGAACAGACTGTATCTGTGATATGGAAGTTTTAGCCACAGGCAACTCTGCAGCTACCCAGGAGCAGGTTAGTACTTTTTCATGTCACCAAAGTGTCCCTGGCAGTAAATAGGAGGAATTAGCATAATTATTTGAGCATGGAGATCCACTGAATAACCTGCACAAATATCTATTAAACAAAATTCCGAAGTATTCATATTCAGGGAAACCACATGGAAGTCTATGGGATTGCACCAATGCTTCAGGTAGGTGAAGGCCAGGAGCTGGACTTGGTTGTCAGAGGCTATTTGAGATGTACACCATTGGAAGCATTTAGTAGATAGTGGGAGCCTGTCCCCACCACCTCCATCCCAGCTATGACCACCTTAAGGAACCGTGAGATGTTTAAGAATAATTAATTCCATTCTAATTCTATCATGCATCCCAATATAGGACCCATGAAGCAGGGAAAAGGATACCAGTAATGCCCCAGTGCACAGGATAATAATTTCCATTTGCTTCCCTGGCCTGTGACTATTTGTATCACAGAATGATATTCCTTCTGCAATTCTTTCTCATTCTCTGCTTGAATTCCTGCTTTGCAATTTCCTTCTCCCTGTCAGCTTGGTGTCCCTTCCATTATTGGTGTTTTCTGTCCCTTTCATTTCAAATTAATAACGGCGACAGTAATTTCAGAAAATGAATTAATTTGCCGTGCATAATTCTGATTTGATGGAGACAGATGTGAGAAGCACAGAGGAACATCTGGAGAAATTTCTGAAATGCCCGGTTCACTGCCACTGCTACTGTGCGATCGAGAATCTCTGGAGGGAAGGCCCCAAATTCCCCGGCTTTGCCTGCTGCTGGCGACCGAGGCTGGGGTCGAAGCGTTTGACAGAGATGGTGCTCGGTACTCGGTGTCGGAGGGCTGATCGGAGCTCAAGGTTTTCAATGACTCAGAGTCGGACTGGGTCGGGCATGGCAGGGAGAGTTTTCTTCCTTCTCCCGTCTGCGTGAGATGTGGGACTTTTGAGAGACTTTGAACTTTTTTACTGTGCCCATGGCCTGTTCTTCATCAAGTTATGGTATTGTTGCACTGTTGTAACTATATGTTATAATTATGTGGTTTTTGTTAGTTTTTCAGTCTTGGTCTGTCCTGTGTTTTGTGATATCACACCGGAGGAATAATGTATCATTTCTTAATGTATGCATTACTAAATGACAATAAAAGAGGACTGCATGTCCTCATAATCTAATCTAATCTAATTTCAAAAATCAGTTTCATTCTTTATCTCCCACGTGATTTTTCGTACCCTGGTTTGCTTTTCAGGTTAGTCTCCATTTAGGATATACAGAAAAAAATTTCCTGAAGAGGGCTGACAACTCTGGAAGCACATGCCCACTGACCCATGGTCAGCAGTCCACCATCTGTGTGCTCTCCCCAGGGAGCACAAAACCGAATTATAGGAACTGTATTCCTAATATTATAAAATGTCAGTACAATCATAACCAGAGCTCCCTCGGTGCCCCTCAGTATTTATCAGTTATTTCTAGGATGTATTTAAGAAACAAAGATTAAAGTTTAATAGATTAGAGTCAATTTTTTAAAAAACAATATCACCCCCACAAGCCTTTGATGAAAACAGTTATTCACAAGTTCAGCAGCATCTGTGGAGAAAGAAATGAAAATATTGTTTCAGTGGTTTTTTTTTACAGCATATTCCACGGCATGTCCCTGATATGTCTCATTCTGTTAGGAGGAATTTACAGTAAGCAAGAGGAGAATTAGATGCAGGCATTGCCTTGTCCCAGCAGTGACAATATGTCAACTTGTCATGTTTCAGGGGACCGGATAATGCCTTTAACAAGAAGGTGAGAAAGAAGGATCCGAAAACACTTTTATGCTCCATCTAAATCTGTCCCTAAAATGAGTTGCCCCTCTTCTTCCACATTTTATTTGTTTATGTGTTTGTTTGATTGTTATTTATTGACTGATTGATACAGCATAGAACCACCAATCAGCAACCCACCTAATTACAGGGCAATTTACAATGATCAATGAACTTACTAACTGACACATCTTTGGATCATGGGTGGGAACTGGAGCACCACATGGTCACAGGTAGAACATACAAATCCCTTACGTACGGTGCCTGAATTGAAATCTAAACTCCAGTGCCCCGAGCTGTAATAGCATCGCACTAACCGTTAATCTACTGTCTATCCCTTTTTATGAGGTCACTTTGAGGCTATGTTGAACCTTTAAATATTTGCCTAAATCTGGCTTCTGTTTTCTCACACACCTGGTCTGGTTGTCTCTCTGTGTACAGAAATGAAAGGAGCCAGTTAATGGAGTTGAAAGCACCATCGTTGCACCAACGTTTCATAAGGTTGCAAGGCCAGACACTGAAAGCGCAGCAAGGAGCAATGTGAGAATTTCCAAACTGAGATAGTGATGCTGGAAGTAGTGACTGTTTGATCCTCAGCTCTGCTTTATAACCATATAACAATTACAGCACAGAAACAAGCCATCTCGGTCCTTCTAGTCCATGCCGAGCTCTTACTCTCACCTAGTCCCACCAACCTGCACTCAACCCGTAACCCTCCATTCCTTTCCTGTCCATGTAGCTATCCAATTTAACTTTAAATGACAACATCGAACCTGCCTCAACCACTTCCGCTGGAAGCTCGTTCCACACAGCTACCACTCTCTGAGTAAAGAAGTTCCCCCTCATGTTACCCCTAAACTTTTGCCCTTTAACTCTCAACTCATGTCCTCTTGTTTGAATCTCCCCCACTCTCAATGGAAAAAGCCTATCCACGTCAAGTCTATCTATCGCCCTCATAATTTTAAATACCTCTCTCAAGTTCCCCCTCAACCTTCTACGCTCCAAAGAATAAAGACCCAACTTGTTCAACCTTTCTCTGTAACTTAGGTGCTGAAATCCAGGTAACACTCTAGTAAATCTTCTCTGTACTCTCTCTATTTTGTTGACATCTGTCCTATAATTCGATGACCAGAACTGTACACAATACTCCAAATTTGGCCTTACCAATGCCCTATACAATTTTAACATTATATCCCAACTCCTATACTCAATGATCTGATTAATAAAGGCCAGCATACCAAAAGCTTTCTTCACCACCCTATCCACATGAGATTCCACCTTCAGATTCCACCATTATTCCTAGATCCCTCTGTTCTACTGCATTCTTCAATGCCCTACCATTTACCATGTATGTCCTATTTTGATTAGTCCTACCAAAATGTAGCACCTCACATTTATCAGCATTAAACTCCATCTGCCATCTTTCAGCCCACTCCTCTAACTGGCCTAAATCCCTCTGCAAGTTAGAAAACTTACTTCATTATCCACAACGCCACCTATCTTAGTATAATCTGCATACTTACTAATCTAATTAACAACCCCATCATCCAGATCATTAATGTATATGACAAACAACATTGGACCCAGTACAGATCCCTGAGGCACACCACTAGTCACCGGCCTCCAGTCTGACAAACAGTTATCCACCACCACTCTCTGGTGTCTCCCATCCAGCCACTGCTGAATCCATTTTACTACCTCAATATTAATACCTAACGATTGAATCTTCCTAACTAACGTTCTGTGTGGAACCTTGTCAAAGGCCTTACTGAAGTCCATATAGACAACATCCACCGCTTTACCCTCGTCAACTTTCCCAGTAACCCCTTCAAAAAATTCAATAAGATTTGTCAAACATGACTTCCACGCACAAATCCATGTTGACTGTTCCTAATCAGACCCTGTCTATCCAGATGATTATATATACTATCTCTAAGAATACTTTCTATCAATTTACCCACCACTGACATCAAACTCACAGGCCGATAATTGCTAGGTTTACTCTTAGAACCCTTTTTAAACAATGGAACAACATGAGCAATACACCAATCCTCTGGCACCATCCCCGTTTCTAATGACATTTGAAATATTTCTGTCAGAGCCCCTGCTATTTCTACACTAATTTCCCTTAAGGTCCTAGGGAATATCCTGTCAGGACCCGGAGACTTATCCACTTTTATATTCCTTAAAAGCACCAGTACTTCCTCTTCTTTAATCATCATAGTTTCCATAACTTCCCTATATGTTTCCCTTACCTCACACAATTCAATATCCTTCTCCTTAGTGAATACCGAAGAAAAGAAATTGTTCAAAATCTCCCCCATCTCTTTTGGTTCCACACATAGCTGTCCACTCTGATCCTCTAAGGGACCAATTTTATCCCTCACTATCCTTTTGCTATTTATATAACGGTAGAAACCTTTTGGATTTATTTTCACCTTACTTGCCAAAGCAACCTCGTATCTTTTAGCTTTTCTAATTTCTTTCTTAAGATTCTTTTTACCTTCTTTATATTCCTCGAGCACCTCATTTACTCCATGCTGCCTATATTTATTGTAGATATCTCTCTTTTTCCAAACCAAGTTTCCAATATCCCTTGAAAACCATGGCTCTCTCAAACTTTTAACCTTTCCTTCCAACCTAACAGGAACATAAAGACTCTGTACCCTCAAAATTTCACCTTTAAATCACCTCCATTTCTCTATTACATCCTTCCCATAAAACAATTTGTCCCAATCCACTCCTTCTAAATCCTTTCGCATCTCCTCAAAGTTAGCCTTTCTCCAATCAAAAATCTCAACCATGGGTCCAGACCTATCCTTCTCCATAATTATATTGAAACTAATGATATTGTGATCACTGGACCCTAAGTGCTCCCCAACACATACCTCTGTCACCTGACCTATCTCATTCCCTAACAGGAGATCCAACACTGCCCCTTCTCTAGTTGGTACCTCTATGTATTGCTGCAAAAAACTATCCTGCACACATTTTACAAACTCCAAACCATCCAGCCCTTTTACAGAATGGGCTTCCCAGTCTATGTGTGGAAAATTAAAATCTCCCACAATCACAACCTTGTGCTTACTACAAATATCTGCTATCTCCTTTCAAATTTGCTCCTCCACTTCTCGCTCCCCATTAGGTGGTCTATAATACACCCTATGTGTTACTACACCTTTCCTATTCCTCAATTCCACCCAAATAGCCTCCCTAAATGAGCCCTCTAATCTATCCTGCCAGAGCACCACTGTAATATTTTCTCTGACAAACAATGCAACACTTGTCCCTCTTGTCCCTCTGATTCTATCACAACTGAAACAACAAAATCCAGGAATATTTAGTTGCCAATCACACCCCTCCTGCAACCATGTTTCTCTAATAGCTACAACATCATACTTCCAGGTATCAATCCATGCTCTAAGCTCATCCATCTTTCTTACAATGCTCCTTGCATTAAAATAAATGCATTTAAGAAATTTTCCACCTCTTACTCTCTGTTTATCACTAACGGTGCAAATAACTTTACTATTTTCTTTTTCTTCCTTCTCCCCTACATCTGTTCCAACATTCTGGTTCCCCTCCCCCCTTGTATCTAATTTAAATCCACTGGATCCTCTCTAGCAAACCTACCTGCAACAATATTTGTCCCCCTGCCCCTCCTTTCTGCAGGGACTTCGTGTGTTCTCACCATAACTTGTCGGATGTGGAATGGGATGTCTCCTACAGTGGGGGAGACTATGACTAGAGGGCACAGCCTCGGAATATAGGGACATCCATTTAGGATGGGGACGAGGAGGAATTTCTTTAGCCAGAGGGTGGTGAATCTGTGGAATTTGTTGCCACAGGTAACTGTGGAGGCCAGTTCATTGGATATATTTAAAGCAGAGGTTGATAGGTTTTTGATTAGTCAGGACGTGAAAGGTTACATGGAGAAGGCAGGAGAATGGGGTTGAGAGGGAAATGGTCAGCCATGATGAATGGTGGAGCAGACTCGATTGGCTAAATGGCTGAATTCTGCTCCTCTGTCTTATGGTCTTATGGATTCCTCTGGGGGCTCTAGTTTCCTTCTACAGTGAATTACCATCTTTGACTTTCCATCGTCAGCAGGAACACTCAGATACATAAAAACAAGAACTGTCAGGATGGGGAACAGTTTCTTCCCTCAGGCCATTAGGCTTCTGAACTCCCCGTCACATCACATTCAAAGTGTCACTGGTAATCATACCATAGTTAATTTATGCACTTCAGTTTATTTAGGTGTGGATTGCATGTAGGTCGTTATGTGTTACACAGTGTTTTACACCCTAGTTTGAATAAAAACCTCGTCCTGTTTGACGGTATACATGGAAATAGTTAAATGACAATAAACTTGACTTGTTCACGTTAATAGGAAAGTAATCGAGTGGGGAAATGGTGGGCATATGTGTAAGGGATACATGGAAAGTAAGGGGTAGCGGGCCTCACGGGAGCTGGTGTGCATCTCGTGGGGTAAGGTATGTCATTATAAAACCGTATCACTGTCTCGCTGCGCCTAAGCTCTGTATCCCGCTTGAGTACCTGGACTGTGATGTACCTGACAAGCATACATCTTGTTGTAATACTCTCCTTGTGAAACATTGCACATTATTTATTCACAAACCGCGGCTGCAGCAAAAACCAGCAGAAATCATTGACAGAAGAAGAATGTAATAATCCGCTGCCGTTTTTTTATGTCTATTCAGCATTTCCCTTTTGCCTGTGAAGTTGTTGCAGTCGAGCATGAAACAACAAGAGACTTCTCGGGCTTGATCGGAACTGACAAAAGCTAATTAAAAAGCAGAAGGCGGGAAATGGGACACAGTGTGTACTTTACACCCGTCAAAGCTTTGTTTTATCTTCAAACGTTTTAGAATAGTGTTAGAAGATGCAAATAAAACATGCCTTTGATAGCAGCCACTGCAGGTTTTGACCTAATTTCGCGGAGGAAGCAGTACTAC
Organism: Mobula birostris; assembly: GCF_030028105.1. NCBI lineage: Eukaryota > Metazoa > Chordata > Chondrichthyes > Myliobatiformes > Myliobatidae > Mobula > Mobula birostris. Next base: position 6,813,370 of record NC_092399.1, read on the forward strand.
CTGCTTTGTTACTGAGAAGTTTCCGATCCCGCAGGGATAACCATTAGAGACTGAGAAGCAAATCTGAAGCGAACCATTAAATCAGAATAATTCTGAGATCTTCATTAGAATTTCAAAGTTCAGTTCAATTCAACTCAAGATTAAATACCATTCAACCATACATGAACACTTATGAATACAGCCAAATGAGAGAGCATTCCTCTGGGGGCCAAGGTGCAAAGCACAGTGCCAACAGTCTCACACAGCGCACATAGTGCGAATACAAGATAGAAAGCACGTGTAAGATATCAGTAAAATACAGCCACGCAAAAAAAAATAGTTCAGACCGACTCCATGAATGCAGCGGGGAATCTGCAGTTGACCACAGTACAGCTTCTCTTCTGCTGAGCGATTACAAGTGGGGGGGGGGAACAGAATCCAGACTGGACACCACCCCCGGTGGTGTGCATTTTCATTTCACTTTGATTCTTATTACTTTAAACTGGGGCCACGAACCCCTCGGTTAATGGTAGGAGGCTATGGCGTAAAAGTCGTTGGGAAGCCCAGGCTTTAAAACCTTTTCTAGGAAACACGGGCTGTACCATGCCAACCTTCACCTCAGCCTAACCCTCATACGTAGGGGCACTGCTAGCCAGCCACATTCACTGCCCAGTCTTAATTTCCTTTGAGAAGATGTCAGTAGATTGGTTTACTTGGCCATGTAGACCATAAGACCTTAATACATAGGAGCAAAATTAGGCCATTTGGCCCATCAAGTCTGTTCTGTGATTCCATCATGGCTGATCTATTGGAAGAGGTACAGTCGACATTTCAGGCCGAGACCCTTCGTCAGGACTAACTGAAGGAAGAGCTAGTAAGAGATTTGAAAGTGGGAGGGGGAGGGGGAGATCCAAAATGATAGGAGAAGACAGGAGGGGGAGGGATGGAGCCAAGAGCTGGGCAGGTGATTGGCAAAAGGGATATGAGAGGATCATGGGACAGGAGGCCCAGGGAGAAAGAAAAGGGGGAGGGGAAACCAGAGGATGGGCAAGGGGTATAGTCAGAGGGACAGAGGGAGAAAAAGGAGAGAGAGAGAAAGAATGTGTGTATATAAATAAATAACGGATGGGGTACGAGGGGGAGGTGGGGCATTGGCGGAAGTTAGAGAAGTCAATGTTCATGCCATCAGGTTGGAGGCTGCCCAGACGGAATATAAGGTGTTGTTCCTCCAACCTGAGTGTGGCTTCATCTTTACAGTAGAGGAGACCATGGATAGACATATCAAAATGGGAATGGGATGTGGAATTAAAATGTGTGGCCACTGGGAGATCCTGCTTTCTCTGGCGGACAGAGCGTAGATGTTCAGCAAAGCGGTCTCCCAGTCTGCGTCGGGTCTCGCCAATATATAGAAGGCCACATCAGGAGAACCGGACGCAGTATATCACCCCAGCTGACTCACAGGTGAAGTGTCGCCTCACCTGGAAGGACTGCCTGGGGCCCTGAATGTGGTAAGGGAGGAAGTGTAAGGGCATGTGTAGCACTTGTTCCGCTTACAAGGATAAGTGCCAGGAGGGAGATCGGTGGGAAGGGATGGGGTCAGGAGGGAGATCAGTGGGGAGGGATGGGTCAGGAGGGAGATCAGTGGGGGGGGATGGGTCAGGAGGGAGATCAGTGGGGAGGGATGGGTCAGGAGGGAGATCAGTGGGGAGGGATGGGGTCAGGAGGGAGATCAGTGGGGAGGGATGGGGTCAGGAGGGAGATCAGTGGGGAGGGATGGGTCAGGAGGGAGATCAGTGGGGAGGGTTGGGTCAGGAGGGAGATCAGTGGGGAGGGTTGGGTCAGGAGGGAGATCAGTGGGGAGGGATGGGGTCAGGAGGGAGATCAGTGGGGGGGGAGGGTTGGGGTCAGGAGGGAGATCAGTGGGGAGGGATGGGTCAGGAGGGAGATCAGTGGGGAGGGATGGGTCAGGAGGGAGATCAGTGGGAAGGGTTGTGTCAGGAGGGAGATCAGTGGGGAGGGATGGGTCAGGAGGGAGATCAGTGGGGAGGGATGGGGCCAGGAGGGAGATCAGTGGGCTCCATCCCTCCCCCTCATGTCTTCTCCTATCATTTTGGATCTCCCTCTCCCCCTCCCACTTTCAAATCTCTTACTAGCTCTTCCTTCAGTTAGTCCTGACGAAGAGTCTCGGCCTGAAACGTTGACTGTACCTCTTCCTGGAGATGCTGCCTGGCCTGCTGCGTTCACCAGCAACTTTGATGTGTGTTGCTTGAATTTCCGGCATCTGCAGAATTCCTCGTGATGGCTGATTTATTATCCATTCTCCTGCTTTCTCCATGTAACCCTTGACATCCTGACTAATCGAGAACTTATCAACCTCAGCTTGAATTACACCCAAGGTCTTGACAACCACAGCTTCAAGGCACTGAGGAGTGCGAGGGAACAAAGAGATCTGGGAATACAGGTCCAGAATACATTGTGGCATCTCAGGTAGGTAGGGTCATAAAGAAAGCTTTTGGCATATTTGCCTTCATAAATCAATGTGCTGAGTACAGGAGATGGGATGTTATGGTGAAGTTGTATAAGACGTTGGTGAGGCCTAATTTGGAGTATTGTGTACAGTTTTGGTCACCTACCTGCAGGAAAGATGTAAATAAGGTTAAAAGAGTACAGAGAAGATTTACAGTGATGTTTGCTGGGTCTGGAGAACCTGAGTTACAAGCAAAGATTGAATAGGTTAGGACTTTAATCTCTGGAACATAGAAGACTGAAGGGAAATTTGATGTAGGTATACAAAATTAGGAGGGGAATAGAAAGGGTAAAAGCAAGCAGGCTTTTCCCACTGAGATTGTTGGGACTACAACTAGAGGTTGATAGACTTAGGCAGTTTAAATGGTTTGCAACAGACTAGATGGGCCAAACGGCCTGTTTCTATCCTGCACTTTCCTACAACTCTATGACACTGTCTGTCTAAATGAAGGATGCTGACTCAAAACATCAAATGTCCATTTTCCTCCACAGGTACTGCCCGAGTTCCACCGGTGTTTCACTTGTTGCTGCAGACTCCAGCATCTGCAAGCTCCTGTGTCCCCTTTCACCGACAGCGCTGTGGCTGTGCTGCTGCACGGGGGCCAGGCGGGCTGAGGGTGGTAGATTTCCTTCAATACATGGTGAACCAGAGAGGGTTTTATGATAATCCAGTGAGTTCACAGTCACCATTCCCGACACCAGTATTTCAAAATCCCGATCACTAAGTGAATCTAAATTTCCTATCGTTGGCAAGTCCAGCCCCTACATTAATATTTCAAACAACTTTACTACTCATCTCTCTTGACGGTCAATTCTGATCCTCCACTAATTCGGATTTCAGGATTTTACAGGTTGCTTTAAGAATGCACAGTTTGATGGGAGGAATAGTCTAATTAAGCACCTTCTGCACACCTTCCATAATTTTTGTTGGTATGTCTATTGCTCTATTAGAGTCTCATGCTCTATTCTTGGTTGGTGCGGCTGTAACGAAACCCAATTTCCCTCGGGATCAATAAAGAATATCTATCTATCTATCTATCTATCTATGTCTGAGGAGAGAGAAAACGCATTGGCCATCACTGCATATTCTAGCTGTCCTTTGACCAGTTGACATCATTAATGCTGTATGACATCATCATTATGCACCATTTCATGTGACATCATCATTAAGTGCCATGTTGTATGATGTGGGCGATCACGGACTTTCTATGACCATGATTGTTTTGCAGACTTTTCTTCGGAAGTACTTTGCCATTGCCTTCTTTCTGGGCAGTGTCTTTACAAGATGGGCGACCCCTGCCATTATCAATTCTCTTCAGAGATTGTCTGCCTGGCGTCAGTGATCTCATAACCAGGACTGGTAACATGCAGCAACTGCTCATACGACCATCCACCACCTGCTCCCATGGCTTCCCGTGACCCCGATCAGGGGCTAAGCAGGTGCTACACCTTGCCCAAGGGTGACCCGCAGGCTAGCAGAGGGAAGGAGCTCCAAACACCTCCTTTGGTAGAGACATATCTCAAACCCACCACCTTGTTGACATCATAGCATTGTGAGAACATTCTCATCTGTAAAAACAATTTGTTAATTTAAGTTTACTTAAATTGTAACTTGAGAAATATGTTTATTCGTCACTCTCTGGCTAAAGAAATTCCTCCTCATCTCAGGTCTAAATGGATGTCCCTCTAACCTGAGGCTGTGCCCTCTGGCCGTAGACTCCCCCATCGTAGGAAACATCCTCAAGGCAATCGCGGCAAACGGCGTAGATTCATAAACCTGGACAAGGAGCTGATGAGAGAATGGTGAGAAGAGGATATGAACACTGATGGGGTTAAATAAGAGAATGGGAAGAGCAAGCATCAATGTTGCCTTGTTGGTTGCATTATTCCTGTAAATACTAGCCCGTCGTTGCACAGAACTGGAATTGGCTCAATTGATCGAGTGGCCTTCCGTGCTGTAAGAGTTTAACGATTATTTTGTAATGGGCCAGCAGAGATCACTCAGTTATCCAGCTGGCCAGGACCCAACGGCAACCAGCAGACAGCCAACCAATCAGAACAGCGGGTCGGACCAAAATATACGTGAGCACTCGGCAGAAACGACACTCCATTGCGTTCTGATGGTGTCACCTCGACTGGTGATGAAACGTTTGCGACCTAACCTCCAGGCCCAGTGAACAACCCTGCAAACAAGTATCTTTCCTTTCTGTTCCGTCCCAGATATCTGCTTAGCTGCAGTGATTCAGGAAACAAATCAGTAGGTTTCCCTTTCTTGCAGCTCTCATCACCCAAATACCTTGTTTACTTCTGCAGTTCATTTTTTAATTTAACCATTGCTGTATTTCTTGGCCTGTTATCAACAGAAGATCCTTTAACTAGTCTCTCAGATGTAGACACTGGAGGTAGGGGCTTCCCTTCAGTTCCAATTATCACCACTGATATGTTTGTTCTTTATAAAAGGCAGACTTAGCGTGGGCAAAACTAACACATACTTATTTACAGTTAATTGCTTCCAGCTCGACACGAGCACACACAACCCGTTCACTAATGTCATTTCCTGTTCCGGGTGAACCGCCTGCATTGCACGCTGGGAACTGAAGTTCTTTATTATGTGCACACATAGTAACACAACCACCACCAAATGGATGTTCTCTCCTCTAACATCTCTGTTTTACCAAAGCAAAACACACAAAGAAATTGCTGGGGGAACTCAGTAGGTCGGGGAGTATCTATGGAAATGAATAGACAGTCGACGTTTCGGGCCAATACCCTTCTTCAAGACTGGAAAGGAAGAAACCGCGGTAGTGTAGTGGGTAGCACGACGCTCTTCAGCACCAGCGAGAAAGCCAGAAGGAGAAGAAGAGGAGAATAAGCTAGAAAGTGATGGGTGAAGCCAGCTGGGCAGGCGAGAGGATGAAGTCAGAAGCTGGGAGCTGATAAGTGGAAAAGACAAAGGAAGCTCCTTCCTCCTTCCTTTCCAGCCCTGACGAAAGGTCTCGACCCAAAGCTTTATCTCTATTCGTGCTGCCTCACCTGCTGAGTTCTGCCTGCGTTTTGTGTACGTTGCTCTGGATTTCCAGCACCAGCAGGATCTCTTACGATAATGATTCTGTTTTACCAGACAAATTCAACATAGCCTCAATGTGACCTCACAAAAAGGGTTGCCCTGGGCTTTGCATGGGACTGAAGTCCGCTTGACCAGGTGGATGTTACAAGTCCTGCTGCTCTGTTCAAAATTCAGGGAGTGCTCTGGCCATTTTAATGAGTTGGAAATCTGTGTGAAGTGAGTGACAGGAAGGCTGAGATAAAGAACAACCAGAAAAATAGTGGTAGAGCCCGCGGGTCCCTTTAGCTGAGGGACAGTCATTCTGAAACACAGAAAGGCAGCTAACTCCCTAAACACAAATCTAATTTTGCAATTGAAAAGAAGTTTTGAAAATGAAATCAATACCACAGACACCAAGTAAAAGCATTAAAAAAGCAACAAGAAGAAAGGTGACTGTCCGGGAAGACATTCATTAATTCTGAGAGCTGGGCCTTCCCATCATTAATTGGTTCATGTTGGGTACTTACAGCCTCGGGCCGTAATGAAGCAGAGACCCAAATAAAGCGTTGTGCTGATCGGCTATGGGGGTATTGGGCTATACCCCAGAGGAACATGGAAGCTGCCTGGTTTCTGTGGAAAAGAGTGAACAGTTGACGTTTCGGGCCAAGACCCTTCATCAGGACAGATCATTGGAGGTGCTGCATTTGGGATCAAAAAGCCAGACGGCTGGGCGAGATCAGCAAACAGCATCAGTGGAGAAAAAAAGGTGTAAGTGACAAACACAGGAGATTCTGCAGATGCTGGAAATCCAAGGCAACACCCACAAAATGCTGGAGGAACTCAGCAGGTCAGGCAGCATGTATGGAAATGGATAAACAGTGGCCATTTTGGGCTGAGACACTCTTTCAGGACTGGAAAAGAAGATCATAAGATATAGAAGCAGAATTAGCCCCCTCCACCATCCTATCATAGCTGATTTATTATCCTTCTCAAACCCATTCTTCAGGGAGAGGGAGCAGGCCAGAATAAAAAGGTGGTGGGAGGGGAAGAAGGATAGGTTGGAATGTGATAGGTGAAGCCAGATGGGTGGAAAGGGACAGGATCTGGAGAAGAAGGAACCTGATAGGAGAGGAGAGTGGACCAAAGGGAAGGGGAAGGAAGAGGGGCACTGGCAAGAGGTGACAAGGAGGTGAGAAGAGGGCCTCCACCAAGTAGCAGTTCTTCATCAGAGACCCCCACCACCCAGGACATGCTCTCTTCTCTCTGGTCCCATCAGGAAGGGGGTACAGGAGCCCCAGGATCCACACTGCCAGGTTCAGAAACAGTTATTACCCCTCAATCATCCGATTCTTGAACTAAATGGGATAATCTCACTCAACTTCACTCGCCCCAACACTGAACTGTTCCCATAACTACGGATTTACTTTCAAGGACTCTTCATCTCATGTTGTCAATATTTATCGCTTCTTTATTTACAATTATTATTTCCTTTTTTATCGTTTCTATTTGCACAGTTTGTTGTCCTGTGCACACTGAGTATTTGCCTCTCCTGTTGCGTGCAGTCTTTCATGGACTCTATTGCATCTCTAGTATTTGCTGAGTATGCCCGCAAGAAAACAAATCTCAGGGCCATGTATGTATGTTGATAATAAATCTACTTTGAACGTCTGAACTTTGAAGTAAGCGGTGTAAAAGGTGTACGTGAAGATTTCCTGCGAGAGAGGAGGAAAGGTTGCCTACATGTAGTGAGATGAGGGAAGTGGGACGGTAGGGGGAGCCACATGGGGGTGGGTGGGGGGATGATGAGCAGACAGATTCAGGTGGAGGGAGGGGGGTTGGGAGAAGTGTACAAGGGGAGATGGAAAGGAATGGAAAAGTAAATGTGTTTGGAAGGACCACAGGCCCAGAGAGCTAAATATCTTATTCTCACGAGGGCTCTGCAGCCATCTCTGCATATACTGATGGCTTGTTCTAGATCCAGTGATTTGCAACCATTTTCGTTGCTCCCAAACCTTTCTTTGGCTTAATCTGCAGGTTGCTTGGTTGTTTGTAACTCCTGATCTGTAAGGGGTCACTGACACAATGAGTCAGAACATTTTTAATAAGACCCTGAGATATAGGAGCAGAGTTGGGCCATTCAGCCCATCAAGTCCGCTCTGCTATTCCATCATGGTTGACTTAATATCCCTCTCAACCCCATTCTCCTGCCTCGTCCCTGTGACCTTTGACACTCTTACTAATCAGGAACCTATCAACTTCCACCTTAAATATACCCAGAGACTCGGCTTGCACAACCATTTCTGGCAATGAATTCCACAGATTGACCATCTTCTGGCAAAAGAAATTTTTCAATATCTCTATTGTAAATGGGCATCCCTCTACTCTGAGGCTGTGCCATCTGGTCCTAGACTTCCCCACTATAGGAAGCATCTTCTCCTCACCCACTCTACCTGGGCCTTTCAATTTTCAATAGGTTTTAATTAGATCCCCCTCATTCTTCTGAGCTCCATTGAGTACAGGCCCAGAGCCATCAAACACTCCCCATATGTTAACCCTTTCATTCTTGGCATCATTCTCATGAACCTCCTCTAGACTCTCTCCAATGCTAGCACATCTTTTCTTAGATAGGAGGCCCAAAGCTGCTCACAATATCCTGCGTGGTGTCTCACCAATGCTTTATAAAGCCTCAGCATTATATTCTTTCTTTTATATTCTAGTCCTCTGAAAATGACTTCTAAGTCCCTTAGCACCTCTGATTTTTGTATTTACTCCCCATTTAGAAAAAAATCCATGCCTTTATTCCTTCTACCAAATTGCATGACCATGCACTTCTCTACACTATATTCCACCTGCCACTTCATTGCCCGTTTTCCTAATCTGTCTAAGTCCTTCTGCAAGCCCCCTGCTTCCTCAATACTACCTGCCCCTCCAGTATCTTTCCTGTAACACCATGGACTCTTATCTTGTTAAGCAACCCCATGTGTGCCACCTTGACAAAGGCCTTCTGAAAATCCAAATGAACAACATCCACTGGCTCTCCTTTGTCTATCCTGCCTGTTATTTCCTCAACGATTTCCAACAGATTTGTCAGGCAAGATTTCCCCTGAAAGAAACCATGTTGTCTTTGGTCTATTTTATCATGTGCCTCCAAGCAGCCCGAAATCTCATCCTTAGTAACAGACTCCAACATCCTCCTAACCACTGAAGTCAAGCTCAATGTTGTATAATTTCCTTTCTCCTGCCTCCCTCCCTTCCTGAAGAGTGGAGTGATATTTGCAATTTTCCAGTCCTCTAGTGATTCTTGAAAGATCATTACTAATGCCTTCACAATCTCTTCAGTCACCTCTTTCAGAATCCTGGGGTGTTGTCCATCTGGTCCAGGTGACATATCTACCTTCATACTTTTCAGTTTCCCCAAGCACCTTCTCAGTAATAGCAATGACAATCACTTCTGCCCCCGACACTCTCGCATTTCTAGCATTCTGCTAGTGTCTTCCACCATGAAGACTGATGAAAAATACTTATTCAGTTCATTCGCCATTTCTTTGTCCCCAATTACTATCTCTCCAGCATCATTTTCCAATATCCAATATCCACGCTCGTCTTTCTTTTACTCTTTATACTGTATATCTGAAAAAAACTTTTTGTATCCTCTTTTATATTATTAGCTAGCTTAGCTTCATATTTCATCTTTTCTCTCCTTATGGCCTCTTTAGTTAGTTTTTAAAAGCTTCCCAATCCTCTACCTGCCCACTAATTTTTGTTCTATTATATGCTCTCTCCTTTACTTTTTGCTGTGTTTGACTTCCCTTGTCACCCCAATTTAGAATACTACTTCATCTTCGGGATGTGTCTTTACTGCGCCTTCCGAATTTTTCCCAGTTACTCTAGCCACTGCTGCTCTGACGTCTTCCCTGCTAGCAGCCCCTTCCAATCAACTTTGACCAGCTCCTCTCTCAAGCCTCTGTAATTCTCTTTACTCCACTGTAATATTGATACATCCAATATTGGTGTCTCCTTCTCAAACTGCAAGGTGAATTCTATCATATTTTGACCACAACCTCCTAAGGGTTCCTTTGCCTTAAGCTCCCTAATCAAATCTAGGTCATTATATAACATTTAATCCAGAATTATTGTTCCCCTAGTTGGCTCAGTCACAGGCTGCTCTAAAAAAACAATCTCATTTGGCATTCTACAAATTCTCTCTCTTGGGATCCAGCACCAAGCTGATTTTCCCAGTCTACCTGCATATTGAAATCCCCCATGACTAACACAATATTTCCCTTTTTACAAGCCTTAATTTGTAGCCTACAGTCAGACAATATGGATGTTGCCGGCAAAATCAGCTTCGATCGCCCATCCTTAATTACCCCCTAAACTGTGGCTGGCTCAGATTTTTAAGAGGGCAGTTAAGAGCTCAGCACAGTGGAGGGTCTGGAGCCACATGATGGCTAAGCATGGTGCTTATTTTGATTTTCCAATAATCTGCTAGTTACATGCTTACTGTCACTAATTCTTGCTTTTTGTTCCAGAGCACTGAAAATCGTGATTGCACTGAGTTAAGTGTCCACTAATCAATGTTTATAATAATCATCATATTTCATATATTGAATTACAAGCAGGCACTGGTCCCCATGGCAACCAGTAGCGAGTTCTCAAAGGAAACCGTAGCTCCAATCCGACATTCAGCTCTATAAATTGTTCCTTAGTTACACCTTGCCTGGGAGAACATCCTATTGTATTGGAATAAAATACAGTTATTTATTCCCTTTCATATGCTCTCTGATTTTCTGCTTTCAATGCTAAAGTACTCAATGCAATTTACTGTGTTAAAATAAGTTTGGATTGGAATATGATATTGCTAGGAGATAACCCTTCACCTCTGGTCAATGTCACAACCAGACTGATTGATGCAGGTCCCCAGCTCCTTGGTGCCAGAAGTTTACATGCAGCAAGCTTTTGCATGTCCGTATTTTCTGTGTGGCTGCAAAGGCGGCTCTGAAATAACGAGAGTGGAAATTTCATGAAGAGAGCCCCTGAGATGACCGAAGCGAATACAGCAAACGCCGGATATATTCAGCGGGTCAGGCCACGTCTATGGGAAGAGAAACATAGTTTGCTTTTCGGATCCTCCAACCTGAATTGTTAACCCTGCTCAGAATCAGAATCAGGTTTATTATCACTGGCATGGAACGTGAAATTTGTTAACTTAGCAGCAGCAGTTCAACGCAATACATAATCTAGCAGGGAAAAAAATTAATAACATTTAAAAAAATAATAATCCATAAATAAATAAATAAACAAGTAAATTAATTACATATGTTGAATAGCTTTTTTAAAATGTGCAAAAACAGCAATACTGTATATTAAAAAAAAAGTGAGGTGGTGTCCAAAGATTCAATGTCCATTTAGAAATCAGATGGCGGAGGGGAAGAAGCTGTTCTTGAATCGCTGAGTGTGTGCCTTTAGGCTTCTGTACCTCCTACCTGATGGTAACAGTGAGGAAAGGACATGCTCTGGGTGCTGCAGGTCTTTAATAATGGACACTGCCTTTCTGAGACACCGTTCCCTAAAGATGTCCTGGGTACTTTGTAGGTTAGTGCCAAAGATGGAGCTGACTAGATTTACGACCTTCTGCAGCTTCTTTCAGTCCAGTGCAGTAGACCCTCCATACCAGACAGTGATGCAGCCTGTCAGAATGCTCTCCACAGTACAACTATAGAAGATTTTGAGCGTATCTGTTGACATGCCAAATCTCTGTTTCGAGCATCTGCGGCTTTTTCTTCGATTTTTCGCTTATTTGAGCTGACTGGCGTGGCAGTGGAACATCTTGCGAGGCAGCGTTCAGAATTCGAGCTGAGCCACATTGTGTTAGTGGGCTGCTGGCAGGAGGAGCTTTGCACACCATCTGATCTCTCTGGGTATGACTCCACCTGAACCCGGTCTTGATGGCATGACCTTTTGGCACAGACCTGAGAAGCTAATTGGTAATCTTCTGTGCCACAACACTCTGTGATTCTAGTTTAACTCCCACGGAATAGCTACATGGTGCAGGTTCCACAATTTACATGTATTTTGTGGTCTTTGTATAAATATGTGTATTATCTGTGTATAGATGTTCAAAGTTCAAAGTAATTTTATTATCAAAGTACATATAGGCATCTGTTAGTCTCGTGAGACCATGGATTTGTGCCTTGGAAGGATTCCAGGGCGCAGGCCTGGGCAAGGTTGTATGGAAGACCAGCAGTTGCCCATGCTGCAAGACTCCCCTCTCCATGACACCAATGTTGTCCGAGGGAAGGGCACTAGGACCCATACAGCTTGGCACCGGTGTCGTCGCAGAGCAATGTGTGGTTAAGTGCCTTGCACAAGGACACAACACGCTGCCTCAGCCAAGGCTCGAACTAGTGACCTTCAAGTCACTAGACGAAGGCCTTAATCAAAGTACATATACAACCCTGAGAGTTTTTTGTTGGGGTACTCAGTAGATCTATGGAGTAACAACCAGAACAGAATCAATGAAAGACCACCCGACTAGGGGTCCAACCAGAGTTCAGAAGACAACAAAAAGAGCAAATACAATAATAATGATAAATAAATAAGCAATTAATATTGAGAACATGAGATAAAGAGTCCTTAAAAGTGAGTCCATTGGTTGTGGGAACATTTCAATGATGGGGCAAGTGAAGTTGAGTGAAGTTATCCCCTTTGGTTCAAGAGCCTGATGGTTGTGGGGTAGTAACTGTTCCTGAATCTGGTGGTATGAGTCCTGAGGCTCCTGTACCTTCACACCAGTGGCAGCAGTGAGAAGAGAACATGGCTTGTACATTTGAAAGCCTGTGGATTTATGTTAAATGTGTGTTCCTGTGTACACATGTCAATGCCATACATTGATCCAACCAGAAACTAGGACAGGATCTTACACAACCCTACCAAAACATTGCCCCCTTCACCAGCACACTTCTCCTATCCCTCTTCCTTCCCCTTTTCCCAACCATGATTACCCTCTCGTTGTCCTCTTCCCATTCTCAGTCCACAATAGAGACCCATATCAGAATCAGGTTTATCATCACTCATATATGTCATGAAATCTGTTTTCTTTTTGCAGCAGCAGTGCAATACATAAAATTACTACAGTAATGTGCAATTCTGATTCAGAATTCTGATTCTCATTCTAAAAAATCTGTACCTAACGCTCCTGCACAGTTTTGTATGCAAGCTGTCAGACCATTCCGTCAAAGCAACACCACAAAATGCTGCAGGATCTCAGCAGGTCATGTAACACCTATGGAAATGAATAGACATGGATGGGGAAGGGTCTCAGTTTGAAACGTCGACTGTTTATTCTTTTCCGTAGATGCTGCCTGACCTGCTGATTTCCTCCAGCATTTTGTGTGTGTGTGTTGCTTTGGATTTCCAACATCTGCAGACTTTCTTGTGTTTAGAGCATACCTCCACTTATTTTCCTGAAATCTTATTCTCTCTCACCTGCCCGTCAAAACCTCCCAGTTCTCTTGCCAACCACTTAGCTATTAGACTACCAGTGAGCACATCTCTGGTGTTTGGGACGGTTACTGTATACCTTACCCTGTAACTTTGCCAACACATCAGTAAGCTGCAAATACACAAACTCTCATCCAGGCACAGAGGCTACAAGTGTCATGGTTTCATTCTTTCAAAATGGTAGACATGCCTATTCTCAAAGTTCAGAGTACATTTATTATTAAAGGATATGCTGTATGTGTCACCAGATTTTACCCTGAGATGTGTTTACTTGTAAACATTCACAGTAAATACACGAAACATGATAGAATCTCACCCTACAGGATGGGCAAACAACCAAAGTACAAAAGGTCACTGTGCAAATACAAAAGAAAATAATAATTATTATGATAATAACCACTAGAATAGTCCTTAAGTTCCTAGCAATTAAGAAATGAGTGTGATTGGCTATGCCCGTACTTCAGGTTTTACAAGCTTGAGCTGAGAAAAATAAAATAACAATAATAGTAATATTAATAATAAATAAGCAATAACATGAGATGAAGAGTCCTTGAAAGTGAGTCCATAGTTGGTGGGAACAGTTCAGTGATGTTGAGTGAAGTTATCCCGTGACTTTCACAGTAATGCTGAAATGCGGTTGTTCATTAGGCAGGTGAATGACCCTTGAGCAAATCTGGACCCAGTAACTCACACTGTGAACCACTGAATGAATTTACATGGATTATCATGTAAACCTGTCTGATCGTGATCTGGCCCTTGATCTAGCGAATTACCCTCTGTGATCCATAGGGTGACTTTCATTGAATGACTGTGTGTGATTTGCGTTCTATCTGAGCTTCATCTAGCAGGTAACTGGACTTAAAAATTACCAAGCATCTAACATGCCAGCTCAAGCATGAACTCCCTCCCACCCTACCAGCCCACCGCCCCCAACTACAGTTAAAAGCTCCTTTCGCTCTTAAGACTGATAGCATCTTTTAAACACAGATTGTACATTCTGCTTGTACATAAAGAACCAAATACATCAATTGCGTAGCCCGAGTCAAGCGTGTCAACATTACAGAGCAGAATAAAAACTGTTTTCATGCAAAAATGTAATTGACAGGTGCACCGGTACAATGGGTGGCTGACTAACCCAGATCGAAGCCTTGACACGCTCGTTATGTCTTCTTCTTCGCCAAACAAAGGGAGAAAGAAAATGTACACTTACAGTGTGAGCGTTTGTACAGAGCTCCCTGCAGTCAGAGCCTTGCTGAGTAACTATCCCTCGGAAGGCAGCTTGCATTCATACAAACAGCAATGTGTGGCTGCGATGACCCACTAATCGTCTTCCTCTACCCGACGCAGTGTGTCTTACCTCCCCTTGTGGCTGGGGGGATTATCAGCTTCACTGACCACAGCCAACCACGAACGGGGAGCTGGTTCCCCTTCTATGAATACATACATTGGAGTGAAGGTTAAAGAGAATTTCAACCAGGTTGTATTTTCAATAGGATGGCAACTTCATCTCTTATGATTGTAGTTTAAACAAGTATGATAGTGCATGAATGCCTTGGTACTGATCATATTGCATTATAGACGTATGAACATTAATTGTTGGCTGAGAGTTGCCAGAGCATTAATCCTGCTGGAGAAAGGAGTGGGCATTAATTCAGTTGAGTGACTGATGCCAAAGATTTAACCTCTCTGATGAAGTGACTGAGCATTGCCTCTGTCCGAGCATTAATTGTACACGGTGAATCATGACCGAACTCTAACCCGTCTGAGTGGGACATGCCTATTTATTAATTCTGCTTCCCAGGGGAGAATCGTGAAACTAAAAGTGCCACTGAATGCCATTGTGCCTTAAATGCAAGAAAACACTTGTTCTTTAAGGGGTTGACAAGCTCCCTCATTTTCTGAAAGGACCATAACCTACCTCACGCCAAAGCCACAAAAAACAGTGTTATGGACGCAGTTTCAAGGATTCTTCATCTCATGTTCTCAATATTTATTGTTTATTTATTTATTATTATTACTTCTTCTTTTGTACTTGCACAGTTTGCTGTCTGCACTCCAGCTGAACACCCAACACACAATACTCTGCAGTTGCTGGGGTCAAAGCAGCACGCACAACACGCTGGAGGAACTCAGCAGGTCGGGCAGCATCCGCGGAAAAGATCGGTCGACGTTTCGGGCCGGAACCCTTCGTCAGGACTGAAGAGGGAAGGGGCGGAGGCCCTATAAAGAAGGTGGGGGGAGGGTGGGAAGGAGAAGGCTGGTAGGTTCCAGGTGAAAAACCAGTAAGGGGAAAGATAAAGGGGTGGGGGGGGGAGGCAGGGAGAGGATAGGCAGGAAACGTGAAGAAGGAATAGGGGAAAACACAATGGGTGGTAGAAGGAGGTGGAACCATGAGGGAGGTGATAGGCAGCTGGAGGAGGGGGCAGAGTGAAACTGGGATGGGGGAGGGAATTACCCAAGTTGGTGCGATCTTCCATTGATTCTGTTATGATTGTTATTCTATAAATTTATTGTGTATGCCCACAAGAAAATGAATCTCAGGGTTGTATATGATGACACACATGTACTTTGATAAGTTTACTTTGGACTTCGAACATAAAATTAGCTATATAAATGAAACAATGAAATTATTCTCTGCACAGAACTCTAGGCACACAGCATCAACATTCTGAGCATCAGATCAGTCACTCTGCTCATTATTTTCTGTCAGCTGTTTGCCTCTTCCTTTTGATTCTATTCCCTTCAACTCCTTGTGTCCTGGTTTTCACCTTCAGACTCTGGACTGGCACGTTCCGTCATGTGAGAGAACTTCTCTTCTGTGGTTATTCCAGCAGGTCTACCTGAAACGCCACCGTAGGAAAACAGTGACCGTCATCACCTTCCAGGACAAGCTCTCTTCTCGCTGCTGCCATCGGGTAGGAGTTGTAAGCGTTACGTAATTCCTATTGTGATGGATTGATGGATGCCTACAACAGCGCGAAGAAGAAAAACCAGTTGCCCTTTTACTGTGTGTTGCCATGGAGAGAGTAGCTGCTGTTACTTGCATTTAAGTGCAAATTCTCCATCTTCTGTTGGTTCCCACGGCAATGCTGTTGCCATAAGATACTCAATGGCCTCTCAGTTGCTCGCTGCTGAAACCCAAGGCTGAGTTGCGGTTGTGTCACACTTCCGTTCAGTTGACTCCTGTATCAGTTGATTCTCGTCCTGTCTTGCTGGTGCCAATGACCAACAGCAACGTCCCGCAGACAGCTCACGAAACGACTAGGTACTCTTCTTCCAAATACAGGGGGCTGCAGTGACCGACTCTCTAGCTCTGTGGTTCAGAGTGGAGGGGTCAGAGGAGGAACGCAGTGGTGATGGGAGATTCCATAGTTAGAGGAGTAGATAGGAGCGTCTATGGACACGATAGAGGTGATGTGTTACCTACCAGGTGTCAGGGTCAGGGACGTCTCCAATCATGTCGATGACATTCAATAGACAATAGACAATAGGTGCAGGAGTAGGCCATTCAGCCCTTCGAGCCTGCACTGCCATTCACTGTGATCATGGCTGATCATCCACAATCAGTATCCAGTTCCTGCCTTATCCCCATAACCTTTGATTCCGCTATCTTTAAGAGCTCTATCCATCTCTTTTTGAAAGCATCCAGAGACTTGGCCTCCACAGCCTTCTGGGGCACAGCATTCCATATATCCACCACTGTCTGGGTGAAAAAGTTTTTCCTAAAGGGACAGGATAAGCGGCTAGTCATCTCGAGGGGTGGGGGGGCCGTTGCTTTGCTGCTGCTTATGAGTGGGAGGGGGAGCTGGGGGTGCTTTGGGGTTCTAACTTTTAACTGTCATTCATTCTTTGGGGCACTCCTCTGTTTTTGTGGACGTTTGTGAAGAAAAAGAATTTCCGGATGTTCAGTGTGTACATTTCCCTGACATGAAATGTACCTTTGAAACCTATTGAAACATATTCGTACCAATGACACAGGAAGGAAAAGAGAGGAGATCTTAAAGAGAGAATTTAGAGACCTAAGTAAAAAGCTGAAAAACGGAGCCTCCAAAGTAACAGCCTCTGGATTGCTGCCTGTGCCACGCACCAGTGAGGGCGAGAAAAGGATGATTTGGCAGGTGAATGCGTGGCTGAGGAACTGGTGCGGGGGGCTGGGTTTCAGATTTATGGATCATTGGGATCTCTCCTGGGGATGAGCTACCCCTGAATCCAAGGGGGGGGAACCAATAACCTTGCAGGCAGGTTTGCTAGAGCTGCTGGGGAGGGTTTAAATTAATTTGGTGGGATCCGGAGTGATTGGGCTGAGGACGGGGACGTCGGTTTACAAGCAGAGGTAGTGTACAGTGAGACTGTCAAGAAAGGACAGGCCGACGATGGGGCAAAATTGGAGATGGTGAGATGGGTTGCAGTGTAACAGGAGGACAACATTACAAGTACAGGACCGAAGGTGTTATATTTGAATGCAGGCAGTATACAAAATAAGGTAGATGATCTTGTAGTGCAGTTAGAGTTTGGCAGGTATGATGTTGTGGGTATCACGGAGTCATGGATGAAAGATGACTGTAGCTGGGAGCTGAATATCCCAGGACACGCAATCTATCAAAAGAACACACTGGTAGGCAGAGGAGGAGGAATAGCTTTGCTCGTAACAAATGAAATCAAATCTTTAGAAAGAAGTGACATAGGATTGGAAAATATAGAATCCTTGTGGGTAGAGTTAAGAGTTAACTGCAAGGGTAAAAAAGGACCCTGATGAGAGTTATTTACAGTCCTCTAAACAGTAGCCAGGATGTGGTCTACAAATACAGTGGGAGATACATAGAAAAAGGCATGCCAAAAAATGCAGATTGATTTGGAAAATCAAGTTGATGCTGGAAAGAACTTGTGGAATGCCTCCAAATGGCTTTTTGGAGCAGCTTGTAGTTGAGCCTGCTTGAGGATCAGCAATTTTTGATTGGGTGTTCTGTAATGAACTGGATATTATTAGGGAGCCTAAGGTAATAGAACCCTTAGGTAACAATAATCATAATATGATAGAATTCACCCTGCAATTTGAAAGGGAAAAGCTGAACTCAGATGTATCAATATTACAGAGAAGTAAAGAGAATTAGAGAGCCACGAGTGAGGCGTTGGGACAAAGTTGATTGGAAGGGGACACTAGCAGAGCAGTGATGACGGAAGCTTCTGGAAGCAATTCGGAAGGTGCAGGATAGATACATTCCAAAGAAGAGGAAGTATTCTAAAGGCACGATAACACAACTGTGGCTGACAAGGGAAGTCAAAACTAACGTAAAATCAAAAGAGAAGGCATATAATAGAGCAAAAAATTAGTAGGAAGTTAGAAGATTGGGAATTTTTTTAAAAAAAACCAACAGAAACCAATTGAAAAAATAAAGGGGGTGGAAAATGAAATAAGAATAGTATCAAAAATGATACCTAAAGTTTTATTCAGATATATAAAGACTTAAAAAGAGATGAGAGTAGATATCAGACCACTAGAAACTGACGCTGGAGAGGTAGTAATGGGGGACAAGGAAATTGTAGACGAACTAAATACGTATTTTACATCAGTCTTCACTGTGGAAGACACTAGCAGTATGCTGGAAGTTCAAGAGTGTCATGGGGGAGAAGTCAGTGCAGTTGTTACTACTAGGGAGATGGTCCTTGGGAAACTGTAAGGTCTGAAGGTAGATAAGTCACCTGGATCTGATGGACTACACCCCAGGGTTATAAAGGAGGTTCCTGTTCTGACATGTCGGTCCATAGCCTCCTCTTGTGCCCCGATGAGGCCACACTCAGGGTGGAGGAGCAACACCTTATATTCCATCTGGGTAGCCTCCAACCTGATGACATAAACATCAATTTCTCCTTCTGGTAAAAAACTATTTTTTTCTCTCCCTCCCCTCTTCTTCTATTCTGCACTCTGGCCTCTTACCCCTTCTCACCTGCCTATCACCTCCTCCTGGGTCCCCTCTTCTGTCCCTTTCTCCTATAGTCCTCTCCTATCAGATTGCTTTCTCTCCATCCCTTTTCCTTTCCTGCCCACCTGGCTTCTCCTACCATCTTCCAGACAGGCTCCGTCCCCTCCTTTTTATTCTAGCATCTTCTCTTTTCCTTTTCAGTCCTGAAGAAGGGTATCGGCATGAAACATCAACTAACTGTTTAGTCATTTCCAGAGATGCTGCCAGACCTGCTGAGTTCCTCCAGCATTTTGTACGTGTTGCTCTAAAAGAGTTAGCAGAAAAGATTGTGGAGACATTCGTAATGATCTTTCAAGAATCAATAGATTCTGGCATGATTCTAGGAGACTGGAAAATTGAAAATGTCACTCCGTTCTTCAAGAAGGGAGGGAGGTAGAAGAAAGGAAATTACAGGCTAGTTAGCCTGGCCTCAGTGGTTAGGAAGGTGTTGGAGTTGATTGTTAAGGATGTGGTTCCAGGGTAGTTGGAGGCACATGACAAAATAGGCCACCGAAAAGTGATCAGCATGGTTTCCTTAAGGGAAAATCTTGCCTGAAAAATCTGCTAGAATTCTTTGAAGAAATAGCAAGCAGGATAGACAAAGGAGAATCGGTAGTTGTTGTGTACTTGGAGTTTCAGAAGGCCTTTGAGAAGCTGCCGCACATGAGGCTGCCAAACAACATAACAGCCCAGGCTGTCACAGGAAAGATACTAGCATGGATAGAGCATTGGCTGACTTTCAGGAGGAAAAGAGTGAGAATAAAGGGATTGGCTGCCGGTGACTAGTGGTGTTCCACAGGAGTTTATGTTGGGATCGATTCTTTTTATGTTGTACTGTATGTCAACGATTTGGATGATAAAGTTGATGGCTTTGTGGCTACGTTTGCAGATGATATGAAGGTAGGTGGAGGGCAGGTAGTGTTGAGGTAGCACAGAGGCTGCAGAAGGACTTAGACAGATTAGGAGAATGGGCAAAGAGGTGGCAGATGGAATGCACTGTCGGGAAGTGTGTGGTCATGCACTTTGGTAGAAGGAATAAAAGCAGAGACTATTTTCTATACGGAAGAAAATTCAAAACTCTGAGTTGCAAAGGGATTTGGGAGTCCTCGTGCAGGATTTCCTAAAGGTTAATTTGCAGGTTGAGGCAGTGGTGAGGAAGGCGAATGTAATGTTAGCATTCATTTTGAGCGGACTAGAATATAAAAGCAAAGATGTAATGTTGAGACTTTATAAAGCACTGGTGAGGCCTCACTTGAAGTATTGTGAGCAGTTTTGGGCCCCTTATCTAAGAAAAGATGTGCTGACACTGGAGAGGGGTCAGAGCAGGTTCATGAAAATTATTCCAGGAATGAAAGGGTTATCATATGAGCAGCATTGAAGGCTCTGGGCCTGTACTCACTGGAATTTAAAAGAATGAAGAATCTCATTAAAACCTATCGGCCTAGATAGAGTGGGTGTGAAGAAACGTACCCTTTGGTGAGGGAATCTTGGACACGTGAGCACCACCTCAATAGAAGGAGGATGTCCTTTTAGAGTGGAGATGAGGAGGAATTTCTTTAGCCAGAGGGTGGTGAATCTGTAGAATTCATTGCCACAGGCAGCTGTGGAGACCAGGTCACTGTGTGTGTGTTTAAGGTGGGGGTTGATAGGTTCTTGATTAGTCAGGGTGTGTAAGATTAAGGGGAGGAGGCAGGAGAATGGGGTTTAGAGGGAAATGGATCAGCCATGATGAAGCAGTGAAATGGCCTGATCCTGCTCTTACGTTTTATGGTCTTATATACTTCTGAAGTGCAATTGATTGCAGCCAGTAATTTCCCTTTCGGGATGTATCTTTGAGCTGACTAAACGATCTGGTGCTTCTGCAATCTCCTGGGTGATTCAGCGTGGACGGAAGCAGAGAGTGCAGCCACGGCCATCGCCGGTGGGGGGTGTGGGTTAACGCTACGACGATTCCTAATGGCAAAACAGAAAGCCACGGTCGGCTCCACTCCCCTGCGCTGAGCAAGATTAAACTCACCGCGGACGAGAGCGCAAAACGAGTGGGTTGTTCAGCGCCGCCCACCTGCGTTTGACCGGTCACTCTCTCGCGACTGCCAGAGCGTGGAAGGTGCAGGCATCACGGGTCTCACCTGGCTGGGATCAGGAACAACTGCTTCCTGCAGACATCGGGCTACTGGAGGGGCTTCACTCACCTCAGCGCCGAACACAGCCTGCAGCTGTGGACTCTGAGGTTCATGTTCCTTGTATTTTTGTCTTTTTTATTAACCACGTACACAATTTGATCAAGCTGACTCTGCAGCAGAATTCTGAACTGATTCTGCAGCTGTGGCCTGCAGCCATCGAGCTCCTGGACTAGCTTCACTCACCTCAGCAGCTCAGCGGCTGTGTACTCACTTCCGGGGACTCTGTGGTTAACATTATTTGTATAGTTTTTATTGTTTGCACTTTGCTTTTGTTCTTTTCCCACACATTGGGTGTTTGACGTCTTTGTTGTGGGGGGTTTTAAACGAGTTCCATTGTGTTTCTTTGTTTTGTGGCTGCCTGCAAGAAGGCAATCCTCAAGGTATAAACCGTATGCATACTTTGATTATAAATGCACTTTGAACTTTGAACTTTGAACCTCTGGCTTTTTCCATTTCTTCTCATAGTAATATAGGTAGTATTTATCTGGCTGTGGAAAGCTTTTACCTCATATTTATAGTATTAACAACAAGTAACAGTGAGAATAGCCAGAGATGTACACTAAAGTTGGGGTGGATGGGGTGTCCAGGGAGGGGTAACACGCTGGTGAAGGGGCTTGTCGTGTCCATTCCGGGACAGCTCACTCACCGTTGGTCCCCGTCGGACACTCAGCTCTCATCTGTGGCTCCAAGTAGCCGATTGCATGCGAACGTCCACACCCAGCAGGTCCACTGCTCCAGCAGGTGGGCTAAACCAGGTGAGGGTAGTCGGTGGCCTCAAACCCCAGTGAGATAGGGACATGCCTGTCCCAGCTTGCGAAGCCAGCTCCGGCGGACTGGGAGGATGAGATTGACAGTGAGGTCCAGTGGTCAGGAAGATGGTTGTGCAGCAGTCCATGGAGACCAAAGACCATGACAATCCACAGAAGTCACTGCAGCCAAGACAGACTATTCATACTGCTGGACCAGGATATCCAAGACAGACTACTCACACTGCTGGACCAGGATATCCAAAACAGACTACTCACACTGCTGGACCAGGATATCCAAAACAGACTACTCACACTGCTGGACCAGGATATCCAAAACAGACTACTCACACTGCTGGACCAGGATATCCAAAACAGACTACTCACACTGCTGGACCAGAATATCCAAAACAGACTACTCACACTGCTGGACCAGGATATCCAAAACAGACTACTCACACTGCTGGACCAGGATATCCAAAACAGACTACTCACACCGCTGGACCAGGATATCCAAAACAGACTACTCACGCTGCTGGACCAGGATATCCAAAACAGACTACTCACACCGCTGGACCAGGATATCCAAAACAGACTACTCACACCGCTGGACCAGGATATCCAAAACAGACTACTCACGCTGCTGGACCAGGATATCCAAAACAGACTACTCACACTGCTGGACCAGGATATCCAAAACAGACTACTCACACTGCTGGACCAGGATATCCAAAACAGACTACTCACACTGCTGGACCAGGATATCCAAAACAGACTACTCACACTGCTGGACCAGGATATCCAAGGTCAAGAGAGTGAACTGTCCCAGTGCAACAGCCTTTCCACCTTAAAATTCTTCAACACAGGTTTCCTGTCATCATCAGATATGATGGCCCATAAGACCATAGCACATAGAAGCAGAATTAGGCCATTCAGCCCATCGAGTCTGGTCTGCCATTCCATCAGGTCTGATCCTGGATCCCACTCAACCCCATACACCTGCCTTCTCGCCATATCCTTTGATGCCCTGACCAATCAGGAAACCATCAACTTTCAACTTAAATATACCCACGGACTTGGCCTCCACAGCTGTCTGTGCCGGAGCATTCCACATATTCACTACCCTCTGGCTAAAACTATTCTGCCTTACCTGTTCTAGAGGGCCACCCCTCAATTTTGAGGCTATGCCCTTTAGTTCTGGATATCCCCACCATAGGAAACATCCTCTCCACATCCACCCTACCCAGTCCTTTCAACATTTGGTACGTTTCAATGAGATCCTCCCCGCATTCTTCTAAATTCCAATGAATACAGGCCCAAAGCTGCCAAATGCTCCTCATGTGTTAACCCCTTCATTCCCGGAATCATCCTTATGAACCACCTCTAGACTCTCACCAATGACAACACATCCTTTCTGAGATATTGGACAACCAACAACACACTTTAATTATTTGGGAAGATCTGACAGATACTGACAATAGTAACTGATACTGAAAGGCATGAACAGTTTGCAAAAATGAAGCAAAAAAACTGCTTTTTATAATTACTAAACCTTCACACCATAGCTATTGGTATTGGTTTATTATTGTCATATGTACCATGAAAATTTTGCCTTGTCTGGTGTTTATACACATCAACTCACCAATCAGATCTAAACACTATCTATAAATTTGCCAGTGACACAGCTATTGTTGGCGGAATTTCAGATGGTGACGAGAAGGCGTACAGGAGTGAGATAGATCAGCTGATTGAGTGATGTTGCAGCAATAACCTTGCTCTCAATGTCAGTATAACCAGGATTTCAGGTAGAGGGAGTCAAGGGAACACCCACCAGTCCTCATCGAGGGATCCGTAGTGGAAAAGGTGAGCAGTTTCAAGTTCCTAGATGTCAACATCTCTGAGGATCTATCCTGGGCCCAGCGTATTGTTGCAAATGCAAAGAAGGTACGACAGTGGCTATATTTCATTTGGAGTTTGAGGAGATTTGGTATGTCACCAACGACACTCATAAATTTCTACAGAAGTACCATGGAGAGTATTCTAACTGGTTGCATCACTGTCTGGTACAGAGGGGCCACTGCACAGGATCAGAAAAAGTTGCAAGAAGTTGTAAACTCTGCCAGCTCTATCAAGGACACTAGCCTCCCTAGCACTGAGACACCTTCTAAAGGTTGTTACGTTTTGTGACTTCAAAACATTAAACTAATTCAAAGGAAAACAATGAGAGCCTTAGTTTGTGTAGTACAAGCAAGGCATGCACGTATCACATGGTTGTGTCACGACATATGGAATTCACTTGTTTTTACATATAACCTGTAATGAATTATTTAAACAAACAATGCTTAATCAACCACATATTTACAAGGTTACTCAAATATTACTGAAATACACAACAAAGGCAATGCCTCAAAAAGATGGCATCCATCATTAAGAACCGCCATTGCCCAGGACATTGCTACCATCAGGGAGGAGGTACAGAAGCCTGAAGATACACACTCAATGATTCAGGAACAGCTTCTTCCCCTCTGCCATCCAATTTCTGAATGGACATTGAACCCATAAACACTACCTCACTCTCTTTTAGCACCACTTATTTAATTTATTTCTTACATTTACTTCTTGTAATTTATAGTTTTTATCACGTATTGCACTGTACTGCTGCCGCAAAACAACAAATTTCACGACGTGTGTCGGTGATATTAAACCCGATTCAGATTCTGCTCTCCCATCTATATTTTACACATTTCTATTCTCCCACTTTGTGCCTCTCTGTCTTGAGTATCTGAAACTGTGCAATCATAATCGCCTATCCTTGAAATCCAAATGAGCCCTTTAACAGTCATCAGCAACATCCTTCATGAGCGACCACGGTAAACTATCCCTCCTGGTCTTTCTCAGCCTCTCTGCCACCTTTGAAACGTGTTCTTTTTCTTTATCGCCCCATTGCTGCAATCTAAACTGGATAACTCTCTCTGGTCTGTTCAGTCGGAGGCAGAAACATTTCTGCAAAAGCCTCTCTTGCCGTTCCCGAGACACTGCATCAAATCTACAAAGAGTACACCTTTTGCCCTCTCCCATTTCTCGCCTGCATACTTCCCCTGGGAGATACCTTTGAAAAGCACAACATCAGGTCCGGTCTGAATGCTGCTCTATCTCTATCTCACCACTGACTTTGGAGATCAATAGATTTTATTTATAAATATAATGAGAATCAGGAGATACGGTATATGTTATTGCAGAAAGGTATTGTTGGTGATGACGCTGCTGAGCATGCAGCAGACTTGAAGGGCCAAATGGCCTAATGCTACACACACAATGTGCTGGAGGAGCTCAGCAGGTCAGGCAGCACCTACGGATGGGAATAGACAGTTGATGTTTTGGGCCGAGACCCTTCGTCAGGGCTGGAAAGGAAGGGGGAAGATGTCAGAGTAAGAAGGTGGGGGGAGGGGAAGAGGAAGTACAAGGGGGCAGGTGCTAGGTGAAACCAGGAAAGGGCGAAGGGCCAAACAGCCGACTTCTGTTTCTATTCCTTAGGTACGTTCTCCACTAACTCCGGCACATCTTTCTGATTGCTAGCCTTTAAAATAGCCTGCAATTTTCTTCAATTATACTTTGCAAAGACTAAAGGTTTCATTTGTGGCGGCTATCATTAAATTAGCTCTAGTTCTATCCACTCTCTTACGTTAGACCTAGATGGTCTGCAGCTTCAGCAGCCCCTGAGACTCCGGCATCATCCCCTCCAAAATTAAAAATCCCTTACTTACTGCCCATGATGCTGCTGGTGTCTAAGGCATCAGTGAAGGTTCATCATCTCTGTCCGTCCTTGGCCACTCACATGTGGAAAGATTCTTCATTGATCTTTCCGTAACAGTTTTGTTTCACCAGTCAGGGTCGCTAACCCTGAGTTGAATTCCCAGACCACTCCTAGTCTGACCTCTCCCCTTTGACCTGTTTGGCATGGGTGACCCTGACAAGAACCAAAGCCTGAAGCCCTGGCTCCAGCCAACATAGCTCTCCAGGTCACTGAGGTACAAAAGCCTCCAAACCACGATAAGTTCGTGGTCCTCTTCGAGGAAAGACCCTTTAACCCGCTCTGAAATTCGCTCTCCACTTCAGGATGGTTCTCATTGTTGAAAAGACCCATTTCTTTGACCAAGCCTCTCTAATAAACATGAGGCGGGGTCCTCGGAAATGTATGCGGAGTTAAGTTCTATTACATCACAGTGGCCTGGGCTGCCCTTGGGTTCAGTCACATACACCAACAAGTTCAAAGTAAATTTATGACCAAAGTACATATATATCATCGTATGCAACCCTTAGACTCATCTTCCTGTGGGCATATTCAATAAATCTATAGAATAATAACCATAACAGAATCATGAAAGACCACGTCACTTGGGTGTTCAATCAGAGTGCAGAAGACAACGACCTGTGAAAATACAAAAAGAAAGAAAGAATAATAATAAATAACAAGCAATATCGAGAACCTCAGATGAAGAGTCCTTGAAAGTCCATTGGTTGTAGGAACATTTTAATGATGGGACAAGTTAGGTTATCATCCTTTGGTTCAAGGGCCTGATGGTTGAAGGGTAATAACTGCTCCTGAACCCGGTGGCGTGAGTCCTGAGGCTCCTGTACCTCCTTCCTGATGTCTGCAGTGAGAAGAGAGCGTGGTCTGGGTGGTGGGGCGTCCCTGATGATGGGTACTGCTTCCCTACAACAGCGTTTCATGTAGATGAGCTCAACAGTGGGGAGGGCTCTACAATCACAACTAAACCTGTGTTCACATCACAATGAGGCATGGGCTCTTGTTGCTTGGCTATCGCGTGAGCTCACTGCTCCTTGGTTTTGTGTCAGGCACTTTCCCCCCAGAGGTGCACAGATCCCTGGTGATCCAATGCCAAATGAAATCCCTGCCTCTCAAGACTATATGAACCCTTTGTCAGTGGGTTGGGTGAACCTCTGCACGGACACTTCTCCACCCTAATATCCAGCCTTCCAAGTCTTGGGCCTCTCCTGTACTTCAGACTCCTGAGGTGAGTTATTGCCAACAGAAACTTCTCAAATGAGTCACCAACAATCCTAAGGCCTAAGAATCTGGCTCTTAGGAAATGTACATATACATAGGTAGGTTTACTGTCATTGTTAGATACAAGAAGTAATCTGGAGAACAGGTAACCTAAAATGGAATCCATACTTGCTACCTGTTACATCGCTGACGTTTAGAGTAGCAGTGAAGATCCTCCATCTCTGGCGGTGTTCAAGGCTTCCTTCATTGTGTCAGTAGCTCACTTCTCACCAGTTTTCATACAAGTCCCAGGTGGAGACTCAGGAATACCGTCACACTCAGATGGAGAAGGATCCTTCATTGCTGTTGCAGTAACGGTTTTGTTTGACCAGTCAGGGTTGTTAGCCCTGAGCTGAACCCCCGAGCCTGGACCACCCTTAGTCTGGCTTCTACCCTTTGACCTGA
Organism: Mobula birostris; assembly: GCF_030028105.1. Taxonomy (NCBI): domain Eukaryota; kingdom Metazoa; phylum Chordata; class Chondrichthyes; order Myliobatiformes; family Myliobatidae; genus Mobula; species Mobula birostris. The sequence continues at coordinate 6,840,786 of NC_092399.1, forward strand.
TTGGCATGGGTGGCCTTACCAAGCGCAAAACCATAACACCCTGACTCCAAGCAATGGACACAAAATGCTGGAGGAACTCAGCAGGCCAGACAAGATCAATGGAAAAGAGTAAACAGTCAGTGCTTTGGGCCGGGACCCTTCACCGGGATTCTTTTCCATAGATGCTGCCTGACCTGCTGAGTTCCTCCAGCATGTTGTGTGTGTTGCTTGGATTTCCACCATCTGCAGATCTTCTCTCATTTGTGAAGCCCTGATTCCAGCCAACGTAGCTCTCCGGGTCATTGAGGCATGCAGACCTCCAAACCCTACAGCAAGTTGGTGGTCCTCTCGGAGAAGAAGTGGAATCCACCTGGGGTTTACTTAATTGAAGCCTGCCAATATCTGCGCCCCCTCCCCCCCCCCCTGTTACTGTGAATTGATGGTGGAAGGCATTGGCAAATTACCATTCAATTCGCCTCAGATAGTTGTTCAATATTTCAGCAGATGATTAGCCTGGAAATATGGGGCCACAGTTGCTAGGTGACAGCTGTGCATGACTGCACAGAGTATGGACGGCTACAAGATTAATTAGAAGCAGCCTGACCCTTTTGGATAGTTACATCTCTACTTCTCCCACTCTGCTGACGGGATGTCAATGCCCTTCCCCAGGAAAACATGCTCTACTCGGGAGCCTTTCAAAACAAAAAGTATTTGGTGATTTTCCTCGTTGGAGCAGAGTCGATTAAAGGAACATCTGATGGAGGTATTCATAATCTACAAGGTTATTGGCATAATAGGTAGGAGTAAAGTTTCCTGCTTTGAAAAGTCAGCATTAGACCGATAGCTACAGTATAACATGGACCATACCAAAGTGCTTTGAGAGACTGGTAATGGTCTACATCAGTGACAGCCTCCTGGACAACCTGTCCTCTCTGTAACCTGTGCACATGGAGGACACCATCGTCCATTCAACTTTGGATCATCTCAACGATAAGAACTCTTAGATCATGATGCTATTTGTCAATTACTACTTATCCTTCAATACTATAGTAGTTACTGTTATAAGATCATCTTTCAATTTATTTATTTACTGATACGGCACCAAGTAGGCCCTTCCGGCCCTTTGAGCCACGCCACCTCAGCAACCGTGCAACCCCGATTAACCCTCACCTAATCACGGGACAATTTACAATGACCAGTTAACCCACCTGCTACGTCTTTGGACTGTGGCTGGAAGCTGAAGCATTGAGCTAAACTTGGGGAGGACGTACAGAGACTCCTTACAGACGGCGTAGGAACTGAACTCCGATCTCTGGCACGCCCGGAGCTGTAGTAACCGCTGTGCTACCGTGGTCCCCAAAAAAAACTCCTTTAAGCTCCTGAACCCTGGACTTGGGGCTCCCTTCTTCAACTGGCTGTACAATCCCCATCAGCGCAGGTGCATGGCGAGGCTGTGTGTTTAGCCCCCTGCACTTCCGCTTCTCTCCTAAAACTCTGGCAAATGTCTGTAGATGTGTGGGGAGGACATTGACTGGCTGTATCACAGCCTGGTGTGAAAGCACCAAGGCCCTTGAACAGAAAGTCTTACAAAAGGAAGTAGATATGGCCCAGACCATCGCAGGTATTATTTCTTTTTTTTTCTTCTTTCTTTTTGTATTTGCGCAGTTTGTTGTCTCATGCACACTGGCTGTCACCCCGTTGATGCAGCCTTTCACCGATTCTGTTCTAGTTATTGGATTTATTGACTATGCCTGCAAGAAAATGAATCTCAGAGCTGTATATGGTGACATATACGTACCTCGATAATAAATTTACTTTGAACTTTGAATTTAAGTAGAAGACTGAATCAATGGCTTGCCTGTGTACATCTGTTATAAATAACACCTTGGGAAAATGAGTCAGCTATTTTCTGCAGGGTCCATTCACAGGTTCCATATTAAGTCTTTTATCTGCATTAGGCAGCTGTTCTTCAGCGTGGTTAACACTCATCAGAACAAGATGGCTGTAATCTGGGGATTGAGGCCGGCAGCCAACTGAGATGTGCACGAACAAAGTCACACGCAGCCTCTCGAGCACCATAAACACTCAAATAATAACTCACAAATTTCACATTGGCAGTACCCAGCTGAGAGCATTGTTCAAAGAGAACTTGGGTTGGCCTCCAGTTTTCACAGCTTTCCCTGGGGAGCACTAGATTTGCATAGAGTACAAACAGGTCACACACAGGATGATCTCACAGTGGAAGGACAATGGATAAGTGAGGCACTTCGAAAGCTGAAGGGGGCGGATCTGGCTGATTAATACCAGTGGCCCCAATGCAATCACCTGCACTGAGCTAGGTATGAATAGTAAACATCTCTACAGATTCTGCCATGTGAAATAATTCTTTACCTACTGGTGTATTTGGAAAGTTGAATCTCTTAGTTCACTCTTATGCTGGACCGCAAGAGGTCAAGTGGTTAAGGCGTTCGTCTAGTGATCTGAAGGTCGCTAGTTCGAGCCTCAGCTGTGACAGCATGTTTGTGCCCTTGAGCAAGGCACTTAATCACACATTGCTCTAGTGTCTGTGCGAGGAGTGGCGCCCCACACAGACTTCCAATCCGTGCCTTGTAAGGCATGAAAATGCCCGACGCAGGCCTCTCATGGTCTGAGTCGACATTCCCCCCCCTCAAAGGTGAAGTCGAGGAACTACCTCCAGCATCCTGCACCAGGCTGGACAATGTGGGATTGGAGACACCAATGGTTTCAATTGAAATTGTAGAGCTGCAGACTATGACACAAGGGGAAGGTGATGTTTAATGTTTAAAATGATTCATAAATATTACACGTTTTAATTAACTTTAGTTTTTTATATCTTTTTATAATTAATTCAATTTTCTTATTACTTACTTCAGTTTAAACATTTAAGATCTATTAAAACTCTCCCAGAACCTTAACAGTTGGCAAGACTGGGCAGAGGATGGGAAGTGGCTTGTTGGGGATATTTCCACTGGAGTCTGTGCTGTTGTGGGCCATCAGGATGAGGGTCACTGCATTGATCTTTAGGGTGACTTAAAACATAGAACCGAGACAGAACAGCAAAGCACAGAAAGAGGCCCTTCGGTCTACAATGTTGTGCTGACCCAGCTAAAAAGTAAATCAAAAAAACTCCAAAAACTAATCCCTCCTACCTACACAATGTCCATATCCCTCCATCTTCCTCATATTCATGGCCCTATCTAAGCATCTGGTAAAGGCCTGTAATGCATTTTCCTCTACCAGCAACACATTTCAGGCATCCACCACTCTCTGAGTTCATAGAAGAGTACAGCACAGAAACAGGCCATTCAGCCCACACTGTTGTGCTGAACCAGCTAAAAAGCAAATCAAAAACACCCAAACACTAACCCCTCCTACCTACACCATGTCCATATTCCTCCATCTTCCTTACATCCATGTGCCTACCCAAACGTCTCTTTAAAGTCTCTAATGTATTTGCCTCCCCCCACCATACCAGGCAGCGCATTCCAGACATCCACCTCTCCCTGAGTAAAAAGTCTTACTGTTCACAGCCCCTTCAAACCTACCCTCACTCACCTTCAATGCATGCCCTTCAGTATCAGACATTTCAACCCTGGGAAACAGATGCTCTCTATTCACTCTATCTCTGCTTCTCATAATCTTGTGAACCTCTATCAGATCTCCCCTCAGTCTCAGGTGCTCCAGAGAAAACAGCCCAAGTTTTATCCAGCCTCTCATGATAGCACACGCCCTCTAAACCAGGCAGCATCCTGCTAAATCTCTTCTTCACCCTCTCCAAAGCCTCGACATCCTTCCTACAGTGGGGTGACCAGAACTTTATGCAATAAGTTCCTTGTGCAGAAGCCAGGTTAGCATGATCTGGCCCAAGATATGCTGAGACCACACTGTCCTGACAATATGCCATAGATCAATATAGCTCCTAATAGGAGAATATATGTCCATTTCCCTTAATTTTATTTTCAAATACACAGAAAGAAGTTTTCCATTTCATTAAAGGAAAGAAAGGAAAAATTGGATTTATTATGTAACACACATCAAAGTTGCTGGTGAACGCAGCAGGCCAGGCAGCATCTCTAGGAAGAGGTGCAGTCGACGTTTCAGGCCGAGACCCGTCCTGACGAAGGGTCTCGGCCTGAAACGTCGACTGCACCTCTTCCTAGAGATGCTGCCTGGCCTGCTGCGTTCACCAGCAACTTTGATGTGTGTTGCTTGAATTTCCAGCATCTGCAGAATTCCTGTTGTTTGGATTTATTATGTATATGTGGTTCAATGAATAGCATTCTCACTTGAATCAGAAAGTTCAAAATTCAAAGTAAATGTTATATCAGAGTACATATATGTCACCATATACAACCCTGAGATTCATTTTCTTGTGGGCATACTCAGCAAACCTATAGAATAGTAACAGTAACAGGATCGGTGAAAGATTATCCAGAGTGCAGAAGACAACAAACTGTGCAACTTCAAATAGAAATGAATAGCAATAAATAGCAACATGAGATAATGAGATAAAGAATCAAAGAGAGATCATTGATTGTGGGAACATCTCAATGGATGGGCAAGTGAGTGTTGTCATTATCAAAGTATACAACGTTGAGATTTGTCTCCTTACAAGCAGCCACAAAACAAAGAAACCTAAAAGAACCCATTTTAAAAAAGACCATCGAACACCCAATGTGCAGAGAGGAAAAGAACAATAAAATAGCATTCCGAACAAAAGTAATGTATTAAAATACAGCAATTAAACACCATCAGTCTCATAACTCTACCTCGCTCAGCTATTCTGTTATTGTCACGTTAGCTTTGCTTTCTCAGTGCTTCGGACTGCAGCACTATCCTCCTACCTTTCTGTTGCTTTGTTCTCGCTTCTCGATGAATTCCTGAATTTATTACTTCCACGTACGCTGTTAGCTCTGTGAGCTCCATACAAGCAAGGACAATAGGCTGTTTTCCCAGTGCATTAGTGAATAGGCCATCGACTGTCAGAGATGTCAATATCAGAGGCAGAGGTAGAACATAAAACATTACAGCACAATTCAGGCCCTTTGTCCACAATGTTGTGCTGACCTTTTAATCTGACACTTCCCTTCTCTATTTTTCCATCATCCACGTACCCATCTAGGAGTTCTCAAGTGTCCCTAATGTATCTGCCTCTGCCACTACCCCAGGCAGCGGGTACACACCCACCGCTTTCTGTTAGAAAAAACTTACCTTCGACGTCCTTCCCTTTGTTATCATAGGGAGGAAAAGTTAAATCATAGTAAGTGCATTCACAGAGTTTCAAAATTGTTACAGAGAATTTGGCCCATCAGGTATTTGACCTCTGATCTGAGAAAGGATGCGCTGACATTGGAGAGGGTTAGGAGGAGGTTAGCAGAACGAATGGGTTACCATACGAGGGGCATTTGATGGTTCTGGGCCTCTACTCACCGGAATTCAGAAGAATGAGGGGTGACCTCATTGAAACCTATCAAACGTTGAAAGGCCTCATTAGAGTGGACGTGGAGAGGATGTTTTCTTTGGTGGGGGAGTCTAGGACCAGAGGACACAGCCTCAGAATAGAGAGACGTCCATTTAGAAGGGAGGTGGAGGATTTTCTTTAGCCAGAGAGTGGTGAGTCTGTGGAATTCATTGCAACAGGCGGCTGTGGAAGGTAAATCATTTGGTATTTTTAAAGCAGAGATTGGAAGATAGATTCTTGATTAGTCAGGGCACAAAGGATTACAGGGAGAAGACAGTAGATTGGAGATGAGAGGGAAGTGGATCAGCCATTATGAAATGGCAGAGCAGACTCGACAGGCCAAATGGCCTAATTCTTCTCCTATGTCTTATAGTCTAAGTATGAGCAACTCAGTTAATTCCTTCTCCACATTGTCCTGCAAGGTCTTTCCTTTCAGAAACTTATCCAGCTCCTTTTTGATTATTAGAATTGAACCTGACTCCGATTCTATCCCTCAAAGTGCATTCCAGAACCTAACTACTCTCGGTGTAAAAGGTTTCTCTCCTGTCACAGCTAGTTCTGTAGCCAATCGACTTCACTCAATACCTCCTTGGTGTCAATCCCTCTACCAACGAGAAAAGTTTCACTCTACATACTATCTCTAAATAAAACTCTGATAATCTGCTAATTGACTTCTGAAATCGCAGTGGTTTGGCCCTTGAACGGAAAGTCCTACAAAAGGTAGTGGAGGTGGCCCAGTCCATCACGGGTAGAGCCATTTCCACCACTGAGCACATCTACATGGTGCGATGTCGAAAAAGCAGCATCCATCATCGGAGATCGCCACCACCCAGGCCAGGCTCTCTTCTCGCTGCTGCCATCAGGAAGAAGATACAGGAGCCTCAGGACTCACACCACCAGGTTCAGGAACAGTTATTACCCCTCAACCATCAGGCTCTTGAACCAGAGGGGGTAACTTCACTTGCCCCAACACTGAACAGTCCCCACAACCTATGGACTCACTTTCAAGGACTCTTCATCTTATGTTCTGGATATTTATTGTTTGTTTGTTTATTTATTTATTTCTCTTTTCTATTTGCACAGTTTGTTGTCATTTGCACATTGGTTGTTTGTCCATCATGTTGGGTGCGGTCTTTCATCGATTCTATTGTTATAACAGCAGAAGATATAGGAACAGAATTAGGCTATTCAGCCCATTGAGCCTGCTCCACCATTTCATCATGGCTGATCAAACTTTCCTCTCATCCCCAATCTCCTGCCTTCTCCCCATATCCCTTCCTGCCCTTCAGGAACCTATCAACCCCTGCCTTAAATATACATAAAGACTTGGCCTCACAGCTGCCCATGGCAACAAAGGCCACAGATTCACCACTCTCTGGCTACAAAAATTCCTCCCCACCTCCATTCTACAAGGACACCCCTCTATTCCGAGGCTGTGTCTTCCGGTCTTTTATGTTTCTTGCATTTACTGTGAATGCCCACAAGAAAATGAACCTCAGGGCAGTGTATGGTGGCATGTATGTACTTTGATAATAAGTTTACTTTGAACTTTGATTTGATTATCTGGTGATGTTTACACTTCCACCTCACCCAGATCCCAATTTCACCTTCCCTACATGGAATGACTGTTGTCCTATCAAAGGAGGCTGGACAATTCTTACCACCAGAATATATCTTCATATTTCTCAGCATTAAGCTTCATCAGCCACCTATTCTAGCTTTCCTTTCTATATCTCCCCCAGGTCTATTACTATCTTCCTCACAGTACTTCCAGGATCGCTGAAATCTCTTCTTGGCTCCTTTGGCAAAAATGGGATGGATTCCACCTGTATCAGGTTCTCTGCTGTCTTTAAATCTACGTTGCATAACCTGGTCACCTATTTTTTATCCCCTGCAGAATCTTTTCTTCACTGAGATTCTAACAGCAATTCCCATTGCCTCCATCGATATGTTTTCTCTCTTTGGCACACGAGAGTTCTCATTCTGTGGTGAAGGACGTAAGGACATATTGTCCCTCTAAAGCACCAAAGACCAATTAACTAGTCATTGTTTCATCAAAGTTAAACATTGAAACACACAATCAAAGATTCTTCCATCTGACCCTCCCCAGGACATTTGGTTGCCATTCATACAGACGTAAGACAAGACCATAAAACAAAGGAGCAGAAGCCGGCCATTCAGCCCATCGAGTCTGCTCCACCATTTTATCATGAGCTGATCCATTCTCCCATTTAGTCCCACTCCTCTGCCTTCTCACCATAACCTTTGATGCCCTGGCTACTCAGATACCTATCAATCTCTGCCTTAATTACACCCAATGACTTGGCCTCCACTGCCGCCCATGGAAACAAATTCCATAGATTCACCACCCCCTGGCTAAAAAAATCTCTTTGCATCTCTGTTCTGAACGGGCGCCCTTCAATCCTTAAGTCATGCCCTCTCGTACTAGACTCCCCCATCATGGGAAACAACTTTGCCAGATCGTCTCTGTCCATGCCGTTCAACATTCAACATAATCTGGTTCTAAAATGGTGGTTCCCAACCTGGGACCCTTAATTAATGGTATTGGTCCATGGCATAAGAAAAGTTGGGAACCCCTGTCCTAAAACTTGAACACAACATATACAGTAAGTAGTTATCATTACTAAAGCTTGGGAAGAGTGATGAATGTTCTTTAGGTGCCTAGAAAACAACAATTCCTGGTTTAGAAGGTGGATTCAGGGTTGCAATCTGAAATGATTCTGAAGCACTCATGCAAAACCTTATTCTGTAACTTCTAACTCACTCACCTTTTTGTTCCAGTAGTTTTATCATATGTACTGGGGCTGCTGTGGAATTAGTAAACTCTACTCCCATCCTGCGAGTTTCTGCTCCTCCATCTTCTTCTGGGAAGCCTTTTACTTCTGAACAATTTCCTCTGGGCGAGTGCAGAAGGTGAGGGGGTCGGGGCCGTCTACCAGCCCCTTGCTCGCTGCCACTGGAGGACAGAGTCTGCATGGAATGACCGCTCTCTCTCTCTCTCTCTCTCTCTCTCATCCACTGCTCTGGGAGGAGGGTCCCTGCATTCGAACAGTCTTCCTCTCTCTCTCTAACTGGATGCTGCCAGAGTATTGTGATGTAGTCCTGGGTCTTGGGCAAGGATTAATTAACATGGTTTGTGGACTGGACTCTATAGTTCACGTTACGATGTGTTTCTGGCTTCATTCACTCCTTTTTTATTGCTATTTTGGGCAATTTGTGGATCAAGGTGGCCTGCAGTTAGCAGGCCCTGAGCTGAACAAAATACACCTGGACTCTTTCGATTTTGTGGTTTATGTTCTGATTTTCACTCTTTTTTGTTGCCTTTTGTGCAATTTTGTTGTTTTTGCACGTGGAGACTGGATGTTTTTCTTCAAACGGGTTCCATGGTTTTCTTTGCTTTGTGGCCATCTGTGAGGAAGAAAAATCTCAGAGTTGTATACTGCATACATACTTTAATAATAAATGTGCTTTAAATCTTCAACTCCTCTAGTTTTGGAACAATTTGCTTCTTTTACAGGAAGGATCCTTTGCGTGTGACAAGCAGAGCCAATGTTTCCTGAAAACGTTGGGCTGCTTCTTAGTTCCTGAGAATCCCGCCAAATCAGGGCATCCTGCCGGTGAGTGCTCAAGTACTCTTGTGACTGCTCTGACCGTCAAAGGCATGCACTTTCCTAGGACGATGCTGAAATCTAGAGGCACTGTGTCTCTTTGTTGTGCTACACTGGAGGAGTTACACACACAAAACGCTGGAGGAACTCGGCATGTCAGGCAGCATCTGTGGAGGGGTAAAAACAATTAACATTTCAGGACAAGGACGTTCATGGTAGGGTAGGGGGCTGGGTTCAGTTTAAGGCCTGGGTTTAAATGTGCACCGTTCCTTCTGCATATGCTGAAAAACACAGAGAGCCGTACCGAACTGTGTAGTCTGGATGTGGATTCTCTCATGATTGAGCAAATTTAGGTGAACAAGGCTCCTAAAATGCACTGACAGAGACTGATCAAACACACTGCCATATCCATCACCCACTCACATGTACTCCGGTCAGACAAAGCCACAATGTTAAAATTCTCATCCTTATTTTCAAATTCCTCACCTTCCCCTATCTCCAATTCCACAACACTCTGTAATTTCTACCTATTTCATTGCCCCTGAGGTTCATTTGGACTCTTTCAGTTTTATGGTTTTATATCCTGTGTTTTTGCCTCTTCTTTCTTGGATTTGTTTTTTTTCCACGTGGGGAGGGGTTGATGTTCTTGTTGCCATTTGCGCAATTTTTTGTGAGTGAGGGGGGCTTGACGTTCTTGTTGCCATTGGCATAATTTGTTTTTTTTGTGAGTGAGGGGGGCTTGACGTTCTTGTTGCCATTGGCATAATTTGTTTTTTTTGTGAGTGAGGGGGTTGATGTTCTTCTTGCCATTGGCACAATTTTTCTGCATGGGGGCGGGGTGTTGATGCTTTTCTTTGAATGGCCTCCATGATATTTTTTGTTTCACAACTCTCTCCGGGGAAGACTAATCTCAGGGTTGTATACTGCACGCATACTTTGATAATCTATGTACCTTGAACCTTGATAACCATTTCACCATTGGCATCTCTGTGTTCAGTTGACAAGGTCCTAGCTCAGGAATTCCTACAATCATTTCCTCCCTTTCCTCGTCCAGTTCATTTGTTAAAACCTACCTATGACCAAGCTTTGGTCATCTCCCCTTGCATATTGGTGTCAAGTTTTGATTGCCAAAGCTCCTGCAAAGAAACTTGGAAAACTTTAATGAAGTCACCAAGCGACTAAGCTCTTGTCGATGTTGTGTGCCAGCCATCTATGTGACATGTGTTAGAGTGTTTTTTTGGGGGGTTAGCTCATGTAGCAAATAATGACAGCAACTGACTTCAGCCACTAGCCTTCAGATTCAGATGTGAACTGTGAATTAAATCCAAAATGCAGCTCTGCACAATGGCTTCCTAAAATCCACGAATCTCAGTTAACTGGAAGACCAGACAATGCTGATTTAAATTCATTATTTGGGTGTCTGTAGTGAAGGTGTGAAGAGGGAGGTGTGAGGTTGTATGTATTTGAGTGTCACTTGGGTGCCTGTAGTCTGGATGCAAAATGGGAGGCGTAAGGGTGGTGTGTAGTTCAAAGAAGTATTGTGAGTATGAATCGTCCTTTGATTTTTAGCATGTAAAATGTCATGTAGTATTGGGTCAAGGAGACCTCTTGCTCCGAAAGGGGTCTCAATTATGATGCCTATTGTGTCTCATTCTGTCGAATAAAGAGACTACTTCATATCTACCAGCACTTCTCTCTGGTGACTTTCTTCACGCAATAACAGTGCGCACACCCAGATGCAAGCTGTTGTCCATGCAGCATGCTTCCTCTCTCGAAACAGCTGACGCATCCAAAGGAACGGCTGACAATGATACAGTTCGGCACCAGCAGCATCACACGAGTTGCCAGTCAATGTCGAACTCAGCATAGGACTGCCTTAGGGACTCATTTACTCCCGAAGCCTTCCCATGAGTGGGTATAGGTACTTGTCAGCGGAGGTTTGAGATCAGAGTTTTCCTTCTCCAAGACCAGCTGCCAAACACGGCAGACGAGCCCCGTCTACTCAGAGCAACTGGTTTTAAGGTGCCAGTAACCGGCCTTAGGCCTTTCTCCCGTCAGAATCAGAATCAGGTTTAATATCCCTGGCATATGCCATGAAATTTGTTGTAGAAAAGGTTCCACCGGGCTTAGTAGCTAAGCCACACTTGCAGACCAGGAGCCGGACTTGGTTGTCAGAGGCTATTTGAGGCTCACGTTATTGGGGGCATTTAGTAGGTAATGGGGGCTTACCCCCATTATCACCCCTGGCTATAACACCCTTAAGGAACCAATGTGATAATGCTTTTGATGAAAGTCACGATTCTGCATCTGACTGTATGCAAGGCTGGTGTGTATATGAATATGAAATTCAGACATCAACCACAATTTCCTGAAAAGTTAAGAACTTATTTTGTTTTCGGAATGTTTACTTTGTCATTCATCCTAGATCCTTGCCATCAGGAACTATGGGTCTGTTGACTTTGTGATGCATTGACTTGCATTTGCCTTGGGCTTCCTCTCGTTAATTGTCCTGTTCCAGCAGCAGTCTTATAAATCAAAGACCTTGGTGGACAGAACTGAATTGTTTGCAAAGATAATTGCTTTCAGCCACAGTGAGATTATCAACATCAGTTCTCGCTGCACAAACCTTGCACAATCTGCTCTGATACCAAAAAAAATATTAACTGCTGCAACAGCAAACTAAACAGCTCACCATAGAGACGTACTCTGCAGTTTGGGTACATAGCAAATATTAATTCCAACAGCAACCAGTCTTCAGATTTGAATGTGGATTGCAGATTGAATTTTAAATGCACCTCTGATCAATGGGCTTCCTGGAGCTGACCACCTGCAATGTCTGCATGTGCATGAATGCAGCTTGGTAGACATTCATTTTAGGTGTCTGGAGTGTTGGAGGTGTTTGAAAACTATATGTAATTCAAAGGAAGCATTGTAGATACATTGTAACTATAGAATTGTCCTGCCGTTACCTTCGATCCTTAACATATAAAATGTCATGTAATATTGGGTCAGGCAGGCCTCTTCTTCCAAGTGTGTCTCAAATATGATGCCTACTGCTCGCTTTGTTGAAGAAAGACTTCTACATCTACTGTTAGAGAATCAAACACAAAGTAGGCAAAGACCTTGAAACTAGTTACCGCCTTTATCTCATGATATCACGGGGAACTGTTCTTTCAAGGAACGATTCCCTCAATGCAAGGTTACAGTTCAAATTAATACAGCAAGTCTAATCACACAACTCTCAAGACACTATTTCTGCAATTTACACAAAATTAGCACCTACATAATGTGTTCCCCATTGATCAGAGTACAAAACAAGCCATTAATGACATTAATGACATGATCTATTGTTCGTACAAATAAGATAGACCCATTGTGCTTCTTTTCATGCTATCCCCAATATTCTGTTAACCCTTAGTTCTCAAGCCTAATTTTTCCTCCATATCTACACGCTTCAGAGTCTCTCTGGAGACTTTGTTCACAGTCACAACCATATCCACACTAATCATTCTCATGTGTTACACAGAATTAACATCAGTCACTCAACCACCACATTAATGTAACACACGCAAAATGTTGGAAGAACTTAGCAAGTCAAGCAGATCTACAGAGGCAATGTTTTGTGTTTATTGCTCAAGACTTCCTTCATCTGAAGAATCTATGAAGCGGCTTGGAGCAGCTGGATGAGGAAAATGAAACAAAAGGTGAAGAAATGCTGGAAGAGTTCAGCCAGTGGAAAGAGGACACGTCAATCCAGCGAAACGTCCTCAGTACAGATTCGACAAGGGGCGACAGGGTCAAGTTAAGAAAGGAAAAAGTTTGCTAGGGCAGGAGCAGGCTAGAACAATAGATACTTTATACTTTATTGTCACCAAACAATTGATACTAGAACGTACAATCATCACAGCGATATTTGATTCTGTGCTTCCTGCTCTGTGGATTACAAATATTAAATATTTAAAATATTAAAAATAGTAAAAATTAGTAAATATAAAAAAAATAAATTATAGATCATAAATAGAAAATAGAAAAATGGGAAGTAAGGTAGTGCAAAAAAACCAAGAGGTGGGTCTGGATACTTGGAGGGTATGGCCCAGATCCGGGTCAGGATCCGTTCAGCAGTCTTATCACAGTTGGAAAGAAGCTGTTCCCAAATCTGGCCATACGAGTCTTCAAGCTCCTGAGCCTTCTCCTGGAGGGAAGAGGGACGAAAAGTGTGTTGGCTGGGTGGGTCATGTCCTTGATTATCCTGACAGCACTGCTCCAACAGCGTGCGGTGTAAAGTGAGTCCAAGAACGGAAGATTGGTTTGTGTGATGTGCTGCGTCTTGTTCTACTAGGACAGCCCTGTTTATGGTTATTAAGTGGGAAGTAAAGATAGGTAATGTGATGTTGGGACACTAGTCTGGGAAGGTTGCATCAGAAGCAGTGCTCAGAAGCGAAAGTTCGTCTTAAATTAGCGAAATGGCGCAAAAGTTTGTCTTAAGTTATTTTCTTGTGATTGCAAAACCCTGTTGGACATTGGTGATATAAAATACTGTAAGTCCCATTCACTGGCTCATGATGAGACCACTGGCGGAGGAGCTCCATGGAGTGGTCATTGCGTAGACCAGCCTCTCCTGCTGTGGTGTCGCTTGCTACATCCACCCCAGGGATGATGTGCTGGAGGCGGTATGGGAGAGAACAGAGGTTCTGGGGGTCATGCTGGAATCTGTGCTGGCCCTTCCCATTGGTGCTGCTCCCCCTCGAGGACAAGCCGGATTGCCTTCACCTGCAGCTGCGGGAGATGAGAAACTGCTGCGTGCTTGTTCTTACAGAAACATGGCTCCAGGGCAACATCTCATGCACCATCACTCTCCAGGACGTGTCACTCAAGGACTTGTGCTAATATTATTTTGTTTGCATAACTATCATGTGCTGCATATGACTGTGCGTGCTGTGTTTTGCACCACAGCCCCAGAGGAGCACTGTTTCGTCTAGCGTTCGATGTGTACATGTGCTTATGTGTATACCAAGCTGTGGAGGGAAGACCTCCTGATGAAGTGTGGTTGGTGACAGTCTGACATATGATGTGCCGTTTGGATAGGTTCTTCCAGCGTGGGCGGTGAGAGTGTCCACCAGAAGTGGTGGATGAGGGTTTGATTTCAACATTTAAGATAAATTTGGGTAGGAACATGGATGGTAAGGGTATGGTGGGAGCTATTGTCTGAGTGGAGATCGATGGGAGTAGGCGTGGACTAGATGGGCTGAAGGGTCTGTTTCTGTACTGTAGTGTTCTACGATTCTATGACTCTATTTCCATCTTTGTTTTAGAATCTTGCATCTGATTTCATTTGTTCCCATTACTGAGGAAGAATGAAGTCTTGTATCCCTGCACTTACTTCGCATGAGTTGCCATAGCAACTAAAGGGTCGTCCAAGGTATAATAATATTCCTGTTAATTTACAGAAAAGTGGTACACAGGTCCAGCAGTCAAGCTCTGAGTGATAAATGTGAAAATCGATAACAGAGGCTGCTGAAAGGCCTCATCTGCACGATCCTCTAACCAGAGCTTTCAACAGCTGGATTTATTTCAACATCTGCACCATTCTCCAATCAGAGCCGTCAACAGCTGGATTTATTTCAACATCGCACCATCCTCCAACCAGAGCCGTCAACAGCTGGATTTCATTATTTATTTACTTCTATGATTGGTGAAAAATTACAAATAAATCAGAATCAGGTTTATTATAATTGAAAACATTAAAAATAACTAAATTGTAAAATAAATGAATGGTATGAAACAACAATAAATAACAAAGTCATGATTGTGGGTCCATGGAGCTTTGAGAAAAATGGCAGAGGCATTTTGAGTTTAAGGAAAACCACAACAAAATCCGTTATTGTCAACCCAACACAGAACATAAAGCACGGTAAAAAACTTCCCATCATTACACCATCACGTCAGACCAGCCTCTCGAAGTGAACCCCAACTCGATATGAGTGGTTGTGAATTATGCCTGTGTTTCCTCCCATTACATTACCCTATGCAACGCCCTGAGCTGTAATAGCATTGTGCTAACCACTATGCTACTCGCCTACACCGTTTAAGACATTTTCAATGATGGAGTGTTGTATTTTAGAAATAAAACTCAGCGCCTCTGTACCTTTGGTGGACAGGTTGGACTCAGGGTCAGCCAGAGGAAGACCGAGACCTTGACCTTCAATGTAGTCTCCTCCTCCCATCAAGGCATATGGCGTCAACTTAACGAGCATCGGCAGATTCACCTACCTACACAGCATCACTCGGCAGGATGGTGGGACCACGGACAGCAATTTTTTTTAGATTATGAGAACACTCAGTCCTCGTTTATTGTCATTTAGAAATGCATGCATGCATTAAGAAATGATACAATGTTCCTCCAGAGTGATATCACAGAAAAACAGGACAAACCAAAGACTAACACTGACAGAACCACATAATTATAACACATAGTTACAGCACTGCAAAACAATACCATAATTTGATAAAGAACAGACCATGGGCAAGGTAAAAAAAAAGTCTCGAAGTCCTGAGTCAATTGACTCCTGAGTCCCTGATAGCAGGTGGCAAAGGGAGAAACTCCCTGCCATAAACCTCCAGGCACGGACAACTGCCGATGCATTGGAAGCACCCGACCACAGCCGACACTGAGTCCGTCCATCCGAAAACTTCGAGCCTCCGGCCAGCCCCTCCGATACAGCCTCCCGAGCGCCATCCTCTGCCGAGCGCCTTCGACCTCGTCCTGGCCGCCAAAACAAGCAAAGCCGAGGATTCGGGCCCTTCTCCTCCAGAGATTCCAGACCACACAGTAACAGTGGCAGTGAAGCGGGCAGTTCAGAAGTTTCTCCAGATGTTCCTCCGTACTCTCTCATCTATCTCCATCAAATCAGAATTGTGCATGGTCCCCTACTTGACAGATAACAGACATCACCACTGAAGTGGCCACGCGCGCTGCGTCGCGCCGCCATCTTCTCCTCCTCTGCAAAGGTAGAAATGTCTTCAGATCAATGAGCAACATTTGGGATCAACCAAGTGCAGCATCCACACTCAGCTGAAGCTGCACCAGCTCTGGGTTCTGACTCTTGTTCGGGTCAGAATGCCGGCACATGCCAGAGAACGACCTTGCCTTGTTGTCATTCCACATCTTGAGCCTCTGGAAGATCCTCCGTATTTCCTGGCCAAGAAAGATCTCCAAACACGCCCTACTCCTTCTGTGTCACCAAAAGGATATGGCCACAATCGTCATGAGGAAATGTTGGAGGTGGACTGGGCACGTGATGAGAAGAGAGGCCAACACCGTCATCAATCAACATTTCATTGCACCCCTGAAGAGTGGAGGAGTCGAGGGACACCAAAGACAACCTGATGCCATACCATGGAGGCAGAAATGAGGACCCTGAACCACACCTGGGGCACAATGGAGAAGATGGCCAGGGACAGAGAGAGATGGAGACCTTCATTACTGCCCCAAACACCAGAGGCATAAGAGGCATTTGATGATAATGTTGATATTTTAATAATAAAAAGAAGGTGACAGATAACTTGGAAAGAAGTACAACTAGATGATATAGAGGAACAATGGGAACTTAGAATGCACATGTACAAATCGCTGAAATAGCAACATTTATAAATTAGGCCATGAATAAACTAGGTGTTAAGACTTGTATTTGGAGAGAAGTAGGTATAGTTTCGATAAATATATTGAATCCTGGTTGGACTCACTAGGAGTGCTGAGTCTAGTTCTAGTTCCAATTATACATAGGACATAGTGACATCGGAGAGATGCAAAAATATACTTTTAATTTTTTTTATATCTTAGAGGTAAAGCATGGGTCCTTCCAGCCCTTTGAATCATGCAGCCAGCAACCCCCAATTTGAGTGAGGCTTCCGTCAGTCAGGGTCGACCACGGATGTTGCGTTTTAGCCGTCTAGATACACAAGCCTGGGCCGTACGATATGGAGAGCAAGCTGTTGCCAAGGTAGCAAGCTCCCTCCCCCTATGTATCTGATGAACCCAAAGGAACTGCAGAGGCTGATATAGTTTGGTACTAGTAGCATTGCAAGAGTTGCTAGACAGCGTTGAACTCGACGTAGGACTGCCTTAGGGACTCCAGCTCCGGACTTTTCCCTCAGGGTTCACTCCCAAAGCCTCCCCCATGAGAGGGCATAGCCGCAAGGCAGCGGAATTTGAAATCGGAGTTTTCCTCCTCCTAGATGAGCTGCCAACCACGGCTAACAAGCCCCATCTGCCATGAAGCAATCCATCTTAAAGGCCCCTTCCCCTGTCAGTAAAAACAATTCTACCAAGCTTGGTAGCTAAGCCACACACGAACGCCAGGAGCTGGACTTGGTTCTCAGAGGCTGTTTGAAGCGCACACCATTGGGAGTATTTAATAAATAGTGGGAGTTTGTCCCATTACCACACCCAGCTATAACAATTTTAAGGAAGCAATGGCCAATTTAACCGAAGCCTAATCACAGGACAATTTACAATGAGCAATTAACCTACTAATGGTACACCTTTGGAATGTGGGAAGAAACCTGAGCATCCGGAGGAAATCCACACATTCCACTCCAAAAACAACAGACTTGATCTCTTTTTTTCTTAAAAAGACCTTTAAAATCACGTGTATTGCCTCATAAGAAAGAACAAGACTGGAGGACATCCATGCAGCTTGTCAATAAATAAAATAGGAACTGCTGAAGGAAGCAATCAAGCAGCAAATGATCCATGAAGAACAGATGTATGGTCTGGTGTGATTTTCTTACCAAGAGCATTCAGGAAGATTATACATCATACTGGTGAAGTATTCTTCATATCACACACTGGAAATGATTACTGCAGGGAATGGGCAGGGAATGGTTGAGGTGCTTAGTGTAAATGAATTTACAAGCTGCGTGAATGTGTAAGTTTTTTTTTATCATTTAAAGATACAGCGTGGAATTGGCCCTTCCGGCCCTTCGAGCTGCACCACTCAGCAATTCCCAACAGCCCCGATTTAGTCCTAACCTGATCACGGGACAATCACAATGACTAATTAACCTACCCGGTTAGTCTTTGGACTGTGGGAGGAAATGGAGCACCCAGGGGAAAAACCAGGCATTCCACAGGGAGGATGTGCAGAGGCTCCTTACAGAGGACGGCGGGTTTGAACTCTGAACTCCGACACCCGAGGTGTAATACTGTCACACTAACCGCTACGCTAACGTGACATAGAGAAAGAGCATGTCCACTCCATGAAGATCATAACCTGCACTATTGTGCAAATGTCTTAGGCACACACATATATATGGCTAAGTTGACTAAGACTTTTGCACAGTAGTAATTTTGTATATTGCACTGTACTGCTGGGGCAAAAAAAAAATTTCATGAGATATGTGAGTGATGATAAACTGAATTCTGATATGGGTCTCTATTGTGGTCTGAGAGTGGGAAAGGGGGCAGGGAGAGGGGATTCATGGTTGGGAAAAGGGGAAGGGAGAGAGGAGGGAGTGGGAAGCACCAGAGAGACATTCTGTAATGATCAATAAACCAATTGCTTTGAATCAAATAACTTCACCTGATGTCTCAGTGCTGGGTGTGTCTACACCCACGCACGCACCCGCCCCCCCCATACCTGGCACTCTTTCCCTACCACCTGTCCCACACCCCTCCCACGCCAATCCGCCATCGCCATTCTCAACATTGTTTGCTCCCGCCAGATTTACAAACTCACTTTCCGTTGGACAAATACAGTAAGAAAATTGATATAAAATAGATACAAAGAGATCAAACAGAGGGCTGAAATACTATTGAGCAGTGAGTGATTTAAGTGAATAGTATGGATACATTTAAAAGGGAGAGGGACAAACATATGAACACAGGGTAGACCAATAGATGTACTACAGATGGAGAAGGACCAGAGGAGATCTAAATGGTTCTAATATGTTCAAGGCTGGCCATTGTGATTAGATCTTGTTGTAAGTAACGATTCTGGGCGTGACACAATATGAGGGGAACGCTCAGACTGAGCAAGGGGAAGGGGACATGTCTTCTGCAGAGCAAACACTAGGGGGAAGCACCGACTCCAGTTTGGACACCACGTCAATGAGCAACTCACTGCTGGGGTACGCCTGCAGTACCTTAAGTTCTCAATGTCTTTTAAGAGGACTTCTAAGGTCCTTAAAAAGGATAATAACACCTTTGGTTGAGCCAGTAGAAACCGCTGCGATTGAACACACTGGAAGGATACTTGAAGAAACCAGATGAATGGCAGAGGGAAAATAAGTGAGACTGAAGTTAAGGAACAAAGAAATGGGATGTTGGGTGGAAGTTAGTAGAACCAAAACAGGAGCCCCTTCACAAGTTACACAGAAGAGCTGGTTCCAGACGCAAAAGAGTTAAGGATGAGTACATAAACTGCCAGTCTCAGACAGAAACTGAATTAGTCAAAGAGTAACTTGAAAAGCTGAACAAAACAGTTGCAGCCTCAAACTTCAAGGTGGCGGGGTGGAGATATGTCTCTACCAAAGGAGGTGTAAGGCGCTCCTTCCCTCCACTGGCCTGCAGGTCACCCTTGGGCAAGGTGTAGCACCTGCTTAGCCCCCTGATCAGGGTCACGTGAAACCACGGGAGCAGGTGGTGGATGGTCATGTGAGCAGCCGGTGCACATCACAAGTCCTGGTTGATGCCAGGCAGACAACCTCTGAAAAATATTGATAATGGCTGGGGTCACCCGTCTTGTAAAGGCACTCCCCAGAAGAAGGTGATGGCAAACCACTTCTGTAGAAGAATTTGCCAACAGCAATTACGGTCTTCGAAAGACCATAATTGCCCACGTCATACGACGTGGCACATAGTGATGATGATGTTGGTTTTATACACACTTCTTATAGCAATTTATAGTTTTTATTTTTATGTATTGCAATGTACTGCTGCGGCAAAACAATTAATTTCACAACATACGGCAGTGATATTAAATCTGATTCTGAACAAAAAAGGTACATAACTGTGATCTGAGTTTGTTTACAAACACTAATGATGCTGTAGATCTGGGGTTCCCAACCTTTTTTTATGCCATGAAGCCCTACCATTAACTGAGGGGCCCGTAGACCCCAGGTTGGGAACCCCTGATCTAGATGCTGGAAATCCAGAGTAACACACACAAAATACTGGAGGAACTCAGTAGGTCAGGCAGCATCTGTGGAAAGGAATAGAAAGTCTCCGGGGCTGATGAAGACGAGTCTCAGCCTGAAATGTCGGCTTTGCTCCTCTCCATAGATGCTGCTTGACCTGCTGAGTTCCTCCAGCATTTCATGTGTGTGGCTCTGAGCTTGTTTATTTTATTTTACTCATTGAGATACAGCACGGAATAGGCCCTTCTGCCCTTCGAGCTGTGCTGCCCAGTAATCACCAGTTTAGCCCTAGCCTCATCATAGGACAATTTACAATGACCAATTAACCTACCAACCTGTATGTCTTTGGACTGCGGGACAAAACCAGAGCACCCAGAGGAAACCCACGTGCTCATGGGGAAAACAGACAATCGCCTTACAGGCAGCAGCGGGAATTAAACCTGGGTCGCCTGTACTGGAGAGCAATGTGCTAACCACCTCACTACCATGTGTTGTGAACTCGAAACAACACTTGACACAGAGGAACCCGAGTCTGCAACTTAGAACAAGTTGCCAGATCGGACATCGTCAACTGATGCCAGTAATGGGCAGTACTGAGACAAACTCTAAGAGCTTATCTTAGAACAAACTCTAAGAGCTGCTGTTCTTTAAATAACTATTATTGACTGCATCATTTCTCCACTCCCCGGTATTGTTACTTAAGCACAGAAGCTTTGGTAACAAAAGTCACAAAAATAAGTGAGGCTGGGAAAGATTAGGAAGGTAAGTTAATCAAAAATAGGACAGGAGAGATGGTATCAGTCAATGACATACAGGAATATGATTCCCTTGGGTGGGGAACAGCAATCTATGCAAAGTAACACAACAGTGAACATGCTGCACAAAGTGTATCTTTTCAAGAGGCAGATCACATCAGAGACTCCATGCACATCTACATGGAGATTCGGTTCTCACTATTTACCCATGGATAATGATCACTATTTATGGAAGCTGTTCAGGAATCCACAGTTTTAATATTTATTGTGTACTCATGTAGATGCTGATGATATCCAATTACCATTTCCTTCTTCCACAAAAACACGCCACAGGAAGACATTTTATTCAATTATTAAAAACCTATTAATTACATTTTAATTAATTAAAAATGAATTGGCAAATCCCATGAATACCTCAGTAAGTATCATATCACAGAGTCGACAGTAGCATGGCAACTGTATCCATGGTTACAGCAGCAACCGGCTCTCCAGTGGCATGGCTGACATCAGGGAAATTATGGACTCCATCGGAATGAGAATGGCCAGTTGTTAAGTCACATCCAGGACTGAGAAAAAACAATCGATGTCCAGTAAAATATGGTGTGAGTAACTAAGATACAGTATCTTCACCACCTTTGGTATATTAACTTGTCCTCAGAAAACTTGCGTTTGAATTTCCTGAACTTGGATAAACCTGCTGACCCACACAGCCCACAGCCAATTTGCACAAGATCATCCTAAAGAGCATCCATAATTTGGAAAAGGAGCAAGTATTGGGGACTTTTGAAAAGGATGTATCACAGAAGTAATATTAATCAGATAGGAAAGTTCCCAATGCTTTCTGATGGTGTTAATGGCCCATCAGCATTGGGCGAAGAGAGACCAAGTTGACCTACCAAACTTTAGAAAAAAGACCTATTCAAGCACGGACACTGTTGCACCTACAGCCAACCACATTGTCCAGAAGTGCTTTCTATTCATCATTATTATGTGCCCTGTCGTGTGATGTGAGCAATCATGGTCTTTCCATGATCATGATTGTTCCTGGCAAATTTTGCTACAGGAGTAGCCTGCTATTGCCTTCTTCTGGGCAGTGTCTTTACAAGACAGGTGACCCCAGCCATTATCAGTACTCATCAGAGATTGGTTACCTGGTATCGGTTGTTGCCTTATCCGGACTTGTGATATGCACCAGCTGCTCACGCGACCATCCACCACCTGCTCCATGGCTTCACGTGACCCTGACCGTGGGGGGGGGAGGCTAAGCAGGGGCTACACCTCGCCCAAGGGTGACCCACAGGCTAGCAGAGGGAAGGAGGGTCTTACACCTCCTTTGGTAGAGACGTATCTCCACCCCGCCACCCATTTGTTATTACCCTTGCATGATTGAATGAGCAATGAGATGTGAGAGGGAAAGGCTATATTGGAAAATAATGTTATGTTTTGATAGTTTCCATTTGCTTTAGTTATGATTTGAATCTTTCATTTTAAGAGCAAGTGCTTTTGACTGCATTGATTTTGATTTTGAATGAGGCCATTTGCCAAACAAGTATTTGACTGGTGGAGTACTTTTCACCTCCCAGGCTTTCCCACAGTTTCAGCCAACATAATTATACCATTCCCTAAAGCCCGTTAGCCTTTGTGCCAATGGTCAAAATGTGGAACTATTCCAAGTACTTGGAATATCAGTGTTTCAATTCTGTTTTATTTCTTCTTAGACTTTGATGGTTGAGGGAAAGCTCTTAAACTAAAACTATCAACCCCCCAGAATTGTAATGAAGCCCGCATTTGATTTCTTTCAACTTTACATGCTTCACATTGTAATAGTATATGTTCAACTGTTTCATAATGATGACAAAACCTACACAACCCAGAGTGATGCTTTCCAACAAGTTAAAAGGAATAATTAAGCATAGTTGCCCAATTCTAAGTCTTGTTTTACCCCCTCCTCCCAGAAAACCAACAGTTGTATGTATTCTGTAAGGGTGTCCTTCCCTATGCCCATGATCTCACAAGTCTTGTCAACTCTTAACCCTACCAACCCCTTAGCTTCTGACTTGCTAAGTGGAAGGTCAATGTCCACTGTTGAACTTTTAACAGCTTTCTTAGCTAAACAATCACTCCCTTCAACACCTCTGTGTGCGGGGACCCGTAAGAAGAAAACATATGAACCAATACCTTGTATATGAAATAATGTTTGATGAGTTTCCTACAGTAAATCTGATCTACTGCTTGAATGACCTGTGTTAAGACTCATCAAAAGCTGGTGGTGGACCTGAGGAGAGCTAAGGTACCGGTCACCCCTGTTTCCATCCAGGGGGTCAGTGTGGACATGGTGGACGATTACAAATACCTGGGGATACGAATTGACAATAAACTGGACTGGTCAAAGAACATTGAAGCTGTCTACAAGAAGGGTCAGAGCCGTCTCTATTTCCTGAGGAGACTGAGGTCCTTTAACATCTGCCGGACGATGCTGAGGATGTTCTATGAGTCTGTGGTGGCCAGTGCGATTATGTTTGCTGTTGTGTGCTGGGGCAGCAGGCTGAGGGTAGCAGACACCAACAGAATCAACAAACTCATTCGTAAGGCCAGTGATGTTGTGGGGATGGAACTGGACTCTCTCACGGTGGTGCCTGAAAAGAGGATGCTGTCTAAGTTGCATGCCATCTTGGTCAATGTCTCCCATCCATTACATAATGTACTGGCGCAGGAGTACATTCAGCCAGAGACTCGTTCCACCGAGATGCAGCACGGAGCGTCATAGGAAGTCATTCCTGCCTGTGGCCATCAAACTTTACAACTCCTCCCTTGGAGGGTCAGACACCCTGAGCCAATAGGCTGGTCCTGGACTTATTTCATAATTTACTGACTTAATTTACGTATTACTATTTAACTATTTATGGTTCTATTACTATTTATTATTTATGGTGCAACTGTAATGAAAACCAATTTCCCCCGGGATCAATAAAGTATGACTATGACTATGACTAAAACTGAAAAGGAATCTGATCAATAGACAGCAGAGCTTGAATAAATTAGACTTTCTCAGACTAGAGAGACATAACTAATGGAGTATACTAAGGCTCACTCCTTGGCTCACAATTGTTTACTGTCTATATTAATGACTTGGAGGAAGGGACAGAATGTGAGGTGCTTAAGTTAAGTTTACTGATGACATGTGGGATGGCATGCTCAAATGTGGCTGTTTTTAACAGGGTATGGGGATGGTGAGTTTCTTGTGGAAAAGTGTGGGGTCTTGCACTGGGAAAGAGGTATAAAAGCAGACTATTATCTAAGTGGAGAGAGTTTGCAAGTGAGTGAAGTACAGAAGGATATCGGTGTTCGTGTGCGTTAAATGCAAAAAGCAGGTAATTAAAAAGGCAAATATAACTTTGTCTTTTATCGGTGAAGTATTGTTATAATTGTACAGGAAAGGAATGGAGAGTTATGGGCTGAGTGCATGTCAGTGGGACTAGGTGAGAGTAAGAGTTCGGCACGGACTAGAAGGGCCGAGATGGCCTGTTTCCGTGCTGTAATTGTTATATGGTTAAATTACAACTTTCACTCCAACCACTGTAAGCCTGAAGTGATGGCAACCTATTCTGCTGTGTATACTGATAAATGGTTATTAAGTTGTTTCTTTATCACCAAACCAATTTCATCAGGAGCTGTGGAAGAAAAATGACTTTAGAGACCAGACTTCAAGCAGTGACATCTTTATTTAGCATGCGATCATAGAGAGCTTGCAAAAACGTGCACGGCTCTGAGTTACAGATCAATTTTGGCTCATTTTATACTTCTAAACAGGCGAACCTACGTGACTATTGGCATGCAAGTGAACCTGTTACGCAAGCAGATAGACGTAACCAGGAGCAGATAGGTACATCCGTAGCACCAGGTATATTTAATCATAGAACAGACAGTGACTAAGTCATATAAATGCATGTTCCTCCTTTCTGCACTCAGTGCTGCATCCTGATTATGAAAGACTGTCCGCTATAAGTCTAAGTTTAGGACATTGAGTTACAAAAGTTCATTAGGTTGCAAAGTTCAGATAGAAAAATGCAAGTTAGCTGCTTAACTCATTGACCTTTTTGCTGACCCTTGACCCTTCTTCCAGAGAAGTGAAGCTGATAGAATATGAATGCCAACAGTGTGAGCGCTAACAAGAGCGCTCACATGTAAGAGGCAATGTTATCCAGTGAGCTTCAGTTGTTTAAATAATTAGTGATATTCCTGAGAGAGAAGGTAAGACATTACTGCAAACCTACCTCCAGAGGGCCAAACCTTGAAGCTCTTTGTTTAGTAACAGAAACCCCAACTAAGAGTGCGTGCATAATGAAAATTTAATTGCTTCTGGCAGCATAGGAACGAAGTTACTCATGGAGTTATTTAAAGCCACGTGTTTGATTCTCTGAATCCGTAATAGGATCCGCGTATGACTGCCAACTGAGCACATCGAAACCAGCTTATAGCCTTCGCTTTCAGCTGAATGTTGCCGGGCAAGTCCAACATCTGCAAGGGCCTCACAGCAAATAACTAAAAAGAAATCAGGATCCATTAATCACACTGGATAACAAACCTTTTTGAAAGTGTTGCTTTTTCAGAAGTTTTTGTTTGTGATACACCACTTGAAGCTGAACACAAATATAGCTTCAGACTACTTGTAGGAATTTTTGGAAACAAGAAATCAACTTTGAATAGAGTAACACACACAAAATGCTGGAGGAACTCTGCAGGTCAGGCAGCAGCTATGGAAAAGAGTAAACAGTCAACGTTTCGGGCCGAGATCCCTCATCTGGACTTAGCCCAAAATGTTGACTTTACTCTTTTCCATAGATGCTGCCCGACCTGCTGAGTTCCTCCAGCATTTTGTGTGTGTTGCTTGAATTTCCAACATCTGCAGATTTTCTCTTGTTTTATTGAATATAATACATTTAATCGCGTAATGGTGCTGATGCTTTGTAATAATTCAACAAAGCTAAAAGTATTTTGTTAATGATTTTTATTTGTACTCAGTGTCTGAGGCCTCGTTTAGTGTCCAACAATAATCAGCCAGCATTGATGGATTCCAGTTGCCCTGATACCGTTTCTCCATGACCATAATGTCCTGGTGAAACCTTTCACTATGCTCGTCACTGACAGCGCCAAGATTTGCAGGGAAAAGGTCTAAATGGGAATGCAGTAAATTAAATCTCTTGTGACATGTTGCACTTCATGATCTCGTATGCTTGAAGCATGTTGTCAACCAGCTGCACAAGGTTTGGTGCTTTGCAGTTGCCAAGAAAATTTTCAACAACATCCTTGAATGTCTTCCATGCGACTTTCTCTGATCTCCCTAGAACGGCCTGTAATTGATGACCTGTTTGATTTCAGGACCAACAACAATGCCTTCCTTAATCTTGGCATCAGTTATTCTGATTTGAATCATGAATTGAAATAACAAATATAGGCAATTTTTTAAAAATGGTACATGATAGGGAAATCTCGTGGTGATTTTCATGACTGGCAGCCCAAATCCATAAGATAGACCCAAACGTATTCAGGAAGCAAAATCTTTGTTAGCCTGTGTAATGAGAGTGTTATCTAACTAGGAATAAAGGCTAAAACCAGCCACAAAGCTGTGACGTACAGCTGTACACAAGAAATCTGCAGATGATAATGACACATATTATGCCAATAAGTATAATTTGTTCAACATACGCACAGTGACATGTACCTCTGAAAAGGAAGCTTCATTGAAGTATGATTATTCAAAGGGCTCTAATCATATAGTAATATTACTGATTAACGTAGAGTGGGCTCAAAATTGCTTTAAAAGTGAAGTGGGCCACAGTTTCAGAGACAGAAAAGGTTGTAGGCTTTTTATTCCTTTCAATTTCATCCTGTTTTGTTTGAAATATCTCTGTTCGGCATCTGGAGACCGAGAATTCCCTCCTATTGACTGACACCACTGATGCCTCTCTAAAAGAGAAATGGTTTAACAGAGACACGTGTGGGTTTGTTGTACTGCTCTCTCTGAGGTGCGCGGGAGCGCGACCGCGCAGTAACCGAATCGCTTGCGCGCGCATAGCCTCTGGTGCTGCACAGCTGGGCCTTTCTTAACATTTAAACATTTAAAGTGTCGCACAGTTTTCATGCCATGTAAAAATTCCCTGCTCAGAGCAATGGTTAGTCTGCACAGCAGTAAAAAAAATTAAAGGGAAAATTGGTTAGATGTTTTGCAAATCCCTTTGATACACCATTGCTGTGAAACAAGAAGATAGACCTCTGGGAAATTTCCTTCACAGCCTTTGAAATGACAGTTAGGCTTCTGGGAAATTTCCTTCACAGCTGGACTTCCAGGAAATTTCCTGCACAGCCTTTGAAATGACAGCTAGACTTCTGGGAAATTTCCTTCACAGTTGGACTTCCGGGAAATTTCCTTCACAGCCATTGAAATGACAGCTAGACTTCTGGGAAATTTCCTTCACAACTGGGCTTCCAGGAAATTTCCTTCACAGCCTTTGAAATGACAGCCAGGAAATTTCCTTTACAGCTATACTTCCAGGAAATTTCCTTCACAGCCATTGAAATGAAAGCTAGACTTCTGGGAAATTTCCTTCACAGCTGGACTTCCAGGAAATTTCCTTCACAGCCTTTGAAATGACAGCTGAGCATGCAGCCTTTAGCTTTAACCACCTTTACTTCTTTCGCTCAATGCTAACTGCTCTACACTTCTTCTGATTATTGAATAGTGCGTATGTTGACACCATCCAGGTGAAGGGAACTGTGGTCTATTGAAGAATAACAATTTCCCTGTTTGAGACACTCACTCTCTCCTTAAGGAATTCACGGCTCCATCATATTCACTATCCTCCCTGGCCTAAGATTGTAAGACCACAAGATATAGGAGCAGAATTAGGCCATTTGGCCCATCGAGTCTCCTCTGCCATTTCATCATGGCTGATCCATTTTCCCTCTCAGCCCCAATCTCCTGCCTTCTCTCTGTATCCCTTCATGCTCTGACTAACCAAGAATCTATCAACCTCTGCCTTAAATATACCCAATGACTTGGCCTCCACAGCTGCTGTGGCAATGAATTCCACAGATTCACCACTTTCTGGCTAAAGAAATTCCTCTTCATCTCCGCTCTAACTGGACGTCCCTCTATTTTGAGGCTGTGTCCTCCAGTCTTAATTCCTCCTCCATAGGAAACATCCTCTCCACATCCATTCTCTTGAGGCCTCTCAACATTTGATAGGTTTCAATGAGATCGCGTTCCCTCCCACCCCCCCCCCCCATTCTTCTGGATTCCAGGGAGTACAGGCTCAGAACCACCAAATGGTCCTCACGTTTTAAGCCTTTCAATCCTGGAATCAATGTCATCACATCCTTTCTTAGATAAGCGGCCCAAAACTGCTCACAATACTCTAAGTGAGGCCTTGCCTGTGCCATATAAAGCCGGAATATTACATCCTTGATTTTATATTCTAGTCCTCTTGAAATGAATGCTAACATTACCTTCGCCTTCCTCACCACTGATTTAACCTGCCAAGTAACGTTTAGGGGATCCTGCACAAGGACTCCCAAGTCCCTTTGCATCTCAGATTTTTGAGCACATTTGATTTGGTTTTTCTCAGCTTCGACGAAGGCTAACCTGCAGTCTTAGCTCTGTTTCTCTCTCTCTCCACAGATTTTATTCAGTGATACAACATGGTGACCGGCCCTTCTGACCCAACGAGGCCGCACTCCCATGTGACCAATTAACCCAACAACCCAGACGCCTTTAGGACGTAGAGGAAAATGGAGGACTCAGTGGAAGTCCATGCGGGAAGGGGGAGAACGTACAAACTCCTTCATGATAGTAGCAGAACTGAACCCAGGTCACCAGCACTTCAATAGCACTACGCTATCGTTCTGCCCCCCAGGATTCAGGATCACCAGTGTGGAGGACGCCAGGGAATGAACCCAGGACCTCATACAGGCAAATCATGAGCTGTTCCATTGAGCTAGTGTACACCCCTGGCTTTGAGATGCACCTCTGACCTGCTCAATACCAGACATCCCACCCTGCAAAAACTCATTTCAGGGAGGTAGCACCATCAATTTGCGGGAGACTTCCGGGAGAGGTGGGATGTCTGCAATAGAGTAGCTCCTTAGCAGCCAGCCAGCTAGTTTAAATAACGTTAGCTATGCTAATGAACGAATGACACCTGTTAAACTCACCTCAACATGTCTTTTACAGTCTTAACCCACCATGGGCAATAGAAAAGTCACTGTTGCAAACAGTGCAGTGAGCAACACTGTCATTATTTTTGACCCCTATTAGGCAGGGGTACACTTTAGTGTAGTCTGGGGTGACGTACGTTTTATATTTCTTTGGAACACTCTGCCATGGCGTGCTCTCTCTCTCTCGCGCTCTTGCTTGCTTTCTCCCTCTTGCTTTCTCTCGCTCACTCGCTCTCAAAAAAATTGATTTCCGTGATATTGTATATAATTTATGGGCATCAGGGAGCCACTATTCATATGCGGGAGACTCCCGGAACTTCCGGGAGAGATGGGATGTCTTCAATACCTCCGGCATTTCCTGCTTTCCTATCAGGTTCCCTTCAGGTACCTGTTTCATTCTGGCTCCTGCCCGAACAGACTTTGTTCAGGTCACCCTTCAGCAAGGTCGTCTCCACATCCTCCTGTCACCTCTCAAAGGCAAGCTCACTCAGGGCACTGCGCTGCTCTCAGCCTGAAAGGCTGGTCAGCCTCCGTCTCAGGAACAATGTTAGCCTCTGCTGGCACAGCTTGCTGTCTACCACGGCACTGAAGAACCCAGGAAGTGCTCTAGCAGCTGGCCTCCAAGTCTCAGTCAATGCAAACTTACATCTCCACGTGGAAATAGTATTTGACTGCACACAAGGTGCAAATGTTATAGATACTGGCCAAGCAATTTCCTGCCGTAGGTGTCCTGTGCACAAGGAATCTCCTGAAACATCGGCTGTCTATTTCTCTCCCTAAATGCTACCTGACTCACCTGAGATCCTCTTGCATTTTGTGTGTTGCGCAGGCAAACTCCAGCTGGTGAGGTGGAGATACATCTCTACCAAAGGAGGTGTAAAGCGTTCCTTCCCTCCGCTGGCCTGCAGGTCACCCTTGGGCAAGGCGTAGCACCTGCTTGGCCCCCCGATCAGGGTCACGTGAAGCCATGGAAGCAGATGGTGGATGGTCGTATGAGCAGCCGGTGCACATCACAAGTCCTGGTTATGCGACCACTGATACCAGGCAGAAAGTCTCTGTAGAGTACTGATAACTGCTGGGGTCACCCTTCTTGTACTGCCCAGAAGAAGGCGATGGCATACCACTTCCGTAGAAAAATTTGCCAAGAACAATCATGGTCATGGGACCATGATCACCTTCGTCATTCAACACGGCACATAATGATGATGTCATATGACACAGCACATAATGATGATGTCATACAACATGGCACACAATGGTGATAATGACAGGGAAGCTTTCCCCGCCACTCAGCTTTTCTGAAGCTGATGCAAGTTTCCCTGTCTCCCTGGAGGACTCTGCCACATCCCACTATTGTTATGACTTGCACTCGTTCCTTGTTTGCACTGTACTGTGGGCCTGTAAGGGTACTGCCTAAGATCAGAGCTCTGAGAAAAGGGACTACCAACACACTGAACTTAAGTTCAAGTTTGATTGCCATTCAACCATATACCTGTATACAGCTAAACAAGACAGTGTTCCCCCAGGGCCACGGTGCAAAACACAGCACATACAGTCACACGCAGTACATACAGTCACAAAATTCTATTAGCACAAGTCCCTGAGTGGCATGGGCTGAAGATTGACAGTCCATGTGACATTGTCCTGGAGCCATGTCTCTGCAAGAACAAGCGCGCAGCAGTTCCTCATCTTGTGCTGGGTCACCCGCAGACAAAAGCAATCTAGCTTGTCTTCCACAGAGCAAACACTGGAGAGCAGCACCAATGAGAGAGCTGACCTTCAGGGGCCAGCCCACAACCCACCACTGATCCCAGTGTGTCGGCCGTGCCTCGGTTAATCCTAATAGCCACTGTTCCTGAAACAGCTTCGCTTTGAAAGAGGAAGCCAACTAATGCAGTTTTGAACCTGGGAGCAATGAATTTTGCAATACATTTTGAACTTCCTAAAGGAGCAAATTCAAAGATTCAACGTCCACTTATTATCAAAGTATGTTTACAGAATACGAGTCTGAGGTTTGTCCTCCTGCAGGCAGCCACAACACAAAGAAACACCATGGAACCTGTTCAAAAAAACATCAAGCACCCAAAGTGTGAGAAAAGAACAAGTTACAGAAATGGCAAAAACCAAGTGAACAACACATAGAATATCAAACATCAAACCAAAGTTTGAAAGTTGTGTTAAATATGCGAATCAATATCATCATCAGTCCAACATTCTGCACTTTTCATTCTGACAACCTGTCTGTCTCTTTGAGACTAATACAATTAGATGCCTGCACTAGGAGATTAAGTTATCGAAGATTTGGATTGAATTGTGATTTGAATAATGATTTGGCTGTCAGGCTCACTGCAGTCCCTCAGCAGGAGAAGCAGTTGCTGTTGCATTTCATAAAGTCATTTTCTTTTTCTGTCTATGCCTGGTTAGCTGTGGCAACTCGACCAATGAAGCTTTCAGTCATGTTTTATATGACACAAGTCATCACGTTTCTGAAGAATTCACCTTTGATTATATCTAGTTGGGTCATGGAGACTGAAACAAATTTGCACATCTTTTCCCAAGCAGTAAGAGATTTGTTTGCATGGGGCTGCTATTCACCCCTTTGTAAAATTTGCAAGCTGGACAAAAGGCCGTTTGTTTGCTTGTAAACCCAACAGGATCTTCATGCGGTTCCTTTGCACTGATGCCCCACCAGAGGAAGGTCCACAGTAGCATAGTGGTTAGCACAACGCTTCACAAAACCAGCAACCTGGGTTCAATTCCTGCCACCGTCTGTAAGAAGTTTGTATGTTCTCCCTGAGACCACGTGCATTTCCTCTGGGTGCTCTGGTTTCCTCCCACAGTCCAAAGATGTACTGAATGGTAGGTTAATTGGTCATCATAAGTTAGGCTAGGATTAAGTTGGAGGATTTCTGGGCAGCACAGCTCAAAGGGCCGGAAGCCCTTTGTTGTTGAGATACCATGTTGTATCTCAATAAATAAAAACGTTTTCAAAAATTCCTTTTCAGTGAGTGGCCCATCCTCAGCTGGCTTAACTCACTCTCACAGCCATTATCAGAAGATTGAATCTGGCAAGTTCTGAGGCAGATAGAACTGTTCACTCTGGTCACGTTCCAAGCACCTACTGTGAGAGGAGTCACCTCTGCAGTTTTTTTTTCGCATTTTTGTGGGGAGATGTTCCACTGCCTCACCAGTTGTAAGTAACTCAACCTTTTCCTTGCCCTTTACACTTCACAGGTGAGTATTGTAATTATTATAAGGCAGTGCAGTTCAGATTTGCTCCGGTACAATACATTTCAACCAGATCGGCAATCATGTCTAACAGTGCATCTAGTCCTCTACATCCCCCATCACCTGGGACATCCCCTCTTCTCATTGCTACCAACAAGGAGGAGGTACAGGAGCCTGAAGGCACACACTCACAGTTACAGGAACAACTTCTTCCCCTCTGCCATCAGATTTCTGAATGGACATTAAACCCAGAAACACTGCCTCAGTTTTTTTCCCCTCTCTTTTTGCATTCATTGTTTAATGTAATTTTTAAATACCTTGTTGTGTATTTAATACCTAAGTAATATTTCAGTAATCTTGTGTGTGTGTATATATATATATATATAGTTTGATTAAGCATTCTCATTCATTTAAATAACTCATTACAGGTTATAAGTAAGATACTTTAATTGCATATGTCATCGCGTAACCATGTGGTACGTGCACATCTCGCATAAAGTAAACGCAAAGTCAGACCCCCATTTCGGAATCCCGTGTCTTCCTTTGAATTAGTTTAATGCTTTGAAGCTACGGAGCGTAACATTGCCAAGGATGGGACTGCCTCAGCATCTGTATGTTACAAACATAAGATACTTATTGTAATTTACGGTTTTCATTACTGCGTATCGCAATGTACTGCTGGTCACAAAACAACAAGTGTCATGGCCAATGCCCGTGGTGTTGCTGGTCACCCGTTAGGCACCGGACTGGTGTATGAGAAGTAGAGAGGACAAACAAAACCCTCCAGCCTACTGCCTCCAAAGCCGGGGAATATCTGTATCTGCCTGGCTGCCTTATCCAGTGGGATAACTTTCCAGGACTAAGGGGGCTTATGTGCCATTTCAAGGGTCTTTTTATTCTCAAAAGGCTGAAGATACCAGCAAACTGACTACAAAACAGACAGTTCTGATTCTGTACCAGAAACAGACCAAGCCTTTGATAAACCTGCATTGAAAACATGCAATAGAAGTGAATTTTCACCAGGTACATGTCTGGGAGATTGTGCAGTTTGAGGTACATTGGAAAGGTATGTGCTCTATCCCTTCAGCACTCTGAGAAATGGATAAAGCACAAAACTTTCCAAAATACCTCAAGCTAGCGCATGACAGAGCACGACTTTGCCACGCTGTCGTCATTCCACACCATGAGCCTCCTGGAAGATCCTCCGTGTTTTCTGTCCAAAATAGATCCCCAACCGCCCCCTGCTCCTTCAGTGTCACCAAGAGGACGTGGCCACAATCATCATGAGGCAACGCTGGAGATGGATTGTACACGTGATGAGAAGAGATGCCAACTCCATCATCAAGGCAGCCCTGAAGGGCGGAGGAAACGCAGGGGACCAAAGACAACTTAGCGCCGTACCGTGGAGGCAGAAATGAGGACCCTGAACCACACCTGGTGCACAATAGAGAAGATGGCCAAGGATAGAGAGAGATGGAGACCTTCATTGCTGCCCTAAACACCAGCGGCGTAGCAGGCAATGATGAACACTGAGAAAGGGAAGATCACAGCAGGTGTTCAAAGGATAGCGACGGGCACATTGCACCAAGACTCCATGCAGTGATAATTAAATGTGAATTCATCTCTTCCTCTCCAAACAGAGGTACGTGCAGTTGATTACGAAAGAACACCCAGAGGACATTGCATCTTTGGAATTCATTGCCAGAAGCGGCTGTGGAGGCCAAGTCATGGGGTATATTTAAAATGGAGGTTGATAGGTTTTTGATTAGTGTGACGTCAAAGTTTGTGAGGGAGAAAGCAAGAGAATGGGGTTAAGAGGGAAAACAAACCAACCACGATCAAATGGTGGAAGAGACCCAATGGGCCAAATAGCCTAATTCTGCTCCTACGTTTCATAGTCTGATGGTGGCAGTCGCAGCATTCCCGAACGTACACCTCACCGTGCTGGATGGCCAACAAGTGTCTTTCACCAAGCTGGTGACCTCCCAACAGTGCTTGGTGTCTGTCTCAGTCTATGCCCCCAAGTCCTCTGTCACGAAGCTGCTGGGATTGAACCCTCTTTCTTCGCTCTAAATAGGCGTGCCTCTGTTCTGAGGCTGTGTCCTCTGGTCCCACCATAGGAAACATCCTCTCCATGTCCACACTACGGAGGCCTTCCAACACTCCACAGGTTTTGATGGGCTACCGCCCTCATTCTCCTGAATCCCAGTGAGTACCAGCCCAGGGCCATCAATCAGTCGTCATTCGATATCCCTTTCATTCCCGGAATCATTCCAGTGAATCTTCTCTGGACCCTCTCCGATGTCAGCACATGCTTTCTTAGATAAAGGGCCCAAACCTGCTCAAGGTACTCCACGTGAGACGGCTCCCGTGCCTTATAAAGCCTCAGCATTACAGCCTTGCTTTTGTATTTTAATCATCTCGGATTGGAAGAAATATAATCCTGTGTTACCTACGATTTGACAAGCGATGGGGAGACAGTTTCAGGTCACATGGGCGTCTCCATCATACTGAAATTTTAATGTAACCTGCTGCGCTCAAACAGTTCAGTCTGTCTTGAAACAGCGCTCCAAGCAAGAGGCAGCTCAGGAGCATAACTGCCCCCGTCTTCACAGCTGTGCGTGCAATGCCTGAGGTGCTGAACATCTGGAATTAGGCACAGCTCCAGACTCACCCACCTGTCCACATTGATGGGCGCCTGACGGCATAGTTCAAGATTTCTCTTAGATACATATTGCAGCATCAAAATAATGAATCAGGGAATTTGGAAAATTTACAAGAGCAAGTTGCTGAAAGGTTTTATGGCTGAAGAAGAAGAAGAAGAAGAGGAAGAAGAAATCAAGGAGCAGGTATGTGCTGTGACTTCTGTAAACGCTTCAAGGTATTTACAACATTTCCTGTTAAGTTCCTGTGCTTTTTGCTCTTAATATATTATGTTTACAACATCATTTCCAGCTAGATTAACGTTTTACCGAATCTAGGAAATGTTGAATCGATGATCTGCAAACTGTGAGTCAGTAGAAACAGTATTTGTGAAAGTTGCAACAGATTTATGGAATGTTGCAACTAACTTCAATATCTAACTTGTCAGTCATTATCATATATTTCAGACCAATGACACAGCGATGGACATGACCACAGAGGAAAGTTCCAGTCCTGTTTCACTCTTGGCAAAAAAGGTACAAACGATTTATTTATAATCCATCATATGATCTGAATTCGTTCCACCTGGCCAGCAGACTCTTAGCATTTCATCAGGCTGAAGAGTACATTTAAGATGGATAGAGGAGATATTAAGACGGGAAACGAAAGACAGTGAGCGTATCAATATCTGGCCTCAGATACTAAATAGATCGCACATTGTGATATCAACACCTCAGACTACAAAGCAGAATATCTAGTATTATTGCTATTTATCTATCTGCACTTACTCCTGTTCCCCTGGTTGGCTGTAAACTCTCTGTACGCCTCTGGTGTTTAGGGCAGCAGTGAAGATCCTTCATCTCTGACGATGTTCAAAGATTCCTTCATGTCAGTAACCTCCTCCCAGTTTTCACCACTGTCGGTCATCCAGGTCCCGGGTGGAGACTCAGGAATACCGTCACACTCGGATGTAGGAGGATTCTTCATGGCTGCTTCCACAACAGTTTTGTTTAACCAGTCAGGGTCGTTAGACCTGAGCTGAACCCCCGAACCTGGAGGACAGAGGACCACTCTTAGTCTGGCCTCTCCCCTTTGACCTGTTTGGCATGGCTGACCCTACCAAGAGCCAAAGCATAAACCCCTGACTCCAGCCAGCGTAGCTGTCTGGGTCGTTGAGGCACGCAAGCCTCCGAACCACAACAAGATTGTGGTCCTCTTGGGAGACCTGATTGGTTGCTTGAGCTGCGATTAATACACGTGGCCAGATTCATGTAGAGAGAGCAGCTGCTAACATTAAGTTCCAAGGTTCGTGGCTCACCATAAATCCCTGCCGAGGCACTTGTAGCACTCCCCCCATTCAGGGCGGCAGGGCAGTCTAGCGGTTAGCGCGCCATTCTCCAGTGCCAGTTTTCACTGAGCGGGGTTCAATTCCCACCGCCGCCTGTAAGGAGTTTTTGTACGCTCTCCCCGTGACCGCGAGGGTTTCCTCACACAGTCCACAGGAGTACAGTGATAGAGCTGAGGGCATGCTATGTTGGAGCTGGAAGCATGGCGTCACTTGCAGGCTGCCTAGCACAGTCCTCACTGATTTGATTTGATGTAAACAATGCATTTCACTGTGTGTTTCAATGTACACGTGACAAGTAAAACTAATCTTTAAAACCTTCGTTGAATAGAAGAAAGTAGTAATGTCAGAAACATTAATGAGTTAAAGGTTGCCTTTAAAGAGTCTAAGTTTGAAGGCATCAATTAAATCAACATAGATCTTCCAAGAATATTAATAGTGCCCTGATTCAACTGATGACACAGACTACATCCAATTTCTTACTGTAATTTATCAATGCGTCATTGGGTGAATGTGTAAAAGTGACCATTGTTTTTATTAGTGTGAGGGGTCTCTCTGTTGTGAGAGGTTTTCAGTACGGGTAAAGGTTTGAGGGGCCTCAGAATGGGCAAAGATGCAAGAGATGGTTAGTGTGAGCCCATGAGCAAGAGATCCCACTGAGGGGAGCGGCTGGTCAGTGCACAGACCAGGAACTCAGTAACTCTTACAGCATGCCACAACTGATTGCTCTGCCTGACATATTCGAGTTTCGATAGAAGAAAGAAGATAGTCTCTGAATTATTCATTGGATATAATCCCTCACAATATCCATTAGATTTCACTGAAATATTTAACAGCGCCACGTCTCAGTTTTAGGAAGTGGGTCTGAGGTGTTCAAAGTTCGACTTCAATATGACAAAAACAAGAACACTATCCCAAACTGCACTGCCCTCCAAATCTGGAGAGATCTGATGATAATTTGCCTTTTTTGTCTAGGAGATTCTACCTTCTTTACAGCATAACCATTAAATTCCAATGCACTCCACTCAAACAAAACATTTCCTGGGCACAACCTTTCTCTTGAGTACAGAGGTACTGAGGCACCAAAACTTCGATAGGGGCAGCAAACATCGGCAGTCATAGGAACAGGATCTTCATGAATATGATACAGGTCTCCATGGACCTCACCTCTCCCTGGGCTGTGAGCATGAACAGATACTTTCCACGGGCACCATCTGCTCCCCAGAATGCAAGTGCCAAGATGCCCTGCCTCTCCCTCCCCGTAGTACAGATCTCCATTGTCACCAGCTCTCCCAAGGGCCTAGATCCAAAGGCACTGTCAATCCTTGGGAGATGTGTCTGGGCTCTAGCTCCCTCCAGGATATGGATATGAGCACCCCATAGTCACCACCTATCTGCTGGAGTATGCCTTACCCCACTCTTCGCAAATTTTTGATGTGTGGCATTGACTGGAACCAGCTATCTATTGCGGATCATCTTCTGTGCTGTCAGTGGTTCAATGGCTCCATATACAACCTGAAATTCTTACTCTCTGCAGACATCCTCGAAAGCGAAGAAAAGCCCAAGGAACAACTGACAGAAAAAAGCGTAAGAACCCCAAAGCCCCCCACCCCTTCCCACGCACAAGCGGCAGTTAAAGCATCAACTTCTTACTCCAGCTCCCACACCCGCCAAGCAAGCAACAGCAAAGCCCCAAGGAGAGACCATGATCTACAAGTGCATCAAAAACCACTGTTCACCAAATAGTTCGACATGGCACAGGTTCTCTCTCACTAACAAGGGCGATAGAGGTATCACTCCTTCCACAACGAGGAGACCAACAGCTGCTGTTTCGATGTTACCATCTGTCGTTTCAAAACTTTCCTTGTGAAGTAAATCAAACCGTTCTCTATACTGCACCACCAAGCTCACCCTGTTCCATACCCCACAATAGTTTTAACTTCTTTCCTTCTGCCAATTCTTCATCAAATTTCTTCACAACAGGAAGATTCCACTGTGATCCGATAGTTACTCCATTTTTGATCCAGTTACCTTTAAATAATGTTGAAGTAATGTCAACTCTGTATCTTGCCTTCAAATTTGACCCTCCAGAATGAAGCATTTCATACATTTCTAGGTTGAACTCCATCTGCCAGTTCTCAGCCCACCTCTGCATCCTGCCAATGTCCCGTTGCGACCTACGACAACCCTCTGAGATCCTTTTCTCTTTGGGGCGGAGGAAGATGAGAGGTGACGTGATAGAGGTGTATAAGATGATAAGAGGCAGAGAATGAGCAGACAGCCAGAGACTTTTCCCAGGACGGAGATGGCTAATACAAGGGAGAAAATATTAAAGTGATTAGAGGAAATTATAGAGGGGATGTCAGAGGAAAGTTCTTTACACAGAGATTGGCGGGTGCGTAGAATGCCCTGCCAGGGATTCTGATCATTTAAGAAACTCTTAGATAGGCATTTATTAGGGGCATTTCATTGTCGTCGTCGTTGTGGCTAACCCTCGAGGTCGAGGATGATGGTCTTCGTTCTGAAGAAGTGGCCTACAGAGCGAAGATGCCTGTGCGTGTATTTGTTTAACATGTACTTGATGTTGCACTCCAAGAAGCACACGGTACTTCACAAATCAACCAACTGATTCCAATGGCATGGAAACCACGATGATTGGAGCTGATGGATTTGTTGCGGCCTTCATCCGCCTTCACAGCCGTTGAGTTCGAAGTAACTTCACCCGCCTGTTCCACCGTTGAGGTCTTGGTTGGATTGTTCTTTGTCAGGGACCTCACCCTCGACCTTACCGCCATGGGTGACCCTACCAGGAGCATAGCTCCAGACGGCATTGCTCTCGGGATCACAGGACCACACAAGCTTCTCCACCATGACAAGGTGACAATCCACGGAGAAGTAGGAGCATTTAAGAAACTCTCAGATAGGCAAGTGGATGATAGAAAAATGGGGGGCTATGTAAAAGGGAAAGGTTTGATTGATTTTGGAGTAGGTTAAAAGGTCAGTACAACATCATGGGCTGAAAGGCCTGGATTGTGCTGCTCTATAACCCCTTGCTTTATTGAGCAATGTGCTTAGTGCCGGTGCTCCCCACTTAGCTACTGGCCAATGGAGCAGACCTCACATCGGGCCAGCGTCACATTGTGCCTTCCAGGTGACTGGCGGCTCTTTCATTGTACTCAGACCAATCCCTGAACTGAATGACTGTCCATATTTTCACATCATCCCTCCTTTCTCATGTTATTAGACACCCTTGTTCTCACTCTCAGTCACTGCCTGGTTTACAGCAGTGAAAGTATTAACAACGCCCAGACTAACTTCTGACCTCATGCCCAAGGTCAGTAGGTGGAAGAGGTGAGGATCAATCTGTGAGGGCAGTAACTAACGTGACACATTCCTTCTGACGTGTCTGGGGCCTTTCCTCTGTTGTTCACCAGGTAGGGCTACCATCCATTTTTCTCCCAGCATACTTCACTTCCTGGTGCCAGGCCATTACCGCTGTTGACCCGAACAATCCATCCTTCAGCTCATCGGTGAGCTGCATCTTCGCAACTTACAAGAAAACAGACCTCATTCCCCGTGTGTGTGACCACACCTCCCTCTACCTCGTGCAACTCCTCCACAGTCTCTCGTTGTTGACATCAATTCCTGGATCAGCAAAGTAAACAATGGGAACACGGAAATCATCTTTTCTTTGACACAAATTTTCTTTCTCTAGCAATTCATTTCATCTTCCTACGTGGTCACTGCTCTAGGTTAAACTAAAAGATTAAAAATGTTCATGTCCTTTATGATGTCTCTTAGAACTGCCACCTCACACCTTTGCTAACAGCAAGATCAGAATCTGAATCAGGTTTAATATCACCGACTATGGTGTGAAATTTGTTGTTTTGCCACAGCAGTACATTGCAATCATCATCATGATCATTATTATCATCATTGGCCGTGTCGTATGATGTGGGTGATCATGGTCTCTCCATGACCATGATTGTTCTTGACAAAATTTTCTACAGAAGTGGTTTGCCATTGCCTTCTTCTGAGCCGTGTCTTTACAAGATGGTTGACCCCAGCCATTCAGAGATTGTCTGTCTGGCGTCAGTGATCGCATAACCAGGACAGTGATCGCATAACCAGGACTATATATATATAAATTGAGAATTAAATTAAATCAAACAAGTAGTGGAAAAAGGGAAAAATAGTGAGGTGGCATTGATGTGATCATTGTCCGTTCAGAAATCTGATGGCAGTGGCAAAGAAGCTGTTCCTGAATCGCTGAGTGTGTGCCTTCAGGCTCCTGTACCTCCTCCCTGATGGTAGCAATGAGAAGAGGGCATGTCCTGGGTGATGGGGGTCCTTAATGATGGACGCTGCCTTTTTGAAGCATTGCCTTGTGAAGATGTCCTTGATGCTGGGGAGGCTAGTGCCCATGATGGAGCTGGCTGAGTTCACAACTTTCTGCAGCTTTCTCTGATCCTGTGCAGTGGCCCCTCCGTACCAGACAGTGATGCAACTATTTAGAATGCTCTCCATGGTGTGTCTGTAGAAATTTGCGAGTGTCTTTGGTGACATCCCAATTCTCCTCAAACACCTAATGAAATATAGCTGCTGTCATGCCTCCTTTGTAATTGCATCAATATAATTGTCTGTTGTTCATCTACAACATCATTTTTCTTCACGGTTCTATTGAATGTGGCGCTGTGTCGATCAGAGTAGTTAATTAACTGTCTTTGTGATACCAGAGAGGGCAGGAAAAAAAAACAGTGATGGAGTTTGTCTTTCTCCAGGTTCAAGGGGCCAGTGCAAAGGGTTGGAAATGTATGTCCTCGCTCTTCAATAAGGACGATGAACACAAGTTGCTCCCGGCCGAGAACGCCACCCCAGCTGAACAGTGAGTACACTCATCCTTCATGTCAACACAGAACACAAGTTAACTCACTTTCCTACAAAACAATGTTAATAAGAATAACATACTAGAGAAAAAAGGCTTTCAGTTCAGTGAGACCGGCACCACCAACGACTTGGGCCCTCGCTTACTAACCAATAGAAAGTTTCCCTCTGTCATGATTGACGAAGGTGTTCAGATTACAAGAACTCAAGGGAGCTAAGGATTAATCTTAACCTATTCACATTATTAGTCTCCAATAACTACCTCCCTTCTTATCAAAAATGTACAATTTAAAATAGAATCTGTTTAGCTACACACTATGTAAATCTACCGAAGTTTGTCTTGAACAAAATGGTGCTTTTCGGCCTGTTCACTGTGAAGTTGGAGTCACCCACATTTCATCAAGAATTGTTCATTTGCAGTGTACCCACAGACAATTAGGAACCATTGACAAAGTTTGGGTAAAGTGAGCCATCAGGATGGTGACAGGTCCTAGCCAGGGTTAACACCAACAGCTGCTCTGAGATAGAACAGTTAAAGGCAATAGCAGGAACGGTTCCTGAACATCGTTCAGTGACTTCCAATGGGACACATTCATGTGAATTGCTAGTTAAAGACAGGACTGTAGCAAATGTGATATCCTGTAATTGTGAATGTGCTTTCAACACAGCCCTGGCTTCTCAGGTGTGAAATGGCTGCTTGCCTGGGCTAGTCTGGTCTGTCCTGGTCCTTAGAAAAACTTGTCTAAACCAGTGATTACATCAAATCTCATTTTAAAAGTTATACATAATTTAAATCCCTCTGATAATAACCTTCTGAAAATAGCTAAATGTGTAAAAGATTGTGATGAAAACTGGATATTAATGAAATTTTAAGATTTGCTTAATTTAAAATATGTCAAAATGAAATTGATCGGAACTAATAATCAAAGAAGGAATTTATACAGTTCTTCACATCCCTCCAAAACAATTTGTTATCTTTCCAACTCTGGGAGGACTCTGTCATCTTTTCCATTTCCCACTCTGGGAGGACTCTGTTGTCTTTTCCATTTCCCACTCTGGGAGGATTCCGTTGTCTTTCCATTTCCCACTCTGGGAGGACTCTGTTGTCTTTCCATTTCCCACTCTGGGAGGACTCTGTTGTCTTTTCCATTTCCCACTCTGGGAGGATTCCGTTGTCTTTCCATTTCTCACTCTGGGAGGACTCTGTTGTCTTTTCCATTTCCCACTCTGGGAGGATTCTGTTGTCTTTCCATTTCCCACTCTGGGAGGATTCCGTTGTCTTTCCATTTCCCACTCTGGGAGGACTCTGTTGTCTTTTCCATTTCCCACTTTGGGAGGACTCTGTTGTCTTTCCATTTCCCACTCTGGAAGGACTCTGTTGTCTTTCCATTTCCCACTCTGGGAGGACTCTGTTGCCTTTTCCATTACCAACTCTGGGAGGTTATCCGTTGTCTTTCCATTACCAGCTCTGGGAGGACATATTCCCAGAGCTTCTCCACATCCACATGAACCTCCTTATAGCCTTTTCCCACCTCTTGGGAACAGGTTATTTCAGATGTAATAACGTGCAATAAGAAAGAGCTTTATTAATTACCTCAAACACAAGAAATTCTGCAGTTGCTGGAAATCCAGAGCAACACACACAAAGTGCCGGAGGAACTCAGCAGATCAGGACGTGTCTATGGAAATGAATAAACAGTCGATCTTTTGGACTGACACGTTTCTTCAGGAAAGGGAAAGGAATGGGGAAGATACCAGAATAAAAAGGATGTGGAAAGGAAAGGGGGTTGCTGGAAGGTGATATGTGGCTGTGGCAGCAAGTCTGGATGAGTCCTGTACCTGGTCAAAGAGTCAGAGGGAGGCAGAGACCACAGTAAGAGCGGGTCACACTGGCCTATCGTTTCCAGCATTTTGTGTTCTCCGTAGGTGCCACCTGCCCTGCCGAGTTCCTCCAGCATTTTGTGTGTGTGTGTGGTTCTGGATTTCCAGCATCTTCAGACTCTCCTGAGTTTATGATTTGCTGCTCCCTGTGGAAAATGTGGGTTTCCTCCGGGTGCTCCGGTTTCCTCCCACAATCCAAAGACCTACCAGTTAGTAGGTTAATTGATCGTTGTAAACAACCCATGATTAGGCTAGGGTTAAATCAGGGGGTTGGTGGGCGATGTGGTCCAAAGGGATTATTCCACATTGTATCTCAATCAATAAATAAATAAATCTAACAAAATAATACAAGATTTGCAACAAATAACATTCCTTTGAGCAC
Source organism: Mobula birostris (assembly GCF_030028105.1). Taxonomy (NCBI): domain Eukaryota; kingdom Metazoa; phylum Chordata; class Chondrichthyes; order Myliobatiformes; family Myliobatidae; genus Mobula; species Mobula birostris. The sequence continues at coordinate 6,884,344 of NC_092399.1, forward strand.
AAAATCATAATAGGAAAAGGGGTCCAGATGAAGCTTACATAAGATATTAATGATAGTATTAACTGGGGAAAAGCCTTCTAAAATTGCCAGGAAAAGTAGTAAACCAAAGGATGTCTTTATGGCAGGAGGCACAGAAACAAACCCCCAGCAGAGGTCTCAGCCAAAAATGTTGACTGTTTATTCCCCTCCATAGATGCTGCCTGACCTGCTGAGTTCCTTCAGCATTGGGTATGTTGCTCTAGACTTCCATCATTCGCAGAATCTCTTATGTTTTCAGAGAAAAACCTCTCAGAGAAATTAGAAAGCCAAGGCCCCAGGGCGACTGCGGATATAAGACAAATTAATATTGGTTAAAAATTAGAGAAACTAATGACCCTGGACACTGTCAAATGCAACAGAGGTGGCAAACACCATTTTCCAAATGTTGGGATCCTGGATTGGTTCCTGCATAGTGAAGGGAAGAAAATGTGACCCCATCATCTAAGGAGGGAGTCAGCAAACAAAGAGTCCAAGATGTTGGTCTCACATTGCTCATGGGGAAAGTGCAGGAATCAGTAATAAAGAAAGTGATGTCAACACAGTTAGAAAGCAATATTATGATTGAGCATGTCAACATCAAGTTATAACACGGAAATCATTTTTGACAATCTCTTGGAGATCTTTGAGGATGTATCTGGTAGAGTAGGTGAGGGGGGGAAGACAGTGACTATGATGCATTTGCATCATAGTCTCCATCAGGTGCTACACAGGTGAGTGAGCCAGGTTACAAAGGTGGAATTTGGGGGGAGGGGAGTAATTAATATACCATGGTGGAGACTGACGGGTTACCACAAGGATCAATGATTTGACTGAGGGACTAATTGTAACGGTACAGAGTTTGCTGATGATAGAAGATAGGCCACAAATGCAAGTCGTGGTGGGGATGTGAACTGTCTTCAGAATGTAAGTGGCCAACTAAAGAGCAAATGAAGTACAACATGGCTAAAGAGGGAAATAGATCAGACATCAAGGAACGGTGCAGCAGGGTCAAAGAGCTAAGTAGCCTAAACCTGCTTCTATATCTTATGGTCTTGTGGTTATCCACTTTAGCAGAGAAAATGAAACACTGAATGATTGGCAAATGTTGATATGCAAGGGGAATCTAGGTCAAGGGCAGCTGAGAGCTAATAAGTAGGCTCAGCAGTCTGTCAGCAAAGGCCAATGAGAGTATAATTAGAGTAAGAGGATACAGGATATATTGTTTTAAAGTAAATATAGAAATATTCACCGGATGGGTTCTTGGGATGTCTATGAGAGAAACTGAACAGGCTCGGCTAAACCGAAAAGGGGTTCCCACGGGCAATACCACTCAGCAAGGTGTCCGTGACCCCAGGTTGGGGACCTCGGGTTTAAATGAACAAGAGGAGATTTCAACGAAACATTTAACATGCTTAGAAACCCAACATGGTAGATGCCAGGAAGGTGCTTTCTTGGATATGGAGTCTCAAGCTAGGGATCACATGTAAGGTTTGGGCTGTTTAAGACTGAAGTAAGAACTTGTTTTTCTCACATGGTGGAGAATTTCTGGAATTCTCTATCCTAGAGGGCTTTCAAGGCTCAACGTTGAATTCAATTCAAAACAGAGATTGACAGATTTTCCTGTGTTAAAGGAATCAATGTGCAAACATATGAATTAGCAGAACTGGATGTGGTCTGCCCTCCTTGGGTCATTCAGTGAGGCTTTGTGACAATGTTCCCACTTACCCCAGGTTAATTAACAAACCTTTGCTTAGCTAGAACCCACCACCCTCTGCCTTAGAAACACCCAAACTGGTAGCCAACCATTTTAATTTCTATCCCCATTTCCATTCCGACATGGCCTCCTCATTTGCCAAGATGAGGCCACTTTCAGGGTGGAGGAACAACACCTCCGTCTAGGTCAGGAGTTCCCAACCTGGGATCCTTGGACCCCTCGGTAGGGGTCGATGGTATGAAAAAAGTTGGGAACCCTGGTCTAGGTGGACTCCAGCCTGATGGCATGAACATCTATTTCCCCTTCCTGCAATACTTTTCTTCCCTATTCCCTCTTCTATTCACCACTCTGGCCTCTTACCTCCTCTCCTCATCTGCCCACCACCTGGCCCTGGTGCCCCCCACCCCCATGATCCACTCTCCTCTCCAATCAGATTCTTCATTCTCCAGTCCTTTCTTTCTCACCCACCTGGCTTCATCCATCACCTCCTGGCTCCCCTCTCCCCTACATTTTTATTCTGGCGTCTTCCCCCTCCCCTTCCGGTTCTGATGAAGAACCTCGGTCCAAAACGTCGACTGTTTATTCATTTCCCTAGCTGCTGACTGAGTTCCTCCAGGATTTTACATCCACTGCTCTTTGGGGGAAGGAAGACACAAAGACTCACAACCTTCTGAGAGAGCAAACTATTGCCTCAGTTCTGGCTTAAGTAGCCAAAGGCTCATTTCTAAACCCTGCTTCCAGATACCCCCACAGGAGGAAACACCTTCCCCAAACTGGCCTGCTAAGTATCAAGGTTTGTGGAAATAAATAATCAGGGATAGAGATAGAGCAGCTATGAAGTTGTTCAATAGCGGAACGGGACACAAACCCCCCAGTGATCTCCCTTCCTATTATCTTCTTACATTCTCACACTTTTATCAGTAACCTAAATAAATAGGCATCCGTTAGTCTTATGAGACCATGGACTTGGGCCTTGGAAGGATTCCAGGGCGCAGGCCTGGACAAGGTTGTATGGAAGACCAGCAGTTGCCCATGCTGCAAGTCTCCCCTCTCCACGCCACTGATGTTGTCCAAGGGAAGGGCATTAGGACCCATACAGCTTGGCACCAGTGTCGTCGCAGAGCAATGTGTGATTAAGTGCCTTGCTCAAGGACACAACACGCTGCCTCAGCCAAGGCTCAAACTAGCAACCTTCAGACCACTAGACGAACGCCTTAACCTCTTGGCCACGTGCCAATCAGTAACCAAGGCAGCTCAAATTAAACAAAAACAATCTGCAATTACATCAAAAAGCCTTACACTATCTTTTGGTATTCAGGACACCAGCAGAAGACCGTAGATCTGATGTCTCTGTATTTTCCTCCATCTTCTGCAGTGTCCTTTCGGAACCAGCACCAAAAGAGCCCGGACCCGAGAGGAAAACGGCCGGGTTCTGGGATGTCTTCGCCACCCGGTGGCGCCAGGCGTCCGAGACCAGCCAGGGCACGGACGTGGGCTCCGGGGAGGAGGAGGCCGCGAGTGCCGCACAGACCGAGGGCAGCAGTATGGACAACACGAGCGGTTCCAGCCTGTACACCAACCTGGAGGCACCCAGCGTCCCCGGCTTCAAGTGGAACTTTGTTACCAGCAAGCTGGCGGAACTGAAAAATAAAAGTATGCAGAAAAACAATTAGGCGGGGGAGGGGGGCAACACACCCAACGTGCTGGAGGAGCTCAGCAGGTCAGGCAGCACCTATGGAGGAGAATAAAGAGTCGACGTTTCGGGCCGAGACTCTTCGCCGGGCCCCAGCACCAAACATCGACCATTTATCCCTCTCCATAGATGCTGCTTGACTTGCTGAGTTCCTCCAGCATTTTGTGCGTGTCGCTCAAGGCTTTCAGCATCTGCAGAATCTCTTGTGTTGACGATTAGACAGACAGTCAGGTTTCGACGAGGCTTGCAAGGGATACGTAGCCAGAAGAACACCAATAAGCCAAAGTTTTGCGGTATTAAAATGGTGGCTTAAGATCATGGGACTGTGTGAATAAAACTCGGGAGGTGCTGTGTGAGATGCTGGGTAATTCAAACTTGAACCTGTTTGCCCCCAGGCTTTTCTGCACTCCTCAACATGGGGGGACTCGGCAATATTATGCCTATATATCAGATCCCAGGCTGCTGTTCGTAGCATTATATATACAGTAACAACATTATTGGAGCAGGTTTCAGAGGAAATGTACACCTGTGCCCACTTTACCCATTACATGCCCAACATGTACAAAGTTTCTCAGGCTCCGCTTACCCAGAGTTTCAAAACTCGTCTGCTAAACTTCCTACATCTGAAGAGAGGCCCCATGTGTTATTGCCCAATATTCGAATAAACCCACCAGTTTTAGCGAGGAAGTTGAATTTCCGCCGGGGAAAGGAGATATAAGAACTGATTCCATTGGCCTGTTTTCTCGGACTGAGTGTATTCATTCCCAGTATTTTATTTATGAAGTTGAGATGCAGAACAAGCCCTTCGGCCCTTCGAATTGAGCAGCCCAGCAACTCCCCCAATTTAACCTTGGCCCAATCACCGGGCAATTTACAGCGAGCAATTAACCTACTAACCAGTACGTCTTTGGATTGTGGGAAGAAACTAGGGCACCCGGATGAAACCCACGTGGACACAGCGAGAACGTACAAACTCCCTACAGGCAGCAGCGGGAATTGAACCCGTGTCACTGGTACTGTAAACCATGGCGCTAACCACTACACTACCGTGCCGCACAATGCTTTACAATACCAGCGACACGGGTTCAATTCCCACCAGGGTCTGTAAGGAGTTCATACGTCCTCCCCATGATCCTGAGGGTTTCTTCCAGGTGCTCCGTTTTCCACCCACAGTCCGTAGAGGTTAAATGGTTAATTGGCTTAGTACGTTAATTAGTCATTGTAAATTGTCCTGTAATTAGGCTAGAATTAAACCGAGGGTTGCTGAATGAGCCTATCCGTGCTGTAGCTCAATGAATGAATAAATAACTTTTTATGCAAGTTGGATGTGCATTAGGTCGGCAGTTTGGGGATGGGGTTGGGCTGTTATCGGTGATAAAAGCCCACTCCTAGGAAGTGTTATTGAAAACTAACCTGCAGCAAGTGGTGGAAACTGACAGGTCAGACTGGGTGATCAAAAGCTTGGTTTAAAGAGAGTCTGGAAGGATCTGGGAGACTGCTGGGGCTGAACTCAGGAGTTCTTTGTCTAGACAGTTAAAAATAGCTCCAGGTGAGCGGTGAAGGGGAGGTAGTGGAACTGGTGGGGGGGGGGGGGCACAAAAATTGGACAAGCTCTTTGTTGTCTTAAGTTGCAGGTTGGATGATCCCCAGGACACAGGCGGTGGGATTGGACAGGGTCAATGTCCCAGACTGGGGTCTGGATGATTCCCAGGACACAGGCGGTGGGATTGGACAGGGTCAATGTCCCAGACTGGGGTCTGGATGATCCCCAGGACACAGGCGGTGGGATTGGACAGGGTCAATGTCCCAGACTGGGGTCTGGATGATCCCCAGGACACAGGCGGTGGGATTGGACAGGGTCAATGTCCCAGACTGGGGTCTGGATGATCCCCAGGACACAGGCGGTGGGATTGGACAGGGTCAATGTCCCAGACTGGGGTCTGGATGATTCCCAGGGCACAGGCGGTGGGATTGGACAGGGTCAATGTCCCAGACTGGGGTCTGGATGATCCCCAGGACACAGGCGGTGGAATTGGACAGGGTCAATGTCCCAGACTGGGGTCTGGATGATCCCCAGGACACAGGCGGTGGGATTGGACAGGGTCAATGTCCCAGACTGGGATCTGGATGATCCCCAGGACACAGGCGGTGGGATTGGACAGGGTCAATGTCCCAGACTGGGGTCTGGATGATCCCCAGGACACAGGCGGTGGGATTGGACAGGGTCAATGTCCCAGACTGGGGTCTGGATGATCCCCAGGACACAGGCAGAGGGATTGGACAGGGTCAATGTCTCAGGCTGCAGGCTAGATGATCTTCAGAACACAGGCAGAGGGATTGGACAGGGTCAATGTCTCAGGTTGGGGTCTGGATGATCTCCAGGGCACAGGCAATGGGATTTGGTTTTGGATTAGGTTGATCCTGATGAAGGTTTGTTGTGGATATAAGACATAAGACATAATGAGCATAATTAGGCTACTTGGCCCATTGTTTGCTCTGTTATATCAGAGCATCATCTCAAAGCAACGAGCAATGGGGCTGAAGTAATCAGATGTAGCTACGTACCTAATTATGGCCATTTAATACTTCATGATCTGTGTCCTGGCATGGTTCTGTGCATCACGTTAACAAATTCAAATGAGGGATAAAATATTTAGTAATTTCAGCGGTGAGCAGTCTTGTGACTATGTTCCTCTAATGCTAGTATTTGATTTATTAATTTAATACTTTGATATCTAACTGAATGATATATGTGGGATACACCATCCTCGAAATGATGTCAAATCAAGCTGCTATCTCAGTGCAACAAATACAGTCAGGAGCAATGTCTCCCGTACACAACGAACACAGTCAGGAGCAATGTCTCCCGTACACAACGAACACAGTCAGGAGCAATGTCTCCCGTACACAACGAACACAGACAGGAGCAATGTCTGCTGTACACAACGAATACGGACAGGAGCAATGTCTCCCGTACACAACGAACACGAGGAACAGCTGGATGGAAGAAGAAAGTTGAAAGAATCAGGGAAGGACAGAGGCACTGAGTTAAAAGATCAACAATGACTTCAGGGTCAGAGCAGGCATTTAAGGCAGAATGGTCCAACCCTTTTACTCTGTCTAATATTCCAGAAACAATTGTTTTTTAGGTAACCTTACATCATTCATCCTCAGGTGGAGATTCAAGTCTGGACCTTGGGTGGAGATTGGAGTGTGGTCCTGGGGTGGAGATTGGAGTCTGGTCCTGGAGTGGAGATTGGAGTCTGGTCCTGGGGTGGAGATTGGACTCTGGTCCTGGGTGGAGATTGGAGTCTGGTCCTGAGGTGGAGATTGGAGTCTGGTCCTGGGGTGGAGATTGGAGTGTAGTCCTGGGATGGAGATTGGAGTGTGGTCCTGGGGTGGAGATTGGAGTCTGGTCCTGAGGTGGAGATTGGAGTCTGGTCCTGTGCTGCAGATTGGAGTCTGGTCCTGGAGTGGAGATTGGAGTATAGTCCTGGGATGGAGATTGGAGTGTGGTCCTGGGGTGGAGATTGGAGTCTGGTCCTGGGGAGGAGATTGGAGTCTGGTCCTGGGGAGGAGATTGGAGCGTGGTCCTGAGGTGGAGATTGGAGTCTGGTCCTGGGGTGGAGATTGGAGTGTAGTCCTGGGATGGAGATTGGAGTGTGGTCCTGGGGTGGAGATTGGAGTCTGGTCCTGAGGTGGAGATTGGAGTCTGGTTCTGGGCTGCAGATTGGAGTCTGGTCCTGGAGTGGAGATTGGAGTATAGTCCTGGGATGGAGATTGGAGTGTGGTCCTGGGGTGGAGATTGGAGTCTGGTCCTGGGGAGGAGATTGGAGCGTGGTCCTGAGGTGGAGATTGGAGTCTAGTCCTGGAGTGGAGATTGGAGTGTAGTCCTGGGGTGGAGATTGGAGCATGGTCCTGGGGTGCAGATTGGAGTCTGGTCCTGGGGAGGAGATTGGAGTCTGGTCCTGGGGTGGTCATTGGAGTCTGGTCCTGGGGTGGAGATTGGAGTCTGGTCCTGGGGTGGAGGTTGGAGTCTGGTCCTGGGGAGGAGATTGGAGTCTGGTCCTGGGGTGGTCATTGGAGTCTGGTCCTGGGGTGGAGATTGGAGTCTGGTCCTGGGGTGGAGGTTGGAGTCTGGTCCTGGGGTGGAGATTGGAGTCTGGTCCTGGGGTGGAGATTGGAGTCTGGTCCTGGGGAGGAGACTGGAATGTGGTTTCGGGGTGGAGATTTAGAGTGGAGTCCTGGGATGGAGATTGGAGTGTGGTCCTGGGATGGAGATTGGTCCTGGGGTGAAGACTGATGTCTAGGTCCGGTAAGAATCATTTCCTTGCTTTCCTGGTGTACCTGCTGCTCAAATTGAAATTTGTACTTTTTTATAAATTCCCTGTTTAGATGCAGAACTTTGCACCTGGCTAGGTTTACTGCTTTGTATACTTTGCATGATTTCTCTACTTTGTGAAAGTGGCCATTTGCTGTGTAATGAAACCGAATTTGTATAATTTATATGTCACCTGCTTCTGGATCTCTCACTGTGTCTGCTCAGCAGCTGAGTTTAATGTATAATGTCATAAAGTAGCATGTTTCCATGCTTCTCACTGTCTATCATCTGTTGGATCCCTATCTGACAGTGTTCAGAGTCACACGTCGCCTTTCTCCGAGCTCCCTCGCCATCGAAGAACACTAGGATCTCATAATGTCGGTCCCCACCTCAGTACATTTCTACCACAGTCTGAAACATGAGCCTGCAGACGCTGGGATCTGACAGGAGAAGAAGATGGAGCATAGAATCCAGGGAGGGAAGTGGGGAAGGCAGATGGGAATGTTCCCCACATCCAAAATCTCTCCAGTCACATTATCTGAAACTCCCAGTACCAATTTGATTCAGGCATTTGCTTGATGAAGTTAACATCATCATGTTAACTTCAGGGAGGGAGGAGAAGATGGCAGCGCGGCCGTTCCGAATGATATCGATATGTGTTAACTAGGGGGCCATGCAAAATCCTGATTTGATAGAGACAGATGTGAAGAAGCACGGAGAAACACCTGGAGAAACTTCTGAAATGCCCGCTTTGCTGCCGCTGCTACTGTGTGATCGAGAATCTCCGGAGGGGAAGGCCCCAGATCCTCGGTTTTGCCTATTGCCTGTTGCCGGGGCCTGGGTCGAAGCGCTTGGCAGAGATGGTGCTCGGTGCTCGGTGTCGGAGAGCTGGTTGGAGGCTCGGAGTTTTTGGACGGACTCGGAGTCAGACTGTGGTCGGATGCTTCCGGGATGCTGCATCGGCAAGTTTGTGGCGCTGGAGGTTCACCGTCTGCGTGAGATGATGGGACTTTCGAGAGACTCTGAGACTTTTTACTGTGCCATGGTCTGTTCTTATCAAATTACGGTATTGCTTTGCACTGTTCTAACTATCTGTTATAATTATGTGGTTTTTGTCAGTTTTTCAGTCGGTTTGTCATGTGTTTCTGTGATATCATTCTGGAAAAACATTGTATCAATTCTTAATGCATGCATTACCAAATGACAATAAAAGAGGACCGCGTGTCCTCATAATCTAATCTAATCTAATCTAATCAGAGTCCGGGCCCTAAAGAAACTTATTTAAACTTAAACTTTAAAGGATCTGTAGACCTCTGTTCACATCCCAATCAGAATTAGCATATCGGCTCCAATCAGACCTAGTAAGAATTGGGGTGAAGTTTATCTGCAGCTAGATTCACACATAACAGAATGGCTGTGGTTGGTGCAAGGCATCCCAGCTGTAGCCATCAACACTGGGATTTACAGGGACAGTAATCCAGGTATTTCACTGCTTCATAAATATACCCCACCACCTCCACTGTGAGATTAGAAATCATAATGGTTGCTGGTAATTGCGTGTTGTTCAGTCCCACTCACATCTTGTCAAGGGATGAAGCAAGTCAAAGCCAACAGACAGCCAGAGCCACACCATATCCAGGTTCAAGCCCAAGATGCTGGAGGGACTCAGCAAGTCAGGCAACATCAACGGGGAGGAATAAGCAGTCGGTGTTTCAGGCTGATACCTTCAATCAGAATGAGTATATTGGCTCCAAGCAGGTCTAGCAAGAACTGTGGCAAAAATCAGTCCTGATGAAAGGTCTCAGCCTGAAAAGACAACCACTTATTCCTCCCCTCAGATGCTCCCTGGCCTGCTGAGTTCCGGCAGCATTTTGTGGCTTTTGCTCTGGGTTTCCAGCATCTGCAGAATCTCTGGTACTTACAATATCCAGGTTTTCGGGGAGGTTTTTTTGACTGCTGAGTAACATTAGCAATATGAAAGTGCCAGGTAGTGAGTATCTGTAAGTCATGACAAATCCTACCCCGGCGACAACCAATCTGTTGGAGGATCTCCTGTGAGAGGAAAGGAGGTGGAAATGCCTTCAGGTGGGAACCCTGCATCAGGACTCAAGGGTGGGTATCTCAGAGCTCACCAGGACTGTGCCTGCAGAGTTCCTCCAGCAGTCTGCGCACTGCTCCAGATTCCAACATGTGCGGTCTCATGTCCCCCAGGCTTATGTCACTGCTTTCCACTCTCATATTCTCACCAATTTCGGACAGGGACTGCAGGCAGAGACTATTCACCTCCAAGCCCAGTACCAGCTCTCAGATCAGTACCAGCCTGATTCACCCTCTTGTTCAGAATCAGAATCAGGTTTAATATCACAGACATATATTGTCAAATTCATCATATTTGAGGCAGCAGGACAATGCAATACATGATAATAGAGAAAAAAAGCACTGCATTACTGTAAGTATATATATTAAATAGTTAAATTAATTAAGTAGTGCAAAAACAGAATTTTTTTTAAAAAATAGAGAGGCTGTATTCATGGGTTCAATATCCATTCAGAAATTGGATGGCAGAGGGGAAGAAGCTGTTCGTGAATCGCTGAGTGTGTGTCTTCAGACTCCTGTACCTCCTACCTGATGGTAACAGTGAGAGAAGGGCATGCCCTGGGTGCTGGGGTCCTCAATGATGGATGTCACCTCTTTGAGGCACCATTCCTTGAAGATGTCCTGGATACTACAGAGGCCAGTACCCATGATGGAGCTGACTAAGTTTATAACTCGCAGCTGATTTTGATGCTGTGCCGTAGCCCCACACAACCCCCCCTCCCCCATACGAGATGATGATTTGGAACGCTCTCCATGGTACATCTTAGATTATTAGATTAGATTAGATTATGAGGACACTCAGTCCTCGTTTATTGTCATTTAGTAATGCATGCATTAAGAAATGATACAATGTTCCTCCGGTATGATATCACAGAAACACAAGACAGGCCAAGACTAAAACTGACAAAAACCACATAATTATAACATATAGTTACAACAGTGCAAAGCAATACTGTAATTTGACGAAGAGCAGACCATGGGCACAGTAAAAAAAAAGTCTCAAGGTCCTGATAGTCCATCATCTCATGCAGACGGTAGAAGGGAGAAACTCTCCCTGCCATGAACCTCCAGCGCCGCAAACTTGCCGATACAGCATCCTGGAAGCACCCGACCACAGCCGACTCTGAGTCCGTCCGAAAACTTCGAGCCTCCAACCAGCCCTCAGACACCGAGCACCATCTCTGCCGAGCACTTCGATCCCAGCCCCAGCCTCCAAGCAACAGGCAAAGCCAAGGATTCGGGGCCTTCCCCTCCGGAGATTCTGGATCGCACAGTAGCAGCGGCAGCGAAACTGGCATTTCAGAAGTTTCACCAGATGTTCCTCCGTGCTTCTCAGGTCCATTCTCCATTGAAACAGGATTATGCACGGCATCCTACTTGACAAATAACACATATTCATTCCGGAGTGGCCGCTGTGCACTGCGTCGGGCCGCCATCTTCTCTCATCTGTAGAAATTTGTGAAATAACTTACAGATTGTTGCCATACATTGACTCTTGCTCACCTGTCCATCAACTTCCCACCCACTTAGACTGGGGGTTATTTGTGGTGTCCAATCGACCAATCAACATGCATGTCTTAGGGACACGGGAGGTAGAATATATAAACTCCACACAGCCTGCACCAGATGCTTAGACCCAGGTCACTGGAGCTGTGAAACAGCAACACTACCTGCTGCACCGCTAGCGTTGCTTCATGGAGGCTAGGGAATCAGTATCTGAGGTTATCGCCTCCAACCAGAAACATAAATTGGACCCGTCACTTAAAAGGACAAGGTGGAATACTGCAAGTTCGGTTCACTTGTTCATTGGTGGGACTGTCGACGGGGGAGCTGCGTTGTCTCAATTGTGCCGAAGACTAGGCCCAAGCCGCAGGCTCACCCGCTGCAGTCGCTGGCGAAGGAGATGCCAGAACTGGCTGTGTGGTGCTGGATTTCATACTGGCCCCTCCCGTCAGTGCATCAGTGCTGCTCTCTAGTGTTTGCTCGGTGCTGCCCTCTGGTGTTCATTCAGTGGAAGAAGAACCTGGACCAGGATAACTCAGGGACTTGGGCTATTTTTTTTTCTCTTTGTTACTGAATGTTTTTTTTCTGAAATCGTAACCATATGTGCTAATTATGCTGTGTGCTATGTGAGGAGTGCCGTGTGCTGTTGGTACTGTGTTTTGCACCTTGGCCATGGAGGCTATATTCTTGTATGGGTGAATGGTAATTAAACTTGAACTTAAGTTTGAAAAACTGTGTTTTCCGAGGAAAAAAACTCCATTCATGATTCCTCAGATCCTTTTCTATGTCCCTATAAGGTAGGAATTTGAAGGATACACCACCTTCTATTGGGAAAATACAGATCAACCAACATCAACCAGGGTGACAACACCAACACATCAGAACTTTAAGCAACTTCTGTCTCCAGCAGAGATGCTCCTGCCATCTGCAAGAGGCCTCGCAGTAACCTGCCAAGGTTTCTTCAACAGCCCCCCCCCAATGCCCACAAGCTCTCTCACCTGGAAGGACAAGAACCCCTTCTCCACGTTCCCCTCCAACTCATGCCCCGTCTTGACTGAGAAACATATCACGATTCCTTCTTGGTGATGGGTTTATGTTCTGGAACTACAGTCAGACCAGCCTCAGAACATAATACTGATATAATATTGCAACAGTTCAGGTTGACAGATCACCTTGAAGGCAACTATGGATGGTCAATTATATGCTGACTTTGATTATTATTGCTTTTCTATTCGCCAGTGGATTTACAGAAAAGTAGAGTGAAGATTACTTTATACTCAGCACAAGAATCCTCTCATTCCATTGCCTTCAGAATATTTATGTTCCCTTTTCTGTCAGTTTATTTTCAAATGCATCTCAACCAGTTGCTATTTCCTGTGCTAGAAAGCCCCAGGCGCTTCCTGAGTAAAAATAAGCTCTGCTCCTTGCTGTTTTAATTAGCTACCGTCTTGTACTTATGGATACTTGTTTTGGAAGTAGAAACATTATTTCCAAATCCATTGCGTTGAATTAATTTGTAACTTTAAAAACTTCAATCATTCAAGTGTCCTCTAAGCCATCCACTGTGCTAAATAGAAAAAGCACTACATATGTTGCCCAGTCTTCTCCAAAACCTGTAATCTGCCAGTTAAGGTAACAACTTTACAAAACTTTGTTTTTTTTCTCTTTTTTCTCTCTCTCTCTGTTTTCTACATTGATCTTTTAGAACAGGGACCTGAATTCTGTACAGTGCTCTGATGTCAACTTGAATGAGGTCCCTTAACTGTTTCATAATGCTGCTTTTTAATTAAACTTCTGAAATAAATTCCTGAGGTTTGAGGCTCTTTTTTTTTTTGCTTTTCTGTCCTATGGTTTTTCTTTTAGAAACATAGAAACATAGAAAACCTACAGCACAATACAGGCCCTTCAGCCCACAAAGCTGCGCCGAACATGTCCTTACCTTAGAACTACCTCGGCTTTACCCACAGCCCTCTATTTTTCTAAGCTCCATGTACCTGTCCAGGAGTCTCTTAAAAGACCCTATCTTATCCGCCTCCACCACCGTCACCAGCAGCCCATTCCACACACTCACCACTCTCTGCGTAAAAAACTTACCCCTGACATCTACTCTGTACCTACTGCCAGGCACCTTAAAACTGTGCCCTCTCGTGCTAGCCATTTCAGCCCTGGGAAAAAGCCTCTGACTATCCACACGATCAACGCCTCTCATTATCTTATGCACCTCTATCAGGTCACCTCTCATCCTCCGTCGCTCCAAGGAAAAAAGGCTGAGTTCATCCAACCTATTCTCGTAAGGCATGCTCCCCAATCCAGGTAACATCCTTGTAAATCTCCTCTGTACCCTTTCTATGGTTTCCAAATCCTTCCTGTATTTTATAATAAGAGATGTTAAATAATATGAAATAAGATATCGAGTGGATTCCCATTAATTGATTCAGTGGTTAACTGGGGCCAGACGACTCTTAAAGAACAAAAACTCAAGAAATCAAGAAAATAGCCGGGATTCCCTTTGTTTATTTGGGGCACTATGCTGCTTAGTTGGGACAGGAGACTGTTGCCAAACAGTTACTAACTAATGTCAGTCACGTGAACTTGTGTGGCTGTTGGACACTGCACCGTGCTTAAAGCAAACTGCTTTTAAATAGCATCAGTTGCTTGTTTTTTGTGCTCAAAAAGCAGTGATTTTTGTCACTGATAATTGGCGAGAAATAAGCAATAAGACAATTCAGAATTGTTTTGTGCACTGCGGTTTCAAGCATTCTGGCTTGGAGATGACAGAAATGTCTGGGAGTGAAAATGAAACTACTTCACTACTTCAACAAGTTAGGAACAATGAAGAATTTGAAGGTATCAGCAACCTTCGTGAATATTATAATGAAAATGAAGATTTGAAGAATGCAATCGTCGAAGATTGTATGAAGGCAGTCCATTATATAAAGTAGGTGTGTGCACTGATTTTGTTCATTTACAATCAAAAGAATATGGCAGTGTGTAGGTTGTCCATCAACCCAACAATGGCAGAAAACCTGTGCGAGGAAGTTTTTAAAGTGGAAAAGCAGTTCCACTGGGACAGTTCTCTCTCTTGACCTCAGAAGTCTGGGTCCAGTGGTATGAGTAATCATCACCAACTGGGGCCTTCCTTGGTTGCAGTGGATGACCATGACTTCTGTGCCTTAACATGCCCTTCACTCTCCACAAAGCGTTGCAAAGCCTCCTTTTTGGTCGCTGGATCTCACTGTTGATCTCATCCGCCCAGACCGGCAGAGTTGGCTCCACTTGCTAGAACTGGCATGTTCCTATTTCACTGGGAATGAGGCCCACCAGCAACTCTCATCTGGTTTAGCCCACCTTGTCAAAGGGTGTACCAGGGTGTGGCCACTGTTGTGTGTAAACAGTGAGAGCCGAGTGGCCAGTAGAGACCAAAGGTGAGTGAGCTGTCCTGCAATGAACATGACAAATCTCTTCACCAGAGGCATTATCCTTCCCCGGACACCCCATACACAGCAGCAGACACTGGATGAATTCGTCCATCCATACCTATTGGGAACTAATACACAGTTTTATAGTGCCGTACTAGTATTGGTGGTGTTCCAATTTGTTCTGTATTTCACATACATACATAATTTGTTACACAATTTCTGTCTTTTTTTATTCCTTGTTAACTATTTCCGTGAAACTTTGGCTAATTGGGGCAGCCATTTAATTGGGCCAAAATGTACTTGTCCCGATCTGTCCCAATTAACCAGAATCCACTGTATTTATGTTGAATGTATTTGACACTTCCCTGATGTCTCCAAGTCTTCTAATGCCTTTTTTTGTGTTCCTCCTGAACATTGGCCGTGGTCAACAATCCATTGTTTCATTAACTGGGTAACAAACACTAGATTATTAGTTGAACTCCAAAGGTTGTTATATTGGCTATGGGGGAAACAGATCTAGACAGCTGTCTACAGAACTAGTCTCCTTTGATGGAAATGATGGCCTGGTGGCCATGGTTGCTGACAATACAAAGATAGGTGGAGGGGCAGGTAGTGTTGAGAAGGCAGGGAGTCTGCAGAAGAACTGGGACAGGTTGGAAGAATAGGCAAAGAATTGACAGACAGAATACAGTGGAGGGAAGGGTATAGTCATGCACTTTGTTAGAAGGAATAAAGGCGTAGAATATTTTCTAAACAAGAAGCAAATTCAGAAATCTGAGGTGCAAAGGCATTTGGGAGCCCTAATGCAGTATACTCTAACAGCTAACTGGCAGGTAGAGTCGGTGGTGAGGACGGCAAATGCAATGTCAGCATTCATTTCAAGAGGACTAGGATATAAAAGCAAGGGTGTAATGCTGGGGCTTTATAAGCGTCATAACCACTGATTCTGCAGCGCATCAGATTCGGCAATTGCACTCCTGCATATGCACATGTCAGTTAAGTATTACTTCATTGTGATAGTATTTAACTCCACTCATTCCGTCGCAGTATTTGTTGAGGCTTGGACATGGACATAGCCACTCTTCGTTATCTCCATTCCGCCTTGCCTGAGAAATTGGACCGTCGAGTCAACTGACTCTGAAGACTAGTGGTATTCGTTTTATTCTTAGTTGTTCTTTACAGCCACAGTGTAGGCTTCATTTTCCATTTGAGAGTTTAGTCAATGGCCCTGTTTGGCCTATTGTTTATTGTTTTCTTTCCCCTGTAACACTGTTCGTATTAAAGTCTGTGAAATATCGACCTGCTTCAGTGTCTCTCACTCTGCACCCGGGCCACGTCCGCATCTGGCAACAATAAGGCATTGGTCAGGACACAGTTGGAATAAAGTGTGGCAGCTTTGGGCCCCTTATCTAAGAAAAGATGTGCTGGCTTTGGAGAGGGTCTGAAGGAGGTTCGTGAGAATGATTTTGGGAATGAAAGAGTGTTCGATGCCTCTGAGCCTGTGGAAAGATGGGAGGGACCTCACTGAAACCTATCAAACTGAATAGCTTAAGTAGAGTAGATGTGGAGAGGATGTTTCAAAATAAACTTATTATCAAAGTACGTTTGTTTGTTTGTCTGTTTACTTATTTATTTATTGGGATACATCACGAAGTAAGCTCTTCTGGCCCTTCGAGCTGAGCTGCCCAGCAGTCCCCTGACTCAATCCTAGCCTAATCACAGGACACTTTACAATGACCAATTAACCTACCAACCAGCACGCCTTTGGACTGTGGGAGGAAACCAGAGCACCCGGAGGAAACCCACACAGTCATGGGGAGCAGGCAGCAGCATATACAACCCTGAGATTCATTTCTTTGTGAGCATACTCAAAAAATCCAATAACCATAATAGAATCAATGAAAGACCGCATCAACAGGGCGGACAGCCGCGTGCAAAAGACAAGAAACTGCAAATACAAACAGAGAAAAAGAAACTAATAATAATAATAATTGAGAAATTAGCATGCTTGTCTATGCCTGTGACTCAGAATTTACCAGCTGAGCTGAGAATAAATAAGTAAACAAACAAACAAACAATATCAATAACATGAGCTGAAGAGTCCTTGAAGGTGAGTCCATTAGTTGTGGGAACAGTTCATTGACGAGACAAGTGAAGTTGAGTGAAGTTATCCCCACTGGTTCAAGAGCCTGATGGTTGAGGGGTAATAACTGTTCCTGAACCTGGTGGTGTGAGTCCTGGGGTTCCTGTACCTTCTTCCCGATGAAGGGAGCTTGGTGGTGGTGGATGCTGCTTTCCTGTGATATTTCATGTAGGTGTGCTCAATGATTGCGAAAGCTTTACCCTTGATGGCCATATCCATATTCTTTGCAGCCAGTTAATATACTCTCCACTGCAGTTCTATAGAAGATAGTCAAAGTTATAAATGTTGTGCCAAATCTGCACAAACTCCTAAGGGAGTAGAGGCAAAGTAGAGACCTATAATAGTGGGGGAGCCTAGGACCAGAGGGCATAGCGTCAGAACACAAAGATGTCACTTTAGTACAGAGATGAGGGGGATATTCTTTAGCCAGAGGGTAAAAACATAATCTTCAAAAGATGACCTGGTTGTAGTCAGAGGGCGGTGAATCTGTGGAATTCATTGCCACGATGACTGTGGAGGCCAAGTCATTGAGTATATTTAAAGCAGAGGTTGACAGGTCTTTGATTAATAATGGTCCCAACCTTTTTTATGCTTTGGTTTCCTACCACTAACTGTAGACCCCAGGCTGGGAACCCCTGTTCTAATCCTTTCCTATCCACGTACCTGTCCAACTGTCTTTTAAAAGTTGTTACTGAACCTGCATCAACTACTTGTTCTGACAACATTACTTCCAGTGGCAGGAGAGGCAGGGATTAGATATTCATGTCTGACAACTTGTGGAACATCCCCTTGAACTGGTGGGAATTGTTGAGAGAATGACTAAGACCGGCCTTGGTCTCTTTATGTCATCATTAAAAACCCTCAGTTTGACTTGGGCGTCTTTTATGTTTAATCTGTGTTGGTGCTCAGATAATTAGAAGCTTTTCTGCAAAGGACCAGGCAGGACCTGGCTTACTTTTAGCAATTGAAATTATTTGTAGCGGTAATGAGAACTGTTTAGCAAAAAAATAATAAACATTTAAGAAATATTCACATCATTACTGATTACAGGTGATTGGAGGGTAGCAAAAGTTGTCCCTTTCTTTAAGAAGAGCGGCAAAGAAAATCCTGGGAACAGGGTCAGTGAGACTAATATCTGTGGTAGGTAATTATGGAGAGCGAGGTGTCTTCCAGTGGAGGTTGGTTGTAGGGGATTCGCAGCCCGTTCTTTAGTTAGAGCCTTCAGCATTTTGGGCATCGAGGGAGAGAGGAAGAGGAGAGCCATCCGCAGTACCACCGATGTGGCAGAGAGGGCCTCAAGATGGCTGCGGCTCAAAAGAGGGGAGCCATGGAGTCATAAGTAGCTAGTCATCTGGACACAAGCTGGGGTCACCTGGAGGAGGTTGTATGATGTTGAAAGACCCGAAACACCCGATGATTCCAGGAACATCACTGAAGATGTGTCCAGAGGCATCAGTAGATGTATGTACACAGCTGGAGAGGATTCTGAAGGATAAGGTAGAGGCACGTCTGGAAACACAGCAGCTGATTAGGGGTAGTCAGTGTGGCTTTGTGCATGGGCCATCGTGTCTCGTGAACTTAATTAAGTACCTGGGTTGCACAAGGTCATACATCTGAAGTAGTTTCACACGTACAGATCAATTGATGGTCTCTGAATGAAGCCTACAGTGCAAAAGCATTTGTTTCTCTCCGGTTTTACTGTAACATTATTATAAAGGCAAAGTTCAAAGTAAGTTAATTATCAAAGTCACCAAATACAACCCTAAGATTTTATTTGTTTATTGACATACAGTGTGGACCAGGCCCTTCAACAACCCACCGATTTAACCCCAGCCTAGTCACGGGACAATTTACAATGAACAATTAACCTACTAACCAGTATGCCTTTGGACTGTGGGAGGAAACCAGAGCACCAGGAGGAAACCCACGCAGTCAAGGGAGAACGTACTGTACAAACTCCTTACAGGTAGCATTGGGAATTGAACCCAGGTTGTCTGTACTGTAAAGCGTCGTGCTAACCACTACACTACAGTGCTGCCTCTTGCAAGCATACCCAATAAACCCATAATAGAATAATAACTATAACAGAATCAATGAAAGACCTCACCAACTTGGGTCAAAAGTGTGCAAAAGACCTCACCAGTGTGCAAAAGACAACAATCTGTGCAAATACAAAAAGAAAGAACTAATAGTAATAAATAAATAAACAATAAATATCCAGAACACAAGATGAAGAGTCCTTGAAAGAGAGTTCATAGGTTGTAGGAACAGTTCAATGATGAAACTGAGTGAATATATCCCCTTTGGTTGAAGAGCCAGATGGTTCAGGGGTAGCAACTGTTCCCGAACCTGGTGGTGTGAGTCCTGAGGCTCCTGTATCTTCCTCCTGGTGGTTGAGGGGTAGTAACTGTTCCTGAACCTGGTGGTGTAAGTCCTGAGGCTCCTGTACCTACTTCCTGACGGCAGCAGCGAGAAGAGAACATGTCCAGGGTGGTGGGGGTCCCTGATGATGGATTCTGTGACAACGCTTTGTGTAGGTGTGCTCTGTGGTGGAGAGGGCAAGTAGAAATGTTAACTTGCTGTACCCGCTGTTGCTCTTGCTCTAAGTGGTGGTGCTGAATAAATTTTGTAAATTTTCTGCAGTGCCCCCTTTAGAAACAATAGTGAACTACATAGGTGGAAGATAGGGTGACCTGTTAAGGCAATGGATGAGCTGCCGATAAACGGACTGCTTTGTCCACTATCTCGAGGGGGGAAGAATTTTCTTCTCAGGTTTTCCATTCTCCTGTGATTATGGTTCCTTCACCCGAGGCCCACGAGATACCAGCAGAGAGGATGGAAAATTGCAGTAGTACTCTGAAACACACAGCATACCAGGCATGAAACAATCCCATATTTTCAGCCATAACAAGACTGTAAAATGGAAACATTTGTAAACGGGAACTGAGCAGCTGAACTGTTCAGATGATCCCTCTGGTGTGAAGTTGCACTCATTCTGGAGCAGACGTGGCTGTACAAAGACGTGCACCGCCATCCAGTGGCAGCCAGTGGCACTGCACCTTTAACCAAATAAATACAGTATATTTAAACTTTATCATAGAATCATACAGCCAGAAATAACTTAAACACGAGGAATTCTGCAGATGCTGGAAATTCAAGCAACACACATCAAAGTTTCTGGTGAATGCAGCAGGTCAGGCAGCATCCCTAGGAAGAGGTACAGTCAACGTTTCGGGCCGAGACCCTTCGTCAGGACTAACCGATTTTCCCGCCAATGTGAGGTCACATGATGACATGTTCACCACGGGTATAACTGGTGACGCAGTTAGTTTTCCAGTTAGAACATCAATGAGACACTCCATTCCGCTGCGTATTTGCAATATGATGCAGTTTTGATTTTAAACAGAGTTTTATGTTCTATTGTAAAGTACAGAAGTACTGGGCTGGCAGTTTGACCAATTGCTGCCAGGTTTGTTAATGTATCTTTTCAGTAATATTGGAGAGTGAAGACGGGACCCTGAAGGAGTCGTTCGACGGGTTTGGAAAGGATCAACCATTATTGGATTCGTTCAAGAAAGAGTGATCTGCATGAGATAGCCTCTGCTAAAAGAGGTAGAAAAGGCTGTGCAGGATCTATTCTACGGAGGAGGAAGGTCAGTGCCTTTAAAACCGTTTTATTCCCGTCATCGTGAATCCTGTGGACAAGGCAGGATCCAGCTGGGAGTGGCAGTGACGTCGTGTCTTCGCGGAATTCATTACTTCATGAAAGTCTCTCCTAATTGACTATATAAATCTCTTGGACTTTAAAATTTACCATTCGAGAAATTGTGTTTGAATTTATCGCTTTAAGAACTAGTACTGAGTAGCGGTTCACTGAATGGTCGCATAGCCGTTTTCTTCCGGTTAGGGTTTTCATTTTTTTTCATTGTTTATCAGAGTTTAATAAATGCTTGTTTGTTTGTAAATCCTGACTTGATATATTCATTGTTGCCGATCACGTGACACTTCCTATAATAAGGTGACCAGAACTGAACGCTATACTCCAAGTGTGGTCTAACCAGGGTTTTATAGGGCAGCAGCATTATCTGACGTCAATGCGGGAGAGGGGGGGCTCCTCTCGTCATTAGCTTCATTTTCATTTGATTTCAAAGCTCAAAGTAAAATTTATTATCAGGGTACACACATCACTCATACAAACTTGGGATTCATTTTCCTGTGGGCATTCTCAGCCAATCTATAGAATGGTGACTGTAAACAGGATCAATGAAAGATCAACCAGAGTGCAGAAGACAACAAACTGTGCAAATGCAAATATAAATAAATAGCAATGAATATCAAGAACATGAGATAAGGAGATAAAGAGTCCTTAAAGTGAGATCATTGGTGTGGGACCATCTCAATAGATGAATGTAGTTCTCCTCCTTTGTTCAAGAGCCTGATGGTTGAGGGGTGGTAACTGTTCTTGAACCTGGTGGTGCAGGTCCTGACGCTCTTGTACCTTCTACTGGATGGCAGCAGCGAGAAGAGAGCACGTTAGGTTCCACCAGAACCACAGCCAGGTCTATTATCACTGACAAACATCATGAAATACGTTGTTTTGTGGCAGCAGTACAGCACAAGGCATGAAAAGTTACAATCGGAAATGTAAAAAATAAATCGCACAAAAGAGAGGAATAGTGAGGTAGTGGTCATGGGTTCTTGGACAGTTCAAAAATCTCAGTTATTAAATGTGTTACTTAACCACTGAATCACCATCATTTCCCATTCAGATAGGAGCAGTTTATTCCCACATAAGGTTTATTTAACAGAGATGCAGGGCAGGACAGGTCCGGAATCCCTTCAAGCCACACTGCCAGCAACACCCCCCCCCCACTTAACCCGAGCCTGATCACGGGACATGTGTAATGACCAATTAACCGACCCACCGGTACGTCTTTGGCCTGTGGGAGGAAACCAGAGCACCCGGAGGAAACCCACACACATTCCAACGGGGGGGGGGGGGGGGGGACATTCGAACGTCTTTACAGATGGTGCCAGAATTAAACTACAAACTACAAACGCCTTGACTGTATCAGCGTCGCGTCAACCTCACGGGAATCTAAATCGTCTCTCTAGAGTCACAGAGAAGCAGAGCACAGAAACAGGCCCTTCGGCCCATCTAATCGGTGATGAAACCCATTTAAACTGCCTGCTCCCATCAGCCTGCACTGGGACCGTAGCCCTCCGTATCCCCACCATCCACATACCTGTCCATGAATAGGCTTATGCTTATGTAGCTTCCATCGGTTTCCTTGTTAACTGGAAATGAATAGGTAGTTTAACCAACAGGGAATTTATTGCAGAACATCAGCTTCTGGGCTTGGGGCTGATGGATGAGGACATTTGGGCAGCAATGATTGGAAGCAATTTCCATTTTGTTATTTTTAGGTTCGGTATGACAGAGAAATCACCTCATCAAACACATTTCCCGCGGCACCAGTCCGAATAATTTCAGAAAGGATTAGAGGTAGCTAAGCTCCCCCTGTGCCATGCAGGGCATTGACATCACGCTGAGTAAAACTGCTTTTACCACGTCCCAGCCTTGTGTCCTGTCCCCAGCGTGAGAGCAGCAGCACTTCGCTCACGTGTAAATATTTCCTCATCTGTCGCACGTCATCCTCTGGCTGCACCCAACTCCAGTCAGAGGGTCTGCTCTGAGAACCGTCACCGGAGGCACTCACATGTCATTACAACGAGGCAGAGTTCAAAATGAGGGTAAGATGAGGGAACACACACCAGCAATGTTCCCTTCAATTTGTAATGACCAGTGTGCGAAAAAATCTTGAGCGGTGAAATTTTTTGCCTAGTGACATCAACATGTGTGCACTGAGTTTTATATTGAGAGGTATTCATTTTAGCAACTAGCAAAACACTATCAATAAGAACTTTGATCTCCTCTGAGTTTGAACATTTTCACTCTCATTCATCTGCACTCTCACAAAACGTACGTAGCAGGCCTGTAGTGAGTAATGAAGGATTTTCTTGCTGGAGCTTTTACACAGCGTCCATATGTGATTTGCCTGCTAAATGACTCTTTAAAAAGTCAAGTTTCCAAATATCACGTCACTTCTTCCCACTTGCAAAGTCTCCAGCAACTTTTGCATCACACAACATGCAGATAACTCCAGTTTCTGTATTGTACATAAATATTTCTCATAGCTGCACATTCCTGACCTCATGAACTTTCAGTGTAGCAGTTTCTACTGTTTAATTAAGCCATTCCATTTTAAATGAACTAGCAGTTTTTTGGCGCTTCACACCCTTTGCTTCTTTGGAATTCGACAGAGTGAATCAATAATTTCTTCAATACAAACAGTATAAGTGAGTCAGTTCTCAAATCTGCAGACAAATCATCACAAACTCCACGTTGTCAACTCCGTCCGCATCAGCAACTGGAAAAGGAAACATGATTGTGTTCGATTGTGAAATATACCCAACATGCCAACAAGGTAGCGGGTGTCAACCTTTTGTGTGCAGTTTAATTGCTTTGTGTGCTAGTATCAAAAGATGTGCACGAGCATATCTTAGGGGGAACATCGGCCACCAGTCCTCATCGAGGGATCGGAAGTGGAAAAGTCCGCAAGCTCAAGTGTCAACATCCGTGAGGATCTGTCCTGGGCCCAAAGAATCGATGCAGTTACAAAGGAGGCACAACAGCAGCTATGTTTCATTAGGAGATTTGGTATGTTACCAAAAACACTCTCAAATTTCTACAGATGTATCTTGGGGAGCATTCTAACTGGCTGGTATGAAAGGAGCCACTGCATAAGATCGAAATAAGCTGCAGGAAGTTGTAAACTCCATCATGGGCACTGGCCTCCACAACGTCCAGGACATCTCCAAGGGGCAATGCCTCAAAAAGATGGCATCAATCATTAAGAACTCCCATCACCCAGGACATGCCCCCGGCTCATTGCTACCATCACAGAGGAGGTACAGGAAACTGAAGGCTCACACTCAATGATTCAGGAACAGCTTCTTCCCCTCTGCCATCTGATTTCTGAATGGACATTGAACCCATGAATGTGTGTGTGTGTATGTGGTAGTGGGGACGAGCTCCCACTGCTAAACAAATGCTCTTCATGACATGCGTCTCAAACAGCCTCTGACAAACAAGTCCAACTCCTGGCCTTCACGTGTGGCATAGTTCTCATGCCCGGCAGAGCTGTTCTCACTGACAGGAGAAGGGGCAAAGGCAGGCCACTGGCACCTTCAAACTGGTTGCGCCAGGCAGATGGGACTTGTTAACCACAGATGGCAGCTCATCTAGGAGAGGGAAAACTCCGATTTCGAACCTCCGCTGCCTTGCGGCTATACCCGCTCACGGGAAAGGCTTTGGGAGTAAACCGCGAGGAAAAACCCGGAGTCGGAGTCCCGAAGGCGGCTGCCTGCCGTACCCAGCATCGTCACGGCATCTCCTGCGATGTCGCTGGCGCCAAACCATATCGACTCTCGTCGTTCCTTTGGACCTGTCGTCAGCACGGAGAGGGGGGTCCCACTGCACGGGCAACAGACAGATCTCCATATCAACTCTGCCCTGGCTTGTGCCCTGGAGAGGCCACTCCCAGTGACGACCAGAGGCGCAGAACCCATGGTCGACCGCGACCGACAGAGGCCACACACACACACACACACACTTCTTACTGTAATTTAGAGCTTTTACTATTATATATTGCAAAGTACTGCTGCTGCATAACAACAAATCTCACAACATATGCCACTGATATTAAACCTGACTCTGAAATGTCGGTTAAGAGGGAAGAGACAACTGATGCCCACGGTATTGTAATATGAATCAACATATTTTGAACTGGAAGACTGTAAAATTATTAACAATCTATTGTAAGCATTTCAGAATGTCTACAGAATGGATGAACAAACCACTTTACTGTCAGCTGAAGCAATAAAGACCACAAACAAGTGTGCCTATGTTGCTTGCAATTTAGACAATAAGAAATAAGACTTCAAATTATATGAATATAATTTCCTTTTGATTCAAATATCCCCTAGAGAGCAGTCCCACCGCTACGACTCTTTCCTGTTTAATATCTCTTCCCTAGTGACTATTAAATGCAAACTCATTCACATCTGAGCAGCAGTTAATCAGGATATACAATAGCAGACATTAATCTCCCTAGGATATTACTCTTTGAGATTGCTCAGTATTTATTTAAGACAGGGAATTATTAAACAAAGCAACTTAGGTATTAAGTACTGCAACCCTAGCCCTCCAAATGATCAAGAACACAATTAACTTCTGAGCTTTTACATGCTGGGGCATAACAGTTCTGAATTATTAAACCAGTACGTCTCCTCAATCAACCGCAGGCTCAGTTAAGCACAAGTGTTATGAACTAAAACGCACTATTGCCTGCACCTCTCTTTAGAGAGGATGTTTCCCATGGTGGGGGAATCTAGCACCAGAGGGCACAGCCTCAGAAAAGAGGGGCTTTCAATTAGAACGGAGATGAGGAGGAGTTTCGTCGGCCAGAGGGTGGTGAATCTGTGGAATTTGTTGCCACAGGTGGCTGTGAGAGGCCAGGTTGTTGGGTGCATTTAAGGCGGAGGTCGATAGGTTCTTGACTAGTCAAGATGTGAAAGGTTATGGGGAGAAGGCAGGAGAATAGAGTTGAGAGGGAAAATGGATCCGCCAAAACGAAGCAGAAAATGGGTTGAATTACCTAATCCTGCTCCGATATTTCATGGTATTTAATACGTTGTATGTGCCGTATTCAAACTGCAAGATGCATGGAACGTAGGGCTGACGGTATCTGGGAGATTAACTCTGAGTACACGTACTCTCACTGTCTCCTCTGGTACTTGTCAATGACTGCACATACTTCATCAATACTGTACCCAGCCGTTTTCAGTGCTTTTAAATGTCCAGCCCATGAGTAGTAATCGATTATATGTTATTAGAAAAAGACACTTCAATTCTGAAAGCTTGTCTCCACATTCAGGAAGAAGTGCCCAGTCTGAATAATGAATGAATTATTTTCTTGAGCACTGGCAAAGCAATTAGCATTTTGGAGCAGTTTCAGCCATTGATATAGTGGTCAGAATTACCAAATTGATCATTTCTTTTCCCAGTGTCCCAGATCATTATTAATATGAGACAGATAGTCCACTTGCTCTGTTTACTCTCCAGGTTTTCATGCAATTTGCAAGAAATGACTGAGAAAAGAGAAATAACTTTCCAAAATAGTTCTACTGAATTTATTTCTGTAATTATCAACCCTGCAAAAGGACGCATCTGTATTAAATATTTATTTAACAATACGACAGTGATTTTTTTTAATTAGCTTTCACAAGCAGATATTTCCAATCACTCAGTTATTTTAAAGTAAAACTACTGAAGAAAAGAGCAGTATTTTCTCAGTTTTTGAGCCCCTTATCTAAGAAAGGATGCTTTGGCATTGGAGAGGGTCCAGAGGAGGTTTACGAGGATGATCGGAGGAATGAGAGGGTTAACGTATGAGGAGTGTGTAGTGGCTCTGACCCTGTACTCACTGAAGTTTAGAAGAGTGAGAGGGGATCTCACTGAAACCTGTTGAATATTGAAAGGCTGAGATAAAGTGGATGTGGAGAAAATGTTTCCTATAGTGGAAGAGTCTAGGACCAGAGGGAACAGCTTCAGAATACTGGTATTTTCCTTCAGAACAGAGATGAGAAAGAATTCCTTTATCCAGAGGATGGTGAATCTGTGGAATTCATTGCCACAGACGGCTGTGGAGGCCAAGTCATTCAGTACATTTAAAGCAGAAGCTAATAAGTTCTTCATTAGTCAGGGAGACAAAGATTGAGAGGAGAAGGCAGGAGAATGAGGTTGAGGGAATGTTGGAGAAAACTCGATAAGCCAATACTGCTCCCGAGCCTTATGGTCTTATGGTCTAATTTAGCACAGAATTTCCATTACTATTGCTAGATTTTCACATTGGGTAAGATTCAGCTGAGCTGCCATCAGTCATTATCTGGAGCGCCTTTTGCTGGAGACAAGTTCCACCTTTGGTGGAAGGAAAAAGCACCAGGGGGATCCCCTGCAACCACAAGTTATCAGGGTCCAATAGTGCCCTTGCCACAGCCAGTGTCAACAAGGTGTGACATCGTGTAACCCAAGCTACTCTCAGCAGCTGCCGGGAGTAAAGCATGAAGCAGCAACAGTGAGGGGAAATCCAAGCCGATTTGGTGAGATCGAGGACAGCCTGGGGCTGTACGCCCACGCGAGTCCGTTGCACCGGGTTCCGGGCCCTAGAGCGAGGCACTACCCGGTGCGTGGACACTTTAAACGCCGGCCCAGATAGACTGGAAAGCCCGAGGGTCGAGAATGGAGGCAAGGGTCGGGCTGATTTTGTTCACTCTCCTGCGAATGTTCATTCCTTTCTCCGTTGCGATGAGGTTGTGAACTGATGTAGCCGCTCTGTGTTTTTCCCCAGGGGTGTGACGAACTGGAGGTCGAGGCCTGGCCCTACTCGGCTGCCTCGGGAGCAGATCTGGGCACTCAGTCTGGTTCGGGATACTGTCGGCTCGCTTCGATTGTTTGCATGATCTGTGGGTTTTTTTCTCTTTCTCTGCACTGTGGTTTTTGGTCTTTTTTTTAAATTGGGTTATTTGGGTTTCTTGCTTTGTGGCTGCATGCAAGCAGACAAATTTCAAGGTGTATAATTCTTACATTCTTTGATAATAAATGTGCTTTGAATCTTTAAATAACGTTATCATCGTTATTACGTGCTACATCATGTGATATGGGCAATCATGGTCTTTCCATGACCGTGATTGTTCTTGGCAAACTTTTCTACAGAAGTGGATTGTCATTGCTTTCTTCTGGGCAGTGTCCTTACAAGACGGGTGACCCCAGCTATTATTAATACTCTTCAGAGATTGTCCGCCTGACATCGGTGGTCACATAAGCAGGACTTGTGATGTGCACCAGTTGCTCAGACGACCATCCGCCACCTGCTCCCATGGCTTCAGGTGACACTGACTGGGGGTGGGGAAGCTAAACAGGTGCTCTACCTTGCCCAAGGGTGACCTGCTGACTAGCGGAGGAAAGGAGTGCCCTACACCTCCTTTGGAAGAGACGTATCTCCACACTGACACCCTAAGAAATAAGGTAAAAGTGTCTCATACAAACCAGGCAAAAATAATTGTTTTTTCTCAGGAAAAAAGCCCTCATCGCCATTTACACCTTCACAAGATCCGTGATGAACATTAAATCAGGTTAAACTCCAGCAGTAAAACTTCCTTCTTGAATCCTTAATATTAGACCCAGAATTGAATCTAGATGTGTGTGAGGTCTGAGATGTCAAATACCAACAGATCACGCAGGGTGGAACAGTAGCATAATGGTTA
Source organism: Mobula birostris (assembly GCF_030028105.1). Lineage (NCBI taxonomy): Eukaryota > Metazoa > Chordata > Chondrichthyes > Myliobatiformes > Myliobatidae > Mobula > Mobula birostris. Next base: position 6,912,640 of record NC_092399.1, read on the forward strand.
GCACAACGCTTTACGGTACCAGCAAGCCAGGTTCAACTCCCGCCACTCTCTGTCAGGAGTTTGTACGTTCTCCCTGTGACCACGTGGGTTTCCTCCGGGTGCTCCAGTTTCCTCCCACAGTCCAAAGCCGTACCAGTTAGTAGGTTCATTGGTCATTGTAAATTGTCCCCTGATTAGACTAGGTTTAAATCGGGTGCTCCTCCAAGGGAACCACAATCTTGTCGTGGTTTGGAGGCTTGTGTGCCTCAATGACCCAGAGAGTTATGTCGGCTGGAGTCAGGGCTTTATGCTTTGGCTCTTGGTAGGGTCGCCCATGCCAAATAGGTCAAAGGGTAGAGGTCAGACTGACAGCAGTCCACCAGTCCTCCAGGTTCGGGGGTTCAGCTCAGGGCTAACAACCCTGACTGGTAAAACAAAATTGTTACGGAAACAGCGATGAATCCTTCTGCACCTGAGTGTGACGGTATTCCTGAGTCTCCTCCCGGGACTTGGATGACTGACAGTGGTGAAAACCGAGAGGAAACTACTGGCATGATGAATGGAGCCCTGAACACCACAAGTGATGGAGGAGCTTCACTGTTGCCCTAAATGCCGGCGGTATAACAGGCAGGGAGTAAGTATTTTGGGGGTTGCTGGGTGGCCCTATCCACACTGTATCTCAATAAGTAAATAAATACAGTAAATGGCGGGGACCTCAAGGGTGTTGATGCAGAGGGGAAGCTTGGGGTGCACTTCCCTGAAGATGGCAACACAGGTAGAGAGACTTTGGATCAGAGTCCGGCTTATTATTGCTGACATGTTGTATGTTATGAAATATGTTGCTTCATACCAGCAGTACAGTGTAAGACATATAAATTACTATAAATTGCAATTAAATATAATTCACCGGTGAAAAAGAGAAATGGTGAGGTAGTGTTCACGGCTTCAATGTCCATTCAGAAATCTGATGACAGATTGGAACAAGCAGTTCTTCAGGTGGTCCTGTACCCCTGTACTTCCGGTACCTCCTGTACCCCCTGTACTTCCTGTACCTCCTGCACCTCCTGTACTTCCTGTACCTCCTGCACCTCCTGTACCCCCTGTACTTCCTGTACCTCGTGTACCCCCTGTACCTCCTGTACCTCCTGCACCTTCTGTACCTCCTGTACCCCCTGTACTTCCTGTACCTCCTGCACCTCCTGTACCCCCTGTACTTCTTGTACCTCCTGCACCTCCTGTACCTCCTGTACCCCCTGTACTTCCTGTACCTCCTGCACCTCCTGTACCCCCTGTACTTCCTGTACCTCCTGCACCTCCTGTACCTCCTGTACCCCCTGTACTTCCTGTACCTCCTGCACCTCCTGTACTTCCTGTACCTCCTGTACCCCCTGTACCTCCTGCACCCCCTGTACTTCCTGTACCTCCTGCACCTCCTGTACTTCCTGTACCTCTTGTACTTCCTGTACCTCCCGCACCTCCTGTACCTCCCGCACCTCCTGTACCTCCCGCACCTCCTGTACTTCCTGTACCTCCTGGACAACGGTAGTATTTAGAGGAGGGCATGCCCTAGATGTTGAGGGTCCTTAATGAACGGACACCAACTTCTCGAGACACCGCCTTTTGAAAGCAGACATCCCACCTCTCCCGGAAATTCCGGAAGTCTCCCGCATATTAATAGTGGCTCCCTGATGCCCGCAAATTATATACAATGTCACGGAAAACAATTTTTTTGAGAGCGAGCGAGAGAGTGCGAGAGCAACCATGAGAGAGAGAGAGAGAGAGAGCAAGCAAGCGAGAGAGAGGGAGGGAGGGAGGGAGAGAGAGCGAGAAAGAGAGCGCAACAGTGAGCACGAGAGAGAGAGAGGGTGAGAGCAAGAGGGAGAGAGGGAGAGCACAAGCGAGAGAGAGAGAAAGCGCGAGAGCGACCACGAGAGGGGGAGAGAGCGCCATGGCAGAGTGTTCCAAAAAAAGAAAATATAAAACGTACATCACCCCAGACTACACTAAAGTGTACCCCTGCCTAATAGGGGTCAAAAATAATGACATTGTTGCTCGTTGCACTGTTTGCAACAGTGACTTTTCTATTGCCCATGGTGGGTTAAGACTGTAAAAGACATGTTGAGGTGAGTTTAACAGGTGTTATTCGTTCATTAGCATAGCTAACGTTATTTAAACTAGCTGGCCAGCTACTAAAGAGCTAATCTATTGCAGACATCCCACCTCTCCCGGAAGTCTCCTGCAAATTGATGGTGCTACCTCCCTGAAATGAGTTTTTGCAGGGTGGGATGTCTGTGAAAGCGTCCTCAATTGTGATGGAAGTGGCTGAGTCTGCAATGTTCTGGAGCCTGTCTCGATCCTCTGCACTGGAGCCTCCACACCAGGCAGTGATCAACCGGTCAGAATGCTCTCGACAGTATGTCTGTAGAAACACAACAGGCTCTGCAGATGTTGGACGTCCAGAGTAGCGCGCGCGCACACACACACACACACACACACATTCACACACACACAAACACACACACACTCACACACACACATACATTCATACACTCACACACACACATGCATTCATACATACACACACACACAGACACACACACACACACACACACACACTCACACACAAACACAGACACAGACACACACACACACACACACACAGAATGTAGGAGGAACTCGGCAGGTCCGGCAGCATCCTTGCAAAGGATAACGAGGGGACATTTTGGGACAACGCCCTTCATCAGATCCTGAAGAATCATCCTGGCCCAAAACATCAACTTTTGATTCCTTTCCGTGGATGTTGCCTGGTTTATTGAGATCCTCCAGAACTACATCCGTAGAAATTTGCTCAAACCTTTGGTGACGTAGGGTAGTGAAGAAGGCATTCAGCAGGCTGGCCTTCATAGGCTGAAGCACTGAGTATAAGATTCAAAGATGAGGGGTTTAAATAGTTAGTCAAAATACAAGTCTCAAATTAAAATATCCCAGGGCGAGGCCTGCAGTGAAGTGAAGCCCTGCCGGTTCCAAGTTAAAACTAGGCTTGTCAGACATGGTCAGACATGAGTCACCTCCAGAAAGAGGAACAAACCTGGCACAAACTGGGTGACGTGTACTGGGTCACCAACACTGCCATGTGTCTGCACTCAGGAACCACCCAGACGTTTGGGAAGGTGGCTTAGGGAGAATGGGCAGAAAGCGAACAATCGGGGCATTATGTACAAGTTATTCACAGGATGTACGAGAAGACAGGCATTCACATCTTTGATAAAAGCAGAACCAAATCATACTCACATGGTCACAAGCACAAAATGAGTCAGATTGTAACTAAACCGTAACTCTGCATAATTTAACTTTCAGTCATAAGATGAACACTACATCACAGCATGTGACTTTTTTTTAATCAATGAATTCATACAGAAAGGAACCAGACATCCAAGAATGGAACAAGACAATTCTTTTAAACCATATCCACTGCCCCTAGTGCCCAGGCGGGGCCAAATGCCCTAATTCCTGGACATCTGCCACTGAAGCTTTAGTGCAGCAGAAGCCCATAACACATTACCAATTAAGCTCAGCCTCGTCAAGTCTGATACCAGATCAAAACACAACATCAGAGGAAGTGAACTCATTGTGCAATGCAGGCGGTAAAAGAGGAACTTCTGCAGTCCATACGCATCAACTTTGAACAGGAGACAGTGAATTCCAGCTGAAATAAACTGCCAGGATTCCTGGTCACTCTTGAACTGGCATTCACACCACCAAATGAGTGAATGAGATAATGATGGAACCAGTGCTCAGCTATTTTACATTTTGAGAGGAAGAAAGGAGAGGGGAAGGAGCAAAGGAAATGAGACACAGCTACAGGGAAAGAGGAAGTGTGGGGATAAAGGAGAAAAGGAGCAATGTATATTTTCAATTGACAGATAAAAGGAGACAAAAGAGAGGTCAACACTATCAGAAGGCGAGGAGGAGAAAGAGTTAGAGACAAAAGGATGGGAAATGGAAAGAACATAAGGAGAAATAGAGAGGAAAGAAGCAACGAAGATGAAAATACAAAAATGTCACAATTTTCTGGAGTGATGTTCAGAGTGCATTTCCTCTGGATGCTCTAATTTTCTCCCAGGGTCAAAGACATGCCAATTGATTGATTAATAGGCCACTGGAAATTGCCCCTATTAATGAGTAATTGGGCGAGGTGAATCTGCAGGCAGTGGATGGGAATGCTGGGAGAATGGTTTCTGGGTAAAGGTACTGACATGTGTTAGTGATAATAATGCTGATTCTGATTCCGAAACGACCAAGGGAACGGGATCGGCTGTGAATCGGCAAGGGCTCAGTGGGCTTTAAGGAAATACAGAGCGATAGGGGCAGGAGCGTATTAAAACGTCACCTACATGTCTCAGTCAGCCTGATGACGCAACACATCTGGGGTTATATCCGGTCACAGTAAAATGAATTACCTCACACTAGAGATACTAAACCACGCTTACACCCAACACATAACATATCAGGAAAGAGACACAGCCTCAGGCCAAGAAGGTATCGGTCCCACTGGTCTGCTTATTCAATACAACAGTGATGATACAACAGTGGCTTACTCAATCCTTTGATGTCGCTTTTACCGGAAAACAAGAGTGCAGCTGCTTAAATGGTGATTCTCACATCCAAAATGAAATGGCTCTTCTTGGAGAAAGAATTTCAGAGGAGGAGCGAAGTGCCAGGCCCTGATGTTGTACCTGGTGGGGCACTGAAACCCTGCGCCAACCAGCTGGCGGGAGCGTTCAAGGACATCTTCAATCTCTCACTGCTGGAGTCCAGCGGTCCATGCAGATCAGAAATAACATCTCTTCCTCACTGACAGTTAACACTGGCACAGCTCAAGGATGTGTGCTTAGCCCGCTGCTCTACAGCCTAAACACGGAGTTGCCGATAACACAATTATTGTTACCAGAATTTCAGATGGTGACAAGAAGGCGTACAGGAGTGAGATAGGTCAGCTGGCTGAGTGGTGTCTAAACAACAACCTGGCCCTCAACATCAGTAAGGCCAATGAACTGATTGCGGACTTCTGGAAAGGGGCAGTCAAGGGCATACACATGTTCTCATGGAGCGATCAGCAGTGGAAAGGGTGAGCAGCTTCAAGTTCTTGGGTGTCAACATCTCTGAAGATCTACCAGGGGCCCAACATATTGATGCAATTACAAAGAAGGCAGTTTGAGGAGGTTTGGTATGTCACCAAAGGCTCTTGCAAATTTCTACAGATATACTGCGGAGAACATTCGAACTGGTTGCCTCATTGTCTGATATGGTGAGGCCATTGCACAGGATCAGAAAAAGCTACAGAATGTTGTAAGCTCAACCAGCTCCATCATGGGCACCAGCCTCCCCAGGCGAGTTCATTAGGGCATGTTCATAAGGCGATGTCTCAGTCATTAAGGACCCCATCACCTAGCTTCTTTGAATTGACTTTATTGAATTGACTTTATTTCTTACATCCTTCACATACATGAGTAAAAATCTTTACATTACGTCTCTGTCTAAATGTGCAATCATGGTAATTTATAATAATTTATAATAAATAGAACAGTCAATGTAATATGGAGTACCATCAAATCAGTGTGAGTTAATCAGTCTGATGGCCTGGTGGAAGAAGCTGTCCCGGAGTCTGTTGGTCCTGGCTTTTATGCTGCGGTACCGTTTCCCGGATGGTAGCAGCTGGAATAGATTGTGGCTGGGGTGACTCGGTACAAGAGCCTCAGGACCCACCACAAGGTTTAAGAACAGTTACTACCCTTCAACCATCAGGCTCTTGAACAAAAGGGGATAACTTACACTCATTCCATTTCTGGTCTTCCCTCAACCAATGTTCTCACTTTGAGGACACTTTATCTTGATAGTTCATGCTCGTTATTTATTGCTATTTGTTTACATTTGCACTTGCACAATTTCTTGTTCCTTGATCCTGTTTACAGTTACTATTCTATAGATTTGCTAAGTACGTCTGCAGAAAAAGAATCTCAGGGTTGTATGTGGTGACATGTATGTACTCTGATAATAAACTTTACTTTGATTTTGAGCTTCTTCCTCTTGCCATCAGATTTACGAATGGACAATGAACCCATGTACACTACCTCAATATTTTTTTCTTTTTTGCTTTCATTTTGCACTAATTTATTTACTTGTAGTCTTATTAATGTGTAGTCTTTTAATATGTATTGCAATGTACTGCTGCCACAAAACAACAAATTTCATGATATATGCCGGTGATATTAAACCTGGTTGTGACTCTGAGGTCTGAAATATCTAATTCCGCAGAGCATGCATTAGAGGTGAGAAGGAATAAGTTCAAAGGAGATGTGCTGTCTGAAGAGGTGTTAGAGGCAAATATAATAGAGGCATTCAAAAAGGCTTAGATGGGTACATGAGTTTGCAGGGAATAGAAGGACATGGACGTTGTGTAGGCAGAAGGAATTAGTTTGGTTGAACATTTGATAACTAAATTAATTAGCCCAGCACAAGGTCCTGTCATGTGCCATATTCTTCAATGCTCTATAATCAAGGAAATACAATCTAGAGTACACAACCTAATCTCGTTTAACTCCTTGAACTTCAGTATCATTCTGGTGTATCCGCGTTGCACACCCAACGTTCAAAGTACATTTATTATCAATGTATGTATATACAAGCTTGAGATTCGTCTCCTTGCAGGCAGCCACAAAACAAAGGATCACAATAGAATCCATGATAACATCCCACACAACAAGGACAGTCAAACCTCCAATGTGCAAAAAAAGAACGAATTGTGCAAACAATACCAAAAGTAAACAAATAACACACAGAACCCAAACCGCAGAGTCCCCGAGGGTGAGTCCTCAGCCACAGAGCCAATTCAGGCCTGCAGCAGCTCCAGGAGCCCAGTGGGTGCAGGCCACAGCCATGGATCCAGCTCTGGGCTTCAACTGCTCCAGGAGCCCAGTGGGTGCAGGCCACAGCCACAGAGCCAGTTCAGGCCTGCAGCCGCTCCAGGAGCCCCATGGGTGCAGGCCACGACTACAGCGCCAATTCAGCACTGAGGCAAGTAAAGCCTGACAGGTTAGTAAACTGAATATCGGTTCATCTTTCGTCTTTGGCCTCGACACCTTGATCATTTTAAACTGGCTCGGTGCTTACATCAGCTGAACATCTGTTAGTTTTTCACTCTCAGGCCTGGGCCCCACTGCTTCAATGAAATGGGTCCCAAGTCCGCTCCAGTGATGGTTGCCATGGCTATACCTGCACTCCAAGGACTTAAAGTCATTAATCTCTTAGTTTGAAGTGTGTGGGTTAAAATGTATTCTAATCATTGAATAAACACTCAAGGCCATTATATCCACCTGAAAACAACCCCAGTTTGTCTCCCTTTACTTCTTGGAATAGGATAGCTCCTGTATAACTGCATGCCGAGCTCCTGGTTTCTCCTCAACCAAGTGGGTCCTGCAGAACCTTTTACTAGCCTGTCCTAAGAGGGCAATGGAGCACCTTTTTGAATCACAGCAACCCTGCTACTGAAGGTATTCCAGGTAGACCAAGGTTTCCTAATATTTTTTAAGCCATGGATCCCTACCATAAACAGAGGGGTTCACAAACCCCAGATTGGAAACCCCTGCACTAGGCTATTTAGAAGGGAGTTCCAGGATTAACGAAGGACATGGAGAGATATTTCCAACTCAGGATGGTGTGAGGCTTGTAAGGAATCAATGTTCCCTCATCCTTCTTGGTGGCAAAGGCTAAAGGTCTGAAGATTAGAATAGCCTTGGCAGGTAACGGTAATGCATTCAACAGATTGCATGCAGTAGAGCCACTGCACAGTGCTGAAGGAGAGAATGAAGGCTTAAGACCGATGGATGGGATGACAGTCAAGCAACCTCTTTTCTCCTAGATGATGTTAAGCTTCTTGGGCGATATTGGACCTGTAGTCACCTACCCTTCAAAGGCTAGATCACTTCCCTGTTTATCCTCCATGATGAGTTTAGCAGCCAATACCCACTATTTGAGCAGTGGGTCCCCTCCACTTCACAGGGAGATACTTCTAGCAAACAAAGGAGTTTAAACACAGTTTGTTTATTTTTAGTGATACACATTTAAATTTAGATAAAATTCTTAAAACACTTTTAAAACTCACAGTGGATTTCAATCTTAAAAAAGATTTCCAAATTACAATTTCTAAAACACAAAGGATTTCCAAAACACAGGTACAACTTCTATAAGCTAAAAAGACATACCAACAAGTTGCAGATGAATGCGGTGTCCACCGCAGAAATCCAAGGCAGAGAAATGAATTCTGGTCAACTTGTCTTTCCGTCAATCTTCTTATCATTCATTGACCATTCCTAACAAGCCTGGCTGTTCTCTTACTATATTTTACTGCATTTTACTATCTGGTAAAAAAAATATGGGATTTTTTTTCAAATACTTTAGCTGGGAAATTCACACAGATGGCCTAAGGCTTCTAAGGACAAAGAGTCAGACATCCAAAATAAATGTTGTGAGGGCTGACTCTCTGAGTATCCAAATCTCCCAACTATTGATAGATCGGCTATTTGATGTGCTAAGTGATAGCATCAGTCTGGTCTGTAAGCTTCCTTGAACTACTGTAAACAAGTTCCTTGAACTTTGTAAAAAATTCTTTCTTACTTCTCTTCTAACATTCGTGCATCTGTGCATTTGTAATGCTATTGTGGCACTGTAATTTTCTTTGGGATCAATAAAACACCTATCTATCTATAACTTAGCCAGTTTTGTCAAGCTTGATAGAGGGCCAATTAATATAACCCCATTGTTTTACATTGCATCTCTTAAGCAGTCATCTTTGTGTTATGGGTCTGTGCTTTACACAGTGTAGTTTACTTGCAAAGCTGTCCTTTTAACTTCAGACTGATATTGCTTGTCATTTAAATTAAGAACTGAAGACTGACTCCCATTTGCAAAAAGAAACTAAACAAAGGAAAAGCTGTCTTTTAAATTTCAAACTGATCATTGATCACAACTTACATTAAGAACTGAAGACCGGTTCTTGTTTATGACAAGAGGCTGAGCAAGAAGTATGACTTGGGAGTTTAACATACTCAAAAACAACACTTTGACCCCTGGAAGAGTCCACTGCTGTGTTAGTTAGCTGAGTTTGGTAAAAAAGCTCCCCGGGCCCCAGACATTGAATATCCATCACATGTGGAGCCAAGGATACTACCCTGAGGAACTCATTCTGTTATGAGTGAACAACAACCTCGATCATTTTTCCTTGTGAAATTATGCCTCCAACCATTGGTATGTTTTCCTTTTAGTTTTATCAGAATTTCTTAGTGTTCCTATAATATCAAAGACGTTCACTCATAACTCACTTTATCAACTCTCTGCTCCTTGTTTGAGCCTTTGCAACCCAAAATGGCATTGCCGAACAGGTTATTTGAGAGTATATTATGCTTGATAGAAAATTGTCATCTTCCATCACTTTTGCTAATACAAAGTAAAACATTTTTGTACTCTAGCCCCAGTATGTGCTTGAACCTGAACCCACAGAATAACAGCATCTCTTATTGCATAGATTTGATTGCAATCTTCAGCAGCCCTGCATGAAACTGGACTGAGGTTCGGGCAGGAAAGGAGTGATAGTGATAAGAAACAATTCCACATAGGACACATTAAAAAAGACAGGAGAAAGAAAAATATAAGCAAAACTTTTGTTTCACTCGAGTCCGAGGCAGGCTCGTACTGGAACATAAAGGTGAAAAGGAACCAACCACCTACACTTGATCATAAGTTGTATCTGAAAAAGAGATGCCCTGCTCAGAACAGAAATCATTCTGACATATAGGGCCTCTGCCCCTTCCCTCTACAGTCTTAACGAAGGGTTCCGGCCTGAAACGTCAACTCATCTTTTCTACGGATGCTGCCCGACCTGCTGAGTTCCTCCAACATGTTGTGAGTGTTGCTTATTCTGACATGACCGTTACAAGACAAATCTAAAGCATCGCCGAAAATGATTAACACACATGCTCACAAACAGAACAACCCATTCCACTGGAAAGTAGTAAATGCGTCAATATTTATTGGACTGAATATAGGAACACTATCAACAATCTACAATAATCTGACACATTTGGAATATATGCAAAGCAACTGCACAAGGCACTTAATATCTGAAGCAATGCACAATGCAAGTCAGATGTCCATATTGCTTGTAAATTAGGTAATGCCAGTTAAAACTATATGATAATAATCCAGTTCTCACTGTAATATACTCCAGAATGACACTTTTAGAATGAGCTAATCATCCAACTTCCCAGTGTGGCCAGTTCAGAACACCAGTCAATAAGTTGTATTCTCAAGGAATATATTGGCAAGGTTTGAGGGGTGATTCTGAGGTAAGAGGGCGCTTCATAGTGCAAATTAAACTTCACATCCTCGTCTTCACACAAGCATATTTAAGAAGAGAAGAGCCGTGGGTACATTTGTAGATGCTAATTAGGCAAAGTTAAGAGAAGAGCAAACAGTTCTAAAAGAGTGAGACCATGCTGGGAAGTGTAAACCAATGTAAATGCTGCCGTCCTGGTCATCCAGGCAAATGAAAGCACTCTTAACTTCTTAAACTTATTCTTTAAGCCAAGAGAGTTCAAAACGCCCGAAGTATCTACCCATTCCAGACAGGAATGGCTCATGTAGTGGAAGAATACTTGTTTGCATCAAGCATACAGCCAGTTCAAGGTTTTTCTCAGATCTCCCTTTAACTTATTGTGAATAACATTCTGCAGCATTCACATAGGCAAAGCTTTGGGTTTAGTTACTCACTGCATCTATGGTATATTGGTGAGTAAATATACTTGTCACTAATCCACTTAATAACACTGGACAACAATTTTTTTTGTAAGTGTTGCTTCCTCAGAATTTTTTTTTTGTTTATGATAGTTCACTTGAAGTTGGACACAAATATAGTTTCAGACTATTTGTATCACGTAGGAATTTGGAGACACAAAACATGAACTTTTATTGAATATAATGCATTTAATTGCATTACGGTGTTGACGCTTTGCAATAGTTCAACTAAGCTTGTTGATGGTTTTCATTTGTACTCAGTGTCTGAGGCTTCTCCCTTAAGTGTCCAACAATAACCAGCCAGCATTTATGGATTCCAGTTGCCCTGATACCATTTCTCCATGACCGCAATGTCCTGGTGAAACCTTTCACCATGCTGGTCACTAACAAGGCCAAGATTTTCAGGGAAGAAGTCTAAATGGGAACGCAGTAAATGAACCTTTAGTGACATGTTCACTTCATGGTCTTGTATGCTTGAACCATGTTGTCAACCAGCTACGTGCTCTGTAATTGTCAAGAAAATTTTGAGCAACATCCTTGAATGCCTTCCATGCGATTTTCTCCAGTCCCACTAGAAGCTCTTCGAATTGCCTGTCATTGATGAACTGTTTGATTTGTGGAGCAACAAAAATGCCTTCCCTCATCTTGGCATCAGTATTCTGACTTGAATTATGAATTGAAATAACAAATATAGGCAATTTTTTAAAAAATGGTCCATGATAGAGAAGTTTCACGGTGATTTTCATGACCAGCAGGCCAAAATCCATTAGGTACACCCAAAAGTATTCAGAAAGCAAAATCTTTGTTATCCAGTGTAGTTGGCAGCTTCTACCTTGCTTTGACATTGTGCTTATTTACTATCTTTAAATATTCATCCCATTGATAGTAATTAACTACATTATTGGAGCAAAACACTTTACCACAAAGGTGCACCAATGATTGTTTCTCTAGCAAGAAGGTTACGTTTATGTGACTATCTGGCAATATGAATAATGAACTGATTTCCCAAAGAACATTTATATTTTAAAAATCTAGTTGATTTTCCCAGATCGCTTATTTCAAATTTTGCCTCAAAAATCAGCAAATGAAAAATATTAATCCAATCAGCTCATCCCAATGTCACAGTTATCAATGCTCCATACTTATCTATACTCAGAACAATATCAAACTGCACACCTGCAGCAAAAGTTTTGTTTTGTCCAAATATCTGGCATTTCAGAACACGCAGATCTCTCCTACAAAAATTCTAGTCATTAAATCGCAAATCTGTATAGATCAGGTGATCTTTGGTACTAAAATTTTTTGTCTTTCTCCGAATAAAAGCAGCAATGGTGACACAGCTATGCGTTTGGTCAAAGCATGCAGTTGCTGCCATTGTTCACACCTCAGGAGTGTCCAAGGTCCACAGGAATCCAATGGTTCAATCCAGAAATAGCTCATGCACTGGGGGAAGAAACTGTCCTCGTTGCTTGCTGGAATATCAGCTGTATCGTACCTTTTCCTTGTGCGTGCGCAGGTTTGATGAGGCCAGGGGGCTCGATGGCACAGATCACAGCGCCGTCTGACTTCTCTGGCATGGTTTTGTTCAGGACACACAGACTTGTCTGGAAAAGGGAAGTGGGCACACTCTGGTAAGATAATACAGCACCTTGAAAATTAAGTCCTTGATTACACTGAGGGAACAGAGGAAGGAGCACGGGGTTTAAAGAAATTGGAGAGGAGAATGAAAAATAGAAAAAAAAAACCTTTAATAATATTAAGAAACAATCCTACAAAGCTGATGCTTCAAAAACTGCACAAGAAACAGGATGTGATTATTAATGGTATTCAACCCACAAAGGACTACAGCTCATTTCAAAGATTATTTAACTATATAGTGAACATTGCTGTAACACCGTATGTTTTTACATGCTTACAATAGCTTAATTATCTCAGTGGACCAGTTGAGAGGAAAATGTTTCTCGGCTTTATTTATATATTTATTCAGCGTGGAACAGGCCCTTCCATCACTTCGAGCTGCACCACCACAGCAACCCCCACAACCCCGATTTAACCCGAACCTCATGGAACAATTTGCAGTGACCAACTAACCTACTCGATAAGTCCTTGGGCTGGGGAGGAAATGAGAGCACCTGGAGAAAGCCCACACGTTCCATAGGGACAACATACAGAGACTCCTTACAGATGATGCTGGAACTGGGCTCTGAGCTCAGGGCCCCGAGCTGTGATGGCATCGCACTAACCCCTACGAAGTCATGGCACTCTATTGGAAGGAAAAAGGTCCACAGAGAACTTCTGCAACTCAGAGTTTAACTTCTATCGGTCACTGTTGGAAGGCCTATCATATGAGGAGCGTTTGACGGCTCTGGGACTCTACTCACTGGAATTCAGAAGAATGAAGGGTCGCCTCATTGTAACCTATCAAATGTTGAAGAGTTTCAACAGAGTAGATATGGAGAGGATATCCTTTTAGAATAGAGATGAGGAGAAATTTCTTTAGCCAGAGAGTGCTGAATCTGTGGAATTCGCTGTCACAGGCAGCTGTGGAGGCCAAGATATTGGGTATACTTAAGGCTGATAAATTCTTGATTAGTCAGGGCATGAAAGGGTATGGGGAGAAGACAAGGGACTGGGGCTGAGAGGGAGAATGAATCAGCCATGATGAAATGACAGAGTAGACTTAGTGTGCCAAGTAGCCTAATTCTGCTCCTATTCCTTACGGTCTTAAAAAGCAAACCCAGTCATTGTTGGGAAGAGCTTATTGTCAGTAAGAAACTACCCTGTTGCCTCAGGGTAGTAGCAAGAGAGTAGTAGTCTACGGGAAGGGAGCCTGGAAATAAACAAATAAAAATAACCAAGAGAAACCTCTGAAACGCACAAGGGTCTGTTTTGGGAACAATCTTCAAGATCATCATTTCCATCTTCACAGCTTCTGCAACAATGATCAGATATGGATCACTCAGAATTGGCACTGAGACTTCCTTGAGTAGGCACCAAGTTAACTTCTTAAAACAAGGATGAAACATTAACTCTTTCACTCTCCACAGATTTCAGCAATTTGGTCTGGTTTGCAATCACTAGCCTTGGCAGTTTGTTTTATACATGCCCGCAACAACTCATGGTAGCGTAGCAGTTAGCGCGACGTTATTACAGCGCTCCAGGTCAGCGGAAATCAGAGTTCTATCCTGTAAGGAGTCTATATGTCCTCCTCGCGGAATACGTGGGTTTCCTCCGGGTGCTCTGGTTTCCTCCCACAGTGCAAAGACGTACCGGTTAGTAAGTTAATTGGTCAATGTAAATTGTCCTGTGATTAGGCTAGGGTTAAATTACCAGGTGGCATGGTAGTGTAGTGGTTAGCACAATACTTTACAGACCCGGGTTCAATTCCCGCCACTGCCTTTAAGGAACTTGTACCTTCTCCATGTGATCGCATGGATTTCCTCCGGGTGCTCTGGTTTCCGGTTGGTAGGTTAATTGGTCAATGTAAATTGTCCCGTGATTAGGCTAGGGTTGAATTGGGGGATTGCTGGGTGGTGTGGCTCGAAGGGACAGAAGGGACTATTCCATGCTGTATCTCAATAAATAAGTAAGTAAACAAAATTGGTTAGTTTTTTATTACTGCTGGGCAACGTGGAAGAGCCTATTCTACACTGTATCTCTAAATAAAATAAAAATAAATAAAATTATTACCTCAGAGATTGGAGCGTGCTTCACCTCTGGAGGAAGTAAACATGTCTAGAGAGAGCACCCTACACCCCAGAACATCTTCTGGGAGCAATGCCTCTAAAAGGAGGCATCTATCATTAAGGACCTCCATCACACAGGACATGTTATCAGGGAGGAATACAAGTGCAGTATATACTTCTTAACGTAATTTGCAGTCTTTATTATTATATATCGCAATGTACCGCAGCCGTACAACACCAAATTTCACAGCCTACTGTCAGTCAGTGGCATTGAACCTGATCTGATTCTGAAGGGAATGAATGGCCTGCTCCTATCCCCCAATGGTCTTAAAATTCCAGTGAGTGGGTGCACAGTGCACATCCAGCAATACCCTTAGCAGAATAGAAACAGGACGAGAATCAGTGAGACTCAGGACGATGACGCATGGAAATGTCAGTCCCATTGAAAGTTTGACTCTGACAGCACGACATTCAGACCAGTGTCCATGCCTAAGGTTACTGAGAAACAGATTTATCATTGACATTTGACACCAAAGTATAGTAGACGAAAGACAGTAAGTGGTGTGGAGGACTTCAAGATGGAGTCAGAACTTGAACATCAAAGCTAAGGAGTTGTAGGAGCCATGTATCTATTTGCTGCCTGTATTCTAGTTTGTGGCATTTTTATTAAGGTAATCGAGGTTTGGGACGTGGTAGAAGTAAATGAGTATAGTTACATATTCATATTTCGTCTTAGTTGTTAGTTTAGTCTACTTTTTGTTGAAAGCTAAGATTGGTAACTTCATTATTTTGCTAATTAGAATGCTAATTATGCGATAAGACCACTATTTACACCGATACATCGCTGATTTAGTTTTGCTAGTTTTGTATTGCTGCAAGATGGTTCGCCTTTGCTGGTTTCGTAATAAAGAGTCGAACGTACCTTTTTCGATTTGGGAATTTGCTGATGGGAAGTGCGTTGTACAGCATCAAGCACCCTGTTTTTGATTTGCTTTCAAGTAACTGCTACAGGAGCGACTTCACAAAAAGGGGAGGAGAAATCTGCTTCCAAAGATTTTTGTCCAAGGGATCCAAGCCAAGCCGGGCTATGTGGATCAAAAATTGTCTTTATAATGGAAGAAAGAGAGTGGTGGAGTGTTATTTGGAATTCTGTGACCAATGGGCACCAGAAGGGTCAGTGCTTGGGACCTTTGATGTTTGTGATATGTATTAATGACTTGGATATGAATGTAGGAAGCATAATTAACCAGGTTGCAGATGATTCAAAATACAGTGGTGTCTAAGGTTACAGCATGATATATGTAGATGAACTTAGAAAGTTGGGCAGATCAATGGTGTATGGAATTCGATAATGACAAACGCAAGGTGATGAGTTTTGGTAGAGCAAACAAGGGTAGGACATACACAGTAAGTGATAGGGACCTAGGGAGTGTTGATGAACAGAGGCACCTCGAGGGTAAAAATTCACAAGTAACAGCAGAGGTGGAGAAGGTGGCGAGGCCTCTAGCATATTTGTCTTTCGTTGGCTGTGGCTTAGGATATAAGGGCGGCGGGCATCACGTTTCAAATTTTCAACATGGCTTAGGCCACACTGGGAGTATTGTGTACAGTTCTAGTGGCCTCACTACATGAAGGATGTGACTGATGAAGGAGATTCACTGGGATGTTGCCTGGATGGGAACTTTTCAGTTATAGGCCAGTTTTGTTTTCTCCGGGAGCAAAGGGGCAGAGGGGTGATCTGACAGAAGTATACTAAATTATAATGGAAATAGACAAGATAAATACTCATCCTTTTTCACACTCTAAGGCAGGAGTTCCCTGCCTGGCGCCCACGGGCCCCTTGCTTATTGCAATTGGTAATATGTTACACATCTGACCACACCAGCTTCTGGGGTTTAGATGCTCTAACTCTCCGGAATATGGATAGCTGGCACGGCCCTTTAAAGATTCAGGCCTGTCCAACTAATTTGTGGCCATGGTTTGGTTTCAGGATTTTTAATATTTAAAGAGCATCTGAACTGAGGTTCAATGCTCAATTGTCAACTCTACTTTGGAGTCTCATCTAGCATCTGGTTTAGAACCCTGTCCTTGTTTCAAACTCGTTTTGTGTCTTGATTCTGGTCTTGGATACTCCTGCACATGGGTCCTAACCATCCTCACCAAGGTCTCTCCTCACAATTGGCCCACAGTATAAAAAAGTTGGGAATCCCTGCTCTAGGGGGACCAGAGGGGGTACATTCTCCCCACAGATGAAGGGGTTGGAATCAAGAATGCACCGGCTGAGAACGTGGTGGAGGAAGATATTCACATAACAGTTGAGAAACATGAATCACCAAGGCATTGAAGGCTGTGGATGCAATGTGGGTATAAGACAGATTGGAATGGATTGGTGCAACGGTCAGCATGGGTTCGATGGGCTGAAGAGACTATTTCTGTGTTGTACAATTCTGGGGATCCAATCTGAACAATTTCCTAACAATAATGATAACGTCTTGGGTCTATTTACACCTTGAAAATCTGAAATTGCAAGATCTGTTGTTAGGCAAAGGGTTTAAACAGCCAAGTTAGAAATGTCAGCCTATGATACAGATGAACTGTGATCTTGGACTTTTTTCCCAATGGCAGAGAGCACCATTCTGCCCATCAAATTCAGGCTTTCATCTGTTCCATTCTGCCACTTATTTCCTTGTGCTTTGGCCATACAGTCTCCCCTAATTCTACTGCCACCCAAATATATTAATAGTCAGCTAATCTTACAACACATCTTTAGCATAAAATTTGTTCAGATATACAAAGAGTGAAAAAGAGGTGAGAGTGGATAGCAGACAACTGGAAAACGATGCTGGAGAGGTAGTAATGGGGGACAAGGAAATGGTGAGCGAACTGAATAAGTATCTTGCATCAGTCTTCACCGTGGAAGACACTAGCATATGCTGGATGTCCCAGAGTGTCAAAGGGCAGAAGTGAGTGCAGTTGGCCCTAATGGGCTACCCCCGCGGGTTCTGAAAGAGGCGGCTGAAAAGCTGGTGGCAGCATTAGTAATTATCTTTCAAGGATCACTAAGTTCTGGCATGGCTCAGAAGGACTGGAAAAATTGCAAATGTCACTCCACTCTTCAAGAAGGGAGAGATGCAGAAGAAAGGAAATTGTACACCAGTTAGCCTGACCTCAGTGATTGTTAAGGATGTGGTTTTGGATTACTTGGAAGCACATGATAATATAGGCCAAAGTCAGCATGGCTTCATTAAGGGAAAATCTTGCCTGACAAATCTGTTGGAATTCTTTGAAGAAATAAAAAGCAGGATAGACAAAGTTGATGCTGTATACCTGGATTTTCTGAAGGCCTTTGACAAGGTGCCACACATGAGGCTGCGTAACAAGCTGAGAGCCCATGGTATTAGAGGAAATAGTCTAGCATGGATAAAGCAGTGGCTGACTGGCAGGAGGCAAAGAGTGGGAATAAAGGGAGCCTTTTCTGGTTGGCTGCCGGTGACCTGTAGTGTTCCGCAGGGGTCTGTGTTGGGTCTGATTCTTTTTACGTTATATGTCAATGATTTGGATGACGGAATTGATGGCTTTGTTGCAAAGTTTGCAGACAATATCAAGATAGGTGGAGCAGTTTTGAGGAAGAAGGGAGGCTGCAGAAGGACTTACACAAATTAGGAGAATAGGCAAAGAAGTGGCAGACAAAATACAGCCTCAGGAAGAAATAAAAGCGTAGACTATTTTCTAAACGGGGAGGAAATTCAAAAACTGAGGTGCAAAGATTCTTGGGATTCCTCAGGCAGGGTTCCCAAGCATTGGTGAGGCCTTTCTTGGAGTATTGTGAACAGTTTTAAGCCCCTTATCTATGAAAGGATATGCTGATATTGGAGAGAGTTCAGAGGAGGGTCACAAAAATGATTCTAGGTTTAAAAGGATTATCACATGGGGAGTGTTTGACAGCTCCTGGCCTGTATTCACTGCAATTTAGAAAAAATGGGGGAGGTGGGAGGTCTCATTCAAACCCATTGGATGTTGGAAGGCTGAAATAGAGTAGATGTGGAGAGGATGTTTCCTATAGTGGGGAGTCAAATACCAGAGGGCACAACCTCAGAAAAGAGAGACGTCCATTTATAATGGAGACGAGGCGGAGTGTGGTCAGTCCGTGGAGGTCGTTGCCACAGGCAGCTTTAGGGGCCAGGTCATTGAGTGTATTTAAAGGGAATATTGATAGATTCTTGGTAAGTCGGGGCATGAAAAGTTACAGGGAGAAGGCAGGAGAACAGGGTTGACAGGACAATGGATCAGTCATGATCAAATGGTGGAGAAAACACGATGGGCCGATTGGCCTTATTCTGCTCCAATGGCTTATGGTCTCATAAGACAGGAAACCAAGAAGCCAGAGGAAATATTTTGAATGATAGAAAGAACGCACTCCACGCAGACAGCACGCAAGCTCAATTTCAAACCCGAATCCTTGAAGCTCTGCCACAACAGCACTAACTACTGCACCACTCTGCTGTCATTATCTAACTGAACAGTGGAAAAAAAGGGTTCTTTAAGGTAGTCATAGCCGGGGGCAGGGTGATAATGGGGACAAGCTCCCACTACCTATTAAACGCTCCCCATGGAGTGCGTCTCAAATAGCCTCTGACAACCGAGTCCAGCTCCTGGTCTTCACGTGTTGCTTAGTTGCTGAGCCTGGTGGAACCATTTCTACTGACAGGAGAAGGGGCAAAGGTGGGCTACTGGCACCTTAAAACCAGTCACTTCGGGCAACGCACCTAGTAGAGGGAAAACGCTGATCTCAAACCTCCTCTGCCTTGCGCCTGTACCAGCTCACGGGGAAGGCTTTGGGAGTAAACCTCAAGGAAATATCTGGGGCTGGAGTCCCTAAGGCAGTCTTACGTTGAGTTCAATGCTGACTGACAACTCCAACTCCTGCCGCTGGTGCCAAACTGTATCAGTTTCTGCCTGGCATGGGCAACAGCTGGCTCTCCATATCGTACTGCCCTGGCAGTATCAAGTAGACAGCTAGGACACCATACCCGTGGCCAACTCCGAGCAATGAAGGGTCTAAAGTGGAAAAAATTCAAAAGGTCTGAACAGCAGATTCCCGTCAAACCTTAGTATCAAATCTAGGTTCGATTTCAAGTCCTGAAATCAAATATCAGCATCACCACAATAATATAAACTTACATCCTGAACAGTCATGCAGCCAAATTAAGCTTTACAAGGTTTGTGAGGATAAAAGCTGCAGGTTGGAATGGTACAGAAAAGAAGGGCGCCATGATGGCATAGCAGATAGCACGATGCTTTTACAGCTCAGGGTGTCAGAATTCTGGTGCCGTTGGTAAGATATTTGTACGTTCTCCCCATGAATCTGAGGGTGCTTCCAGCTTCCTCCCACAGTTCAAAGACATACCAGTTAGTAGGATAATTGGGCATTATAAATTCTCCTGTGATGAGGTGAGGGCTAAACCAGTGGGTTGCTGGAATGGTGCGGCTTGTTCCCCACTGTACCTCTAAATAAAATAAAATATGCAATGGGTTAACTCCAGACAACTTCCAACTTCAGCTGTTAGGAGATAGGACAAGAAACACTCTCTCACATGGGACACTGTCAGCACCTTTTCCCTTCCCTGAAAGCAATGACTTTTGATATCATGCACGCTCCACCTGTACTAACTACTCTAACATTTAACAAGCATCACATAACCATCAGAGGCAAGATTGGCCAATCCTGTGCATACCACTTTCCTGTCAGAGCACAAACTTCAGTTTCTCCGCTTCAGTCCAGGGCTTAAAGGTCAATTATCCACAATTCTGTAAACACAAACACGCTGGCGACATCGAACTCCAACAACTCAAGAACAATTTCTGAATAATATGGCTGCTTGCCTGACATCCAGAGATGAACTCCAGAAATAACCTCCAACCAGATATTGTGAAGACTGAAGCCACAACATCAGTATCTAAAGTAAATTCTGGTTCTCAACCACCAGCTCCACTGCTGAATACATCCCTGAGCCTGAACCAGACTCTTCACCACCTTTTAATTCACAGTAGGCTACCAACCCTGAATAAGTACAGTACTTCCTCTTTAGATCATTGAGTGATTTGGTGTTAGATTTTGTTTGGCATCAACTCTACAAAATGCCTTTTGAGGTTCTACTCATTAACGGTGCTAAGCAAGTTATTTATAAACTATTTTAATTTAAATCTCAGGCTAATCAACCAGTAGCCAAAGAGGAAACAGGTACAGCAGCTGAAGATAAATGAACAGGGCATTTGTTGTGACCGACAACCAATTTCACCCTTTATGAAGTGCTGATATTATTCCTCATATGTACTGTGCTCTTCGGTGTCCATGCTGTTACTTGTGAAAATGACTCTCTAGAAAGCTGCAAATTTCCCCGTTTTGAGCACTAATGGCAGGTCATAAGGAAATAAATTACCTTCGGAATTGAGCTGAGATTTCATATTAGGACAAATGGAAAACATCAGCAGAATAAACAGTCATGAAGATCTGGGATGGAAAAAAGGCTGGATTCTCATAAGAGGAAGTTGGGCTACTGCTGAGACCTGGTTGCCAATGACAGTGGCTGCGCAGGAGATGCACATTGAACATCAACTGCGACCGTGGAAGATGAGGATGGAGAATGTGAGTGTAAGGCTGAGTGCGAGTGTGAGAGAGAGCAAGCTTACCAGCTGACCGTCATCACCAGCCTCACTCTGAAAACTCTTACATCCCTCAGGCCGCGCATGAAATTGCAAAATCCTCACAAGTATCCTCCTAGGGAACAAACACTCAACATTACACACAGACCAGTGACATGCAACTCCAGCTCTCCAGAAGTTATGTCAGCAGGATATCCGTATTGGACTAAAATGAACATACTGTCCCAGAGTGCGCTATTCCCTCCAAACCCCCACAGCTGTTTCTCCCACCCACTGGAAGGCAGGGTGGAGATACATTTCTACCAAAGGAGGTGTAAGGCGCTCCTTTCCTCCGCTAGCCTGCAGGGCATGCTTGGGTAAGGATAGCATATTCTTAGCACCCAAACCCCCCGGATCAGGGTCACGTGAAGCCATGGGATCAGGTGGTGGATGGTTGTTTGAGCAACTGGTGCAGATCACAAGTCCTGGTTATGCGACCACTGACGCCAGGCAGACAGTCTCTGAAGAGTATTGATAATGGCCGGGGTCACCGTCTTGTGAAGAGACTGACCAGAAAGCAATGGGAAACCACTTCTGTAGATCACCATGCTATACCACACAGCACATGGCGAATGGACGAATGAACTGATTTCATCAGCCCCGTCACGAGAAACCACAATCCCGCCCACCCAGATTTATCACTTTCACCCATCAGCTCAGTTTTGCAAGCACTACAATGAAATCTAGCATTACTTTTCGAACAGGTGTACCGTGCCCAAGCAAAAGACTCAGAATCGCGTAACGGTCGCAGCATAGGAGGAGGATATTCAACCATTGAGTCCATAGCAACTCTACGTAAGAGAAATCAGCTAGACGGCGGTTCCCAGCCTGGGTGCTATGGACCCCTCACTTAATGGTACAAGTCCATACATGTAAAAGGTGGGGAACCCTTGAGCTGGACAATTTCCCCCGTCCATTCACCATAGTCCCGTCATTTCTTTCTTTTCAGTTACCCAGCTCCCTTCTGAGTGCTACTGTTTCTATTACTACCCCGGTTCTGTATTCAACACAGTCTATTAAAGAATCCTTGTGGCTCTCCCTCCACCAGTGAGAACAGTTTCTATCTATTCTGTCTCCTTACTAATTTAAATACATAGAACATAGAAATCTACAGCACAATACAGGCCCTTCGGCCCACAATGTTGTGCCAACCATGTAACCTACTCTAGAAACAGCTTAGAATTTCCCTAGCGCAAAGCCCTCTATTTTTCTAAGCTCCATGTATCTAAGAGGCTCTTAAAAGATCCTATTGTATCTGCTTCCACCACCGTTGCCAGCAGTGCATTTCACGCACCCGCCACTCTGTGTGTGAAAAACTTACCCCTGACATCCCCTTGGTACCTATTTCCAAGCACCTAAAACTAAGCCTCCCTCGTGTTAGCCATTTCAGCCCTGGGAAAATGCCTTTGGCTATCCACACGATCAATGCATCTCATCATCTTATACACCTCTGTCAGGTCACCTCTCATCCTCTGCCCCTCAAAGGAGAAAAGGCCAAGTTCACTCAACCTATTCTTATAAGGTACGCCCTCCAATCCAGGCAACATCCTCGTAAATCTCCTCTGCACTCTCTCTATAGCATCCACATATATAGTATTCTTGTAGTGAGGTGACCAGAACACAACACAGTACTCCAAGTGGGGTCTGACCAAGGTCTTATATAGCTAAATCATTCCAATCCATATTTCTATATCCATCCTTCTCCCCCCTTTCGGAATCCAAAAGCACTTATTATTCCTCTCTGTGCAGCAAGTTGACCGTGCAACTTTTGTATCTGCTTTACACACTTCGTATGATTGCCAGTCTTACTTTTCTTTTCATGTATGTACCACATTTAGAGCTGCCTTTCAAACATGGCACTGTTTCCTTAATCTCTCCACTTCAGCTTTAGCTACCTGGGCTGCTTATTCCTGTTTACTCTTCCCTTTAACCAACTTTCTCCCACAAGGACTGCATAAGAGCCAAGGAAATGGCATACAAGGTAGCAAGAGTGAGTGAGAAGTTTTTAAAATCCAACAAAAGGCAACTTTAAAAAAAGCTATAAGAAGGGAAAAGATGAAATATGAGGGCAGACCAGCCAACAACATAAAGCAGGATATCAAAAGTTTTTTTCATTTATATAAAGAGTAAAGGGAGGCAAGAGTTGATATTGGACCAGTGGAAAATAATGCTGGTGAGGTAGCAATAGGGGACAAAGAAATAGCAGATTAACCCAATGGACACCCTGCATCTGTCCCCACTGCTGAAGACACCAGCAGTGCGCAGAAGGTCCATGAGTGACAGGGAGCAGGAGTGACCTCGATCTAATCTCCTCACAACCTTCTCCTTCCCTAGGAGAACAACATCCAGCTCCTCCAGTCTACAGCACATAACCAAAGTTGTCCATCCTTGGAATCATTCTTGCACTGCCTCCAAAGGCTGCACGTCCTTCCCAGAGCATGGCACTCAGAACTGGACATTGTACAACAATAGTGTCCACACGTGATTTGTAAAGGTTCAGCTGGACTGTTCTGCTCTATTTCTTTGTGCCTCTGTCTGTAAAGCTCGGAGCCAAACATGCTGCTTCAGCTACTTTCTCAACCTGCCACTTATAATGAATTACATGCAAACACGCCAGATCTCTGTTCTCGTTTCTCTTCAGGAATTCTATCCTCACAATATTAAAAACTCCTTCAAAATGTAACAAATTTCACAGCAATAAATTTCATCACCCATCTATCGACCCAATACACCAACCATATCTCCTTGACCCATTACCACTTTCCCAACACTTCAGTCCACTTCCAAGTTTTGTCATGTGTAAATTTGGAAACTGTATTTGGTACACTCATTTCCAATTCATTATTTTTATATTTAAAAGCAGCGCTCCTGGGAATTTCATTGTGTACTTCTTCCCATTTGATAAATCATTAGACCATAAGATATAGGGGCAGAATTAGGCCATTCGGCCCATCGAGTCTGCTCCACCATTTCAGCATGGGTGATTTATTATCCCTCTCAACCCCATTCTCCTGCCTTCTCACCGTGACCTTTGACGCCCTGATCAATGAAGAGCCTACAACCTCCACTTTAAATATACTCAATGACTTGGCCTCCACAGCCGTCTGTGGCAATGAATTCCATAGATTCCCTACCCTCTGGCTAGAAAAATTCCCCCTCATTTCTATTCTAAATGGACTTCCCTCTTGTCTGAGGCTTTTCCCTCTGATCCGAGACTCCCCTATTATAGGAAGCATCCTCTCCAACTTCACTCTATCCAGTCCTTTCAATATTCAATAGGATCCCGCCCCCCATTCTTCTAAACCCCAGTGAATACAGGCCCAGAGCCATCAAACACTCCTCAAACGTTAACCCTTTCACTCCCAGAATCATTCTCATGACCCTCCTCTAGACCCTCTCCAATGTCAGCATTTCTTTTCTTACATATGGGGCCCAAAACTGCTCACAATACTCCAAGTGCCATCTGACCGATGCCTTATAAAGCCTCAGCATTATATCCTTGCTCTTATACCCTTGGTCCTCTCGAAGTGAATACTGACACTGCATTTTCCTTCCTTACCACTGACTCAACCTGCAAGTTAACCCTTAGGGAATCCTGCACAAGAACTCCCAAGTCCCTTTACACCTCTGATTTTTGAATTTTCTCCCCGTTTAGAAAAAGCCTACACCTTTAATCCTTCTACCAAAGTGCATGACCATACACTTCCCTACACTGCATTCCATCTGCCACTTGTTTGCCCATTCTCCCAATCTGTCTAGGTCCTTCAGCAGACTCCCTGCTTCCTCAACACTACTTGCCCCTCTGCCTACCTTTGCCCCATCTGCAAACTTGGTCACAAAGCCATCCATTCCGTGATCCAAATCATCAACAAAGAACATGAAAAGAAGCAATCCCAACACTGACCCCTGTGGAACACTGGCCACTCTTTGCCTCCTGCCAACCAGCCAAGCTTCCCCCGTTTTACATTCCTTGGGCACCTTTAGGGTCATTGAGTTCCAGAGCTCGAAAACAAGGACAATCCCAACTCACCCGTGCCGACCAAGGTGCCCGCCTGAGCTCGTCCCATTTGCCTGCATTTGACCCATATCCATCTAAACCAGGGGTTCCCAATGGACCTCTTGCTTACTGGTATTGGTCCATGGCATAAAAAAGGTTGGGAACCCCTTCCCTAGACCTTTCCCATCCATGTACTTAAATATTGTGATTGTGCCTGTCTCAACTCCTTCCCCTGGCAGCTCCTTCCATATACAGACCGGCTTCTGCATATAAAGCTGCATCTCAGATCTCCCTTAAATCTTTCTCCAATCATCTGAAACTTATGCCCCCTAGTTTTAGACCCCCCCCACACCCTAGGAAGAGATTGCGACTATCCATCGTATCTATGTCCCTCATGATTATATGAACCTCTATAGGATTACCCTCTCTCTCCTAGGCACCAGGAAATAGCTTCAACCTATCCAGTCTCTCCTCATGACACAAGTCCTCCAGTACAAGCAACATCCTTGTGAATCTTCTCTGTGCCATCTCTAGCTTAATCACATCCTGCCTTCCTACGGAATGGCGAGAGGAATGTGCACAAAACTCCACCTGGTCTCACTGATGTCTTGTACAGCTATAATATGACATTCCGAATCTTGTACTCACTGAGACATCCAACAAAAGCAAATGTGCCGATGCACCTTTCTCATCCACTGTCACTTGCGGTGAATTTGTCCTCCAAGGTTTCTCCATTCAAGTCCTGCCCTCGGCGAACTTCTTCAAATGTATCACTTGTCACTTACTCACTGTCTGCTTAGGGCAGCCATGAAGGTCTTTCATCTCTGTCGGTGTTCAGGGCTTCCTTCATCGTGTCAGTAGCTTCCTCTCAGTTTTCACTACTGTCAGTCACGCAAGTCCTGGGTGGAGACTCAGGAATACCGTCACACTCAGATGTAGGATTCTTCATTGCTGTTTCTGTAACTGTTTTGTCTTACCAGTCAGGGTCATTAATCCTGAGCTGAACCCCTGAACCTAGAAGACCAGTGGACCACTCTTAGTCTGGCCTTTACCCTCTGACCTGTTTGGCACGGGTGACCCTACCAAGAGCCAAAACATAAAGCCCTGACTCCAGCCAATATAGCTCTCCAGATCACTGAGACATGCAAGTCTCCAAACTATGACAGGTTGTGGTCCTCTTGGAAGACTTTGCACTCGTACAAGTTAAATTCCATCTACCATTCCTTTGTCCACTTTCCCAGTTGATTTAGATCCTGCTGTAACCTTGGACAATCTTCTTCCCAGCCAAAACACCACCAATTTTGACATTATCCACAAGCTTACTAATTATGCTTTGTACATCCTCGACTGAATCTTTAATAAATAGATCAAACAATAGAGGACCCAGCATGACCCAAGCAGCACACCATCGGACACAGCACTCCACTGCTACCTCTGGCTCCTTCCAGCAAACCAGCCTTGTATGTGGTTTATTTATTTATTGAGATACAGTGAGATACAAGCCCATCTGGATCTTTGAACCACGGCGCCCAGCAATCCTCCGACTGATCCCTAGCCTAATCACGGGACAATTTACAATGACCAATTAACCAACAAACCGGTACGTCTTTGGACTGTGGGAGGAAACCCACGTGGACACGGAGAGAACGTACAAACTCTTTACAGACAGCAGCGGGAATTGAATCTGGGTCGCTGGTACGTAAAGCACTGTGCTAACCACTACACTATTGTGTTGGCTAGGTCACCCCGGATCCCATGTGATCGCACCTTCCAGACCAGCCTACCACACAAAATCTTGTCGTAGCCCCTGGATGATTACAAATACCTGGGGATACGAATTGACAATAAACTGGACTGGTCAAAGAACACTGAGGCTGTCTACAAGAAGGGACAGAACCGTCTCTATTTCCTTAGGAGACTGAGGTCCTTTAACATCTGCCGAATGATGCCGAGTCTGTGGTGGCCAGTGCGATCATGTTTGCTGTTGTGTGCTGGGGTAGCAGGCTGAGGGTAGCAGACACCAACAGAATCAACAAACTCATTCGTAAGGCCAGTGATGTTGTGGGGATGGAACTGGACTCTCTCACGGTGGTGTCTGAAAAGACGATGCTGTCCAAGTTGCATGCCATCTTGGTCAATGTCTCCCATCCACTACATAATGTACTGGGTGGGGACAGGAGTACATTCAGCCAGAGACTCATTCCTCCGAGATGCAGCACAGAGCATCATAGGAAGTCATTCCTGCCTGTGGCCATCAAACTTTACAACTCCTCCCTTGGAGGGTCAGACATCCTAAGCCAATAGGCTGGTCCTGGACTTATTTCATAATTAACTGGCATAATTTACTTATTACTATTTAACTATTTATAGTTCTATTACTATTTATTACTTATGGTGCAACTGTAACGAAAACCAATTTCCCCCGGGATCAATAAAGTACGACTATGACTATGTTAAAGTCTACCCCTGTCCTCATCAATCTTCTTAGCAACCTCTTCAAAAAAAATTCGAGGCATAATTTCCCACACACGCAAAGGCATGACGACCGTCATCATTTTCTACCCATGACAGTGTAGCCCCTTTCAGGCTTTAAATCTCAATAACAAACCAACTATATAATATCTTATCAAATTGATTTGCAAATCCATAAAGGTCACATCAATCATATTTCCCTTCGTGGACTCTCTGCTACTTAAATAAAAACTCTATGGTACGAAATTAGTTCAATACGATTCGTCACCAACACACTTACATTGGCATTCTCTCACCAGCCGCAACTGGCAATCCCGTCCTGATTATTGTTTTTAGAACTTTCCTCATCAGCAAGGCTACTCTGGTCTGTAATTACTGCGTTTATCTCCTCCTAGGGAGGAAAAAAATGCATACCATTCTCAATTTCCCAGCCCTCTGCAGGGAAGGTTTTGGACAGGACACTGGCAATTTCTCCTTTTCTCAGAAACCTAGGATACATCATATCTGTAGGAGAGTAATTGATCCACTAAGTCCAGATGTGCTTTCTGCTTCGATCAATTTTTAGCCTACAGTATGTACGAGATGTGACCTCAATTACATCTTTCTCTGTTGAGATTCAAAGTGTCTTTTCTGTTGATGATAACTGATATAAAGTATGCATTTAGTTCCTCAGCTACTGTATATCTCAGTGAGAAGATTCCTTTTTTTGTGTCTATCACCACTCATTTTTCTTTTCATAATCCATTCCAGCATATGTCTATGACTACATACAGATTCCCGTTAGTGTTTGCTGACCATCTTTATTCAGGCTCCCTTTTCCCCCGACATCTAATTTCTTACTTCCTCTCTGAAGAGGACCACAACCTTGTGGTTTGGAGGCTTGTATGCCTCAATGACCTGGAGAGCTATGTTAACCAGAGACAGGGTTTTAATGCTTTGCTCTGTTAGGGTCACCCATGCCAGACAGGTCAAAGGGTAGAGGCCAGTCTACGAGTGGTCCACTGATCCTGCAGGTTCAGGGGTTCAGCTCAGGGCTAACAACCCTGACTGGTAAAACAAAATGATTGCAGAAACAGCAGTGAAGAATCCTTCAGCATCTGAGTGCAACGATATTCCTGAGTCTCCACCCGGGATTTGCATGACTGACAGTAGTGAAAACCGAGCTACGCAATAAAGGAAGCCCTGAACACCGCCAGAGACGGAAGACCTTCATTGGTGTCTTAACTGCCAAGTAGACAGTAGAGTTCCCCTCTGAAGTTTCTGTAGTCAAGCCGTTTCTCCTTTGATTTATCAACTACACAATTATCATATTTTTTTTAGGCATCCGTTAGTTTCGTGAGACCATGGATTTGCGCCTTGGAAGGTTTCCAGGGCGCAGGCCCGGGCAAGGTTGTATGAAAGACCAGCAGTTGCCCATGCTGCAAGTCTCCCCTCTCTATGCCACCGATGTTGTCCAAGGAAAGGGCACTAGGGCCGATACAGCTTGGCACTGGTGTCGTCGCAGAGCAATGTGTGGTTAAGTGCCTTGTCCCAGCTGAGGCTCAAAACGAGCAACCTTCAGATCACTAGACTGATGCCTTAACCACTTGGCCACACGCCAACACAATTACCACATTTATTTCTGCTCTTTTTTATTCTCTTATTTATTTCTGCCCTCAGATTTCCCCTTGGGAACATGAGATCACAGCTGAAAAATCGCATCTTCAAAAGCCTTCCATCGGTTAATTGTTTAATTCTTGCGAGCGGCCAGAGTGCTCCACCTGCCCATTTACCTCCTCCCTCGCCTCTGTTCAGGGCCTCAAACAGTCCTTCCAGCTGAGGCAACACTTCACATGCAAATCTGCTCCCAACGCAGCCTCCTCCACATTGCTGAGACCTGACATACACTGGGGGACCGCTTTGCCGAGCACCTCAGCTCTATCTGCCAAAAGTGACCAACATTTTTATTCCCATTCCCATTCTAACATGTAGGACCACAGCCGCGATGAGGCTACGTGGCCTCAGGGTTGAGGAGCAACACCATATCTCATCTGGGTCGCCTCCAACCTGATGGCATCAATTTCTCCTCCCAGTTAAAAAAAATTCTCTCTCCTTCTCCTCTTCGTCTATTCCCCACTCTAGCCCCTTAACTCTTCGCACCTGTCACCTCCCCCTGGGTTTCCTCTTCCTTCCCTTTCTCCTAAAGTCCTCTCACCTTTCCTATCAGATTCCTTCCTTTCCAGCCCTCTACCTTTCCTACCTACATGGCTTCACCTATCACCTTCCAGCTAGTCCTCTTTCCCCTCCCCTCATTTTTTTTTTTACTCTGGCATCTTACCCTTTCCTTCCCAGTCCTGAAGGGTCTCGGCCTGAAACGTCGACCGTTTATTCATTTCCATAGACACTGCCTGATCTGCTGAGTTCCTCCAGCATTTCTGTGTCTGTTGCTTTGGATTTCCAGCATCTGCAGAACCTCTCATGTCTGTAATTAGAATTTTGCCTGCCAAGGTTTGAATCCAATTGACTTGGGCCTGATCTGTTATTATCCCATTGAAACTGATTGGCATTTCTACAGTTGGAATTTTACCTTGGAGTGTTCTATAACCTCTTTCAGGGCCATTCTAAGCCTTGCTATGTGGTAACTGCAGTTTCCTAAAAGCTCCCCGTTGATACTTGTTCATTCCTTAGAGCCAAGTTCAGCAACAACATCCACCACTAGGTAGAAACGCTTCCGAACATTCCAGAAACTTCCTCCCCCCATGCCAATGTTCCCTCTAATTTGGAATGACCAGTGTGCACAAAAATCTTGTGCTGGACACAGCGACAACATGTGCACACTGAATTTTTCAGTGTGAGTAAACCTGAAGCTTTTCTAAGGATAATAAACCATTCTGCTTTAAATAAAGCGGGAGTTCTTTTGCATTTCATGCCTTTTGCTTCTTTGGAGTTCGACATAGTGAATCAATAATTTCTTCAATAAATCCAGAAATCTTGAGATTGTGAAATATACTTAACATGCCAACGAGATAGAGGGTGACAACCTTCTGTGCACAGATTAAATTCCTTCATGCGCTAGTAGCAAAAGATGCGTGCACTCATACACATGCACACCTTAGAGGGAACATTGTCCCACATCATTTAAGCTCTTGTATCATTGCCACTTCAGTCTATATCTGTATGGTTAAAGCCTCTGTTTAGCTCACAATGGTGTTAAAATCTCGGTTTTCACTAATCTTCCCTCTAAAGGGAGAGTCTGCTCCATAACAGTGTTTCCCACCTTTTTCTAGCCCAGTGCCCCCCTAAAGCACTTACATACTTGCTAATGCCCCTCTAGGGACAATATACTTTCCGCACCCCCATAGTGTAAAAACATGTCTACATGAGAAAAATGATTCTGCTTTAATGTTTATTTGTCTTTAAACCTAGCTTACACAGTACCTGTGCACTGTACAGCAGCTCCGATATCAATATGATCCTTGAGCTTGATGGGTTTTAGGAAAAGTTGAAATATCTGGTTCAAGTTGTGACAGCAGAAGCCTGAAGTCCCCACACATAACAATGTCCAAGCAGTTTCTGTTTCTTCTGAGTATGTGGTTCACTGCACTGAAGCCTCGATCAACAAGGTAGGAGGATGGAAATGCAATGAAGAGCAGTTTGTCTCTTCTCCAAAGATCAGGAAACCTCATATACCAGTGTAGCCACATACCACAAAAACCTGCATTTTTGCTTCGTCATTCTGAATTTCAATCATTTCTTCTTGTAAGCTCTCTTCCTGTTCTTCCACCTTGCAAAGAAATGGGTTAATTACCTAGTCCGGAATTTCCAGATCATTCAAATCCTTGAATTGAATCTGAAAATCCTTTTTCAGTGATTGCAGGTGTAAGCAGTACTCTTGCAAATCATCATCTGTGAAAGAAAGTGCCATACTTCCCATGCAGGGAAACTGTGAGAACATTCTTCTCCCGATGTTTTACTTATATATTTCCACTTTTTCAATAAAAGTGGACACTGCACTTTTTCCCTGGATTAAATTTAGATTCTCACCCTGCAGTTTCATATTTAGAATGTTCATTTTGTCATACATATCAGCTAAGTATGCCACATCTCAACATAGAAGTCCAATCGTGTTTCACAAGCTCTTGTCGACTTTGAGCTAAAATTCAACGATAGTGTCAAAAAGATCAAAGAAATGTTTTGAGCTGCAGCCTTTTGACAGCCAATGCACTACAGTGTGAAGAAGCAAGAGTTCAAACTCTTCACCATCTTGGCATAACTGGCAAAATAGTCTGCTATTTAATGGATAGGCTTTAATTTTGTTGATAGCAGATATTACAAGGGTCATCCTTGACAAATGTCGCTGGCTAAGGTTTTTGACTGCAAGATGTTGATGATGAATTACATAATGTATTGCAAACAGAGTTGGAATTTTTATTCATAAATGCCACTAACCAGCATGGTGTCCTGTCATGTATGGTGCTCTATGTGTTGCACAAAGCATCATGTTCCTAATTGAAATACTTTTATACTCAATATACATATTCAGCTTGTTGTAAACTGGCTCTCCGTTGATATTTGTTTTTAACTTTTTACAAAAGAGAACCTCTTCATTAACTTTTCCATTTTTGATAAACTGTACATATGCCATTAATACTGCCTTGTAGTCTCATACAGTTGACTGATCCAGTAGTATGCGAAATACTGTTTTAGTAGCTCTGTGCATAGTTGATAATCAATGCCTTCATTCATTTTGTCAATACAAGCTACAGCTAATACTCAGAGAAATTGATTTTAAAATGCAGGTATCCATTTTGAGAATGGTGGTGAGCACTTCTGATACTGCAGGCATTAATAACCTTTCACCGATTGTATGAGATTTTCCACGGTCTGCTATCATTTTGGAAATGTTATAGGAAGCAATGAGACCATTATTGAGGTCATTTTTAGCTTTCTTGGCAAATGACTTGAGTGTGTGACACTTTTCTATTGCTTCTTTGATCTTCTGGAACTGAGTAATACCATAAATAGCCTACCCAGGGTGTCTTTTACGGAAGTGCTCCTGCAATCTTGATGGTTGCATGATTTCATTAGACAGTACAGTATTACAAATAAGGTGCATGGGGATTCGCTGATTTGACAGGAGTGGAATAAAACCACATGCCAAACATATAACATTGTATTGATGCACTTTCTGTAGTTTGTTTCAAAGCTTCACCTCCTTCAGACTCTTAGAGAGATTGTGCCATACATATTTATCCATCATTAACTGGGCTAGATTAAAATTAAAAATAACACAAACTGGGAATGCCTATTGGATGCTGATGATGCCGGCAAGTTGACACAGGTGAAATGATGGTAGCGGCACGCAAAGGAACGGCAAAGTGAAGAAGAAGACAATTACAACAGCGAAAGTTGCATTGACAAGAATTCAGATTGGAATTGAATGTTAGTCAGGATGGAGCTGGTGTTCAGCAAACTAGCTTTATGCTCTTCCAGTTAGCGCGATTGACCAATCATGTAAGATTTCATAATCCCCAAAGACGGTTCGTGACCAGACATCACTTTGAACACAAGGGAGTCCTCTGGGTCAGCAAGTTCATTGATTGGCTCTATTTCACTGTTTGGTTCCGGCCACAGCAGTACCGTTGCACGACCTGTTTTCTGTAGATCTGTAGAAAAAGTTGAGAGGGTGTACTTGACTTACCAACTGTTAAATTGCATGAACTCATTCTATGCTGCAAGGCAAGGGGAATTATTGGACAGCCTGGTTGCTAAGTTACGCACCCCCAATGACATCTGTTTGGTTGGTAGGGTTGGATGAGGCTGCTGAGATTCAGATGCGTTGTGACGACGAGTGGTCACTGCCTGCAGAGCTATGGTTCTTCCTGTGTTCCAGTGCCTCATCCTTTTTTTTGGAAGTACCTGCTCTACTAACGATCAGTCCGGTCTCATGCGTCAAGTTAGGGTGCCGCTTACCCCCCTCCCCAACTTCTATTTCCCCTAACACCCCCTTAGGACATGTAACCCGTATTCCCGTTGGGAATCACTGCTCTATAACGATCAAAGACAATCTCTCTCTGCTGAGTGAAGAGCCAACGGAGGGTTGTAATTTACTTATTTATTTAGAGATACCAGTCAGGGTCAGGTGAAGCCACGGGAGCAGGTGGTGGGCGGTCGTATGAGCAGCCGGTGCAGGTCACGAGTCCTGGTTATGTGACGACTGACACCAGGCAGACAATCTCTGAAGAGTGTTGATAATGGCTGGGGTCACCCGTCTTGTGGCAGCAAAGGTAAACCACTTCTGTAGAAAAATTTGCCAAGAACAATCATGGTCATGGAAAGACCACGACAGCCCACGCCACACAACACGGCCCATAATAACGACAATGAGAGATACAGCAGTGACAAGCCCTACCAGGCCACCAGTGTAGCACACGAGCAGAGCGGTTAGCGTTACACTGTTACTGCGCCAGCGACCCTGGTTCAATTCCGCCACTGCCTGTAAGGAGTGTGTACATTCTCCCACTTTCCAGAGACATACACGTTAGTGGGTTAATCGGCCACATGGGTGGGCTCGGGCAGCGTGGGCTCATCAGAAGGGCCCATTACCGTGCCATATCTATCACAGTTCAAATTCCGGTGTCACCTGCAAGGAGTCCGCATGCCCACCCTGTGGAATTGGCACGTTTTCTGCAGGTGCTCCAATTTCCTCCCACAGTCCAAAACACGTACCGGGTAGGCTGTTCGGTGATTGTAAAATGTCTCCAGCCTAACGCAGGTTGACTCTGTGGTTAAGAAGGCATACGGTGCACTGGCCTTCATCAGCCGTGGGATTGAGTTCGAGAGCCGAGAGGTAATGTTGTAGCTATATAGGACCCTGGTCAGACCCCACTTGGAGTACTGTGCTCAGTTCTGGTCGCCTCACTACAGGAAGGATGTGGAAACCATAGAAAGGGTACAGAGGAGATTTACAAGGATGTTGCCTGGATTGGGGAGCATGCCTTATGAGAATAGGTTGAGTGAACTCGGCCTTTTCTCCTTGGAGCGACGGAGGATGAGAGGTGACCTGATAGAGATGTACAAGATAATGAGAGGCATTGATCGTGTGGATAGTCAGAGGCTTTTTCCCAGGGCTGAAATGGCTAACATGACAGGGCATAGTTTTAAGATGCTTGGAAGTAGGTACAGAATAGATGTCAGGGGTAAGTTTTTTTTAAACACAGAGAGTGGTGAGTGCGTGGAATGGGCTGCCGGCGGCGGCGGAAACAATAGGGTCTTTTAAGACAGGGGTCCCCGACCTTTTGCGCACCGTGGACCGGTTTAATATTGACAATATTCTTGCAGACCTCACACGTGTTCAAGTTCAACAGTGGGCGTGACAGGGAATGAAGAATGGTGCAGCTCATATCGGTTCATATTGCCAAATCATACCGTTTCCTCGCAGCCCGGTGGTTGGGGACCACTGTTTTAAGAGACTCCTGGATGGAAACATGGAGCTTAGAAAAATAGAGGGCTATGGGTAAGCCTAGGTAGTTCTAGGGTAAGGACATGCTCGGCACAGCATTGTGGGTCAAAGGGCCTGTATTGTGCTGTAGGTTTTTCTACGTTTCTAAGCTGACAGCGATGCAGGTGGATGCTTTCCTGGTGTCATGGATTCTTGATTACCTGACTGGCAGACCACAGTACGCGTGCTTGCAACACTGTGTGTCCGACAGAGTGATCAGCAGCACTGGGGTTCCACAGGAGACTGGCTTGTCTCCCTTTCTCTTCACCAATTACACCTCGGATTTCAACTACTGCACAGAGTCTTGTCATCTTCAGAAGTTTTCCAATGACTCTGCCATAGTTGGATGCATCAGCAAGGGAGATGAGGTTGAGTACAGGGCTACGGTAGGAAACTTTGTCACATGGTGTGAGCAGAATTATCTGCAGCTTAATGTGAAAAAGACTAAGGAGCTGGTGGTAGACCTGAGGAGAGCTAAGGTACCGGTGACCCCTGTTTCCATCCAGGGGGTCAGTGTGGACATGGTGGACGATTACAAATACCTGGGGATATGAATTGACAATAAACTGGACCGGTCAAAGAACACTGAGGCTGTCTACAAGAAGGGTCAGAGCCGTCTCTATTTCCTGAGGAGACTGAGGTCCTTTAACATCTGCCGGACAATGCTGAGGATGTTCTACGAGTCTGTGGTGGCCAGTGCGATCATGTTTGCTGTTGTGTGCTGGGGCAGCAGGCTAAGGGTAGCAGGCACCAACAGAATCAACAAACTCATTCGTAAGGCCAGTGATGTTGTGGGGATGGAACTGGACTCTCTGACAGTGGTGCCTGAAAAGAGGATGCTGTCTAAGTTGCATGCCATCTTGTACTGGCTGGGCACAGGAGTACATTCAGCCAGAGACTCATTCCACCGAGATGCAACACAGAGCGTCATAGGATGTCATTCTTGCCTGGGGCCGTCAAACTTTACAACCCCTCCCTTGGAGGGTCAGACACCCTGAGCCAATAGGCTGGTCCTGGACATTTCCTGGCATAATTTACATATTACTATTTAATTATTTATGGTTTTATTACTATTTAATTAATTATGGTGCAACTGTAATGAAAACCAATTTCCCCCGGGATCAATAAAGTATGACCATGACTATATCAGGACAATTTACAAAGACTGAATAACTTACTACCTGGTACGTTTTTGAACTGTAATAGCATGGCAGTAACCACTCTGCCAACATGGTGTCCAATAACAAAGTCTGAACATATTCCACATGTAGTCTCTCATGCTCAAAATACCTCTTTACCCTGCTGTATTCTGAAGGTACAGTTTGCATTAAGCTTGTGTACCATTGAAAGTAAACCTACATTATATTTGTGACCTATGGTGTGATCCGAGATCATAAACTGTTCATTTGGTCTCTGGTTTCTCTGAACATAATGGTGAGCCAGTGAACGGGGTTGAATCACAGAATCCCTGGAAGGGCTCAACCCCAAATACAACATGGACTTAAGTGAAATGTGTCAGCCAGGAAAGTCAAACCTGTTTTAGCCAGTAGATCTCCAGTGAATCAGGTCGGGGCTGCGAGATTCCAGCACAGCTGATGCAAAAGATATTAGATTAAGGTACAAAATCCCAAACAGAAAAGTAATTCATCCACAGTTGATCAGAAAAACTAATGAGAAATCAAGGTTTATAAAGTTAGTAGAAACTAGCAGGCTAGAGGATTGGGATCATTTTAGAATTCAGCAGGGAGAACCAAGAAAATGGTAAAGAAAGGCAATGAAGAATATGATTGTAGACTGAAAAGAGGGTGGAAAAAAGTAGACCAAGAGCTTTTACAGTTACAGCTTTTAAAGGAAAAGATGGCAAAGGGCAAGAGTAGGCCCTTAGAGAGGAACTGAACTTCTATAGATGATACACAAACCCTACTGAGTATATTTATACAGAAAAAGCAAGAAAGGATATAATAAAGAAACTGGTAGATTTGAGAGCTGGTAAGTCTCAAGAATCTGTTGATTCTCATCTGAGAATTTTGAAAGATGGCTTCAGAGAGCATGGATGTTCTGGTTACCATTTTCCAAGATTCTAATCTGCAAACATTCCTGTGTCTTAAAAGGCAGCAAAAGTGTTCCTACCCCCACTGAACGAGGAAGAGAGAATACAGGAGACTGTCAGCTTTAATGTCTTTGATATAGAAACTGCTGTCACCTTTATTGAATAATATAATATCCTGATAAGAAAAACAGAATTGATCAGAGTCAGCACGGATTTATAAGAGGGAAGACCATCTTTGTCTAATCTTTGTCCAGTTCTTCGAGGACGATGACGAATAGAATAAAAAAAAAAGGAGAAACACTGGGTGCAGTGCACACAGATTTTTGGAAGGTTTTCAGTACGGTCTGCACCTGAAAGTAGGTCAAAAAGGTTAGAAGACAGAATTATGGGTGGTAGAATGACAGAGACAGGATTGGCTATTGGACAGAGAGCAAAGAGTGGGAATAAACACTCTTAGAATGGCAAGATGTGACTGGCGGGGTAGCAAAAGGTTGGTAGTTTAGCAAATATTCATGATCCATGTCAACAATTTGGCTGAGGAGAAAATACCACTTGCTGATTTAAAGATTAAGTGGGATTGAGAGCACAAAGAGAAGTTGCAAAAAAGCTTCGAGAAAGGGGGGTTCAGACAAGCTGAATGAGTAAGCAAGAATATAACGTCCTGAGGCTGGGGTGCCACGATAGTGTAGCTGCTAGCGCGACGCTATTACAGCTCAGGGCGTCGGAGATCGGAGTCCAATTCAGATGTCACCTGTAAGAGTCTCTGTATGTCCTCCCCGGGGAATGCGGGGGTTTCCTCCGGGTGCTCCAGTTTCCTCACGCAGTCCAAAGACGTATTGGTTAGTAGGTTAACTGGTCATTGTAAATTGCCCTGTGATTCAGCTAGGGTTAAAATCAGGGGTTACTGGGCAGCACAGCTCTAAAAGGCCAGGGGGGCCAACTCCATGCTGTATCTCAATAAATAAATAAGACAGATGGAATACAATGTGGGAAAAATGTAGTTCATCCATTTTTGTCCAACTATTAGAAAAGTAGACCAGTTGTTAAATGGCAAGAGATTGGGTCGCACTGATGTCAAAGAAACCAGTGTGTGTTTGTATACGGGTCACTGTGTGCTAACATGCAAGTGTAGTGAGCACTTGGGCAGACAAATGGTACTTCAGCATTTATTATGACAGGCTTGGGTCTTACTGTGACTATGATATCCCACCCGCTGCATTGCATAGAGCTCTGGTATCTAGTTTTCCCAGAAGTTCAGGAACACAGTTTACTACATTTGAGACAACCAGAGGCAATCAATGTACATGTCCAGAGAATAAATAAAACACAGTAATAACCCTCAGTGGATGAAACACCTTGGTTCAGAAGGTGAAAGGACTCCATCTCCAATTAAATTTATTTCTATCCAAATAAATCACTCGGAAACTCATTCAGATCACAGCGTGACTGACTGGGAGATGGGAAGCAGGAAGTATTCTAGCTTCAGCTGTTGTCTTGATTTGATGAAGATGAAATAAAGGCAATAATTATGAACAATCTTTGTAAAAACGTAAATGATGAAGGAGTTTGCAACCGCTTTATAGTGAATCTACAATCACCAACCCAACAGTGCACAGCCATGGCTTCATATTTGATCTTCACTAAAGCTCACATCTCACCTCATGCCTGGCAACTAAATTCGTTAGATTATTACAGACACTGGCTCCTCGTGATATCCGGCATCCTAAATTCAAGCTTCAACACCGATAAGCAGCAACATCTTGTGTCATGGGCATTATGGACAGAGGAAGTCAGCATGGGAACAAACCATCACACCGGCTGGGTGCACTCTGTGGACTTGGACATTCATTTGAAGCCTTGACAACAAACACACTTATTACAAAGGCACTGTCAAATTGCTCAAAGACTCTTCAACTTTTAAACTACCCTCACTTGGCAACAACCTACAACTCAACTAAAATAAGCTTAGACAGAGAAGACCGTTTGGATTCTAGAATATTAAGTTTCATAGTGGAATCCTATGTAGTGTTTTCAGTACCAATACACAGAAAGTGCTGGAGAAACTTAGCAGGTCAGTCTGAAAAGAAGGATCAGCCCTGATGAAGGCTCTCGGCCCAAAATGTTGGGAGGATGGGGGGAGATGAGAGAGAGAGGGAGACGGAGAGAGTGTGTGGGGGGGGGGAGAGAGGGGAGAGGGGGGAGAGAGGGGGAGGGGGGGGAGGGGGGGGAGGGGAGAGAGGGGGGAGAGAGGGGGGAGAGAGGGGGGAGAGAGGGGGGAGAGAGGGGGGAGAGAGGGGGGAGAGAGGGGGGAGAGAGGGGGGAGAGAGGGGGGAGAGAGGGGGGAGAGAGGGGGGAGAGAGGGGGGAGAGAGGGGGGAGAGAGGGGGGAGAGAGGGAGGAGAGAGGGAGGAGAGAGGGAGGAGAGAGGGAGGAGAGAGGGAGGAGAGAGGGAGAGCAGAGTGTGTGTGTGTGTGTGTGTGTGTGTGTGTGTGTGTGTGTGTGTGTGTGTGTGTGTGTGTGTGTGTGTGTGTGTGTGTGTTTTTGTTTGTTTTGCTTTGGATTTCCAGCATCTGCTGACTTTCTTGTGTTAGTGTTTTCACTAGTTTAGCAGGGGAAGAGCATGAGACAACTAATGTATTTTTTTAACC